>NC_073272.2:118512500-119762500 GCF_029289425.2 Pan paniscus
GTGGTGTCTAGGGGGAGTAGGTCGGCTGCGCCCGCCACTTACTCTGAAATCTTGAGGCAAGCATGAAAGCTAGCCATGGTGCTGCTGAGGGAGCCGCTGGCCGGTTACGTGCCTTGCCTGCTGGGGTGCATGGGAGCCCGCGCTGTGGGCATGCCCTTAGAGGCTGCCACGTGGGGGCAGCTCGGCACTTCAAGCGCCCACCCGCACGCAGCCCCAGACCCACAGGCCGAAGCAATAACCAGCCAGATAAAGTTTCTTTTCCAAGGCCTCTCGCTGTCTTCTGATCTCAGTCCAAAAAGGGTTGGGCTTGTTCCTTACATGGTTAGGAACTGTTAACTCCCCTTTTCCCTCTGTCTCCATCTTCCCGCCACAACAGCATCCTTAGAGCAAAATACCAGATGCTCTTTCTTAGCCTCTCTGTATCCCTGCAGAGCTGAGCGTGAGAAGTAATTTGGAGATGAAACCCTAAGGAAAGAGTAGAGGCTTTTATCCGAGCAGGAAAGGACACTCAAGGGCTTTGGGAAGGCGATGTAAATAAATCGCTTTCTGGCATTTTAGATGGTGTGGGATGGAGGGAGAGGGGAGCAGAGGGGAGAAGAGAGAGGTCAGGGAAGAAAGAAAATTTAAGTAGCAAGGCTGCAAGCATTCCCATCTAGATGTGAACACTGTTTTTGAGGTGTTCTAAGCTGTTCTTGTTCAGTCTTAAGGAAAACTATTTACTCCCTTAGCCAGTCTGGGGCCATGAACCAAAAAAGCAAGAATTTCCTTAAATTTGTGAAATCTTTTCTGCTCTCGAGATGAAAGTCCCTACCAAAGGTTGTGTGTACACGGGGAACCCCAATTATAACATGGCTTACATTACATGGATTCAGAGATGTTGCAGATCAGATTGTGTCCACAGAAAACCAAAAGAACTGGAGACAGAGAGACAACGAGCAAAAGTGTGACCTAATGTTGACTGCCTGGAAGACCCAGTAGGGCACCTTTCCCAATCTCAGTCCCATAAAGAGGTGTGTGTCCCTACCTTGGCCTCTGAGATGCACAGATCTGAAATATTTTGATTTTTTAAAAGTGCCTAGTGGGAGTGCGACACGCAAAACAAATGCAGATGCAGGCTTTTGGCTTTTTAAAATGACTTTTGAGGAATCAAGAGTTTCAAAAGATTGTGATTTCTCCTGTGCATGTATTCATGAGGGGCATTAAACACTGTCTAGCTGGGCCTAATCTGACAGGCTTTCCAAATTGGGTTTGTCCAAATAAGAATAAGAAGAAAAAAGAAATTTAGCTGGGGTCCCTTCAGGGGGTCTTCGCAAGTCTGGTAGCGGAGGCCTGTTTTTCCTTTCAGTCTGAAATAGGCAACACCCTGCTTCTGGAATTTCACTGGGTGGGTAGGCTGGGGTCTCTGGACAGGGCAGTACATGTGACCCTCTCTTATTAACTTTGGGGAAAAGGAACATAACTGAGCAAGAACTAGATTTATGTTGCAGATGCTAAAGTCTGACCTGTGGCTAGAATTTCTAGCTAGAATTCCTTTCTAAGTCAAATTTGTGGTTAGTTCTCCATTATTCATATGTGGCTTTGCTTACCCACTTAGTACATTTCCTGTAATTGTGTTTTTAATCAAAGAATAACTTCTGGAATACCTACACCGGTTGTAATGTCAGCAGGCTGTTAAGAAAGACCAATTTTAATATTGGCTAGAAAAGAAGCTAATTAGAAAGGCAAATCTATATCATTCCCTTCCCACCCAAAAAGAACACACTTTGAAAACCATGAGCTTTAGTGTTTGGATAATGCATGCTTTGTGATTCTCTGCCTAACTCCTTCCTTCCATTACTTCAAATAATCAGAAGTAGAGAGTCCACAGAAAATCCATCTTATAACCCCCAAACTGCATTGATGGCTCCTTCTACTGAAATCTCATATCACCTGTGGTCAAGGCTCTGGGGTCAGAGTTGTATTCAAATTCTGACTCTGGTTAAGTTTCTGAGGTGCGGTAACTGCATTGTGATTGTGTAGGAAAATGTCTTTGTTCTTAGGAGATACATGCTGAAGTATTTAGAAAGGAAGTGTAATGATATCTGCAATTTATGCTCAATTAGGTCAGAAAAAATGCATAGGAGTGAGTTTGTGTGTGTGTGTGTAGTGAGAGAGAGAGAATGATGAAGCAAATGTGGTAAAATGTTAATAGTTGGTGAATGTAGGTGAGGCATATACGGGTCTTCATTACAGTATTCTTCAACTTACCTGTAATTCTGAAGTGTTTTCAAAATAAAAAGTTGGGAATGAGATGTTAGCTCTGCCTGCCTTTACCAACTGCCTTACAGCAAATTATTTACTCTCTTAAACCTGAGTTCCCTTGGCTCAAAAGTGGAGATATTAATAGAACCCATCTCAAAGGGTTGTTATGAGGATTAAAATGAGATAATAAGTGTGATGCCTTTAGCATAGTGCCTGTCCCTTAGGAAGGCCTCAATAACTGATAGGAATTGCTATTATCATACCATTCCATTCCACATCTTATTATATACTGTCTTTTGTTGTCCTCGTGGTGTTTCAAATGCACATAACTTTTCTCCTTAACTTAGATTAGAAGTCTCCAGAGGTAAAAAACACATTTCTTACATTTTCTTTTCTTTTCTTTCTTTCTTTCTTTTTTTTTTTTTTTTTTGAGATGGAGTTTCACTCTGTCACCCAGGTGGAGTGCAGTGGTGTGATCTCCACTCACTGCAACCTCTGCCTCCAGGGTTCAAGTGATTCTTGTGCCTCAGCCTCCCAAGTAACTGGGATTACAGGCATGCACCACCACACGCGGCTAATTTTTGTATTTTTTGTTGGGACGGAGTTTCACCATGTTGGCCAGGCTGGTCTCGAACTCCTGGCCTCAAGTGATCCACCTGCCTTAGCCTCCCAAAGTGCACATTTTTTTCTTATATCTGCCCATGGTACAGTGCTGAGTGAATCATAGGTAGTGAATAAAACACCTTGTTGAGGGACTTTGTGGTTACTGTTCTGTGGGATCTGTGGTCATAGCATTGACTTGAAAATGACCACATGCCCAAAAGCCAGTCATTAGGACAGACCAGTAGAAGAAAATGTTAGAATAACACGGTGGGAGCTGGATAAGGCTGGATAAGAAGACAGGACTACAAAAACAAAAACAACTATTTGGGGAATAGTTTTTTTTTTTTTTAAGCTCTGGGTTTTGGAAAGTGTTCATCCTTTGTAAATCCCAAGAGGGCATACATTCCATTATTTGGCATTCCGGATGCGTATAACCTCTATTAAGAAAGTTGGGCACATTCTTAAGATGCCGGCCCAATAACGTAGATTTCCAGGTGCAGCATAGCTCAGCCACTTGCTTCCAGCAAAAGATAAAGTACAAACACCATGAGTGAATCCCCCCAAACCGCAGTTCCTAGATAAATGCCTCCATTGCTTTGGGGGAAATCTGATCTTCCTAGCTCTAAGAATGATTCCAGTGAGTCTAAAACATGCAGGATAAATTTAACTGAAACCTTCAGGGCTGATTCAGAAACTCCACCAGGCTTTTTAAACATGCGGCTCTGGAAAAATCTCTATAATCGGCCAGGTGCAGCAGCTCATGCCTGTAACCCCAGCACTTTGGGAGGCTGAGGCGGGTGGATCACTTGAGGTCAGGAGTTCGAGACCAGACTGGCCAACATGGTGAAACCCGCTTTCTACTAAAAGTACAAAAAATTAGTCAGGCATGGTGGCTGGCACCTGTAGTCCCAGGTGCTTGGGAGGCTGAGGCATGAGAATCTCTTGAACCCGGGAGGCGGAGGTTGCAGTGAGCAGAGATTGCACTCCTGCACTCCAGCCTGGGTGACAGAGCAAGACTCCGTCTGGAAAAAGAAAAGAAAAGAAAAGAAAAGAAAAGAAAAGAAAAGAAAAGAAAAGAAAAAAGAAAAATCTCTATAATCAGTAGATCCAGAAATGGAGAATAGTGAAACGTCCTTACTTCTGAACAGGGGCAAACCATTCCAGAAGGTCGCTCTCAGTCTCTGTCTCTCCTCCCCTTCCTTTGGCTCATGTCTCCCTGCTTTCTCTTTCCCAATCCCCTCAGCCCACCTCCTGAGGCTCACTGAATGAGCTCCCACTAAAGGCTGGCAAAGGTGTGGGTGGGTTTAAGGGTGAGAAATGAGAGAGACAAAGCGGTTTAGTGTCTAAATCCATGTGACCCTGCTGATTAGAGCATCTCAGATGGAGTGACATCTCACGAAGCCCAGGAGGCTGAGTTAGAGATCTGAGTTATGGCTTCTATGGAGCCATTTCACCAGGCTTCTCAGAGTGCCTTGAGAATATCTGCCCTCACAACGCTCTAGGGGCAAGTGGGACCACCAGATCCAGAGTTGTCCTTAAGGGAGCTAGACTGGAGGAAAGTACACTTGGCAGGGCAGGGACCTCCCCCAGCCCTCCCCCAACATTTGTAAACAGGCCAAGTCTGACATAAATTCACATTATGGGCAAAAAAGTAGGGTGGAGGAGAGCCAACAAGATACTATGGTGGGTTAGGGGGAGGAGAGGATGCCTTCTAGGGAGGAATGCTTACATAATGATGCTTATATAGGCATTTGCTAATGGCAGTTATCAGTCCTGACTACTTCTTCCTCCTCCTCTTCCCATTCCTCCTCCTCTCCCATCAGGCAGTATTCAGAGTCATTGGACATCTCTTGGCTGGGGTTGGAGTAGTGGGGGAGGACAACCAGAAAAGTCACCATGACTCACCACACTCCTGGCTCGTTCTTGTAGTGGAGGAGATTTAGAGGAAGTCTGTATAGTATAGAATGTCTACAGTACAGTTTTATTACTTTCGGGCTATATATCCAATAACACAACACAAACTTGGCTCTAGGTGTGGTCCTAGGGGATCTGCCTGACTGAGCAGAGATGAGTGGAGTTTGTAACTAGACATTGCGCAATGTTTCTAAACACACACCTGTCCATCCACCTGCCCGCTTGTTTGCCTGTATTTCAGATTGTCCCCTTCAGGAGTGGAAACTGGAACTCAGATGGGGTCAATGATGCTATCAGTAAAGGTGCAAGGATGTGGAAGGCCCTTGCCAGTTTCTTGCTGGATGCCTTCATCTCCTTTCTCCTGGCTGCACAAAACTCTAAAATAATTCGCTCCACTCCCTCCAGCTCTCTGGTCCTCAGGAGCCTGAGAATGGAACAGTGCTCAGGAAGGAGGAGGAAACCAATTTTTTTCCCTCACCTCCAGCCATGGCCAAAGTCACAGTCTCCAACCTGAAAATCCCCAGCAGGGAGAAAACACACACATTTATCACTCATACTTCACTTAGCCCAGAGCTTGGAGGGGTGAGGCACTGCCCCCACATGCAGCCTTATCCAAAGCCTGCACGCGTCCCCTCCCCTCAACATCAGCCAAGGGAGCAAGGGCCCAGCCAGGTATGCCACCCCCATTGGAGGAGGGACACTTGCTTGGCATAGTAAATGGCATTTTTACCATCTAGCCAGGCAGAGAATTCTTCTGCCTTCCTTGGCCAGGCAGCTGAGAGGAAAGCAACCCCCTGGGACTGGAATCAGTGATTCACACTGGCCTACCCAAACAGCCTCCTGCTGTCATTTTCTTTCCTTCCTTCCTTCCTTAATATCCTGGAGAAGGAGTTTTCAGTACTTCCTCCTGGGCTGCTGACATCCTGAGCTGAGTGACTGGTCAATGGGAAAAGCAAAGGCATGTAGCCAGGGTACCTGGCCTCCAAGAACTTCCCCAAAAGACAAAGAAAAAAAATGGCTGGAAAATTCTAATGGTAGACAAGGTATAAAATGATGAAACATGAAAACCCATCTCTACCCTTCACCACCACCATGTCCCTACCTACTTCTTGGTTTCCTTCCAGGAAACAAAAGAGCCGTGTATGTGTGTGTGTGTGTGTGTGTGTGTGTGTACCTACATGTACATATATATACACACACATATGTATATATACATATGTATGTACATACATACGCATATGTGTGCATATAAATGTATGTATATGTTAAGTGTATGTGTATATGTAAGTTATTACTATACATATATATGTTATCACTATACATATATATATATAAGTTATCACTATATATATATATATCTTTGCTATCTTAGCAATCTCTTCCTCACAGGCCAAGGTGTTCCTCATACTTTGATAACTGCAGCCTCTCGAATGATCCTTGGGAAGGAAAATTTGAGAACAGATACATTGGCTTCTCTCTTATACTCAGCCCCAAAGTCTCTGTCCTGCTTGCTTAGCATCTCAGAGCCTTGCTGTGTGCCTGGTGACAACAGCTGGTAATAGTAATCAAGCCAAAGAATCGATGCATTATTTGTCTCAAAACACAAAGAGCCTAGGCCTGCGGAGAGGGTACCCAAAAGTGGTGTTAATGGCAGGAGGTTCGAGTATCATGCTGAGTACAGTGCAGAGGCTATTTGAATTGAAGTGGGGTGGGGGAAAAAAAGGTGTAGATTTTCAGGCCACCTCCTACATGCCACCTACTCAACTACTGAATTGAACTGCCCTGCTGAATTACTGCCATCCTCAAGATGACTTAGCATTTATACTTCAATGTTCACCTACACAAGGGACCCAAGAAAAGGGGATAAACAGAGGAACAGAAAGGGCTTTTCTTTTTAAATTAAACTTTTTATTTTGAGGTAGGTTCACATGCAGTTAGTTCACATGTAAATTGTAAGTTATCACAAGTTGTAAGAGAGATCCCACATACCCTTTACCCAGTTTCCCCCAATGGTAACATATCATTAATATAAAACTTAGTATAATATTAAAACCAGAATATTAACATCAATACAGTCAAGATGCAGAACGTTCCATCACTACAGGGATCCCTCATGTTGCCCTTTTATAGCCACACCTATTTCCCTCATTCCTTTTCTTTAACCCCTGGAAGTCACTTATCTTCATTTCTATACTTTCTTCATTTTCATTTGACATGTTATATAATGGAATCATGTAATATGTAAAGTTTTGGGATTGGCTTTTTTTAACTTAACATAATTCTCTGGAGATTAATCCACATCATTCTATGTATCAATACTTCATTCTTATTTTGTCATTGAGTGTCCATGGTATGGATGTATCACAGTGTGCTTAACCATTCACCAATGAGGCACAGCTGAGTTCTTTACAGCCAGTCTCCATCCAGATGGGAGATATATTTCCTTGAAAATTCATGAAAAGAATGTCAAACCTCCCGGTATCCAAGGTGAAAGCAGAGCCCAAGAGCACACATAGCAGCTATGTGCCCACAGACTGCTGAGGCTCAAAACCTGACAGTTCACCCAAAGCTCTGGGCCCTGCTTCTGCCCAGCAGGGCACTGAGGCTAATGGGTGCCTTGATAAAGGGGTATGGGAGGGAGGCAGGCGTCTTATTCAGAAACTTGAATCTGGACTTCAAAGCAACTAAAGAAATGAAATGGCAACCGAATCCCAGGGGAGTGGGGGAGCAGAACTTCTGCCAAATCTGAAATCTCTTGCATTTTTTTTTCTGACCTTTTGGGCAAGATGTGGGAGGAGGAGTCACTCCTAAATGACTTCCTACAGGGCCTATAGGGGGATATATGGTTTCTCTCAGCAGTGGTTACCTCTGGAATGAGAATTCGGGGTGGGCAGGATGTTTCCTTTTTAAATTAATGTAGTTCTGAACCAGATCGTTTTTTCCCACAATGAGTATATATTCTACTTTTGTCATCATAGAAACAACTAATTTTAAAAAGTCATGGTAGGGTGTGGCATGGGGGAATGAAAACAACTGATTGGCTGCAAAGGTGTTCTGAATGGAGGGTCCCAGTTGAAAAATGTCTTGGGCATTCCTTCACTCCTACTTTTATTTATTTATTTATTTATTTTACTTTTTACTTTTTTGTGATTAAAATAAAACTTTTTAATGAGATATTTTGCATTTGCATTTTCTCACAAGTCTTTAAAATGGTTATTTTACATGTAATTTTTTATTTTTAAGTCTTGGGGGTACTTAGTAGGTGTATATATTCATAGGGTACATGACATATTTTGATACAGGCAGGCAATACCATCACATCATGGAGAATGGGGTATCCATTCCCTCAAGCATTTATCCTTTGGTTACTAAATCCAATTATATTCTTGTTATTTTAAAATGTCAATTAAATTATTATTGACTATAGTTGCCCTGTTGTGCTATCAAATACTAGGTCTTATTCATTCTTTCTATTTTTTTGGTACCCATTAACCACCCCCACCTCTCCCCCAGCTCCTCACTACTCTTCCTAACATCTGGTAACCATCCTTCTACTCTCTATGTCCCTGACTTCGTTTTGATTTTTAGATCCCACAAATAAGTGGGAACATGTGATTTATTTGTCTATCTGTTTATCTATCTATCTATCTATCTAGTTATTTATTTATTTTAGAAACAAGGTCTTGCTCTGTTTCCCAGGCTACAGTGTAGTGGTGCAACCTTAGCTCACTGCAGCCTCAACCTCCTGGGTTGAAGCAATCCTCCCACCTCAGCCTCCAGAGTAGCCAGGCCTACAGGTGCACGCCACCACATCCAGCTAATTTTCTTTTTTGAAATGTTTTGTAGAGACAAGGTCTTGTGATGGTGCCCAGGCTGGTCTCGAGCTCCTGGCCTCAAGCAATCTTCTCGCCTAAGCTTCCCAAATTGCTAGTGTTACAATTTGGACCACCGTGTGTAGCCCCACCCCATTTAATTTTGGGGGCACCCACTCTTTAATGCCCTCCTCCGACCCCCAGCTTAGTCTCAGTAGACTGAACATAGCTTCAGGACCTCAGACACCATGCCCCCTGTCCCCTCCAAACACAATGTTTTATCTGGACTCTGCTCCCACATGCAGGAAACTGCTTTCTGATGCATGATGATGAAAAGCATATATGGGTCAATCAGAATCAGTCAGATTATGAAAACCCTGTTGGAGCCAATGTGAAAAATCTCCAGAAACACAGTACCATCAACCCGTGGGGAAAGACATAAGGACCTCAGGAAATTCTTTCACTTTTTTCTAATGCTGATAATGAATATTTCAGCCACAGCAGTAGGTTTCTCAGTTAGGACAGTTTGACTGGACAATGGCCAGGACCATCTATGACAGTAAGATTCTGACCCACAACCTCTACATCCACCAGTCAGGAAACCAAACCACAGTCTCTCAGCAATCACTCCAGAGCAGTCAGGACATGGTCAATCTCACATCCCAGATTCACTATCTTTGCCACTGTCCCTTCCACTTCCAACTCAGGAATAACCAGAGAAAGTGAAATAGGTCCCGCACACCAATCATGTAGGATGCCTTGTTTCTAGTTAAACTGGTCCAGTTTTCTCTTGCCAACAGCCTCCAATCAGGGCATATGTTTAGCCTTCCCTTTTTTCACTATAAAGCTTTGCCACCCCCTGCCTGCCTTTGAGTCTCTGCCAACCCAAATTGTGGTGGCTGACCCCTTTGCTATAGCAAGCTCCGGATAAATACCCTCTTTTGTTCTTGTTTGGGTAATCTTTGTTTATTCTACAATGTCCTACCACATAGCTGGGTTCTTGCTCCAGCCTGCTACCTGCCACTGGCCAGGGCTGCCCACAATGTCCACACTGGCACACTTGAACTGTTCCAACCACATTGAAATCGAGCACTTTCATGATTAAGTACTGTCCCCACAGTTGCTACCGCCTTTTGGCAACTTGGTAGCTTGGTGTAGTGATAAAAAATATTAATATTGAAGCCAGAAACTCCAGCATTTATTAGCTGCATGACTTCAGGCATGTTACTTACCCTCATTACCACATCTGTCAGGTGGAGGGAATAATGTCCTCTGGATCTCTTTTGTAGAACTGTTGCTGCATCTTGGAGGGAGGCAGCCTTGACCTAGAGAGGTATCTAAATGTTTGGGTCCCTGTCCCTCAAAGCAGTGGTTTTAGCCAAGTGCTCACTGCTAAGCAGTGGGATAAGAAGGGAAAACTTAACAATCCTCAAAGCCTTCATGTGGGAAGTATGGATGAGGCTTTGGCCCAAGTCACTGAGAGGTTATCATACCTGGCTTTTCCTGCTCTTCTGGCCCACGGCCAGGGAAAAGAATGCCTGTCCTTCTGATGGGCTTGCAAAAAGATTTATTGAGGAATGAATGAAAAGGTCCAAGAGTCTTTGTTTTCTTCTTATTTAGCCACACATTGGGGCTTTTGGAAAGCCACTTAATCTTCCTGAGTCTCAGTTTCCCCATCTGTAAAATAATAAAATAACCTCCACCCTTCCTGAATGACTAGATCATTATGAAGATGTGATGGAATAATGTATGTGAAGGTATGTTTAATTTTTTTAAGTGTTATGCAGTTGCAAGTAACGATTCTTAGGGGACATATATTTACAATGGAAGTCTTGGCAAAGAGAGGCCAAATGAGGAAGGCGAAGGTTCTTCATGTTTTGGAGCTGGGCTCCAAGTTCAACCCCAAGGGCCCTGCCCCTCGCAAAGGACTCTCCCTGACTCCTCGTGATCCTAGAGTGCCCCAGAAGTGGCTTTTCCATGTCAATGAGCCCTCATTCTTTTCAGAGTATGCTCAGAAATGAAAACCCTCTCTTGCGTCTCTCATACACAGCACTTAACAGTCTACAGGCCTTCCTCCTATTCTGGCTCCTCACAGAAGCCAGGTTTTAAAGCTGGGTTGTTTGGTGACATCTCTGTTCTAGAACATGCTGCCTGTATGGCCTTAGGCAAATTACGTACTCTCTGTAACCCAGTTTCCCCATTTGTAAAGTAAACATGAAAATAAAATAGTACCTACTTCACGGTATTGTTGGGAAGATTAAGTGAGCTGATATGTGTAAACACTTAACAGTGCCTGGCACTTAGTAGGTGCTTGATAAAGGTTAGTTACTGTTATTTTCGGGCAGGGCAGGCTATGCTATCCCCATTTTAGTCAACTGTAGAACTAGGATCAAAACTGGGACCCTTATTCTAAGAAAAGTCATTTTTTTTTTGTCACTCTATCGCCCAGGCTGGAGTGCAGTGGTGCAATCACAGCTCACTGCAGCCTTGACCTCCTGGACTCAAGCAATCCCTCCACCTCAGCCTCCCAAGTAGCTGGGATCACAGACACATGCCACCATGTCAGGCTAATTTTTTGTAGAGACAGGGTTTCACCATGTTGTCCAGGCTGGTCTTGAACTCCTAGGCTCAGGCGATCCACCCACCTCGACTCCCCATAGTGCTGGGATTAGAGGCTTGAGTCACTGTGCCCAGCCTTAAGAAAAGTCATTCTATAAAACTGAGAGCACTCAAGGAATACAAGAAAATATTAATATTTGCAAACCATATATCAGATAAGGGATTCATATTAGAATATATGAAGAAAACATCAACAACAAAACAACTCAGTTAAAAAACAGGCAAAAAACCTGAATAGTCATTTCCCCAAAGAATAGACAAATGAAAAGATAACAATCACTAATCATCAGGGAAATGCAAATGAAAACCACAATGAGATATTACTCAGACCCATTAAGATGGATACTTTTTTTTTTTTTTTTGAGACAGAGTCTCCCTCTTTCGCCCAGGCCAGACTACAGTGGTGTTATCTCGGCTCACTGCAAGCTCCGCCTCCCAGGTTCACGCCATTCTCCTGCCTCAGCCTCCCGAATAGCTGGGACTACAGGCGTCCGCCACCACGCCCGGCTAATTTTTTGTAATTTTAGTAGAGACGGGGTTTCACCGTGTTAGCCAGGATGGTCTCGATCTCCTGACCTCGTGATCCGCCTGCCTCGGCCTCCCAAAGTGCTGGGATTACAGGCATGAGCCACTGCGCCGAGCCCTGGATACCATTTTAAAAATGGAAAATATTAAGTATTGGTGAGGATGTGGAAAAATTGGAACTCTTGTACACTGTTAGTGGGAATGCAAAATGGTGCAACTACTATCAAGAGCAATACAGTGGTTCCTCAAAAAATCAAATAGAGAATTACTTCACAATCCAGAATTCTAATTCTGGCCATATACTCTAAAGAATTGAGGCCAGGTGTGGCGGCTCACACCTGTGGTCCCAGCACTTTGGGAGGCCGAGGCAGGCAGATCACGAGGTCAGGAGATTAAGACCATCCTGGCTAACATGGTGAAACCCCGTCTCTACTAAAAATTAAAAAAAAAATAGCTGGTCGTGGTGGTGGGCACCTGTAGTCCCAGCTACTCAGGAGGCTGAGGCAGGAGAATGGAGTGAACCCAGGAGGCGGAACTTGCAGTGAGCCGAGATCGTGCCACTGCACTCCAGCCTGGGCGACAGAGAGACTCTGTCTCAAAAAAAAAAAAAGAAAACAAAAACAAAAACAAAAGAAAACAAAACAAAAAAATAGAATGGAAAGCAGGGACTTGAAGAGATATTTGTGCACCCATGTTCACAGCATTATTCACAATAGCAACTGAAATGTTCATCAATGGATAAACGGATAAACAAATGTGGTATATACACATGATAGAATATTATTCAGTCTTGGGAAGGAAATTCTGACACGTACTACAAAATCAATGAACATTGAAAGCATGCTAAGTGAAATAAGCCAGTCACAAAAAGACAAATATTGTATGAATCCACTTGTTTGAGGTACTTAGAGTGCTCAAATTCATAGACACAGCAAGTAGAATGGTGGTTGCTAGGGGTTGTAGGGGTCAGGGGGAATGTGGAGTTACCATTTAATGTTACAGTTTCAGTTTTGTGACATGAAATGAGTTCCATAGATGGATGGCAATGATGGTAGCTCAATAATGTGAATGTAGTTAATGCCACTAAATTGTACACTTTTAAATGGTTCAGATGGTAAACACTATATGTATTTTACCACAGGCTTAAATTTGTTTAAATTTTAAAATTAGTACAGCGGCTGGAGAGGATATAGAGACATGGTATAAAAGGAAGATCAGAATTGGGAAAATGCTACTAGAGGAAAAGTGCCAGACCCTTTCCCAGCATGCCACAGTTCTCATTATCTTGTTAGGCTCTTTCCAGCCTAATGATTTCTGCTCAATTTCAGAAGGACTTTTCCCTTTGGAATCCAAGAAAGTAGGAAATGAGGTTTACTTATATGTTAATACACCACATATGTTCAAAGAAGGAAAACAACTCTTTTCTTTCCTAAGTAGCAATTGCTCCTCAAACAGTATGACATTTTCAAAAGGAACTTGATCAAGAACATCACCACTCCTATTCAACATAGTGTTGAAAGTTCTGGCCAGGGCAATTAGGCAGGAGAAGGAAATAAAGGGTATTCAATTAGGAAAAGAGGAAGCCAAATTGTCCCTGTTTGCAGATGACATGATTGTATATCTAGAAAACCCCACTGTCTCAGCCCAAAATCTCCTTAAGCTGATAAGCAACTTCAGCAAAGTCTCAGGATACGAAATCAATGTACAAAAATCGCAAGCATTCTTATACACCAATAGCAGACAAACAGAGAGCCAAATCATGAGTGAACTCCCATTCACAATTGCTTTAAAGAGAATAAAATACCTAGGAATCCAACTTACAAGGGGCGTGGAGGACCTTTTCAAGGAGAACTACAAACCACTACTCAATGAAATAAAAGAGGATACAAACAAATGTGGAAGAACATTCCATGCTCATGGGTAGGAAGAATCAATATCGTGAAAATGGCCATACTGTCCAAGGTAATTTATAGATTCAATGCCATCCCCATCAAGCTACCAATGACTTTCTTCACAGAATTGGAAAAAACTACTTTAAAGTTCATATGGAACCAAAGAAGAGCCCGCATCGCCAAGTCAATCCTAAGCCAAAAGAACAAAGCTGGAGGCATCATGCTACCTGACTTCAAACTATACTACAAGGCTACAGTAACCAAAAGAGCATGGTACTGGTACCAAAACAGAGATATAGATCAATGGAATAGAACAGAGCCCTCAGAAATAACGCCGCATATCTACAACTATCTGATCTTTGACAAACCTGAGAAAAACAAGCAATGGGGAAAGGATTCCCTATTTAATAAATGGTGCTGGGAAAACTGGCTAGCCATATGTAGAAAGCTGAAACTGGATCCCTTCCTTATACCTTATACAAAAATTCATTCAAGATGGATTAAAGACTTAAATGTTAGACCTAAAACCACAAAAACCCTAGAAGAAAACCTAGGCATTACCATTCAGGACAT
Organism: Pan paniscus; assembly: GCF_029289425.2. NCBI lineage: Eukaryota > Metazoa > Chordata > Mammalia > Primates > Hominidae > Pan > Pan paniscus. Next base: position 118,526,680 of record NC_073272.2, read on the forward strand.
AGGCATGGGCAAGGACTTCATGTCTAAAATACCAAAAGCAATGGCAACAAAAGCCAAAATTGACAAATGGGATCTAACTAAACTAAAGAGCTTCTACACAGCAAAAGAAACTACCATCAGAGTGAACAGGCAACCTACAAAATGGGAGAAAATTTTCACAACCTACTCATCTGACAAAGGGCTAATATCCAGAATCTACAATGAACTCAAACAAATTTACAAGAAAAAAACAAACAACCCCATCAAAAAGTGAGCAAAGGACATGAACAGACACTTCTCAAAAGAAGACATTTATGCAGCCAAAAAACACATGAAACAATGCTCACCATCACTGGCCATCAGAGAAATGCAAATCAAAACCACAATGAGATACCATCTCACACCAGTTAGAATGGCAATCATTAAAAAGTCAGGAAACAACAGGTGCTGGAGAGGATGTGGAGAAATAGGAACACTTTTACACTGTTGGTGGGACTGTAAACCAGTTCAACCATTGTGGAAGTCAGTGTGGCGATTCCTCAGGGATCTAGAACTAGAAATACCATTTGACCCAGCCATCCCATTACTGGGTATATACCCAAAGGACTATAAATCATGCTGCTATAAAGACACATGCACACGTATGTTTATTGTGGCACTACTCACAATAGCAAAGACTTGGAACCAACCCAAATGTCCAACAATGATAGACTGGATTAAGAAAATGTGGCACATATACACCATGGAATACTATGCAGCCATAAAAAATGATGAGTTCATGTCCTTTGTAGGGACATGGATGAAATTGGAAATCATCATTCTCAGTAAACTATTGCAAGGACAAAAAACCAAACACCGCATGTTCTCACTCATAGGTGGGAATTGAACAATGAGAACACATGGACACAGGAAGGGGAACATCACACTCTGGGGACTGTTGTGGGGTGGGGGGAGGTGGGGAGAGATAGCATTAGGAGATATACCTAATGCTAAATGACGAGTTAATGGGTGCAGCACACCAGCATGGCACATGTATACATATGTAACTAACCTGCACAATGTGCACATGTACCCTAAAACTTAAAGTATAATAATAATAAAATAAAAGAAAAAAAAAGAATACATATAGGATAATTACAATTTTCTAAAACATCCTCTCTGTGGAAAAAAGATTGGAAGAAAAAATGTCAAAAATGTTATGTGATTGTCCTTAGGCTGCTGAAAGATGGGTTTCAAATATTTTAATTTTTCATTCTATTTTAAAATTTTCCTATAATGAAATGTATTACTTTTGGAATGGAAAAAATGCTTTAAAACCGCCCCCCCCCCAAAAAAAGACAAAAAACAGATTTCTCCATGTACCTGATACAAAATGATCAGTAGTCATTTGAAAAACATGACTGAACACTTACTCCGTTACAATGTTCTGGCGCATTTTACATGGGAAATAAAGTATTGTGTTTTGATTAAAAAAAAAAAAAAAAAGCTTCCCATAGCTTTTAAGGTTAAGACCAAACTTCTTAGCGGACTCCTTAAAGGTCTGTCATGATCTGGCCTTGGAAGCCTGCTGACTTTGCCAGCCTCAGCTATCACCCTGCTTTTCCTTGATCCTCTGTTCTACCACATTGGTCTTCTTGCAGGCCCTCCATGGAGCCTTTGCACATACAGTTCCCTCTGCCAGAAATACCCTTCCTTCCACCCTTTGCCTAGTTAAAGTCTACTCATCCCTCAGGTCTCAGCAAAATCTTCACTGCCTCGAGGAAACCCTCCCTGATCTCCTGAAAAGTCAGAACATCCCTATTATGTGTTCTCATAGCATTTACCTCTCCTTTCTAGAATTTTTCACAATTGTATTTTAACATTCATTTCTTGATAATGTACTTAATGTCTTACTCACCAACTAGTCTATACGTTCCATGGGGGCCGGGACCATGTGTGGTTTCGTTCATCACTAGGGCCAGCACAGTGCCTGGCCATAGTAGAGTGCTTAATAAATATTTGTTGAATGAATTAAAGAATTAATGGCAAACAAAAGGAAATAATTTTTAAGATGAAACTGATAGACAGTCAAGTTTCCAAAGTACAGAGATATCTGATCTTAAAAATCCCTAATAAAACTATTGGGGTGTTTCTCTGTGTCTTGAAGCTCCTCAAAGCCCCTTCTCTTGAAATGATTATATTCTGATTAAATGGGACAGGTTCATAGGAACTGTATCTATTTCCCTCCCTCCATATCCCAACTTACCTGCCAGTTTTATAGCTCTTGAGTGCACCAGCTCCATGCATCAGAGGCACATTCTGCTGATGCCCATCCAGCCCTGTTCGCCACTCCCTTAACCCAGTAGGCATAATGCATGATCCAGAATCAGTGTAGCTACAGCAAGAGGATGGCAGTTCCTCTGAGCTCCCCGCTAAGGGCTAACAAGGCTAGAGGCCAGGGATGGATGGCGAAGTCCTGGGTACCTGGAATGCAAAAAGCTCAGGGTGACGGGCAAAGCCTCAGGGCTGGGGAGGAGGGAAAGAAGCACCCAGTTACCCACTCTGGAGTCGAGTCAAAGAATACATACCTGCTGCTATCCACCTATCCCCTAAGCCCTGTCTAACTGGAGTCAGGAAGGAACTGTCAACAGATTCCAGATGGGAGTCAGGAAGATATTTTTCCTCCAGAACTTGGCACTTCTGTTCATCTGCAGAGATTAATACAGACTAGCAGAAAGGATTGCCTCCTGATTTATGAGGACTCTATGACAAGGTAGTCTGGGAGCCAGGAGAGGTGGGATTCCAACCCCCACGTCCTTATGTCTGGAGAGCCACATTTTTGTGGGAGGAAATGCAAAGTCAATTAATTTTTGACACCATGTAAAAAACTGGTATTTCCTGACCCAACACCAGGGCAGCTAGAAGTTTATAAATGAAGACTCTATGGTTCCTTTGTTTGAAAATATGTAAGTTGTTGTTGGAATAAAGCAGCTTTAGTTCTTTATTGGAAATATTCTGTGTTGGGTAAATAGAAGCCAGAAGCATGTTCCACTGACGGTATGACTTCAGCATGGGCAGGCTAATGAAATGTACACTGTCAGCCTGGGCTGCAGAGGCACATGGCAAGAGCAAGCTGCACATTGTTGCCAGAGTCAAAGGAAGCCCACAGAGTAGGTGGAATCAAAACAAAACTTCCCAAACTTTGCTGAAGTGTGCCTTGGACAAGGTGGCTTTGTGACTGTGCCTGGCCTGATTCTTCTCTGTGCTTGACCTCTCAGTCAGCACCTCTAGGACTTTGCTCATGCTGGTCTTCAGCCTCTCCTGCCCCACTAACTGGGATGTCAGGGACCCTAACCTGGGCAGGTCCCCACTTTTCTTTTGCTATGTTTCTTCATCTAGGAAATGAGAAGTTTGGACCAGAATCTAGTAACCAGATGTTCTCTCTGGTGCCTCCAATTCCTCACCCCATCTGTCTCTCTTCCTTCTAGGTGGGTAAACAGCTAACATCTCCTCCAGGAAGCCTTGCCACCTTATAAATTCTAACTGGCCCTACACTGCATAATCACACTCAAGTCATTTCATGGGTGCACAAGCCAGATAGGTCTTTGGATACAGGAACCATGCTTTCTAGTTCTTTTGTCTCACACCCCATCTTCAACATGTAGTGGAGTTTTCTTTGTAAAACTAGTATGCAATCCAGGCTGCTGACTGACTAGCTGAGTAATCAGGTGGTTACTTACCAAAGATAAAAGAAAATTAGAAGAATTTTTGAAAGAAAAGCAATAAAAATGAGAGTTAAATGGCATCAAGTATGGTTGAGAACAGGGATTCTAGAGTCAGTCAGCTGCAGGCTTAAAACCCAGCTTTACTGAGTACTAACTCTGGGTTCTTGAGCAAGTCACTCACATTCCACGTGCCTTAGTTTTCTCATCTATAAAAACAGGGATAATAATAGTCCTACCTTAGGGCGGTTACCAAGTTTCAGTGAGATCATGCATGAAAAGTCTGCAGCATAGTGCCTGACATATAAGAAATGCTCCAAGAAATGTTAACTCTTTTATGTTCATGATGGTGATGTGAACCCATCCCTGGAGGGCCGAACTCAAGGCAGAATGTCCACAGGATTGGCCCACTGTTTCTTCCTCCCTACTCCTAAAAAAGTAGATGTGATTTCCAGAATCTTGAATAAATGCTCAGTTGCCTTTGGAATATCCACACTTGACTTCAAGGAGTCAGGAAGTGGTGATCCGAGGTCCTCTTTTACTTGTCCTCACAATTTAAGGAAATGTCTTTAGGAATCATGGAAATTCAAGGGTACATATGTGACCTGTTACAAATGGCGGACATAGGAGAATTAGGGAGGGGAAAATATAGATTCGGGGATATCAGCAAACTCTATTCTTAGAAGTTTAATAAAAGCGCAAAAGGACACATAAGGAGGGAATTCACACAGAATCCAGAAATCCCTCCTCAGAAACACCTCAAAGCTGGGCCTCTCTCTTGTTATGAAGCTGCTATTGGACATCTCCACCTGGATGTCCCATGGGCATTTCAAACTCAACTTGTCCAAAGTTGAGCTCCTTCTCTCCCCTTTATTCATAATCTCCTAAGCCTCTCTTTACCACCCAATTTGCCAAATTAAGAAATAGAAGGTCATCCTCAGCACTGCCTTCTGTCTCAGCACACGACTGTCAACTAATCCACAAGCTGTGTGGATCTGAATTCCTAAATAGCTCTCTAATGCACTTATGGCTTGTCTTCCGCCACTGCACTGCCCCCAATTTATCAACTCTCCTTGGACTGGAACAATATTCTTCTCAATATCTCCTTTGCTATTACTCAGTTAATTTCATCCCCCTGCCATGTACAAAACCACCAGAGGGAACACTGTAAAAGTCAAATCTGCCCAGGTCAATTTATTGCTTTCAAAACACCTCCCTGTCTTCCCAGAGCCTTTGCAGTGAAGTGAAAATACTTGGAGAGACACAAGCCCTGGCCCCAGCTAAATTGTCTCCAACACTCTTTCTTCTCATGGGGGCCTCAGATAGTTTACATCAACAAGAGGAGGGACAGATTATAGGTCTATGAGCTGCCCTAATTCATTATTGGCATGCCATGCTATTTTACTCTTGTATGCCACCTCTATCCAAAAAGTGCTCCCCTTCCCCTCCTTTGACCTGGTGAATCTTACTCAGTTTTCAAATTTTACTCAAACCTCACCTCCTCTTTGTATGTCCTCCCTTCACTACAGCCTCTCCTTTGCATGCTAATGTTCCATATAAGACCTTGAACACGCTCCTCGTACTGTAATTGTCTGCTCAAACTGAGGCCCTTCCTGGGCAGGGACCATATTTTATTGATCTCTATCTTTAGCACTCAACACAAGACTGAGACCAAAGAAGGCATTTGAAAAGGTTTGTGGAATGAATTCATGGCCTCACTAAGTCCCTATTCCCTATAACAACAGGTCAGTGTCTAATGAGAGCTCCCAGACTTTGGCAGGGATGGAATCTGAGAAATTTCAAGGGACTTGAGTTCTGGCCTTGGCTGGTACTCAATGTGAATGACTTTTTGTTCCGGGCCCAACTGTTCCATCTCCACTCCCCAGAGAAGAAGCACAAAGAGAAACAGGGCAGTGGCACTATCATAGTCTTGATCCTCTAGTCACATAATTCCTCTGCCCTTTTCAAATCCTCCCTCCATCCCTCAAGGTCTAGTTTGGACCTTTTCCATGAAGAAAGAACATTCTCACCCGAGCCCAGGAAGGGATTCCTTCTCTTCTGAATTCCTGTAAAGTTCATTGCCTGGGCAAGTCTGAGACATTGAGGCTCAGAAAGAGAAGTGACTTGCCATAGACCCCAAGTCTCCTGGGGAATGTGATCAAAATAGATTCCTGTGCCAGACCCTAGACCTATGAAATCAGAATAAGGATCTGGGGGACATCTTTTGAAAAGTACTAAACTATCTCATGCCAGATCTATGTTGTGTCTCCTCAACTGGCTTACCAGGGGCTGATGGCAGAGGCTCTTTCTTCTTAGTTCTCTGTGTCCTCCATGGCCTCATATTTGTGTCCTCCACAGTTATCTGTGTCCTCCATAGCCCCAAACTACAAAGGTTTTTTCATTGACTAACCCCTGGGCTGCTTCCCCATGAGAAAATTAAAATGAATAAAGAAACCCAACTTAAAGTTAGTCTCAGGGCACCAAGGAAAAGCTGGCCTTGGCAGTGGCAGCCTTCCTCGGATGCTGCTTTCTGTCTGATTTTCTAAGTGCCAAGGTTATCCTTAACCAAAATTATTCCACGTTGGAAGATTCTGTTTCTTAGGATGATAAAGGGTCATTTACTTGGACCCCCTCAGACATTTTTCTCAACTCTGTTTTGGGAAGAAAAATGAACATTCCAAAACAAAACAAACAAATGAACGCACCAATGCATGAATACCTGGACATACACTGAGATCACAGTCAATTTTTTCTTTTTTTGAGACAAGGTCTCGCTGTAACTGTAGGGTGCAGGGGCGCAATCGCGGCTCACTGCAGCCTCAAACTCCCCAGAGCTCAAGCGATTCTCATGCCTCAGCCTCCTGAGTAGCTGGAACTACAGGCATGTGCCAACATGCCTGGCTAATTTTTGTATTTTTTTGTAGAGACCGGATTTTGCCATGTTTCCCAGTCGTGTCTCTAACTTCTAAGCTCACGTGATCCTCCCACCTTGGCCTCTCAAAGTGCTGGAATTACAGGCATGAGCCACGGCGCCCGGCTTGAGGCCACAGTTTTATACTTTGTTGATTTCTATCCCTAGCCTGGGCAATGATTCCAGATAATCAAGAAGATGAACCACCTCACGAAGGTTCGTTACAGTCACTAGGCTGAGCTCATTAAGGCAGGAAGGTAGCCTCAGATATTGTGGTAACTCTTCTGACAAGGAGGGTGACAAAATAGGCTTTCTGTTTGAGCCTCAGTTTCTCAGAAATTCCTACTAAGCCCCTTCCCCAGGATTCTGATCAGTTAAGGTTCTACTTGGCTGAGAAGGCCAGAGTTATCTAGACCTCAGGCCTAGGTCCCCACTGACTCCACTGACCCTAGCTCTGGGAAGAAAAGTGGCCTACATCCTTGTCACCCATCAGAAAATAGACACAGGATCAGCCCCAGCCTGACCCCAAAGATTCTTTCTCATACTAAAAAGCCATTGCCCTGTCCCTGGGCCTTTGGGCACAGCTGGATAGGCAGGAACCCTGGTTAGAAGAAGAAAGGGAGCTCACTCATTCACTTTTGTCACTAGTCATCCCATGCACAGAGACGTGGCCAGCAAGTCCTCTCTAGAGTCCATTAACACTCATGTGCATCCAGAGCTTCTCTGGTCACCCCTCTGGGAGTAGAGGGGTGACCAGGCAAGCTCCCCTGAGAAGGATGCCTAGGAGTTGAATATACTCAGGCAAGACAATTACCTCAAGTCTCCAAAAACGTACAAGATGTTTCCTGGGATGCCAGAGGGTCAGTGTGGGGAAGGTTTTGTTCGGTTGTTAACTTCCAAGGGCAAGTGCAGAGTGAGAAACAAGAGATAAGACCTGAAATGTCAGGCACCAGGTAGACACTACAGTGGAGGCAGGATTGAAAAACAAGGGTGTGGGCAAAGTGAGAAAGCCCAATTACATTAGGGATGGCAGAAGTGGGAGTAGGGGTAGGAAATTGAGGCATAACTATAGGTCTCAAGGACATGAACAGATTATTCTGAGTTAAAGCTCCAGGTCCTGGATGGATACTAAGGTTTTCTAGTGGGGCCTCAACAAGACCTTGCCCTCAGGGAGTCTGAAGTGTAGCAGGGCCTTTCTGTACTTAAAGAAGAAACTGCAGTACCTCCCAGCCTTGGGTCGCCAAAGGCCACCAAAATGTTGAAGCTAGAAAAAGTCATTGGCATGATAGTAGGCCCTCCTCTGTGTAGGAAGGTGTCACTAGTCAAAACTTCTGCATTGGTTTTGAGTTGTTTTTGCTACATGTGAGATGGACTGGCCCTGACTTGCCACATTCTCTCATGGAGTTTGCAGTGTAGCTAAAGAAATATATTTGCCAAATCAGGCTCGCTTCATTATCAAGGGTTTCCTGACTGATGCACTATGTTCCTAAAAACTGATATAACTTGACCGCCAATCCCTGAAGGCACCTAAGGAAAGAAACATTCCAGTTTCACCCTGGCCTATGTAGCTTGATAAGCACTAAGCTCTACAGTTTTCTGGGCTTTATTCTTGTTAGCTGAAATCAGTGGAGGCCCAAGGGCCCATGAATCATATGAACTTTCTGACTTTCTGATACCTTTTGAATCTCTACAATTCCATGAAAAGGACAATAAACCCTTATAATCCTGGGGGAAGGAAGGGGAGCCATTCCATCGTCTTTCACTGTGGGATATTTTTAACAAGAATAAGAACTACTGAGCTAGGCTTGGTGGCTCACACCTGTAATCCAAGCTACTCAGGAAGCTGAGGGAGGAGGATCGCTTGAGCCAAGGAGTTAAAGGCTGCAGTGAGCTATGATTGCATCACTGTACTCCAGCTCTGGACAGCAGAGCAAGACCCCATCTCTAGAAATAAATACATAAATAAAGAATTTCCATCCAATGGAGCGTTATTCTTCATGCAAGGCAGTATGTAGAAGTGCTTTACCTACATTACCTGAACTAATTCTTACAAAAGCCTTAGGGCAGAGGTGCTAGAAGTAGGTCCACTTCACAGAAAGGTTTAATGACTTGCCTAAGGTCACACAGCTAATCTGAGGCAGAACCCAGATTTAAACTCAGGTCTATTGAATCTTAAAGCCCATGCTGTTAATCACTGCACCTGTGTTTCTCAAAGCAGGATTTCGGTAAACATGAGCAGATTCCCAGGCCCCACCCCAGATCTGTTGACTCAGAATCCTGAAAGGTGGGGCCTGTGAATCCACATGTTTAACACCACACCAGGGGCTCTTCTACATTCAGAAGTTTTAGGGCCCTGGTGACACTATATGGCCTCCTGCGTTTGCCATACAGTACAGGCAAGAATGGGTAAAGCTTCCATGCCAGGCCTGACATTTCTCAGCACTTTTCCCAGCAAATCTGCCACCTGGGAATGGTCACTGAAAATCTTTTAGCAGGACCAGGACATCCTAGCCCCTTCATCTAGAACAGGGACTCTTAGCCCTTATGGGATCATATACTTCTTTGGGAATTTGTTGAAAGCTCTGGGTCTCTCCTCTTTCCCACACAGGCACATACACACAGAGGCCCACACTACTTTGGTGGCCTCCGCTGAAAATATACACACATAACCCTTTGCATATATTTTCAGGGAGTATATATATCTTCTGAGGCCCCTTCATGAGCCACTCTGCAGCTCAAGGACCCCACATCACAGAGGCCTCTGACCTAGAAATGTGAACACAGACTAGGTCCAGTGGGCATGTTGTTTTTAAATCCTTTCTATGTTAGAGATGCATACTGGAGTATTATAGATGATGTGATCTGTTGTCTGAGATTTGTTTGCAAATACACCCAGCTATGAGGGGATGACAGGCATGGGGAGCAGCAAGATAGCTCCAGCAAGAATGCCCATAAGTTGCTCATTGTTGAAGCTGGGAGATGGGTACATGGGAATTCATTCCACTGGTCTCTCTACTGTCTGTGTATGCTTAGCAATGTCCATAATCAAAAGTTATATAAAAAAATTAGGGTGAGTGACTTGGTATGTGAAATGTGAATTATATCTCTGTCAAAAGACAAAATGGCAACAAATACAGTTTAAAGATATGAATTGGCTTTAATTGTGATTCTAGAATCTAGCAGCACCTCATTCTATAAAATAGAATAAGTGTTCACATGAACTGAGCAGGGGAGTTTGGTTTTATAGACAGAAAAGGGCCGAGGAGAGCAGAAACAGAGAACAAAAAGCAAATTCCAAAGTTACTTTCCTTGTAAAGGTTAAAGCAGAGGGGACTTTTCATGCTGGCTAAAACTGGCTTGTGGTATTTGGCTATTCTCTCTCACTCTTTTGATTTCTCAGAAGATCAGATAAACAACTTAGTTTCAGCTTGGTGAAATGCAACCTTGGCATGAGTGACTGTTTTGGTTTGGTCTGTTGGGTCTAGCGCAGGAGCTCAGTCCAAATCAATGGGCTCCTATAAATTTTATTTAATATCTTCATACGACTGCTTTTAAAAACAATTAACCTCCTTATCTGATCCACCTAAATCTGCCAGTGGACACATGTACTAAAGGCCAAGAGAGAACTATTTAATTTCCTGCTTGCTGTTCTTTAAAGTCATAACAGTTAATCAAAACCCCTTCATCTTGCTAAGATGGCAGAACCACACCAAGCAGGCCTCATTAGGGAATTGAGAAGACCAGTTGCTGTATATGAAGGACTACATGTACAAGGACTACTCTGCTAATAGCACAATAATGATAATCATCATTTACATTCCAAGGTCAGAGCACTTTATGAAGAGACATGAAACTGAGAGTTACCAATACCCTCTCCAGAAGCAAAAAAAAAAAAAAAAAATAGCAGAGATCCCATTAACAGGCCTAATTCTCTGCTGTTTAAAGCTTGGAATAAAAAAGATGTTTCCTGAGTGGATTTCAAAGTTCTTAAAGCTAGCAATTTGTGAGGTTTCTTAGCAAGGTCCCATAATAATCAAACAGGTTTTCTATGCAGGAGGATATGGGGGTGGAGGGTGAAGAGTGACATCCCCACCTGTGTGCAAACATTTGCAAAGAGGCTCCCTCCTCTCCCTTCTTGTCCTGAAATGCTGAAGGGACCTTCCCCTCATAAGCTCCCCATCCAAAAAAAAAAAAAAAACAAAACTGTGGTTCTTGCTTGGGAGGTAAATAAACCTATAGCCATCTGCAGAGTTGACTTAACCACATCTCCATTTTTTTGTAGCATATGTTCCTCTACCACTGCAACTTCTTTATAAAACGGGAATGACAATGGTCCCTGCCTCAGAGGGTTGATGTGAGGTTTAAATGAGATTTTCTGGGTGAATACCTCAGAATGAGGCCTGGGCACACCACAAACTCTCAATAAATGTTAGTTATTCTTATTCATGTTGTTTTCTTTGGCTCACTGCAGTACAAGCCAAGCCATTCCTTAGATATAGCAGAGTGATAGCCAATAGCATCCATCTGGCCCCTTCCTCTCTAGTGGACTTACATAGGACCAGGCTGCTAAAACTATCCAGGGGGCAGTAGGAAGGGAGGAGGAAGTAGAAGGGAGGTGGAGATAAGAAGACAGTGGAGTCTCCGCTGGGCTTAGAAAGACCTAGAAGTCTGTTCTGTCCGGTCGCACACACTGGTGTAGGTTGCCCATCCTCTTTCTTTTCTTTAATCTGTGTTAGTGATATCTCCATGCCTTCTTTTTTCCCTTTATGACTGTCCTTGATGTGCATTTCCCCAAATTTCATCTGGATGTGTGCTAGGCCAGAAGGAAATGACCACAGAGTGTGATACCTGCCTCTAATCTTCACCCAGGGCTGGCCATCAATTTGCCACTCCCACTAGTGTGATGATGTTACCCCTAATTGAGTGCACTGAATCAGTGCTTCACCATTCAAATGGTAATTGTTCCCTCTCTCAGATTCTCCAAATGGAAGCCCTACTTTAGCACCATGTTAGCAGCAAATGGAGAAGTGGTAGCCATCCTTCCCAAAACCTACTCCTTCTCTATTCTCTTGTTTCAATTAGTTTTGTTTACAATAACTTTGGTTATTTCTTTAAACAATTTTTCTATGCAGAAGGCCATGAAGGCATTTTAACCAGCCCTATCCTCTAAAGGATGCTCTCTGAAGTCCAGCCAGTCTACAACACTGTGAGGGGAGCCCTGTAATCTGCTCTTCAGAATATACCCTGATCCTTATTTTGATATTCTGTAAGTGGTACTTAATAAGGATGCCACCTGAGTAGCACCAAACAAATAAGACCAAAAGAAACTTCCACAACTCCTGGTAAATAAGCAACACAGAACATCTGATTTTACCTAAATCGAATCTTGAGTGTCTCTTGGATGAAATTTTTAAAATAAAAAATAAAAGTGAATCCTTATTTAGTGGATATAACAAAAACCATAAGAAGAGAGTAACCAGCATGCTCAGAACAAGTCCAACTACCCCCACAAAACAGACTCCACTGCCATTGGTCACAGCCACATTCCTCTGGGACCCTGGAGACTACATATGCAAAGAGCCACAGGTTTTTGGGGCCTGGTGAGCAAGGGTCAACAGATGACAAATTGTGTGGGGCCCAGAGCCCAAAGAGCCAGTTAATATCTCTCCAACAATGGCCCTTCTGGAGGACACTGGCCCCATTTTTCTCTTGGTCCCATTGTTCTGCCCAGGACCCAGGGTTTCAAGGGCAGGCTCCAGCTGCCTTTGATGACAAGACTCAGTTGTGAGAAACCACAGATGGGAAATGGTGGCATATGCACTCTGGGTCACACTTACAGAGGCCATTAGAGCAGGGACATTCAGCACCCAGCCATCTGGCCACTGCAGGAGGAGAGCAGGACACTGCCTTTTGAACAACTCTCCAAGGAGCCCCTCTGTCACCAACTTATCACTGTGCAGTCCTGTGATCCTCCGGATCTCTCTTTTTTTTTTTTATACTTTAAGTTTTAGGGTACATGTGCACAACGTGCAGGTTTGTTACATATGTATACATGTGCCATGTTGGTGTGCTGCACCCATTAACTCGTCATTTAACATTAGGTATATCTCCTAATGCTATCCCTCCCCCTTTCCCCCTCCCCCCACCCCACAACAGGCCCCAGTGTGTGATGTTCCCCTTCCTGTGTCCATGTGTTCTCATTGTTCAATTCCCACCACTTTTTTTTTTTTTTTTTTTTTGAGACGGAGTCTCGCTCTTTCGCCCAGCACAACAGGCCCCGGTGTGTGATGTTCCCCTTCCTGTGTCCATGTGTTCTCATTGTTCAATTCCCACCTCTTTTTTTTTTTTTTTTTTTTTTGAGATGGAGTCTCGCTCTGTCGCCCAGGCTGGAGTGCAGTGGCACGATCTAGTCTCACTGCAAGCTCCGCCTCCCGGGTTCACGCCATTCTTCTGCCTCAGCCTCCCGAGTAGCTGGGACTACAGGCGCCCGCCACCTCGCCCGGCTAATTTTTTGCATTTTTAGTAGAGACGGGGTTTCACCATGTTAGCCAGGATGGTCTCGATCTCCTGACCTCGTGATCCGCCCACCTCGGACTCCCTAAGAACTGGGATTACAGGTGTGAGCCACCGTGCCCGGCCTGAATCTCTTTTTATATCACTGCCTCTCCATCCCCAGCCTGGTGCCAGATGCCAAGGCAATAGCCACGCTTGTGGGGCCAAACCAGGAACCCATGTGTTAACAAAGCAGCTGGTTCTTCCATGCAATCTGGATCCAGCTGTAAATATGGCAGTCATGAGGAAGGGCACAGAGCTGGTGAAGAAATGCAGCAAGTCCACTTTTCCTTAGGCATGTGGAAATCATATGCTTTGCTGATTGCTGTGACACTTTTTTTTCTTTTGAGACAGGGTATCACTCTGTCACCCAGACTGGAGTGCAGATCTCAGCTCACCACAACCTCTACCTCCCAGGCTCAAGCGATTCTCCTGCCTCAGCCTAACGAGTAGCCTGGGATTACAGGCGTGTGCCACTATCGCCCGGCCAATTTTTTGTATTTTTAGTAGAGATGGGGTTTCACCATGTTAGCCAGGCTGGTCTTAAACTCCTGACCTCAAATAATCCACCCCCCTCAGCCTCCCAAAATGCTGGGATTACAGGAGTGAGCCACCGCACCTAGCCTGCTGTGATGAATTTTTAAATCAATTTTAGATTGGGTTCACTCTGATTGCCAAATCTCTACTGCTAACTGCTGTGCACACAGGGAGATCACACCGGTTTTTGTTATGAATGTAAGTCAGGAATGGATTGAAAAGTCATAGATGTGCTGTAATAAACTCTCAGACTGGAATACAAAAATATTTTAATTCCCTTGGAGCCAGACCTGAACCTCAATGAACTAGAAACTTCTTGACCAGTGACTTCAAATAACCAGCAACTTTCTCCTGGCTTGCCTCAACCCCTTATAGGAAAATGAGCTATCTCTTTTTATATCACAAGAGAGTGGAAAAAAAATTGAAGTGGGGAATATTTTGAGCACATCACATTCAGCCCAGTCTCTATTTCTCTATCTGTGGCACTTGGTCATTTGTTGTCAAATTTGAGTGGGCACCAGAATCATCTGGAGTGCTTGCTTAACAAAAAGAGTCTCAAGCTCACCTTCAGTCATTCAACTGGAACATCACTAATATCCAGAAAATACCTGCTATATGCCAGGCACCATGGTAGGTACCAGGGATCCAACACTGAAGAAGAAAGAGTCCCTGTCCACAAGAAGCTTACAATTTAGTGAAAAAAACAGGCAAGAAAGAAAGAAGGTAATAGCAGGCATCTATGAGTGCTATGAAGTAGATAAAACATGGAGGTGATAAGGAGAGACTAGGGTGGGGTTATGGTTTTAGATAGGGTGATCAGGACAGACTTCTTTGAGGAGGTGACATTCTGCTGAGGCCTGAATGGATAGAAGGAGCCAGCCATGGAAAAGGCATTATATCAGAAGGACAAGCAAGTGCAGAGATCTTGCTGTGATAAAAATGTGTTTGGTCCATTCAAGTGCAGAAGGACAGACAGGGCCAGGTGCAGTGACTCACACCTGTAATCTTAGCACTTTGGGAGGCCGAGGCGGAAGGATCACTTGATCCCAAGAGTTTGAGACCAGCCTGGGCAACAAAGTGAGAACTCGTCTCCAAAAAATAAGAGCAAAATTAACCGGGCATGGCGGAGCATGCTTCTAGTCCCTTCTACTTGGTAGACTGAGGTGGGAGGATCGCTTGAGCCCAGGGAGGGTTCCAGCCTGGACAACAGAGTGACAGAGGGAGACCCTCTCTAAAAAAGTAAATAAAAAAATAAAAATAAAAAACACAGAAAGAAAGCCGAGAGAGGTCCAAGAAGCTGAATATTGAACAATTGCCCTCCTCCTCCAGGTGATTCTGAGATAGAGGCCCAGTTGAAAATCCCTAGAATAGACAGTCATTCAGAACCCTGACCCTGAGGCTTGAAACATCATCCCAATCAGCAAACCTGTGCTGTGCTATTTAACGAAAAGGAAAAGATTTCCCAGAATTGTGACTGGTACACAGTAGTATCTGATGAATGAATGGCAGCCAGCACCAAAAATCTCCTGATGCTCGATGAGTTCATTTTCAAAGAATCAGAATTTTTCTCAAACAAAGCTTCAAAAGAAGTGAGATAAAAAAACTTTCTCAAAAGCCAAAATTGACAAATGGGATGTAACTAAACTAAAGAGTTACTGCACAGCAAAAGAAACTACCATTGGAGTGAACAGGCAACCTACAGAATGGGAGAAAATTTTTACAATCTACCCATCTGACAAAGGGCCAATATCCAGAATCTACAAAGAACTTAAACAAATTTACAAGAAAAAATCAAACAACCCCATCAAAAAGTGGGCAAAGGATATGAACAGACACTTCTCAAAAGAAGACATTTATGCAGCCAACAGACACATGAAAAAATGCTCATCATCACTGGCCATCAGAGAAATGCAAATCAAAACCACAATGAGATACCATCTCACACCAGTTAGAATGGCGATCATTAAAAAGTCAGGAAACAACAGGTGCTGGAAAGGATGTGGAGAAATAGGAACACTTTTACACTGTTGGTGGGACTGTAAACTAGTTCAACCATTGTGGAAGACAGTGTGGCGATTCCTCAAGGATCTAGAGCTAGAAACACCATTTGACCCAGCCATCCCATTACTGGGTATATACCCAAAGGATTATAAATCATGCTGCTATAAAGACACATGCACACGTGTGTTTATTGCAGCACTATTCACAATAGCAAAGACTTGGAACCAACCCAAATGTCCAACAATTATAGACTGGATTAAGAAAATGTGGCACACATACACACGAAATTCTATGCAGCCATAAAAAATGATGAGTTCATGTCCTTTGTAGGGACATGGATGAAGCTGGAAACCATCATTCTGAGCAAACTATCACAAGGACAGAAAACCAAACACCGCATGTTCTCACTCATAGGTGGGAATTGAACAATGAGGACACTTGGACACAGGATGGGGAACATCACACACTGGGGTCTGTTGTGGGGTGGGGGGAGGGGGAGGGATAGCATTAGGAGATATGCCTAATGTAAATGACGAGTTAATGGGTGCAGCACACCAACACGGCACGTGTATACATATGTAACCAACCTGCACGTTGTGCACATGTACCCTAGAACTTAAAGTATAATAAAAAATAAAAAAATAAAAATCTGTTTCTTCTTGCCCACTAGTTACCCAAGAAAGCATTGTGAGAATCTCCCACTTTCTGAGCAGCCATGTCCAGGGTAGTCACTGCGTTCTGAGGTAGGAGCTCAGCCTCACTGTGGAGCCCTGTGGGCTTACAAGAATAAGAACTGATTGAATCAGCTGAGCTCACTACTGGGATCAACCAGCTGTGGCCACAGCCAACTGGGTTCCTTGGAAGGCCCACATCAGAATTTGTTGATGCCAGGTGCCACCTACAGGCTGCTGGGAGCCTGGCCTATTCACTCAGGAATCCCGGCCAGGGTTGCTATGGGGCCTGCCCAAGCCTCCTGGAACCTCTGCATGATCCCATTGAGTAACGAGGGTCTAGGTCATGTTTTGGGGCCTCTCCCCTGTCCCTTCATGCATCTCTCCCAACACCTCTTACCTCAGGCAGCCAGGACCACGTGGGGCAACTTTAACCTGGACCAGTGGTGGTACCTGGTGCCACACCTAGACAGGTTTATAAAATCTACACTTCAGATCTCTTCCTCTCCCTCCTGCTTCCTTTGCCAAACGAAGCCTTCCTGTGGAGGCTTCTACTTCTGGGAAGATGGAATAAATGTACTACTTTTCCCCATTCCTCCCACTAAGTACAAATAAGAATGCTAGACTGTATATACATTATGTACATTATATACTTTTTAAAAGAGAAAGAAAAAGAAGAAGATTCAAAGGTGGAGACAGGGGCCAGACATGTGGGGTCACACCTGTAATCCTAGCATTTTGGGAGGCCAAGGCAGGAGAACCCCTTGAGCCCACGAGTTCCAGACCAGCCTGAGAAACAAAGGGAGACTCTGTCTCCATACACAGATAAAATAAAATAAAATAATGAAATAAAATAAAATAAAACAGAGACAGAAAGCCCAGAGAGGTCCAAGAAGCTGCATTTTCAACAAGTGCCCTCCTCCTCCAGGTGATTCTGAGATACAGGCCAGGTTGAAAATCGCTAGAATAGACAGCCATTCAGAACCCTGATCCTGAGGCTTGAAACATCACCCCAATCAGCAAACCTGTGCTAAGTGCTATTTGCTGAAAAGGGAAAGATTTCCCAGAATTATGACTGGTACACAGTAATATCTGATGAATGAATGGCAGCCAGCATCAAAAATCTCCTGATGCAGAATCCCGTCAAGCTTATTCAAAATGTATATGAAGAGCCAGCGGAACTTATGAATAGACAAAACAATTTCGATAAAGAACAAACTGGGAGGAATCATTCTATCTGATTTCAGGACTTGCTACATAGCTACAGTAATCAATACAATGTGGTATTAGCAGGGGGGTGGACACATTGATTAATGAATAAAATAGAGAAGCCAGAACTAGACCCACACAAATATGCCCAATCGATTGTTGACAAAGGTGCAAAAGAAATTTAATGTAGAAAAGATGGCCTTTTCAACAAATGGCGTTGGAACAAATGGGCATCAATAGGCCAAAAAAGATAAAATAACGCAAAATGGATGATGGATTTAAATATAACATGTAAAACTAGAAGACTTTTAGAAAAAAAACAGGAGAAAATTTTCAGGATCCAGGTGTAGGCAAAAGTTCTCAGATGTGACACCAAAAGCACAATCCATGAAAGGAAAAATTGATAAGTTGGACTTTATCAAAATAAAACCTTTTTCTCTGTGAAAGACCCTGTTAAGAGGATGAAAAGACTAGGAGAAAATATCCAATAAAGGACTAGTATCTAGAATATATAAAGAATTCTCAAACTTAACAGTAGAAAAACAATCCAATTAGAAAATGACCAAATGACACGAACATATACACATATACAGATGGCAAACTAGTATATGAAAATGAGTTCAATATTGCTAGACATTAGGGAAATAAAAAATAAAACCACAATGAGATACCTATCAGAAAGTTTAAAATGAAAAAAAAATAGTGACAACACAAATGCTGGTGAGGATTTGGAGAAACTGGATCATTCATACATTGCTGGGGGGGTGACAAATGATACAGCCACTCTGGAAAACATCTTGGCCATTTGTGCTTTCTAGGGGGAGGGGAGAGTTTAAGGGAATTTTTATTATACAAGTAGTTCCTCACAGTGATTTGAAAAAGTATGAGACCATATGAAGAAAGTTTAGTAATTTCAGATTTACTTTGTAAAAGCATGCTGACAAATATTAAATGTTATACTTGCAACATTTATATATATATAAACATCTATATATCTGTAGAGATATATACATATCTCTACATACATAGAGATACATAGAGATGTTTATATATATATAAACATCTATATATCTGTAGAGATAGGGTCTCGCTATGTTGCCCAGGATGGTTTCAAACCTGTGGCCTCAAGAAATCCTCCTGCCTCTGCCTCCCAAAGTGCTGGGATTACAGGTGTGAGTCACCATGCCTGATCAAATGTTATACTTGCATTTTGAACGCTGTAATATGAACATGAAACACAAAACATCCAATGTTAAACACTGATCTCCCCTGCCTGACTTGGATTTAGATATTGAGTATTTTGTATTTTATAGAAAGGAACTTTCAAAGTTTTGTTAATGTATGTACTTATAGTATATATCATTATTCCTCACCAAAATTGTCATGAAATTTAAAAGACTGGTATTAAAAGTTTTTTTTTTTGAATATTTTAAAACCAGTTTGGATTAACCTTCAGATTTTCAGGGCATGATCGATATGCAAATAGAGAACCCAAGAATGGGTTTTAGGACATTTAGGGTAAGTTTGTTTACAGTTGTGACAAAAATACCTTCAACTTTTAGATATGAAAAAAAAATACCCTAAGCAAACATAAAAGTAGTTGGGTCAAGTTACTTTTTAATACAAATAATACATTGTGTCAATCAATTTTTAAATCAAATTCTCAAAAGCATTTAGAAAACATTTGTATTTTATAATTGTCAAACAATGCATTTATGTAGTGGAAGAAGATACAAGTAAAGCTTATAAAATCAAAAACTCTCAAACTTTTCCAATTTCCAGGATAAGAAATTTGCAAATTAAGAAATTACTGATTTGTTGGAAAATATGCCTTAGTTTTACTCTCAACTGCTTGACATACAATTAACTGCTTGACATACAATTAACTGCTTGACATACCATTAACTGCTTTACATACATTAACTGCTTGACATACAATTTAATACTTAAAAAGACTGTATCTAAGCTATTTAATAATATTCATAGAGTATTACTTCTCTGGACAGACGTGTTTCATACAACAGTTTTCAACTGCTAAGAGGAATTCACTTGATAATTTTAATCATAATTTAAGATTGATTAAGGAATTAATTTATTCAGTAATTTAGATGCAATAAACACCAATAAAAGGAATAATCCAGTAATTGCTCATTGTGCAATTCTGCCCATTAATACTGAGCTAAGAATTTGATAGATATTTCACTCAGTTGAATTATGTGTTTCTATGTGAGATATTGATCAACAAAAAAAAATAGGTACACAATGTTAAGCTTTTTCCTTTTTCTTTTTTTGTTTTAACAGCAGGTCAATGATTTAGGGAGTTGGTTAGTACAATCTACGAACATAGCAGAAAAGTACAAAATGTCACATAACACCAATGCCAGTACTTGTCCCATTATGGTTTTAAATAAGGGTATTATTCATTTTTATGTTGTTTTCTTCTTTAAAACGTAAAACAAAGCCATTAACTTGAATTTGAGGTATATACACAATACATACACAATTGTATGCAAAATACTTTTCTTTTTTTTTTCTTTTTTTTTCTTTTTTTAATTATTATACTTTAAGTTCCGGGGTACATGTGCACAACGTGCAGTTTTGTTACATAGGTATACATGTGCCATGGTGGTTTGCTGCACCCATCAACCCGTCACCTACATTAGGTATTTCTTCTAACGCTGTCCCTCCCCTAGCCCCCCAACCCCCAAGAGGCCCTGGTGTGTGATGTTCCCCTCCCTGTGTCCATGTGTTCTCAATGTTCAACTCCCACTTATGAGTGAGAACATGTGGTGTTTGGTTTTCTGTTCCTGTGTTAGTCTGCTGAGAATGATGGTTTCCAGCTTCATCCATGTCCCTACAAAGGACATGAACTCATCATTTTTATGGCTGCATAGCATTCCATGGTGTGTATGTGCCACGTTTTCTTTATCCAATCTATCACTGATGGACATTTGGGTTGGTTCCAAGTCTTTGCTATTGTGAATAGTGCCACAATAAACATACGTGTGCATATGTCTTTATAGTAGCATGATTTATAATCCTTTGGGTATATACCCAGTAATGGGATGGCTTGATCAAATGGTATTTCTAGTTCTAGATCCTTGAGGAATCGCCACACTGTCTTCCACAATGGTTGAACTAATTTACAGTCCCACCAACAGTGTAAAACTGTTCCTATTTCTCCACATCCTCTCCAGCATCTGTTGTTCCCTGACTTTTTAATGATAACCATTCTAACTGGCGTGAGATGGTATCTCATTGTAGTTTTGATTTGCATTTCTCTAATGACCAGTGATAATGAGCAAAATACTTTTCATAAGTAGCATTACATTTTAAAATATTGGAAATGCTATCTGTACTGATTTGCATTTTGACTTAATAGAACAAGAAGAGAACAACATTCAACTAAAGAAGGCTATACTGATAATAAAGCTCTTAAAATTCAAAATGTCTTCCTCTCCCTTTGTATTTACCACAGGCTACACAATGTCCTGAGAGGATTCATTATGAGAAAAATGTCAATCACAGCTTTAATAACTTACTTTTGAGGGAACTAATGAGAAAGCAAATTGGAAGGTGAGACTTATCTGCTTTCAAGTAAGTAGTCTTAATTTTTCTTCTTATAGAAAAAGCTTAAATAGGTTTATTATTAAATATATTTAAACTATTAATTTTTGCAGCTTTCATAAAGGTCAGCACTTCGTATATACCAAGTCTATGAGAAGACGTCAGCAAAAATCATTTGATCTTAAACGGTGACATCATCCATTCAAATCCTACCTTTAATAGAAGTTAGCGTCAAAAAACTGGGAGATTTCCGCTACAGTCATGCATTCTTGAACATCTTGTTAATTAGCAAAAATCAGCAATCCAGTTTTTCTTAAGTCCTCATTTGCTAACATTTTACAGTGTTCTTCTCTAGTTACAGAAATCCTGTCTGTACCGTCCACACAACTATTACAAACTCCGTGTTAGTATAGTAAACATTCCAGAAAGAAAGAAGAGACTCTTGACCACCAATATTCCACAGTAAGAAACGTGTATTATTAATCACTGTCTGCTTTACGTTACTTCCTATTGTACGGGAGTTATGTACAACTTCACTCACAGAAAATTTGAAAAGAATGATAGTTTTCCCTGCGTTATCCAGTCCCACGATAATAACTTTGTGCTCCTGGTGACTGAACAGTCTCCATGTTTGGTGAATTCCCACTCTCGGGAAGCAAACCCCCCTCCAATCCCCCTGGACTGCCTGACCGCCCCTGTCTCAAGCTGAGTGGGAGGAGAGAGCCGCGCCAGAGTCTCCGCCTCTGCTGCTGGGGCTCCTGCTCTCCTAGCTCGAGGATATAGCCATCTTGTTGTCAGCCATGAGCCTCGAGGGCCACCATCCTCCCCAAGATGCTCTGGGCAGCTCCACGTAGGCCATTTCTTTAAAAAGTTCAACATTCTTCCTAAATCATACAACTACTATATGATCCAGCAATTACACTTCTTGGACATCTCTCCCAGAAAAATGAAAACTTATGTTCACATACAAACCTGCACACTAATGTTCATAGCAGCTTTATTCATAATAGCTCAGAATGAGACAAGAGAAAAAGATCTGGAGGCAGGGAACCTAAGGCCGTTTCACCCTGAATTCCTATAACAAAATTGAAAGGAAAGCCCTAACTTTCCATACCTAAGTAAAAAAGGACCAGAGGCTACTCCTTTTGCAAACCCCCACCGGCAGATGGGAAATTGAAAGTACCTCTAATTGTTTGCTTTTTGCGGCCAAGTCTTTGTTTGCATAGAAGTGCAACTTTGTAACTTCTCTTTAGCCTCTGATTGGTTGCTTTCCACAACCAATCAGATGTTTGCATAAGAGTGTGACCTTCGTAACTTCACTTCAGCCTCTGATTGGTTGGGGAAAGCTTTCTGCAACCAATCAGACTGATTGTGGGCCACCACTTCATTTACATGAGGTAAACACCAAGTGGCCAATGAGAAACCTCTAGAGGGTATTTGGCCCTGAGAAGATTCTATATCTGGGGCCCTTGAACCACTGCTCCACAGCTCCCACACTGGAGTGTACTTTCTTTCTTTCTTTTTTTTTTTTTGAGACAGAGTTTTGCTCTTGTCACCCAGGCTGGAGTGCAATGGCATGATCTCGGCTCACTGCAACCTCTGCCTCCCAGGTTCAAGCGATTCTCCTGCCTCAGCCTCCCAAGTAGCAGCGATTACAGGCACCTGCCACCATGCCCAGCCAATTTTCGTGTTTTTTGTTTTGTTTTGTTTTGTTTTTTGTTTTTTATTTTTAGTAGAGATTGGGTTTTACCATGTTGGCCAGGCTGGTCTCGAACTCCTGACCTCAGGTGATCCACCCGCCTCCGCCTCCCAAAGTGCTGGGTGGGATTATAGGCGTGAGCCACGGTGTCCGGCCCTGTGGAGTGTACTTTCATTTTCAATAAATCTCTGCTTTCATTGCTTCATTCTTTCCTTGTTTTGCTGTGTGTTTTGTCCAATTTTTTGTTCAAAATGCCAAAAACCTGGACAACTTGCAGTCGAGACCCTCTACCGGTAACAAAAACTGAAATCAGCCCAGATGGTCTCAAACAGGTGAATGGTTAAGCAAACTGACACATCCATACCATAGACTACCCACTACTCAGCAATTTAAAAATAAAATGAAATGTATGGATACATGCAACAACCTGGATGAATTTCCATGGAGTTATGTTGTGTGGAAAAGGCCAATCCCAAAAGGTTACATACTGTATGGTTCTATTTTTGTAACATTCTTGAAATGACAAAATTATAGAAATTGATATACACCTACTATATACCCACAAAAATTAAAAATTAAAAAGATATACAGAAATGGAGAACAGTAGTTGGCAGACGTTAAGGAGGGGATTGGTGTGGGAGGAAAGTAGGTGTAGTTATAAAAGGGCAACATGAGAGATCCTTGTAGTGATGGGATGTTCTGCATCTTGATTGTATTAACATCAATATCCTACTTATCATAGTGTACTATAGTTTTGCATGATTTTATCATTGGGGAAAACTGAGTAAAGAGTACATGGAATCTTTCCGTATTATTTCTGACAACTGCATGTGAATCTATCTCAAAATAAAAGTTTAATTTAAAAAGAAATGGCCTTTCTGTTTATCCTCTTCTCTTGGACTCTGCTATGATAATTCTTGCTGAGGTGTCAGTGGGTAGTAAAGGCACTGATATTATCCCACCTCTCACTTACATCTCAACAGGGGCTTTCTGGAAATTGTAGAAGGCCAACATTTTGTAGAAAAAACTACCTTTAAATTAAAATCAAGATACCTTGAGGCCTGGTCTTAACATGCTTTGCGACACTGGGCAAACTGCTTAGCCTCTCTGAGATTCTATTTCATCTGTAAATAAAATAAAATAAAAAATATTTGAGGGTTAAGTGAAAACACTTGGTAAATCTTGGTAAATTATAAAACACTACACAAAAGGAAGGTCTTCTTCCCTCTCTTCCTCCTTTCCTGTCCTCATTAATTCAGCTCAAGGAAGCGATCGTGTCCTAGGTCTTCTCGTATCCCTACGGCTTAGCTTAAGTCTGTGCTCTAGGAGGTGTTTCATAAATGATGGTTAATGCTGATAATGGCAGAATGCTTAAAGCAAGGGTTTGGCTCTAACAGATTAAAGGTGGTTCAGCTCCTAGTGGTGAGAATTTGAAGAGCCCTTCATAGCATCCCAAGTAGACAGTGCCCTGCCCTGGGCAAAACTTTACTCACAGACATCAAGGGAAGGAAAGTCAGAGCCCATGGAACTGGCCAGCTGCCATTTTGGGGAACCAGAGAGGTAATGGCTAGAAGCAAAAAGCTTCTCACTTTGACCAAGAACTTTCCTACCCATTATCTTCTTTGCTCCTCACCATCCTCCTGAGGCAGGCATAGCATAGATCATCCCCATTCTACAATTTGCAAACACTGAAGCTAAACAGGACTGTGACTTGCTCAAGGTTCACACAGCGAATGAATCAGTAACACAGCTGGGGACAGACTCGTGGGCCAGATATTTTCCACAGCACAGATGGTTACCAAATGGAAAAGCTAAGACAAAGAAAATGCAGGCCTTCCCCACCCCAACTCAGCGCCTCTCCCCAGAGAATTGTGGCTAGGCTTCCCAGGCCTCTCCACACAATCTCCCATCTAAAGAAGCTGCTGTTGCTGCAGGCCTGGCAGTGTTGGGATGCTGCCTGAGACAGCTTCCCTCCTTCCAAGCTCTGAGCTTTCAGTGACCTATTTAAAGGCAGAGAAATCAGTCTAGGGTTAGGGCCTCTCCCGAGCAGGCAGTGCCTCTCACAGATGGCTCTCCAGAGCCTTCCCAGGCACTTCTTCCAACTTCTCCTCGGTGATGACAGCTGGGGGTGGGGTGGGCAGGGAAGCTCACTTCTCATCTGTCCCTGAAAGCCCAGAATGTCCTAAGAGGCTTCCCAGGGTCTAAAGAGAACCAAGTTAGGGCCTCCCTGGAAGGCAGGCTAAGGAAAGGTAACAGCTCCCCTCCCTGTGCCCTGGCCAGGGTCTGGATGCTTTTCCCAGGGGCCCTATCTCTCCACTGCTGCCTCCACCGAAGCTCCAGGATGAAACTGAAAGGGAAATGTGAAAATGCAAATGCTGCTTGGGAGGGGAAGTGTCAGAAGCCATTTGCTTGGATTAGTTCATCCATTTGTAGGTTGCCAACTTGGAAAGCAGAGAGGACCGCTGAGGCCAGGACGAGACGAATGGCAGAGGAGCGGGGTTTGAGGTTGCAGTGAGGGCTCCTGAGCATCCAGCCTTTCAGTCAGCAAGCCATTCAGCAATCCCTTACTGAGTGCCTGCCCTGTGTCTGGCCCTGTGCTGTGTCCCAGGGGCCACTGTTTCTGCCCTCCTATTGCCCTCAGTCTAGAATGAAGGGACAGAACTCCCAGAGGAGACATGAGGCAAGAAGTATGAAGACAAGAGCATATGCTCAGGCCAGTCTGTTTTGGCTTCCAGTCATCTTGTGGGACCTTCAGCAACTGGCCTAACCATTCATTTGTTCGTGCATTCATTCACATTAACCATTCCTTCTCTGAATAAGTACTCATGGAGTGCTTACTATGTGCTGGGCACTGGAGATACAGCTGTGCCCTTCTGGAGCTTACAGCCTAATGGGGGAAAAGACAAAGGAAGGGAGTGGGGAGGAGGTGGCGCTCCTTTAGATAGGGTGTTAAAAGAGACCTCTCATTACCATGAAGTCACACTTTAAGAGTTACCCCTTAAAGATCCACAGATGCTTTCCAGCGAGCGCTGCCAAACCTGAAATCGAACAGCATCCTGAAGAAACTGCCAACATTTTGCAGACATACAAGACTCAAAAATGGGTCCCTAGCACCTCGTAAAAACCTTCCCCCTTACAAGGCCTCTCACCAGCATACAGGGAGGTTTGAGTAGGGAAGGAGAAAGGGCGTTGGAATGACGCTCTTGAACATCCAGCTGTTCGGTCAGTGTGTCATTTAGTACTGGCTTACTCCCTATAGCTCCAAAAATTTCCTCCCTGTCTTAAAGGCACAGTAACTTAGGACCAGTCAGCTTTACTTTCCTTCATTCATGTGTTCAAGAAGAATCTACTAAACATCTACAAAGAGCTGACACTTCTCTGGAGTCTGGAGATTCAGGGGTGAACTAGATAGCCATGGCCTCTCTGGGAGCTTACAGCCTAGTCCATAGGAGAGACAGAGATTAATTAATTGCATGAATAATTAATAACAATTGTGCTAAGTGCTTTAAAAGAGACTATAATAGGGAGAACCTCATTCAATGGAGGAGTCAGCGAAGGTGTACCTGAGGAGGTGACTTCTGCAGCTGAGGCCTGAGGGATAAGCGGGATTAGGCCAGGTGAGGAGGTAGGAGAGGAGGAAGTGTTGTCTTACAGACATGTGGAGGAATGTGGAATCCCAGAAGCCAGATAGTGTGGTACTTTGAAAGAACACACAGGTTGAGGCTGAGTGAGGTAGGAAGAGAGGCTCAAGATGAGTTCTGGGAAATAGGCAAGGAGGGACCAGACAGGCAGAGCCTCACATGCCTTGATAAGGATTTGGGTTTCATCATAAGAAATTTGGGGAGCCACTGAAGGGCTTTGGGCAAGAGGCCAAATCAAGTTTGCACTGAGGGGAGAGGGGGCAGCCATAGTCAAAGTGCAGAGACAGCTGGAAGGCTGCCACAGTCATCCAGGTGGGAGATGATGACAGGAGCTTTGATTCGTGTGGCGTGGTAAAAATGGAGAGCAATGGACAGAGTCCAGACATATTTAGGAAACGGAATCAACAGGACATTGTGATGGATTGCCTATGGAGCTTCAGTGAAGGGAGGCTTCATTCCCATTCTCTAGAGTGGGGCTGAGGACACATAGGAGAAAATCTTCAAAACCAAGGGCTTGGTAAAGACTTGGATGGATGTCACGGGCATTATGCTGAGTGAAAAAAGCTGACCTTCAGGCTGGGCACAGTGGCTCATACCTGTAATCCCAGCACTTTGGGAGGCCGAGGCGGGTGGATCACGAGGTCAGGAGACCAAGACCATCCTGGCTAACACAGTGAAACCCCGTCTCTACTAAAAATACAAAAAGTTAGCTGGGTGTGGTGACATGCACAGTAGTCCCAGCTACTTGGGAGGCTGAGGCAGGAGAATCGCTTGAACCTGGGAGGTGGAGGTTGTAGTGAGCTGAGATCATGCCACTGCACTCCAGCCTGGGCGACTGGGCAACAGAGTGAGACTCCATAAAAAAAGAAAAAAAAAAAAGCTGACCTCCAAAGGTTGCATATGATATGATTCCATTTATATAACATTCTTGAAGTGATAAAATTATAGAGATGGAGAACAGATTAGTGGTTATCAGATAAGTGGTATTCCTACCAGGTGAAGGGAATTAAGTGAATGTGATCACGCCACTGCACTCCAGCCTGGGTAAAAGAGTGAGACCCTGTCTCAAAGAAAAAAAAAAGAGGAAAATAAAAGAAAGCATTCAATAAAATGAAGCTACTATTAAAACCAGGTACTGCCCCCTGTTTTCAGGAAGCCTCCAATTCAGCCCTGTGGACAGGGAAATAAGGGAACCTGTGCCTAGGGTGACATTCATGAGTCCGGGAGACTCATATTGTATTAAATAGAGGAGGTGGGAAAAGAACGGAGAGGGTAAGGGAAACCATGAGGACATTTTAAAGAAAAAACTAAGAGTACTTAGGCAAATTAGAAGTTGAGGTTACAGAAGGAATACCTTAAAAGTCTTTGAAAGACAAGCCTGCATTTATTAATGTGTTCACAGGTTATTAACTCTTTAACTGAAAGTCTGAGGAGTAAATGTCAGGGAAACTTCAGCATTGGGAGCCCCCTTAATGGCATGTCAGTGGAAATAACTGTGTCCTACTAGGGACATGTTACTTCTTTAATAATTCCCTCCTGACCAAAACTCATCTTTTAAAAAAATAGGCTATTTTTAGATATATAGAATAGTTTTAGGTATATAGTAATATACAGGAATAATACATATAACTATAGAATAGTTTCCCCATAGATTTTCTGTCCTTTAGCTTAAGGCCAGACTCCCTTTACAATCCTAATCTTACCTAAGAGTAGATTTTCATAGGGGGAGACTACGACATCTCTCAGGTGACAGAAGAAGGGAACAGGGAATATGGGTAAGAAGAGGGAGAAGTCCTCTCTTTCCTGTGTAAGTCTGCCAGGCCTGTGTGGACAACTTATCATGTCAGGGTGTATCCTTCACCCTTCTTATTCATTGCTGAGAGCTCAGTTCAGTAGGGCAGAGCAAGCAGGCCCATGATGATGATGAGGAGGAGGAAGAGAAAGATGACATGAGCTACCATGTTTCAGGTACCTACCATGTGCCAGAAACTGTGCATGCATTTCCTCTAATTTTCACAACAAATCTTACAAAGAAGGTAGTACTGTTAGCACCTTTTAAAAGATGTAAAAACAGCTTCAGATAGGTCAAAAAGTTTGGCAGAGCCGCGTTAAGAACCCAGGTCTAGTCTTGTCCCAGATGTCCACTTTGAAGGAGACCATAATAGGGAGGACTTCATCTGATGGAAGAGTCAGGAAAGGCCTTACCGAAGAAGTGTCCAAAGGCCTCTTCTCCAGACACCCTCTCCTTCCTTAAGAGTCAGCCAGCACTTGCTCACACATGGCTGTTAGGCTCCCATTTCCCTGGTGACAGGCAGTAAGATGAAGATCAGATAAAGAGCCAGAGGATGATCAGAACCCCAATTTGGTCACGTGTTTGGATTCAAATCTTCTGTTCCATCAAGTTGGGCACCCCCCACCCCACCCAAAAACCGAGGAGGCCTAAAATCTGCACAGTGTAATTTCAGAGTGCCTACCCCTCCTCTCATTTGCTGTACCTGAACTTGCAGCCTTCCTTTAGCCTAGCCCTCTTTTCTCCCATGTGGGGTAGGGACCCACTAGGTCCGCTAAGCTGTCAACATGCAAACCTCTCCAGGAGAGGCCATGGTGGCCTCATAGTGAATTCCAAGTGAATCCCAAGTAGGATAGAAGCTTCTGATGGATGTGGAGATAAAAGAGAGATGAATGAGTTAGAAGGGAGAAAGACCATAATAGAATGAGGGGAGAACTGAAGAATGATGTTGGGGAAGGAGTGAAATTGAGTATACTAACTTTGTGAATGTTTCAGAAGAGAAAACCAGTGTCTCCTAAGGTAGCCAAACAACAGGCTTAAAGTCTTGATGCGAAGAAAACCAATAAATGAAACCTGGCACTGAAAAAATGACAAGAAAGAAGAACATTAAGTTAATTGTAGTTGACTCTGGGTTATGGGAATATGGATATATGTATATGTATATACATATATATGTGTGTGTGTGTGTACACACATTACTACAATATAGTACAGTAATATGTACATAAAGAAAGAGATGCGTTCCCTGGCATCCAGGAGCTGCCCTGGTACCATCAGCTAGGTCTTGGTGTTGGTGGTAGCTGTCCTTGCACTTACAGCTGGACCATGGTGATCTCCTATTGAGCATGAACAATCTCACAGAACAGCAACATCAGACAAGGCCACTCTGTGACAACGATCAACCAAGGCAAAAACCAGACCACACCATAATTATGTCTTAACAAAGACTAAACATGAACATTGCCCAAGCCACATAAAGAATCAAATGTCCCCCTCTCCTGGCTAATAAGAGTGATTGCTACTTCTTCGTTGCTTCTTTGCCAATTGCAGCTTTAGCCTCACTAGCTTGCCCTCTCTCTGGATACTCTCTAAATAAGAATACCTAGTCACAGAATTGGCCCCGCTTCCTGATAGCATCCAATCTAGAGCCAACACCAGCTTCCTTAAATCCTCCAAAAATCACAGGACACAAGCCCAAGTCCTATAAGTGCTTTCTAACACACCCTTCTTGAGATGGCCATGGTTTCCCATAGTGTGTATTATTCCTTGCTGCTGGAGAGTATGGAGTATGTGTGCTTGATAGACAGATAGATAGATTAGATAGATAGAGAGATAGATAGATAGGTGAATAGATAGATGTATTTCACACATGCATATTTTTTTTTCTACATGATTTGGTCTCAGCTTTAAACTCTTCATTTAGCATGAAAATGGAGCCTTGGTTTGACTTCTGAAAAACAGAATGAAGTCATTAGCAAAGACAAGGGATCAACCCAGGTTCCCATCAATGGTGGATTGGATAAAGAAAATGTGGTACATATACACTATGGAATACTGTGCAGCCATAAAAATAATGAAATCCTGTCCTTTGCAGCAACATGGATGGAGCTGAAGACCATTATCCTAAGCAAACCAACACAGAAATAGAAAACCAAATACCACATATTCTCACTTACAAGTGGGAGCTAAGCATTGGGTACACATGGATATAAAGATGGGAACAACAGACACTGGGGAATAAAAGGAGCGGGGAAGGGAGGTGGGTAAGTGTTGAAAAACTACATATTGGGTACTATGCTCACTATCTGGGTGGCAGGTTCAATTGTACTCCAAACCTCAGCATCTTACAATATACCTTTGTAACAAACCTGCGCATGTACCCCTTGAATCTAAAATAAAAGTTGAAAAAAAAAAACAGAGTGAAGTCTCATTAATTGAAAGAGCCATAACTCACAATACTTTATGAGTACTATAACAGGCAGCTGAGGTTTACCTTTGCCCCAACTATAAAAAATGAACAGCAAGCTATGAAAATTAATCATCTGAATAAAAGTGACTGTGAGACAGTTCAGCTAGTTTAAAAGTGGAATCAATTTGCATGCTAATTATGTGCTAATTACTTTATTCATTAACAAAGGTCAAGGGAACCTCTACTTAGTTACATCCTGTTAGGTGTTAGTTGAGGTTACTGTTTTACTTGAAAACAAAAAGTCTATAAATCAGACTTCTTATTAAATCAGACCCCCTATTGCAGGGGGCCTTTATCTACTAAATTATTTTGAAACAGCAAGGCCAGCTACCCATCACATACCATCAGGGGTCCCCAGTTGATTCATGGAGCAAAGTCACATTGAGTGAATACAGTTATTCCGGCCATTTCAGCAAAGTAATTTGCCATCTTGTCTCAGTCTATTTGTGCTGCTATAACAAAACACTTGAGACCTGGTAATTTATAAAGAACAGAAATGTATTTTCTCACAGTTCTGGAGGCTGGTAAGTCCAAGATCATGACACCAGCGTGGTGTCTGGTAAGGGCATCTTCCCATGGTGTCCTCACAATGTGGAAAAGGCAAACGCCGTGTCCTCACATGGCAGAAGGGTAAAAGGGGCAAAAGGCAGCTAGGGCTCTCCCTTAAAGCTTTCTTTTTTTATTTTTAAAGATGGGGTCTCACCTTATCACCCAGGCTGGAGTGTGGCGTGATCATAGCTCACTGCATCCTGGGCTCAAGCAATCCTCATAACTCAGCCCTCCCAAGTAGCTGGAACTATAGGCATGAGACACCATGTACGGCTAATTTGTTTTATTTTATTTTTTGTAGAAATGGTGTCTCACTATGTTGCCCAGGCTGGTCTTGAATTTCTGGCCTCAAGCGATCCTCCTGCCTCATACTCCCAAAGCACTAGAATTAGAGGTGTGAGCCACCACACCCACCTAGACCCTTCAACATCTTTTATAAGGTCCCTAATCCCATTCACCTCCCAAAGACCCCACCTCATAACATTATCACATTGGGGATTAAGTTTCAATGCATAAATTTTGGGGGACACATTCAGACCATTGCACACATCTCTTCACCATTCAGGGCATTTCAGGGCCGCATTCTTCACTCCTCCCTAGTCCATGGTTTCTCAACTTCGGCATTATTATTTTGGTGCAGATAATTCTTTGTTGTGGAGGATGGCTTTTCTGCCAATTACAGCTTCAGCCTCACTAGCTTGCCCTCTCTCTAGATAAGATTTATTGAAATACCTAGTCATAGAATTGACCCTGCTTCCTGATAGCATCCAATCTACAGCAAAGCCTAGTTTCCCTAAACCCTCCCAAAATCACAGAACACAAGATGTATATTTTACTGTACTATATTATATTCATATATACACACACATTTACATATACGTTTGTATATATATACATCCATATTCCCATAACCCTGAGTCAATTACAGTTAACTTAATGTTCTTCTTTTTCATCTTTTTTTCAGTGCCAGGTTTTCATTTATCTAAAGGTCTGTCCCCACAACATTAATATTCATTATAGGATATTTAGCAGCATCCCTAGCCCTCTACCCATTAGATACTAGTAGCACAACCCTCTCCTAGTCACAATAATTAAAATAGCCCCCAGATTTTGCCAAATGCCCCTCGGGGGCAAAATAACCCAGTTGAGAATCACTGTTAGAATCCCCCAGTTTTACTGAGTGGCTTGCACTTCTAATCTCTTTTGACCACCCCCCAACCAGCAATCCCCCATATGGTTTGTCTGTATCCCCACCCAAATCTCACCTTGAATCAATTGTAATTATGCTCACATGTCAAGGGCGGGGCCAGGTGGAGATAATTGAATCATGGGAGCGGTTTCCCCCATACTGTTCTCATGGTAGTGAATAAGTCTCACAAGATCTGATGGTTTTATAAATGGGAGTTCCCTTGCACAAGCTCTCTCTTGCCTACCACTATGTAAGACGTGACTTTGCTCATCATTCGCCTTCCAACATTATTGTGAGGCCTCCCCAGCCATGTGGAACTGTGAGTCCATTAAAATCTTTTTCCTTTATAAATTACCCAGTCTCAGGTATGTCTTTATTAGCAGCATGAGAACGGACTAATACAACCCACCCCCCACCCTCACACACACACACACACACACACACTTACTTAAAATAGATAACAGAGAGTCATCTGGAGTCTTGACCCTAGGCTTATTGCTGCCTCCACACAGATGCAAGGGCAGCATACAACCAGGGCACAGTTGGAGAGATGAGGCTCAGATAACCCCCCAGTCAGCCTCCTGGAATAAAGGAGGATTTCCAGGTGTCTGTCTGTCACTGGCCCCTTTGCCTTTGAGGGGACTCCAGTGGTTCCCCTTGTTTAACCACCTTTCCCCTCTACAATTATAGGAGGGACCCCTTGCCTCCCAACTGTTTAAGTGCTCAGTGCTAGAAACCTACTCTGTGTTGGCCCTGGGTTAAAAAGATAGGTAAGGCAAACAAGTGACAGACAATCCCAATACAGTTTGGCCAGGGATGTGAGAGAGAGAAAAGCCCCAGGAGACTGTGGGATCCCCAAGAAGGGGGCCTGGCCTAGCCTGGAAAGTCAGGGAAGGGGACCTGGAGGAGGTGGCATTTAAGCCAAGTTAGGAAAGAAGAATGAGAATGAGCAAGGCAAAGACTGCACTGGGCTGAGCTGGTCTGGGATAGGGCCAGAGAGGGGTTTAGAACAGAGGGGTTTAGAACAGATGGATGTGTGTGGAGGGCAGTGGTAACTCCAAGTTGTTGGGTACTGCCCTAGCTTGAACAGGAGCAATGAGAGATGGAGCAGAGTGATAGGCAGGGGCTTGCTCAAAAAAAGCCTTGTATGCCAAGGTCAGAATGACATTCTTTATCCTGAAGAGTTGTAGGTCTTGAAGAACTCCTAGAAATGTTACTGGATAAACTCCGCTTGGTCATAGTGCATTATTCTTTTTATAAGTTGCTGAATCCCATCTGATAATATATTGTTGAGGATTTCTGAGTCTATATTCGTTAGAGATATTGGTCTGTAATTTGATTAATTGACTGACTGACTGCTTGACTGATTGATTTTTGGACTAGCTTTGTCTGTTTTTGGTATTAGGGTGATGCTGGCCTCATAAGGTAAGTTCTATTTTCTGAAATAAATTATGTAGAACTGCTGTTATTTTCTATTTAAATATTTGTTAAAATTTACCAATGAAGCCATCTGGGCCTGGGCTTTTCTTTGTGGAATGTCTTAAATAACTAATCCAATTTCTTTAATAATTATAGAGCTATTCAGGCTATTTAATTCATTTTGGGTAGTTTTAGTAGTTTGTGGTTTTCAAGGAATTGATCCATTCCATTTCATCTTTGTTTTTTTTGTTGTTGTTTGTTTGTTTGTTTGTTTGTTTGAGACAGTCTGTCTCTGTTGCCCAGGCTGGAGTGCAGCAGCACGATCTTGGCTCACTGCAAACTCCACTTCCTGGGTTCAACCAATCCTCGTGCCTCAGCCTCTTGAGTAGCTGGGATTGCAGACGTGCACCACCACACCCGGCTAGTTTTTGTATTTTTTGTAGAGACAGGGTTTCACCAAGTTGGCCAGGCTGGTCTCGAACTCCTGGCCTCAAGTGATCCACCTGCCTCAGCCTCCCAAAGTGTTGGGATTACAGGCGAGAGCCACCACGCCAGGCCCCATTTCGTCTTAATTGTCAAATTTATGTGTACAGTTGTTGGAAGTACTTCCTTATTATTCCTTTAAGGTCTTCAGTGCCTGTGTTGGCATCCCCTGTTTCATTCCTGGTACTGATCATTTGTGTCTTTCTTTTTTTCTTTGTCAGTGTTGCTAGAGATTTGTTATTTTCATTGATCTTTTCAAAGAACCTGTTTTTGGTTTCATTGTTTTTTCTGTTGTTTTTCTATTTTCAATTTCATTGATGTCTGCTCCTTATTATTTCCTTCTTTTGGTTTGCTTTGGGTTTATTTTACTCTGTAGGTTTTTCAGGTAGAAGCTTAGACTATTGATTTGAGATATTTCTTCTTATATAAGCCTTTAATGCCATTGTAGGGGCAGAAAGGGGGTGATTCCTTTTCTCCCCATTTATAAAAGGTCATAGCCAACACCCCTATAACAAAAAACAAGTTAACAAGAGAAAAACATAAAAAATTTATTATGTGCACATGTGTGCATGGAAGTCATACAAAACATGAACTCAAAGAGGGACCAGATGGTTGAGGCTTAAATGCTCTCTTCATAGGGGAATGGGAAATGGATGAACAAATAGGCCCAATGCTCAGACAATGGTTTGTAAATGATTCTCCTTGGAAAGATGAGGGGCAGAACTGCACAGGAACCAAAGTTGTCTTATTATGCAAATAAAGTCTCTCAGATAATCTCTGGGAGCTGTTCTTAGAATCCATGAAGGTTTGTCTGGGCATGGTGATGACTCCCAGTCTCTTCTCTTCTCCAGTGGTTGATCTTTCCTGGTTATTTCATGAGATCCCTAGGGTGGAGGTCTTAAGACAATTGCATTTCTTTTGGAAAAAAATCTTTCTTAGGCAGATAAGGAAATTCCAGAGAGAGAGAGAGAGAGTCCTTCCCTGTGCTTGGGGGAAAAGGATCAGAAAAACAAGGAAGTGGGGGATGGCGAGCGGGGGTTGTTCAGAGAGAGACCTTGGCTATGAGGCTTATTTCTGAGGCCTTTCAATTTTCAAAGCAGTCAGCATGCCAAAGAGCTATGTTTTGGGGGA
This sequence comes from Pan paniscus, assembly GCF_029289425.2. Classification (NCBI taxonomy): domain Eukaryota; kingdom Metazoa; phylum Chordata; class Mammalia; order Primates; family Hominidae; genus Pan; species Pan paniscus. Next base: position 118,562,178 of record NC_073272.2, read on the forward strand.
TTTTTTCTGCACCCCAAAACTACAAATTTCCATCTCAGCTTTGCATTAACCACAACCCACAAAATTGATATGTTGTATTTTCATCTTCATTCAAAATATCTTCTAATTTTCCTTGAATCTTTCTCTTTGACCCATGGGTTACTTAGAATTATGTGGTTTACTTTCCAAGTATTTGGAGATTTTCTTTTTATCTCTCTGTTATTGATTTCTAGCTTGATTCCATTGCAGTCAAAGAACATATTCTGTAATTTCAATTCTTTTTAAAAAACTTATTTAAATTTTTTTATTTTTTATTTTATTTTTATGTTGTTGTTGTTGTTGTTGTTGAAATGGAGTCTTGCTCTGTTGCCCAGGCTGGAGTGCATTGGTGCAATCTCGGCTCACTGCAACCTCTGCCTCCTGGGTTCAAGTGATTCTCCTGCCTCAGCCTCCCAAGTAGCTGGGATTACAGGCATGCGCCACCATGCCCAGCTAATTTTTGTATTTTTGGTAGAGAAGGAATTTCACCATGTTGGCCAGGCTGGTCTCGAACTCCTGACCTCAGGTGATCTGCCCGCCTTGGCCTCCCAAAGTGCTGGGATTACAGGTGTGAGCCACTGCGCCCGGCCTAAAAAGTTTTTTAAAGATGGGATTTCGCTATGTTGCCCAGGGTGGACTCGAATTCCTGGGCTCAAGCCATCCTCCTGCCTCAGCCTCCCAAGTAGCTGGGACAAGTAGCTGGGACTATAGGCATGTGTCATCACACCTGGTTCTTAACTCTTACATTTGCTGAGACTTATTTTATCACTGCTATGGTTTGGATGTTTGTCCCTTCCAAAATTCATGTTGAAATTTAATTGCCATTGTAACAATATTAAAAGGTAAAACTTTTAAGAGGTAATGAGATCCCAAGTGCTCTCCCCTCATGATGGAATTAATGCCCTTATGAAAGGGCAGGTTTGGCCTCCTCTTGCCTCCTTCCTCTTTGTTCTTCTGCTATGTAAATAATAGCATTCCTCCCCTCCAGAGGATGCAGCATTCAAGGCACCATTGCGGGATCAGGTCCTTGCCAGACACCAAACCTGCCAGTGCCTTGATCTTGGACTTCCTAGTATCCAGAACTCTGAGAAATAAACTTCTGTTCTTTATAAATTACCCAGTCTCAGATATTCTGTTATAACGGCACAGAACAGCCTACAACGATGACTCAGGCTATGACTTATCTTGGTGAATGTCCCATGTGCACTTGAAAAGAATGTATATTTTGCTGTAGTGAGTAGAGTGTTGTTTCAATGTCAATTAGATCTTACTTGGTTGATGATGTTGAGTTCATCTATAACACTTGCTGACTTTGTCTTAGTCATGTACATTTTTACCAGATTTAGGGAAATAAAGTGCAGCCCTCACTTGATACCCGCTGCTCTGGGGATTGAATGGGGGATGGTGAAATCTGATTTAAGGGGTGCCAGTACAAAAGGTCTCCCTGACTTCAAGTTTCTCTTACACACAGGTGCAAAATTTGATGATGTTCACCAACCTAAAGCTTCTTCTCCAGCAGGAGGCCCCTGAGATTAGATACATTTCTCTGATTAAGTCTTTTCCATCCACACAGCAGGATATTTAGATAGGTTGGCCTGCAAGAGAGTTTTGTTGTTGTTGTTGTTGTTTGTTTTTGAGACAATGTCTCGCTCTGTCACCCAGGCTGGAACACAGTGGCGCAATCTCGGATCCCTGCAACCTCCGCCTCCCAGGTTCAAGCGATTCTCCTGCCTCAGTCTCCCGAGTAGCTGGGATTACAGGTGCACGCCATCATGCCCGGCTAATTTTTGTATTTTTGTAGAGACAGGGGTTCACCATATTGGCCAGGCTGGCCTTGAACTCCTGACCTCAGGTGATCCACCCTCCTCGGCCTCCCAAAGTGCTGGGATTACAGGCGTGAGCCACCACACCCAGCCTGCAAGAGAGTTTTGATGGGAGGTGGGGCACAAGCAGGGGAGGCACTACATTGGAGTTTCTATTACATTTGTCTCTATCACAGCTTTGCCTTGAGCCAGTCCCTGGCTCTGTGAGCCTGTAGGAGCCTGGCATGAAGGACCTCAGAATGCTGGCAGCTCCCATAGCACACATGAGAGTAAAGGAAACCTTGATGTTCCTTGACTGATGTGGTCCAGGGGCTTGCCCAGGGTTGGTCCTGCCCAGCCCCATGCCCAGGCTCATTTGAGCACAGTTCCTGTGGGTTGGGCAGACCAGAAGATAATCCATCTGAAAGATGGCATCTTCCTTTCTTTCTTCTCTGGGGCAGTGCCAGTAAGAGCCACCATTCCCTACTCACATGTATTTGCTCCAGCACCAAGGAGCACACTGCCCTCTCCTCCCACCAGCGCCTACACATGGGCCTTGTACACCCCCAAACATGCACCTCCAGTTACAGTTTTCCCTCTGAGCAGTGGGGTGGGAGTGAAGGCATAAGAAATTGGGTAGGGGGTTGTGTGGAGAACCCCATATTCTCTTAGCTATATTTTCCCACTCTTCCTCTCTCTTCCTTCCTCCCAAATTATGGCTGGAACACAGGTAGGGACTTCCAAGGGGGCTGTGTGGGTGGGGTTAGGTGCAGAAGAAAAAGTAGTCAAAGACAGTAGTTCTTAATGATCAATGGATCCCAGAGCCTTTGGGAAATTTGATAAAATAGTTTTGGACTGTCTTCCTAGAAAAACAATGCCCTTGGGATGGACCCACAGTTATTCCTGCAGTTTTAGGAGTGTTTGTAACCTCCTGAGGAGCAGTCCTTGGGGCCCACTTTAAGAAACTCTGGATTACAGGAAGTGGCAACCTATCTGTCCCTCTTCCCCTTCAGATGGGAGAAAGCCTCCTTTCTCTCTAACTCACAAAGCATCCCCTCTATCCTCTTGAATGACCAAGATTACTTCTTATTTTTATATTCAAAGACAATAGCCAGATAGTAAAGCTGTAGCACTAGCTATTAACCTAGAACTTAATCACCAAAGAATGATTCTCTTAGTTTCACATTTGATCTCATTGATTTGTGCTTCCAGTCCCTAGCCATTTGGGCTGTTTGTGGGGGTTGATTTTTCTGGATATCATTATGTCTACAGAGAGAGTGTGATGACTAGGGTATCTTGGGTGACTGCAGATTTATGCAAAGTGAGATATAGGGAGTAAAGGGTGAAAAGGGTGCCACACGCTTGAACTTGGTGGCAGCACCAAGGGAACTTTAAAAACTTACATGAATATTGGGCTTGGAAGGTTTGGTGGGGTGTCTGAGTCCCTGTTAATTTTTATTTACCCCAAAAAGTAAATAAAAATTATTTATATAGTACAGCCCAAGATCAAAACGCATCTTGCATCATTTTATGATGTTACTTACTTTGTACTTTTAAACTGCTCAATCTCAGACTCTCTCAACCAACAAAATTATTTTGATTATTTTATTAGGCAAAAAAAAAATTGACTTGGCCATCCTCCTCTATCTCATCTGTCAGTCTGGTAAGCGTTTTTTCTGGGAGATCCCAAGGACTGTGGCTAAGTCAACTTGATTTGCACTTACTTTTTCCCACTGCCATGTCCAAATCATTCAGCACTGTCGTCCTAGACATGAGGCTGCCGCTCAGGCCCAGACTCCCAAATAGTTGTATGCAAGTAACCCCAGCTGCTGAGGCTGGGAGGTACTTCTGAAGGTAACAGAAGAATCCATCTTCCTGCAGATTTATTGAATACGGTGTCAGCTTCCTTCCCATCTATTTCCAACATATGCAGACTTCTGTGCTCTGGTGACTCTAAAGGATAAACAAGGCTATGGTCAAGTTGAGGGGAGCAGTTAAATATTGTGATGCCCTGAAATGCTTGAAACATATTTCCTGCATCTTAGGGTACTGACCTCAGATCCCAGAGCTAGATAAAATGCAATGGGATCTGTTTTATAGAGTAGTACAGTAAATAAAACCATTTCAGGACAAAAGTGAAAACCATACCATCCTATATCTCATTCAGCTATGCAATTTTCCTTTTAAAATTTTTTATTTTTATTTTTTACTTTTTAAATTATTAGGGTATTTCTACATTTCAAAACTCAAAAAGTACAAAAGACATTCAGGGAAAAACCTCCTTCCTATGTCTGTTCCCACCCAAGTTCCCTTACCAGAGGCAAGCACTATTATTAGTTCCTTCTATATCCTTCCATTGATAGTCTATGTATTTTTCTGTTTTATTACCTCCTCTCAAAGTTTGGATTGGGATTTTTGGGCAGCATTTCTAGTTTGTTTCTGCTAGAAGTGTTTGTGCTTCACTTGTAATAATAGGTCACAGGACAGGTCACAGCCTGCTCTGCAAGGCTTACCATCTCATGTACTGCATTTTAAGCATTTTTATTCCATCCCACAAGAACTAATGCTTTGCATCCTTCTCTAATCTCTGTGAGGGACCCCAAGACAAGTAAAGCCTTTATCACTTCCCTAAGGATCTTCTTTGTTAGTTGGGGAGACAAGACTACCCATCTGAAACAAATGACAGGAGCAGATGGAGTGCATTGGTGATTCATGGGACTGGTTTTTTGAAAACTTTAAATGCCAGGAGGAAGTTTGGCTTTGATACTGTTGGTCTTTTAACCTGGTGGTTAAATGTTTTTGGAGTCAGAGTAAATCTTGGCTCCAATGCCAGCTCTGGTGCTTAATCAATTCTCTTAAGCTCTCTGAGCCCCAGTTTTTTCCTCTGTGATATATAAGAGTATCATTTACTACCATGGATTGGAGGAGATGATGAAGATGCAGCACCTGGCATGAAATGGGTGCTCAATAAGTGGGTTGATTGTGCTTTTTGCAGGAGAAACTACATGAAATCTGGGGCCATTAGGACACCATGCATACATGTGCATTTGTGTCCATTTGTGTGTGGGTGAGGGGAGGAGGGATATTGACAATTAAGTCTATGAGCTCTAAGGCACATGAGCAAGACAGAGGCAGGGAGAAGGAACAGATGGAAGCTCTGCTGATGCATGGTAGCTGATGCTGAATCCATGGGGCTGAGCTTCCCAGTTGATTGCTAAGGCAGGAATGGGATAGGGTATCTTTAACAGCTTCTGAGCATGATCATGACATGCCAAAAGTAGTGTCTGACAGGATTCATCTGGGAGTGGTGTGGAGGCTGATATGCTAAGAAGCAGAAATAGAGGCAGGGAGTCCAGTAAGGACTGTCATCAAAACTGATGCTTTGCTGGGTATGAAGGAAATGGATGAGTTAAAGGTGACCATAGAGTTTCCAGCCAGAGGAAATGGATCTATGACACTGCCTTTAAGAGAAAGAACAAGAGAGGGGAGCTCAGTTTGGAGGGGAAAGAAAGGGCAGTATGTGTCCTGGGGACAGCAAGGCAACTAAATGAAACACAACACTCCACTGGAGCAGGTAGCTTGAGACTGATCCCTGCAAATAGAAGGAATGCAACTGGAAAGGTTTCATATCTTAGGGGGATCCTAAGATTGGCCAGCTCCCCAATTTCCTTATCCCTCTAGCATTCTCAACAGAAGAAATCTGCCTTGAGAGAGGGAGAAGCAGAATGTGACTATGTTGACTTGAGATTGGGGACTGTCTAGATTGCCATGGTGACCAGGACAAGAAACGTGATGCTTTTGCCATCAAGCATATCTTCCAGCTGTATTCCCTTATACTTCCTGCTAACGAAGGTTCTGACCAGCTCTGTTTGCCCAGTAGTCTGAATTGAGCAAGGAATAGACCTGGGGCTGCACCCTGACAGGCTGTGGAGATAGATTCGAAGGCCTCAGCTACTCCGCACTGTACTAACCCTGAGGTCTGTCCCATGATTGCATCATCTCAGATCTGCCTGGTCACTGAAGCCTAGACTGGGTGACAAAGTGATAACCTTTGTGATACCAACTTTTCAAGTGCTCATTATTCTGGGTACATTCCTAACTCCCCTGTCCTGGTGGCCTCTTCTCTTGTGCTTGTTGCCTAGAAGATGATGTAGACAAAACTGCTCAGAGGACAACATAGAGAGCTCATTACTGGAGCATGACATTCAGATAAAAAAGACTACATATTTTCCAGAATAGGCAAATTCATAGAGATGGAAAGCAGATTAGTGGTTGCCAGGGTCCAGGAGAGGAAGAAATGAAGAGTGACAGCTAATAGGTACAGGCTTTTCTTTTGGGGTGATGAAAACATTCTGAAATTGGATAGTGATGGTGGTGGTTGGCCAACTCTGTGAATATACAAAAAATAAATAAATTATGCACTTTAAAGGAGTGAATTTTATATGTGAATTATAGCTCAATAAAGCTGTTATATAAAAAAAAATCAGGTAGATTTCTGCATCTGTGTCTCATACAAAGCCCTTAAATATGTATACACACTGGAGGTAGCTGCATTTTCACTGTCAAATTGCTCTTAAGAGTTGATATTACTATATTTATATTTAGCAATAACTTTTAAGTTTTCTAAATCCTCTTTTGCTCAAACTAAGAAAGGCTGAGATGGGGTAAAAGAATGTGGAAGGAGGGCTATTTTCTCTAATGAGGAGGCTATAGGGTGAAAAAAAGAAGGTTTCAACCAAATCTACCAAAACAAAACCAAAAGCCCAACAAACTCCATGAAAGTGGTTGGTACACACATTTCAGAGAACCTAGGGTTTTTCGTTGGCCTTGGCAGTAATTCTGAGGAGCATTGACATAAGGATGAACTGTGTTCCCCTTATTTTCCTGAGATTCTAGGCATAAGCATATCTTTCCTTAACATCTGGCAGACATTTAATTCACCTCTCCATTTTGAATGAGCTATTGTGTCCAGAATTGGTGGGTTCTTGGTCTCACTGACTTCAAGAATGAAGCCGCGGACCCTGGCGGTGAGTGTTACAGCTCTTAAGGTGGTGCGTCTGGAGTCTGTCCCTTCTGATGTTCAGATGTGTTCGGAGTTTCTTCCTTCTGGTGGGTTCCTGGTCTCGCTGGCTCAGGAGTGAAGCTGCAGACCTTCGCGGTGAGTGTTACAGCTCTTAAGGTAGCGCGTTTGGAGTTCTTCATTCCTCCTGGTGGGCTCATGGTCTTGCTGGGCTCAGGAGTGAAGCTGCAGATCTTCGCAGTGAGTGTTACAGCTCTTAAGGTAGCGCGTTTGGAGTTCTTCATTCCTCCTGGTGGGCTCATGGTCTTGCTGGGCTCAGGAGTGAAGCTGCAGATCTTCGCAGTGAGTGTTACAGCTCATAAAAGCAGCATGGACCCAAAGACTGAGCAGTAGTAAGCTTTCTTGCAAACAGCGAAAGAACAAAGCTTCCACAGTGTGGAAGGGGATCGGAGCGGGTTGCCACTGCTGCCTAGGGCAACCTGCTTTTCTTCTCTTATCTGGCCCCACGCACATCCTGCTGATTGGTAGAGCCGAGTGGCCTCTTTTGTCAGGGCGCTGCTTGGTGCCTTTACAATCCCTGAGCTAGATACAAAGGTTCTCCACGTCCCCATCAGATTAGTTAGATACAGAGTTTCCACACACAGGTTCTCCACGGCCCGACCAGAGCAGCTAGATACAGAGAGTCAATTGGTGCGTTCACAAAACTTGAGCTAAACACAGGCTGCTGATTGGTGTGTTTACAAACCTTGAGCTAGATACAGGGTGCCGATTGGTGTATTTACAATCCCTGAGCTAGACATAAAGGTTCTCCACGTCCCCACCAGAGCAGCTAGCTACAGAGTGTCGATTGGTGCACTCACAAACCTTGAGCTAGACACAGGGTGCTGATTGGTGTATTTACACTCCCTGAGCTAGACATAAAGGTTCTCCAAGGCCCCACAAGAGCAGCTAGATACAGAGTGTCGATTGGTGCATTCACAAACTTTGAGCTAGGCACAGGGTGCTGATTGGTGTGTTTACAAACCTTGAGCTAGATACAGAGTGCCGACTGGTATATTTACAATCCCTGAGCTAGACATAAAGGTTCTCCACGTCCCCACCAGAGCAGCTAGATACAGAGTGTGGATTGGTGCACTCACAAACCTTGAGCTAAACACAGGGTGCTGATTGGTGTATTAACAATCCCTGAGCTAGACATAAATGTTCTCCGTGTCCCCACCAGAGCAGCTAGTTGCAGAGTGTCGATTGGTGCTCTCACAAAGCTTGAGCTAAACATAGGGTGCTGATTGGTGTGTTTACAAAACTTGAGCTAGATACAGAGTGCCGATTGGTGTATTTACAATCCCTGAGCTAGACATAAAGGTTCTCCACGTCCCCACCAGAGCAGCTAGCTACAGAGTGTCGATTGGTGCACTCACAAACCTTGAGCTAAACACAGGGTGCTGATTGGTGTATTTACAATCCCTGAGCTAGACATAAAGGTTCTCCAGGTCCCCACCAGAGCAGCTAGCTACAGAGTGTCAATTGGTGCACTCACAAACCTTGAGCTAAACACAGGGTGCTGATTGCTGTGTCAACAATCCCTGAGCTAGACATAAACGTTCTCCGTGTCCCCACCAGAGCAGCTAGTTGCAGAGTGTCGATTGGTGCTCTCACAAACCTTGAGCTAAACACAGGGTGCTGATTGGTGTGTTTACAAACCTTGACCTAGATACAGAGTGCCGATTGGTGTATTTACAATCCCTGAGCTAGACATAAAGGCTCTCCACGTCCCCACCAGAGCAGCTAGCTACAGAATGTCGATTGGTGCACTCACAAACCTTGAGCTAAACACAGGGTGCTGATTGGTGTATTTACAATCCCTGAGCTAGACATAAAGGTTCTCCACGTCCCCACCAGAGCAGCTAGATACACAGTGTCGATTGGTGCACTCACAAACCTTGAGCTAAACACAGGGTGCTGATTGGTGCATTTACGATCCCTGAGCTAGACATAAAGGTTCTCCACGTCGCCACCAGACCAGCTAGATACAGAGTGTCGATTGGTGCACTCACAAACCTTGAGCTAAACACAGGGTGCTGATTGGTGTATTTACAATCCCTGAGCTAGACCTAAAGGTTCTCCAAGGCCCCACCAGAGCAGCTAGATACACAGTGTCGATTGGTGCATTCACAAACCTTGAGCTAAACACAGGGTGCTGATAGGTGTGTTTACAAACCTTGAGCTAGATACAGAGTGCCGATTGGTGTATTTACAATCCCTGAGCTAGACATAAAGGTTCTCCACGTCCCCACCAGAGCAGCTAGCTACAGAGTGTCGATTGGTGCACTCACAAAACTTGAGCTAAACACAGGGTGCTGATTGGTGTATTTACAATCCCTGAGCTACACATAAAGGTTCTCCAAGGCCCCACCAGAGCAGCTAGATACAGAGTGTCGATTGGTGCATTCACAAACTTAGAGCTAGGCACAGGGTGCTGATTGGTGTGTTTACAAACCTTGAGCTAGATACAGAGTGCCGACTGGTGTATTTCCAATCCCTGAGCTAGACATAAAGGTTCTCCACGTCCCAACCAGAGCAGCTGGCTACAGAGTGTCGAATGGTGCACTCACAAACCTTGAGCTAAACACAGGGTGCTGATTGGTGTATTAACAATCCCTGAGCTAGACATAAAGGTTCTCCGCGTCCCCACCAGAGCAGCTAGTTGCAGAGTGTCGATTGGTGCACTCACAAACCTTGAGCTAAACACAGGGTGCTGATTGGTGTGTTTACAAACCTTGAGCTAGATACACAGTGCCGATTGGTGTATTTACAATCCCTGAGCTAGACATAAAGGTTCTCCTCGTCCCCACCAGAGCAGCTAGCTACAGAGTGTCGATTGGTGCACTCACAAACCTTGAGCTAAACACAGGGTGCTGATTGGTGTATTTACAATCCCTGAGCTAGACATAAAAGTTCTCGACGTCCCCACCAGAGCAGCTAGCTACAGTATGTCGATTGGTGCACTCACAAACCTTGAGCTAAACACAGGGTGCTGATTGGTGCATTTACGATCCCTGAGCTAGACATAAAGGTTCTCCAAGGCCCCACCAGAGCAGCTAGATACAGAGTGTCGATTGGTGCACTTACAAACCTTGAGCTAGACAAAGGGTGCTGATTGGTGTATTTACGATCCCTGAGCTAGACCTAAAGGTTCTCCAGGGCCGCAACAGAGCAGCTAGATACAGAGTGTCGATTGGTGCATTCAGAAACCTTGAGGTAAACACAGGGTGCAGATTGGTGTGTTTACAAACCTTGAGCTAGATACAGAGTGCCGATTGGTGTACTTACAATCCCTGAGCTAGACATAAAGGTTCTCCACGTCCCCACCAGAGCAGCTAGCTACAGAGTGTCGACTGGTGCACTCACAAACCTTGACCTAAACGCAGGGTGCTGATTGGTGTGTTTACAAACCTTGAGCTAGATACAGAGTGCCGATTGGTGTATTTACAATCCCTGAGGTAGACATAAAGGTTCTCCACGTCCCCACCAGAGCAGTTAGCTACAGAGTGTCGATTGGTGCACTCACAAACCTTGAGCTAAACACACGGTGCTGATTGGTATATTTACGATCCCTGAGCTAGACATAAAGGTTCTCCACGTCCCCACCAGAGCAGCTAGATACAGAGTGTCGATTGGTGCACTCACAAACCTTGAGCTAGACACAGGGTGCTGATTCATGTATTTACGATCCCTGAGCTAGACCTAAAGGTTCTCCAAGGCCCCACCAGAGCAGCTAGATACAGAGTGTCTGTCGATTGGTGCACTCACAAACCTTGCGCTAAACACAGGGTGCTGATTGGTGTCTTTACAATCCCTGAGCTAGACATAAAGGTTCTCCAAGGCCCCACCAGAGCAGCTAGCTACAGAGTGTCGATTGGTGCACTCACAAACCTTGAGCTAAACACAGGGTGCTGATTGGTGTATTTAAAATCCCTGAGCTAGACATAAAGGTTCTCCAAGGCCCCACCAGAGCAGCTAGCTGCAGAGTGTCGATGGGTGCACTCACAAACCTTGAGCTAAACACAGGGTGCTGATTGGTGGGTTTACAAACCTTGAGCTAGATACAGAGTGTCGATTGGTGTATTTACAATCCCTGAGCTAGACATAAAGGTTCTCCACGTCCCCACCAGAGCAGCTAGCTACAGAGTGTCGATTGGTGCACTCACAAACCTTGAGCTAAACACAGGGTGCTGGTTGGTGTATTTACAATCCCTGAGCTAGACATAAATGTTCTCCGCGTCCCCACCAGAGCAGCTAGCTACAGAGTGTCGATTGGTGCACTCACAAACCTTGAGCTAAACACAGGGTGCTGATTGGTGTATTTACGATCCCTGAGCTAGACATAAAGGTTCCCCACGTCCCAACCAGAACAGCTAGCTACAGAGTGTGGATTGGTGCACTCACAAACCTTGAGCTAAACACAGGGTGCTGATTGGTGTATTAACAATCCCTGAGCTAGGCATAAAGGTTCTCCACGTCCCCACCAGAGCAGCTAGCTTCAGAGTGTCGATTGGTGCACTCACAAACCTTCAGCTAGACACAGGGTGCTGATTGGTGGGTTTACAAACCTTGAGCTAGATACAGAGTGCCGATTGGTGTATTTACAATCCCTGAGCTAGACATAAAGGTTCTCCCCGTCCCCACCAGAGCAGCTAGCTACAGAGTGTCGATTGGTGCACTCACAAACCTTGAGCTAAACACAGGGTGCTGATTGGTGTATTTACAATCCCTGAGCTAGACATAAAGGTTCTCCAGGTCCCCACCAGAGCAGCTAGCTACAGAGTGTCAATTGGTGCACTCACAAACCTTGAGCTAAACACAGGGTGCTGATTGCTGTGTCAACAATCCCTGAGCTAGACATAAACGTTCTCCGTGTCCCCACCAGAGCAGCTAGTTGCAGAGTGTCGATTGGTGCTCTCACAAACCTTGAGCTAAACACAGGGTGCTGATTGGTGGGTTTACAAACCTTGACCTAGATACAGAGTGCCGATTGGTGTATTTACAATCCCTGAGCTAGACATAAAGGCTCTCCACGTCCCCACCAGAGCAGCTAGCTACAGAATGTCGATTGGTGCACTCACAAACCTTGAGCTAAACACAGGGTGCTGATTGGTGTATTTACAATCCCTGAGCTAGACATAAAGGTTCTCCACGTCCCCACCAGAGCAGCTAGATACACAGTGTCGATTGGTGCACTCACAAACCTTGAGCTAAACACAGGGTGCTGATTGGTGCATTTACGATCCCTGAGCTAGACATAAAGGTTCTCCACGTCGCCACCAGACCAGCTAGATACAGAGTGTCGATTGGTGCACTCACAAACCTTGAGCTAAACACAGGGTGCTGATTGGTGTATTTACAATCCCTGAGCTAGACCTAAAGGTTCTCCAAGGCCCCACCAGAGCAGCTAGATACACAGTGTCGATTGGTGCATTCACAAACCTTGAGCTAAACACAGGGTGCTGATAGGTGTGTTTACAAACCTTGAGCTAGATACAGAGTGCCGATTGGTGTATTTACAATCCCTGAGCTAGACATAAAGGTTCTCCACGTCCCCACCAGAGCAGCTAGCTACAGAGTGTCGATTGGTGCACTCACAAAACTTGAGCTAAACACAGGGTGCTGATTGGTGTATTTACAATCCCTGAGCTACACATAAAGGTTCTCCAAGGCCCCACCAGAGCAGCTAGATACAGAGTGTCGATTGGTGCATTCACAAACTTAGAGCTAGGCACAGGGTGCTGATTGGTGTGTTTACAAACCTTGAGCTAGATACAGAGTGCCGACTGGTGTATTTCCAATCCCTGAGCTAGACATAAAGGTTCTCCACGTCCCAACCAGAGCAGCTGGCTACAGAGTGTCGAATGGTGCACTCACAAACCTTGAGCTAAACACAGGGTGCTGATTGGTGTATTAACAATCCCTGAGCTAGACATAAAGGTTCTCCGCGTCCCCACCAGAGCAGCTAGTTGCAGAGTGTCGATTGGTGCACTCACAAACCTTGAGCTAAACACAGGGTGCTGATTGGTGTGTTTACAAACCTTGAGCTAGATACACAGTGCCGATTGGTGTATTTACAATCCCTGAGCTAGACATAAAGGTTCTCCTCGTCCCCACCAGAGCAGCTAGCTACAGAGTGTCGATTGGTGCACTCACAAACCTTGAGCTAAACACAGGGTGCTGATTGGTGTATTTACAATCCCTGAGCTAGACATAAAAGTTCTCGACGTCCCCACCAGAGCAGCTAGCTACAGTATGTCGATTGGTGCACTCACAAACCTTGAGCTAAACACAGGGTGCTGATTGGTGCATTTACGATCCCTGAGCTAGACATAAAGGTTCTCCAAGGCCCCACCAGAGCAGCTAGATACAGAGTGTCGATTGGTGCACTTACAAACCTTGAGCTAGACAAAGGGTGCTGATTGGTGTATTTACGATCCCTGAGCTAGACCTAAAGGTTCTCCAGGGCCGCAACAGAGCAGCTAGATACAGAGTGTCGATTGGTGCATTCAGAAACCTTGAGGTAAACACAGGGTGCAGATTGGTGTGTTTACAAACCTTGAGCTAGATACAGAGTGCCGATTGGTGTACTTACAATCCCTGAGCTAGACATAAAGGTTCTCCACGTCCCCACCAGAGCAGCTAGCTACAGAGTGTCGACTGGTGCACTCACAAACCTTGACCTAAACGCAGGGTGCTGATTGGTGTGTTTACAAACCTTGAGCTAGATACAGAGTGCCGATTGGTGTATTTACAATCCCTGAGGTAGACATAAAGGTTCTCCACGTCCCCACCAGAGCAGTTAGCTACAGAGTGTCGATTGGTGCACTCACAAACCTTGAGCTAAACACACGGTGCTGATTGGTATATTTACGATCCCTGAGCTAGACATAAAGGTTCTCCACGTCCCCACCAGAGCAGCTAGATACAGAGTGTCGATTGGTGCACTCACAAACCTTGAGCTAGACACAGGGTGCTGATTCATGTATTTACGATCCCTGAGCTAGACCTAAAGGTTCTCCAAGGCCCCACCAGAGCAGCTAGATACAGAGTGTCTGTCGATTGGTGCACTCACAAACCTTGCGCTAAACACAGGGTGCTGATTGGTGTCTTTACAATCCCTGAGCTAGACATAAAGGTTCTCCAAGGCCCCACCAGAGCAGCTAGCTACAGAGTGTCGATTGGTGCACTCACAAACCTTGAGCTAAACACAGGGTGCTGATTGGTGTATTTAAAATCCCTGAGCTAGACATAAAGGTTCTCCAAGGCCCCACCAGAGCAGCTAGCTGCAGAGTGTCGATGGGTGCACTCACAAACCTTGAGCTAAACACAGGGTGCTGATTGGTGGGTTTACAAACCTTGAGCTAGATACAGAGTGTCGATTGGTGTATTTACAATCCCTGAGCTAGACATAAAGGTTCTCCACGTCCCCACCAGAGCAGCTAGCTACAGAGTGTCGATTGGTGCACTCACAAACCTTGAGCTAAACACAGGGTGCTGGTTGGTGTATTTACAATCCCTGAGCTAGACATAAATGTTCTCCGCGTCCCCACCAGAGCAGCTAGCTACAGAGTGTCGATTGGTGCACTCACAAACCTTGAGCTAAACACAGGGTGCTGATTGGTGTATTTACGATCCCTGAGCTAGACATAAAGGTTCCCCACGTCCCAACCAGAACAGCTAGCTACAGAGTGTGGATTGGTGCACTCACAAACCTTGAGCTAAACACAGGGTGCTGATTGGTGTATTAACAATCCCTGAGCTAGGCATAAAGGTTCTCCACGTCCCCACCAGAGCAGCTAGCTTCAGAGTGTCGATTGGTGCACTCACAAACCTTCAGCTAGACACAGGGTGCTGATTGGTGGGTTTACAAACCTTGAGCTAGATACAGAGTGCCGATTGGTGTATTTACAATCCCTGAGCTAGACATAAAGGTTCTCCACGTCCCCACCAGAGCAGCTAGCTACAGAGTGTCGATTGGTGCACTCACAAACCTTGAGCTAAACACAGGGTGCTGATTGGTGTATTTACAATCCCTGAGCTAGACATAAAGGTTCTCCAGGTCCCCACCAGAGCAGCTAGCTACAGAGTGTCAATTGGTGCACTCACAAACCTTGAGCTAAACACAGGGTGCTGATTGCTGTGTCAACAATCCCTGAGCTAGACATAAACGTTCTCCGTGTCCCCACCAGAGCAGCTAGTTGCAGAGTGTCGATTGGTGCTCTCACAAACCTTGAGCTAAACACAGGGTGCTGATTGGTGTGTTTACAAACCTTGACCTAGATACAGAGTGCCGATTGGTGTATTTACAATCCCTGAGCTAGACATAAAGGCTCTCCACGTCCCCACCAGAGCAGCTAGCTACAGAATGTCGATTGGTGCACTCACAAACCTTGAGCTAAACACAGGGTGCTGATTGGTGTATTTACAATCCCTGAGCTAGACATAAAGGTTCTCCACGTCCCCACCAGAGCAGCTAGATACACAGTGTCGATTGGTGCACTCACAAACCTTGAGCTAAACACAGGGTGCTGATTGGTGCATTTACGATCCCTGAGCTAGACATAAAGGTTCTCCACGTCGCCACCAGACCAGCTAGATACAGAGTGTCGATTGGTGCACTCACAAACCTTGAGCTAAACACAGGGTGCTGATTGGTGTATTTACAATCCCTGAGCTAGACCTAAAGGTTCTCCAAGGCCCCACCAGAGCAGCTAGATACACAGTGTCGATTGGTGCATTCACAAACCTTGAGCTAAACACAGGGTGCTGATAGGTGTGTTTACAAACCTTGAGCTAGATACAGAGTGCCGATTGGTGTATTTACAATCCCTGAGCTAGACATAAAGGTTCTCCACGTCCCCACCAGAGCAGCTAGCTACAGAGTGTCGATTGGTGCACTCACAAAACTTGAGCTAAACACAGGGTGCTGATTGGTGTATTTACAATCCCTGAGCTACACATAAAGGTTCTCCAAGGCCCCACCAGAGCAGCTAGATACAGAGTGTCGATTGGTGCATTCACAAACTTAGAGCTAGGCACAGGGTGCTGATTGGTGTGTTTACAAACCTTGAGCTAGATACAGAGTGCCGACTGGTGTATTTCCAATCCCTGAGCTAGACATAAAGGTTCTCCACGTCCCAACCAGAGCAGCTGGCTACAGAGTGTCGAATGGTGCACTCACAAACCTTGAGCTAAACACAGGGTGCTGATTGGTGTATTAACAATCCCTGAGCTAGACATAAAGGTTCTCCGCGTCCCCACCAGAGCAGCTAGTTGCAGAGTGTCGATTGGTGCACTCACAAACCTTGAGCTAAACACAGGGTGCTGATTGGTGTGTTTACAAACCTTGAGCTAGATACAGAGTGCCGATTGGTGTATTTACAATCCCTGAGCTAGACATAAAGGTTCTCCTCGTCCCCACCAGAGCAGCTAGCTACAGAGTGTCGATTGGTGCACTCACAAACCTTGAGCTAAACACAGGGTGCTGATTGGTGTATTTACAATCCCTGAGCTAGACATAAAAGTTCTCGACGTCCCCACCAGAGCAGCTAGCTACAGTATGTCGATTGGTGCACTCACAAACCTTGAGCTAAACACAGGGTGCTGATTGGTGCATTTACGATCCCTGAGCTAGACATAAAGGTTCTCCAAGGCCCCACCAGAGCAGCTAGATACAGAGTGTCGATTGGTGCACTTACAAACCTTGAGCTAGACAAAGGGTGCTGATTGGTGTATTTACGATCCCTGAGCTAGACCTAAAGGTTCTCCAGGGCCGCAACAGAGCAGCTAGATACAGAGTGTCGATTGGTGCATTCAGAAACCTTGAGGTAAACACAGGGTGCAGATTGGTGTGTTTACAAACCTTGAGCTAGATACAGAGTGCCGATTGGTGTACTTACAATCCCTGAGCTAGACATAAAGGTTCTCCACGTCCCCACCAGAGCAGCTAGCTACAGAGTGTCGACTGGTGCACTCACAAACCTTGACCTAAACGCAGGGTGCTGATTGGTGTGTTTACAAACCTTGAGCTAGATACAGAGTGCCGATTGGTGTATTTACAATCCCTGAGGTAGACATAAAGGTTCTCCACGTCCCCACCAGAGCAGTTAGCTACAGAGTGTCGATTGGTGCACTCACAAACCTTGAGCTAAACACACGGTGCTGATTGGTATATTTACGATCCCTGAGCTAGACATAAAGGTTCTCCACGTCCCCACCAGAGCAGCTAGATACAGAGTGTCGATTGGTGCACTCACAAACCTTGAGCTAGACACAGGGTGCTGATTCATGTATTTACGATCCCTGAGCTAGACCTAAAGGTTCTCCAAGGCCCCACCAGAGCAGCTAGATACAGAGTGTCTGTCGATTGGTGCACTCACAAACCTTGCGCTAAACACAGGGTGCTGATTGGTGTCTTTACAATCCCTGAGCTAGACATAAAGGTTCTCCAAGGCCCCACCAGAGCAGCTAGCTACAGAGTGTCGATTGGTGCACTCACAAACCTTGAGCTAAACACAGGGTGCTGATTGGTGTATTTAAAATCCCTGAGCTAGACATAAAGGTTCTCCAAGGCCCCACCAGAGCAGCTAGCTGCAGAGTGTCGATGGGTGCACTCACAAACCTTGAGCTAAACACAGGGTGCTGATTGGTGGGTTTACAAACCTTGAGCTAGATACAGAGTGTCGATTGGTGTATTTACAATCCCTGAGCTAGACATAAAGGTTCTCCACGTCCCCACCAGAGCAGCTAGCTACAGAGTGTCGATTGGTGCACTCACAAACCTTGAGCTAAACACAGTGTGCTGGTTGGTGTATTTACAATCCCTGAGCTAGACATAAATGTTCTCCGCGTCCCCACCAGAGCAGCTAGCTACAGAGTGTCGATTGGTGCACTCACAAACCTTGAGCTAAACACAGGGTGCTGATTGGTGTATTTACGATCCCTGAGCTAGACATAAAGGTTCCCCACGTCCCAACCAGAACAGCTAGCTACAGAGTGTCGATTGGTGCACTCACAAACCTTGAGCTAAACACAGGGTGCTGATTGGTGTATTAACAATCCCTGAGCTAGGCATAAAGGTTCTCCACGTCCCCACCAGAGCAGCTAGCTTCAGAGTGTCGATTGGTGCACTCACAAACCTTCGGCTAGACACAGGGTGCTGATTGGTGGGTTTACAAACCTTGAGCTAGATACAGAGTGCCGATTGGTGTATTTACAATCCCTGAGCTAGACATAAAGGTTCTCCACGTCCCCACCAGAGCAGCTAGCTACAGAGTGTCGATTGGTGCACTCACAAACCTTGAGCTAAACACAGGGTGCTGATTGGTGTATTTACAATCCCTGAGCTAGACATAAAGGTTCTCCAGGTCCCCACCAGAGCAGCTAGCTACAGAGTGTCAATTGGTGCACTCACAAACCTTGAGCTAAACACAGGGTGCTGATTGCTGTGTCAACAATCCCTGAGCTAGACATAAACGTTCTCCGTGTCCCCACCAGAGCAGCTAGTTGCAGAGTGTCGATTGGTGCTCTCACAAACCTTGAGCTAAACACAGGGTGCTGATTGGTGTGTTTACAAACCTTGACCTAGATACAGAGTGCCGATTGGTGTATTTACAATCCCTGAGCTAGACATAAAGGCTCTCCACGTCCCCACCAGAGCAGCTAGCTACAGAATGTCGATTGGTGCACTCACAAACCTTGAGCTAAACACAGGGTGCTGATTGGTGTATTTACAATCCCTGAGCTAGACATAAAGGTTCTCCACGTCCCCACCAGAGCAGCTAGATACACAGTGTCGATTGGTGCACTCACAAACCTTGAGCTAAACACAGGGTGCTGATTGGTGCATTTACGATCCCTGAGCTAGACATAAAGGTTCTCCACGTCGCCACCAGACCAGCTAGATACAGAGTGTCGATTGGTGCACTCACAAACCTTGAGCTAAACACAGGGTGCTGATTGGTGTATTTACAATCCCTGAGCTAGACCTAAAGGTTCTCCAAGGCCCCACCAGAGCAGCTAGATACACAGTGTCGATTGGTGCATTCACAAACCTTGAGCTAAACACAGGGTGCTGATAGGTGTGTTTACAAACCTTGAGCTAGATACAGAGTGCCGATTGGTGTATTTACAATCCCTGAGCTAGACATAAAGGTTCTCCACGTCCCCACCAGAGCAGCTAGCTACAGAGTGTCGATTGGTGCACTCACAAAACTTGAGCTAAACACAGGGTGCTGATTGGTGTATTTACAATCCCTGAGCTACACATAAAGGTTCTCCAAGGCCCCACCAGAGCAGCTAGATAGAGAGTGTCGATTGGTGCATTCACAAACTTAGAGCTAGGCACAGGGTGCTGATTGGTGTGTTTACAAACCTTGAGCTAGATACAGAGTGCCGACTGGTGTATTTCCAATCCCTGAGCTAGACATAAAGGTTCTCCACGTCCCAACCAGAGCAGCTGGCTACAGAGTGTCGAATGGTGCACTCACAAACCTTGAGCTAAACACAGGGTGCTGATTGGTGTATTAACAATCCCTGAGCTAGACATAAAGGTTCTCCGCGTCCCCACCAGAGCAGCTAGTTGCAGAGTGTCGATTGGTGCACTCACAAACCTTGAGCTAAACACAGGGTGCTGATTGGTGTGTTTACAAACCTTGAGCTAGATACACAGTGCCGATTGGTGTATTTACAATCCCTGAGCTAGACATAAAGGTTCTCCTCGTCCCCACCAGAGCAGCTAGCTACAGAGTGTCGATTGGTGCACTCACAAACCTTGAGCTAAACACAGGGTGCTGATTGGTGTATTTACAATCCCTGAGCTAGACATAAAAGTTCTCGACGTCCCCACCAGAGCAGCTAGCTACAGTATGTCGATTGGTGCACTCACAAACCTTGAGCTAAACACAGGGTGCTGATTGGTGCATTCACGATCCCTGAGCTAGACATAAAGGTTCTCCAAGGCCCCACCAGAGCAGCTAGATACAGAGTGTCGATTGGTGCACTTACAAACCTTGAGCTAGACAAAGGGTGCTGATTGGTGTATTTACGATCCCTGAGCTAGACCTAAAGGTTCTCCAGGGCCGCAACAGAGCAGCTAGATACAGAGTGTCGATTGGTGCATTCAGAAACCTTGAGGTAAACACAGGGTGCAGATTGGTGTGTTTACAAACCTTGAGCTAGATACAGAGTGCCGATTGGTGTAGTTACAATCCCTGAGCTAGACATAAAGGTTCTCCACGTCCCCACCAGAGCAGCTAGCTACAGAGTGTCGACTGGTGCACTCACAAACCTTGACCTAAACGCAGGGTGCTGATTGGTGTGTTTACAAACCTTGAGCTAGATACAGAGTGCCGATTGGTGTATTTACAATCCCTGAGCTAGACATGAATGTTCTCCACGTCCCCACCAGAGCAGCTAGCTACAGAGTGTCGATTGGTGCACTCACAAACCTTGAGCTAAACACAGGGTCCTGATTGGTGTATTTACGATCCCTGAGCTAGACATAAAGGTTCTCCACGTCCCAACCAGAACAGCTAGCTAAAGAGTGTCGATTGGTGCACTCACCAACCTTGAGCTAAACGCAGGGTGCTGATTGGTGTATTAACAATCCCTGAGCTAGGCATAAAGGTTCTCCACGTCCCCACCAGAGGAGCTAGTTTCAGAGTGTCGATTGGTGCACTCACAAACCTTCAGCTAGACACAGGGTGCTGACTGGTGTTTTTACAAACCTTGAGCTAGATACAGAGTGCCGATTGGTGTATTTACAATCCCTGAGCTAGACATAAAGGTTCTCCACGTCCCCACCAGAGCAGCTAGCTACAGAGTGTCGATTGGTGCACTCACAAACCTTGAGCTAAACACAGGGTGCTGATTGGTGTATTTACAATCCCTGAGCTAGACATAAAGGTTCTCCAAGGCCCCACCAGAGCAGCTAGATACAGAGTGTCGATTTGTGCATTCACAAACTTTGAGCTACGCACAGGGTGCTGATTGGTGTGTTTACAAACCTTGAGCTACATACAGACTGCCGACTGGTGTATTTACAATCCCTGAGCTAGACATAAAGGTTCTCCACGTCCCCACCAGAGCAGCTAGCTACAGAGTGTCAATTGGTGCACTCACAAACCTTGAGCTAAACACAGGTTGCTGATTGGTGCATTTACAATCCCTGAGCTAGACATAAATGTTCTCCGCGTCCCCACCAGAGCAGCTAGCTGCAGAGGGTCGATTGGTGCTCTCACAAACCTTGAGCTAAACACAGGGTGCTGATTGGTGTGTTTACAAACCTTGAGCTAGATACAGAGTGCCGATTGGTGTATTTACAATCCCTGAGCTAGACATAAAGGTTCTTCACGTCCCCACCAGAGCAGCTAGCTACAGAGTGTCGATTGGTGCACTCACAAACCTTGAGCTAAACACAGGGTGCTGATTGGTGCATTTACGATCCCTGAGCTAGACATAAAGGTTCGCCAAGGCCCCACCTGAGCAGCTAGATACAGAGTGTCGATTGGTGCACTTACAAACCTTGAGCTAGACACAGGGTGCTGATTGGTGTACTTACGATCCCTGAGCTAGACGTAAAGTTTCTCCAAGGCCCCACCAGAGCAGCTAGATACAGAGTGTCGATTGGTGCATTCACACCCATTGAGCTAAACACAGGGTGCTAATTGGTGTGTTTACAAACCTTGAGCTAGATACAGAGTGCCGATTGGTGTATTTACAATCCCTGAGCTAGACATAAAGGGTCTCCACGTCCCCACCAGAGCAGCTAGCTACAGAGTGTCGATTGGTGCACTCACAAACCTTGAGCTAAACACACGGTGCTGATTGGTATATTTACGATCCCTGAGCTAGACATAAAGGGTCTCCACGTCCCCACCAGAGCAGCTAGATACAGAGTGTCGATTGGTGCACTCACAAACCTTTAGCTAGACACAGGGTGCTGTTTCATGTATTTACGATCCCTGAGCTAGACCTAAAGGTTCTCCAAGGCCCCACCAGAGCAGCTAGCTACAGAGTGTCGATTGGTGCACTCACAAACCTTGAGCTAAACACAGGGTGCTGATTGGTGTATTTACAATCCCTGAGCTAGACATAAAGGTTCTCCAAGGCCCCACCAGAGCAGCTAGCTGCAGAGTGTCGATGGGTGCACTCACAAACCTTGAGCTAAACACAGGGTGCTGATTGGTGGGTTTACAAACCTTGAGCTAGATACAGAGTGTCGATTGGTGTATTTACAATCCCTGAGCTAGACATAAAGGTTCTCCACGTCCCCACCAGAGCAGCTAGCTACAGAGTGTCGATTGGTGCACTCACAAACCTTGAGCTAAACACAGGGTGCTGGTTGGTGTATTTACAATCCCTGAGCTAGACATAAATGTTCTCCGCGTCCCCACCAGAGCAGCTAGCTACAGAGTGTCGATTGGTGCACTCACAAACCTTGAGCTAAACACAGGGTCCTGATTGGTGTATTTACGATCCCTGAGCTAGACATAAAGGTTCTCCACGTCCCAACCAGAACAGCTAGCTACAGAGTGTCGATTGGTGCACTCACAAACCTTGAGCTAAACGCAGGGTGCTGATTGGTGTATTAACAATCCCTGAGCTAGGCATAAAGGTTCTCCACGTCCCCACCAGAGCAGCTAGTTTCAGAGTGTCGATTGGTGCACTCACAAACCTTCAGCTAGACACAGGGTGCTGATTGGTGGGTTTACAAACCTTGAGCTAGATACAGAGTGCCGATTGGTGTATTTACAATCCCTGAGCTAGACATAAAGGTTCTCCACGTCCCCACCAGAGCAGCTAGCTACAGAGTGTCGATTGGTGCACTCACAAACCTTGAGCTAAACACAGGGTGCTGATTGGTGTATTTACAATCCCTGAGCTAGACATAAAGGTTCTCCAAGGCCCCACCAGAACAGCTAGATACAGAGTGTCGATTTGTGCATTCACAAACTTTGAGCTACGCACAGGGTGCTGATTGGTGTGTTTACAAACCTTGAGCTACATACAGAGTGCCGACTGGTGTATTTACAATCCCTGAGCTAGACATAAAGGTTCTCCACGTCCCCACCAGAGCAGCTAGCTACAGAGTGTCAATTGGTGCACTCACAAACCTTGAGCTAAACACAGGTTGCTGATTGGTGAATTTACAATCCCTGAGCTAGACATAAATGTTCTCCGCGTCCCCACCAGAGCAGCTAGCTGCAGAGGGTCGATTGGTGCTCTCACAAACCTTGAGCTAAACACAGGGTGCTGATTGGTGTGTTTACAAACCTTGAGCTAGATACTGAGTGCCGATTGGTGTATTTACAATCCCTGAGCTAGACATAAAGGTTCTTCACGTCCCCACCAGAGCAGCTAGCTACAGAGTGTCAATTGGTGCACTCACAAACCTTGAGCTAAACACAGGGTGCTGATTGGTGTATTTACAATCCCTCAGCTAGACATGAAGGTGCTCCACGTCCCCACCAGAGCAGCTAGCTACAGAGTGTCGATTGGTGCACTCACAAACCTTGAGCTAAACACAGGGTGCTGATTGGTGCATTTACGATCCCTGAGCTAGACATAAAGGTTCGCCAAGGCCCAATCTGAGCAGCTACATACAGGGTGTCGATTGGTGCACTTACAAACCTTGAGCTAGACACAGGGTGCTGATTGGTGTACTTACGATCCCTGAGCTAGACGTAAAGTTTCTCCAAGGCCCCACCAGAGCAGCTAGATACAGAGTGTCGATTGGTGCATTCACACACCTTGAGCTAAACACAGGGTGCTAATTGGTGTGTTTACAAACCTTGAGCTAGATACAGAGTGCCGATTGGTGTATTTACAATCCCTGAGCTAGACATAAAGGGTCTCCACGTCCCCACCAGAGCAGCTAGCTACAGAGTGTCGATTGGTGCACTCACAAACCTTGAGCTAAACACACGGTGCTGATTGGTATATTTACGATCCCTGAGCTAGACATAAAGGTTCTCCACGTCCCCACCAGAGCAGCTAGATACAGAGTGTCGATTGGTGCACTCACAAACCTTGAGCTAGACACAGGGTGCTGTTTCATGTATTTACGATCCCTGAGCTAGACCTAAAGGTTCTCCAAGGCCCCACCAGAGCAGCTAGATACAGAGTGTCTGTCGATTGGTGCACTCACAAACCTTGCGCTAAACACAGGGTGCTGATTGGTGTCTTTACAATCCCTGAGCTAGACCTAAAGGTTCTCCAAGGCCCCACCAGAGCAGCTAGCTACAGAGTGTCGATTGGTGCACTCACAAACCTTGAGCTAAACACAGGGTGCTGATTGGTGTATTTACAATCCCTGAGCTAGACATAAAGGTTCTCCAAGGCCCCACCAGAGCAGCTAGCTGCAGAGTGTCGATGGGTGCACTCACAAACCTTGAGCTAAACACAGGGTGCTGATTGGTGGGTTTACAAACCTTGAGCTAGATACAGAGTGTCGATTGGTGTATTTACAATCCCTGAGCTAGACATAAAGGTTCTCCACGTCCCCACCAGAGCAGCTAGCTACAGAGTGTCGATTGGTGCACTCACAATCCTTGAGCTAAACACAGGGTGCTGGTTGGTGTATTTACAATCCCTGAGCTAGACATAAATGTTCTCCGCTTCCCCACCAGAGCAGCTAGCTACAGAGTGTCGATTGGTGCACTCACAAACCTTGAGCTAAACACAGGGTGCTGATTGGTGTGTTTACAAACCTTGAGCTAGATACAGAGTGCCGATTGGTGTATTTACAATCCCTGAGCTAGACATAAAGGTTCTCCACGTCCCCACCAGAGCAGCTAGCTACAGAGTGTCGATTGGTGCACTCACAAACCTTGAGCTAAACACAGGGTGCTGATTGGTGTATTTACAATCCGTGAGCTAGACATAGAGGTTCTCCACGTCCCCACCAGAGCAGCTAGATACAGAGTGTCGATTGGTGCACTCACAAACCTTGAGCTAAACACAGGGTGCTGATTGGTGAATTTACAATCCCTGAGCTAGACATAAATGTTCTCCGAATCCCCACCAGAGCAGCTAGCTGCAGAGGGTCGATTGGTGCTCTCACAAACCTTGAGCTAAACACAGGGTGCTGATTGGTGTGTTTACAAACCTTGAGATAGATACAGAGTGCCGATTGGTGTATTTACAATCCCTGAGCTAGACATAAAGGTTCTCCACGTCCCCACCAGAGCAGCTAGCTACAGAGTGTCAATTGGTGCACTCACAAACCTTGAGCTAAACACAGGTTGCTGATTGGTGTATTTACAATCCGTGAGCTAGACATAAAGGTTCTCCACGTCTCCACCAGAGCAACTAGCTAAAGAGTGCCGACTGCTACACTCACAAACCTTGAGCTAAACACAGGGTGCTGATTGGTGCATTTACGATCCCTGAGCTAGACATAAAGGTTCTCCAAGGCCCCACCAGAGCAACTAGATACAGAGTGTCGATTGGTGCACTTACAAACCTTGAGCTACACAGAGTATGCTGATTGGAGTATTTACGATCCCTGAGCTAGACCTAAAGGTTCTCCAAGGCCCCACCAGAGCAGTTAGATACAGAGTGTCGATTGGTGCATTCACACACCTTGAGCTAAACACAGGGTGCTAATTGGTGTGTTTACAATCCTTGATCTAGATACAGAGTGCCGATTGGTGTATTTTGAGCTAGACATAAAGGTTCTCCACGTCCCCAACAGAGCAGCTAGATACAGAATGTCGATTGGTGCATTCACACACCTTGAGCTAAACACAGGGTGCTAATTGGTGTGTTTACAAACCTTGAGCTAGATACAGAGTGCCGATTGGTGTATTTACAATCCCTGAGCTAGACATAAAGGTTCTCCACGTCCCCACCAGAGAAGCTACATACAGAGTGTCGACTGGTGCACTCACAAACCTTGAGCTAAACACAGGGTGCTGATTGGTATGTTTACAAACCTTGAGCTAGATACAGAGTGCCGATTGGTGTATTTACAATCCCTGAGCTAGACATAAAGGTTCTCCACGTCCCTACCAGAGCAGCTAGCTACAGAGTGTCGATTGGTGCACGCACAAACCTTGAGCTAAACACAGGTTGCTGATTGGTATATTTACAATCCCTGAGCTAGACATAAAGGTTCTCCGCGTCCCCACCAGAGCAGCTAGCTACATAGTGTCGATTGGTGCACTCACAAAACTTGAGCTAAACACAGGGTGCTGATTGGTGTATTTACAATCCGTGAGCTAGACAAAAAGGTTCTCCACGTCCCCACCAGAGCAGCTAGCTACAGAGTGTCGATTGGTGCACTCACAAACCTTGAGCTAAACACAGGGTGCTGATTGGTGCATTTACGATCCCTGAGCTAGACATAAAGGTTCTCCAAGGCCCCACCAGAGCAGCTAGATACAGAGTGTCGATTGGTGCACTTACAAACCTTGAGCTAGACCTAAAGGTTCTCCAAGGCCCCACCAGAGGAGCTAGATACAGAGTGTGGATTGGTGCACTCACAAACCTTCAGCTAGACACAGGGTGCTGATTGGTGTATTTACGATCCCTGAGCTAGACCTAAAGGTTCTCCAAGGCCCCACCAGAGCAGCTAGATACAGAGTGTCGATTGGTGCATTCACACAACTTGAGCTAAACACAGAGTGCTAATTCGTGTGTTTACAAACCTTGAGCTAGGTACAGAGTGCCGATTGGTGTATCTACAATCCCTGAGCTAGACATAAAGGTTCTCCACGTCCCCACCAGAGCAGCTAGCTACAGAGTGTCAATTGGTGCACTCACAAACCTTGAGCTAAACACAGGGTGCTGATTGGTGTATTTACAATCCCTGAGCTAGACATAAAGGTTCTCCGCATCCCCACCAGGGCAGCTAGCTACAGAGTGTCGACTGGTGCACTCACAAACCTTGAGCTAAACACAGGGTGCTGATTGGTGTATTTACGATCCCTGAGCTAGACATAAAGGTTCTCCATGTCCCCACCAGAGCAGCTAGCTACAGAGTGTCGATTGGTGCACTCACAAACCTTGAGCTAAACACAGGCTGCTGATTGGTGCATTTACGATCCCTGAGCTAGACATAAAGGTTCTCCAAGGCCCCACCAGAGGAGCTAGATACAGAGTGTCGATTGGTGCACTCACAAACCTTGAGTTAGACACAGGGTCCTGATTGGTGTATTTACGATCCCTGAGCTAGACCTAAAGGTTCTCCAAGGCCCCACCAGAGCAGCTAGATACAGAGTGTCGATTGGTGCATTCACAAACCTTGAGCTAAACACAGGGTGCTGATTGGTGTGTTTACAAACCTTGAGCTAGATACAGAGTGCCGATTGGTGTATTTACAATCCCTGAGCTAGACATAAAGGTTCTCCACCTCCCCACCAGTGCAGCTAGATACAGAGTGTCGATTGGTGCACTCACAAACCTTCAGCTAGACACAGGGTTCTGATTGGTGAATTTACGATCCCTGAGCTAGACCTAAAAGTTCTCCAAGGCCCCACCAGAGCAGCTAGCTAGAGAGTGTCGATTGGTGTATTCACAAAACTTGAGCTAAACACAGGGTGCTGATTGGTGTGTTTACAAACCTTGAGCTAGATACAGAGTGCCGATTGGTGTATTTACAATCCCTGAGCTAGACATAAAGGTTCTCCACGTCCCCACCAGAGCAGCTAGCTGCAGAGTGTCGACTGGTGCACTCAGAAACCTTGAGCTAAACAGAGGGTGCTGATTGGTGTGTTTACAAACCTTGAGCTAGATACAGAGTGCCGATTGGTGTATTTACAATCCCTGAGCTAGACATAAAGGTTCTCCACGTCCCCACCAGAGCAGCTAGCTACAGAGTGTCGATTGGTGCACTCACAAACCTTGAGCTAAACACAGGGTGCTGATTGGTGTATTTACAATCCGTGAGCTAGACATAGAGGTTCTCCACGTCCCCACCAGAGCAGCTAGATACAGAGTGTCGATTGGTGCACTCACAAACCTTGAGCTAAACACAGGGTGCTGATTGGTGAATTTACAATCCCTGAGCTAGACATAAATGTTCTCCGAATCCCCCCAGAGCAGCTAGCTGCAGAGGGTCGATTGGTGCTCTCACAAACCTTGAGCTAAACACAGGGTGCTGATTGGTGTGTTTACAAACCTTGAGATAGATACAGAGTGCCGATTGGTGTATTTACAATCCCTGAGCTAGACATAAAGGTTCTCCACGTCCCCACCAGAGCAGCTAGCTACAGAGTGTCAATTGGTGCACTCACAAACCTTGAGCTAAACACAGGTTGCTGATTGGTGTATTTACAATCCGTGAGCTAGACATAAAGGTTCTCCACGTCTCCACCAGAGCAACTAGCTAAAGAGTGTCGACTGGTACACTCACAAACCTTGAGCTAAACACAGGGTGCTGATTGGTGCATTTACGATCCCTGAGCTAGACATAAAGGTTCTCCAAGGCCCCACCAGAGCAACTAGATACAGAGTGTCGATTGGTGCACTTACAAACCTTGAGCTACACAGAGTATGCTGATTGGTGTATTTACGATCCCTGAGCTAGACCTAAAGGTTCTCCAAGGCCCCACCAGAGCAGCTAGATACAGAGTGTCGATTGGTGCATTCACACACCTTGAGCTAAACACAGGGTGCTAATTGGTGTGTTTACAATCCTTGATCTAGATACAGAGTGCCGATTGGTGTATTTTGAGCTAGACATAAAGGTTCTCCACGTCCCCACCAGAGCAGCTAGATACAGAATGTCGATTGGTGCATTCACACACCTTGAGCTAAACACAGGGTGCTAATTGGTGTGTTTACAAACCTTGAGCTAGATACAGAGTGCCGATTGGTGTATTTACAATCCCTGAGCTAGACATAAAGGTTCTCCACGTCCCCACCAGAGAAGCTACCTACAGAGTGTCGACTGGTGCACTCACTAACCTTGAGCTAAACACAGGGTGCTGATTGGTATGTTTACAAACCTTGAGCTAGATACAGAGTGCCGATTGGTGTATTTACAATCCCTGAGCTAGACATAAAGGTTCTCCACGTCCCCACCAGAGCAGCTAGCTACAGAGTGTCGATTGGGACACTCACAAACCTTGAGCTAAACACAGGTTGCTGATTGGTATATTTACAATCCCTGAGCTAGACATAAAGGTTCTCCGCGTCCCCACCAGAGCAGCTAGCTACATAGTGTCGATTGGTGCACTCACAAAACTTGAGCTTAACACAGGGTGCTGATTGGTGTATTTACAATCCGTGAGCTAGACAAAAAGGTTCTCCACGTCCCCACCAGAGCAGCTAGCTACAGAGTGTCGATTGGTGCACTCACAAATCTTGAGCTAAACACAGGGTGCTGATTGGTGCATTTACGATCCCTGAGCTAGACATAAAGGTTCTCCAAGGCCCCACCAGAGCAGCTAGATACAGAGTGTCGATTGGTGCACTTACAAACCTTGAGCTAGACCTAAAGGTTCTCCAAGGCCCCACCAGAGCAGCTAGATACAGAGTCTCGATTGGTGCACTCACAAACCTTGAGCTTGACACAGGGTGCTGATTGGTGTATTTACGATCCCTGAGCTAGACCTAAAGGTTCTCCAAGGCCCCACCAGAGCAGCTAGATACAGAGTGTCGATTGGTGCATTCACACAACTTGAGCTAAACACAGAGTGCTAATTCGTGTGTTTACAAACCTTGAGCTAGGTACAGAGTGCCGATTGGTGTATTTACAATCCCTGAGCTAGACATAAAGGTTCTCCAAGGCCCCACCAGAGCAGGTAGATACAGAGTGTCGATTGGTGCACTCACAAACCTTGAGCTAAACACAGGGTGCTGATTGGTGTATTTACAATCCCTCAGCTATACATAAAGGTTCTCCGCGTCCCCACCAGAGTACCTAGCAACATAGTGTCGATTGGTGCACTCACAAACCTTGAGCTAAACACAGGGTGCTGATTGGTGTATTTATGATCCCTCAGCAAGACATAAAGTTTCTCCACTTCCCCACCAGAGCAGCTAGCTACAGAGTGTCGATTGGTGCACTCACAAAACTTGAGCTAAACACAGGGTGCTGATTGGTGGATTTACGATCCCTGAGCTAGACATAAAGGTTCTCCAAGGCCCCACCAGAGCAGCTAGATACAGAGTTTTGATTGGTGCACTCACAAACCTTGAGCTAGACACAGGGTGCTGATTGGTGTATTTACGATCCCTGAGCTAGACCTAAAGGTTCTCCAAGGCCCCACCAGAGGAGCTAGATACACAGTGTCCATTGGTGCATTCACAAACCTTGAGCTAAACACAGGGTGCTGATTGGTGTGTTTACAAACCTTGAGCTAGATACAGAGTGCCGCTTGGTGTATTTACAATCCGTGAGCCAGACAAAAAGGTTCTCCACGTCCCCACCAGAGCAGCTAGCTAGAGAGTGTCGATTGGTGCACTCACAAACCTTGAGCTAGTCACAGGGTGCTGATTGGTGTATTTACAATCCCTGAGCTAGACATAAAGGTTCTCCAAGGCCCCACTAGAGCAGCTAGATACAGAGTGTCGATTCGTGCACTCACAAACTTTGAGCTAGGCACAGGGTGCTGATTGGTGTGTTTGCAAACCTTGAGCTAGATACAGCGTGCCGCTTGGTGTATTTACATTCCGTGAGCCAGACATAAAGGTTCTCCACGTCCCCACCAGAGCAGCTAGCTACAGAGTGTCGATTGGTGCACTCAGAAACCTTGAGCTAAACACAGGGTGCTGATTGGTGAATTTACAATCCCTGAGCTAGACATAAATGTTCTCCACGTCCCCACCAGAGCAGCTAGCTTCACAGGGTCGATTGGTGCTCTCACAAACCTTGAGCTAAACACTGTGTGCTGATTGGTGTGTTTACAAACCTTGAGCTAGATACAGAGTGCCGATTGGTGTATTTACAATCCCTGAGCTAGACATAAAGGTTCTCCACGTCCCCACCAGAGCAGCTAGCTACAGAGTGTCAATTGGTGTACTCACAAACCTTGAGCTAAACACAGGGTGCTGATTGGTGTATTTACAATCCCTGAGCTAGACATAAAGGTTCTCCGCATCCCCACCAGGGCAGCTAGCTACAGAGTGTCGATTGGTGCACTCACAAACCTTGAGCTAAACACAGGGTGCTGATTGGTGTATTTACGATCCCTGAGCTAGACATAAAGGTTCTCCACTTCCCCACCAGAACAGCTAGCTACAGAGTGTCGATTGGTGCACTCACAAACCTTGAGCTAAACACAGGCTGCTGATTGGTGCATTTACGATCCCTGAGCTAGACATAAAGGTTCTCCAAGGCCCCACCAGAGCAGCTAGATACAGAGTGTCGATTGGTGCACTCACAAACCTTGAGCTAGACACAGGGTGCTGATTGGTGTATTTACGATCCCTGAGCTAGACCTAAAGGTTCTCCAAGGCCCCACCAGAGCAGCTAGATACAGAGTGTCGATTGGTGCATTCACAAACCTTGAGCTAAACACAGGGTGCTGATTGGTGTGTTTACAAACCTTGAGCTAGATACAGAGTGCCGATTGGTGTATTTACAATCCCTGAGCTAGACATAAAGGTTCTCCACCTCCCCACCAGAGCAGCTAGATACAGAGTGTCGATTGGTGCACTCACAAACCTTCAGCTAGACACAGGGTTCTGATTGGTGAATTTACGATCCCGGAGCTAGACCTAAAAGTTCTCCAAGGCCCCACCAGAGCAGCTAGATACAGAGTGTCGATTGGTGCACTCACAAACCTTGAGCTAGACACAGGGTGCTGATTGGTGTATTTACGATCCCTGAGCTAGACCTAAAGGTTCTCCAAGGCCCCACCAGAGCAGCTAGATACAGAGTGTCGATTGGTGCATTCACAAACCTTGAGCTAAACACAGGGTGCTGATTGGTGTGTTTACAAACCTTGAGCTAGATACAGAGTGCCGTTTGGTGTATTTACAATCCCTGAGCTAGACATAAAGGTTCTCCACGTCCCCACCAGAGCAGCTAGCTACAGAGTGTCGATTGGTTCACTCACAAACCTTGAGCTAAACACAGGGTGCTGATTGGTGTATTTACAATCCCTGAGCTAGACATAAAGGTTCTCCAAGGCCCCACCAGAGCAGCTAGATACAGAGTGTCGATTGGTGCATTCACACACCTTGAGCTGAACACAGGGTGCTAACTGGTGTGTTTACAAACCTTGAGCTAGATACAGAGTGCCGATAGGTGTATTTACAATCCCTGAGCTAGACATAAAGGTTCTCCACGTCCCCACCAGAGCAGCTAGCTACAGAGTGTCGATTGGTGCACTCACAAACCTTGAGCTAGACACAGGGTGCTGATTGGTGTATTTACAATCCCTGAGCTAGACCTAAAGTTTCTCCAAGGCCCCACCAGAGCAGCTAGATACACAGTGTCGATTGGTGCATTCACAAACCTTGAGCTAAACACAGGGTGCTGATTGGTGTGTTTACAAACCTTGAGCTAGATACAGAGTGCCGATTGGTGTATTTACAATCCCTGAGCTAGACATAAAGGTTCTCCACGTCCCCACCAGAGGAGCTAGCTACAGAGTGTGGACTGGTGCACTCACAAACCTTGAGCTAAACACAGGGTGCTGATTGGTGTGTTTACAAACCTTGAGCTAGATACATAGTGCCGATTGGTGTATTTACAATCCCTGAGCTAGACATAAAGGTTCTCCACGTCCCCACCAGAGCAGCTAGCTACAGAGTGTCGACTGGTGCACTCACAAACCTTGAGCTAAACACAGAGTGCTGATTGGTGTATTTACAATCCCTGAGCTAGACATAGAGGTTCTGCAAGGCCCCACCACAGCAGCTAGATACAGAGTGTCAATTGGTGCATTCACAATCTTTGAGCTAGGCACGGGGTTCTGATTGGTGTGTTTACAAACCTTGAGCTAGATACAGAGTGCCGACTGGTGTATTTACAATCCCTGAGCTAGACATAAAGGTTCTCCACGTCCCCACCAGAGCAGCTAGCTATTGAGTGTCGATTGGTGCACTCACAAACCTTGAGCTAAACTCAGGGTGCTGATTGGTGTGTTTACAGTCCCTGAGCTAGACATAAAGGTTCTCCGCGTCCCCACCAGAGCAGCTAGCTGCAGAGTGTCGATTGGTGCACTCACAAACCTTGAGCGAAGCACAGGGTGCTGATTGGTGTGTTTACAAACCTTGAGCTAGATACAGAGTGCCGATTGGTGTATTTACAATCCCTGAGCTAGACATAAAGGTTCTCCACGTCCCCACCAGAGCAGCTAGCTACAGAGTGTCGATTGGTGCACTCACAAACCTTGCGCTAAACACAGGGTGCTGATTGGTGTATTTACAATCCCTGAGCTAGACATAAAGGTTCTCCGCATCCCCACCAGGGCAGCTAGCTACAGAGTGTCGATTGGTGCACTCACAAACCTTGAGCTAAACACAGGGTGCTGATTGGTGTATTTACGATCCCTGAGCTAGACATAAAGGTTCTCCACTTCCCCACCAGAACAGCTAGCTACAGAGTGTCGATTGGTGCACTCAGAAACCTTGAGCTAAACACAGGGTGCTGATTGGTGAATTTACAATCCCTGAGCTAGACATAAATGTTCTCCACGTCCCCACCAGAGCAGCTAGCTTCACAGGGTCGATTGGTGCTCTCACAAACCTTGAGCTAAACACTGTGTGCTGATTGGTGTGTTTACAAACCTTGAGCTAGATACAGAGTGCCGATTGGTGTATTTACAATCCCTGAGCTAGACATAAAGGTTCTCCACGTCCCCACCAGAGCAGCTAGCTACAGAGTGTCAATTGGTGTACTCACAAACCTTGAGCTAAACACAGGGTGCTGATTGGTGTATTTACAATCCCTGAGCTAGACATAAAGGTTCTCCGCATCCCCACCAGGGCAGCTAGCTACAGAGTGTCGATTGGTGCACTCACAAACCTTGAGCTAAACACAGGGTGCTGATTGGTGTATTTACGATCCCTGAGCTAGACATAAAGGTTCTCCACTTCCCCACCAGAACAGCTAGCTACAGAGTGTCGATTGGTGCACTCACAAACCTTGAGCTAAACACAGGCTGCTGATTGGTGCATTTACGATCCCTGAGCTAGACATAAAGGTTCTCCAAGGCCCCACCAGAGCAGCTAGATACAGAGTGTCGATTGGTGCACTCACAAACCTTGAGCTAGACACAGGGTGCTGATTGGTGTATTTACGATCCCTGAGCTAGACCTAAAGGTTCTCCAAGGCCCCACCAGAGCAGCTAGATACAGAGTGTCGATTGGTGCATTCACAAACCTTGAGCTAAACACAGGGTGCTGATTGGTGTGTTTACAAACCTTGAGCTAGATACAGAGTGCCGATTGGTGTATTTACAATCCCTGAGCTAGACATAAAGGTTCTCCACCTCCCCACCAGAGCAGCTAGATACAGAGTGTCGATTGGTGCACTCACAAACCTTCAGCTAGACACAGGGTTCTGATTGGTGAATTTACGATCCCGGAGCTAGACCTAAAAGTTCTCCAAGGCCCCACCAGAGCAGCTAGCTAGAGAGTGTCGATTGGTGTATTCACAAAACTTGAGCTAAACACAGGGTGCTGATTGGTGTATTTACAATCCCTGAGCTAGAGATAAATGTTCTGCACGTCCCCGCCAGAGCAGCTAGCTACAGAGTGTCGATTGGTGCACTCACAAACCTTGACCTAAACACAGGGTGCTGATTGGTGTATTTACAATCCCTGAGCTAGACATAAAGGTTCTCCAAGGCCCCACCAGAGCAGCTAGATATAGAGTGTCGATTGGTGCATTCACAAACTTTGAGCTAGGCAAAGGGTGCTGATTGGTGTGTTTACAAACCTTGAGCTAGATACAGAGTGCCAACTAGTGTATTTACAATCCCTGAGCTAGACATAAAGGTTCTCCACGTCCCCACCAGAGCAGCTAGCTACAGAGTGTCGATTGGTGCACTCACAAACCTTGAGCTAAACACAGGGTGCTGATTGGTGTATTTACAATCCCTGAGCTTGACATAAAGGTTCTCCGCGTCCCCACCAGAGCAGCTAGCTGCAGAGTGTCGATTGGTGCACTCACAAACCTTGAGCTAAACACAGGGTGCTGATTGGTGTGTTTACAAACCTTGAGCTAGATACAGAGTGCCGATTGGTGTATTTACAATCCCTGAGCTAGACATAAATGTTCTCCACGTCCCCACCAGAGCAGCTAGCTACAGAGTGTCAATTGGTGCACTCACAAACCTTGAGCTAAACACAGGCTGCTGGTTGGTGTATTTACAATCCCTGAGCTAGGCATAAAGGTTCTCCGCGTCCCCACCAGAGCAGCTAGCTACAGAGTGTCGATTGGTGTACTCACAAACCTTGAGCTAAACACAGGTTGCTGATTGGTGTATTTACGATCCCTGAGCTAGACATAAAAGTTCTCCACTTCCCCACCAGAGCAGCTAGCTACAGAGTGTCGATTGGTGCACTCACAAACCTTGAGCTAAACACAGGGTGCTGATTGGTGCATTTACGATCCCTGAGCTAGACCTAAAGGTTCTCCAAGGCCCCACCAGAGCAGCTAGATACAGAGTGTCGATTGGTGCATTCACAAACCTTGAGCTAAACACAGGGTGCTGATTGGTGTGTTTACAAACCTTGAGCTAGATACAGAGTGCCGATTGGTGTATTTACAATCCCTGAGGTAGACATAAAGGTTCTCCACGTTCCCAGCAGAGCAGCTAGCTACAGAGTGTCGATTGGTGCACTCACAAACCTTCAGCTAGACACAGGGTGCTGATTGGTGTATTTACAAACCTTGAGCTAGATACAGAGTGCCGTTTGGTGTATTTACAATCCCTGAGCTAGACATAAAGGTTCTCCACGTCCCCACCAGAGCAGCTAGCTACAGAGTGTCGATTGGTTCACTCACAAACCTTGAGCTAAACACAGGGTGCTGATTGGTGTATTTACAATCCCTGAGCTAGACATAAATGTTCTCCAAGGCCCCACCAGAGCAGCTAGATACAGAGTGTCGATTGGTGCATTCACAAACCTTGAGCTAAACACAGGGGGCTGATTGGTGTGTTTACAAACCTTGAGCTAGATACAGAGTGCCGATTGGTGTATTTACAATCCCTGAGGTAGACATAAAGGTTCTCCACGTTCCCAGCAGAGCAGCTAGCTACAGAGTGTCGATTGGTGCACTCACAAACCTTCAGCTAGACACAGGGTGCTGATTGGTGTATTTACAAACCTTGAGCTAGATACAGAGTGCCGTTTGGTGTATTTACAATCCCTGAGCTAGACATAAAGGTTCTCCACGTCCCCACCAGAGCAGCTAGCTACAGAGTGTCGATTGGTTCACTCACAAACCTTGAGCTAAACACAGGGTGCTGATTGGTGTATTTACAATCCCTGAGCTAGACATAAAGGTTCTCCAAGGCCCCACCAGAGCAGCTAGATACAGAGTGTCGATTGGTGCATTCACACACCTTGAGCTGAACACAGGGTGCTAACTGGTGTGTTTACAAACCTTGAGCTAGATACAGAGTGCCGATAGGTGTATTTACAATCCCTGAGCTAGACATAAAGGTTCTCCACGTCCCCACCAGAGCAGCTAGCTACAGAGTGTCGATTGGTGCACTCACAAACCTTGAGCTAGACACAGGGTGCTGATTGGTGTATTTACAATCCCTGAGCTAGACCTAAAGTTTCTCCAAGGCCCCACCAGAGCAGCTAGATACACAGTGTCGATTGGTGCATTCACAAACCTTGAGCTAAACACAGGGTGCTGATTGGTGTGTTTACAAACCTTGAGCTAGATACAGAGTGCCGATTGGTGTATTTACAATCCCTGAGCTAGACATAAAGGTTCTCCACGTCCCCACCAGAGGAGCTAGCTACAGAGTGTGGACTGGTGCACTCACAAACCTTGAGCTAAACACAGGGTGCTGATTGGTGTGTTTACAAACCTTGAGCTAGATACATAGTGCCGATTGGTGTATTTACAATCCCTGAGCTAGACATAAAGGTTCTCCACGTCCCCACCAGAGCAGCTAGCTACAGAGTGTCGACTGGTGCACTCACAAACCTTGAGCTAAACACAGAGTGCTGATTGGTGTATTTACAATCCCTGAGCTAGACATAGAGGTTCTGCAAGGCCCCACCACAGCAGCTAGATACAGAGTGTCAATTGGTGCATTCACAATCTTTGAGCTAGGCACGGGGTTCTGATTGGTGTGTTTACAAACCTTGAGCTAGATACAGAGTGCCGACTGGTGTATTTACAATCCCTGAGCTAGACATAAAGGTTCTCCACGTCCCCACCAGAGCAGCTAGCTATTGAGTGTCGATTGGTGCACTCACAAACCTTGAGCTAAACACAGGGTGCTGATTGGTGTGTTTACAGTCCCTGAGCTAGACATAAAGGTTCTCCGCGTCCCCACCAGAGCAGCTAGCTGCAGAGTGTCGATTGGTGCACTCACAAACCTTGAGCGAAGCACAGGGTGCTGATTGGTGTGTTTACAAACCTTGAGCTAGATACAGAGTGCCGATTGGTGTATTTACAATCCCTGAGCTAGACATAAAGGTTCTCCACGTCCCCACCAGAGCAGCTAGCTACAGAGTGTCGATTGGTGCACTCACAAACCTTGCGCTAAACACAGGGTGCTGATTGGTGTATTTACAATCCCTGAGCTAGACATAAAGGTTCTCCGCATCCCCACCAGGGCAGCTAGCTACAGAGTGTCGATTGGTGCACTCACAAACCTTGAGCTAAACACAGGGTGCTGATTGGTGTATTTACGATCCCTGAGCTAGACATAAAGGTTCTCCACTTCCCCACCAGAACAGCTAGCTACAGAGTGTCGATTGGTGCACTCAGAAACCTTGAGCTAAACACAGGGTGCTGATTGGTGAATTTACAATCCCTGAGCTAGACATAAATGTTCTCCACGTCCCCACCAGAGCAGCTAGCTTCACAGGGTCGATTGGTGCTCTCACAAACCTTGAGCTAAACACTGTGTGCTGATTGGTGTGTTTACAAACCTTGAGCTAGATACAGAGTGCCGATTGGTGTATTTACAATCCCTGAGCTAGACATAAAGGTTCTCCACGTCCCCACCAGAGCAGCTAGCTACAGAGTGTCAATTGGTGTACTCACAAACCTTGAGCTAAACACAGGGTGCTGATTGGTGTATTTACAATCCCTGAGCTAGACATAAAGGTTCTCCGCATCCCCACCAGGGCAGCTAGCTACAGAGTGTCGATTGGTGCACTCACAAACCTTGAGCTAAACACAGGGTGCTGATTGGTGTATTTACGATCCCTGAGCTAGACATAAAGGTTCTCCACTTCCCCACCAGAACAGCTAGCTACAGAGTGTCGATTGGTGCACTCACAAACCTTGAGCTAAACACAGGCTGCTGATTGGTGCATTTACGATCCCTGAGCTAGACATAAAGGTTCTCCAAGGCCCCACCAGAGCAGCTAGATACAGAGTGTCGATTGGTGCACTCACAAACCTTGAGCTAGACACAGGGTGCTGATTGGTGTATTTACGATCCCTGAGCTAGACCTAAAGGTTCTCCAAGGCCCCACCAGAGCAGCTAGATACAGAGTGTCGATTGGTGCATTCACAAACCTTGAGCTAAACACAGGGTGCTGATTGGTGTGTTTACAAACCTTGAGCTAGATACAGAGTGCCGATTGGTGTATTTACAATCCCTGAGCTAGACATAAAGGTTCTCCACCTCCCCACCAGAGCAGCTAGATACAGAGTGTCGATTGGTGCACTCACAAACCTTCAGCTAGACACAGGGTTCTGATTGGTGAATTTACGATCCCGGAGCTAGACCTAAAAGTTCTCCAAGGCCCCACCAGAGCAGCTAGCTAGAGAGTGTCGATTGGTGTATTCACAAAACTTGAGCTAAACACAGGGTGCTGATTGGTGTATTTACAATCCCTGAGCTAGAGATAAATGTTCTGCACGTCCCCGCCAGAGCAGCTAGCTACAGAGTGTCGATTGGTGCACTCACAAACCTTGACCTAAACACAGGGTGCTGATTGGTGTATTTACAATCCCTGAGCTAGACATAAAGGTTCTCCAAGGCCCCACCAGAGCAGCTAGATATAGAGTGTCGATTGGTGCATTCACAAACTTTGAGCTAGGCAAAGGGTGCTGATTGGTGTGTTTACAAACCTTGAGCTAGATACAGAGTGCCAACTAGTGTATTTACAATCCCTGAGCTAGACATAAAGGTTCTCCACGTCCCCACCAGAGCAGCTAGCTACAGAGTGTCGATTGGTGCACTCACAAACCTTGAGCTAAACACAGGGTGCTGATTGGTGTATTTACAATCCCTGAGCTTGACATAAAGGTTCTCCGCGTCCCCACCAGAGCAGCTAGCTGCAGAGTGTCGATTGGTGCACTCACAAACCTTGAGCTAAACACAGGGTGCTGATTGGTGTGTTTACAAACCTTGAGCTAGATACAGAGTGCCGATTGGTGTATTTACAATCCCTGAGCTAGACATAAATGTTCTCCACGTCCCCACCAGAGCAGCTAGCTACAGAGTGTCAATTGGTGCACTCACAAACCTTGAGCTAAACACAGGCTGCTGGTTGGTGTATTTACAATCCCTGAGCTAGGCATAAAGGTTCTCCGCGTCCCCACCAGAGCAGCTAGCTACAGAGTGTCGATTGGTGTACTCACAAACCTTGAGCTAAACACAGGTTGCTGATTGGTGTATTTACGATCCCTGAGCTAGACATAAAAGTTCTCCACTTCCCCACCAGAGCAGCTAGCTACAGAGTGTCGATTGGTGCACTCACAAACCTTGAGCTAAACACAGGGTGCTGATTGGTGCATTTACGATCCCTGAGCTAGACCTAAAGGTTCTCCAAGGCCCCACCAGAGCAGCTAGATACAGAGTGTCGATTGGTGCATTCACAAACCTTGAGCTAAACACAGGGTGCTGATTGGTGTGTTTACAAACCTTGAGCTAGATACAGAGTGCCGATTGGTGTATTTACAATCCCTGAGGTAGACATAAAGGTTCTCCACGTTCCCAGCAGAGCAGCTAGCTACAGAGTGTCGATTGGTGCACTCACAAACCTTCAGCTAGACACAGGGTGCTGATTGGTGTATTTACAAACCTTGAGCTAGATACAGAGTGCCGTTTGGTGTATTTACAATCCCTGAGCTAGACATAAAGGTTCTCCACGTCCCCACCAGAGCAGCTAGCTACAGAGTGTCGATTGGTTCACTCACAAACCTTGAGCTAAACACAGGGTGCTGATTGGTGTATTTACAATCCCTGAGCTAGACATAAATGTTCTCCAAGGCCCCACCAGAGCAGCTAGATACAGAGTGTCGATTGGTGCATTCACAAACCTTGAGCTAAACACAGGGGGCTGATTGGTGTGTTTACAAACCTTGAGCTAGATACAGAGTGCCGATTGGTGTATTTACAATCCCTGAGGTAGACATAAAGGTTCTCCACGTTCCCAGCAGAGCAGCTAGCTACAGAGTGTCGATTGGTGCACTCACAAACCTTCAGCTAGACACAGGGTGCTGATTGGTGTATTTACAAACCTTGAGCTAGATACAGAGTGCCGTTTGGTGTATTTACAATCCCTGAGCTAGACATAAAGGTTCTCCACGTCCCCACCAGAGCAGCTAGCTACAGAGTGTCGATTGGTTCACTCACAAACCTTGAGCTAAACACAGGGTGCTGATTGGTGTATTTACAATCCCTGAGCTAGACATAAAGGTTCTCCAAGGCCCCACCAGAGCAGCTAGATACAGAGTGTCGATTGGTGCATTCACACACCTTGAGCTGAACACAGGGTGCTAACTGGTGTGTTTACAAACCTTGAGCTAGATACAGAGTGCCGATAGGTGTATTTACAATCCCTGAGCTAGACATAAAGGTTCTCCACGTCCCCACCAGAGCAGCTAGCTACAGAGTGTCGATTGGTGCACTCACAAACCTTGAGCTAGACACAGGGTGCTGATTGGTGTATTTACAATCCCTGAGCTAGACCTAAAGTTTCTCCAAGGCCCCACCAGAGCAGCTAGATACACAGTGTCGATTGGTGCATTCACAAACCTTGAGCTAAACACAGGGTGCTGATTGGTGTGTTTACAAACCTTGAGCTAGATACAGAGTGCCGATTGGTGTATTTACAATCCCTGAGCTAGACATAAAGGTTCTCCACGTCCCCACCAGAGGAGCTAGCTACAGAGTGTGGACTGGTGCACTCACAAACCTTGAGCTAAACACAGGGTGCTGATTGGTGTGTTTACAAACCTTGAGCTAGATACATAGTGCCGATTGGTGTATTTACAATCCCTGAGCTAGACATAAAGGTTCTCCACGTCCCCACCAGAGCAGCTAGCTACAGAGTGTCGACTGGTGCACTCACAAACCTTGAGCTAAACACAGAGTGCTGATTGGTGTATTTACAATCCCTGAGCTAGACATAGAGGTTCTGCAAGGCCCCACCACAGCAGCTAGATACAGAGTGTCAATTGGTGCATTCACAATCTTTGAGCTAGGCACGGGGTTCTGATTGGTGTGTTTACAAACCTTGAGCTAGATACAGAGTGCCGACTGGTGTATTTACAATCCCTGAGCTAGACATAAAGGTTCTCCACGTCCCCACCAGAGCAGCTAGCTATTGAGTGTCGATTGGTGCACTCACAAACCTTGAGCTAAACACAGGGTGCTGATTGGTGTGTTTACAGTCCCTGAGCTAGACATAAAGGTTCTCCGCGTCCCCACCAGAGCAGCTAGCTGCAGAGTGTCGATTGGTGCACTCACAAACCTTGAGCGAAGCACAGGGTGCTGATTGGTGTGTTTACAAACCTTGTGCTAGATACAGAGTGCCGATTGGTGTATTTACAATCCCTGAGCTAGACATAAAGGTTCTCCACGTCCCCACCAGAGCAGCTAGCTACAGAGTGTCGATTGGTGCACTCACAAACCTTGCGCTAAACACAGGGTGCTGATTGGTGTATTTACAATCCCTGAGCTAGACATAAAGGTTCTCCGCATCCCCACCAGGGCAGCTAGCTACAGAGTGTCGATTGGTGCACTCACAAACCTTGAGCTAAACACAGGGTGCTGATTGGTGTATTTACGATCCCTGAGCTAGACATAAAGGTTCTCCACTTCCCCACCAGAACAGCTAGCTACAGAGTGTCGATTGGTGCACTCACAAACCTTGAGCTAAACACAGGCTGCTGATTGGTGCATTTACGGTCCCTGAGCTAGACCTAAAGGTTCTCCAAGGCCCCACCAGAGCAGCTAGATACAGAGTGTCGATTGGTGCACTCACAAACCTTGAGCTAGACACAGGGTGCTGATTGGTGTATTTACGATCCCTGAGCTAGACCTAAAGGTTCTCCAAGGCCCCACCAGAGCAGCTAGATACAGAGTGTCGATTGGTGCATTCACAAACCTTGAGCTAAACACAGGGTGCTGATTGGTGTGTTTACAAACCTTGAGCTAGATACAGAGTGCCGATTGGTGTATTTACAATCCCTGAGCTAGACATAAAGGTTCTCCACCTCCCCACCAGAGCAGCTAGATACAGAGTGTCGATTGGTGCACTCACAAACCTTCAGCTAGACACAGGGTTCTGATTGGTGAATTTACGATCCCTGAGCTAGACCTAAAAGTTCTCCAAGGCCCCACCAGAGCAGCTAGCTAGAGAGTGTCGATTGGTGCATTCACAAACCTTGAGCTAAACACAGGGTGCTGATTGGTGTGTTTACAAACCTTGAGCTAGGTACAGAGTGCCGATTGGTGTATTTACAATCCCTGAGCTAGACATAAAGGTTCTCCACGTCCCCACCAGAGCAGCTAGCTACAGAGTGTCGATTGGTGCACTCACAAACCTTGCGCTAAACACAGGGTGCTGATTGGTGTATTTACAATCCCTGAGCTAGACATAAAGGTTCTCCGCATCCCCACCAGGGCAGCTAGCTACAGAGTGTCGATTGGTGCACTCACAAACCTTGAGCTAAACACAGGGTGCTGATTGGTGTATTTACGATCCCTGAGCTAGACATAAAGGTTCTCCACTTCCCCACCAGAACAGCTAGCTACAGAGTGTCGATTGGTGCACTCACAAACCTTGAGCTAAACACAGGCTGCTGATTGGTGCATTTACGATCCCTGAGCTAGACATAAAGGTTCTCCAAGGCCCCACCAGAGCAGCTAGATACAGAGTGTCGATTGGTGCACTCACAAACCTTGAGCTAGACACAGGGTGCTGATTGGTGTATTTACGATCCCTGAGCTAGACCTAAAGGTTCTCCAAGGCCCCACCAGAGCAGCTAGATACAGAGTGTCGATTGGTGCATTCACAAACCTTGAGCTAAACACAGGGTGCTGATTGGTGTGTTTACAAACCTTGAGCTAGGTACAGAGTGCCGATTGGTGTATTTACAATCCCTGAGCTAGACATAAAGGTTCTCCACGTCCCCACCAGAGCAGCTAGCTACAGAGTGTCGACTGGTGCACTCACAAACCTTGAGCTAAATACAGGGTGCTGATTGGTGTGTTTACAAACCTTGAGCTAGATACAGAGTGCCGATTGGTGTATTTACAATCCCTGAGCTAGACATAAAGGTTCTCCGCGTCCCCACCAGAGCAGCTAGCTACAGAGTGTCGATTGGTGCACTCTCAAACCTTGAGCTAGGCACAGGGTGCTGATTGGTGTGTTTACAGTCCTTGAGCTAGACATAAAGGTTCTCCAAGGTCCCACCAGAGCAGCTAGATACAGAGTGTCGATTGGTGCACTCACAAACCTTGACCTAGACACAGGGTGCTGATTGGTGTGTTTACAGTCTCTGAGCTAGATATAAAGACTCTCCACGTCCCCACCACACTCAGGAGCCGAGCTGGCTTCACCTAGTGGAACCCACACCAGGGCTGCAGGTGGAGCTGCCTGCCAGTCCCACGCCGTGCGCTCGCATTCCTCAGCCCTTGGGTGATCGATGGGACTGGGCGCCGTGGAGCAGGGGGTGGTGCTCGTTGGGGCGGCTCGGGCCGCACAGGAGCCCATGGAGTCGGTGGGAGGCTGAGGCATGGTGGGCTGCAGGTCCGGAGCCCTGCCCCGCGGGAAGGCAGCTAAGGCTCGGTGAGAAATCGAGCGCAGCGCCAGTGGGTTGGCACTGGTGGGGGACCCAGTACACCCTCCGCCACCACTGGCCCGGGTGCTAAGTCTCTCATTGCCCGCGGCCAGCAGGGCTGGCTGGCTGCTGTCAGTGCAGGGCCCGCCAAGCCCACGCCCACGGGGAACTCCAGCTGGCCCGCAAGC
Organism: Pan paniscus; assembly: GCF_029289425.2. Lineage (NCBI taxonomy): Eukaryota > Metazoa > Chordata > Mammalia > Primates > Hominidae > Pan > Pan paniscus. The sequence continues at coordinate 118,606,377 of NC_073272.2, forward strand.
GCTGCACGCAGCTCCGGTTCCTGCTCTCGCCTCTCCCTCCACACCTTCCTGCAAGCTGAGGGAGTGGGCTCCAGCCTTGGCCAACCCAGAAAGGGGCTCCCACATGCAGCAGCGGGCCGAAGGGCTCCTCAAGTGCCACCAAAGTGGGAGCCCAGGCAGAGGAGGTGCCGAGAGCGAGCGAGGGCTGTGAGGACTGCCAGCACGCTGTCACCTCTCACTATCAAGGGTGTTCTCAGTGTGCAATCCAGCACACATCTTCATGTACACTGTGGTGAATACGTCCCCTCAGAGCTAAATGAAATTCAGTTCAACAATTGTTTATCTAGTGCCTACCATGCACAAGGCACCATAAAAGAACAAAACAGCTCTTCAGGCTCTCTTCTCCTCCTGGCTGTGTAATTGCTCTCCAGAGTGGGTGCCAAATTACTCCAGGGAAAGAGAAAGGTGTGATGAGCACACACCAAAATCAGGCTTCACTCCTGTCCAAGGTTAGCTCTGCTTCTGGGTCAGGCTGGGAGTCCTGAAACACTTCTGTGGGATAGTCATAGTGGGATAATAGTTCATAGCTGTGCTTGGGCACTCTCATGAATTGATATTAATTTATACCCATGAGATGTGTCTGGCAAATCATTTTGACACTGCTGTCAACACTGAGGGCTGTCTGCCTCATGAACCTAGAGAACTAATGCAGTGCTGTATTTGCAAAGCCTCCAGGCCCTAAACAGGGCTCTGCCACAAACTCAATGTGTGACCTTGGCTAAATCAGCCATCCCCCATTTCTAGTACATTCTCCTTTCTAAAATGAGGGAAAGGAGTGTGACTAATTTTTATCAAAGGCTCTTTCCAGTTTGGCCGTCTTATAGTTTATGTAACCATAGGTAAAGAAGTGTATCAACTTAAAAGAGCAGAGATAGGAGGAGGTTAATGCTGAGACCAGGATTGAGAATCAGTGGGATACTTCCCGAGGCCAAGAAAAAAGAGGCAGGAAGCAAGAAGGTATGGCCTGTTCAGTTTGAAGTTTATATGGGCTGATTTCCATGGAGAAACAGGCGGGTGATCTCTTGGGTTTTGTGCTAGCCCTTGATAAAGAAGAAAGCCAGTGGAGATGGGAATTATTTTAGTGACTGGTTAAGAACCTTTCTTAAGTTCATAACGATTACAATAACCCCAATGAGGCTGACCTTAGAAGTTGTCTGCATTTAGGACTATTAAGAACGAAATGATTCCTTTGTCCCTCATCAAATGCCTCTTTTCCCAGCTTACTATTTACAAACCAAACCAAAAAAAAAAAAACAACCCACACTCAACCAACAAATCTCAGTAATTATATTAACATTGATAGGGTATGCTTACTATGGGCCAGGCTCTGTGCTAAGAACTTTATTTCCTTCCAATATCTCATTTAAACCTCCCAACAACTCTGAGATAGGGACTATTACTGCCCTTTTTCTGCAGTTGAGGAAATTGAGGCACCAGTCTGTGCTCAGAGCGTTTGTGGAAACTAAGGGGGATACCAGAAAGTAGAGGCATCGGACAGTACATTCCCTAAAATCTGGAATAGTTCTATTAACAAAAATCATGTCAGTTACCCAGGATAAAGTCATTGAAAGGATTTGCAGGAGCCAAGGGAGAGCACAGATTGCTTGCTAGTGGAAAGTTTTAATTTTCTAGCTTAAGGACAAATTTTCAGTTTTTAGACTGTCCCCTAAAAAACACAGCCATGACTTATCTCACAATTTATGTAGTGTGCCTTTAACAGTTTTATCGTGTTTCCTACGATTACCATCTTTCACTCTCTGGAAAGCAGAGGGGTGGTATGTGACCTTCTGTCTCCGTACCTTCCTCAAATGCCCGGCTTTGCCTTCAACATGAAAAAAATGGACACCTTCCCTGGGGGAAGAGGACATCTATTTCCAAAAATGGAAGGAAGAATCTAACTCTGCACCCCCCGGCCTCCCGCCTCCACTGCCCTAGCCCTAGCCCCAAGCATGGTCACAGCAGATTGCTCATTCTTCAAACGTATCATGTTATTTCCATCTCTGTGCCTTTGGACAGGCTGTTCTCAAAGCCTCTCAATCTCTTCCCTTCTCTGTCAAACAAATACGAATTCAGCCAAGATCCATCTTGTGAACCCCACTGCCCACGCACCCCATCCCCCGACTTCCAGAAGAGTGGATTTCTTTGCCTTTCCTCGGGCACCAAGGAGAGCATTCGGGTATGGCATGATACGGTCAGTACATGCAGGGCAAACCAGCAATTAGGCTACTTTCTTCAACTGTGTATCCTCTCCAACACACACATATACCACATGTACACATCTTACAGAGTACAATAGAGTATTGCAGTTAAGTGAGTAAACTCGAGATCCGGACAACCTAGATTTAAGTCCAAGCTTTGTCACTAACTAAATGAATGACCCTTGGGAAAGTGCCTGAACCACTCTGTGACTCAGTCATCTCAACTGTAAAATGGAGATAATAATAATACTCCTCTCAAAGAGTCATTTTAAGGACTAAATGAGATGAAATATATGAAGTGCACAGCACAGTGTCTGACATATAGCAACTGCTCCATCAGTGGTACCCAGTATTATTATTGCACAGAGCTTGGTGCATAGAGGATGGCAAATACATATTTGAGTGGGTATCTGAACACAGTAAGTCTTTAGGGGATTAACTTAGGGAGAGGTCAGGGACAGTTGGGCTACTCAAGGAAGCTGTTTTCTCCTGACCTCATTACTCTCTCACTGCACCCTGTTTTTTCCTTCACTGCATTTATCACAATGTACAATTATTACATGTGTTTGATTACTTATTTGATGTTGATGTTTCCCAATAAACTAAGTTTCATGACGCCAGGGTCCATGTATGTTTTAACCACCACCATGTCTCCTGTACCTAGAACAGTGCCAGGAAGATGGTAGGTGCTCAATTAAAGAATTAAAAAATAAATGAAACTGAGTTAAAGAATAAATGAAAGAAGAATTCAGGAGTGATGTGGTGGATGTAGGTGTGGTGGATCCTTTTGAAATACCTTGTGTTTTTCAAAATGGCCTGAACTGATGTGGTGGATGTAGGTGGGCCTGAAGGATAAGTAAGAGTTGGTAGGCAAGAAAGCTTCTAAATGGAAGGGAATCCTGGGAAACTCCAGCACTTGGTGGTGGAAGATGCAGCAAACAGGGTGCAATAAGTAGATCCCTTGGTCTGGAAGAACAAGAGACTGTTTCTGTAGCGTAGTTTACATAGGGGAGTAGTGAGAAGACTGGTAGGGGGTTGTAGTGAATGGCTTTGAATGCCAGGCTATCAGGGATTCATTCTATTAGCTTAGGCTTTGGCCTCTATTAGCATGCAAATATTCCTGGGAAAAAAGTATATATTCTCAGCCAAGTATAAGTGTGTATAAATTAGTTTACTTGCTCTTTGCCTTAGAAAAAAATTTGCCAGAGGGGAAAGCGATAGCAGGAGGCCACTGGAAAGAGAAAATAGTGCCCCGAGATAATCAAAAGCATATAAAGGGGAAGGGGAAGACAAACCTTACTTATCTCCAGGGTTGTGATGGTCCAGAACCTGAACCTCAAACTTTCTATAGTTTGTTTCATCACAAAATGACTCTTCTTTATTAAAGGTGCAGGCAAGGACTACGGGTGTTAAGGAGGTTTTTAATCACTGAATAAATCTGTTACCTGTTTATAGGTCTGATGAGTGTTTGAAATTTGTTTATCTTGATTATCTAATTTATTATCTATGGTTTCCTGTGTCATTAAAAAAATCTTTGTAAACATCATTTCTCATGGCTGCATGACATTCTATCATATGGTTGTCCCATAATGTAACTATTCTCTTAATGGTTCTCCTCTAGTTATTCACAAGGCTGACATGAATAATATCTTTGTACCACAATCTTTATCTGTACTACCACTATTTCCTTAAGAAAAATTGCTAGACATGACATTTTTAGGACAAAAGACCCAAAATTTCTTAAGGTTCTTTCATCTTGCCAAACTGCCACCCAGAAAGGCCAGAGCAATTTTTCCTCCTCACCAGTACATGAAAGAGCTTTATAATGTTGAGGGTCATGATTTTTAAAACATCTTTGCTGCCAGGCACAGAAAGACAAATACCACATGTTCTCACTTATGTGTGGAATCTAAAACAATCTAACTCATAAGAGGCAAGAATAGAATGGTGGTTACCAGAGGCTGGGGGTGGCGGTGGGGGTTGAGAATGGGGAGATGTTTGTCAAAAGATACAAAGTTGCAGTTATGTAACTGACCTAAGGCTTCTTCCTGCCCAGTGCAAAAACAAAATAAATTCAAGACATTACAGTAAAGAAAGAGTTTAATTGACCAGAGGCGGAAGTGTTGGAGGTTAGGGGTTTTTCAAAGATAATTTCGTGGGCAGGGGGCTAGGGATGGGGAGTGCAGTTTAGTTGGATCAGAGATTAAATCATAGGGAGTCGAAGCTGTCTTCTTGCCCTGAGTTGCTTCTGGGTAGGACCACAGGAGTGGTTGACAGGTCCAGGTGGAACTATCGGTGTCAGACATGCAACGAACCTGAAAAGGTATTTCAAAAGGCCAATCTTAAGTTCTGCAATAGGGATGTCATCTGCAGCAGTAATTGGGAAAGTTGCATATCTTGTGACCCCGGGAATAATGGTGGGTAATTGTTTACGTCTGCACCTTAGCAGAATTCAGGCTCCTCTTATCCTCTTAGCCTGGTGGTCTGTCCTTAGCTTTACAAAGGCGGTTGAGTTATGGTGAAAAACTATTATCATTTAAGCTATAAACTAAATGCCTCCCAAAGTTAGCTTGGCTTAAGCCTGGGATTAATTAAAAGCAGCTTGAAGGCTAAAGGCAAAAGGGAGGTTGGCCAGATCAGATCTCCAGTCCCCCACCACGTTGCCATAATTTTCTCACTGATATATTTTTTGCAAAGGAGGTTTCAGTTGGGAGAAATAAATGGTAACTTATTTCAGTAAATGATGTGATTGTTTTTTCCCAGATTGCAAATCATCCCTGTACCACTTATTGAATAATCCTTCCCTTTCCCATTGAACTGTGATCTTTCCTTTACCTTATAAATTCATATATATGTATGTATACACTTGTACATATACACACATATTTTTGCTTTATTTTGTTTGTAGGCTCTCTATCTGACCCATTGATCTGCCTCTTCTTGCAGCACTATCACTGCTTTAAATGTTGCAGTTTTATAATACATTTTGATAGCATTACTCCTCTGCCTCAAACTTTTCTTAGCTATTTAACTTAGTTCACATTTCCAGACAAATATTACAATCATTTTGTTAGGAGGGCCGGTTCCTGCCCAGAGCCTACCTAAGTTACATGTTTTGGGTGCTGCCTAATTCATCTACTTTGATCATGAGACATACTCATCCTCATAATGAGAAATGCAAAAGCCCAAATAAGCCAGGCTCTAATTCTACCTTTGGCTTTCATACCGTCTTTGGCTCCTAAAGGGAAATATCAAAAGAGGGAAAATATTTTGTCCACACTGAAGAGCTGAAATGAAAAGGAATCATTTACCATGCCAATCGTATTTTTTTAATTTTATCACAGAACAATTGGAATGTAAATCAATCATTTTCAAAGTATATCTTTCCCTCTGCCCGAAGTGGAATTACTCTCTAAAGTGACAAACATTAGTATTTTACCTATGTATTTATTTTTGTTTCATTACTAACATCATGGAATTACATTTACAAATGCTCTCAGCTTTGTCTCTGTGTCTATGGAAACATGAATTACTTAGCCTTTTGGAGCCTCAGTTCGCTCATATGGAAAATGACAATAATGACTCCATTGTGCAAAATGCCTGGCTCACTGTTGACCATCAGTAAATGTTGGCTATATTATATAACTATGACAGGTAGTAGAGCATTTTGGTTCAGAGTACAGCCCCTGGAGCCAGGCTTCTTTGGTTCAAATCTTATCTTCATCAGTAAATGATTTTCTGATCTTGGATAAGTTAGCTAAACTGAATGTGCCTTGATTTCTTCTTCTGTAAAATGTGTTAATAAAATTACTTGCTTTATTGGTTGTAAGAAATGAGTTCACTCTGTCAATGAAGAGTCAAACTGTAAAATATTTGAAGAGATGTATTCTGAGCCAAATATGAGTGGCCAATGGCCCATGACACAAGCCCCAGGAGATCCTGAGAACATGTGCCCAAGGTGGTTGGGCTACAGCTTGGTTTTATACATTTTAAGGAGACATATCAATTAATACAGGTAAGATGTACATTGGTTCTATCTGGAAAAGTGGAGACATCTGGAAGCAGGGGCAGAGGTGAGGGGGTTGCTTCTAAGTCATAGACGGATTCAAAGATTTTCTGATTGCCAATTGGTTGAAAGAGTTATTATCTAAAGACTTGAACTCAATGGAAAGGAATGTCTAGGTTACTATAAGGGATTGTGGAGACCAAGGTTTTGTCATGTAGATGGAGCCTCCAGGTAGCAGGCTTCAGAGAGAATAGATTGTAAATGTTTCTTATCAAACTTAAAGAGTCTGTTCTATCAGTCTTCTTTTTTTTTTTTTGACAGAGTTTCGCTCTTGTCTCCCAGGCTGGAGTGCAGTGGCACAATCTTTTGGCTCACTGAAACCTCCGCCTCCCGGGTTCAAGTGATTCTCCTGCCTCAGCCTCCCAAGTAGCTGGGATTACAGGCATGCTCCACCATACCCAGCTAATTTTTTGTATTTAGTAGAGATGAGATTTCACCATGTTGGTCAGGCTGGTCTCGAACTCCTGACCTCAGGTGATCCACCTGCCTTGGCCTCCCAAAGTGCTGGGATTACAGGCGTGAGCCACTGCGCCTGGCCTCTATCAGTCTTAATGTCTCTGTATTGATATTAATGCTGGTCAGCTGTGCCTGAATTCCAAAATGGAGAAGGTTATAATGAAGCATGTCTGACATCCACTTCCCATCATGGCCTGAACTAGTTTTTCAAGTTGGCTTTGGAATTCACTTAGCCAAGGGGAGAGTCCATCAGTTCGTTGGGGGGTTAGAATTTTATTTTTGGTTTACAACTCTATCAAACATGTAGAACAGTTTCTGGCATATATGAGGCACTCAATTAATTTTAGCTATTCTTGTTGACAGTATCCTTGGTGATAGTGTTATTGGCGATCTTAATCCTTATTATTTGGGCAACGACACAATCAAGAACATATTACCTCATAGCACCATCTAGTGCTTATTTTGGAAAATGCCAAATCCCTTTCCCTTGAACAACAGTCATTTGGTGAGGAGAATTTTTAAAATTCCAATTTTAGGAATACAAAAGGAGTTTGGAAATATCATGATTTCAAATTTTCTCCAGCCTATCTGGGCTTGTATTTATAAATGTCAGGGATCTTGGTTGCAAAAGACAGAAACTGACTCTGGCTGAATTTAGCAAATTATTGGGCATTTCACAGAATCAACAGAAAGGCAGGTAAACCAGGATAAAGAAATGATCAGGAATCAGGGGAGGACCCCAGTCAAGATTTGCCATAGGACCAGCATGGTTGGTATGTCACTACTGGCAACAACCACCTTCACTGCCTCTACACACCACCACCACAAAACACTGCTACATCTGGACTCTACTGATCTGACATTCTGGTCTGCTAGATGCAGTTTCTATGAATGAATTCAAAATGGCCACTTTTTGTATAAACCTCTCAAGATCCAAAGTCTTCAGTAAGAGCCTGGGTCCCCTATGGACTCCCTGAGCACTCAGGGCTTGTGGAGAGGGAATATGTGCTTCCCTTAGTTTCCACAGTAAGAGGCCTCAGCCTTGTTTTCCAGGCTCACAATGGAGGAATACCTCAAAAAAGAAGAGAGTCTGGACATCCACATCAAGTAGGGTTGCTGGATAAAATACAGGAGACACAATTAAGTTGGAATTTCAGAAAAACAATGAACACATTTTTAGTATGAGCATGCCAATATTACATGCAGCATACTATAGCAAAAACTTGAAAAGATGAAAATGCCCGGTTTAAGTGTGGAGGGTACAGTGAGACGAGTACTCTTGCATATTACTGGTTGGTATGCCCATTAATATACTCAAGTGGATTAAAAATATTCACAACTGCTGACCCTCAAATACTGTTTTTAGGAATCTTCATAGCCTATGACCCAAGAGCTGAATTTTAAGGAGTGTATCCTAAGAAAATGATCAGAAATAGGCAAAATAATTTGTATGCAGAGTGCTCATTGCAGTTACTGTTCATAAAGAAAAATTGGAAATAAATCTAAATATGCAAGATAAGAGAATGGCCAAATAAATTGTGGCAAATACATATGATAGCATCTTATACAGTCATTAAAAATATGTTCATGAATAATTCTAGATACGTGGAAAACTGACAAAGAAATGTTCAGAGATAAGAGCAGGGCAGATAATAGCATATACAACTCACTAACTGTAATCTTAGGCTACTTAACCTCTCTCTACCTCAGTTTACTCCTCTGCAAAATGGCATAATAATAGTAATAAGAATGGAACTTGGAATAGTGCTTTGCACATACCAAGTGTTATGTGTTGGCTGGAGTGTGTGTGTGTATATGCAAGTTTGAGGAGGGGGCAGAGGAGACAGAGATGGCAGTCAAGGGACTTTTGCAATAATTGCAGCAACCTAAGTCAGTGTTTCCATGTCTCAGTCTCTAGTTTCATGGTTGTTGAGAGTCAGTTTATGGTGGCAGTGGTAGTGGCTCAGCTTCCCTGGGCTGCAGGTATGGTGTTCTATTCTTTTGTTTTGTTTTGTTTTAATTCATCATTGTCTTTATTTTATAGTAGGAAAACTAAGGCATTTCATGAAAAATGAAGTCAATTGTACAATGCACAATACAGTCAAAGATCTTGACACAGAATTGGTGTCTTAACTATCATTTCTCACCTTTAATCAATAAACATTCCTCTTTAAAGACAATGAAAAATTACTTATGTTAAATATGGAAAAAATAAACATCATTAATTAAACACTACATCTGTAACCTCTTTACATTCATTAACACTCAGGAGTAAAAACAATAATGATTTTTGCTATGGCTTCGTGTTTCTTTAAAACATTAACTAAAATAGATTTCTAATTTGGGAAACATAACTAATGCTATTTGGTTTTAAAAGAATTGTATCTTAATCATCAAGCTAAAGACATAGCAAGAAAACAATGACATGGTCACTTGAAGGGTGTCTCAGTCTAATTTTCAACATCTAATAAGACACCCTTAAAGTAATTCCAACAGAAAGTCTAAGAAATTCATCGATCAACTTCCTAAGCACATCAGGGAAGGTGCTAAAACAGTGGACATCAAGAACAACAGCAGCAGAACATCTTATTTAAACTTTTGAGATAATAAAACGATACAGAAGTGGGAACCCTTGTGAAATTTTTTTTCTTGTTTTGGTTAACAAGATCATTAATACTTTACAAACTTCATACATGTGGCACACTGTAAGGTTTAAAGAATAAAATAAGGGCCTTTCTGCCCATGGACGCCGCCGAAGAAGCATCGTTAAAGTCTCTCTTCTCCCTTCCGTCATGTCTAAGTCAAAGTCTCCTAAAGAGCCTGAATAGCAGAGGAAGCTCTTCATCGGAGGGTTGAGCTTTGAAACAACCGATGAGAGCCTGAGGAGCCATTGTGAGCAATGGGGAATGCTCACGGACTGTGTGGTAATGAGAGATCCAAACTTCAAGCACTCCAGGGGTTGTGGGTTTGTCACATATGCCACTGTGGAGGAGGTGGATGCAGCCATGAATGCAAGGCCACACAAGGTGGACGGAAGAGTTGTGGAACCAAAGAGAGCTGTCTCAAGAGAAGATTCTCAAAGACCAGGTGCCCACTTAACTGTGAAAAAGATATTTGTTGGTGGCATTAAAGAAGATACTGAAGAACATCACTTAAGAGATTATTTTGAACAGTATGAAAAATTGAAGTGACTGAAATCATGACTGACCGAGGCAGTGGCAAGAAAAGGGGCTTTGCCTTTGTAACCTTTGACGACCATGAGTCTGTGGATAAGCTTGTCATTCAGAAATACCATACTGTGAATGGCCACAACTGTGAGGTTAGGAAAGCCCTGTCAAAGCAAGAGATGGCGACTGGCTTCATCCAGCCAAAGAGGACAAAGTGGTTCTGGAAACTTTGGTGGTGGTCTTGGACGTGGTTTCAGTGGGAATGACAACTTTGGTCATAGAAGAAACTTCAGTGATCGTGGTGGCTTTGGTGGCAGCTGTGGTGGTGGTGGCGGATATGGTGGCGTGGGGATGGCTATAATGGATTTGGTAATGATGGAAGCAATTTTGCAGGTGGTGGAAGCTACAATGATTTTGGCAATTACAACAATCAGTCTTCAAATTTTGGACCCATGAAGGGAGGAAATTTTGGAGGCAGAAGCTCTGGCCCCTATGATGGTGGAGGCCAATACTTTGCCAAACCATGAAACCAAGGTGGCTATGGCGGTTCCAGTAGCAGCAGTAGCTGTGGCAGTGGCAGAAGATTTAAATTAGGAAACAAAGCTTAGCAGGAGAGGAGAGCCAGAGAAGTGCCAGGGAAGCTACAGGTTACAACAGATTTGTGAACTCAGCCAAGCACAGTGGTGGCAGGGCCTAGCTGCTACAATGAAGACATGTTTTAGACAAATACTCATGTATATGGGCAAAAAACTCGAGAACTGTATTTGTGACTAATTGTATAACAGGTTATTTTAGTTTCTGTTCTGCGGAAAGTATAAAGCATTCTAACAAAGGGTTTTAAATGTAGATTTTTTTTTTGCACCCATGCTGTTGATTGCTAAATATAACAGTCTGATCGTGATGCTGAATAAAGGTCTTTTTCTAAAAAAATAAATAAATAAAATAAACAAGAGAGCTCCCTGAAATTAGAAACACTGCATTATAATAACCCCCCCCCCCCTTTTTTTTTGAGATGGAATCTCCCTCTGTCGCCCAGGCTGGAGTGCAGTGGTGCAATTTCTGCTTATTGCAACCTGCGTCTCGCGGATTCAAGCGATTCTCCCGCCTCAGCCTCCCTAGTAGCTGGGATTACAGGCGTGCGCCATGACGCCCGGCTAATTTCTGTATTTTTAGTAGAGACGGGGTTTCACCATGTTGGCCAGGGTGGTCTCGAACTCTTGATCTCAAGTGATCCACCCGCCTCGGCCTCCCAAAGTACTAGGATTACAGGCGTGAGCCACCGCACCCAGCCGTATAACTTTTATAGGCACACACTTCCTTAAGTTTCAAGCAAGTTGAAATTCAACCCTTATTATCCACAAGGACTTCAAATAGACCAGTTTACAAACAAGCATGAGCACCCTACAAACGGCTCTTACTACGGAGTTCTTAGGATAAACGTGTTTATACTTTGAACAGTCACGTGAGTATCATAAAGATGGCGATTGTATATCACTTTCCAGTGAAATTGCTTGCCTTCCTTTATGATTTATTCAGTCTTTTTTTCAGCAGACAAAAGATTTTCTAAAAAGTCTGAATATTCTAAGTATAGCTCATCACCTGGTAAAAGCTAGAGCATCCCATCAGCAGTTAACAAGGTGATCGGCAGCCATCTTTCCAGTCCTTCTAATGCACGATCCAAACAAAATTTGTGCAAATCAGAGAGAGGCAAAATTTTCAAGTCTTCTCATTTCGTAGAACTGTGGGGGTGCCAGCCAAATTTATTTTGATAAGAAACTTTCAGTTGCCTTTGATGGAGATGACCACTGGCAGCCCACCACCTCCGCCAAGTCGGAGTAGACTGGCGGCGGCTCGCGCAGGCAGCATAGGAAGAAGGCCGCGTCCAAGAGGCGAGTTGCGCGGCGCGAGAAAGGGGTGAGCCAGACGCTCCAGTGGTGCAGCGCCCAGATATCGGGCGTGCAGTCGAGGTGCGCGCACAGCCGCAGGAAATGGCGCGGGTCCCGGGCGCAAGCGGGCGCAGCAGGCGGCCAGGCGGCTGGAGGGCGAGGCGGGGCTCTGGCACGGGGCCGGGCGGGGAGGTCCTGGGCGTTGTTCTATTCTTGAAGCCAATCATCCTAGCGGAGGCTTCCTGATGACCCACTTTTCTGTCTGAGGGCAGAGGTCACAGTACCCCTAATGGGCCTATTTAGTGATAGAGTCCTGGTAGTCATTCCTACAGCCCGAGGCTATAGCCTGTTCTTCCAGCCCTTCCACTGATTTTTGTAAGCTCTTAATTCCCTGTGTCCCATCCTTTTCTCCTCTAAATAACTAAGCAGTTTCTGTTTCTCACCACTGAACAGCGACTAATACAAGGATGAAATTAAAAGTTCTGTTTAGGACATGTAAATATTCTGATACCTATTGATGTCAAGTATGCCTAATGTATACAGAATCTGGAGTACAGGGGTAAGACCAGGGTAAAAAGTTTATTTTATGCTTTTTTCTCCTTCCTTTTGTCTTCCATACAAAGTTTAAATATGTGAGTCTTAAGTATATGAAAAACATTAGGACTGAATGAAATCACCTGAGCAGAGAACGAGACCAGATGCTGGCCCAGGACGTATCTGGGGCACACTCCAACATTTAAAAGTTTGGCAAAGGAGGTGAAAATGGTATGGGCAGCTGAGAAGGAGTAGTGAATAAGAAAGGAGAAAAACCATCAAAGGATGTGGGATGTATCCCAGAAACTAAGTAAGGAAAGTATTTCAGGGTGTAGTGATCAACTCCGTCAAATGTTGTACTGTGTGTACAAAGTGCTCTGAGTGTACTTTGTACTCTGAGAGACAGAGTCCAAAGACAAAGTTACAAAAGTGTCCATGGAATCAGAACATAAACAAGAATGGCATTGAAGGAGTGATGCAGGCAAAAGCCCAGTAGAATGAGTAGACGAGAGAATGGGAGGCAAGGATGTGGAGATGATACATATAGACAACCCTTTGTAGAAGTTTGGATACACAGGGAACAGAAAATGCAGAGGAGTAGCTACTAGGAAGATTTGGGGTTAGGGGAAGGTTTTTGGTTTTGGTTTTGGTTTTTTGTTGTTGTTTTATTTTGTTTCGTTTTGGTTTTTTTTGAGACAGAGTTTCTCTCCCATTGCCCAGGCTGTAGCGCAGTGGCACACTCTCGCTTCACTACAACCTCCACCTACCGGGCTCAAGCGATCCTCCTGCCTCAGCCTCCCAAGTAGCTGGGATTACAGGCACGTGCCACCACACCCAGCTAATTTTTATATTTTTAGTTGAGAACAGGCTTTCACCACGTTGGTCAGGCTGGTCTCAAATTCCTGACCTCAAGTGATCTGCCCGCCTTGGCCTCCCAAAGTGCTGGGATTACAGGCGTGAGCCATGGGGCCTGGCCCCAGGGAAGGTGTTTTAAAAGAGAAGAAACACTAAAGCATGTTTATCTGCTCATAAGTATGATCAAGGAGAGAAGAAGATAAACTGTGAGAGCCAGGGTTTTGAGAATTAGGCAAATAAATGCAGAGTTCAAGGGGAAGGCCCTTGATAGGAGTAAAGACATTCTCTGCACAGTACCAAGAAGGAAAACAGAGAATACAGCTGCAGGTAGGGTTTGTTGGGTTTGATGGCAGGGAGATGATAGTTTACATCTAATTGTTTCTATTTTCTTAAAGAAATGAAATGCAATATCATCAGCTGAAAGTAAGAATAGAGAGGGGACACTGAAGGTTTGTAGACAGTGAAAATGGTGTCATAGAGTCCTCACAGGGAATGACAGTGGGAGAGAAAATCGAGCACAACCGTGTAGTATAATTCTTGTACAGCATAATTCACTTGTAAATTTTAGTGAAATTTTTTCAGGTGAGCTCTTCCTCATTCATTATCCCCAGGTAGCCACTGACCTGCTTTCTGTCACTATATGTTAGATTGCATTTTCTGGACATTTACATAGATGGAATCATATACTTTTTGTCCCAAATTATTTCATGTTTAATATGTTGTTGTGGATGTTTTAATGTTGTTGGGATGTTATTGTCTCTTTCTTCATTTTGATTTCTGATTGTTCATTGCTATTGAATATTTAGAATACAGAAATAAAATTGATATTTATATATCAATCTTGTATCCTTTAGCCTTGCTAACTTACTCATTAGTTCTAGTAGCTTCTTTGTAGAATTCGTTGGATTTTCTACATAGATGATCATGTCATCTGTGAATAAAACAATTTTGATTCTTTTCCATAGTTTTTTTTTTCAAGTGAGACCAGCAAGTAAAGTACTGTGCTTTCTACTACAATATTCAGTTGTTTATGTGCAGCTAGGGAATGGGGGAACAGTTGGGTTTAATCACAGCTGGGCTTTTGAAAAGGTCTAGTGTATGACCAAGAGAGAGTGGCTAATGTGGGGTAGAGGAAAAGGTGGTTGGAGGTGAAGAAAGTCAAGGAAGTGGAAGGTCATGGTGTGGGATGGGTCATCCACATTGATGTTAAAGTCACTAAAAATGATGGACCAGCATCAGCTTGGGGAGGACAACTGAGTCTGGAGGGAAAGGCTTCCTCAGTAGAATTTACACACCCTCTATTATGGGATTCTGGGGAGTCATGGGTGCGGGTGTGCAGACCAGGACATGGATCCTGGACACTCTGGGACACTGCCTCCCAACCACAATATGTGCCTAGGCTTGGGCATATAGCTGATCCACACTCCCCTCCTCCCCACCCTCAGAGACCTTCACTCTCAGTTCAGCTCAAAGCTCTCAATAACCTAGAGACTTTTTAGAAACAAAGTCCTCTCTACTTTCTTCCTGGCATAAGTAAAGTTCAGATCTCCTTGTCACAAAGCCCTGGCCATCCTCTGTGGCAAGAGTAAGAGAGAGAAAGATAAATTTTGTTTAGCGATGAACTTACAGCAGAAAAAAACAGAAGACAATTCATTTTCAATTAGATTATCTTACCATACCAAAAAAAGAAAAATCAAGGAAAGGATAATTCCCACATATTAACCCTAGATATTAACCCTAGATATTTCTGCTTGGTGGGAAAGTGGGATCGCCCCTGTATACATGCAAAGGGATAGAGAGAGAGAGAGAGTGTGAGTGTGTGTGTGTGTGTGTGTGTGTGTGGTTTGGGGCACATACAAGCACAAGGGAATAGGGGAATATCTTTGACACCTTACTGCCTGCCACTTCTTTGTTGGTCTCTCCTATTTTATTTAAGTCTTCTGTCCCTACCCTCATATTTTCCTCAGGCTAAAGAGGATATCCACTGTGTGTTCTATGGAGCAAAATTCTCTCTACTTCCATCCCTATTCACCAGTTAGCTCTCTTTGAGGTGACAATGGATATGAAAGGGTTAATAAGATTCGAAAGAACGTACTATTGCTTTAGCAAACCACTGTGTTTCCTAGGCAACATAATGCCTGTATTTCTCCTGTTTCTTCCTGTTTCCAAAAGCCCCTATGGAGGGAATGGTAAAAATATTAGCCTTGGCCAACACTCAAGCCCTTGCTGTTTCCCTCTCTCTCCCCATTCTGCTCCCCTCACAGTTGACCTTGCCTCCTACTTCATGGAAAGCATTGAAGCTGTCAGGTTTGAATTCCCTCTCCCTCTCCTCTTAAAGGAGAAGCTATGATCCTTCCACCTGTTCTTTCGATTTCATCCTCTCTTGTCTCATTCCATGCCACAGGTTTGATTAATATCCACTCTGGGCGGGGTGAGGTGGCTCACACCTGTAATCCCTGAACTTTGGGAGGCTGAGGTGGGTGGATCGCTTGAGGTCAACAGTTCAAGACCAGCCTGGCCAACATAGCGAAATTCCTTCTCTATTAAAAAATTTGCAAAAATTAGCCAGGCGTGGTGGCGGGTGCCTGTAATCCCAGCTACTCCGGAGGCTGAGGCATGAGAATCACTTGAACCCGGGAGACGGAGGTTGCAGTGAGCCGAGATCCCACCACTGCACTCCAGCCTGGGCAACAAGAGCAAAACTCCATCTCAAAAAAAAAAAAAAAGTACCCACTCTGTCCTGTATTTTCAGCCTCTAAGCCTTACTACCTATCTTGCTGCAACTGAAGTCTATGACAGTTTTCAGAAGAATGAAAATCAAACCAGGGAATCCAATTCCCTCTTTTCCCTACCTCCTCTGCCTTAGTCAAGCTTCTCAAACTTCTTTTTTGAGAGATAGATCTCAATCCTCATGTTCCACTCACTCCCTAGGCCACTGGAACCAGACTTCCACCCTTCTCATGCCACAATAAAAAGAGTCTGGCATAGGTAACCCAGGACTTCCTAACTGCCTAGTCCAACTTACACCTTAGTTTTCATCTTTCTTGATCCGTTTACAGCCCTTGGCATTGTAAACCTCTCCCTCCTGGAAACCCTCTCTCCTCCCTTTGCTTCTATCGGACCACATTATTCTGCCATTTTCCTACCACTTGTGGTTTTTATTCTCAATCTCCTTGGTGAGTTTCTCTTCCTCTACTTATTCCTACAATGTTAATCTTCCCCAAGACTCTATCTTGGCCCTCTTTTTCTCTCTGCAACCTGCCTATAAATGCCAGGCCAGTCATATGAGTAAGTAATGCGAGTCTGGTTGATGTGTGACAATGTAGTATATGCCAGAAATCACAAAGAAATGTGATCTTGCCCTGTTTTTATTTTGAAATAGTAACCCTGTTCTCTTTCATTTTCCACTTTTGATAGAGTCATAGGTACAAAAAAATTTTGATTATCCACTTAATTCTGCTTTAACAAAAACAGAGCAAATGTGATAAAAGACAGCTGATACTTATTCTCAGCATTGGGGATACAGCAGGGAGAAGTGGGGCTTCTTTAGGTGTACCTGCTAAAGGAGGCAGCTGCTAATCAGAGATATAATGCCAGATCTTCTCTCTCTCTCTCTTTTTTTTTTTTTTTTTTGAGACAAAGTCTTGCTCTGTTGGCTAGGCTGGGGTTTAAGTGATTCTCGTGCCACACCCAGCTAATTTTTGTATTTTTAGTAAAGACAGGGTTTCATGATGTTGGCCAGGCTGGTTTCGAACTCCTGGCCCCAAGTGATCTGCCCACCTTGGCCTCCCAAAGTGATCTTCTCATTTTTTACGAGAACATTTTTATGTCAGAAATACAGGTTTTATGTAAAAATCTGTTGGTTAACTGCTTACATCTAATATTTTAAAAATTAAAATAATGTGAGGGTCAAATAAACATGTGCTTGAGCCAGCTGTAGTCACCAAGGCTAATAATTTTCAACCTTGGCTTAGAACATTGTGCAATGAGCCTTGAAAAGAGAGAGACCTCTGCCCTATATTCTCCTTGGGATCTAATTCAATGCCAGTGGTTTCAGCTACCACCCATAGGCTGTTACCTCCTGTCTTTACCCCTCCAGTCTAGACCTCCATCCTGAGCCCCAAACCCAAATATGCAACTGGACATATTACTGGATATCCCCACCAGAATGCTCCTTATGCCCGTGCTTTTCAAACATTAATGTGCATGTGAATTCATCTGGAAGACTTGTTAAAATGGAGGTTCTGATTCAGTATGTCTGGCATACTGCCCAAGATCGTGCATTCCCAACAAGCTCCCAGTGGATGCCAAAGCTGCTGGTTTATGAACCACACTTTAAAACACAACCCCCATTTGCATACAATTTCCTTTTTGCAAGTTTGCTCCTCCTGCTACTTATCTTCTCTTGATGAATGATAAGCCATCCACCCATGCAAAAATTGGGGGCATAAGTCAGATGTAGAAGGAATGGGAGAAATAGAGGAGGAATCCAAAGCCCTGTCTCATCCACCTCCTTAATATTTATCATATCTACCCTTGCATTTATGTCCTCACTATCCCAACATTGATTTAAGCCTTCATTTTCTCCTGCGGTAAGGCTGGTGTCCCTGCTCTAGTCTCCACCCCTCCAATTGCAACCTCCATGCTCCTACGAGCATGACACTTTGAAAAAGCAAAATGATCTCATGTAAAGCATGGGCTCTGGGGCCGGAGTGCTGAGTGTAAATCCCAGCACTGCCTCTTACTAATTGTGTGACTTTGGACAAGTAGCTTAATCTATCTATGTATTGGTTTTTTTCATCTATGAAAAGAGGATGATAATAGACCCTCACTTGTGAGATAAATAAGATTTGAAAGCAGGAAGGGGAATGACCCATTAGAATATCTGGGGAAGAGCATTCCAGACAAATGGAATCACATGTAAAGTGTTCATAGCACTCAGTAAATACACATTAGCTGTGACACTGGCCACATCATTCCTAGCTTCATTATGGTTGGAGTGTTGAGGGTAAGGAGAAAGTAGAAAGAGATAAAGCTGGACAAGTAATCTGAGGCCAGATCATGGAAGGTTGAGTTGCCTGGGAAAGAGACTCTGCGATGGAGTTTACTATGTAGAAAATTGACTCAATAGTGCTCTTGGGATCTACACCTGAAATGTAAGACAAGGGAGTAGGATCGGGTGGAGGGAGAAGCTGAGCTTCAGTGCAGTCACAATGCAGCTTGCATCAATCCCACAGGGAGCTCTGAGCCTGGTATGACTCCTCGGAGTTGTCCTTAGATGGGGAAAGGGAGACAGGCCTTTATATCCCTGTATCGGCCATTCATTACCTGCAGGCTGCACTAAGAAGGATCTGTGACTTTGGGCTAGAAAGCTCTCTTTAGCCCAGCGCAATCTCAGGAAGAGGATTTCATTGCAAGCTGTCAGTCACCAACACTTTCAGCAGTTGGGGATCTGGGAGAATGAGTGCGTGAGTCCTGAAGTGGGGGTGGGAAGTGAAATCTGGGTAGGTATCACACCACAGTTGGGTAAATCATGCCAAGGACTCTGGACTTGATTTCACTGACAATGGGGAGTCATTAGAAGGTTTTCCTAGAATGGGACATGCTGTTTTGCACCTCTGTACCTTTGTTCAGAATGCTTTTTTTTTTTTTTTTTTGAGACAGGGTCTCGCTCTGTTGCCCAGGCTGGAGTGCAGTGGCATGATCATGGCTCACTGCAGCTTTGACCTCCTGGGCTCAGGTGATCCTCCCAGGTAGCTGGGACTACAGGCATGTACTACCACACCCGGCTAAATTTTTGCATTTTTTGTAGAGACAGGGTCTCGCAATGTTGCCCAGGCTGGTCTCAAACTCCTGGGCTCAAGCAGTCCACCAACCTCAGCCTCCCAAAGCACTGGGATTACAGGCGTGAGCCACTGCACCCGGCCCCAGATTGCTTCTTCTATCTCAGTGTTTCTGACCTGGATTGGAATCACTTGGGGTGCTTGTTCACATGTTAGAATGCAGGTCAAATAGCTTAATGGTAAACAGCCAAGGTTGGAAGCAGACTGACTATATTTGAATTCTGACATTCCACTTACTAGCTGTGAGACAGTGGACAAGTTCTTAACTTTTCTGTACCTGTTTCCTCAGCCGTGAAATGGGATAATATAACCAACTGCCTTTTAGGAAGAGTACTCGAGTTAATCCACAAAAGGGCTTAGAACATTGCCTAGCAAGTAATAAGTGCTCAAACAATGTCAGCTATTTCTAAAGATTCTCAGGCTTTCCCTTAGACCTATTGGATTAGAATCTTTGAGGGCTGGTCCTAGGAATGGACATTTCAATAAGTGCCCTCCCCCTCTCCAGATTATTCTGATCCTCACTAAAGTTTGACAACTACTGGTTCCCCAGAAAATTTATCCCCTTCCTTGTCCACTTGGCGAATTTTTTTTCTTTTTCTCTTTTTTTTTTTACTGATAGGCTTAACTGGTGCCATGAAAAATTTTAAGACTCAGCTCAATGTCATTTCCTGTATGAAACCTTCCTAGATTACACCTCCCACCATCCCTTGCCAACCTCCCCCTTACCATGTGGAGACCTCAACCGCAGCATCTGTAACCTTTTGACTGTCTGTCTCCCCTTGCTAGACTGTGAGCTCCTTCTTTGAGGGAAAGGACTTTGCATCCGTAGGCTCACCACAGAGTTTAGCATGGAGCTGGAGCTCAATCAAGGTTGGTTGAGTGGATGTAGATGGGCAGGTTCCTTTGGGGTCTCTTTAAAATCTCAGCATGAAGTCTCCAGTCTCTGAAATTGGGAATATGGATCCATATACTATCACTCAAGACATAGTTGGCAACTGTAGAATTTTGTTTTCTAGTCTTTAAATTTTTAAACTTTTTATTGCTTGTTACAATAATAAAAAGAGTTTATATTCACTGGATAAAGAAGATAGCAAAAATTACCTATAATCTCACAACCCAGAGATAACTCTTAACTTTTAGGTGCATTTCCTTCAGATTTTTTTTTCTGTGCATGGGTATTTAACATAATGGGCTTCCATATTCAAACTCAATTCCACAAATATTTATTGAGCACCTACTACATGCCAGGCACTATTCTAAGCACAAGGAATACAACAGTGAAGAATATAGACAAAAGCCTCTGTTCTTGTGCACCTTATGTTCAAGTTGGAAGAGATAAAAAAAATGAGAAGTGATACTGTATATAAGGAAGCAGTAAATGCAATGGGGGAAAATGAAGCAGGGAAGGAGGATGAGGAGTAGGAAGAAGGTGGTGTGAGATTTGAAAGTAGCGAGGGAATGACCCATGAGAATGTCTGGGGAAGGGCATTCCAGACAAATGGAATGACAAGTACAGAGGCCCTGAATTGGAAATATGGCTGCTTGTTCAAAGGGCAGCAAGGAGGCCACTGTAGCTGTAGTAGAGTGACCAGGGAAGAAAGTGGTGAGATCCTAATGTCTTAAAGGTAAGGTTGGGTAGAGTACCGCAGATCCTGTAGGGCCTTGTAGGTGCTATAAGGACTTGAGCTTTTACTCTGAGTGAGATGGGGAGCATCTTTGGATACTTAGGCTGTTTCCAGTTTTTTGCTATCATGTATCATGCTTTGTGATTCTTCTACTCAAATCTCTGTTCACATCTCTGAACACTTCCCTAGGGGAAATTCCTGGAAGTTAAATTTCTTGGCCACAGGCTAGGAATAGTTTGAGGCTTTTATTGCATATTGCCAAAGGACTTTCTAGAAAGCCTAGACCCTTTTACAATATAATTAAGTTCAACAAATGTTTATTGCATGCCTACTATGTGCCAGACATGGTCTAGGGGCTTGAAATACATTGGTGAACAAAATGAATCTTGCATTCTAGCAATTTCACTCTTGCCAATTGTGTCAGAGTGCTTGTTTTACTCTGTGCTTGCCAACACCAAGTATTACCATTCTTAAAAAGCTCCAAGAAACAAAAGAGAAAAAAGAACACTCCAGTCATTTGAATGATGAGAAATGGTGCATTGTTTTTATGTTCCTTTGGATTTATTTGCTTCCTTACTAGGCTGAATTATTTCCCAAACATTTTCTAGCTAATCAGCCAATTGTTCTATTTTTCTCTGAAAGCTCTTTAAAACCTTTGAAAATAATTAAAAGGAGACAGAAAGTTTGAAAACACTAAAAGACTTAACATGTATCTTGGGAAATAAGTAGTCCTTGGGTCAAGTACATCGGCTTTAGGAATTGACTTGGAGCCAAATAGCATATTAAGGCAACTCTCATGTTCTGAAGGGGGCTTTTTATTCAGGAGCACTCTTGCTTATTTCCAGATAACTTGAGAACTGCCACCCTGGAGGAGACCATTCCACTCAGCATTGATTCTGACATGAGCCTGAATGATGGGATGCTTTTCTTCAACAATCTCTACATCCCAGTGTTAGCTAATAGCCCACTTTATTGAACATCAAATCTGGTTTGCAAGCATTTATATTTTTAAACTGTATCACTTCTTGAGGTCTTAAGTTGTACAAGTTTTCTACCCTCCTTGTGAAGCAGGACTTCCTTTAATCCATTATCCTCCAAGGGGACACAGAGGTGTAGCAGAAGAGACACTGGACTACGATAAATGAGAATTATTAATTCTCCCCATCCCTCCATGAAAACACTTTCCCCAGATTTAATAGCAGTTACCTTTGAGGAAAGAGAATCAAGAGTGAGGAGAGGGACTTCAGTTGTCTTCTATATCTTCCCATAGTTTGAATTTTCTAACTTTAGACAAATATTACTTTGAAAAAACATTCCAGCAGGGGTTATCTGGGTGGGGAGCTAATGGCTTGGTTTTTGTTTTGTTTTTTTACTCTGTGTCTCTCTTTATTGGAAAAAAATGATAAAACTTTTATTATATAAAATTTCCCCCAGTTTTATAAAACAAAATGTGTGTGTGTGTGTGTGTGTGTGTGTGTGTGTATGTTGCATGTCTGCAAGAATATAAGCCAAACTGCTAATGTATGGGCCTGATTTAAGTACTGTTTGGGGAACTTGGAGAGGGAGAAAGGAGTTTCATTTTTTACTTTATACACTCACGTATTGTTTAAGTTTGTTATAGTGAACATGTATTATCATTCTACATTTTTTTTTCAGAAAATAAATAATAAACCATTTTCCCCCCGAGGTTAAAAGTGACAAGTGCCCATTGTGGAAAATGTAGAAAGGTATAAAGAAGAAACTAACAATCACAACAGTTAACATTTTAGCATATTTCTTTCCACGCTTTGTTTTATGAATTTTTTGACATAGTTGAGTTCATACTGTGTATAGTTTTGTATCCTGTTTTTCCCTCAAGATTAAAACACAAGCGTTTTGCCATGTCATGATTTTTGGTAAAAGAATTTACCAAAACAGTTTTAGTTAAAAGAAGGTAGATTTATTAGATAAAGTAGGAAAATATGTTGCCAGAGAGACAAAGGGCAGCCTGCAAGAGAGAAGCCAACTGCCAGGAGACAAAGGCTTGCTGGAAATTTTATAGGATGGCGTTTATGCTGTCTGTTGAAGAGGTCTTTGTGTAATATTGATAATGCCAAGGTCGCAATGAGCTAACTTACAGGTGTCTGGTGATAGCTGGGCATGGGAAGATTGTGAATTATTTGCGCAGGAAGGCTGCATCTTGGTCATGAAGAAAGGGAGATTTGTAGCTTATTTGCTTTTTCTTTTTGCTATTTCATGCTCCCACCAGCCTGATTCCCTTTCCCTAATTAGGACTCCAGAATGATGATATTTGAATGGCCTTTTAATGGTTTTGTCACAATTCAAGTGAATTAATTAGCCATTTTATTTGAAGTCGGACATTTAGGTTGTTTCCAGTTTTTCTGTATTAAAAATGAATCTCTGCTGAGCATCTTAGTAATGAAATATTTGTCTGCGTTTCTGTCTCCTTGGGATGGATTCCTGAAAATGGAATTACTAGGTCAAAGAGCAGATTTCTAGAAGTGGGATTAATGGATAGAAAATATTTTTATGGATAATAAAAGGCTATACCCAACAGCGTATGTGAGTCTCACCACTCTCTCGCCAATAGTGTGTTATCCTTTTTTTTTCCCTTTTATCTTTCCTGTAGAAAAGTAGTAGGTGACAGTGGCATCTCCATGCTTTTCTTTTTGTTACTAATGAGACTGAACATTTTTCATATGCTTATTCACCACTGGCATGCTCTCTTTTGTGAACTACCTGTTCCTATTTTTTCCCATTTATTGACTAGAATCTTATACATTTTCTTATCAATCCAAATGATCTCTCAAATAAATATTAACCCTTTGTCATATTAGTTGCAAATGAAAATATTTTATAAGTTTATTAGCTTTCTAAATTTTCTTGGCCATACATGTTAAAAGAGATAGATTCTAACTATAGACAAGTGCCCTCAGTTTGAGCCTGTTTCTCCATGATTAAATTGAAGAGTTTTGACAAAAGATTTGGAGGGGCTGTTTCAGCTAATCCCAAATTTAGCTCTGAGAAAAATGCCTGGGCCCGATACAAAGATTGTTTGGCTCATTACACTTTATAATGATTTAAGAAGATGTGGGGGGCAGGGATGGAAGCAGTTTTTGCCAGAAATTTTTAGAATTCTGAGGTAGGAAGCCAATCTTTACTCAAGTCTCTTGCGTGTTGGGAGGAGGAGTAAGTTATGTGCAAGCCAACAGAACACTTGGTGGAAAAGTACTGCTCTGGGCTGCAGATGTGTGCACGGCTTGGTTTTAATTATTTGTTTCCCTCTCTATCCTTTCTTCTCCTCCTCTCCCCCCGCCACCAGAAAAAGGGCCAGATTAGGACGAGGCAACCCCTTCCTCCGTGGAGGCCTGCTTCTGTGCAGCCTGTTAGCACATCAAAGGCCGGATGAAATACCTAGGAAAGGAAGGGACCAGGCCTAGGATCCTTCCAAACTCCCGCCTTTGTCTGGGCTCCAGCTCAGGGTTATTGTGACTGCCAAGGGTAGCCTGACAGACTCCAAATAGAAGAACGCTGCCAAACAAAGAAACTTTCACATTATTCTGAGGGGGAAAAAAGAGCAACAAGAGAACGTTGCTTGTTAATGCCTGGTGACTGAGCAAATCAGTAATTGCAAAAGGGTTTTTCGGAGAACAAACCCAAAGTTAACTGGGCGATCAGATTCGTTTCCCCAGATAATAGGGAGAGTTGTGCACTGACTTTAGCAATCCCGGGGGTGTCGGTCCCACAGCATCTGGGGGAGAATTGGGGAAGGGCCATCAAGGAGAGCGAATGGGGGTTCCCAAGGTGAAAATGAGTCGTGTAGGGCTCTAACATAGAAAATGGAGTTCGAAGAATGAGTTTCCTGTCTCCTAAGACAGCTTGGAGGGCCCGGGAACGGCAGGGGGAAGATGAGGGGCTTCAGAATGGGAGGCAGGGAAAAGCCTGCAGCAAGAGAAAGGGAGTCGGTGTCTGGCGCGCATCAGGTGGCGGAGGGGCGCTCGCACAGAGCCCGGCAATGCCGAGGCCCTCCCAGCGGGTCGGTCTGCGAGGAGCAAAAAAGGGGTTCAGAGGAGGGCAGCGCGTGCGTCGCGCTCAGCTATAGGATGGCGCGAGGATGGCGTGAGGCTGGGCTGGGGCCTCCCAGGTAGAACTGAGGGGGGCACCGCGCGGCCGCGGGGGAGCGGCGCCGGACTCTAGAGGCTTTGTAGGGGGCCCTGAGGGCTGCGGGGCGGGACCGAGCAAGGCGGGGCGCTTAGGTGGCCTCGGGGGAGGCGGGGCTTGGAGGCTCCGCCCCTCAGGCCCCGCCTCCTCCCCGGCTAGTCTCTGGCCGCCGCCGAACCCCGCGCGCCACTCGCTCGCTCAGAGGGAGGAGAAAGCGGCGAGTTCCGGAGCCCTGCCTAGCGCGGCCCAACCTTTACTCCAGAGATCATGGCTGCCGAGGATGTGGTGGCGACTGGCGCCGACCCGAGCGATCTGGAGAGCGGCGGGCTGCTGCATGAGATTTTCACGTCGCCGCTCAACCTGCTGCTGCTTGGCCTCTGCATCTTCCTGCTCTACAAGATCGTGCGCGGGGACCAGCCGGCGGCCAGCGGCGACAGCGACGACGACGAGCCGCCCCCTCTGCCCCGCCTCAAGCGGCGCGACTTCACCCCCGCCGAGCTGCGGCGCTTCGACGGCGTCCAGGACCCGCGCATACTCATGGCCATCAACGGCAAGGTGTTCGATGTGACCAAAGGCCGCAAATTCTACGGGCCCGGTACGCGGCCGGCGAGGGGGGCTTGGAGACAAAAGAAGGGGGCCCCGGCACGGGGCTGGGCGGGAGAGAGGCGAGGCGGGAGCGGGGCGCCCCTGAGTGGAGGGAGGAATGGCGGCGAGCTAGGGTAGGCGGGCAGGCGGAGAGCCGGGAGGCTCCCGGGGCGGGCAGGGAACAAGAGGCGCTCTAGAGGGGCTGCGGGCCAGTCAGGGACGCGGATCCCCGGCCCGCGCTGACAGCGCTGGGAGGGGGTTAGAGAAAGAAGGCTGAGGCGCTTAAGCCGGGGGTGGGTGGGACCACGAAGCTCGAAGGCGTTGAGGGGGGACACATCAAAGCCCAGGCTGTTGGGGTAGTTTTCGAAGGTCCTGGGCTTGGGGATTCCTGGAAGGAGGAGGGGGTAGTGTCGGGTTCTAGGAAGGAAATGAGGGTGTTCCGAGGGAGGCATGGGGGAGGGCGAGAGTGAGAAAAGGTCCAGGACCTAGAGAAGACGGGAAGGCCAATGACACCGGGAGTAGGTTTGAAATATGAGGGTGTGGGAGAAAACGCCGAGACGGGATTAGCAGCAGGTAAAAGCTTTGTGCCCGGTGGATAGTGATGTGTGTGTGCACTCGTGGTGTGTGCATGCGCGGTGTGTGCGTGTTTAGTGTATGTGATTTATCAGGGGTGTGTGTGTGTGGTGTGTGCATGCGCGCTTGAAATGGGTCATGCGTCAGGTATGTGTGTGGCATGTGTTTGGTCTGTGTGCGCTTGTGCTGTGTGTGGCAGATGGGGAAAGGCTGGAAGGTGAACAAGGAGGAAGGGGGCTGTTTGAGGGAGGAATAAAGGCTGAATATGGTGGACAATGGTAACGTGGCAAGCTTTTAAGGTAATATGGTATTTAGTCTATAGCAGGAGAGAAAGGATTAGAAGCCAAGAAAAATTAAAATGGAGGGAGGGAGAAGTGGGAGGATACCAAGAAACAAAAGGAGTAGAGCTATGAAGACTGCTGGGTGGGGGGATATCAGGAAAAGCCAACCAGAGGGAAATGAAGAATGGATGACTGCTGCACTGCTGAGCTGTTGGAGAAGGCAGGCCTGATGGGTTCCTTAGAGGCGAGGTTTTTGCAAACCTGGTTGCGTATCAGAATCACCTGATGCATCTGAGGAAAAATACAGATTCCCAGTCTAACCGCCAGAGCTGCAAATGAGTTTCGGGTGGTCCGGGAGTCTGTATTTTAATATGCTTCCCAGGCGAATTTGAAAAGCAGCCAGGCTTGCAAAGTCCTGCTTTATAGAATACTTGGAGATGAGGAAGAAGAGGTTTTGGCTCCTCCAATATGGACTCCTCTAAACACAAGGAGCTTAGAGGATGTCCACATGGACGGTGCTCATTCCACACTGGCCTGAGAGAGGGAAGAGTACAGAAGGCAGTACACAAACTCAGGCATTCATTTTAGTCTCCCAGTCCAACTGATCAAAATCAGATGTGTTAAGGTTAAGGAGCTCAGTTTTTTCTTGCAGACATTTATTTATTATAAAAAATAAATTTTATTTATTTTTTAGAGACAGGGTCTCCCTCCTGTGTTGCCCAGGCTGGTCTCGAACTCCTGGGCTCAAGCAGTCCTTCCACCTCCATTTCCCAAAGTGCTGAGATTACAGGCATGAGCCACTGCACCAAGCCTGTGGATATTTTAGAATACCTGCTTTCTATAGGCATGTAACTGTCAAAATCATTTGAAAACCACATACATTATTTGTCACTTAGAGTAGCACACATAGTTGCTTTATCAATAAACATAATCATGTAAATACCTGTTAATATTGAGCTCAATATTAAAGGAGTGAAAACATGTGCATGAGGCATCATCATGACTGTAGTTTGCAGAGTCATTGAGAGGATGCCAGCCTGTGCACAGAGCACAAAACTAGGAGTCAGGCAACCTGCGTTCTAGTCCTGATTGGGTCATGACTAGCTGTGTGACCTTGTGCAAAGCATTGTTCTCTCAGAGCCTTAGTTTTCCCTCTGAAAAGTGATAAAGATGGCCTATTGTGAGATCTCTGTCTCTATCTTGCACTGTCATTCAGTGAGCCCATGACTACGTGACATCATGGTAGAAAGTGATGCTTCATGTTGTAAAGGATTCCTAAAAATTAGTCATTCTAGTGCCTGTTAATTCTGTGCAAGGCACTGTTGTAGATGTGGGAATATAGCAGTGAGCAAAACAGACACAAATCTCTGCCTATGGAGCTTACGTTCTAGTGAATATATGTTGCACTGAATAATATGTATTTTTTAAAAGACTTTTAATGTTCCCACTAGAGAACATTTAATTGTTTAAATGTTTAAATATTCTATGAGGTTTAAATATTCTATGTTTAAATATTCTATGAGGTTTGCTTGGTAAAGACTCACTCTACCAAGCCAATGACCATAATTTCTGAAATGGTGAGGTTCAAACCATTGCATTTGCCTATTCTCAAGCACTAGGTGCTGCCATTTCCACTAGGGTGTACATTTATGAAAAATGTGGGCTTTTTTTTACCTTCTTTAGTGAATGTGGCAGCATGTAATGATGATTAAAAATAAGCATTTTTCTTTGGAATTTTACTTGCATTTAAAAGTTGTAAAATTTGTAAAAAATTTCTGAGTGTATTGAGGTTTCAGGTGACCCGGCCATATTGAAACTTGATCTATTCTCATACTTGGCATAATGGTTCCCTACAAACATTTTAATGTCAGGGCTGCTATTCAATCTGCCTTGGGGGAAACAACACATTGTTTAAAGTACACTGGATTCTCTTCATTTAGTTGTGCAATATTTAAATAAGTCTAAATATCCACTTTGTGTACCCACAGAATGATTCTCTGCTCTCTTAGACAAAAGTTCAGTATAATATCACAAATAATCACATTTTATAGAGTTGTTTTATAGAGTTGTTTTGCAGTATTGATTCAGCCTCTTTTCCATGAAAATTTTAGTATTTTCACAGTCTTCTCAAGCCCACCAAAAAACAGATAATGAAGACTGATCTCTGTGTTATCTCTTATTTATTGACAGTGAAGGTTATGTAATGTGGATAGATTTTTAAACCACCGATACTGTTATAAAATGGTTCTTCTGCAGATGCCATGAGTTAATGTTTAATTGAGCCTTGGAACCAAAGATCTCTATAAGATACCTTTGTTTCATTAAAACATATCAGAATATATTCATAAGGAAATGTGTTTTCATGTACACATCAGTGCTTATTATCTTAAGAAACCATAACTCTCACTGGTGTAGCCCCAAGTGCCTAGAACTGTCAGGCTCCCAGTTCAATGTTCTTGTATGATTCCCTACTACCACTACCCCAAGAGATCACTAACCACGTATGACTTTTTTACTAGCTATTTGGAAACCACAGGAGACTGACGCAAATGTATAGCAGTTTGATTTACTTTTAGTTATTTAAAAGTTAAATGACAACAGGTCTTTCTATGTCTCCTACATAATGTTCAGAATATCAACATTACTATGGTTTCCTAATGGAATTTGATATTCAAAAATGGGGCTATGTTGATGAATAGGGAAGCCATTTTCTGTGTATAAATCACAGAGAAATTGACTGTCTAATAAAGAATTGATCTTTGGTTTTGTTTTTGAAGAGGGGCCGTATGGGGTCTTTGCTGGAAGAGATGCATCCAGGGGCCTTGCCACATTTTGCCTGGATAAGGAAGCACTGAAGGATGAGTATGATGACCTTTCTGACCTCACTGCTGCCCAGCAGGAGACTCTGAGTGACTGGGAGTCTCAGTTCACTTGTAAGCATTTTTAAAATTGTGTCTGGGTCAAATTTCTACCAGTAATGGGGATTCGTGGCAGGACAATAGTTATTACTAAGCAGCCTGAAACTTGGGTGCATTTTGATAGGCTCCTTAATCTTGGACGGATCAAGTTCATGGCTTGAAGTAATTGTAGCAGTGCTGAGTCACTTGCTATGATTGCATACCAATTTTTAGCCAGTTCTCTATGGAAACTTGGGTTTCTGGTTTTGATTTTTAAATTTTTGAGAGATTTGCTAGATTCCAAATGAGGATTTGGTGCTTGGTGTGTCAGGGAAAGGACAGTGTCCATCTTGGCTACAGAAAGGGATTTTCATAAGCCCTCTCTTGTAGAGCTTGCCGTTTAAAAGCAGCCCACATCTCTGTTGAAGAATGGGAGACTTGTATTCTGTGAAACAGCTTCTCTTTGAATCTAATTGAACCTAACTATAGGCCTCATCTACAAATGATGCTTATAATGTGCCCAGCAACAATGGTGTCTGCATTTTTAAAAAGAAAGTAAAAAGGAGATGCTTGTTTCTGGCTTATGCTATGGGCTGAGGTCTTTGGGGAGAAATAGGAATGAGGGGTTAAGTTCAGATTTTGAGAATTCAGGAATTGGTTTCTGTCAAATCTAACTGTTTAATTGTCACTCTAGCAATATTTCACTGCCAAGAATTTGAATAAGAGTCTTTCCCAGCTTTTATGAAACAGTATATAAAGACCATGAGCATTATTTGAAGATTTTTCATTTAAAATGTAGTTTTCTATGTGTATTCTCTATAATCAGTTAAATATTACATGTTCTCTTGGCTATATCCAACCATTTTCTTTGAAAATAATGCTGACTTCAGAGAGAGTTCTGGATTAATAATTAGCCAGATGTGTCTCTGCCTTTGAGTTTTGGTCTCAAGCAGGCTACATATAACTTCCAAGTCTAGAGGCAAGTTTTTATACTTTGGAAAACAGTTCAGTTACCTAATAGAGTCCCTAATTTTTGGCATCATAAGGATGCCTTTGTAATTAGTTTTCTATATGAAACCAATGAATTGTAGTGTCTAACTTACAAAGCTCTATTTTCTAGGGCTTGCCTTCATCAGTGGGAGAAAAAGTGTGATTTTTTTTTTCCACTTTAAGGCTAGCCCCAGATGCTGTTGTGACTCCTCAGCTACACTTAAAGTTGGTGTGGATTCCCCTTAAGGCAGGTTTCCCAGGCGCCACCTGGCTTTTATTTGTCTCACACAGTTCCAATTGTTCCCAACGGTTATTTCACACAAAAGCAGCTTTAGTTACCTGGTTAGACAGGTTGGTTACCCCTCTAATTCCTACTCATATTCAGGAAGAGGAGACTCTTGGCTTTGGACATTCAGATGATCAACCCTGCATTAGTTTGGCTACAGTGATGAGGTGGTTTGCTGATGCCATCTCTTCTCAAGTCTTTTGCATTCTGGTTTGCACCCTTACATCTGTTTTCTCCAACACCTCCAGTCATCTCCTGGCTCCTTTACCACTTCCTTTAACCACCCATAGGTTTTTCTCTGTGCTGGGAAAAACGTTCTGTCTCTTGCTCTCCTCTTCATCTATGAGACTATTATTCCTTCCTTTCACTGTCAAACAAACTTCTTACAAGTTTTTATTCCTAACCACTACTTCATTTCCTCTCTATACCTTCTTCCTCCCTACAATATGGCTTCTATCCCCACAGTTGGATTGAACTCTCTTTCTGAAAGATTTTCAGGGAAACCTTTTTTTTTTTTTCTTGCCAATCCTGACTTCAGTTGTCCATTCCATGTTTTAGATCTCCTGTCATGTGAGCCTCCAGAATGGCTCCCTCCACAGAGTTCCCATTTTGGTCCATGGGAGCTCCAATTTTCACTTAATTAATTCATGCTTCCAGTTTTCTTTCAAAGTACTTCTCATCTGTCCCTTTCCATTCCCCTGGACACCACCCTGCTCCTGGCGCTGGTTCCTTTGCATCTGGATCTGCACGCTGGCCTCTGGATCGCCCTGTTCCCAGTATCTCCTTACTGAAATCTGCCCTATATACCACATTGATAATATCGTTGTTAAAGCACTATTTTACTGTGTCATTCCTTCGCTTATAAACCTTCAGTGCCCTTTGCCACCTATAAGTCCAAACTCAGGCTGGCTTTTCAGATCTTTCATAATATTTCCCCACACTACTTAGCCAATCTTATCTCCTACTAACTTCTAAATGTTAACTCTACTCCTGCCAACTTGGTCTCTTCATTGCTTCCCAGATACGTTGTCTTACCTGTATGCATTTGTACATGGCGTTTGCATTTTCTGGAACTCCCTCCCTAAATCCTTCTATACATTTTTCCAAAATATATCCTCCTTCCATGAAGTATTCTGTAACCCTTCTGATGAACTCATCACTTGCCCCTGTTCTTCTAAACATTCCCTACACACAAACAATTCATTTTGATGTTACCTTGCACACTCATTGCCAGACGTTGCCACCTGTTTTATATGTCTGTCTTCTGAACAAAACAAATTCCCTGTTGGCAAGGACGGTGGTATAAACCACCTTTGTATCCTTCAAGAAGCCCAACACATTGCTGAGTATATTGCAGGCCTCTGATAAATGCTTTAAATTGAAACGTGGTAATGATGTTTTAGAAAGAATGAGAATGACCATTTGTGTTTTCTTCTCTACCTCCAGTCAAGTATCATCACGTGGGCAAACTGCTGAAGGAGGGGGAGGAGCCCACTGTGTACTCAGATGAGGAAGAACCAAAAGATGAGAGTGCCCGGAAAAATGATTAAAGCATTCAGTGGAAGTATATCTATTTTTGTATTTTGCAAAATCATTTGTAACAGTCCACTCTGTCTTTAAAACATAGTGATTACAATATTTAGAAAGTTTTGAGCACTTGCTGTAAGTTTTTTAATTAACATCACTAGTGACACTAATAAAATTAACTTCTTAGAATGCATGATGTGTTTGTGTGTCACAAATCCAGAAAGTGAACTGCAGTGCTGTAATACACATGTTAATACTGTTTTTCTTCTATCTGTAGTTAGTACAGGATGAATTTAAATGTGTTTTTCCTGAGAGACAAGGAAGACTTGGGTATTTCCCAAAACAGGTAAAAATCTTAAATGTGCACCAAGAGCAAAGGATCAACTTTTAGTCATGATGTTCTGTAAAGACAACAAATCCCTTTTTTTTTCTCAATTGACTTAACTGCATGATTTCTGTTTTATCTACCTCTAAAGCAAATCTGCAGTGTTCCAAAGACTTTGGTATGGATTAAGCGCTGTCCAGTAACAAAATGAAATCTCAAAACAGAGCTCAGCTGCAAAAAAGCATATTTTCTGTGTTTCTGGACTGCACTGTTGTCCTTGCCCTCACATAGACACTCAGACACCCTCACAAACACAGTAGTCTATAGTTAGGATTAAAATAGGATCTGAACATTCAAAAGAAAGCTTTGGAAAAAAAGAGCTGGCTGGCCTAAAAACCTAAATATATGATGAAGATTGTAGGACTGTCTTCCCAAGCTCCATGTTCATGGTGGGGCAATGGTTATTTGGTTATTTTACTCAATTGGTTACTCTCATTTGAAATGAGGGAGGGACATACAGAATAGGAACAGGTGTTTGCTCTCCTAAGAGCCTTCATGCACACCCCTGAACCACGAGGAAACAGTACAGTCACTAGTCAAGTGGTTTTTAAAGTAAAGTATATTCATAAGGTAACAGTTATTCTGTTGTTATAAAACTATACCCACTGCAAAAGTAGTAGTCAAGTGTCTAGGTCTTTGATATTGCTCTTTTGGTTAACACTAAGCTTAAGTAGACTATACAGTTGTATGAATTTGTAAAAGTATTATATGAACACCTAGTGAGATTTCAAACTTGTAATTGTGGTTAAATAGTCATTGTATTTTCTTGTGAACTGTGTTTTATGATTTTACCTCAAATCAGAAAACAAAATGATGTGCTTTGGTCAGTTAATAAAAATGGTTTTACCCACTATAGTGTGGTGACTTATTTAAATTTTTTTAAAAACCTTATTCTAGGGAATCTGATTC
Source organism: Pan paniscus (assembly GCF_029289425.2). NCBI lineage: Eukaryota > Metazoa > Chordata > Mammalia > Primates > Hominidae > Pan > Pan paniscus. Next base: position 118,639,640 of record NC_073272.2, read on the forward strand.
AGACATTTTACTTCGGCTTAAAATTCAGTTTAATTTTTGAGTGCAGAGTTTTTGTATTCCAAAAGAAACAAGGGGCAAAATTTCATGGAGACCCCACACCAAAAACCAAATACCAGCTTGTCCTGTTTAAGAAATAGTGAATTGAATTGCTTTTTTTGTGACTTGTCAAAGTTTTGCCTAAATCAGAACTTTCTAAACTGTAAATGGCAGACCTCCACCTTGAAGGCTATAGCAAGGTTCTTAAGAAGTAAGGTTACTGAAGGCATTGTCATTGCCAAGTGCTAAGGAAGGGTTTGGGTTTTTTTGTGTTAATGTATTGTCTGATCAGGAAAGTATCAGGAATCCTTACAGTAGCAAAGTTAATTCACCTCGTGTCAAAAGAAGGATAACAGATTTGCATATGCAGTCAGTTGTATAAACAAAGACAACCTATTAGTGTTTTGTCATTTTAATGTTAACATTGGCAGAGTTTTCTTACAAGAGATATACTTCCTGAACCAAAGAAATTTCCATTTTTCATGTTATCAAACCACATTGCAGGTACTTGTGAGTTTTTTTTAATGTGCTGTTTTTTTTTCCCACTTGGTTTCATTCACCAAATGTTTGAGTGCCTGTTTTGTGCCATGTAACCTGTTATGCCTTATGCTTTGGAGAAGGAGTGGGGGAGAGAAGTTGGGCCCACCTTTGCAGCCTGAAATCTCATGTGCATGTGAAGATTAGGCTTCTCATTTTGCAAAGTTAAACAGGCTTGTCTGCTGCCAAGAGGAAAATATCCAGAGCAAGCTTGTCCAACCCATGGCCCACGGGCTGCATGTGGCCCAGGAAAGCTTTGAATGTAGCCCAACACAAATTTGTAAACTTTCTTAAAACATGAGATTTTTTTTGCAATTTTTTTTTTTTTTTTTTTAGCTCATAAGCTCTCGTTAGTGTTAGTGTATTTTATGTGTGGCCTAAGACAGTTCTTCCAATGTGGCCCAGGGAAGCGAAGAGATTAGGCACCCCTGATTTAGAGCCTCATTAAAGTTTCACTCCCAATAACCTGATTCTCTTCCATTCAGAGCTGAATCAACATTGTGTTGGTTACTTGGAAAGGAATATTGCTGTAAGGCAGGACTTTGATCTAAAAACTTCTCAAATCCAGCTAGCATATACATAAGCCATATTCATGTAAAAGGCACCATTCAAGAAGATGGTGGTGTCGGGGGGGGGGGGGTAGTTGTTACAACCACCACATGTCCAGTGAAGGAGGGAGGTGTTAGGTTAACATCTGGCTTGCTCCCCACCTGCTGTCATCCTACCAGCTGCAGAGACAGTTTGTTCTCAGTACTAGCATCTGTGGTTCATAAGCAGCATTTACTACGTGTTTTCAGTATCTGCATATCTGGCTTCCCTGCATAATGTAACATTCACCTTACTTCAGAGGGCCAAATTTATGCAAATCCTAGATCAAGAACAAGCATCCATACATTTCTTGCTGTTTCAGAAAGAGCTCTTTGGACCTGACAGACGCTTTCAGCTCTAAAGTTCCCAGATTTTACTCCAAGGTAGTCTGCCTTTGTTATGATACTTAGAGGCAGTTTGCTGTATATTTCACATGAAAATACAGTTAACTCTTGAATGATCAAAGACTGATTATTGAGGCCCCTACCTTCTCTGACTAGACTGTCCATCCCAAACCCATAATTGTTTTTGCACATTGTATAACTTGAACACTTCCACCCAGGGCTGAAGGAATTAGGTGAAATTCCATGGAGTCAATTTTGCTACCTCTTATTAGCACTGATAAAATGTGCTAAAGGGAGGATCATCTTAAATCTAAACATTATTTCGGTTTGTCCAAAATGAAAATAAAACTATGGTCTTTAGTCCCATGAACTCTGACAATGTCAGTTTCCACAAAATGGGAAAAGTTGCATAGAAATGATATTAAAATTAGGCATCTATATTTCCACAGAAAATGTTATTGTGGATGTGCAACATGCTAGCCAATACATGTGATAAATGAACAAAGAATATTCACTATGATAATTTTATTTTTAATATATCTGACAAATATGTATTCTCTAACAATGCAAATGAGAAAAGAGATCAGCAACATTAGTGCAAAGCAGCATACTGTAAGTAGGAACTTTCCCCCAAAGGTGGACTTATCAGCATTTATTTAAAAATGACTATTTTAAACAATTTTGCAACAAGTAAAAATAAGTTTATTTGATTCTTATTTTCAAAATTACCAGGTTACATGGCTTTCTACCTGAGAAATTTAAACAAATTGAAAGCACATTGACATATTTTTAGTTTTTTTGCATAACTACCAACAACTCATAAGAAAAACATGAAAATACCTTAAGACAAAGTTTAAAGCTCAGGCCCTTAATAGGACATAGAAAAAGATATGAGAAAACACTTTTGCACCACTTAGCACAACAAACAATAGCAGTGTTAATTAAGAAGGTGGTTACAATATTTTAGTTGTATTTTACTCCTTACTAAGCCATTCAATTAAAAAGTACAGGATAAGTTATCTTCCTCATTTAGGGCCTACCCACCAAAAAGGTTGACTCTTTATAAGACATATACAAGTCTACGGTTATACAAAATGTAAACATAAAACCAGTATTTTTACTTTCTTCTAAGTCCCAGGATGGTATTTAGCAAAAAAAAAAAAAAAAAAAGACAAAAATGTTACATAGAAATAGCACCGGTTCTATTACACATAAAAATTGCACATGCTGTATTCTGCAATTTATTTTTATGTCTGACTACTGAGCAGCAAACTGTTTTCATGTCTAAAAACTCTGCAAAGAAAAATCAAGTGACAGAACACAGTGAGATTTTTTTCAAAAAGCATAGCTGCTTCTCATTACAAACTCATAATATTCTTTGTTTTAATGGCATGACACATGAAAAATTAAGAGGCAGGTTTTCGTCAAAGAAAAATAATACCTGGTTACTGAAAGTTGCCTGACAAAATACAAGCTGTTAGCAGTTCAAAAGGCTACTCTGGACAACAGTACTTTGAACATTAACAGTGAAGGCACTTGCCCCATAAGCAATGTTTTTCAGATTTGACAAGCCAAATCTAGTTTTGATGGAAGAGTCACTGGCTTGAAAGTGGAATTGAACACAAGGGAGCCAACAAATCATCCACTGGTTATTATCTTATTAATAATAAACATCATCTGCTATGGTACATTCATTTCTGACTTCTTGCATGTACTAACATAGCTCTATGATTAGAAGAGATCGATGAAACAACTTGTGGCTCTTCCTTCAGATAAATAAGATTTTGTAGCCCTTTCACATACCCGGTTGCTCAAAAGGCTGGTTATATGCACACATTGTGATATTCTGGGCAACCACAATGACTGGCATTCTACCTGGCTCTACCAGCTGGTACTTTTCTACAGAATGTCAAATTAAGAGTGTTTGAATGAATCATGTCACATCAAAGTGTTGCCCTTTACTGCTTCTGTGGATTAAAAATGACTTTTTCCTGTTGCTGACAGTCTCTAATCTCGTTAATGTCTTCAATTACCAGGTCAGGCATAGTTTTGTTGGAGAAAAAAAAGGTAATCGATTGCCCCTGAGGTCCTAAATGCAAGGTAAGGCAGAATTAATCAGCAGAGCTTTCTATAAAACATGCACTGCACTAAGATGTAAGTCTTCAAGAATCCATAAAATATTTCAATTTAAAAACATTTATGAAGTCAAAAACTAGTAGGTAAAAAGATCAATTGCTTATGTTGAGAGTTTACAAATCCTACACATATACATTTTTCCCTAGCTACAAAACTATAGGCTTTTCTCTTTACTCTTTTTGAAAACTTGATGGCATCACTGAGGATTGAGAAGAGAGGCACTTGTTACTGTTTAAAAAAGTTCAGTTTGGGGGATATTCAGTGACTTTACAAACTGATGTAATCCAGCCCTGAGTGAAAGGGTTACATAACCTGAAGTGGAATAGTCACAGCATCTTTTTTCAAGTGACATTATTGGTGCCCCACAATTTTTCAATATTTCCTTTTGCAAATTCCACTGGTTACATTACTTCAATCTTGCTGTTTTTCTAAAGTGGAAAGACATGGGGTTCTTAAAAAAAAACAACAACAACTCTGCTAATGGGTTTAAATACTATCCATTTAAACCTCAAAGGACAATCTGGACCACTTTTAGATTCTTCTTCCAAGACTTTGTCTTGAAAAAGACAACTCTTTGAGTATTTAAACGTAGTAATAAGATTAATTTTATCCTGGTGGGTGCTCATGCAACTCTTTAATGTCATGAAGAAAGTCTATGTTCTAACTGTCGTCTCTTTTATCTACAATTATTTCTAAATAAAAGTCAGGAAAGTTTGTTGCTGCACGTGGTGTTTCTGACCAAATCAAAGAACATGTAAAAGGATCATTATTCATTCACTGCTGTCGTCTTTGGAGATAAATGACACTAAATGATGATGTTATGACACCTAAGGAGCCATAGAGGGCCATCTCAACCCCTCTCAATGTTAATCTGCTCCTTCACTGGTGTAGAAGTAAAGTTTTAGCTGAACCATAGAAATGTCTATCCTTGGATCAAGCAGCATTTAAAAGCTTGAGCAGGGTCAAATACAAATTATTATTTCTCTTGCCAAAGTTGAAAGCATAGGTCAAAATGACTCCAGGTGTATTGACAAGCTTTGGGAAATATAAAACACACAGGTTCTGAAGTTTTTAATGCTGCTGTCTTGCTGTGTAGTTGTTAATTACATGGCTACATTTGGTTTTAAATTTTCTTCTTGTAACACGTTTATTGTGAAAAAGGATACTCCTGATCTAAGTGGTCATCAAAACATTTAAAATTTAAAGAACCAGTGCAGTTTTTTCCTGAATAGCTTCCATAGTCAATATACTCCTGACCATTATGTCTATTATAGTAATAATCAGAATTGAACTTCAAATAGTTATAATTACATCCTCTAAATCTTGAATTCTGGTTATATTCTGACTTCCAAGGAGTCCCTCTTCTTCTGTGAAAATTACCAAAATAGAAAGACCTAGCACTTCTTGATGACATTACGGGCACCCGAGAGGGCCCATAGTTCACTTTCTGGTCCAATGTACTATCACTAAACCTCTTTAGATAACTGGAACTTGGTTCCTGGTAGTAGCCTTCATCAAACAAGTATTTGGGGGCTAGTTGTCCCTTCATTTGGCCATTGTTGTTTTCATGTCTAATGAAATGACTTTCACCCCTATGCCATGAACATATCCATCTCGGTTCATACTCAGACTTCCTACCTGGTGTCCTAAACTTGTAATTAGAGTATTTTTCCTCACCATCACGCTTCCACTTTGAAAAAAAGGTCGGCTGACTCGACCTTGTATTTCGTTTGCGAGTGATCATTTTGTCAGTGTCAAGAGGTTCTTTTTCTGAGAAACTATTAAATGTGGCCACAGATTTCTCTTTCTCCTCTTTGTTTATACTAAGGGTTTCACTGAAGCATTCAGAATCACTACTAATTTCCTCTAAGAAATCTGTCAACTGTAAACCTAAGCCTATTGACTCATGGGGTGGGGACACTTGGCTTTTCCTTGTGGATTTGGAATCTTCAATATGATAACTATGAGTCTTTTCCAACAGACAGCTGTTTCCATCAGTTGGGGACAGCTGACCACCAGCTTTATGGGCTGTCTCCTGGCAATGAGTTTCAAACCCATTAGTACATTCTTTGGCATAATCTACTTTTCCTCGTTTATGCTCAGGATCCTGAGTACAAATCTTTGATGAGTAATTATTTTCTTGAACCTGTTCTTTCCTTTCCAGGTTTTCTACTTGGCTCGAATTGATTGAGTGACGCCTACACTTTCTCAAATTAATCTGAAATCCATCTCCCTTAGCTTGGACATCCCTCTGCCACTGACATGTGCCTGCTACCTGACTTGTTTCTAGGCAGATACGAGTATATTGTGGAGGTTCATAATAATTGAAAAGATAGTCAAAAAATGCATCTGTTTCATGGATCTTAGGTTTCCTGCCTTGGCCTCTCCCAGATAATCTGGAACGGGATTCACTAGAACCGTGGTGGTCTTGATTTTCAAGAGACTGGCCTTCAATTATCGTAATCTCCAAGGAGTTATGCTTAAAAAACAAACTGTATTCATATTCCTCATCATCTAATAATATTCCAGCTCTCTGTTTTCTAGGGGAATACCTTAAATTTTCTTCCCCAAGGCAGTGGGAAGATTTCTGTAAGTGATCCCTAGTTGTTTTCTTCATTTTTTGTTTTTATTTATTGTCTGACTTGGCAACCTGATATTTTGACATTTCCTCTTGATTTTGAAGGTACAGAGTGTTTAGCTGTTCTTCCAGAGTTTTCAATGTGTTCCCTGGAGAATCATTAGCTTTGGTGCCAATAATGTCGACTTCCTGTGGGTTAAACTGTGTGGATCCCTTCAAAGGAAAAGATTAAAAATCTCTCATGAAAAACTAAACAGATTAAAAAATTCCAAAGAAAAATTGTGCTTTCTGACATTGTTCTGAAGAGACTTCCAATACCTGGGATAGATCCAAATTAGGAACAATATTGCACTGAGGAAATAGAAGGCAAAATTAAATGTCTTAGTCTAATATGAACTGTTTTGAGTAGGTCTATGCCCATGCTTATGTGAGAAGGCACCACACTTTACATAGCCTTCAAAGCACATGACTCTTTTTTCACTTGTTTGAAAATCAATAAGCCTGATGTTCCAGGTATTGTGCTAGGAGCTGGAGATACAAAGAGGAATAAGAAATTATCTATAGCCCTCCCAGAAAAATCCCAGTACAAGAAAAGACTGACAGGTGAATGGTATATCTAAAAGGGTCCACTAGCTTAAAAGATAAACAGTCTTTCTTTTCATACCAGCCTCTTACTGTGGACTGCAGGTAAGGCTGTCTCCGAGTTTCCTCCCCATTCCCCTGTGCTCAGTAAGAAGCAAGGTAGCAAGTAGCAAATGTGGCCGTGATCGTGGTTCTATCTGCAATCATGTCTGCAGTGCTATCTGCTCTCCATAACTGCACAGCAGGTGAAAGGTGCTGCCCACAGGCCCCACCCTGCTGGAGGCTTTGTACTGTGCTCTCACTGACACCTGACACACATCAGAGCACAGTGCCTACACACTACCTGGGATTAGAACCTGGGACTGCATAATGGGTATTAGTATTTACGAGGCCAAGAATCAGACACCACACACATCGAAAAAGATAGATTCTTTAGGAGTCACCCTCAGAGGTCATTAAGGAAAATGAAAAGAGATCCAGCTAGCCTTATTATCAATAAAAATGTGACATTTTTCTGATCCTAATTTCACTAAGTTTGATTGTCCACACTAATGAGAAAGAGGTCAAGATTGCAAATATACATAAAAGTAACTCTGTGTAATCCTAATGGCATTTACTATTCATATTTTAAAACACTGAATATGGATTTTTAAATGAACACTTTGGTAGCTTTTCTGGCTTTTAATCCAGGACATCTGCAGAATCTGGCTATCTTTAGGAGGTCAGGAAGGGGGAGAAACACCTTCCAAAAATGAAACTCTCCAAACATAACAATTGCTCTGTGAGGTGAGAAATTTCTTATCAAATAGTTTAAGACTAGACTATCACGAGCTTGTTACAAGGCTCAAGACTCTACCAAACCTACTGCAGATGAGTGGAAAAGTAAAGTTAATAACACCTGACACCCACCCCCCATCCGTTTCTTCCCTCTGGCATTTTTCTGTTACATCCATTAGGAACTTAGAAAAGTAGACACATTAGCTAAATGCTCTGGGTAATACTGTCCTGAAGTTTAGAGACACAAAGAGAGAGAGAATGAGAGAGAGAAAGAGAGAGAGAGTCAAATGGAAGGTTGGGACGCAACTCCTTTAGAGAATGTGGATATCCCTTTTGTAAATCTATCAGATTGTTAGAGGTGAGCCTATTTAAAATAAGCCCCAGTGGATGCAATGAGTCTTCCATGGAGTGAATTTTCAATAGGCCACTGCTCAAATGCAAAGGTAATGTCTCAGAAAGGTGAGTACCTACCAAACTTGAAGAACAATTCGGCAATAGCCTTCCTGAAATTTTCCTCAGGAGTACCCTTAGGAACCGAAGTGCCTCAACTCACCTCTGAGCCACTAGGTACTTCCTCTCCTCCCACTCTTCTGAAGAGTCTGGCTCTTGAGGTGCCTCAGCTTTGGCTTTGGGCTTCTGTTTCCTGTGCCGGTGTCTGTCTCTTTCCTTCAGGGCTTGTCTCCTTACCCTGGCCTTCTTCCTCTTTACTCGGACTTTTTGCTCATCATCTTTTCTTTTTCTGGACAATGATTAAGATTAAACCACTCAGAAGGTATTTATTAGGCATTTGATCTCCTCCCTCCCTCCCACTGCCAAGGAAGAACAGATCATCTCAGCTTCCAGGAATCCACCACTGTTAACCCCAGTGCCTAACATAGACAATTATAATAAAAAAACAAAACAAAACAAAACACTGTTAAGCACCAGTCAAGGGGAAAGACACATCATTTTCTTAGTCAAATAGAAGCTGTAAAGGAGGCCTTCTGCAGAGATAGAGTATCAAATAAAGAAGGCTACAGAATTCAAAGGAGGGGCCTTTAGCCCCCACATTCTCAAACCACAAGCAGGGATCACAGAATCCAGCTTTCATGGAGACTATTTCATTTTTCTTGTGAATAAAACCTATGAGTTGGTTTCAAACAGACAAATAAAGGTGAGTCAAAATACTCAGAAAATCTTCAGGGTAAGAACTGGTCCTTGGTACATATTACTTAACACAGCACACTATCAGAAAAACATACTGGCTTAGAAGAATATGGGCTTTTTTTCTGCTGTTTTCTGAAAATTAAAACTGTCTTGGTTAGGCCCTTATGGGAACGTGGGGAAAGGGAAAGAAGGGACAATTACCTAAGTCAGAACTTAGCCAAAACTCAGAGGATTATCTAAATTGGATGTTTAGCCTGGATTTGGGGGGGACTAGTTATATTTACTAGGCTCAAGCTCTGGCCAAGTTTCACAGACATGACCTCAAGTAATTCCTATCACTCCACTAGCCAAAAAAGTAAGGGACACATGGAAGGGTATTCTTTATCTCCTTTTTTTTTGAGACAGAGTCTTGCTCTGTCACCCAGGTTAGAGTGCAGTGGCACGATCATAGCTCACTGTAGCCTCAGACTCCTGGGCTTAAGTGATTCTCCCGCCTCACCCTCTCGAGTAGCTGGGACTACAGGCGTGTGCCACCACGCCTGGCTAATTTTTTTTTTTTTTATTTTTGTAGAGACAGGGTTTCCCCGTGTTGCCCAGGCTGGTCTTGAACTCCTGGCCTCAAGTGATCCTCCCACCTCAGCCTCCCAAAGTGCTGGGATTACAGGCGTGAGCCTGCTTATCTCCTTTTCTGAATGGCTACAATTTATATGAAAGAATAAAAGAATAAACATGCATGAGGAAGGGCCAGGAAGTAAAATTAATTTTCAAAGCTCTGTAGTTTTGGCTCAACTGTACTCGACTGGCAACCTTTGGCAATCCAATAGCCCCTTCTAGACTCAAACTCCTGAACTGGACGTCAACGATAAGCTCAAAGAAATAAATACAAAGAGGCCGGGTGCGGTGGCTCACACCTGTAATCCCAGTATTTTGGGAGGCCATGGTGGGCGGATCACCTGAGGTCAGGAGTTCGAGACCAGCCTGGCCAACATGGCGAACGAGAAAAATACTCCCAATCAATCCATGCCTTCTTGCATACAAGTTAGCTTGGTTATTGAACATTTTAAGAAGAAATTCCATCCCAGCACTAAATTCTTAAAAATTTTAAATTAGTAGGCTAGGTAATTTTGATAATATTTGGTAAACTGGTAAAATTCTTAACTTGGCAGGCTAGGATTTTTACTATAAAAGTTTCTTGTCCCTTTTTAAAAAAATCATTTCTTTCCAGACATCTTAATCTAGCTAGTTCCATCATTCCTCATTATTTGTCCTCCCTGACAAACATTTTTTTTTGAAGTCTCTTGTTTTCAACAGTTTTGCCATTTTGGTTTTGTAACAGCACAGTTGAAAGACTATAGCTTTCAGTGGCGTTTTCCAATCTGCTCCAATTCTTGCCCCCCATCTCAATGTTATCTACCAAGTCTGGCTGTTCATCCAAAAGGATTAATCCATAAATCAAAGAAAAAAAATCTTTGTTAAAGTTGGTCCACACACCTTTCAGCTACTTCCTCTTCTCTTTTCTTTTTTCCTTTCTTCTTCTAGTTCTTGTAATTTTAGCCTTTCCTGATTTCTCCTCCTTATAGCTCCTTCGCTGAAGTGCTTGGTCGTATCAGACGTAACCTGCTCCAAAACAATTCAAAGTTTCATTAGAAAAGTTTGCCAGCTGGCTGGGTACGTCCCAGGTCAGAGAGATAAAACTAAGATGGTACATGGTAATTCAAAATCAATTGAATTCAAAACGTCCTCACTGCATCCCAGTACTCATATTCCTACTGCTTCTCAGCCACCAGCCAAACAGTACTCGTAGGCTTGAGGATTTTCTTTGGCAGAACCCTTGAATAAGTATATCAAATCATCACCTTAACTTTACACAATTTTACTTGTCAGTCGTACCTCAATAAAGCTGTTTAAAAAAAAAAAACCCTGAGGAGCTTACTTTACATATGGTCATAGACACCATCACAGTGCCATCATAGGCACAGGCTGAGAAATGTCAATGTATTACTTCTGGTTCGTTAAAAAGATCAAATGAGCTAATGTATTTTTTTAATCATCAGAAACAAAAATAATCAGAAGTGTGTGTGGTGCAGGGGGAGCAAAGATGCACAAAAACTAACCTGATGAGAGAGAAGATCTATCATGATTAGTAAACAACTTTTCAAATCTTGAAATAAAGTGAAAATTAGATTGAGATACTACAGAATAGTATAAAATAGGTTAAAATTTTTGGTTAACCAAATCACAAGAAAATTATAACCAGACACTGGACAGCGGGAAGTGGTCTCTCATCTTGTGGTAATGTTTTATTTATTTATTTATTTATTATTTATTTATTTGTTTGTTTTTTGAGATAGGTTCTTGCTCTATCTCCCAGGCTGGAGTGCAGTGGCACGATCTTGGCTCACTGCTACCTCTGCTTCCCGGCTCAAGCGATCTTCCAGCCTCAGCCTCCCAAGTAGCTGGGACCACAGGCAAGAGCCACCACACCTGGCTCATTTTGTACTTTTTGTAGAGATGAGGTTTTGCTATGTTGTCTCAGAGCTCAAAATGATCCGTCTGCCTCGGCCTCCCAAAGTGCCAGGATTACAGGTGCAAGCTACCGCACCCAGCCTAATTTTTTATTTTTTAAGCTGAGCAGTGGTACATGGGTGGTCATGACAGTATTTGCTATATCATTTGCCTGACTGAATAGCTCATAATTTAAAAATATACATTTTAACTTAGCTAGCTACATATACACACATGCACATACACACATGCACACACACACACACACACTCATACACTGGAAGCAGAAAGTCCAAATTCATGCTAAAGACTGATTTACAGAAAAAGGAGAGTTTAGTTGCATCTTTTCCACTGCTGGGTTAAAACTTCAAGAAGGAGATGACGAAAGTATGTAGACATCAATGAGATGACATGATGGAGTAGACAGGCTGATTTTGAAAGTAAAGAATCCAAGTTTGTTAGGATTATGTTTAGCAGTTTATCTGAGTCTCACTCTTTCATCCAGGCCTGCGTGCAGTGGTGTAATCTCGGCTCACTGCAACCTCCACCTCCCAGGTTCAAGCGATTCTCATGCCTCAGCCTCCCAAGTAGCTGTGATTAAAGGTGTGTGCCACCAGGCCTGGCTAATTTTTCTATTTTTAGTAGAGACAGGGTTTTGCCGTGTTGGCCAGGCCAGTCTCGAACTCCTGACCTCAAGCAATCCACCCGCCTCAGCCTCCCAAAATGCTGGGATTACAGGCGTGAGCCACCACACCTGGCCTCCATGTGGTTTCAAACTGCATGTATTCCTCTCTTCCTCTCTCTCAGCAACTTGTCAAATATAATAAGCATATGAGATAATTCCATAGGGGCCATGAAGAATTCTTTAATGCCCTCAAGTAGTTGAGACAGAACCTCAGATTATAAGAACCATCACTTTAAAGTCATAGCTGGCAGCATGCCTGATAGCACAAGAATGAGTGTTCAAATCAGGATTTTTTTCTTCCTAAACATCCATTTATTAAAAATAATAAAAGTCTTTATATATTAGTTATTGATCAGAGCCTGGTAGGGTCTAAGAAAATTTATTCTAGATGCTTCCTTCCAGCTTTTATTCAGGATCACCTGAACAGTGGAAAATAAAAGAAACTCTGGCTACTTCTTACCTTAATGTTACATGCCAGAGCTTTCCCATCATTTCCTTTAAGCATCAGTTTCATTCTTCAAAGGGACTCCATGGCTTTTACAAAGTCAGTTGCCTCTTGTTACTGTATGAATGCCTCAAATGTCTGTAAGCCAAAGCTAAAACCCCCAAAGCTCCTGTCAGTCATCACTTCTCTTTAGGGGCCAAGCATAAGGATATCCACATTCTTGATCTTCCCAAAACTTTCAAAGACTACCCAAAGGATCTCTTCACATGGCTTCTCTTTGCTAGAACATTTAGGTGCAAACCATTTACAGGGCAACTCTTCAAAACATATGGAATCTGGGCTCTTCTCCTGCTCTTCAGCCCCATCACTCAATGAGGGCTCTTTTTCCTTGGGGAAGTGCTCCCATTCTCCCTGGGCATCTGTAGCCACTACTTTTAAGTGTTTTTTCAAACCATTTAGCTTGATAATCTTCCCATGTAACTTTGCCTTCAGGATCTGAACCAAACTTCGGGTTTCAGCCTCACCCTCCAATTGAATGAAGTCCTTTGTACTCTTGGAGAGCTGAACTGTGGTGAACTGGTCAGGGCAAATCAGGCTCTTCAGCTGGTCAAGAACTTCCCAGTTAGAGAAGGGCCTTACAGGTTCTAGACTCCCTGGAAGCAATATGTTGATCAACAATTTTGCTATGGGCTTGAGGTAGAGGTGCTGAGCTGCACAGAGCTCTGTTGCCTCAGAGTTATCATACACCACTGTGACTGTCATGGTGTCCTCAGACCACCTTAGAGAGCGAAAGAGAAAATTTTGATACAGATGGAGTAATACACAGATTTGGATTGTGAAATGGTGCTGGCATTGCTGGACTTAGAACAAATTGATAAGGAAAGCTATACTACAAGCAGAATTAAAATAATATCTTCTGATTCCTGGAACTAATAAGTTATTTCAGCAGGGCTTCAGAATACAAGGTTAATACAAAAAAGTCAATAGCCTTCCTATATAGCAGCAACGAACAAGTAGAACTTGAAATTTAAAACTCAATACCATTTACATTAGCACACAAAACAATGAGATACTTAGTTAGAAATCTAACAAAATATGTACAAGATCTATACAAGGAAAAGAAAAACTAAATATGTGGTCCACGAATAAGAAGACTCAAGATGTCAGTTCTTGCCAACTTGATCAATAGATTCAATGCAATCCCAATCAAAATCCCAGTGAGTTATTTTGTAGATATTGGCAAACTGATTCTAAAGTTTATAGGGAGAGGCAAAAGATCCAGAATAGCTAACTCAATATTGAAGAAGAACAAAGTTGGAGAACTGACACTATCCAAAATCAAGACTTACTATAAAGCTATAGTAATCAAGATAATGGTTTGGTAAAAGAAAAGACGTATACATCAATAGAACAGAATAAAAAGCCCAGATAGGCCCACATAAATACAGTCAACTGATCTTTAAAAAAGAGGAGCAAAGACAATTTAACAGAGCAAAGATAGTCTTTTCAAAAAATGGTGCTGGAACATTTAGACATCCACAAGACCTTGCGTATTGCAATGACTTTTTAGATGTAACACCAAAGGCACATTCTAGAAAAGAAATAATTGATAAGCTGGATTTCATTAAAATTTAAAATTTCTTCTCTGCAAAACACACTGTCAAGAGAATAAAAAGATAAGCCACAGACCGGCAGAAAATATTTGCAAAAGATATGTCAGATAAAGAACGGTTATCCAAAATATACAAAGAACTCTTAAAACTCAACAATAAGAGTACAGTCTGATTTTAAAATGGGCCAAAGCCCTAACAGACACCTTCCCCAAAGAAGAAATATCAGCAAAAAAGCATATGAAAAGATGCTTCACATCATACGTCATCAGGAAAATGCAAATTAAAACAACAGTGAGATACCACCACACACCTATTAGAATGGCCAAAATCCAGAACCCTGACCACACCAAATGAGGTCTCCTTAAGGAAGAAGCATCACAATGAGCATGTGGTACAACAGAAACTCTCATTCATTGCTGGTGGGAATGCAAAATGGTACAGTCATTACAGAAGACAATTTGGCAGTTTCTCACAAAACTAAACATACTTTTGCCATATGATCTAGCAATGCGCACTCCTTGTTATTTCTCCAAAGGAACTGAAAATTTATGTCCAAACAAAAACTTGCATATAATGTTTATAGCAGCTTTATTCATAATTGTCAAAACCTGGAAGGAACCAAGATGTTCTTCAGTAGGTGAATGGATAAATAAACCGTGGTACATCCAGACAATGGATTATTATTCAGCCCCAAAAAGAAATAAGCTATCAAGCCATGAAAATACGTGGAAGAAACTTAAGTGCATATTCCTAAGTGAAAGAAGCCAATCTGAAAAGGTGACATACTATATGATTCCTATTATATAACATTTTGGAAAAGGCAAAACTATGGAAACAGTAAAAAGATCAGTGGCTGCCATGAACTAGAGGGGAGGGAAGGATGAATAGGCTGAGCACAGAGGATTTTTAGGGCAGTTGGAGCTATGCTGCATGATACTGTAATGATGGATACATGTCATTATACATTTGTCCAAAACCACAGAATGTTCAACACCAAGATTGAACCCTAATGTAAACTATGGACTTTGGGTTATGATAATGTGTCAATGTAGGTTCACTGATTGTCACACCTATAACCACTCTGGTGGGAGACGTTAATCATGGGGAAAGCTGGGCATGTGTAGGAGCAGGAGTATATGGGACCTCTCTACCTTCTGCTCAATTTTTTTCTTTTTTCTTTTTTTTTTTTTTTTGTTTTTGTTCTGAGAGGGAGTGTCGCTCTGTCGCCTAGGATGGAGTGCAGTGGCGTGATCTTAGCTCACTGCAACCTCCGCCTCCCAGGTTCCAGTGATTCTCCTGCCTCAGCCTCCTGAGTAGCTTGGATTACAGGTGTGCACCACCACGGCCGGCTAATTTTGTGTTTTTAGTAGAGACAGGGTTTCACCATGTTGGCCAGGCTGGTCTCGAACTCCTGACCTCAGGTGATCTACCCACCTCAGCCTCCCAAAGTGCTGGGATTACAGGCGTGAGCCACCATGCCAGGTCCCTTCTGCTCAATTTTCTTGTGAACCTAAAACTTCTCTAAAAAATAAAGCCTATTAAAAATAATAATATCTGTTCTATAAGGGAAAAATAATAATAATATGTAATATTTATTTAATAATATTTAATGTTTTTTAGAGTTTTCAAAGAGTATATACTATGTCTCAGTTTCCTTAACCATAAAATAGAGATAATAAGATTTGGGGGAGAATTAAATGAGTGCGTACAGGTGAAATCCTTAGAATGTGCCTGGCACACAGGAAGTTCTCAATAAACATAAGTTATAATATTATCTATTAGTGGTAGTAGTCTTACTTTATCTCATTTGATTTATGAAGCAACCCGTGAGTAGCCTGCCTGTTTTACAGATGGGGAAATTCAGACAGTTTCAGGAAAAATTAAATGACTTGCCCATACATTGAGAAGCCAAGATTTTCTAAATCTCTAATCTATTGTACAATTGATCTTAAATGTAAAGTTCCGTTAAAAATCTGCTGGGGATGGTACACAAACAGGGCAAGGGTGGCACATTAATGAACATGCACCGAACATACATAGAACTTATAGTTCTAATCCATGCACCTGACTTAGCATCCCTTGTCCACATTGGTTTCCAAGTCTAAAATGGACATATCTACTCTTGTTCCTCCAGTCTGTTGACTTTAACTAAATTGATCTCTAAGTTAAAGTTAAGAAGAGACAGCCTTTTCTAATGAGTGACAAAGTGAATTTGCCCTCTACTTGGGGACTGGAAAAACCCCAAAACATGAGTGCTTCCTGTTTACTTCATATTAACAAACTCTTTGAAGCAGTACTAAGGTGAACAAGATCACTAATGCTGGGAATTAGAGATTTAAGCTTCTATTTGCTTACTTTAAATAGCACTTCCTAATAAAGGAGTTTTTTTCTGAGCAGATATATTCAGACTCTATGTCACCAGAGTTTCTCATTAACGTCAACTTTAGGGAAATTTAGACCCAAACATATATGGCCAGATGACAGAAATTCTAACACAAAATTTACTGCGAAATCTTGGCTAACTTTATAGGTACAGAATTATTTAATAACTACCCTTAAAGGACAATCCAAGTTAACTTCCTTTAGAAGGCAAGGTTTGTAGAGACTGATTTTATAAAAGGTCATCAAAAGCAGTATCTAAGATACTATGTTCTAGAAACCCTTATGACAGCAACACTGAAATGGGATGATATGAGAAGAAACATGTTTTCTTTCTCCAAAAGCATTATCTATGTAGCAAAATGGAAAAAATCCAGTTAGTTTGCTGCAATTTGCAATAAGAGTCAACACTAAGCCCCCTCTAGGAGAAAAATTAATGTGATATTCAATTAAGATATACTGAACTCTAAAATTTATTTATAACCATTAGGTATTTATTTATACAACCTAATATAAAGCAATAGTTTTTTTAAAAAAAAAATCCAGAAAATATTCACCCAAAACAGAATTACTCTCTTCAAAGTAATCAGGTTTGTCAAGCTCTCCACTTGCTCCAGCAATACTGCCTTTGTTTAAAACACTGTAGAATGCTTCTCTTGGATTGATTTCAAAGCCTGGGTTACATTATTTTAAGTAGCTTCATGGAGGCCAATTTCTAAATTCCTTTATCATGGATTTGATATTTAGAAATTATCACAAATTATGTATAATCAAGAATGTTGGATAAAATGGATGACTATAAGAACAAACTGATTTTCCCAAGAAGACCCAATTGTTTTTGAAAAATAAAAAAAATAAAAAACTGACCTCCTTTAAAATCCTCACAACTTAAATTCCTGTTTCCCAAGGATAAAAATGACAACAAACTGAGGCATTTGTTCTTCTCATATCTTTCACAGTGGTTCACAGGCTTTAGATCTTAAAATTGAATGTCAATAAATATTTCATCTTAAATTACTCTCCCAAAATAGAGGGCTAATTCTCTAATTTTACTTTTAAAAAATATTGAGGACCTAGTATGACCAAGAAGTAAGCTTTTTATATACGGCATGGCTTCATTGCTATAGAAGTGTCATTGGCAACTTCTTCTAAGTCATTAAAAATTAACTAGCATAGTGACTGGTACATAGGTGCACAACAACCAACTCCCATTGTGATGCTTCTTCCTTAAGGAGACCTCAAGTCGAAAGCTAATAAAAAATATAGGAGAAGAAGGAGGAGGAAGAGGAGGAGGAGAAGGAAGGGAACAGAGGGAGGGAGTAATTTTATTTTTGGATATTTAATGAGTACAAGTGCAGATTTCTTACATGCATATATTGTGCAGTGGTGAAATCTGGGCTTTTAGTGCACCCATCACCTGAATAGTGCACATTGTACCCAAAGGGTAATTTTTCAATCCTCACCTCCCTCCCACCCTTCCACCTTTTGGAGGTAGCGAGGGAGGTAGGGAGCCAGACAGTGGATCTGTATTTACTGACAAAAAAGGATGCCTGTGATAGTTTTTAGGGAAAAAATAAAAGCAAGTGACAGAATAATAAAGTAACATATGATATTGCTCTTATAAAAGTAATATAAACACACATGGCCATGCACACAGACATAATATATAATGTCTGGAAGAATATACATCAAATTGTTAACAATATTTCCCCTAGAAAATGGATTGGGACTATAGGAGAAGAATAAACTTTCCCTTTTTACTAAATACTTTGTACATTTCCTTTTTAAAAATTTATTTTTATATATTTAGAGAGTACAAGTGCAATTTCTTACATGCATGTATTGTGCAGTGGTGAAATCTGGGCTTTTAGTGCACCCATCACCTGAATAGTGTACATTGTACCCAGTGGGTAATTTTTCAATCCTCACCTCCCTCCCACCCTCCCAGCTTTTGGAGTCTCCAATCTATTATTTTACTCTATATGCCCATGTTGTACATTTCTTAATGCTTCAGTTTTTTAATGTTTACAATAAGAATGTATTAATTTTGTACTTTGTTTAGTTAAAAAGAGGAACTTCAGATGATAATAACAAGCTACTAAAAGGAAGCAATTTATAACCGCTGACACCAACTTGTCCAGAAAAGGGTAAAAAAAACAGATTAATACAATAGCAACTCCCTTCACCCACCAAAAGCACCCCTCTGTCTGCCATCTCTGTAAATGCCTATAGGCATTTGAACCCATAGTCAAAGTTTGTGTGAGTCACGATAGAAGCCCGGGAGATCAGAACAGGACTTTGA
Organism: Pan paniscus; assembly: GCF_029289425.2. Taxonomy (NCBI): domain Eukaryota; kingdom Metazoa; phylum Chordata; class Mammalia; order Primates; family Hominidae; genus Pan; species Pan paniscus. The sequence goes on from NC_073272.2 coordinate 118,658,293, forward strand.
ATATCACAGGCTCACTTGGCAATTGCAATACTAGCTACACAATGGGCTGCAGAACTTATCTTTTAGAACTGCTTTATTGAGGCAAAATTAATATATAATAAACTACAGATTTCATAACATAAACTACACATGTATCAAAACTGTATGTTTTGATAAATTTTGACATATGTATACACACCTATGAAACTATCACTGCAATCAAGGTAGTCAAAATACCCATTGTCCCTCCACATTTCCTCCCTACCCTCATCAATCACTGATCTAGCTGCAAAATATTTTGTTTTGAGACAGGGGTTTGTTCTGTCCCCCAGGCTAGACTGTAGTTGTGCAATCAAGGCTCACTGCAGCCTCGACTTCCTGGGCGTTAAGCCATCCTCCCACCTCAGCCTTCTGAGTAGCTGGAACTACAGGCACGTGCCACCACGTCTAGCTAATTTTTTATTTTTTGTAGAGATGGGTCTCTCTATGTTGCTGAGGCTGGTCTCAAACTCCTGGGTTGAAGCAATCCTCTCACCTCTCTCTCCTCAGCTTCCCAAAGTGCTGGAATTACAGGCGTGAACCACCACTCCTGGCTTAGCTGCAGCGTTTAACTCATAAATGATAATTTATAACACAGCAAAAGCAAACAGATGTTTTTGGAAAATACTCAACTAGTCCAGGCATGGTGGCTCACGCCTGTAATCCTGGCACTTTGGGAGGCTGAGGCAGATGGATCACCTGAGGTCAGGAGTTTGAGATCAGCCTGGCCAACGTGGTGAAACCCCGTCTCTACTAAAAATACAAAAATTAGCTGGGCGTGGTGGCGGGCGCCTGTAATGCCAGCTACTCGGGAGGCTGAGGCAGGAGAATCACTTGAACCTGGGAGGCGGAGGTTTCAGTGAGCCGAGATTGTGCCACTGCACTCCAGCTTGGGAGTCAGAGCGAGACTCTGTCTCAAAAAAAAAAAAAAAGGATTGTCATTTTCTCCCCTACACAATCCTTGTTTTTAACCCTGTTTAAGCCAAATACACAAAAACATAATCTATGCTTAGTTATTATACTGTAGATATAGTTATGTATTTTATGCATATTTATATATTCATCAAAATATACATACCAAAATGTGTGGAATCACTAAGATCAAATTATTAGGCTTTGACTTAAAACTGACTCTTTAAAACAACTTAATTTGTCTCTAATTTCCCTTTTAATTAGCCTGTGCTTCAATTGACAGTAATGGTAGAATTCATTAATAACTTTCCCATCATTTTCACCAATCACTATTATATGCATAGATTAATTTATTAAACAAAGTTTTAGGAGCCTAGATAAACCAAGCCTTAATGGCAAGAAATGCCATAATCATGACCTTCACAAATTATCAAAAAGTCAAATTTTAATAAATATTTCTAGTATTCCCATATTCTATTGTGTTCACCATAACCTCCCCAATCCTCCCCACCCACATGCACATATCTTTCCTTTAGCCTTATGATTAAAAGCAACACTACTGAGATGACTTATTCTTTAGTATCTTTGCATAGGAAAATGGGAGCTCCTCTAACCTTAAAAAATTATAGTTATTTAATAATGTTTACACAGTGTGCATTCTAGCAGTATCTTGTGTACGTAGCTTCACTAAAACATTTCACTCAACATGTTCCCAATGCCAAAACATTTCTGGGAGATTCTCAGAGAACACGGTCACCTCATCTTCCTTGCCTCTATATCTCGTAGCAAAGCTGATTGAATAACAGTAGGATAAGGGAATAGAGAAAAGGAAATAGACTGGAGATGTTGTCACAAGCCTAAAATGTTTATTTTAACCAGCAGTGAAACCTCAGTAAATTCTGCACAGTCTGCATCCTAAGACATTCCAATATCTTCTCCCGTTTCAGGAGATACTGGAGAGATTCGCCTAATATATCTCAGGATTTTTAGATCAGAAATATAACTTGAAACTTTAAAAGCACTTGAGTAATCAGCAAAGTAGCCACCTATTCATTCTCTCTTGCTTGTTCTCACTCTCATAAATATTTGCTGTCATAGTGTTAGAAAGGCCATTTGAATGAGGTACTTAAAAAAAAAAGTGGAAAAAATAGGACCATCTATGCAATCAATATCCTCTTTCAAAGTAGCTCTTTGCTGCCTTTCTTTTTTCTCCAGGCTTTTGAATTTTAAGGTTAGTCATTTTGAAAACATTTAAGATGTATGCAATTATACAACATATTTATGGAAATAGCAGGGAAGCCAGAATTTATTTGGGTCAAATTAACCTAGCCAATTTTCAATTTTCTGGCTACTACAGAATCCCAGTATATCTTGACCATGGTTCTTCAGTCAAGATGCCACGCATGGACGTTCAAGTATTCTGACACGCCATTAGCCCAACAACATTTTAAAACTGAGGCTGACCATATGCTCTGATCTTGAATAATTTAAAAATCACATCATTAAAATGAGTGGCACTCAGTTTTGCAATAATAAGAATATAGCCAATATATGGCCCGACAAATGACCGAATTCCAAAATTAAAATGGTCTGGGCTTATGGGGGCACTGGGGGCTTTCTGGGCAGAATGGAAGGGATTTTTGGAGATGCACAGCCATTTGGCAATGATAAATTTGCAACAATGAAATATTAGAGTCCTACTGAGAGAGAATCTCTTCTACCACCATTCAAAGAAAATCAGCTCGAAGGTAGAATTTAGTATGTGGAATTTTGATCCTGAAATGAAGAAAGCTGGATTCACATTAATTTAACTCTGAGCAACTTAATTTCCTGTTTTCTTTTCCTTGTGTTAAAACATCATCCTAAAGTTTCCATATGTGGTAATGTTTGTGGAAGCAAAGTGTTCTGAGTGTTTCTGAGGCTAATAGAAAATAAATTAGCCTGAAGAAAAGTCTTGTGTTGGCCTTTCTGTGCAAATGCATTCACATAACTAACTCTAAGCTAGTGTGTATAGGAGTCATTCCAAGATAACAAGGGAAGAAGCTATTTTTAAAAACCTGCACAGAGCAGTCAGCAGACCTATCTGACCAGTCCTTTGGTCTTTTGCCCCTTCTTCTGCACCAGGAACATTTTTGTTGAAGAACACCTCTCTCCAGACACCTCCAGCCAGGAATGCTGCTTTATACCTTGGATTAATAAACAATGCTACTGAAGAAGACTCACTGCTTTCTCTTCTCATGAAAAAAAAAAAAAGCTATCAGGGAATTAAAGGAATGTGGCTGAGTATCTTCCATACTTTTGCCTCAATCATTGAATAATCAGAGTATTATTTGTGGGAAATGCGTATCATGAGGTTGCCAGTGTTTTGCTTCTCAGTTGTATTTCCACAATCTGAAAATTACCAGCAAAATTCCTGCCCACCAGTCGCCACCTACAGGTCAAAAGCAACCTTCACACGGGACCCTGCTTTGCACTATTACACAGTTTTTGAGAGTAACAGTACTTCCCAACCTTTTAAAAATCCCAAGGTAAACTTATTTGAATACAAGTCCCACAGAATAGGATATTATCCAATACCTCGTGCTGAAAATGTGATCAAGGGAAGAAAGACTGGAGAAGCCACAATTCACTTGAACTCTTCACAGTGGACCAAAATGAAGTTATGGCATCCTAACCAGGGAATAGTGCCAGAGAGAAAAAGGTACAAAGTCAAAAGCGAATGAAATTATTTTAAAATTAAGACAACTGTATATTAACAATATTCAGCATGAACAGCATGTAAGATTTACACCATTGTATATACCATCATGATCTGATTTTTGCACCTGTTTTATTAGCAATTCCAGATATTGATATGGTCAACACAATTCCTCATTTTTCATGCCTATAGAGAGTTTCTCTCGAAATTCTGTACAATTACAATGTGTCAATAAAAATTAAATGTTGTTAAAAAAGAAATTCTATATAGAGAAAAATTCTATAGAAACTCTATACTTACTATATATTTAGTTGGATATTCTCCCTGGGGATTTGTGTCTTCAATTATTTTTGAAAGAGCATAACTCTTTCCAAAAGAGTACTGCCACTACTCTACACTACTATTATGAGAACGAGTGCTACCATGGAAATCTTTGTGTAAATTTATTTATTTATTTATTTATTTATTTATTTATTTATTTATTTTGTGACAGAGTCTCACTCTGTTTCACAGGCTGGAGTGCAGGGGCATGATCTCAGCTCACTGCAGCCTCTGCCTCCCGGGTTCAGGTGATTCTCATGCCTCAGTCTCCAGAGTAGCTGGGATTACAGGCACATGCCACCACGCTCGGGTAATTTTTGTATTTTTTTGGTGGAGATGAGGTTTCGCCATGTTGGCCAGGCTTGTCTCGAACTCTTGACTTCAAGTGATTCGCCCGTCTTGGCCTCCCAAAGTGCTGGGATTACAGGTGTGAACCACCGTTCCAGGTCTTATGTAAATATTTTTTAAAAGCCAATTTATTAGGCCATCAGCATTATTAACATACTTGATTCCCCTGCAGTCCTGATCACATTGGATCATTATCATTTTTATTTCTGTTACCTTTATTAGTATAAAATGACAACTTAAAGCAGCTTTAATTTGCATTTAATTTTATGTAGGCTGTAGTTCCAGCCAACTTTTATATTGATATTCAACTGCCTATTCAATGTCTCCAGTTGAATGTATCATTGGCATCTCAACCTAACAAGTGCATCAGAGCCCTTAATTTGCATCTCCTAAACCTGTCCTCCACATCACACTTGCTCCCCTGATTCCCAGTGATTCCCAGCTCCCTAAGTAGAGCCACCCTGCACCCAGGCGCTTAGGCTCAAAACCTAGGAGTTAATCCTTCCAAAAGTCTTTTTGACTCCACCTTTACCACAAATCCCAAATTCATCTCCATCTTCGCTGCTACCCCCCAGTCCAGGCCACTGTGATCTCTCACCTGGATTACTGCAACAGCCTCCTAACTGGTCCTTCTTCTTCCATCCTTGCCCCTACAGAGTCTACTCTACACAACAGCCAATGTCATATTTTTAAAAACCTAAATCAGATCATGTCACTCCTCTGTTCAAAACCCTCCAGCAGCATCTCATCATGTTTTGAATGAAATCCAAACTACTTACCTTCAAAACATGGCCCCCGCCCACCTCTTTCAACTCAGCTTTTTACCCTTCTCCCTTATTACCCTTGTTCTCTCCATCTCACCCCACTGGCCTTTTTACTGCCCCTCAAATGCATCAGGTTCACTCCTCAGGCCTTTGCTCTTGTGGTTCCCTCTACCTGAAGGGTTCTCCTTCAAGATTTTCTCATGGCTGGCTCCTTCACTTTGCTCTCATTTGACTTGAATGTCACCTCCTCAGAGAAGCCTGCCCTAAACACTCTCTGAAATAGCACTGCTACCACCCCTGTGACTTGGTAGCCTATCATACCATTTTATTTTCACTGTAACACAGAAACCATCTGATCATCCTGTGTCATTGTTAACATTTTATTTTTAATCTGCATCTGTCTGGTTCACCATTATATCTTTAGAGCCTAGAACAGTACCTAACATATAGTAGGAACTTAATAATGCTAAATCTTATGTAAAACAGAGACTTTGCGCAATAACTACATTTAAAAGATGTTACTTCCGGCTGGGCACAGTGGTTCATGCCTGTAATCCCAGCACTTTGGGAGGCCGAGGTGGGTGGATCACAAGGTCAGGAGTTCGAGACCAGCCTGGCCAACATGGTGAAACCCCGTCTCTACTAAAAATACAAAAATTAGCCGGGCGTGGTGGTGCACGCCTGTAATTCCAGCTACTCAGGAGGCTGAGGCAGGAGAATTGCTTGAACCCAGGAGGCAGAGGTTGCAGTGAGCCGAGATCGCACCACTGCACTCCAGCATGGGTGACAGACTGAGACTCTGTCTCAAAAAAAAAAAAGTATTACTTCCCTACTTAAAATACTAATAACAGCACCTAAAGACCCACAGTGAAATGATAATGCAGACTTGCTTGTTCTTTTGGACTCCTAGACCTATTAACATTAATCAGTGAACATTGAGATTAATTTAAGTGTACCTACCAAGCACCTTTAAGACAGTTTGGGGACCACAGTGAAGAGTCACCCTCAAACAACTGAGTCTAGAAAGGGAAAGAAACTGAGACAATTAACTGGAATCTAAGGAAGAAAATGGTGAATGTCAGGAGAGACATTTGGTAGTTTGGGCTACAGACAAGCAATAATGGTTTTAACATTCTTTCACATGAGTGTTAAACTTCCTGAGAATAGGCTACAGTCATGTTTAAGTGTGTCAGTATTGCTCCCTTCAAGAGTGTTGGGACATGCATAAAAATAGTTGTAGCTGTCACAATAACTAGCATAGGGAGGACACCACTGCCATTTTGTAAGCAAGGGGCCAGCGATGCTAACTGCCCTGAAGTTCCTAAACAGACCTGCACAACAAAGAACTCCCCACCTCAAATGCCAACACAGAGTGGCTTATACCTGCCCATCTAAAACATATGGACCACTTTCTGGGACTCCAGATTAATATTTTTAACATGCTATCTTTTAGGTAGTCACTTCGGGGTTTTCCCACCCCCCCCCCATTTTTTTAAAAATCTTTTTGGCCCAGATGCTATACACATCAACTATTCAGCAAACAGAAAATCTGAGTGCAAGCAAAGGATGAAGAACAGCAAGGCCCACCAGAATGTCTCTTTGGGGCCCTAGCACAGCGGGCTTTCAGCCCCAGGCCCAAAGAAAGCTACTATCTATGGATAATGCTCCACAATGAGGTCCACAGCATTCCTGTGTGTTAAGATTATTCACCCTTCACAGAGACAGTTTCACTGCATGTCTGACAATTTCCTAATTACACAATAAGACAAGAAGCTAATCCTGAGTGTGAAACTTCCCAAGTGGGGGCTTGTTTCCCTTGAGCAGTGGCCCAGGGCCTACAGGATTAGGCAGGTACTGAGCAAGGGGGCTGGGGACTGGGTAGGACCATGGGAAAGCAGAGCACCTGCCCCTTGCTAAAGAAGTCAGTTCTGCACAGCTTTGCCCTCCACAAGTGAAATGCAGACCAGACCTTCCAGCATTTCAAGATAAGCTGGAAATCCTGATCCTTACTGAGTTCTTTTGCTTTTTCAACATTGACCACTAATTCAATTGCTTTTTCAAATCCTGTGCAGGCCGCAGCACACTCATCTAAGGCTGAGTTTGACCCAGGGCCCCTAGTGTGTTCCTTCTGCACACTGCACCCAGGAATCTATTTGGTTGCACATGTCTGCTACTCTGTAGGGGTTCAGGAAATCCAAAAACAATGTCTAAATGTGCTACCATTGGGTAAGGTTCTCAAGAATGAGAAATGAGAATGAGGATGAGAGAGGCACATGCTGGTCACACCAGGTGACTGATACTGCCTTTGCCATGCTCTTCCTTGCCCCAAAATTCTCAACATCCCCCACTTCTTACTGCTTCAGGTAACAGTTTCCCTTCAAAGGTCTCCAAAACATGATCCTACCCACCTTGCCAACCCTATTTTCACCACACCCGTGTGTCCATCCTCCATTCTAGTTGGGCCAGTCTTCCTTGAGTTCCTTTAAAGATGTTGATCCCCTCAGCCAAATATCCCCTCTCCTCATCTAAAGCCTACTCACCCTTCAAAACCTTGCTCCATTTCACCTCTTTTATGCAACCTTCTCTGTGACAGTAAAAACCAAAATGCTTTTGAGCTCAAGGTCTGGTGTCAAGCAGATCTGGGTTCAAATCCCGCCTCTGCCACTGACCAGCTTGGTGACATCCTTGGGCATGCTACCTAACCTCTTTGAGCTTCAGAAGATGATAATAGTGCCTACCTTACAGGTGGGATTAAATAAAATGATGTGGCCAGGTGCAGTGGCTCACGCCTGTAATCCCAGCACTTTGGGAGGCTGAGGCAGGTGAATCATTTGAGGTCAGGAGTTCGAGACCACCCTGGCCAACATGGTGAAACCCCATCTCTACCAAAAACACAAAAATTAGCAGGGTGTAGTGGCGTGTACCTTTAATCCCAGCTACTCGGGAGGCTGAGGCAGGAGAATCATTTGAACCCAGGAGATGGAGGCTGCAGTAAGCCGAGATCATGCACTGCACTCCAGCCTGGGTAACAAGAGTGAAACTCTGTCTCAAAATAAATAAATTAATTAAAATGATCCAAGTAAAGTACTTAACTTCCAGTAAGTGTTCAGTAAATTTTCATTATTATTATGACTACCAAATTTTCACTGACCTTCCTCTTCTTCTGCAAGTGCTCCAGCCCTTGCGCTGTCTCTTCTGAGCAAAGGGCAACTAGATTCCATGATGTCCACATTTGCTCTGTGCCCCAGGCATTAGCCTGCCTCAGCCCACAGCTTGGTTTTATAGCTTCTTAAAGTGCCAGAAGCATGTTGGATACAACATAGAACCCACAGACCCAAGTGTACACTGAATCAGAGAGTTGGACAACTACCAGCGCCCTGGCTCTGAAATAACTCAGCAAAAGTCTCTCTCTCTCTAGCAAAGGTAGGAATGCATGCTGGGAAGATAAACTGCTTCACTGTTTGGAATAAGTCTCTCTCTCACACACGCATCACCACCACCACCACCACCACCACCACCATTATCATCTCCATGTTCTCTAACCTCTGTACCTCGCCTTTCTTACTGTGGGTATAGAGATGACACATAAAGCCAGCAAAGGCCACTCTCTTCACGTAAGTGTATGATGGGAACTTGGACAAACAGGCTGCACTGCAGGTATACTCTTTGGCTGGAACAAAATGGAAAGCCACTACAAAAGCCAAGGTGGACTCTGCAGGCCCTGTCCCCCTCCTGCCCAATGTTACTCCACCTCAAGTCAGCCCCATCCATCCTGATGTGTGTGGCAGCTGGGATCCCCCGGGCACCTTTGCCAGCAGGCCTATTCCACTAGTCACTTTCCTCTGTGCTCCACAAGGGTTGAAGGAAAAATGCCTTCATGGAAGTTACTCCATGCTTCAAGTTACTCCATTCTTTGAAGGCCTCCCCCAGCCTCTCTCCCCTCCCCCCGCCTCTCTCCCTTCCTCCCAAAAAACCAGAGCACAGAAAAATGTAACTGCTGGAATGTCACATGCTTCAAAAGGCAAACAAACAAAAAACCAGAATTTGAGAGGTCCCAACATATTTTTCCAAAAAAATGGTTTTCTCAGCATGAAGAACGAGCCCTACCGATTGCACTGCACAAGTTTTCACTCTCAACAGCATGAAGTTCCAAGGTTAGATCAGAGACAGGCCGGAAAACAGGGCGAAATGGGCATGATCTTTGAGATCATATTCTCAATCTAGAAAAGACACCAAGAAGAGGCCCAAAGGGTAACCAGTTTCCCATACTGGAACCCAGCGTTCCAATACACGTTTGTTACCCCTCGGAGTTAACAGCACTAGAAAGTTCTGCCTCCTGTAATGGTCGACTTTAAATAAAAACACAAAAAGCAGGAGACCAAAAGGCGGCACGGGTCCCAAGGACCACGACTATGATTTCCCCCTGAGCGCGGGTATGGCATGCATATCCTACAGCATGGGCCTCCCCAACTTGATTCTTCCCCTCGCCTCTCGGCCCACCAACCCAAGCTCAGGATCTTGCATCCCGAAAGCGTTGTGGGTGAGCAAGCCACAGTCAGATTAAAACGGTCTTAATCCACCCCGCCGGAAACCTCAAGCCGAGACTCAGAATCTCTTGAGAAGTCCCTAAAGCCAAGGACGAGGGTCATCAGGGGGCGGCAGCGGCAGAGCCCTGCTAATGATGGGCACTTGGCGTACCGGTCGAGCAGGAGAGGGCACCTTCAGTTCCCATTAGCGGGATGTCACTGCCAACGTGCCTCAGGGGAATGCCTCGACCTTCGCCCGACAGCGGCCTGGGTGAGCCCTCGAGTGGGTTCCGGTGCGCTCCCTGGCTCGGCGGGGTCTCGAGTGAGGGGAGAGTGGACCTGGAAGAGCCTAGGCGTTACTCTGGAAAACGTGACTCTGCTGGGGCAAGCGGGGAACTCGGGTCTCTTGCGCAGCCCCTCCCCAGTCCCCACCGAAGGCCCAGCGTGGCTGCCTTCTCTGAGGACAGAGCCCAGGGCATTTACCGGGAGCTTCAGGAACCGTTCGTCTCTACTCCAGGATCCGGTAGGATAACGGGACTGCCGCCGCCGCCGCTGCCGCTGCCGCCAATGTCTATGCCGCCGTCGTCGCCTCCCTCTCACCGCCGCAGTCGCAACCGTCAGCGGTTCCAGTCACCCCGTGCGACTGTCGCTCGCGAGGCCAGCTGTTGAATGGCTCGCGTCGAGCTCACCGCGCGCAGAAGTGTCCTCGCTAAGAGGGCAACGCTGGCGCGCGACCCGGTGCCAATGCCCCGTGACCTCCTCGATCCCCTGAGGCTCTGGCGAGCTCACCGCGGCTGCCTAGTAGCTCGCGACTGCGGGTTCGTCTGCCCGCGCGCGGGCTGCCCTCAGAGCTCTGCCGCGCTGGCGGCTCGCCCTGAACGCAGGCAAGACCGGCGGCAATGATGGACTCTTCCCGCCCCTGGATTCCCCCAGGGCCAATCGCCTTCTCCTGAGGAGCCCTTCAAGTAACCCCGCCCCTCTCCTGCTGCAAAGGCCGAGCCAAAGTTTACCCCAAGGCGCCGCTACTCCCGAAGATTTCGAGGCTTTGATCATGCTACTCCCCCCTCAACCCCCACGAAGTTACAGTGATTTAGAGGCTGAAACTCACTTGGCCTACCAACCCCCACGCGACCTATTTCCTTTGAAAAAACGAGTATACAACTAACGAGAGAGGTGATGTTGTTCACCTCATCCCTGAAGTGGGACTGCTGAGAAGTGGCCACGCGCTCGGCCAAATTTACACATCAGGGAGTGAGGACGAACCACAAAGGCCATCGACTGACTATCCTCGCATTGTTTTTTTCTGTTTCTGGGGCCTGCTTTCGGAGGCTGGCCAACTTCCAGCGACCAGGACTCACTGGCTCCGTGTACCACCGTTCGGGTCTCCGACTTCCTGGCTTGAGAGTGAGCGAAACCGGTCCCCTGGTAACTTCTGCACGTTTGAGGACATGCAAAGTCAGTCTTGTTCCTCCTGCCCATGGTGGTCCAACAATTTGAACACAATTCCAGCCACGTTCCTCCAGGCTCTGTTGCTCTAAAGACCTGGGTTCAAGGCTCGTCTCTGAATTTAATTCCTTTATATCTTTTGAAAGTGGAAGGCAGGAACTGAGTCTATCCTTTACACCCCACCCCACCCCAGAGTATAGACCCTTCAGCACAGAGGAGACCAGGATGGCCAAGTCCCTTATATAGACTTCTCTGGTGGAGCTCCCTCAGGTAGCATTCACTTTCTTGACTTCCATATCACAAGGCCCATTCTATAGAATATAGTTTTAATATATAATTAAAACTACAGAATATAGCTTAATATAGTTATAATATTTTGAATATTTTTATGCTTTAAAATAAAATCAAATATAACCATATTTTGTATCATTTAATCTCTTAAGTTATATTCCATCCAATATAAAACAAATCTGTGTACACTGATGCAGTATACATAATCATTTCAGTTAAATAAATTGACCTGAAAATTTAATAGCTATTCCTTATTGTGTTAGGTACCATGAAAAAGGGTTTTACATATACAAACTGTATAAAGGTATTTAGTACTAATTAAAAAACTGTGACCGAAATTCCATTTTTTGTCCCCATTTTTTAAATGAAGAAACCGAGGCATAGAAAGTTTAAGCTACAGCCCTACATGAGCGATTAAATAACGAGAGCTGAGATTCTAATCTGAGCAATTTAGTTCTAGATGCTATGCTGCTAATCATTACGTTGATTTGTATTTTAGGTTATCCAATGCTCCAAATGGGATATATTAAAGTAATAACAATGGGAAAATTGCTTCTCTTGTCATCTAAAGCTTTTTGTTGTTGTTGTTGAATCTTAATGATTTTGTGCTTTAATTACTTTAGTGAAATATTTTCTTTTCTAATGCATAGACTATTGGGAAAAAGTAAAACAGAATTCAGCTTATCAATAAATGATATTCCTGTTAGTGTATTTCCGGGACTTTTGTTTCAAACAATATACATGAAGAATGCATGTCATTCATTTCATTTTGGGGCATAAGCAACAACAATTAAAAATAAAAACAAAAATAGAAATAATACCAAGAAAACTGACTTGAAAACGTATTACTACCAATGTCTGGGAAAAAAAATCATGGTTCAAAATCTAGTTATTCCCACTTATTAGCTTTATAACACAGCTTGGGCAAGTGACTTAATTTTCTAGGCCACTATTTTTTCATTTGCACAGTGAGAATAATTCTTTGCAATGTTGTTTTGAACATTGGTATTTGGAACACCTAACCCAGAGACTGGCACATTGTGAGCATTTAATAAATGTCAGTGACATAATGCTTCAATCTCATCTTTTAATGAAAAGGCTTTCCTGGAGTGAGACAAAACCCTTGAATATACCAGTTACAAGAAGAGATTATCAGAAAAATTAGTCTTTTTTTAAAGATTTGCACAAAATATTTAGCAACAGAACTACCCTGTTATGCTATCATTTGATATATATTTTCAAAATATAATGTCACTCTAAGTGACATAATCAGTAAACATAGCACAGATAAACCTAAAAAAATTCCTAATCCTAGTTGTTACTCTTATAATAATCCTTTATTACTTAAATTATAATTAGAAAAGCCTTAACAAAACTAAAATCCTTAAAACATCTACATTTTAATGTAAGTTAAATACATCATAAGTGTAAGACACCATTAAAATTTAGAAAAATAAAACCTAAAGAGCAGTAAGCAATATGGCTTAGAATTCCCTCTAGTATTGCAAAATAAAAATAAAAGGGGCTTAAACAGTTTCTTTTATTTGATGTGGCTTTCTCTTGAAGAATATAAATTTGATAGCAGATACCCAATTATATTATTAAGGTCCATATCCATACACAGGGCAGAAAATTATCATTAATTTTCAACCGAAGTGACAACAGAATCAAAATATTAGAAAGAAAACAAATTTTTAACTTTTGCTGCCATAAATCCTTTATAACCCCCAATCAGTAATGCCTGTTTACTATCGAGTTTTAAGGTGAATAAAAAAAATCCAAGCAGATTATTCAAGTGTTCAATAATTTGAAATGCTGCCATTCTATTCTAGACCTTTGGAAATCAACATGAGAAATGAATCAGGTTGCAAGGGATTCACCTACTGTAAGCTTCCTTCTGAGTCTGGACAAAATAAGAGTTATGTTATGTAGCATTGGAAAAGTGTCATGTAGCATTGATTTACTATGTTACTGATAGCACTGAAAAAAAAAATCAACTTACCTTACCCGAGAAACAGCAAAAAGTGCAGTCTCCAAATGTTGTACTTTGGTTTTTTGTTTGTTTGTTTGTTTGTTTGTTCATTTTTGAGACACAGTATAGCTTAGTCACCCAGGCTGGAGCGTAGTGGTGCGATCTCAGCTCACTGCAACCTCCGCCTCCCAAGCAATTCTCCTGTCTCAGCCTCCTGAGTAGCTGGGATTACAGGCCACCATGCCCAGCTAATTTCTTTCTTTCTTTTTTTTTTTTTTTTTAGTAGAGACAGGGCTTCACCATGTTGGCCAGGCTGGTCTCAAACTCCTGGTCTCAAGTGATTCGCCTGCCTTGGCCTCCCAAAGTGCTGGGGTTACAGGCATGAGACACTGTGCCTGGCCTGTTGTCTTTTGGATAAAATCATTAGCCGTGGGTACAACCTGAAAGCACGGAGTTGTATTGAAAGGCAGCCATGAAGCCCACTCAATTCATTTGACTCTCTTGCCTGTTAAAACTATTTGTGGAAATTTCTGCCCAGCGTGGTGGCTCACTCCCAGCACTTTGGGAGACCGAAGTGGGCGGATCGCTTGAGGTCAGGAGTTCAAGACCAGCCTGGCCACCATGGCGAAACCCTGTCTCTACCAAAAAATACAAAAATTAGCCAGGCATTGTGGCACATGCTTGTGGTCCCAGCTACTCGGGTGGTCTCAGCTACTCAGGAGGCTGAGGCAGGAGAATCACTTGAACCCAGGAGGCAGAGGTTGCAGTGAACTGAGATCACGCCCCTGCCTCACTCTGGATGACAGAGTGAGAATCTATCTCATTAAAAAAAAAAAAAAAAAAAAAGGCCAGGCGCGGTGGTTCACACCTGTAATACCAGCACTTTGGGAGGCCGAGGGGGGTAGATCACTTGAGGTCAGGAGTTGGACACCAGCCTGGCCAACATGGTGAAACTCCGTCTCTGCTAAAAAACACAAAAATTAGTCAGGCATGGTGGCACGCGCCTGTAATTCCAGCTACTCAGGAGGCTGAGGCAGGAGAATCACTTGAACCCAGGAGGTGGGGGTTGCAGTGAACCCAGATCGCGCGACTGCACTACAGCCTGGGCGACAGAGCAAGATTCCGTCTCAGAAAAAAAACAAAACAAAAGAAAAGACTTTTGTGGAAATTTTAGTTTACTTTAATATATTTATGTCACTGTGGAATGTAACTCTGTTACCTTTATATTTAAAAATTGGTTGAATCAATGAATATAGCAGAAACTAGTAGAAAATGTATTATTTTGAAACAAGGCAGCTCATTTATTTGAGCTTTCGATTCTTTTGGATATATACCCACAAGTGAAATTGCTGGATCATATGATAGCTCTGGGGGTTTTTGTGTGTGTGTTTTGTTGTTGTTGTTGTTGTTGTTTGTTTGTTTGTTGGAAACCTCCATACTGTTTTCTATGGCAGTTGTACTATTTTTACATTCCCCTAACAGTACACAAAAGTTCTAATTTCTCCACATCCCTGCCAATGCTTATTTTCTGTTTATTTTTATAGCAGCCATTCTAATCAACATAAGGTGATTTGTTCCTTATTTTTAGCCCAGGTATATACCCAATTATCTTACATAGTGTTTCATAGTATGAAAAATCCACTATCAATAAACAATTTGTTTGAGCCTGATCTTCAGTTATTTCAAACAATACTGCAGTGAACATCCATGTATGAATATCTTTATATATATGTTGGATACCTTTTGAAAGATAATTGTGAGGACAAAGGATATGTATATTTTTGTAACTTTTTATTGTGATATAATTTCAGACTTACAGAGAAGTTGCAGGAACACACGTATTTCCCCAATTGTTAACAGTTTGTCGGTTTGTTTTATCATATTTTCTCTATATACGCATATTACCTTTTTTCTGAACCATGTGGGAGTAAATTTTAGCTATGAGGTCCATTTAACTTTAAATACTTCAGTATGTATTTCTTAGAACAAAATATTTCTCTTTCTGTCCTAGAAGCATTTATGAAAAAAGAAAAAAATCTCTTTTTTTTTTCCTTTGAGACAGAGTTTCACTCTTGTTGCCCAGGCTGGAGTTCAAGGGCGCAATCTCAGCTCACCACAACCTCTGCCTCCCAGGTTCAAGTGATTCTCTTGCCTCAATCTCCCGAGTAGCTGGGATTACAGGGATGTGCCACCATGACCAGCTAATTTTGTATTTTTAGTACAGGCGGGGTTTCTCCATGTTGGTCAAGCTGGTCTCGAACTCCCGACCTCAGGTGATCCTCCCACCTCGGCCTCCCAAAGTGTTGGGATTATAGGCGTGAGCCACTGTGTCCGGCCGAAAAAATCTCCTTACATAAGCACAGTGCAAATATTAACATCAGGAAGTTAATATCATAAAGTTCTATTATCTACCCTACAGGCCTTACTCATAATACTCCAATTGTGCAGATAATGTTCTTTGTAGCAAAAAAATTGGGGGGAGGGGGTCTGAGATGTAATTCAGCATCATATATTGCATTTTTCATTTATATCTAGCCTTCTTTCATCTTGAAACTGTTCTTCAGACTGTCTTTGACTTTCATGATTATGGCATTCTTTTCATTATTTTTAAATTACTACTACTACTATTATTATCATTTTAAACCAATCCTAAACTTATAAAAAAGTTGGAAGTGTAATACAGGCTGTTCTGGTTTTTTTTTTCCTGAACCCTTTGAAAGTGATTTGCCACCCTGATGTCCCATTTCCCCTGAATAATTTAGTGTGTACCTTTTTATTTTTTTAATGACAAGGATACTTTCCTGTCTAACCATGAATGAAACAACCATCAAAAATCAGGAAATTAACATTAATAGATTACTAACATTGAATCCCCAGGTACTATTTAAGTTTCATCAGATGTCTCAAAATGGTCTATTACAGCAAAAGGATCCAGTTCAGAATCGTGCAGTGCTTTTAATTGTCATGTGTCCTTCATCTCCTTCAGTCTGGAAGAGTTCCTTGGTCTTCTGTTGACTTTTAAGACTCAGGCACTTTTGGAGACTACGGGCCAGTTAATTTGGGAAATATCCCTCAATTTGAGTTTATCTGATGTTTCCCAGTGATTAAATTTAGGTTACTTATTTTTGGCAGGGCTATCATAGAAGTGACGCTAGGCTCTAATTGCATTCTGTCAAGTGGAGCATAATTTCAACGTGTCCTATTACTACTCATGATGGTCATTTTGATCTCTTGACTAAGGTGGTAAGTGCTAGGCTTCTCCACTGTGAAGTTATTCTTTGTAATTAGTACATACCTTCTGGGGGAAGTACGTTGAAACTGTGTAAATATTCCATTCCTCATCAAACTTTCAATTTATTCATTTATTTGTTTATACCAGTATAGACTTACGGTTTCCTATTTTATTCAATGGATTATAGTCCATTATTATCATTGTTTACTTTGATGCTCAAATTGTCCTAGATTTGGCCACTGGGAGCCCCTTTAAGCTGGTTTCCATGTCCCTTTGACATGACCCCATCATTTTTCGAGCACCTCCTTAGTTTCTGGCACAAAATATTCCAGGCTCATCTTGTACTTTGCCTTCTGTAGTCCCAAAATCAGCCTGGAGAAGCCCTGATTCCTTTTAGTGGAAATGGTATCTAGAAGCCAAATCTGAGCAGCAGGTGTATATATTGTTGTTGGTGTGTTGCTGCTCCCTGAGCCTCTCAGAGTCCTCACTTATATACACTTACACACACACACACACACATTTTTATGTATCTATCTATCCATCTGTCATTTATCTAACCATGAGTTTACTCTGATATATCCAATCCAACACCACAGGGTTCATTCTAATTTTCTTTCTTTCTGCATTAGTAATAATTTATGACAATGAGAAGATAGCTTACGTCATTCTTAATATATTTACTCATTTTTATCAATACTCCTCTATGTAACTGTGCCGGGAGGTTTCTAAGATAGCCCTCGGTGATCCCTGCCTCCTGGTATTCAACCACTTGTGGAATCACCTCCCCTGGAGTGTGAGTTGGATTTAGTGAATCACTTCTAATGACAGAATACAGCAAAAGTTATGGGATGTTACTTCCGAGATTAGGTTATAAGATGACTCTGGCTTCTAGTCTCTCTCTTCCTCCCTCCCCTTGCCCTACCCACTCCTCCCTTTCTCTCTCTCTCTCCCCCTCCCATCCTCCCTCTCAGTAGCTGAGGGAAGCTAGATGCCCTTATGGAGAGACCCACATGGCAAGGAGCTGAGAGAGCCTTCTGGCCACAGCCATTGAGCAACTGAGGTCTTCAGTCAACGCCCCTTGAAGAAATAAATCCTACCAACAACCACATGAGTGTGCTTGGAAGCAGAGCCTCCCTCAGTTGAAGCTTCAGATTTTAGCTTTGTGAGAGACTCTGAGCCAGAGACACCCAGCTAAGCCATGCCCAGATTCCTGCCACATAAAAACTGAGATAATAGATGTGTATTGTGTTAAGCTGCTGAGTTTTGGGGGTAAATTGTCACACAGAAAAAGATACTAACACTTGGCTGGGCGCGGTGGCTCATGCCTGTAATCCTAACACTTTGGGAGGCCGAGGCAGGTGGATCACTTGAGTTCAGGAGTTTGAGACCAGCCTGGGTAACATGGTGAAACCCTGTCTCTACCAAAAATACAATAATTAGCCGGGCATGGTGGTGTGTGCCTGTGGTCCCAGCTACTCAGGAGGGTGAGGTGGGAGGATCGCTTGAGTCTGGGAGGCAGAAGATGCACTGAGCCGAGATCATCATACCACTGCACTCCAGCCTGGGTGACAGAGACTCCATCTCAGAAAAAAAAGAAAAAAAAAAGCAAAGAAATAAATACTGAAAACGTAATCAATCTCCCATGTCCATTGCCACCCCTCCCTGACAGCTCTGTTCTCCCTGCCTGGGTGCCTCTGATTCTCCATAACCAGCCTCCCTGCCTCATGGATTCCCTCTGCAGCCTGCTCAGGCTCTGGCTCCCTACATCACCTCTCCCCCATGTGTATGACCTCCTCGTTCCACTCAGGCTCCAACAGCCCATGCCATGCCACTCCATCATGCGGATGTCCTTGTTAGCCCTCTGAGGCTCTGACTTCCCACACCAGGCTGCCCCTCCACAGGGATGCCTTCACCAACTTGCTTGACTCTGATCCCTCATAGCAGGCTGTCTTCTACACACAAACCCCTTGCCAAATTGCCCTCCAAAAATCTTGTATCAATTTACACTTAGTTTATCTCTGTCTGCCTCTCCTTCTTTTTCTTTTTCTTTTCTTTCTTTTTTTTTTTTTTTTTTTTTTGAGACGGAGTCTTGCTCTGTCTCCCAGGCTGGAGTGCAGTGGCACAATCTCGGCTCACTACAACCTCCGCCTCACGGGTTCAAGCAATTCTCCCGCCTCAGCCTCCCAAGTAGGTGGGGTTACAGGCATGCACCAGCACGCCTGGCTAATTTTTGTATTTTTAGTAGAGACGGGGTTTCACCATATTGGCCAAGCTGCTTTCGAACTCCTGACCTCAGGTGATCCGCCCGCCTCAGCCTCCCAAAGTGCTGGGATTACAGGCATGAGCCACCGTGCCCGGCCTCCCTCTCCATTTTCTTTCTTCTCTCACAGGATGCTGGTTGGCTTTTCCTTCACTGTTTCTAGGTTTCCTCCCAGTGAAATGTCAAATGGTCCAATTCTTCTTAAAAAAAAAATCGGCCCGGGGCAGTGGCTCACGCCTGTAATCTCAGCACTTCGGGAGGCCGAGGTGGGTGGATTACCTGAGGTCAGGAGTTCGAGACCAGCCTGGCCAACATGGTGAAACCTCATCTCTACTAAAAATACAAAAAAAAAAAAAAAAAAACCCGGCTGTGGTGGCGGGCACCTGTAATCCCAGCTCCTCAGGAGGCTGAGGCTGGAGAATTACTTGAAGCCGGGAGGCAGAGGTTGCAGTGAGCTGAGATTGCGCCATTGCACTCCAGCCTAGGTGACAAGAGCAAAACTCCATCTCAAATAAATAAATAAATAAATAAACAAACAAACAGTTGGGTTTATCTGAACTGGCATATCTAAATAGGGAGCATTTCCACCTTCAAAATGCAAATCTTCTCTTTCACTCTCACTGACAGTTAGGGACTTATATCCTTGGTCAGTGAGTTGTAATATAGAGAACTATAAAGAGGAAAAAAAGGAAGTATTTATAGGAATATGCTTTCCAACAGCTTGTGACAAAGATGGGCATTTAAACTGTAGACATACAGGAACTTTTCCAAAAAGGGTTCCTTTGCTCTTTGTTAAGTTCCAGATGCATAAAAATCTAACTGAGAAGGGGTCATTTCTTTCTTAGCCCATTTTTTAGCTTTCAGGTTACAGTATGTGGTCATACGTGTATTTATTCTACCTGGAGCTCAAGCTAGTCTGGCTTTATGTCTCTCTGTCCCTTAGGGTAATATTTATACTTAACGTTTATAAGGTACTTTATGTGACTCTCTTAATTCATCCAGTCCATATAATAGCATTAGGAATTTGCTATTTCTGCCCCTGTTTAACATATGAGGGAAAACTGAACCCCTAAAAGGGGGCGATTTACCCAAGGTCACATAGCCAGTTAGTAACAAAACTGGGGCTGAAACTCAAGTCTTCTGACTCCAGCCCCAAGAATCTTTTTTTTTTTTTTTTTTTTTTTTTTGGAGACAGAATCTCTCTGTCATTTAGGCTGGAGTACAGTGGCACGATCTCAGCTCACTGCAACCTCCACCTCCCAAGTTCAAGAGATTCTCCTGCCTCAGCCTCCAAGTAGCTGGGATTACAGGTGGTACCTGCCACCACGCCCAGTTAATTTTTATATTTTTAGTAGAGACAGGGTTTCACCATCTTGGCCAGGCTGGTCTCGAACTTCTTACCTCAAGTGATCCGCCCGCCTCGGCCTCCCAAAGTGCTGGGATTACAGGTGTGAGCAACCAAACCCAGTCCAGAAATCTTTCCACTTTATTCTACTGCCTCTCTGGGTTCTTCTCTTTCAAAGAAGTATTCTTGAAAGCTTAAGTTCCCCTTCCAAGTTGGAGCCTGAATATGTTGAAACCCTTGCCCAAGCTGCCTGGTAGACTATATTTAGCCAGGCCAAATCAGCTCTTTAGAGGTGAATTGTGCTTGAATTTCCCTGCAGCTCTTTATTGCATCTTCAAAAATGTTTTTAAAGTCTTGGGGATATTAAGATTATTACTCTTACTGAAAAAAATTAACATAGCAATAAACTAATATATTAAGCAAAAAAATCCAACACCTTCATCACTATGTTGAGAACTGGTTTTGCTGTTAAGTGGTTAGGATTAATTTAAGAAGATAAAACAGATGCCACTGAAATAAATTAAATGTCCTCCAAAGAAGATTGGTTAAATAAATAGCAGTACAAGGAAATACTCTATAGGTGTTTGAAAAGAATGAGGCAGATCAGGCCAGGCGCAGTGGCTCACTCCTGTAATCTCAGCACTTTAGGAAGCTAAGGCGGGCAGATCACTTGAGGTCAGGAGTTTGAGACCAGCCTGGCCAACATGGTGAAACCTCATCTCTACCAAAAATATAAAAAATTTGCCGGGTGTGGTGGTGCACACCTGTAATCCCAGCTACTTGGGAGGCTGAGGCAGGAGAATTGCTTGAACCTGGGAGGCGGAGGTTGCAGTGAGCCGAGATTGTGCCACTGCACTCCAGCCTGGGCGACAGAGAGAGACTCTGTCTCAAAAAAAAAAATAAAAGAATGAGACAGATTGATATGTGTTGATAAGGAGTGCTCTCCTAGCTACATTGTTAAGTAAATACAAATACAAATAAAAAACAGTGTGAACAGTATCCTGTCATTTGTAAAATACATTCATATATACACATATATATATACATGAATTTGTATGTGGATAGAATAATAGAATTTCTCCAGAGGAATACACACAAAAAATGAAATAGTGGATACTTCTGTAGAGAGTAAATGGGTGACAAAGGTGGGGAAGAAATATACTTTTCACTGTCTCTTTACATCATTTTTTTCGTACCATTTGCATTTTTGCCAAAGGCCTGTATTGCCTATTAAAAATAATTTTAGTTGTATAGTGCTTTACAATTTTAAAATATTATTTAATATATAATTTTATTGAATATATATGCAATCCAAAGTAGTAAGTATTATGCCTTTCTCATAGAGATCTTCAAACTGGTTCCAATCTCCACCCTACTTTTCAGCTTTCCCTCTCTTCACTCGCTGCATGCTCCAACCACATCTTAGAGAAGATTGATCTCCACTTTCCCTCTCTCCTTGCCAGCATGGCTCCAGCTCCACTCTCTTACTCGCTTCTAATTAATGTAACTAGGCAGTGTGTTCTATAATTACAGGGCTTGTCAGTGAAATCAATAGTTACCTCCCATGTGACAATGACATTTTAGCTTCATCAATCTCCTTGGAGCCCAGTAGCTTCTCTGAGCCAACAAACCCCCCAAGATTATTAACATATCCCTTTGCTCTCACTCATCTTCATGCATGTGTATAAATCAGCAGATTCTCAATCCACAATTTCATATACCCTGCCGATGATTATTTGGTGATAAAATGACAATCAAATTTATATTTTAATGGCTTTATTGAGGTGTAATTTACATACCACAAAATCCACCATTGTACATGTACAGTTCTATGATTTTTAGTAAATATAAAGAGTTGTGCAACCTCAAAGGCATATTTTTTCATGATAATCTTAAGAATCTAACTTAAAATAACCTAGATTATAATAGGTTTCTGACATACTCAGTTTCTTTCCTCTGACTTCAACTCTCAAGTGTGTTCCCTGCCTTACTTTTCAATGGAAGACACCTAATTATATTGTTTCCTTAAAACTATAGCATGTGAGACTTGGAAGGGCCCTTAGAAATCAACTACAGATAGGAAACTTAGATCCAGATAGGACATATGATTTGCCCAGAGACATATAACAGGTTAATGGCAGAGTCAGAACTAAAACCCAGGAATTTTTTTTTTGTCGCCCAGGATGGAGTGCAGTGGTACAATCTCTGCTCACTGCAACCTCTGCCTCCTGGGTTCAAGCGATTCTCCTGCCTCAGCCTCCAGAGTAGCTGGGATTATAGGCGCGCACCACCACACTCGGCTAATTTTTGTAATTTTAGTAGAGATGGGGTTTCACCATGTTGGCCAGGCTCATCTCAAACTCCTGACCCCAAGCGATCTGCCTGCCCCGGCCTCCCAAAATGCCAGGATTACAGGCGTGAGCCACCAAGACCGGCCAAACCCAGGATTCTTATTACAAACCCAATCAACTCCCTATGACAACACCGAGCCTCTTCTCTCAAGCATTGCTAATGTCCTGGAAATCAGTGAATCAACCATCATTAATCAATTTGCCTGGCTAAATCTGAAGATTTGATGATGGAAAAAGGGCTTGGCTTGAGGGTGGGTCTAGAGAACAGGTAGGAGATATAAACTCTTTTCCTTTACGTTCCTTCTGGATGAATTTCTTTCTTAGTGTTTAGGACAACTAACGGAGAAGATAGGTTCCTTTCTGTCTAAAGAAGGATCTTATGATTATCTGTCAATAGTACCTATCATTATTATTACTCTTATTATTATTGTATTTTCTCCAGCGTATGTTAGCAAGATGTGAAGGTGGTATGAAACTGTAGCCAAGAAACCACATAGGCACCGCTTCCTGCTTTTGCCTAAAACTGTGCTAAAATTAGCCCCTAATCCCCACGGATTTGAGCCAGGGAAAGCAATGTAGCTTCTCATCTTGTTTTTCTAGCAATCAGTAAGTTGCTAGACAGTTGTAAGTTAAACAACTGATGATAAAGAGAGAAATAAATTGTATATATTTGTGTGATGAGAACTAAAAATGCTCTTTGTCACCAACTATAGTGTTACTTGGTGTCACCATAGTAGGAGGGACCAGGCCAACAATTTTGAGATGCTGAATATGGCATTCTGAACTTAATGAGAAAACTCCAAAATACTCAGATTGACATGGAATCACCATCAACTACTTTTAAATTTTTTATTAGAAAACTTACCTCCCTTTTGAGAACAACACCAGAAAAAAAAAAGAGAGAAAGAAAGAAAGAAATCATATCTCCCCCTTAAAAACCATCTTCCCCCACCCCCAGTAATTCCTATTCTAAGAATATATCCTAAGAAAAAGCAGAGATTCATGTACAAAGAAATTCATCACTGTTTTTTCCTTTTTTTTTTTTTTTTTAGAGACAAAGTCCCACTCTGTCGCCCAGGCTGTGGTACAGTGGAGTGATCGCTGTGATCTCAAACTCCTGGGCTCAGATCCTCCTGCCTCAGCCTCCTGAGTAGCTGGAACTACAGGCACACGTCACCATGCCTAGCCAGTTAAAAAAAAATTTGGGGTAGCAACAGGGTCTTGCTATGTTACCCACACTGGTCTCAAACTCCAAGCCTTAAGTAATCCTCCCACCTCAGCCTCCCAAAGTGTTGGGATTACAGGCATGAGCCACCACACCTGGCCCCCATCACAATTTTTATAAGAGTAAAACATTGGAAATAATTTAAAACAATTGAGGGTGCTTAAATAAAATACAATAACTCCATAAAAGGGAATTGTATGCAGCCATGAAAAATCACCATCTCAAAAAAATCTTTTCAAAAATTGTTATCATTTGTAACAGTTTTCTGAGATAATAATTTGTATACCATAAAATTCACTAATTTAAAGTGTAAAATTCAAAGGTTTTCAGTACATTTACAGAGTTATTAAACTATCACCACAATCTAATTTCAGAACATTTTTATCGCCCCAAAAGAGTGTTCGTACCCCTTAGTAGTCACTCCTCACACTCTCAACCTATAAATTGATAAGAAAAATGCAAATGATCCAAAAGAAGATTGGACAAAGGAAAGTAAGTCACAGAAGGAGACATGCAAATGAATATAAATATTAAAATATATTTATATTTACAAGTGATAAAGGAAATGGAAATAAACACAGTGAGATACCATTTTTCCATTTACTATTTTCATCAGCAAAAATGAGAAACACTGGAAACATCCACTACTGGTAAGCATCAGGGAAACAGGCGTTCTCATACATAGTTGTTAAGAGTATTGGCCGGGTACAGTGGTTCATTCCTGTAATCCCAGCACTTTGGGAGGCCGAGGCGAACAGATCAGTTGAGGCCAGGAGTTTGAGACCAGCCTGGCCAACATGGTGAAACCGCATCTCTACCAACAATACAAAAATTAGCCAGGCATGGTGGCACACGCCCATAATCCCAGCTACTTGGAAGGCTGAGGCAGGAGAATCTCTTGAACCTGGGAGGCGGAGGTTGCAGTGAGCTGAGATCGCACTACTGCACTCCAGCCTGGGCAACAGAGTAAGACCCTGCTACACACACACAAAAAGACTATGAATTGTTAAAACCTTTTTGGAAAATAACCCAGCACCATTTAACTTTTTTAAAGCACATACAATTGGGGCCAGGAACCCCACTTTGGGAATTTATCCTATAGAAATTAAAATACCAGAATGTAAAGATAGATGTACAAAACCATAGGAATAGCGAGTTACAGAGCCATGTGTGTAGTATGATAGCATCTTTATGCCAGTAACTGTTCTTCACATAAAAAAATGCATGCCTGCTTTCAGTCCTCCCAGAAACCCTATGACTGCAGACAATATTCTTACTCTCCAGAGGGGAAACTGGGGCTCAGAGAAATGAAGCAATGTACTTTAGGTCTTACACAGTTACCAAATGGCAGAGCTAGCATTCCAATCCAGGTCCATCTGGTCCCCCAAACCAAGATATCTGCCAAGGATGATAACTTTCTGGTTAGAGTACCTGAAACTCCCTCAGTAGAGGTGGGACTAATCTTTCAGGATGTCATTTTTAAGAGTGCAAAGTGAATTCACGTCTCAATGAAAGGGATAGAAGTTTGTAATGCTGGAATTTGGTGAGAGAAGAGTTAGTAGTGGAAAAGGGTTGTGGGGAACATGAAAAACTCAATAATTAAAATTCATTTATTCATTTATCTAACAAATATTTATTAGCATTTACTATGTAACAGGTACTGTTTAAAGCATTGAAGGATTTATCAATGAATAAAACAGAAAAATCCCTTCCCTTGGAAATTTACATGGGGGGAGGGGGCTGAAGCAGACAATAAACAAATTACATATGAAAATAATATATGAGATGGCGAATAGTGTTATAAAGGGATATCCTTTCAAGTTCACATAGTTGTTAACGGAATTTGCTTCCTTGCAGCTGTAGAATTCATGAAAATTTGCTTCTTTCAGGCTAACAAGAGAGAGTAGATCTGTGATCTCTAGACTTCGTTTTAAAGAGCTCACCTGATTAGGTCAGGCTTGCCCTGGGTAATTTTCCATTTGATTAACTCAAAGTTAACTTCTAACTAAGGACCTTAATTACATCTACAAAAATTTCTTTACCTTTACCACATAACAATCTAATCACCAGAGTGACATCCGTCATATTCACAGGTTTCACCCTCACTCAAAGGAAGGGGATTATTCATGGCATGTACACCAGGGGGCAGGAATCACGGGAGCAGATGTCAATTGGGCAGTTGGATATATGAGTCTGGAGCTCAGGGCTGAGGTCTGAATTGGAGATGTACGTTATGATGTCATCAACACATAGATGGTATTTAAAGCTATGAGATTGTATGAGATTTAAAGCCTCCAAAAAAAGTAATATTGATAGATAAGAGATCTGAGGTATGAGCCCTGGAGAACACGAATGTTTAGAGGTTGGGAAGATGAAAAGGAAACAACAGTGGAGACAGACAAGAAGGAGCTAGTGAGGTAGGAGGCAAACCAGGAGAGTATCTTGTCCTGGAAGCCAGGTGAAGAAGGTGTTTCAAGGAGGAGGGAGTGATCAACTATGTCAAGTGCTCCTGCTTGGTCATGTAAGATGATGACAGGATAGTCCATTGAATTTAGTAACATGACGGTGGTCCTGACAAAAGCAGCTTACGTGGAGTGGTTGGGGTGATAGCCTCATTTGAATTTGTTCAAGAGAGAAAGAGGAGAGAGAAATTGGAGTTGGCAAGTGTAGACAATTCTTTCAAAGAACTTAGCTGTAGACAGGAGTGGAGAAATGGGTGCATTAGCTAGAACAGAAAGTGGGGTCAAGGCCGGGTGTGGTGGCTCACACCTGTAATCCCAGTATTTTGGGAGGCCGAGGTGGGCAGATCACCTGAGGTCGGGAGTTGAAGACCAGCCTGACCAACATGGAGAAACCCCGTCTCTACTAAAAATACAAAATTAGTTGGGCATGGTGGTGCACGCCTGTAATCCCAGCTACTTGGGAGGCTGAGGCAGGAGAATCGCTTGAACCCGGGAGGTGGAGGTTGTGGTGAGCCGAGATCATGCCACTGCACTCCAGCCTGGGCAACGAGAGCAAAACTCCATCTCAAAAAAACAAAAGTGGGGTCAAGAGAATTTTTTATTATGGAAGAAAAACATGCCTATATGCCGATGGGAATTGCCCAATAAGAAGGAAAGTTCGATTATGTGTATGGAGGAGAGGGCTTGCTGGAGCAATGACCTTGAAGTAGTAAGAAAGAATGAGATCCAGAGTACAGGTGGAAGGGTTGTACAGATAGGTCATCCACAGAAATGTGATGGAAGGCAGAATATAGGCAAAAATGCAGGCAGATGGGTAGATGTGTTTTGAGGGTCTGTGGCAATTGTCCTCTGATACTCTGATTTTTAGGGCAAACCGAAAGTGTCTCCTGCATTCTCCCACACTGCCTGGAGTGTCAGCATGAGATTACTTTCAGGTGTTCCCGCAAAACAGGCACATTTTATGTACCACTTGTACCACTTAAGAGGGGATTTTAGTAGCTTTGTGTTTAACATTTATTAGAAGAAGGTAACTAGTACACCTAATGCATGATTTTTCAGATATAATTGCAATTTTAAAATGTAAACAAAAGAAAAGTGTTAGCTAAAGTACAGAAGAGGTTGAAGGGATATAGCAAAACTTTTAGTCAGTTGTGAATAACTGACCCTTGAGAGAATGTCTTAAGGCACTGGATCTGCTGGAGTCCCTCTTTAAGAGCAGACATCTCTGAGATAACACATTTAGTCAGCTTCATTCCTGAAATTCTACTGTGAATGAAACTGAGACATATCAGGACTGAAAGGAATCCCCCAGGGTCTGCTAGTTTACATTCAAGGATAAAGAACTCTATACCACTGAAGACTGAGACAGTTTCTTTCATCCTGAGGGGCCTCTGACTAAAAGCAAAACAAAAATACAACAAATTGAAAAGCCAAAATTTCTTATATAACCACACAGTGAATATAAACAGAAAGCCTAGAGCCATGCATTATGGGAGATGCCACAGGGAAAGGAGTCTGTAGATGATTGAGAAAAAGGGTTTCTCCAGGTAGAGAGATAGGAAATTGTGGTAGACAGAATAATGAATCCTCAAAGATGTCTATGTCTTAAACCCCTGGAAGCTGTGAATATGTTACCTTACATGGCAAAAAGGACTTTGCAGATGGGATTAGTTAAGGATCCTGAGATGGGAAGATTATCCTGGATTATCCAGATGGGCCCAGCGTAATCACAGGGGTCCCTGTAAGAGGGAGGCAGGAGGATCAAAGTCAGGGAAGATGTGATGACAGAAGCAAAGGTTGCAGTGATGTGCTCTGTAGATGGAGAATACAGTCACAAGCAAGAAATTCAGACGGCCTCTGGAAATGGCAAGAAAACAAATTCTCCCTTAGGGCTTCTAGAAGGAACACAGTCCTGCTGTGATATGGTTTGGCTCTGTGTCTCTACTCAAATCTCATGTTGAATTGTAATCCCCAGTGTTGGGGGAGGGACCTGGTGGGAGGTGATTGGATCATGGGGGTGGATTCCCCCCTTGCTCTTCTCATGGTAGTGAGTTCTCATGAGATCTGGTTGTTTAAAACTGTGTAGCACCTCCCCCTTCACTCTCTCTCCTGTCACCATGTGAAGGTGTGCTTGCTTCCCCTTCATATTTTGCCATGATTATAAGTTTCCTGAGGCCTACCCAGCCATGGCTCCTGTATAGCCTGCAGAACTGTGAGTCAATTAAATCTCTTTTCTTTATAAAGTCTCAGGTAGTTTTTTTATAGCAATGTGAGAATGGACTAATACATACTGACACCTTGATTGTAAAACTTTTGGCCTCTAGAACTGTCAGATAGTAAGTCTGCATTATTTTAAGCCACTAAATTTGTGTTAGTTTATTAGAGTGGCAATAGGAAATTAATACAGACATGATGGAAACTTAGAATGCGAGGTTTGAAAAGGCTTTCTGGCAAAGCCTCCTGTCTGGCCTGTTGATTCCTGGAAGATGGGAGTGAAACAGATCCGAATTCATAGCATATTTTCTTTATTGTTCTTGTGGCTCTTGGCATATGTTTCTCTGTATTAATATTAGTTATCTTCCCATTAGATGTACGCTACTTGTGGGCAGATTCAGTTAGCATATAGCACAGGACCTTGCCCATCTAACAGGCAAGCAGCAATGATGCTTTGCAATTGCATAATTTTAGCTGGAGTTTCTAAAAGGCTTTCACATATGACCCTACAGGCATCAACATAAACTGAAAATAGAAGGGCAGGAATTATAGAAGGTGTCACAGATTGGAGAGAGGAAGTTCCCAGAGGAGACTGTAAAAGAGACACTTTGAGTGAGAAAGAGAGGAAAGGGGACAAATGCCAAGGAAAGGAAATGAGTTTTCCTTACCCGGGAAAAATTGGTGAAGGCTCACAACCTTTGACTCTTATCTTGAAAGCAAGCCAGGAGGCCTATGCAGGAGTGAGAGAAGCCACAAATCACTACATGGCCCGTGGAAGTAGAGCAGGTTGGATCCCAGCTGAGGGTCCCATCCAGCATCCTGACCCCCACTCCTATCCTAGCCAGTCTGACTGGCAGGAATGCAAAAGGGATGTTTCCTGCCTGCCTCAAGAGTTTGGTAACTCTTGCATTAGGTAGCTGGTTAGATCTGGAGGAGAAAGCTACATAACCCACTTGGGGTTTCAGAGGGAGCCAAAGTCAACTTCTTCAGCACAATGCCAGGCAAGCTAGACAGATGGCAGCAGAGGAGCTATCAGCTCCTGAATTTCAAAGACCAGCCAAGGGGAGAGACAGAGCTTGGCCACCATGGAAATAGAGAAGCCCAAGAAGATAGGGGACCCATAATTTTCAGGCCTAGTAATTCTCAATGTCCATGTATAGTCCACTCATGTGACTTAATGTCTTATGGGCAGTATTTTTCAGTCAATTATGCCTTGTAAAACAACTCTGGGAAGAGGAACTATTCTGTGAAATTGCTGGGTCATATAGTAGTTGCATGTTTAGTTTTTTAAGAAACCACAGTCAGGTGCAGTGGCTCATGCCTGTAATCCCAGCACTTCGGGAGACCGAGGCAGGTGGATCACTTGAGGACAGGAGTTCGAAACCAGCCTGGGCAATATGGCAAAACCCCATCTCTACAAAAAATACAAAACATTAGCCAGCATGGTGGCCCATGCCTGTGGTCCCAGCTACTTGGGAGGCTGAGGTGGGAGAATCGATTGAGCCCAGGAGTTTGAGGCCGCAGTGAGCCATGATCACACCACTTCACTCCAGCCTGGGTGACAGAGGGAGACCCCAAAAGAAAGAAAGAAGGAAAGAAAGAAAGAAAGAAAGAAAGAAAGAAAGAAAGAAAGAAAGAGAAAGAAAGAGGAAAGAAACTGCCATACTCCCTTCCAGTATGATTGTATCATTTTACATTCCAAACAACAATGTACATAAGTGATTCCATCTCTCCACACCCTTACTAGCATTTGATGTTGTCTCTAATATTAATTTTATTTATTCTGACAAATACATAGTGATACTTCAATGTGGTTTTAATTTGCATTTCCCTTACAATGAACATCATTAACTATGCTTATTTGCTATCTATATCTCCTCATTCATGGAATGCCTCTTCATGACTTTTGTTCATTTTCTGATTGAATTGATTGGTTTTATTTTTTAACTGTTAAGTTTTGGGGAGTTCTTTAAATATTCTGTATACAGGTCCTTTGTTGGATATGTGGTTTGCAAATATTTTCTCCAAGCTTATAGCTTGCCTTTTCATCCTCTTTCGCAAAGCAGAAGTTTTTCATTTTGATTAAGTCCAATTTATAAATTTTTCCTTTCATGGCTAATGCTTTTGGTGTCAGGTATGAGAACTATTCACATAGCCCTAGATCCCAAAGATTTTCTCCTATGTTTTTTTTTTCTAAAACCTTTATAGTTTTGTGTTTTACACTTAAGTTCATAATCCATTTTGAGTTAATTTTTGTGTAAGATGTGATATATAGGTCAAGGTGTTTGTTTGTTTGTTTGTTTGTTTTTTGCCTGTGGATATCCAATTGTTTTAGCATCATTTGTTGAAAAAGCTATATTTCCTCCATTGACATTCTTTTGTGCATTTGTCAAAAATCAGTTTGCCATATTTGTTTTTAAGAGTCTGTCCTGGATTCTCTCTCCTGTCCCTCCAATCTGTGTTTATCCCTCCACCAATACCACACTATCTTGACTACCGTAGCATCATATGAAGTCATAACACAAGTGATTCCATATACTTTAATCTTATTAACTTATTTTCACTACAATTTAACTATTCTAGGGCCTGTTGCTTTACATATAAATTTTAAAATAAACGTGTCTTTGTCTACAAAAGTTCTTGCTATGATTCTGATAATTGTTGCATTAAACTTGTATATCAATTTGGGGAGAATTGATGTCTTTACTGTGTTCAGTTTTCCATCCATGGTATGTCTCTCCATTTATATAGATCTTTGATTTCCTTCATCAGAATTTTGTAGTCTTCAGCATACAAGTGCTTTACATGTTTTGTTAGATTTGCACTGAAGTATTAAATTTTTTAGCTATTGTAAATGTATTCTATTTTTCATTTCAGTGTCCACACATTCATTGTTGATCTAGTATCTGACAACCTTGCTGAATGCATTTATTAGTTCTAGAAGGTTTTTAAATTATTCCTGAGATTTACTATGTAGACAATTATGTCATTTGCAAATAGAGGCAGTTTTATTTATGCCTTTCTATTTTGTATGCCTTTTATTTCCTTTTCTCATCTTATTGCACTGACTAAAACTTCCAGCACTTTGTTGAATAAGAGTGGCAGCTGGGCGTGGTGGCTCATGCCTGTAATCCCAACACTTTGGGAGGCCAAGGCATGAGGATCACTTGAGGCCAGAAGTTGGAGACCATCCTGGGCAACATAGTGAGACCTTGTCTTAAAAATAAAATAAAATAAAAGAGTGGCAAGAGAGGGCATTCTTGTCGTCAGCTATAGGTTTTTGTACTTGCCTTTTATCAAGTTGAGGAAGTTCCCTCTATTCCTAGAAAACTGAGTATTTTTTTATTCTGAATGGGTGTTGTATTTTCTCAAGTCACTTTTCTGCATCAATTTATGTGATCATGTAAGTTTTCTTCAGTGGCCTTTTAGTATCACAGATTACATTGATTGATTTTTGAATATTGAACTAGCTTTGCATCTCTGAAATAAGCACTATTTTGTCATTATGCATAATACCTTTTATACATTCTGAATTCTATTTGCTAATATCTTTTTTTTAAAAAATTATTTTTAATTTTGTGGTTATATAATAGGTTTATATATTTATGGGGTACATGAGATATTGTGATACAGGCATGCCATGTGTAATAATCACACCAGGGTAAAAGGAGCATCCATCCCCTCAAGCATTTATCCTTTCTTTGTCTTACAAACAACCCAATTATTCTCTTTTAGTTATTTTAAAATATACAATTATTGTTGACTGTAGTCACCCTGTTGTGCTATCAAATACTAGATCTCATTCATTCTATCTAATTATCTTTTTGTACCCATTAACCATCCCCTCTTCCCCTCCAACATTACCCTTCCCAGCCTCTGGTGATCATCCTTCTACTCTCTATCTCCATGAGTTCAATTGGTTTAATTTTTAGCTCCCACACATAAGTGAGAACATGTGAGGTTTGTCTCTGTGTACCTGGCTTATTGCACTTAACATAATGTCCTCCAGTTCCATCCTTGTTGTTGCAAATGACAGGATCTCATCCTTTCTTATGACTGAATATTACTCCATTGTGTATAAGCACCACATTTTCTGTATCCATTCATCTACTGATGGATACCTAGGTTGTTTCCAAATCTTGGCTTATTGTGAATAGTGCTGCAATAAACATGAGAGTGCAGATATCTCTTTGATATACTGATTTCCTTTCTTCTGGGTATATACCTAGTAGTGGGACTGTTGAATCACATAGAAGTTCTATTTTTAGTTTTTCGAGGAACCTCCACAGTGATCGTGCTAATTCACATTCCCACCAACAGTGTACAATGGTTCCCTTTTCTCCGCATCATTGCCAATATTTGTTATTGCCTGTCTTTTGAATAAAAGCCATTTTAACTGGAATGGTATATCATCTCACCCCAGTTTTGATTTGCATTTCTCTGATGATCAGTGATGTTCAGCACTGTTTCATGTACCTGCTTGCCATTTGTATGTCTTCTTTTGATGTTTATTCAGATCTTTTGCCCGTTTTAAAATCAGATTATTAGATTTTTTTTCCTATAGAGTTGTTTGAGCCCCTTGTATATTCTGGTTATTAATCCCTTTTAGATAAATAGTTTGCAAATATATTCTCATTCTGTGGGTTATTTCTTCACTTTGTTGTTTCCTTTGCCAGGCAGAAGCTTTTAACTTGGTGTGATCCCATTTGTCCATTTTTGCTTTGGTTGCTTGTGCTTGCGGGGTATTACTCAAGAAATCTTTGCCTAGTCCAATGTCCTGGAGAGTTTCCCCGATGTTTTCTTGTAGTAGTTTCATAGTTTGAGGTCTTATATTTAAGCCTTTAATCCCTTTTGTTTTTTCATATGGTGAGAGATAGGACTCTAGTTTCATTCTTCTGCATATGGATATCCAGTGTTCTCAGCACAATTTATTGAAGAGACTGCCCTTTCCCTAGCGTATGTTCTTGGCAACTTTGTAAAAAATGAGTTCAGTGTAGATGTGTGGATTTGTTTCTGGGTTAAACAAATTTTCAAGAGAAAAACAACCTCATTGAAAAGTGGGCAAAGGACATGAACAGATGCTTTACAAAAGAAGACATACATGCGGCCAACAAGAATATGAAAAAAATCTCAATATCACTGATCATTAGAGAAATGCAAATCAAAATCACAATGAGATACCATCTCATGCCAGTCAAAATGGCTATTACTAAAAAGTCAAAAAATAACAGGTGCTGGCAAGGTTGTGGAGAAAAGGGAACACTCATACATTTGTTGGTGGGAGTGTAAACTAGTTCAACCATTGTGAAAAGTATCCTGGAGACTTCTCAAAGAACTAAAACAGAACTACCATTTGATCCAGCAATCACATTACTGGTATATACCCAGAGGAATATAAATCATTCTACCATAAAGATACATGCACACAAATGTTCATTGCAGCACTATTCACAATAGCAAAGACATGGAATCAACCTAAAGGCCCATCATTGACAGACTGGATTAAGAAAATGTGGTACATATACACCGTGGAATACTATGCAGCCATAAAAAAGAACAGTATCATGTCTTTTGTGGGAACATGGATGGAGCTGGAAGCTATTATTCTCAGCGAACTAACGTAGGAACAGAAAACCAAATACTACATGTTCCCACTTATTAGTGGGAGCTAAATGATGAGAACTCATGAAAACAAAGAAGGGAACAACAGACACTGGGGGCTCCTTGAGAGTGGAGGTTGGGAGGATGGAGAGGAACAGAAGAGATAACTATTGGGTACTGGATTTAATACCTGTGTGATTAAATAATCTCTACAACAAACCCCCATGACACAAGTTTACCTATGTAAAAAACCTTCACATGTACCCCTAAACCTAAAATAAAAGTTAAAAACAGAATATATCATTATTAACTATAGTCATCACATTGTGCAATAGATCTCTTGAATTTATTCCTCTTATCTAACTGAAATTTTGTATCCTTTGACCAACATCTTCCTCAACCCCTTCACTGCCCCCAGTCCCTGGTAACCACCATTTTATTCTCTACTTCCATGTGTTCAAATGTTTAAGATTCCACATATAAGTGAGATCACATGGTATTTGTCTTTCTGTGCCTGGCTTATTTCACTTAACATATTTTCCAGTTTTACCCATGTTGTCACAAATGACACGATTTCCTTCCTTTTTAAGGCGGA
Source organism: Pan paniscus (assembly GCF_029289425.2). NCBI lineage: Eukaryota > Metazoa > Chordata > Mammalia > Primates > Hominidae > Pan > Pan paniscus. The sequence continues at coordinate 118,692,874 of NC_073272.2, forward strand.
ATAGTATTTCGTTGTGTACGTATACCACATTTTCTTTATCCATTCATCTGTTGTTGAACTCTTAGATTATTTCCATATCTTGGCTATTGTAAATAATGCTGCAATGAACATAGGAGTGCAGATATCTCTTCAACACACTAATTGTATTTTCTTTGGGTATATACCCAGTAGTGGGATGGCTAGATCATATGGTAAAAATTTTACTTTTAATTCTTCGAAAAATCTCCATACTGTTTTCAATAATAGCTGTACTAATTTACATTCCCATTAACAATGTACACGGGTTCCCTTTCTCCACATCCTCACAAACACTTGTTTTTTGTTTTTTGTTTTGTCTTTTTGATAATAGCCATTCTAACAGGTGTGAGGTAATAGCACATTGTGGTTTTAATTTGCATTTCTCTGACAATTAGTGATGCTTAGCATTTTTCATATACCTGTTCATCATTTGCATGTTTTCTTTTGAGAAACATCTATTGAGGTCCTTTGCCCAGGTTTTTTGTATTCCTGTATTTTTGTATTCTTTAATCAGGTTATTTGTATTCTTGCTGCTGAGTTATTTTAGTTTCTCATATATTTTGGCTATTAACCCCTTATAGGACATACCCTTTGCAAATGTTTTCTCTCATTACATACATTATCTTTTCACTCTGTTTATTGTTTCCTTTGCTGTACAGGAGCTTTTCGGTTTGATGTAATCCCATTTGCCTATCTTCACTTTTATTGCCTATGTTTTTCAGGTCATATGCAAAAATAATTGCCTAGACCAATGTCACGGATATTTCCCCTGTTTTCTTCTAGTAGTTTCATAGTATCAGTTCTTACATTTAACACTTTACTCCATTCTGAGTTGATTTTGTATATAGTGTGAGACAAGGATCTAATTTCATTCTTTTGTACATAAATAATTGTTCAAACACCAATTATTAAAGAGACTCTCCTTTCCTGCTTTCCCCATTATGCTTTTCCCCATTTCCCCCATTGTATGTTCTTAGCACCTTTGTCAAAATCAATTGACCATAAATGGGTGGATTTATTTCGGGGCTCCGTATTCTGTTCTATTGGTCTATGTGTCTGTTTCTATGCCAGTATCACGCTGTTTTGATTACTATCGCTATATAGTAGATTTTGAAGTGAGGTAGTGTGATGCCTCCAGGTTTGTTCTTTTTCAAGATTGTTTTGGCAGTTCGGGGTCTTGTGGTTTCATACAAATTTTAGGATTACTTTTTCTATTTTAGTGAAAAATGTCTGAAATTTTGATAGACATTTCACTGAATCAATAGATTGCTTTGGGTAGTATAGATATTTTAACAATATTAATTTTCCAACCTGTGAACATGGAATATCTTTCCATTTATTTGTGTCTTTTTCCATTTCTTTTATTAAAATTTTATAGTTTTTGGTATACAGGTTTTTCATGTCCTTAGTTAGATTTATTCCTAAGTATTTTTTGTAGCTATTGTAAATGGAATTATTTTCTTGATTTCTTTATTGGATAGTTTGCTGTTAGTATATAGAAATACTACTGAATTTTTGTATGTTGATTTTGCATCCTACAACTTTGCTGAACTTATTTGTTCTAACAGGATTTTTTGGCAGAATCTTTAGGGTTTTCTACACATAAGATCATGTCATCTACAAACAGGGACAATTTCATTTAACTTCTTCCTTTCTAATTTGGATGTCTTTCTTTCTCTTGCCTAATTGCTCTAACTAGGGTGTCCAGTGCAATGCTGAATAGAAGTGATAAAAGTAGTCATTCTTGTCTTGTTTCTAATCTTAGTGGAAGATCTTTTAACTTACCACTATTGAGTATGATGTTACCTGTGGGTTTGTCATTCATGGCTTTTATTATGTTGAAGTACATTTCTTCTATATCTAATTTTTCGAGAGTTTTTTTTATCATGAAAGGATGTTTTCAAGCAATTTTGTTAAATGCTTTTCTGAATCTATTGAGATATCATATGGTTTTTGCGCTTCATTCTGTTAATGTAGTGTACCACATTTATAGGTTTGTGTATGTTGAACTATCCTTGCATCCCTGGAATAAATCCCACTGATCATGGTAATGGTCGATTTCTCATCAAGCCTTAGCTACCTTCCCGTGGGGCAGGGCTCCGGACCTGCAGCCCGCCATGCCTGAGCCTCCCACCCCCTCCATGGGCTCCTGTGTGGCCCGAGCCTCCCCAACGAGCACCGCCCCCTGCTCCAGGGCGCCCAGTCCCATCGACCACCCAAGGGCTGAGGAGTGCGAGCACACGGCATGGGACTGGCAGGCAGCTCCACCTGCAGCCCTGGTGCGGGATCCACTAGGTGAAGCCAGCTGGGCTCCTGAGTCTGGTGGGGACGTGGAGAGTCTTTATATCTAGCTCAGGGATTGTAAATACACCAATCAGCACCCTGTGTTTAGCTCAAGGTTTGTGAGTGCACCAATCGACACTCTGTATGTAGCTGCTCTGGTGGGGCCTTGGAGAACCTTTATGTCTAGCTCAGGGATTGTAAATACACCAATCGGCACTCTGTATCTAGCCGCTCTGGTGGGGCCTTGGAGAACCTTTATGTCTAGCTCAGGGATTGTAAATACACCAATCGGCACTCTGTATCTAGCTCAAGGTTTGTAAACACACCAATCAGCACCCTGTGTTTAGCTCAAGGTTTGTGAGTGCACCAATTGACACTCTGTATCTAGCTGCTCTGGTGAGGACGTGGAGAACCTTTATGTCTAGCTCAGGGATTGTAAATACACCAATCGGCACTCTGTATTTAGCTCAAGGTTTGTAAACACACCAATCAGCACCCTGTGTTTAGCTCAAGGTTTGTGAATGCACCAATCCACACTCTGTATCTAGCTGTTCTGGTGGGGCCTTGGAGAACCTGTGTGTCGAAACTCTGTATCTAACTAATGTGATGGGGACGTGGAGAACCTTTGTATCTAGCTCAGGGATTGTAAACGCACCAATCAGCGCCCTGACCAAACAGGCCACTCGGCTCTACCAATCAGCAGGATGTGGGTGGGGCCAGATAAGAGAATAAAAGCAGGCTGCCCTAGCCAGCATTGGCAACCCACTCCGGTCCTCTTCCACACTGCGGAAGCTTTGTTCTTTTGCTCTTTTCAATAAATCTTGCTACTGCTCACGTTTTGGGTCCACGCTGCTTTTATGAGCTATAACAGTCACCTCGAAGATCTGCAGCAGCTTCACTCCTGAGCCCAGCGAGATCACGAGCCCACCGGGAGGAAGGAACGACTCCAGACGCTCTGCCTTAAGAGCTGTAACACTCACTGTGAAGGTTTGCAGCTTCACTCCTGAGCCCAGCGATATCACGAGCCCACCGGGAGGAAGGAACAACTCCAGACGCTCTGCCTTAAGAGCTGTAACACTCACTGCAAAGGTCTGCAGCTTCACTCCTGAGCCAGTGAGACCACGAACCCCCCAAAAGGAAGAAACTCCGAACACATCTGAACATCAGAAGGGACAGACTCCAGACGCGCCACCTTAAGAGCTGTAACACTCACCGCCAGGGTCCGCAGCTTCATTCTTGCAGTCAGTGAGACCAAGAACCCACCAATTCTGGACACAGTAGTGAAAGTCCAGGTTACACCCTTGGCCTCCTTTCATACCTGAAGGGGGCTGTTGAGTGGGGGTAGGAGTTCCAGCTCCCCACTCAGGGTCCACTGATTCCTGGCCGAGAGGTACAGGAAGGCTTCTTAATGTTCTCCATGTGGGTTCTACTGACGTAAGTGGAGGAGGCTCTGTTACTCCCAGGAAATGGCTAAAGTCCTGACTCTCTTCCAAGCCTCCTCTGAGAGCACCAGGCAGGAGGGTTAGGAGGCCTTCTTACATAACCTCGTGTGGGTGGAAGTCTAGGCCTTTGCTGGCATGGATAAGGGTGTTGCTGCAATGGTCTATTGGGCTAGAGAAAACATTTTCCTTGGGGCCTTTTTTTATCTCTACTCATTGGCAGTTCTGAATTGCCAGCCTCTGCAGTTCTGGGTCGCTGCCTTCTTTAGCCCAAGTCTAGGATATATGAGGCAAAAAAAATAAAAATAACCACCCAAGAAACTCACCACCATATCATTTCTTGGGTCCCAAGATCCTTAGGCGGTCTGCCTTCTCTTCACCTTTCAGAGTCTTCTTATGTTTGTTTTATATACAATGACGAGTTTTTAGTTATACTTAGTGAAAAAATAGCAAAAGTTATGTGTACTCCACTTTCCCAAAAGCAGAAGTCCTAGACTTTAAAAAATAATTAATTCAAAGGATAGAGATCAAAGGTAAAAATATTTTCACACTCTTAGTCTCATTCAAATCAAGAAAATGGGTAGCCTCAAGGTATGGGGCTCTGTCTCTAAGGAAATATTACCCTTGGCTTTACTATCCTTTAAGCAATAGGGAAACTATGCACTTTTAAAAGAGCCCCTTGTGTTTTGAGCTGCTTGTGTTCATTCTTATTCATCAAGTGTTTTTTTTTTTCAAAGTGAGCTCCGCAGAGTACCTTCCTCAGCATTATCTTGAAATAATTTAAGACATAGAATACCATGTCCTGATCTAGACCTGCTGAATTAGAGCCCAGGATTGGAGATTAGGAACCTATACTTTAACAATCATCTCCTGCCCCCAAGGTATGAGAACCTCTGATTTAAGCCATTGATAAAATTTCTGAAGGAGATCAGGCCAATAATAAAGACTTGTAACAGGCCTGGAGACTGTCCTTGAGAAGCTATTAATCATTTATCAGGACCCTTGGGGCAGACTTGGTCAACCAGCTACTAAACCCCCTTATTATTCTCACAGCGAGTCCTTATTGTGCTGCTTTGCAAATATCATGAAAATCCTCAGGTAGTGCTTTGCCAAATTTCACTTGTTTTATCTGCTGCATTGCCCTGACCGATCATTCTAGTAAACCTATTAAAGATCATGAAACTAGGCCGGGCACAGTGGCTCACGCCTGTAATCCCAGCACTTTGGGAGGCCAAGGAGGGTGGATCACGAGATCAGGAGATCGAGACCATCCTGGCTAACACAGTGAAACTCCGTCTCTACTAAAAATACAAAAAATTAGCCAGGTGTGGTGGCAAGTGCCTGTAGTCCCAGCTACTCAGGAGGCTGAGGCAGGAGAATGGCTTGAACCCGGGAGGCGGAGGTTGCAGTGAGCCAAGATCGAGCCATTGCACTCCAACCTGGGTGACAGAGCGAGACTCCATCTCAAAAAAAAAAAAAAAAATAAATAATAAAAAATAATAATGAAACTAGTCTGACAGGTTTCATTCCCAGTGAAATTACACTGGGTCCAGTGAACATAAACCATCCTTTTAAAATAATCCACTTTAGATTGTCTCCTGGAATCAACAAGCTTGTTCTGTCCATTTACACTTCCTCTATTATTTCCTTTTTGAAATCCATGATCACATTTGCCTGTCTTTAGGCTTCTAGCAACCCCCCTGCATATGCTCCAAATTGATGAAAATAAAATTATCCCCAAGGGTGGTTTAGAGGTCTCACTAGCTAGTTCTTCCAATATTCTGAGAGATATAATTTGTCCAGACAACTGAACTTGGTTAAAGCAATGAAATACTCTTTGACAACCATTTTACATACCCTGGACTTTTCTTCTTTTATCAATATTTGGTCTAAACTATTGTTATTCAAAGTATGGTTCGAGGACCAACAGTAGCATTACCTGGGAGCCTGTTAGAAGTGCAAATTATTGGGCCCCACCCAGACCTACCAAACCACAATCTCATTTTAACAAAATTCCTAAGTGATGTATAAGTGTGTTAAAGTTTGAAAAGCATTGGGCTAGACTGTTCAGTATGTAAATTTCTCCTTGACAAAAAATATAGGTGCAAAGTGAGAACAGAGGAGTTCTGCTCTATCTTTATCATCCATCAGTATGTCAATATCAATTGGACCCCTTTCTCAATTGTCTTCTGGCTCTTAACACAACTTTGTAATAATTATTTATGTAACTTTGTAAAAATTCTTTATGTTGCTCTTATCATTTCTTTTAAGCCTCAGGTCTACATCTGGTGTTTAGCCTTCTGGACACTGTTTATGCAGGTCTACACCAGTCTCCTGCATTTATTATTGGTTTTCTGGGGGTCCTTTCCAAATTTAACCCGCTAAGAACTAAAAGTTTCTTTTTCTCTTTTCTTTTTTTTTTTTTTTTTTGAGACAGAGTTGCCCAGGCTGGAGTGCAACAGTGTGATCTTGGCCCACTGCAACTTCCACCTCCCGGGTTCAAGCGATTCTCCTGCCTCAGCCTCCTGAGTAGCTGGGATTACGGGCATGAGCCACCACGCCCGACTAATTTTGTATTTTTAGTAGAGACGGAGTTTCACCAAGTTGGTCAGGCTGGTCTTGAACTCCTGACCTCAGGTGATCCACCCGCCTCGGCCTCCCAAAGTGCTGGGATTACAGGTGTGGGCCACTGCACCCGGCCCATACCATATTTCTGGGAGTCTCACCATGTTTCTCCTATGCTGTTCCAGTTTCAACTTCTCCATGTCTTCTACCTGCAAGGTTACCTGTAGAAATCTAACTGCTTCGTGTCCGTCATGAAATGCCAATGTACATGCTAACAGTGCTTTCTATCACTTCTCCCAAAGCTTTCAATCTTTGAGATCCCCAAATGGTTTTGGATTAGAAGGGTGTCCTCCCCAGCTCTGTGCCATACTCTGTCACTGAGGCTTTGAAACAACTCAGCTTTTGCTCAGTCTCTTAAAATCTCCCTTAGGCAGGGCCAGCAATTTATTATGTTCATTCATTTAATCATGGAAGTTAAAGGTCCGGAAAGGGAATTGATGCCATATTATCCCCTTGGAGCTCTTCTTATCCTCTTCTAGCCCTTCTCATCACCAAAAGCTCTTGTCTTATCTCATGGTTACAAAGCAAATGACCCCACATATATAAGTGAATGCAAATAGACACTGATGTGTGTTTAGGAAACAGGAGGAAAGAAGAGACTATATACTTTAGTAGTGACTGGATTCCAGTTCAGTCCATCAAATGTGCACAGTTATTACTGCATTTGATTAATTTTTAAACATTTAGGGAATTTCCCAGATATCTTTCTTTTTTGTTGTGGTTTTTTGGTTTCATTTTTGTTTTTCCCAGATATCTTTCTAAGTATTAATTTCTACTTTAATTCCTTTATGGTTAGTAAGCATATCTTTTATTATTTTTATCATTTTATATTTTTTGATACTTCCTTTACAGCCCAGCATATGGTTTCTCATGGTGAGTGTTTTTCATGCACTTGAAAAGAATGTCTTCTGTTGTTTTGGGAGAGTGGGGAGGAGTGAACTATAAATGTCAATTAGGACAAGTTGATTGATGGTGTCTTAATGACTGTTAACTTGTTCAACTGATTACTGAGCAAGGAGTGTTAAAGTCTCCAAATATAATTGTGAATTTGTCTATTTCTCCTTTAAATTATACCAGACTTTGCTTCAAAAGTTTTGCAGCTCTGTTACCAGGTACACACACTTAGAATTTTGTCTTCTTATGAATGAACCATTTTATCAGTATGAAATATCCCTCTGTATCTCTGGTAGTCCTCATGTCTTAAAGTCTACTTTATCTCATGATAATATTGTCAGTAGATTTCTTATGATTAGTATGTGCATAGTATATTTTTCCTTCTTTTTACTTTAACCTGTCTTTATATTTACAGCAGGTTTCTTATCGGCAGCCTGAACAACTTATGCCTTCATTTGGGGTGTTTCCTATGTTTAATGTAATCATTGATATGGCTGTTTCTAAGTCTTCCATCTTGGTATTTTTTTTCCATTTTTCCCATATTTTCTTTGTTCTTTTTTTCCTCCTCTTCTCCCTTCCTTGACATTACTTGAATATTTTTAGTAGTCTATTTTGGCTTTTTAGCCATATTTCTTATTTGATTTTTTTATTTTTAGTAGTAGTATTTTATGAATTAAAGGGTTAATTCATATGAAAACAGAATTCTTAAAGTGTATGTACCTGATAACAAAGCTGCAAAACATTTGAAGCAAAAACTGGTAGCATTTAAAGGAGGAATAGACAAATCCACAATTATATTTGGAGACAGTAACGCTCCTTTCTCAGTAATCAATACAAGTTGATAGTCATTAAGACACCATCAATCAACTTGTCCTAATCTGGGGATTACAATATGCATCCATAACTTACTACAGCGTACTTTTTTTTTTGAGATAGGGTCTCTGTCTGTCACGCAGGCTGGAGTGTAGCAGCGCTATCTCAGCTCACTGCAACCTCTGCCTCCTAGGCTCAAGCAATTCTCCCATCTCAGCCTCCCAAGTAGCTGGGACTTCAGGTTTGAACCACCATGCCAGACTAATTTTTGCATTATTGGTAAATGCGAGGTTTTGCCATGTTCCCCAGGCTGGTCTCTAACTCCTGGCTCAAGCACTCCACGCATCTCGGCCTCCCAAAGTTCTGAGATTACAGGCATGAGCCACTGCACTTGGCCAATAACTTATTGCAGTGTACTTTGAATTAATATTGTACCAATTCACACATATAATGTAAAAACCTTATAACAGTATATTTCCTTTTACTCCTCCCTTTTCCAGTGTACTATAGTTTTTATGCATATTTACTTCTATATAGTTTATAGATCCCATAATACATTGTTAGTCTTTTTGCTTTACATAGTCCATTGTCTTTTCTAGTACATTAAGAAATTCAAAAAACAAGTTTTTAAATATTTACTCAAGTGTTTACCATTTTCATTTCTACATGTAGCTTTGAATTTCCAGCTGGCATAATTTCCCTCAAGCCTGCAGAATTTCCTTTAACGTTTCTCATAGAGCAAGTCAGCTTGGGATGAATTATAATTGATTCTCATTATTTGGGGATCTATAAAGTCATCACACACACTGAGTTAAGAAATACTGAACCACTGATCCTAGGGGAAATACAGTAGGTTCATACAAGCCTCTGGTCACAACAGTTTCATCAACTGATCAATATGTAGCCGTGTGTTATATGTGTTTCTGTTTGAAGATATCTTCTATATTAGATACTGTTGATTCATTAACATTTAACTCATGGCCAATGGTATTTTAATTTATGCTTGAACAAAACTTAAATAACACATTTTTTTTTCCATTAGGCATATCACAGCCTTGTTGCACTTAGGAATGCTAAACATCACTTCAGTACTACATTTTGGGACCGTTTAAGATAGTGAAATTACTAATAAAAATGTGGAAAATGTGACACTAAATAGACCATGGAAATGACACTTTTTTACAGTATGAGAACTGAAGCAAGAAGGCAGAACATTGCGTTGTTTGGCCTCAGCTGGGAACATGCACTTTAGGCAATTCAAATTTTTTGCTGCTCTCCATGTGTCCCTGAAAGCTGGTGAAAGTACCATGAGAATTGATTTGGGGTTACAAATAAATTGTAGCAAGTAGGTGAATTTGCAAATAAATAATTTGAATAATAACAATTGACTATGTCTTATCTTTCTAGAATGTTTTGTCTTCCTTTAAAGAGTGTTGAGCTTTTGGGGGACATTGAATTTTTTTCTGGCAGGCTATTACTTATCTAATGTCTAAAAATATTTGTTCTATATATTTTATTTATATTTATTTACAGCAAGAAGGTAAATCTGATGCTCATTTCTCCATCATGGTTAAATCATCCCTGCATTTGGAGGGTGTGATGGTTAATACTGAGCGTCAACTTGATTGGATTGAAGCATGCAAAATATTGTTCCTGAGTGTGTTTGTGAGGGTGTTGCCAAAGGAGATGAATATTTGAGTCAGTGAACAGGGAGAGGCAGACCCACTCTTAATCTGGGTGGGCGCCTTCTAATCAGCTGCCAGCATGGCTAGAATAAAGCAGGCAGGAGAAGGCAGAAGAGTAGACTTGCTGAGTCTTCTGGGCTTCATCTTTCTCCCGTGTTGGATGCTTTCTGCCCTCGAACATCAGACTCAGCTTTTGGGCTCTTGGACTTCAGCTTTTGGGCTCTTGGACTTATACCAGTGATTTGCCAGGGGCTCTTGGGCCTTTGGCCACAGACTGAAGGCTTCACTACTTTTAAGATTTTGAGACTCCGACTGGCTTCCTTGCTCTTCAGCTTGCAGACGGCCTATCGTGGGACTTCACCTCGTGATCGTGCGAGTCAATTCTCCTAATAAGCTCCCCTTCATATATACATCTATCCTATTAGTCCTGTCCCTCTAGAGAACCCTGCCTGACTAATACAGAAGGAAAGGCATAAATGAAGTAGTCACTCATCTCCCAATAGCTGTTGTGCGTATGTAGATGAAAAGGAGTACAGAGTTACCTATGCAAAATGTGGTCATTGTATAAAGAACGACTTTTCAACACTGTGCTAGGGGTTATGAGAAATAAAAGAGAAGGCAAAACCCAGCTCTTATTCCGAAGGACTTTAAGTTTCAGTTGGAAGGCAAGTTGTCATATGTGAAATGTCAATGTTTATCTTACTTCAACCCCTACCCCACTGGTCCTAACCCTGTTCCTCTCTGAGTCTTCCCCAGAAAATACTTACGGAGATGTCTTCAGGCTGAGGAGCCAAGGAAAATTTCTTTGGGTATTGTACACCATACCCTCAAATTGTTCTATTGTACTTAGGTCCTACGTTTACCATTTAGAGCTACCAACTCATTCTGCTTTGAGTGGAACGTTCCAGAAAAAGCCTTGTTTCAGGAACCCCATCAGTCCTGGGAAACCAGAATGGTTGGCTATCTGAGCCCATATTGCTCACAGCATTGCCAGTGCCAGCCTGGGTGACCAAGTGAGACCCTGTCTCAAAAACAAAAACAAAAACAAAAAAAGTTCCTGAGAGTTTCATACATTTTTTGGTGATATCAGCATGCAAATAAGATCCACATATTACAATTGGTTGATACGTCTTTTAAGTCTCTTTTCATCTATAGGTTCCTCCACTATTTCTTTTTTTTTCCCATTAGAATTGATTAGTAAAGATACTAGTTAATTTTTCCTATAGAGTTTCCCACTGTCTATGGATTTTGCTGATTGCATCCTAGTAATATATTTCAAGTAAACTGGTAGTTAGATCTAGGGGCTTGTTCAGATTCAGGTTTGATTTTTTAGCAAGACAGTTTCATAAGTGGTGCTGTGTACTTTCATCAGAGGTACATAATATCTGGTTGTCTCTCTTCTTATGATGCTGGCAGCCATTGATGACCATTGCCTAGTCCACTATTTCATTAGGAATTGTCAAATTGTTACCGGGGGGTCCTTGCTCCCAGAGCTCTCAAGATGGTGGCAAGCCTCGCGTTCTCTGACCTGGGGTTCTTGACCTCATGGATTCCAAGGAATGGAATCTTGGGCCATGCAGTGAGTGTTATAGCTCTATTAGAAGCCGTGGGTCATGGAAGAGAACCATGGAACCCAGTGACTAGTGTTCAGCTCGATTAGGATGAAACCCGGGCACTTAGCCGTGCAGGAACAATGGCAAGCCTTTAGCCTGATTCGGAGCGGCAATGGGCACCTTGCTGGATCAGGAGCACAGTGGACACCCTGCTGGATCCGGAGGGATGGAAGTCAGTGGCGGGTCTGCAACGGCGGCAAACACCAGTGGTGGATGGCGAGCGAAAGCTCAGCTGTAGCCATAACAAACATGGACCAAAAGAGAGTGCACTTGCAAGATTTAATAGAGTGAAGACAGAGCTCCCATACAAAGGGAGGGGACCCAAAGAGGGTAGCCGTTGCCGGCTCAAATGCCTGGGATTATATCCTGATCCTTGTCCCTCCCGCTGTGCTCTCAGGCAACAGATGATTGGCTATTTCTTTACCTCCTGTTTTTGCCTAATTAGCATTTTAGCGAGCTGTCTTTACTATCTGATTGGTCGGGTGTGAGCTAAGTTGCAAGCCCCATGTTTAAAGGTGGATGCAGTCACATTCCCAGCTAGGCTTAGGGATTCTTAGTCGGCCTAGGAAATCCAGCTAGTCCTGTCTCTCAAAATGGCAATATTCTATCATTCTTTCTTCACTCATTAACTGGAATACTCCTATGAAAAGAAACTCCCCATCAACAAATTTTTTACTACCCCGTGGTACAATTGTATAGAAAAGACTTCAGTGACAACTTTGCTGATAGATCTCCATATGCACCTGTGAAAGGAAAATAAATCTTGGGACCCCAAAATCACTAAGCTAAAGGAAAAAGTCAAGCTGGGAACTGCTTAGGGCAAATCTGCCTGCCATTCTATTCAAAGTCACCCCTCTGCTCACTGAGAGAGATGCATATCTGATTGTCTCCTTTGGAGAGGCTAATGAGAAACTCACAAGAATGCAACCATTTGTCTCTTATTTACCTATGACCTGGAAGCTCTCTCCCCACTTCAAGTTGTCCCGCCTTTCTGGACCAAACCACAAACTAATGTTCATCTTACATATGTTGATTGATGTCTCATGTCTCCCTAAATGTATAAAATCAAACTGTGCTCTGACTACCTTGTGCACATGTCATCAGGTCCTCCTGAGGCTGTGTCACGGGCACATGACCCCAACCTTGCCAAAGTAAACTTTCTAAATTATCTGAGACCTATCTCAGATATTCAGTGTTCAAATTTCGGTAACCACAAAGGGATTCTGAGTGGAGGTACCCCTGAACTTTGACAAATCTCATATTGGTGCTTGGTACCAGCATGAGCAACTTTGTGGCTCAAACCAATAGGACAATTTGCTGAGGTCTGGGAGCACCCCCTCCAGAGAATCCCTGATATCCCTAAATTTGGTAGAGATCTAAAGTTTATTTTGCTGTACAACTCCCTTTTTTTGGAGTTTTACTTGCTTCTAACACGGAAGGCAAGATTCCCTGCTTCCATGACGATGGAAAGCAAGAACCTCCTTTATGGAGTTTGAGCTCACTCCCAACAAGAAAGACGAGTTTGAGTTTTTTTCCTGCTTCAAGGATAGTAGAAAGCAGTCTTCAACCTGAGACCCATTCCTAGGTAAGTTAACAACCAGCTGGTTTTAATTTCTCCTTACCATTAGAGTGCTCAGTGATCATATTGTTGGGGTTTTTTATTGTTGTTTGTCCTGGTCTTTCTCCCATCAGATTTGACCAACTCCACCTGACTTGGTCAAATCCGAGTGAGAATTCCAAATTATGGATAACAAAGCCTCTCTAATTTGGCAAAAATTCCTCGCAGCTGCAAAAGAGGAAAAAACAAAAAAAGCCATGCGCTTGGATTTTGTGTTTGCTTCCTGTCTTAAAAAACAAATGTTCTTTCGTTTACTTTTCTTCCACTCTATACCTCCTTCCCCCTATGCCATCTGCAGTACAAAAAATCTAGAGAAGGCTTCCAATGACTTGAGCCCCTTTCAAGAAATCAGAACAAAGATACCACTCACCCCTTTTGGAGTGTTCTGTTTTCCTTGTGGAGTTCCAAGAGTCATGGACAGGTTTTTCTTAGGTCTAAAGCTGTATTTTCCTGTATTGCATGACCTGACCTTTTTGGCTTTGGGAGTACCAGAAATAACCTTGTACTATGAGAGAACTTGACCTCGGCATGTGTAATGGCAGATGAGAGCTACAAAATTAGGGGTGGCTGAGCACAGTTTACAGGAAGTGGTCTTCACTGTTGTTGTTGTTGTTTCCCTCCTAGGAAACTGTTATTTAAGGATCTTAATTCTAGTTCAGAGATGTATTCTAAAGGGTCTTCTCTATTGCTTTTTCTCCCAAAATTAATCTCGATTCAGCTTGTCTGTGCGCATTTGCGTGAGGAACTGAACTGTTGTTTTCATAGATAAATGAGGGACTGAGTTTTCTCAGCTCTGAAGAGAAAGGGCATTTTGATCCTCCCAGCCAAAAGGCACTCCAGGGTGTATTTCCTGGATAAGCCTTTTTTTAAAATTAATTTTTGTTGGGGATTTCCCTGTAGGGCCACTGAACGTTTCGAGGGGTCAATCCCCCAGACATTCCCACATGGCCCCCAGTCAAATCAGCTGTTATTTTTCTATTAAGATAAAAACCACTGTTTGGATCCAACACGGTTTTTTTTGCAAGCTGGTGAATTTGTATTTACCTCATGGCTAAGGTTCTGAAGTAAAAGCGATAGGATCTGTGTGTGTGTGTGTGTGTGTGTGTGTGTGTGTGTGTGTGTGTGTGTATTTTAAAGGCCTTTATAATTTTTATAATTTTATGTTTAATTGGCAATTAAATCCGTTTTAATTTCCCTCTAGCACACCAAAGTATTTATCTCCATACCTTATGATGTATATCTTGCTATTTGATTTTCACCTGACTTGTTTCCTTTAATATGCAAATTTAAGCCTATTTAGCTGACAACTGCCTAGGGTAGTGAAAAAGGTTATGAAGAATTTGAAAGCCCAAGATAGGGAAAAATAAAAGGTTTTTATGACTCTATAAGATGTACATTCTATCAGCATGCCTAATACGTCTACGTATTTATGTACCCAATGTTTCACTACTGAAAATATATGCAAGAGCTCTAACTAATTGGCTTAAGAAAATAAAAGCACTTGAATCAAATACTTTATCAGGAAAAAACAAAAGACTAGTCAAATGCTTTTTCAAGTTTACATAACTTAAGTAAAATCTTTAATAAATAAGCTAGCTTTAAAATTATTGGTAAAGTAATATTAAAAATGTCTTAAGAATTGCCAGCATACATTTTTGTTTGCATTTATTAATCAAGCAATTTCATACTTATCCCTGCCAAATACTACAAGGTGTCAAAATTTGGCATAGGGGTTACAAAACCATAAACCTAGCCCAAAACAGAATGATCTTTGTCATGTAATCTTTAATAAATAAGACATTGATATTAGTTTAATGAAAATAGCAACATCTTGAATTTAGTAAGATTGCCATAACTTCTAGTCTTCTGGCTTTATGCAGTCCAGTCCACAGGCAGTAAGGTTTGTTTTCGGAAGGGACTGTTACCATCTTTGTCTCAAAGTCAAACTGTAAATTGAATTCCTCCCAAAGTTAGTTTGGCCTGCACTCAGGAATGAACAAGGACAGCTTGGAGGTTAGAAGCAAGATGGAGTCAGTTAGGTCAGATCTTTTCAACTGTCTCAGTTATAATTTTGCAATGGCGGTTCCATAACTTTAAATGATGACTACCGCAGTTTTCATAAATAATCTAGGTAAACAATTAAAATGAAATAATTAGGTAAACGTAATGGGATGAATACTTGTAGACAAACTCATCATAATTTAGACTCTAAAGTTAAATTAAATAATAGATATTTAAAATACTAAAAGTACAAAAATTAGCCAGGTGTGGACTCATGCACCTGTAATCCCAGCTACTTGGGAGGCCGAGGTGGGAGAATTGCTCGAACCTGGGAGGCAGAGGTTGCAGTAAGCCAAGATTGCATCACTGCACTCCAGCCTGGACGACAAAGCAAGACCCTATCTCAAAAAAAAAAAAAAAAAGAAAAGAGGATTTATTAAAAAAAAAAAACTTTCATATGATCAAGTTGTCTATTAATTAAAGGGAAATTATAATGGTCTTTCTAGAGATTCGGCTTGATGTAAAAAAAACCACTTACACACTAAATAATTGGTTAGAATAATGAAATTTTCTTAAGGGATTGATTTACTCAATAAATTATGAGAGATTTTAGTTTTTTAACCCAAAGTTCAATTTGTATTGCATCTTGCCGTTTTTGGTTTTCTCTCCCCTTTTAAAGGGCAAGAAATAGTAATGCTCTCCAACTCATTTTTCAACTCATATAAGTTTTTCTCCTTGAGTTTTGTTTGTTGTGGCCGGATGCTAACAATGTTTACTTAAAAGTCTAAAGGAAATTCTTTCTTCCAACATAATATTCCGTGCAGTGCCGAAGGTCTTTTCTTTTGCCTTTTGGTAACTGGCCTAACAGATTTTATGGTTTATTGAAACAATTCCTATGCTATTATTATTAAGTTTTGGTTTACTTAGGAAAAAAAATGAAATCAAAAAAAATTTTTAAATTAAGGTTATTATATTCATGTATCTTTCTGTATGGGCTTGTAAAGTCATTGTGACATAGAGTTACAGGGCTTTGGCGCCTGGATCTAAAAAGGACACCAAGTCCTCCGAAATCTTAAACACTGACAGCAATTAAAGCCTCATCTTCAGGCCCAGTAGAGATGCCAATCAAAATAAACTGCATTCCTGAGGCACAGGCCAGAAATTAAAGCTATCTAACTCCTCAAGGCCCAGGAACTATTGCAGAAGAGGTGGGCATGAGATTGTAAGGGCCAACGTTGAGAGATAAAATAAGTTCAGTTTCTCTATAAATTAATCATTAATGTCGAAGGCACACTGATGCAAGACCAGCATATGGGCCCCTGTGTCAGATTAATAAGTTTTTCTTGAAGCATTAACCAACTCCTTAATAAAGGTTATAAAGATTATAAAAGGCTTATTGAAGTTATATCTTATGCTCAAGATTAAAATTTTATAGATTGTTTATAAAATTTTGAAAAACAAATTTAATTGGCGTCATGCTGTTTTTATTAGGGCTTATTGTTTGGAAAATAAAGTCTCCTCTCTCAAAGAATGAAGGTTTTGGTCTTTTTTTTGAAATCCTTGAGTTATCAGTTTGGTGAAATGAATGGCTTATTTTACAATGATCTGTGATATCAAGTGTTTTAAACCTTTGATATTTGACACCTTCCAAAATCAAATTATAAATTATGTCTTTTTCTGATCTAATTAATCCTTTAAGATATTAGGTTCCCTAAAGTCCAAAAATGACATAATTTGGCCTATTTCATATAAACATCATACAGGAAACATTGTCAAGTGTGAAATGGTGTTTGGTTTTCTTTGAGCTGTATCAATATAAATATGTTATTGGTATGTGTTCCAAAATTATGGGAAAGTCCTATAATTCTGATATGACTTACTGTACATAATCAGAAATAATCATAATTGTTTTCTTAAATTATTGTGTGCCACAGAGGCAACAAATTTCCTTGTCCATTGTGTCTTTGACTATGGCTGCCCTAAAACTTTTTTCATCCATGGACAATTTTTGTCTTGTTTTCGTCCTCTTTAGAAGGTAGTTTTATAATCAGCTATAAAATTCTAACAGGTGCTCTTGAATACAAGTTTCTGAAAATTTTTGAGATTGTGACATCAGAATAAAAGAAAACTTTTCAGGACTCATGGAGAACTGAAATGTTCATGAATATCAAGCAGAACAGGAATTAACTACATGGACTGACATGCATAAGTACAATAAGAATCTGTTTTAATTTATAACAGGACACAATTTGAGAAACTGGTTATTTTACCAAAGCTTTGACTGGAATGGTGTGCTTTCCTTTAAGGAATCAAACTTGACTTATGGAGCCAATAAAAGCCCCATGGGAAAACTGGCCTTATACCTTGTCTACACAGTCCCTGTACAGGGTTCCTGACCTGTGGTAAGTAAAGAATGCCACTTTCTGACAGGTGCAGGAGCCCTAAGTTTATCTTGGAACCTCAAGAGGGGAGGAATTCACCCAATTCATAGGGTGGTTTTTTTGTTTGTTTGTTTTTTGGCATAGTCTCGATCTGTTGCCCAGGCTGGAGTACAGTGGTATGATCTCAGCTCACTGCAACCTCCGCTTCCCAGGTCCAAGTGATTCACCTGTCTCAGCTTCCCAAGTAGCTGGAATTACAGGCATGTGCCACAACACCCTGCTAATTTTTTTTGTATTTTGTAGAGACAGGATTTCACCATGTTGGCCAGGCTGGTCTCGAACTCCTGACCTCAAGTGATCCACCTGCATTGGCCCCCCCAAATGGCTGGGATTACAGGCATCAGCCACTGTGCCTGGCCCCAACTCATAGATATTTGATGGTACAAATCTATGGCTGGGCTTGGCTTTAAAAAAGTCTTATCTGAGATTCTTTCTATGGAACAAAGTTCCATCAACGCCAATTTAAAAGCCTATGTAAAAAATAATAATTCTTGCTGCACTGTATACAAATAATCAGGCCAAGTATAATAAAGCAAATCAGTCCTACCATGATTTGTCTTTAGTAAAGATGGAAAACTGGAGAGAGAAAAATTATGTTTCAAAAACTATAATACACCTGTTGTTAGATTCCAGTCTTGCCTAATGTTTTTCAGTTTTTTTTTTTTGTTTTTTTTTTAGATGGAGTCTTGCTCTGTCGCTCAGGCTGGAGTGCAGTGGTGCGATCTCGGCTCACTGCAAGCTCTGCCTCCTGGATTCACGCCATTCTCCTGCCTTAGCCTCCTGAGTACCTGGGACTACAGGCACCCACCACCACGCCCAGCTAATTTTTTGTATTTTTAGTAGAGACGGGGTTTCACCGTGTTAGACAGGATGGTCTCGATCTCCTGACCTCGTGATCTGCCCGCCTCAGCTTCCCAAAATGCTGGGATTACAGGCATGAGCCACTGCGCCCGGCCTTTTCAGTTTTTATTATTTTCTACAGTCTGGACCAAATTCTATTTTTTCTTGGTTACAAGTCTTCAAGATAATGTTTTCAATTTTTTTCCTTCTTTTTTCCCCCATTTTTCCTAATTAGGAGTCATTGAAAACTAAGCGTGCTTTCATAAAGCCCTGTGAACTGAAGTCAGACAACTTAAACTTTAGAAGAAAATAACAGCAACCCATTTACATACATAAACCACTTTCAAACCTGCCTACTGATTATGGACTTCAGAGTAATATGGCTTATACCAATTTTCCAGGATTGTTCTTTTGTTTGTTGTTGTTGTTTGTTTGTTTTTTGTTTTTTTGAGACGGAGTTTCACTCTGCCGCCCAGACTGGAGTGCAGTGGCGCAATCTCAGCTCACTGCTGCCTCTGCTCCTGGGTTCAAGCAATTCTCCTGCCTCAGCCTCCTGAGTAACTAGGACTACTAGTTACTAGTTAGTTGTCCTAACTACTAATGCCCGGCTAATTTTTTGTGTTTTTAATAGAGACAGGGTTTCACCATGTTGTCCAGGCTGGTGTTGAACTCCTGACCTCAGATGATCTGCCTGCCTCGGCCTCCCAAAGTGCTGGTATTACAGGCGTGAGCTACCACACCCAACCTGTTGTTGTTTTTCTCCCTATTTTCACTTCATAGGATGTGAAACTTCACAACCTGCTAAAAATGAACTTTCCTAATCATTCAGGACCTAACCATCTAGAAATAAACCAACCGAGCCATAAGAGATCAGACGAAACCTGAGACCAGAGACTCATTTTCTTCTGAAATGCTTTCTCCAAAAGATTTTTAAAAAGAAAAGGGGGGGAATGTGAAAGGAAATAAATCTTGGGACCCCAAAATCACTAAGCTAAAGGGAGAAGTCAAGCTGGGAACTGCTTAGGGCAAACCTACCTCCCATTCTATTCAAAGTCACCCTTCTGCTCACTGAGATGAATGCATATCTGATTCCCTCCTTTGGAGAGGCTCATCAGAAACTCAAAAGAATGCAACCATTTGTCTCTTATCTACCTAGGTTCTGGAAGCCCCCTCACCACTTCAAGTTGTCCCACTTTTGCTTCGAGTTGTCGTCCCCCCTTTCTGGACCAAACCAATGTTCATCCTACATATGTTGATTGATGTCTCATGCCTCCCTAAAATGTATAAAACCAAACTGTGCTCTGACCACCTTGGGCACATGTCATCAGGACCTCCTGAGGCTGTGTCATGGGCACATGTCCTCAACCTTGGCAAAATAAAATTTCTAAATTAACCGAGACCTGTCTCAGATATTTGGGGTTCACATAACTCAGGCTTTAGCTTCCAGTGTTTAAAATCACACCTTGAGTCTTCCTTTCCAAAGCATGCCTTCCATGCTAGTGTGTCTGGATCCAGCCTCAATAACAGCAAAATTTGAGAGAAAAGCTTAAAAATATATAAAATATCCATGTAGGAGGCCTAACATCCATTTATATGAAATTCCAGAAAGGAAGCAAAAACAAGAGAGGGAAAGAGGTAATTTTAAAAACAGAAAAAAATGTCTCATAACTGAAGAAAGATCTCAGTTTGAAAGATCACTGAGTGGGAATTAGGATGAAAGAAAAAGCCTCACACCTAAACACAGCCTCATGAAACTCTAAAATATCAAGAATAAAGGGATGATACTTAAGGCTTCTAGAAAAAGGGAAAAAATTATGTACAAAGAAATGGAAATCTTCATTAGCAGCAATAGATGTAAACAAAGCAAAGCAAAACAAACAAAATAATTTTCACTCGTGTCCGTGTGAAGAGACCACCAAACAGGCTTTGTGTGAGCAACATGGCTGTTTATTTCACCTGGGTGCAGGCAGGCTGAGTCCGAAAAGAGAGTCAGCAAAGGGAGATAGGGGTGGGGCTGTTTTATAGGATTTGGGAAGGTAATGGAAAATTACAGTCAAAGGGGGTTGTTCTCTGGTGGGCAGGGGCAGGGTTCACAAGGTGCTCAGTGGGGGAGCTTCTGAGCCAGGAGAAGGAAATTCACAGGGTTAATCAGTTAAGATGGGGCAGGAACAAATCACAATGGTGGAATGTCATCAGTTAAGGCGGGGCAGGGCCTTTTCACTTCTTTTGTGATTCTTCAGTTACTTCAGGCCATCTGGGCGTATACGTGCAAGTCACAGGGGATGCAATGGCTTGGCTTGGGCTCAGAGGCCTGACAATAATACCTGTGAATTTTGAGGGAAAATGACCTTGAACCTAGAATTCTATATTAGTCAAATATGAGAATAAAAATAAAAAGACATGTTTAGGCATGAGAGAACTCAGAAATTTTACCCCCAGCCCTCTTCTCTGAAAAAAATTACTTGAGGATGTATTCTAACAATAAAAAAAAAAAGAGAGCCAAGAAAGAGAAAGACCTAGGATGTAAGAAACAGAGATGATAACCCAGGAATGCAATGAAAAAAAAAATCCTAAAATGGTAGCTGTGAAGGAGTGAGGCATAGAAAGAGTGGGTATATGTTAGAGCATTTAACAAGTCGTCTATGTGAACAATTGGAAGGTATCAGTAATATGGTGACAAAGGCACCTATATCTTCTGCCAAAAAATAATTAGAAATTTTAAGAAAGGAAAACTTTCCCAAAAAGTCATGATCCATATATCAAACAATCTAAAATGTGGCATAACTCAGCAATTGGAGTGTAAGAAAAGAGAAACCATTTGAACTGGAAATTTGTACTATTTCCCTTCAAGTGGCCTAGGTATAGGGATACAGGATTACATCTCCTCCAGTGATCAAATCACACATTCTGTTTTCTGCAACTAATAACATTTACAAAATTATAATTTTGTAAGTGATGTTTATTGGCTTTCAGAATCAACCTATAGAAAAAGTATGAAAGACAAATATAGTTATAGAATGGAATGTAAATATGAAAATGGTTTAAACTTTAACAATGTTAAAGTACTCAAATAACCAGGAGAAGTGGGGAGTAATTTCTTCATTTGACACAGTAAGCCTCAAGAAGTAAGTATAAATGGAAGCTTAAGTACATTATGCAAAGTGTTAATGGTAAACAATTGAGGAGCTAACAAAAAAGAGGAAAGTCAATACTGCTTAAAGGAAATAAATCAAGATTTCAAAGTAAAAGCATCTTATTAAGAATTATGGAAATAACCAACAGAAAAAAAAAAATCCCAGAAATGGTCAAAAGAAGCTCAAAGGTATCAAATGATACTCTGATTAGTAAGACTGAGGGTAAGAGCAGGAAGAATCTTTGTACTTTTAATTTTGTAACCTCCCACATAGCTATTCCATTCAGACATTCATTCCTTCAGCAAATACTTATAGAACATTATTATTGTACCAGGCATGATTCGAAGCACAGGGATACAGGATAGACAAGGCGGAGAATATTCCTGCCCTCAAGGAACTCATATTCTAGTGGGCAAAGGTATACAATAGACAAGTAAATTGTTTCCCCAAAAAGATAGGTACAAATATTAAGTGCAATGAAAATTATAAAACAAAATAAAGTGATAATAACTTGAGTGATCAGGGAAGGCCTCTCTGAAGAAGTAAAATTTGAGCTAAAATACTTTTTTATATGAGAAACGTATAGGATTTCTTTTCTTTTTTTTTTTTTTTTTGAGACAGAGTTTCGCTCTTGTTGCCCAGGCTAGAGTGCAATGGCACGGTCTTGGCTCACCACAACCTCCGCCTCCTGGGTTCAAGCGATTCTCCTGCCTCAGCCTCCCGAGTAGCTGGGATTACAGGCATGCACCACCACACCTGGCTGATTTTTTTTGTATTTTTAGTAGAGACGGGGTTTCATAATCCCTTTCTTCCAAGGAGGCTCCCTGGTCCCTATGCAAATTTACATACTTCCTCCCCAGCAACCAGCTCAACAAACCAAGGAATTTGCGGAGAGGCAGTCTTTGTCAAACCACAAAAGATCTTGTTACACCCTTAGCCCAAAGCAATAATTACCTACCTGCCTCAGATTTACCCAGAGAGCATTTCCAAGTGATTGTTCCCAGCACAAGGAAGACATGCTGCAAAGTGACTTGTTGGAAAATGTTCAAGTACCACTTTCTTTCCCTATGATTCCCTAACCTGTGTCCAGCAGCACCAGGAAGAGATCCAGGCTCATCTCAAGGTGGGGTCTCCAGAGAAGCATAGTGAAGGGAGACCCACTACATAGGCAGAACTGCCTGTTCATACCTGACAGCAAAGCCCTATATGTAGGTCCTAAGTCTGTGCTACGATGCTATTGTAGCTCGTTACCAATGCTCTTTTGAAACACACAGCATGAAGCACCTTGACTTACTCAACATCCTGTACTACACTGAGGCATGTTTTTGGCCACAGGAAAACAAAAAAGGCTAAAGAAGCTCAACAGAGCTACCCCATCCTCCCTCAATCACCAAGCATTCCTAGGAGACGTTCCTTACATTCCTCACCAACTCTCTGCCAACTGTGGTCATAGCACAATAATCATTGAAGTCAACACCTTCATGAGAACAACCCACTTTCTCTCTTCAGCTGGACCACTTTCTGCCCCAGTTATCTCTACCTTATTCTTCAGAGACATAATTGTTCTACCTCTAAGACAGCCTACCCTGTAACATCTGACTGGGGAGCCCAATTTGTGCAAAGTTTCTATAGAGCACACTTCTGATCCACCATGTCCAAATCCACTTGTCCATTGCCCACAACAATCAAACTGAACAACAGCCAGATAGATTTTGGAGGAGACTTCTGGTTGTCATTCACCTTCAACAAATAAGATAACTGGGACACACACCTCCCAAATGCTAAATTTGCTTACCATACTCTGCACCCATCTATTAGAGCACCCTTTTTCATAGTCATTGCAGCTTTCTTTCTCATACCAACCAGCTGCATCACCATCTTTTGCTTTCGGTCAACAGATGTCAATTATCTATTATGCACCAGACACTGTACTGGATGTGAGGGTCATGGCTGCCCATAGGCCATGAGGTGACTGCGTGCAAATTTGAAAAAGGCTCTCCAGATGCACACCTCTGCACCAGGTTGCATGAATTGGTGAGTACAGCGAAGGCTGGATTTCAATCCTTACTGACCCTCTCAACCAGATTCCCTTGTACAGTGAACAATTGTACCCAGCAGGCATATGGGGATTGAACAATAAGAGTCTTGTCGCTAACTGGAAGCATTCTAGATTCCCCCAGGAAGGCCAAAGGGACATCTGCATTTTCCAAATATTTCATCAAGCTCTCCTACTACAGTGTCTGCTCCACCTGCTGCTATTACATACCCAAGGACCACTCCCAGGGCCCAGTTACATATCTGGAGATTATGAACCCTGTCACCTTTGCCTCCAGCTTCCCCTTTTTCATGTATACCCACCTCATCTTTCACCATTTCTCACTAGACTCAGCTGGCCTCAACTCCACCCAGCACCTCACTGTGTACTTTATACCCATAGGATCCAATGTTGCACAATAAGAAACCCAAAAGACACAATACGGGACATTTTGGAGCAAGACACTACCTCCAGTACTGATCTTACCTCACCCCATTTAGCAGGGAGGAAGTGAAAGGCAGGAGGGGACATGTCCAATCCTGCTCTTTCTTAGGCTGATCAAGTCACCCCCAAATAGATGGCCAACCTCTATTGAGAGGGGCCTTCACATCCCTCTGCCTTGGCCAAACACTGTGTTCTTTGTACCTCATTCCCAGATTGAGCCAGCTGAAGCAAAACCCAGTGAAGACCACCTTTACCGTTTTTTAATAGAATACATAAAACCCCAGTCTACAGCATCTGCCTTCCCCTTTTCCACCACCATCGAGGAACACTGGCAGATAGGTAACTTACTAAGAGGCCTCAATGAAGTGGTCTGTCCCAGAGAAAGGGCAGGTTTGACCCAAGACAAATTCCAGATCCTCTGCTTAGAGCTGCAGGAAGAAATGCTGAAACCAAACCAAGCCAAACAACAGAAACCCCAGCAGTCTTTCATCTGCTCTAAATCTAGATGATTTCAAAAGTGTGTCCATCATGAAAAGATCCCTAGGGGTTTGCTTGTACTAGAAGAGCATAAACATTTACATTGCCTTTTTTCTGCTGACAGAACAGTGAGAGGGAAGGGCCTCATCTGGCAACTTAAAGCAATACCATTCAATCATCCCAAAGCTAGTTCTTTGTGTATGTAAGTAGCTGCCCTTGCAGAAGGCTTAAGGTGCTGGGAGCTCAGGGTCCTGAGTCAAATGATCTGGCTTCAAATCTCACCTCTACCACTTACAGTTTGAACTATAAGGAAGCTGTATGGTGTTACAGAAAGTACACAGGCTCTGGACACTTGGCTGCCAAGTGTAAATCCCTCCTGCCCCACTTACCAGCTGTGTGGCCTTTATGATATACAGTGCCTCAGTTTCCTCATCTCTGAGATGATAGTTATACTCCCTGTAACATCACGGGACTGTTATGAGGCTTACATGGGACCATCCACAACCTCACCTACAGTAAATGTTTACTAAATCTTAGTGATTATTATTCCATTCTGAGTCTATTTCTCATTCCTTGAAAATGAGAAGAGAAAGGGGCACTGCTCTGCATAATCATGTGAGGCACCATCGCCCCTGTGAGCTGGGAAAGTTGGGAGAAGGTTTCTTTTCTTCCATTTGGATTTAGACGGCATTCTCTCTGAGAATCTGTTGTTTAGCCTGAAGAGATAGACGTGCGTATGTGTTTCATCCAACCATCACCCACGGGATATCAGGAAAAACAAAAAAGCATTTATCTCTCTGTGACCCCTACTGATGGGGACCTTTGGAAAGCGATGACACCTGGAATGCCAGAGCCTACCCTAACCTGTCCATTTGGAAGGCTCAGAGCCATATGCCAGGCTGAATAACTAAGATGTGGGCCAGTGGGCTTCTAGGGAAGATAGAGGTGGGACCTGGGGCAAGACCAAGCCCTGTGAGTAGGTAGTGGGTGGAGCTTCATTTGATGGGTTGAAAGAAGAGGAAAAAAGTGAAGCTGAATTCAAGGAAGAAGGGCATGAGGGTTCTCTCTGTGATGGGCCTCTCTGGTGATTTTCTCTTGGTCTACAGACATGGACATGGGCAGTAGATTATTTTTTAAAAGTCCCCATACTTGAAATTCCTTTCAGTTATTCACAGGCCTTCTGCAAAATCTGTACAACCCTGGTGGTGATGTTGGGAAGTATAAATGAGAGGACAGTATAGGAATGTATGGTGTCCCCTCATTCACTCACCAGTGTCTGTTTATCCTTCTTAGAAGGGGACTTGAGTGCTGGATTTCTGGAGGAGATCAGCGGAAAATTGAGTGTTGGTCCATGGAACAGCAGAGAAGAGTAGCCGCCAGATGAATGGCTCAGGGAGGGATGTGGGCCTAACCCTGTACTTAGTGATATGTATACTAGAAGAAAATGACTGGTAAAGGAGGAACAGCGAGATGACATTGGAGCTATTGTGTATCTTTGGGTGTGTTACTTAACATCCTGGTGCCTCAGTTTCCTCATCTGAAAAATGAGGATAATGATAGTACCTAGCACATAAGACTGTTATGAGGATAAAATGAGTTAACATTTGCAAAATATTTCAGTGACCAGCACACATTAACCATATTAGAAGTGTTTGTTAAATAAAATTAAAGTTCAACTGACAGAAGTGTGGAGTGACTGATAAATGATATATTGAAAATGCAGAGCTGGGCAGTAAAAATTTATCTTCCTCTTCAGGGGAAAGACACAAGTATTCTGGCCACGAGAATGTGTACTCCAATGTGGAGCAGGGGGCCAGGGCTCCACTGCTTTCCATGTTAAGCTTATTTTCCCACAGAGGACCAGACTCCACCATGGTCTAATGCACATTTGTTTCCCGTCCAGCCAGAATACAAAGCAGAAAGGTGATTCCAACCCCAAGTGAAGAAGAATTTCCTTCTTGAAATACCCTTGCACATATGCACAAACATACATCAACAAGGGTGTTCACTGCAGCATTTCTTGTAATAGTGAAAAACAGGAGCCAATCAAAATTACAACTAACAAGGACTGGCCGACTGATAAAGATTAAACCAAAAAAAAAAAAAAGAGGTGCATGTATGTGGATGTGCACTGATAAGTAGCCAAAATATACTGTTTCATGAAGAAAATAGAAGCAGAATAGTATGAATAAATGTCATCTTGTTACCAGTGGAGGGTATCCAGGTTCTTGGCATTTTGAACAAAGAATTGGACAAAACGCATAAACAAAGCAAGGAAAGAATGAAGCAACAAAAGCAGAGATTTATTGAAAACGGAAGTACACTCCACAGTGTGGGAGCAGGCTGAGTAGAGGCTCAAGAGCCCTGGATACAGAATCTTCTGGGGTCCAAGTACCCCCTAGAGTTTCCCATTGGCCACTTTGTGCTCACCTCATGTAAATAAAGTGGTGGCCCGCAATCAGTGTGATTCCAATCAGAGGCTGAAGTGAAGTTACAAAGTTACACCCAATTAGTATTGGTTGCAGCAACCAATTAGGGGCTGAAGTGAAGTTGCAAAGTTGCCCTCCTATGCAAAAAGCAACCAATCAGAGGTACTTTCAATTTCCCATCTGTGGTGCAGAAAAGGTGGGGGTTTGCAAAGGCAGTAGCCTCTGGTCCTTTTGTTACCTAGGCGTGGAAAGTTAGGGTTTTCCTTTCAATTTAGTTCTAGGAAGTCAGCGTGAAACAGCCTTAGGTTCCCTGCCTCCAGACGTTATTCTCCTGCCTCAATCTCATCTGTGGGGTGTGTGTGTGTGTGTGTGTCTGTGTGTGTGTGTGTATCCCTTTCAGACACACACACACAGACACACACACACACACACACACACACACACACACAGGGTGTTTATCCACCCAGCAAAAACTCCTGGGTCGATAAACAAGAAAATGGTAACAGTGGTTACCCCTGCGGAATGGAGCTGCGGATGAGGGTAAAGGGAAAGGAGATTTCACGTGAATTTTGGGAGTTTATTTTTATTTTGGCTTATTTTCACAATAAAACTAGTTTTTTGTGTTTTTTTTCTGATTATATAAGCAATATATGTTTATTCTTTTTTTCATATTTTAACTTTTGATTTGGAAATAATTTCAGACTTATAAAAAACTTGAAAAACAGTACAAAGAATTCAAATATCTGCCCCCTACCAGCTTCCCAAATGTTAACATCTTATATAAATCAAACCCAGGAAATTAACATCAATATGATACTATTGACTAATCTAGAGGCTTTATGCAGAAGTTGTCATTTGGCTCACTGCTGCTCTTTTTCTGGTCTAAGATCCAATCCAGGATCCCACATTGTATTTACTTGTTATATTTCCTCGGTCTCCTGCAGTCTGGTACAGCTTCTCGGTCTGTCTTTGTTTCTCATGACCTGGACACTTTTGAAAAGTAACGGCTAGTTATTCTGCAGAATGTCTCTCAATTTAGGTTTGTCTCATGTTTTCTTATGACTAAGTACAGGTTATGCATTTGGGAAAAGAAAATCACAGAATTAATGCAAGGCCCTTTTCGCTGCTTCCTATTAAGAGACACACAATGTATATGTCTAATTACTGGTTATGTTAACTTTGACCACTTGGTTAAGGGGTGTCTGTTGGGTTGCTTCACTGTAAATTTACTCCTTTTCTTTTCCAAATTAGTTTATAGCTTGTGGAGAGATAGCTTGAGCCTATATGAATATCCTGTTTCTCATCATACTTTGCCCACTAATCCTTTGATGATTCTTGCCTAACACAATTATTACTGTGATATTTGTCAAATGGTGATTTTCTATTTCCGTCATTCCTTCTACATTTATTAATTGGCATTCTACTGTGAGAAAGTGCTTTCCCTTCTCCCTATGTATGAATTCAATTATTTATTTATGTAACTATGGACTTGCCAACAGAATGTATTGCCGTACTTTTTATTTTTGCTGATCTGATAGGGGGAAATGATATCCTGGTGTTGGTTTAATTGCATTTACCTAATTATATGTAAGGTTACAAGGTTAAGGAGCTATTTACTGATGATAGATAATTGTCTGTTCACGTATTTCTCCATTTTCCTATTCAGTTTTGGGGACCTATGCCCATCAATTTTGAAGCATTATTTGTATAGTCACAATTTTAGCCCCTTTATCTGTGATGCATATTGCACATATTTGCTTCCAGTTTCTCAGTTGTTTTTCGATGTTGATTATGATGAGGCTTTTTGCCATGGAATTTTAAAATGTAGTCAAGTTTATCCATTTTTTTCTATTATTGCTTCTAGATTTTGAGTCATGATTAAAGAGCCTTTCCCTACACCAAGAGTAAAAGGGAATTTGTTCATATTTTCTTTTTCTTTTTTCTTTTTTTGAGACAGGATCTCACTCTGGCTCGAGTGCAGTGGCGTGATCTCAGTTCACTGCAACCTCCACCCCCCTAGGCTCCAATTGAGAGGTGACAGCGTGCTAGCAGTGCTCACAGCCCTCGCTTGCTTTCAGCGCCTCCTCTGCCTGGGCTCCCACTTTGGCGGCACTTGAGGAGACCTTCGGCCTGCCGCTGCACTGTGGGAGCCCCTTTCTGGGCTGGCCAAGGCTGGAGCCAACTCCCTCAGCTTGCAGGGAGGTGTGGAGGGGGAGGCGCGAGCAGGAACGGGGGCTGCGTGAGGCGCTTGCGGGCCAGCTGGAGTTCTGGGTGGGCGTGGGCTTGGCGGGCCCTGCACTCGGAGCAGCCGGCCAGCCCTGCTGGCCCCGGGCAATGAGGGACTTAGCACCCGGGCCAGTGGCTGTGGAGGGTGTACTGAGTCCCCCAGCAGTGCCAGCCCACCAGTGCTGCGCTCGATTTCTCACCGAGCCTTAGCTGCCTTCCCACAGGGCAGGGCTCGGGACCTGCAGCCCACCATACCTGAGCCTCCCACCCACTCCATGGGCTCCTGTGTGGCCCGAGCCTCCCCGACAAGCCCCACCCACTGCTCCACAGCGCCCAGTCCCATCGACCACCCAAGGGCTGAGAAATGCGAGCGCACGGCACGGGACTGGCAGGCAGCTCCACCTGCAGCCCTGGTGCGGGATCCACTAGGTGAAGCCAGCTGGGCTCCTGAGTCTGGTGGGGACGTGGGGAGTCTTTATATCTAGCTTAGGGATTGTAAACACACCAATCAGCACCCTGTGTCTAGCTCAAGGTTTGTGAGTGCACCAATCGACACTCTGTATCTAGCTGCTCTGGTGGGGCCTTGGAGAACCTGTGTATGGAAACTCTGTATCTAACTAACGTGATGGGGACGTGGAGAACCTTTGTATCTAGCTCAGGGATTGTAAACGCACCAATCAGCGCCCTGACAAAACAGGCCACTGGGCTCTACCAATCAGCAGGATGTGGGTGGGGCCAGATAAGAGAATAAAAGCAGGCTGCCTGAGCCAGCAGTGGCGAGCCAGCAGTGGCAACCCACTCCGGTCCCCTTCCACACTGTGGAAGCTTTGTTTTCTCGGTGTTTGCAATAAATCTTGCTACTCCTCACTCTTTGGGTCCACGCTGCTTTTATGAGCTGTAACACTCACCATAAAGATCTGCAGCTTCACTCCTGAGCCTGGCAAGACCACGATCCCACTGGGAGGAATGAACAACTCCAGACGCACTAGTTTAAGAGCTGTAACACTCACCGCGAAGGTCTGCAGCTTCAGTCCTGAGCCAACGAGACCACGAACCCACCAGAAGGAAGAAACTCCGAACACATCTGAACGTCAGAAGGGACAGACTCCAGACGCACCACCTTAAGAGCTGTAACACTCACCGCGAGGGTCTGCGGCTTCATTGTTGGAGTCAGTGAGACCAAAAACCCACCAATTCCGGACACAAAATGATCTTCTCACCTCAGCCTCCCCAGTAGCTGGTACCTGCTGTGTGCCACTGAGAGGTGACAGTGTGCTGGCAGTCCTCACAGCCCTCGTTCGCTCTTGGTGCCTCCTCTGCCTGGCCTCCCACTTTGGCAGCACTTGAGGAGCCCTTCAGCCCACCACTGCACTGTGGGAGCCCCTTTCTGGGCTGGCCAAGGCCGGAACCGGCTCCCTCAGCTTGCAAGGAGGTATGGAGGGAGAGGCGCCAGCGGGAACCAGGGCTGCACCCGGCGCTTGCAGGCCAGCTGGAGTTCCGGGTGGGCGTGGGCTTGGTGGGCCCTGCACTTGGAGCAGCCTGCCAGCCCTGCTGGCCCTGGGCAATCAGGGACTTAGCACCCAGGCCAGTGGCTGTAGAGGGTATACTGGTTCCCCCAGCAGTGCCAGCCCACCGGCACTGCGCTCGATTTCTCATCGAGCCTTAGCTGCCTTCCCGTAGGGCAGGGCTCGGAACCTGCAGCCCACCATGCCTGAGCCTCCCACCCACTCCATAGGCTCCTGTGTGGCCCGAGCCTCCCCAACGAGCACCGCCCCCTACTCCACAGTGCCCAGTCCCATTGACCACCCAAGGGCTGAGGAATGCGAGCGTACGGCGTGGGCAGCTCCACCTGCAGCCCTGGTGTGGGACCCACTAGGTGAAGCCAGCTGGGCTCCTGAGTCTGGTGGGGACGTGGAGAGTCTATCTAGCTCAGGGATTGTAAACACACCAATCAGCACCCTGTCTCTGGCTCAAGGTTTGTGAGTGCACCAGTCGACACTGTATGTAGCTGCTCTGGTGGGGCCTTGGAGAACCTTTATGTCTAGCTGAGGGATTGTAAATACACCAATCAGCACCCTGTGTTTAGCTCAAGGTTTGTGAGTGCACCAATCGACACTCTGCAGCTAACTGCTCTGGTGGGGACGTGGAGAACCTTTATGTCTAGCTCAGGGATTGTAAATACACCAATCGGCACTCTGTATTTAGCTCAAGGTTTGTAAACACACCAATCAGCACCCTGTGTTTAGCTCAAGGTTTGTGAACGCACCAATCGACACTCTGTATCTAGCTGCTCTGGTGGGGCCGTGGAGAACCTGTGTGTCGAAACTCTGTATCTAATGTGATGGGGACGTGGAGAACCTTTGTATCTAGCTCAGGGATTGTAAACGCACCAATCAGCGCCCTGACAAAACAGGCCACTCGGCTCTACCAATCAGCAGGATGTGGGTGGGGCCAGATAAGAGAATAAAAGCAGGCTGCCTGAGCCAGCAGTGGCAACCCACTCCGGTCCCCTTCCACACTATGGGAGCTTTGTTCTTTCGCTCTTTGCAATAAATCTTGCTACTGCTCACTTTTTGGGTCCATGCTGC
Organism: Pan paniscus; assembly: GCF_029289425.2. Taxonomy (NCBI): domain Eukaryota; kingdom Metazoa; phylum Chordata; class Mammalia; order Primates; family Hominidae; genus Pan; species Pan paniscus. The sequence goes on from NC_073272.2 coordinate 118,724,477, forward strand.
TTTTATGAGCTGTAACACTCACTGCGAAGATCTGCAGCTTCACTTCTGAGCCCAGCAAGACCACGAGCCCACCGGGAGGAATGAACAACTCCAGACGCACTACCTTAAGAGCTGTAACACTCACTGTGAAGGTCTGCAGCTTCACTTCTGAGCCAGCGAGACCACGAACCCACCAGAAGGAAGAAACTCCCAACACATCTGAACATCAGAAGGGACAGACTCCAGAGGTGCCACCTTAAGAGCTGTAACACTCACCACGAGGGTCTGTGGCTTCATTCTTGAAGTCAGTGAGACCAAAAACCCACCAATTCCGGACACAAAATGATCTTCCCACTTCAGTCTCCCAAGTAGCTGGGACCACAGGTGTGCACCACTGAGAGGTGACAGCATGCTGGCAGTCCTCACAGCCCTCGTTTGCTCTCGGTGCCTCCTCTGCCTGGGCTCCCACTTTGGCGGCACTTGAGGAGCCCTTCAGCCCACCACTGCACTGTGGGATCCCCTTTCTGGGCTGGCCAAGGCCAGAGCCAGCTCCCCAACTTGCAAGGAGGTGTGGAGGGAGAGGCGCCAGTGGGAACCGGGGCTGCACGCAGCGCTTGCAGGCCAGCTGGAGTTCCGGGTGGGCATGGGCTTGGTGGGTCCCGCACTCGGAGCAGCCGGCCGGCCCTGCCGGCCCCGGGCAATGAGGGGCTTAGCACCTGGGCCAGCGGCTGGGGAGGGTGTACTGGGTCCCCCAGCAGTGCCAGCCCACTGGCGCTGCGCTCAATTTCTCACCGGGCCTTAGCTGCCTTCCCGGGGGGCAGGGCTTGGGACCTGCAGCACGCCATGCCTGAGCCTCCCACCCCCTCCGTGGGCTCCTGTGCAGCCCGAGCCTCCCCGATGAGTGCTGTCCCCTGCTCCACAGCGGCCAGTCCCATTGACCACCCAAGGGCTGAGGAGTGTGGGCGCATGGCGCAGGACTGGCATGCAGCTCCACCTGCAGTCCCGGTGCGGGATCCACTGGGTGAAGCCAGCTGGGCTTCTGAGTCTGGTGGGGACGTGGAGAGTCTTTATGTCTAGCTCAGGGATTGTAAATACACCAATCGGCACTCTGTATCCAGCTTAAGGTTTGTAAACACCAATCAGCACCCTGTGTCTAGCTCCAGGTTTGTGACTGCACCCATTGACACTCTGTATCTAGCTACTCTGGTGGGGCCTTGGAGAACCTTTATGTCTAGCTCAAGGTTTGTAAACACACCAATCAGCACCCTGTGTCTAGCTCAGGGTTTGTGAATGCACCAATCAACACTCTGTATCTAGCTACTCTGGTGGGGACTTGGAGAATCTCTGTGTCCACACTTTGTATCTAGCTAATCTGGTGGGGATGTTGAGAACCTTTGTGTCTAGCTCAGGGATTGTAAACGCACCAATCAATGCCCTGTCAAAACAGACCACTCGGCTCTACCAATCAGCAGGATGTGGGTGGGGCCAGATAAGAGAATAAAAGCAGGCTGCCCGAGCCAGCAGGGGCAACCCGCTCGGGTCCCCTTCCACACTGTGGAAGCTTTGTTCTTTCGCTCTTTGCAATAAATCCTGCTGCTGCTCACTCTTTGGGTCCACACTGACTTTATGAGCTGTAACACTCACCACGAAGGTCTGCAGCTTCACTCCTGCCTGAGCCAGCGAGACCACGAACCCACCAGAAGGAAGAAACTCCGAACACATCCGAACATCAGAAGGAACAAACTCCAGACGCACCACCTTAAGAGCTGTAATAGTCACCGCGAGGGTCCGCGGCTTCATTCTTGAAGTCAGTGAGACCAAGAACCCACCAATTCCGGACACACCACCACTCCCGGCTATTTTTGTGTGTGGGTATTTTTAGTAGAGGCAGGGTTTTGCCATGCTGCCCAGGTTGGTCTTGAACTCCTGGCTCAAGCAATCCACCCATCTCAGCCTCCCAAAGTGTTGGGATTACAGGAGTGAGCCACTGCGCCCAGCCTCTTTTAATATCTGTATAGTTTCATGTATTACACTTGGATCCTTGATCCATTTAGAGTTGATTCCTGTGTATGGTGTACAGATTGGACCTCATTTTATATTTTACTAGGTAACTAGTCAGTATACCCAGCACCTTCTACAAATCTTTGTCCCAGTAACATATATTTATTCTTTAAAAATTCTGGTGATAAATACAAGTTTAAGGAAGAAAAAAATCACAAACAAATCCTACCCAGAGATAACTGCAAATTATGTTTTGGTAGACTGCTCTGGTTTAAATATTTGACCCCTCTGAAACTCATATTGAAACGTACTCCCCAATGTAACAGTATTAAGAGGTGAGGCTTTTAAGAGGTGATTGGGTCATGAGGGCTGTGCCCTCATTAATGGATTAATCCATTCATGGATTCATGGGTAATCATGGGACTGGGTCTGTTATAAAAGCCAGTTTGGCAAGTTCTTGTCCTCTCACCATGTGATGACCTCTGCCATATTATGATGCGGTAAGAAGTCCCTTACCAGAAGTGGTCCCTCAACCTTGGACAACCAGCCTCCAGAACTGTAAGAAATAAATTTCTTTTCTTTGTAAATTGCCCAGTCTCGGGTACTCAGTTATAGCAACAGGAAACAGATTAAGACAATGACCATACTTCCCTACCTTTTCCTATTCATACGCGTGCGTGCACACACACACACACACTTTTACAAAGATGGGATCTCATACATGCTGTTTTTATCACGGGCATGTTTATTCACACTTTTTTTTTTGCCCCATCCCTAAACATAATTAACAGCCTGTTATGTGACCTTTAGCACCTTTAGTCATGTCCAGTTATTCATATACAAACCTATTCATACATGCATAGGCTGTTCTTGTTGTTTGCTTTACAAATAACAAAACGGGTTCATACTGTATATGCTTCTCAGCATTGTATCTTTGCTGCTTAATGAAATTTTGAGGAATTCCTCTAAGTCTGCTGGTATAGACTTAATTCCTCCTTTTTTGTTTTTGTTGTTGTTTTTTAGAGACAGGATCTTGCTCTGTTGAACAGGCTGGAGTGCAGTAGTGCAATCATAGCCTACTGTAGCTTTGAAGTCCTGGGTTCAAGCAATTCTCCTATTTCAGCCTCCTAAGTAGCTGGGACTAAAGGTGTATGCCACCACACCTAGATAATTTTTTTTTTACTTTTTATTTGTAGAGATGGGGTCTTACTGTATTGCCCAGACTGGTCTTGAATTCCTGGCCTTAAGAGATCCTCCCACCTCGGCCTCCCAAAGTACTGGGATTATAGGCATAAGCCCACACCCAGCCCTAATTCTTCCTTTTTTAATGGCTAATAGTCAATATTATTGATGTATTATTAAATACTGATGGGCATTAACTGTTTTCCTTTTTTGCCACTGCAAACTGAGCTATCACTAACATCCTTGTACACATATCCTTTTATAGTAGTGTTCTCATTTCTGTGGTACTTTTCAACTTAAATTCGTCTATATTGTGAATTTTTATCATGAGCAACTATTTTATTTTAAAAAGCAAAATCTATCACTGTATAGAGCTTGAGTTTACAATCAGATGCATCTGAATTCAAATCCTCTAAAACTCAGACACTGCTGGTGGGAGTGTGAAATAATGCATCCACTTTGGAAAACCATTTGGCATGATTTACTAAACTTGAGCATACATATACACTGTGAGCCAGCAAATTTACTTCTAAGCATATCCAACACAAATACATGCACATGTATAACTCAGAGAAGTGTCCAAAGATATTCTTATCACTTCTATTTGTAATAGCTCAAAACAGAATATTCCAAATGTCTGACAATAGTAAAAATCAATAGATTGTAGTATATTCTGACAATATAATGCTGCATAGCACCTTTTCTCAAAAATGTGATCTGTGGATCTCTGAGGAGTCCCCAAAACCTTTACAAGGGGTCCTCAAGGTCAAAATCATTTTCATAACACTAAAGGATATTTGCCTTCTTCACTACATTGACACATTGACATTTGTACTGATGGTGCAAAAGCAAAGATATATATATTGCCAGCACCTCAGCACAAATCAAGGCAGTGGTACCAACTGTACTGGTATTCGTGGCATTCTTCACCCTACACACTCAGTAAACAAAGTCCTTGATGAAGAAGTAAAAATCAATTCTATCAAATCTAATCATTGGGTACATTGTCCATATGATGAGCTAGGAAGCATGCATAAGGCACATCTGTTACACACCAATGTATAATGGTTGTCTTGAGGAAAAGTACTTGTTAAGAGTTGTGAGCTGAACTAGACAATTTTGTCATGGAACCCTATTTTTACTTGAATGAATGGCTAACAGACGAACTACATTTATTCAGATTTAGGCTTTTGGCAGACATTTCCTGGAAAATGAACAAAGTGAGTCTGTCACTTAACTAGCAGTATTTGCTACCAATGATAATATTGGAGCTTTCTCCAGGCACAGTTCCTCACGCCTGTAATCCCAGCACTTCGGGAGGCTGATGTGGGAGGATTGCTTGAGCCCAGGAGTTCAAGACCAGCCCCAGTAATGCGGTGAGAGCCCATCTCTAAAAAATACATAAATGAGTAAAATATATGGGAGCTTTCAAGTAAAAAAGAGAATTTTAGAAAATCTGTATGAGCTTGACAGCGTCCCCATGCTTAAAGACTGTCCTGATGAGGTCTGTGGTAATAGTAACAAATGTGATTTTTTAAATAATATATGGCAAAATCTGTTAATATTTGGAAGGTCTGCCTGCATACCTCAGTAAAACAATATTTTCCAAAAGCATATTGTTACAAAATTAAGCATGGGTAAAAGATTAATTCAAAGTATGAGATAAATTAATGGATTTTTAAAGCAACTATATTAAGGAATAATTGACATACAATAAACTGCACATATTTAAAGTGTATGATTTGATAAGTTTTGATAGACGTGGATACCCGTGAAACCAGCATCATAACAAAGATGATGAGCATACCTAAAAACCCAAAAATTGGTTCATGCTCCTTTGTATTCTCTCACTTGCACACTTCTTTCTCTTCTCCAAACCATCCCCAGGCAAACCCTGATCTGTTTCCTGTCCCAATAGATTATTTGCATTTTCTACAATTTTATAAAAATGGAATCATATAGGCCAGGTGCAGTGGCTCACGCCTGTAATCCCAGCACTTTGGGAGGCCGAGGCGGGTGGATCACGAGATCAGGAGATTGAGACCATCCTGGCTAGCACAGTGAAACCCTGTCTCTACTAAAAAATACAAAAAATCAGCCAGGCATGGTGGCTGGCGCCTGTGGTCCCAGCTGCTCAGGAGGCTGAGGCAGGAGAATGGCCTGAACCCAGGAGGCAGAGCTTGCAGTGAGCTGACATCACACCACTGCACTCCAGCCTGGGCAACACAGTGAGACTCTGTCTCAAAAAAAAAAAATGGAATCATATAGTATGTGCTCTTTTTGTCTAGCTTCTTTTACTCAGCATAATCATTTTAAGATTTATCCACATTGTTGCATGTAGTATTTCACTGCATGGATACACCACAATTTATGTATTCACCTACTGATGGGTATTTGGTTTGTTTCTAGTTGTTGGCTATTATAAATAAAGATGCCTTGAACATTCATGTACAAGTCTCTGAATGTACATAGGCTTTCATTTCTCTTCAGTAAATACCTAAGAGTAGAATGGCTGGGTCATATGGCAGGTGTATGTTTAACATTTTTAGAAACTGCCAAAATGATTTCCAAATGGGTCGTGCCATTTTGCAGTCCCACCAGCAGTGAATGAGAGTTCCAGTTGCTCCACATCCTCATCAACACTTGGTATGGTCAGTTAAATTACTTGGAAACAGTTTGATTCTTCTGGGTTTGCTTTTGTGGTTGGTTAGGTGGGTCTGCAACAGCACTTAGTCTTGGCTAGGTATTTCCCATTACTTAGGCAAGACCTCCTGACTACTCAATGTCCCATGAATTATGAGTTTCTCCAGTCTGCCTGGAGGGAAGAAGCACTATTTCTGGCCCTATGTGAGCACAAGGCACAGTTCCCTCTAATCATGTCAGATGGTTATTTGCCACCCTTGAGTAGTTTTCTCACACATACATGCTGATCAGTACTCTGCTGAATACTCTAGGTCTTTCTTAGAGTAGCTCTTTCCTCTCTGGTGTTCTGTCCTATGAGCTCTCCTTTCTTGGTCTCCCTGGACTTTCAGTTCTGTCTCCTTAATTCAAGGAGGTCCACCAGGCTCTACTTCAGTACCCTTCCCTATGTCACTTTCTGAAATTTTCTCAAGGAAACAGACTAAGGTTATCATAGGGCTCCCCTTGTTTGTTCCCATCTCTCTGGGATTACTGTCCTTCATTGCCTAACGTTCAATGTCTTAAAACCCATTGTTTCATGTATTTTGTCTGTTTTTATTTATTGTTTCATGCAGGAGGGTATACCTGGGTTCTGTTACTCTATCTTGGCCATGAAACCTAAGTCTCCCATTCTTTTTTCAGTCCAGGAAACTGAGGCCCAGAACAACAAATTGGCTTGCCCAAGTTTTTACCAGTTAATGAAGAAGCCACAGCTAGAAACCAAGACCTCCTGACCTCTAATCTGAAGTCGAGACAGGGCTGTTTCTTATCTTTCCAGCTTCAGAGATGGCTTGACAACAGAAGGTTAATTAGCCACAGACAAAGTAAATATGCATGACCTATGGTCTCTGAAAGGTACAGACTAGCCTGCCCACCCATCCTTGATCAATCAGCAAATATTTATTGTGCACCAACGTGGAATGCCCCATATGAGACATTGCTGGGGACAGAAAATGATGCGCCACTATCTCTGTGGACAAGGGCTCAAGTCTAGATTGGAGAAAGCCTGCATGTGAAACATGTCCATCTTTACATTCTCATATACTGTGTCACTCAACTCCCCAGCCAAAAGAGTCAAGAGGCATCATAATTTGTGGGCTTTTCTCAGGAAAGGCTTCCCAGAGAAGGGAGGACTTGGAATCAGAATATGTGATATGCCCTTACTGAGGAGGATGGTAAAGGCAGGACATTATCTCCCTATGGCTCTTGTTAAAAATATACTCATAACTTCAGAGGGTCTTTGGCTATGTGAAAAGCCTAAGCCTTGGGATAAGGGAAGAAGGTGATATTGTCCTTAACCAGAGGGCAGACTAAGGGATTTGATGGAAATCCTGTGGTGAGGAAGACGCCTCATGGGCCGCCCCCGTCTCCTACTGCAGTGCTATGACCAGGGCTGCCTCTACGCTTTCTTAGCAAAAACAAATACTCCCAAGTAGATTTTTTTAAATGTGAGAACAGACTATTCCTGCATTCTTTATCTTTTTCCTGTCTCTTTCCATCCATTCTTGCTTCATAACTTTTAACAGGACCATTGCTCTTCACTTTAGAGGAGATAACATGTTACTGTGTGTATATATATATATATATATATATATATATATATATACACATACATATATATATATACATACATATATATATACATATATATATATATATATATATATATGCAAGTGTCTTACCAGGTCACGAAGAGCTGAGCTGTCCACTTGAAGCTGGAGGACAAACACTACAGACCTCAGTCATTTTAATAATTCAGTGAGCATGTATTGAGCACCTACTATATGCCTGGAATTATGTTTGGGGCTGGGTACTCACAGGTGTCTAAGACTCGTGGCTTGCTTTATCTAGTTCTTGGTCTAGAGGGGAAGACAGACACTTGGACAATAATGACACGAGTCACATTCTGAAATAAGAGTAAGCACAAAGTGCTCTGGGAACATAGAAGAGAATGATGAGCTAAGATGCCAAGGCGAGGAAGTAGGTCAGTGTCTGGGCAGGTGGGCGGGTGTGTGGGAGCAGGCATTTCGACTGGGTCCTGAAGAATCATCAGGAATTTAACTGACAGTAAAGGAGAGACGAAGAAGGGAGGTCATTGCAGGTAAAGGAAATAGCATGAATAGTGGCAGAAATGTGTGTGTGTGTGTGTGTGTGTGTGTGTGTGTGTGTGTGTGTGTGTGCCTGCCTATCTGGGGAATGAAATGGCTGGACCATGGGACAGAGTAGCAGACGGGTCTAGAAACAGATTGAAGCCATAAATAACACACTAAAGGGTTTGCCATGCACCCTGAAAAGTAGGTCTTCTGCCTCCCAAACAAGCATATTATTTTCTGCCACCGCTCCCTTCCCTACTTGCCTTGTCTGTGCCCTCCCATTATCGTCATTTCCTACCCAAAGTGATCAACTTTTTTTTTTAAATCACATCATGCATTTACACATTTACCAAATTGATTGGGTCCCTTCCATGTACCAATGTCATGTCTCCTTGGAACACTCATTCGGACCTGCTGCTTGTTGAAGTATGAAACCCAGAGACTGTGGAACTATGCATGGTCTCCATCCTAGTGCCTCCTGCTGCCATCATTCCTGTGCTCTTCTGGGGTTTGGATAAGACCTCTGGAAGTCAGTCACTGCATACACTGTCAGTATTCTAACATATTTGTCAGGACTCTAGTTTATACTGAATGTCATATTTCTCACTAATCTTTTTCTTTTGGAAAATATAATTATATTCACTAAAATATGTTATTTATTTATGTTAACATGTAATGGGTTATTTAATTAATAAATATTTTTAAATTTTTCCCAGGCTGGAGTGCAGTGGCGTGATCTCGGCTCACTGCAACCTCCGCCTTCCAGGTTCAAGCGATTCTCCTGCCTCAGCCTCCTGAGTAGCTGGGATTACAGACGCTCACCATGATGCCTGGCTAATTTTTATACTTTTAGTAGAGACGGGGTTTCACCATGTTGGCCAGGCTGGTTTCGAACTCCTGACCTCAGGTGATCTGCCCGCCTCAACCTCCCAAAGTGCTGGGATTATAGGCGTGAGCCACCATGCCCAGCCTAATTTCTAATACAGTAAATATCAATGGCTATAACCCATATAAGCAAAATCTATTTGGTTCCTCAATAATTTGCATACATTTAAAGGGATCCTGAGACCAAAAAGTTTGAGAACTGCTGTGTAATTCTCAATAAAAATAAATAAAAATGAGCAACTACTGCTACTCACAACATTTCTAAATTTCACAAACATAGAGCAAAAGAAGCCAGACACAAAAGCATATATACTATTACATCCCACTTATATAAAGTTCAAAACCAGGAAAAACTAATTTATGATGTTAGAAATCAGGATGTTGGTTACATTGGGGTAAGAAAGAGGGGTAGTAATTTAGAAAGGAAGCATGACGCTTCTGGGATGCTGCCAATGTTCTATTCCTTGGCCTGAGTGCTAATTTAAAAAGAATGCTCAATTTGTGAAAATTCATTGGTGTTAAGTGCACTTTTCTGTATGTGTCATTTGCTTTGTTTTTTAAACATTGAAAAAATATGACTCTGCAAATCTTAGCACTGCCATTTTCTAGCCATGAGTTGGAAAAATTACTTGACTGTGTATCATTTATTCAACAAATATTTCAACATTTCTTGAAGATCTATCTATTGCTGGGTACTGTGTTATACATTACAGATAGCCGCAGTATGTAATGCACAGTCCCAGGTTTATCTAGTGCAGTGCAAGAGAGACAATTATCTTAGCCCACTTTGTGTTGCTATAAAGGAATACCTGAGGCTGGGTAATTTGTTTTAAAAATTTGGCTCACGGTTCTGCAGACAGTACAAGAAGCATGGCCATAGCATCTACTTAGCTTCTGGTGAGGTCCTCAGGCTGCTTCCACTCATGGTGGAAGGCGAAGGGAAGCTAGAGTGTGCAGATATTCCATGGCAAGAGAGGAAGCAAGAGAGAGTGAGGGGAGGTGTCAGGCTCTTCTTAACAACTAGTTCTCAGGTAACTAAGCAAGAACTCACTCACCCACCCCAGGGAAGGCATTAATCTATTCCTGAGAGACCCACTCCCATGACCTAAATTTCTCCCATTAGGCTGCACCTCCCAACACCATCAAACTGGGGACTGAATTTCAACATGAGCTTTGATGGGGACACATATTCAAACCATAGCAACAACCATTAAAAATATCATCACGGCCGGGCGCAGCGGCTCACTCCTGTAACCCCAGCACTTTGGGAGGCCGAGGCAAGCGGATCACCTGAAGTCGGGAGTTCGAGACCAGCCTGACCAACATGGAGAAACCCCGTCTCTCCTAAAAATACAAAATTAGCCAGGCGTGGTGGAACATGCCTGTAATCCCAGCTACTCAGGAGGCTGAGGCCGGAGAATCGTTTGAACCCAGGAGGCAGAGGTTGCAGTGAGCTGAGATCGCACCATTGCACCCCAGCCTGGGCAACAAGAGCGAAACTCCGTCTCAGAAAAAAAAAAATCATCACGGGGGTGTTAATTTTTACAAAAAGAGAGGTACAGCATGTTGTAGAGTGTATAACAATGGACTTACAGTGAGTCCAAAATGAAGAGATGACACTTAGCTGAACTGTGAAAGACAAGTAGGACTAGTCCAACAATGGAATGGTAAGAGTTACTTGGCATCTCCATTTGACTGCCTAATAGGCATCTCAACTTATCATGGTCACACTGAACTCTTGATCTTCCCCCTCTCCGCCCTCTCCACTTGGCCCACCTTCTCCTCCTGAGGTGTTCACCATCTCAGGAATAGCAACTTCATCCTATTCATTCCTCAGGCCAAAACCTTCAGAATCATCCTTAATGTCTCCCTTTCTGTCACACCCCATATGCAGTTCCAGCTTTACCTGAAGCTAATGAAGTTTTAGCCTCAGGAACCCTCATATTCCAAGGCCCTGGAAAGGACCCTAGGAATGTGTTCACATTGTCATATATTTTTGTAAAATTTGCGACAGTAAGATATTCTTACTGCAGTCAGTTAAGACCACTGTATCTTTCCATTCCAAATTTCCTTCCATCATGTTTCCCCTTGTATTAGGTGCTGTTGGAGTGACCAAGAACATTTTTGGGATCCTGCTTAGGTGAAGTTGAGTTAGGGATACATTTAGCTGGGCTTTGGCAAGATACATTTATGTGGTTTGCAGTCACTTCCTTGCGTACTGCATACTGCTGTCCCAACAAAAGGCTGGCTTCCTGGAACACCCCTTACAGCCCATGTGCTGACTCACCTGGTATAGTGACAGAACAGTAGAGAACCAGAAGTCATAAAGTCATATTGTGATATGAATCTGTCCTATGGTACTTGACACTGGAAGCATAGAGGTCGTAGAGGTGACACAAGGTTTGAAATGTACACAGCCAGAAGCTAGACTGTGGGAAATCCTTCTAAAACATAGACTTGTATGCAGAAGATTTGGCTCTTACTGATGCCTAGATTAAAATGGGATTTCTCATGCCGAGGCAGGCGGATCACTTGAGCTCAGGCGTTCGAGACCAGCTTGGGCAACATGGCAAAACCCCGTCTCTACAAAAAAAATATAAAAATTAGCCAGGCTTGGTGGCGTCAACCTGTATTGTAGTCCCAACTGGTTGAGAGGCTGAGGTGGGAGGATCGCTTGAGCCTGGGAGGTCGAGGCTGCAGTGAGCTGTGATTGTGCCACTGCACTCCAGCCTGGGCAACAGAGCAAGACCCTGTCTCCAAAAAAGGGATTTATTAACTGTTAAGAATATACTGGACAATGCAGCATACACAATTACAAGTGCAGCATACTCTGTTTTTTTTTTTTTTTGATGGGAGTATCATTAAATAGAATTGTTCATAGGACACAGACCTGTAGCAGTACTACAAGCAATGAGTATGTGTGTGAAGTCACGGGTTTTATGAATCTCAGCATATCAAATCACGTATTAGATAGAGTATCTGACTCATCTTTTCCTGACAAAGTCTACCTGATTGGCATAATTTTTCTCATTTTATATACATACTCACATTTGTACTTTATTTTGTATGTTTTTTAAACAAGGCCCCACAAACTAGGTAAGTTTCAGATCCTATGTATAGGATGTGGCCCTGCTCACACTTTATATCTAACCAGCAAGTCCAGATGGCTATACTGTCAAAATATGTCCATAATCCAACCCCTTCTCACCACCTCGAATGCTACTACTCTGGCCCAAGCCACCATCATCTCTCACTTGGATCACTGTAATATCCTCCTGAACAGTCTTCCTACTTCCTCTTCCCCCACCCACATCTTCTCTCGAGTCTATTCTCAACATTGCATAGAGGGATGTTGGAATAAATTTAATTAGATTATATGACTACTCTGCTCAAACCCCTCCAATAGCTTCACAATTCACTCGGAGAAAAAAGCCAAACTCCATAAAGTGGCCTCCCAGCCCCTTCACAGTCTAGGCTCCAGCTGTCTCTTCAGTACCATCTCTTACTGTGCTTGTCCTTGCTTACTCCACTTCAGCCATACCATCTTCTTTGCCATTCCTCCAACACAGCATGCAAGAGTCCCCCTCACAAGTTTGCAATGACGACTTCCTCTCCCTAGAATGTTTTTCCCTCGGATATCCACATGGCTTGTTCTCTCACCTTCTTCAAGTCTTTGCTTAACTATCACCCTCTCAAGGAGGCTTACGTTGACCTTGCCATTGAAAATTTCACCAACCCACCCTCTTCTGTACTGTAGATCCTGCTTACCTTGCTCTCTAACTTTTCTTTTTTCCATATTACTTATCACCTTCTAAAATACCATGCGGTTTACTTAATTATTGCCTTCATTAATTTTTCTCTCTCTCCTCTGGCTAGAATGCAAGCTCCACAAGCATAAGAATCTTTATTTTGTTCAGTGCTATATCCCCAATACTTAGAACAGTGCCCAGCACCTGGTAGGCACTCAATAAATATTTGTTGAGTGAATAAATAGATGAATAAAGAGTTGTCCAGGCAGAGGGAAGAGCATGTGCAAAGATCCAGGGATGAGTGTTTGACTTATTCAAGAAACTTAAAGAATCCTCAAGTAGAAAGATCAAAAATGAGAGTGGCTCAAGCTGAGTCTGGCAAGACAGGCAGAAACAAGAGGATGAAGGGCTCTGTAGACCAGAATAAAGATACTGAACTTTAGGGCAAAGAAAATCCATCAAGGAGTTATTTAACAAGGGAGTGGTGTGATCGTAGTTTGGAGAGGTCATTGGCAGTTGTGTAGGAAACAGATTGGGGGTGGGCGGACTGGAGGCAAAGAGACCAGTTAGGAGGCTAGAAGAGTAGTCCAGGCAAGAGTATACAGTGTCAGACCAGTTTGGGTGGGGACAGTGGATATGGAGAGAAATTGAAAAATAATAAAAGTATTAAGGAAGTGAAATAAAAAAGCTCTGAATATGAACCAAAGGAAGAAGGGGTTTTGATAAGAAGGGGATGATAATCTGTGCTAACTGCTGCTGTAAGGTTAAGAGAATAAAGACTGAAAATTGTCTATTGGGATTTAGTGACAGGGAAATAATTGGTGATCTTGTCAAGAGCATTTGCCACAAAATGGAGATAGTGAAAGTCAATCTGGAGTGTAATGCCAAGTGAGTGAGATCTGAGGACATGGAGGCCACTCCTAATATCTGCAAAGCACCTGACACCTAGTAGGCTCTCAGTAGGTGCCACTTTCCTCTCTCCCTTCTCTGTATTATGATGTTGCAGAACTGTGACAGTATTGCTAATTAAACAAACTCCAAGTAAAGAAAACATGTTAACATATTAAAATAATACCATATGTAGTTAAATATTTACTATTTCTTTGGCATCAAATTTCTTAAGGTAAAATATTAAATTCAAATATTACTGAGGGAAACAGCTGGTGCTGAATATTCAAGCTCCCAGAGGACCATGTTAATGAATCATTTAAAAAACTGGACAGCTTCACATTTAATCTGTTCAAGGAATAGAAACACAGTCTTTTCTCAATTATTGTCTTATGAAATGAATATAAATTTCTGATTAGTCTGTTCCCAAAATGGAAATGGCCTTTTGACATTATAGTAATAAATGTTTATTATAAGAAATTCAGGCATTAACTTAGTATATAAAGAAGATTTATATACTAAATCAGGGTACAGAGTTTCAATGTTGCAAGACAAGAACTGTTCTGTGGGATGCATGGAGGTGATGGCTATACTACAGTGTGAATATATTTGATGCCAGCAAACTGTACATTTACAAATTGTTAAAATGATAAATTTTATGCTATGTATATTTTACCACACTTTAAAAAAAAGTACCTTTTTTAAAAAAGAAGAAAAGGGGTCGGGCACGGTGGCTCACGCCTGTAATCCCAGCACTTTGGGAGGCCGAGGCAGGTGGATCACTTGAGGTCAGGAGCTCGAGACCAGCCTGGGTAACATGGTGAAACCCCATCTCTGCTAAAAATACAAAATTAGCTCAGCGTGGTGGCACACGCCTGTAATCCCAGCTACTCGTGAGGCACGAGAATTGTTTGAACCTGGGAAGCGGAGGTTGCAGTGAGCCGAGATTGCGCCATTGCACTCCAACCTGGGTGACAAGGGCTAAACTCTGTCAAAAAAAAAGGAAAAGAAGGAGAAGGAGAAGAAGAAGACCCTCTAATCCCATTGCTTAAATGGGCATATAGGATTTGTCCTTCCTTCATTCATTCAGCAGATATTTATTGGATGCCTGCTATGTGCCAAGCACATGTCTAGATGCTGTGGATACATTAGTGAACAGAATAATGTCCTCTCCCTTGTGGAACTTACTTTTAATGGGGGACAAAGAAAATATATAAATATACAGGAAGTATGTATTATATCAGATGTGATAAGTGATATAGAGAAAAATAAGGCAGAGAAGGGAGATAATGAATGATGGGGAGGCTGTAATTTTATATTAGGAAGGTCTCACTGATAAGGTGACATTTGAGCAGAGACCTGAAAGAACTGAGGGGGTAAGTCATGCAGACATCTGAAAGAAGAGCGTTCCAGGTAGGGGGAATAGCCAATGCCAATGCTCCAAGATAGAAGTATGTTTACTCCATTCCAAGGAGACTAGAATGGAGCAGGTTAAGAGAGAGGAGCAGGAAAGGAAGTCAGAGAGATTTGTGGGAGCACAGGTCACATAGGTCTCTGAAGGGCACAAAAAAAAGGACTTTGGATTTTACTCTGAGTGACGATGGAAACCACTGGAGAGTTTTGAGTAGAGGAGGAACCAGATAGGACTTGGCTTTAAAATAATCGCTCTGGCTATTCTGTTCACCTTAGACTACAAGAGGACAAGGGAAGAAGCAAGAAGAAAAATTAGGAGGCTATTGCAATAATCCAGGCAGAAAATGAGGGTGGCTGAGACCAGAGTGGTGGGAGTGAAGATGGTGAGAAGTACTCAGATTCTGTACAGATATTGAAGGTAGAGCCAACAGTATTTGCTAAAAGACTGGATATAAGGAGGATAGATCTAGGCTTGTGTGGCCTAACATACAATTTGGGGGGTTCTCTCTTAAGAAGAACAATACAAAATTAGGTACAAAAGTGAATATTTCTTTAAACTGATAAAAGAAATCACAATATATTACAAATTTATAAAAGCTTACAAATACTACAAACATCAGAAAATCTAGAAAAATAATTTAATATTAACTTCCTGACACACTCCCTATAACTTTCTCATATTGTAGGTTGCATACCATTTGTTTCCCTGCCCATATGATGATTTTATAACATTTTCTATAAAAAGAATAGAAAGATAACTTTGTTTTTCCTCTAACATGATTAACCAAAATTTGTATTTTATTGATACTTCTATTTTGTTTTAATAAAGTTTTTAATTGCCATTGTAATAATAATAAGACAAGTTTTGACAAGCTAGTCTTCCTTCTTTCAGTTTACATATTTGGCTTTCTTCCTTCCTATCATATTTAAATTTAGGTTCATCAAAAATCTGAAGAACAATACAAAATTCATCTGAAAATAAGGCATTTATAAGAACAATTGCAGTGTATTGAAAAATGGACACTGCATTGTATTGAGTTATGTAATTATATAATCAAATCACTTTTAATACTGCATACATTGAGTTACTGATTAATATGTTTAGGCTTTTTGTGATTGGAACACTTGTTTCTTCAGGTTATTTTCCTGTGTTCGTGACAATTGCATATGCCATTTCATCTGAAACTGCCAGTCTTCATCAGAACAAGATGAGTCAGATACACTAAAACATGATCCAATATGTTAAAATGCATAAAACATGCAAATTCATACATAGACAAAAATCATGATTTGTAATACTGCTACAGGCTTATGCTCTGAAAACAAAGCATTTCTGATAAATTCTATTTCACAAGATTTCCTGGAAAACAGTATGGCAGTTCCTCAGAAAATAGAATTACCATGTGATCCAACAATCTTACTTCTGGATATTTATCTAAAAGAATTAAAATTGGGGTCTCAAAGAGATATTACCTCTCCCATTTTGACTGCAGCATTATTCACAATAGCCAAGATGTGGAAACAACCTAAATGTCCATCAGTAGATGAATGGATAAAAAAAATGTGATATATACATACAAAGGAATATTAACCAAACTTAAAAAGAAGGAAATCCTGCCATATGTGACAACATGGATGAACCTGTAGGGCATTATGCTAAAGGAAATAAGCCAGGCATAGAAGCAAAACTACTGCGTGATTCCACTTATATGTGGTATCTAAAATTACCAAACTTGGCTGGGCATGGTGGCTCATACCTGTAGCACTTTGGGAGGCTGAGGCAGGAGGATTGCTTCAGCCTAGGAGTTCAAGACCATCATGGGGGACATAGTGAGACCCCATCTCTACAAAAAAAGAAAAAAAAAATCTGAGCATGGTGGCATACACCTGTAGTCCCAGCTACTCAGGAGGCTGAGGCAGGAGGATCCCTTAAGCCGGGAGTTCGAGGCTACAGTAAGCTAGGACTGCACCATTGCACTCTAGCCTGAGTGACAGAGTGAGACCCTGTCTCTAATAAAATAAAATAGTTAAACTCACAGAAGCAGAGTTGAATGGTGGTTGCCAGGGGCTTATGGGAAAGGGAAGTGGGGAGTTGTTCAACAGGTATGAGTTTCAGTTCTTCAGGATGAAGATTTTCTAGAGCTCTGCTGCAAAACATTGTCCCTCCAGCTAGCAATACTGTATTGTTTAGTTTAAAATATATTAAGAGGGTAGATCTTATGTTAAGTGTTATTACCACAATAAAAACCATATGTTGTGCTTATAGTTACACATGTTGCATTATTGAGTATATTAGTGACAGAAGAAAACTCCCATTCTGACTAGGCGGAACTGAATTCTCCATATATAGTTTTACATGTCCAGTGAATAATTTTCCACAGACTAGTTTCTGGCTCTGTACATTCCAAATCTATTTCTCCTCAGCTACACATATTCCCAATGCTGGGTGCTATAGGAGGCGGTAGTATTTGAGATATGATCTTTGGCCCTGCACCACTAGCCAGCATAGTAAGGTAATTGAGGTGAGAGTATTTCTGGAAGCCACTCCTATGCTGAGACGGTTAACAGTGGTATAGAGGTGACTGCCAGCCTTGGAAATATATCTGATCAAATCAAAAATAAATGTAAACCCAATTCAATTTCCCCTCTGCATGATCCCAACAATGTTCACAGCCACCCCAATGCCAATCCCGCCATGAAGGAAGAGTGATACAGGGGAAGTCAGAGTGAAGAGACAGCTGTCTTAACTGATTGTAATTAAAATATTTTACTTTTGCAAATTTTGCAAAAGCACATGACTGTGTTACCCCACCGTAAGGAGCCTTGTGTCTCGTAAGGGGCTCCTGCAAGTGAGCGGCTCTGATGCTTAAGCTTCATTAGCTTCACAGTAAATTTGGTACTAGATGTGGAGTGTGTGAGAGAGAGGAGTCAAGGATGATGCCAAGGTTTTTGGTCTGAGCAAGTGGGTGAGTGAAGTTGTCATTTCCTGAGATGTAGAAGACTAACAGAAGATAAGTTATGGGGATGAACATCTGAAGATTCAGTTTGGAACAGGAAAAGTAGTTTAAGATGTCTATAACACAGCTAAGCCATGTCAAGTAGGCAGTTGGATGTATGAATCTGGAGTTCAGGAGAGAGAACTTGCTGAAGAAGTAAATTAGGCAGACAGCAGCACATGGGTTATATTTGAAGCCATGAGATTAGATAGGAGCAAGGAGAGTGAGAGAAAATAGGTGGACCAAGACCAAGCCCTTGGGAAATTCTAATGTTGGAGAAGTTGGGGAAAAGAAGAGGGATTAATAAAAGAGACAAAGAAAGGAACCAATGTGGTCAAAAGAAACCAGGAGAGCGTGAGGTCCTGGAAGCCAACTGAAAAAGTGTTTCAAAGTCGGAGTGATCAACTATTTCAAGTAATGTTAGGACTGACAGTTGAACATTAGATTTTGCATCAGTGGTAATGGAGAAATTGCCCAGAGGTGGTTGGAGTGAGTCAAAGAGAGTGGACAGAATAAACAACCTACAGAATGGGAGAAAATATTTGCAAACTATATATCCAACAAAGGACTAATATCCAGAATCCACAAGGAACTCAAATCAGCAAGAAAAAGCAAATAATCCCATTAAAAAGTGGGCAAGTGACATAAACAGACACTTCTCAAAAGAAGATACACAAATGTCCCACAGGTATATCAAAAAATGTTCAACATCACTAATCATCAGGGAGATGCAAATTAAAACCACAGTGAGATACCATCTTACCCCAGCCGGAATGGCCATTATTAAAAAGTCAAAAAACAATAGATGTTGGTAAGGATGCAGTGATAAGGGAACACTTTTACACTGCTGGTGGGAATGTGAATTAGTACAACCTCTATGGAAAATAGTATGGAGATTTCTCAAAGAACTAAAAGTAGCTCTACCATTCGATCCAGCAATCCCACTACTTGGTATCTACCCAACAAAAAACAAGTCATTATATTAAAAAGACACTTGCACACATGTGTTTATCACAGCATTATTCACAATTGCAAAAATGTGGAATCAACCTAAGTGCCCATCAACTGATGAGTGAATAAAGAAAATGTTGTCTAGTCACAATAGCAAAGACATGGAATCCACCTAAATGCCCATCAATGATAGACTGGATAAAGAAAATGTGGTACATATACACCATGGAATACTATGCAGCCATAAAAAAGGAATAAGATCATGTCCTCTGCAGGGACATGGATGGAACTGGAGGCCATTATCCTAACACAGGAAAAGAAAACCAAATACCACATATTCTCACTTATAAGTGGGAGCTAAATGATGAGAACACATGGACACATAGAGGGGAATGGCATACACAGGGGCCTATTGGAAGATGAAGGGTAGGAGGAAGAAGAAGATCAGGAAAAATAACTAATGGGTACTAGGCTTAATATCTGGGTGATGAAATAATTTGCACAATAAACTCCTATAACACAAGTTTATCTGTGTAACAAATTTGCACATGTACCCCTGAACTTAAAATAATTTTTTTAAAAATAAATAAAATGTGGCATATATACACCATGGAGTACAAACTACTCAGCCATCAAAAAAGAACAAAATAATGTCTTTTGCAGCAACTTGGATGAAACTGGAGGCCATTATCCTAAGTGAAGTAACTCAGGAATGGGAAACCAAAAACCACATGTTCTCCCTTATAAGTGGGAGCTAAGCTATGGGTATGCAAAGGCATACAGGGTGGTATAATGGACACTGGAGACTCAGAAAGGGAGGAGGGTGGGAGAGGGTAAAGGAGGAAAAAAATTACCTATTAGGTACAATGTACACTATTTGGGTGACAGGTACACTGAAAAACCAAACTTCACTGCTATACAATTCATCCATACAGCCCAAAACCACTTATACCCCCTGTGTTAGATCATTCTTGCATTGCTATAAAGAAATACCTGAGACTGGGTAATTTATAAAGAAAGGAGGTTTAATTTGGCTCATGGTTCTGCAGGCTGTACAGGCATGGCACCAACATCTGCTCAGCTCCTGGTGAGGGCTTCAGGGAGCTTCCAATCATAGGAGAAGGTGAAGAGGAGCCAGCATATCACATGGTGAGAACAGGAGCAAGAGAGAGGGTGGAGAGGTGCTAATGTTGGAGACATTTAAACAACCAGATCTTCAGAGCGAGAGCTCACTTATCACCTAGAGGATGGCACCAAAGCCATTCATGAGGCATCCACCCCCATGATCCAACACCTCCCACCAGGACCTATCTCCAACACTGGGGATTATAATTCAAAATGAGATTGGGAAGGGACAAATATCTAAACCATATCAACCCCTAAAACTATTGAAATGAAAGAAAGATAGAAATAATCTAAAGTTAGGTTGTAATTATGGTTGCATAGCTCTATAAATATACTAAAAAGCTTGGAATCATATAGTAAAAACATGAGATAATTATTTTATATAAAATATACCCCAGGTAAAGCCTTTTTAAAAATAAATGTCAAAAAATACCAGAGACAGTGATCATACTTTGTGGCTTGGAACTTGCTTTTCTCAGTAATAGTTCTTGGGATTTTTTTCCTATCAGTGCATATAGATCTACTTCATTAATTTTAAAAATTGTTTAGTGTAAGCGGTACCATAATTATTTACCCAATTCCCTTTGATGGACATTTTGGTAGTTATCTCCTTGGCAATCATAAATAATGCTGCAATTAATATCTTTGAACATATTTTTATGCATGTGCAAAATACAGATCTCTGATCTCTGGAATTGCTAAATAACAAGTATGCACATTTTGGGTTTTGACACATTACCAAATTGCACTCAATTGACTTTTCTCATCAGTAATATTTCAGAATGCCCTTTTGACACACCATTTTAAGCACTAGATACTAATAATCTTTTAATCTTTGCCACCCCGGTAGGTTTGTAAAAATAGCAATATGATTTTAATTTGCATGACTTTGATCACCAGTGAAGCAGAACACATTTTAATCTTTATTTCCATTTATATTTCTTACTTTGTATCACAACTGGGTCCTTTCCAATTTTTTCTATTTAAGCGTGTATCTTTTTATGTTAATCAATTAGTTAGAATCATCTCATATAGGCTGCAAATATTTTTTTCTAAATATATTGTTTGAATTTCAACATTATTTATGGTATTTTAATAGAGTTTTAAAATGTGGTCTATGCTTTCATTCTTTTCTTTTAATGGTTTCTGCCTCCAGCATCACATCTGATTGTTTTTTTTTTTAACAAAAGCCAGAGAAATAGGTTTTCAGATTATTAACCCAAAGCTTAAAGAGAGCACGTTCCCTTTTCATAGCTAATCAGGTATCTGCAATGGAAACAAAATTTCCCCTCCCCATTCCCAACTTTAATCAAAATGTTTTTCTCCTTATGTTACTGACAAAAAAAAAAGCCACTGCCTAATTGAGACTTCTGTGTATTCAATTAATGCTTCTGTGCATTTGGCCTGACAACGTCCAGGGGCTAATGGGACCATGTGCTATCTTTAACAAAGATGAGAGTACAAACATGAGTAAGACAGCCTATTATGGGCTTTCTGGGGCCTTTTAAAAATATTACATTTTCAGCATGTGAATTACACCAAATGGTGGCAACACAGGTTTCTGGGGTTTAATGCATTTCAGTTCATTCCATTTATAAAGCAAAATTGAAATAAAGTAATTCTATTCCAAAATATGTTTTAATCGTGAGTTTTTGAAAGCTCTTTAGGTAAGATGTTTTTGCCTTGCATGATTTAGAAAATTAACTGGGTTTCCACAGTATTTGAATACTGCAAGTTGAACTTACTTTCAATCTAAAAGCAGGCAGAAGAGAATTTTGATGTAAACTGAATTATTCGAGTAATTTTCTTAATGATTAAGAAGTCGACTCAAAAAAACAAATGCTAGCCACTGCCTATAGAATAAAGAGTTATCAATCCTTGTTGTTTTTCCAAAGTAGTCCATATGTTTTAGAGGTAAATTTTGAAGTAAATTTGAAGTAAATGTCCAAAGTAAGAAAAATAAAATCGAACATTCAGACTTCAATTACTGCAAAAAAGATTTACAAAAATCTTTCAGATCACAAGAAATTGTTAAAACAACAGAACCCAAAAACAGAGGAGAAAGGAAAAAGTATGGGTTGTGAGGTTAATTCCAGCAGGTCTAGAATTAGCCCTAGTTGTTTTATTGAAGTTCTGGCATGACACTGACCTCCTATCAAGACACAAAACATACTGGTTAATGGTGTTGTTTTGTAGCCATGAGTCTTCAGATTCATGGTGGTTTGTCCGAGCTTGTCGACATTATGTATTGGTAACAGTGAGACTGATTATTTGTACCTGGTCTCAGTGTGACACCTGTCCCTCCCTCAAAGGGCTCTACTGTTAAGGCTAAAATATGCCTGTGTGACTGTCAAAAAATTGTTTAAAACCCATCTGAGAGTCCACTTTGGACTCCCTGGTTCTGAGGTGTTCTGTGCACATGTCAGTGGTTCCTGGTCCAAGTGATAAAGAGCATCCTGCTGTCACGGCTCTTAGAAAGGAGGACAATAGGATCCTGTACCTGACCACTCCAGACCCCTGGCTGTATCCTTTTCCTGTAGTAAACTATATACTTGAGAGTAATGCCATTTGAGTCCTCTAAGTCTCCTTTAGCAATGGAACCCTGTTCACTTGCCATAGTTAATGCAGCATGAAAAAGTCATCCAGGAGAGTGGAAGAGATTATTAGTGGGCATACACATTGTTCAAAAATGGTGCTGAAAAAAATGGTGCTGGGACAAATAGTGTAGTAGGTGTGTCTGCCCAGGTCACAGTGATTCTTCCCAGAGAACTTCTATCTTCTATCTTCTCCTTTCCAATTCATAAGGTTTCAGGAGTGGGTCCACAACAGCCATGTACACATTAAGTGACCCATGTTCCCTAGCCAAAGCTAGTTGGATCAGAGGTGAACCCCTGACCCAAGCTAGACTGATCAGAGTCTCTTCTAGTCTGAAGGGTTGGCATCTTTAAGTGAGGAAACCTAAAAGCTCACGTGTTGAGCTTTGGTATACACAGCTTCCACCAACAGGACCAAGTGGCCGAGAAAGCCCAGCCACAGAGATGAATGAAGCCAAGGCTCAGAGGGCAGCAGAGCTGAGGAATGGCAACAAGCTACTCTTTGCATTCCTGACACCATTTCCTTCTCTGATTCCAGCCGTTTGGGAGATTAAGCTCCATCCAAGATCTGGGTTCCAGAGAAATACTCCATATTCTTATAATAAATTCCTTTTTTTTCCCCCATCAAGCTAGCTTGAGTTAGCACCTTTACTAGCACCTAAATATCCTTAACTCACTAGCCATGTAGAAACATATAGAGCTAGATCCCTACCTCACTGCCTGCCCAAAAATACATTCCAGATGGAATTAAGATTTCAATTTCAAAATAAAACAATATAGGGAGTAAAATCAAATGTAGGAGAATTTATTTATTTATTTATTTATTTATTTATTTATTTATTTGAGACCGGGTTATGTGTTGCCTAGGCTGATCTCGAACTCCTGGCCTCAAGCGAGCCACTCACCTCAGCCTCCCAAAGTGTTGGGGTTACAGTTGTGAGCCACTGTGCCCCAGCCAGGAGAATATTTTTATAATCTTGGAATCTACAATCAAAAATAAAAAAGATTTAATCATTTGCCTGTATGACATTTGAATACTTATAAACAGCCAAAACACAGCATAAACAAAGCCAAGAAGCATAAAAATAGGGAAAGTATTTGTAACAAATATACAAAGCAAATGACTAGTATTGGTAATACACAAAGGACTGTTATAAATTAATAAGATTGGCCGGGCACAGTGGCTCACGCCTGTAATCCCAGCACTTTAGGAGGCTGAGGCGGGTGGATCACCTGAGGTCAGGAGTTCGAGACCAGCCTGGCCAACATGGTGAAACCCCATCTCTACCAAAAATACAAAAATTAGCCGGGCGTGGTGGGCAGGTGCCTGTAATCCCAGCTACTCGCGAGGCTGAGGCAGGAGAATTGCTTGAAGCCGGGAGGTGGAGGTTGCAGTGAGCCGAGATTGCACCATCGCACTCCAGTCTGAGGGACAAGAATGAGACTTCGTCTCAAAAATAAATAAATAAATAAATAAAATTAATAAGATTAAAAAGGCAGGCAAATTGACAAAGGATGAAAATTGAGAAATCATAGAAGGCAAGTTACAAATTACCAGCAAACATATTATATGAAAAGATGTTCAACCTGACACTTATTTAAGAAATAGAAATGAAAACTACAGATTGGCAGATACTAAAAAGATTAATAGCCCTAGTGATGACAAGGTTTTAGAAAAACATATACTGTCTTTTAACTATTGTTAAAAACTTTTTGGAGTGTGATTTGGCAATATCAATTAAAATTTTAAATACACAATAACTTTTGGCATCAGTAATTCCACTGCTGGGAATTTATCCTACAGAAAATCACATAATGTGCATGACACTATATAATAAGGTTGTTTATTATAAAATGGTTTATAATAAATTTGGACATACACAAATGTCTATCACAAGGCATTGCATTTTTTAAAAATCTAGCATAACCACAGAGGGTAATAAACTGCAGCAGTTTAAAAATATTGAGGCAGCATTGTGTGTACTGACATGGAAAGCTACTTGGGAAATATTTTAAGAAAAAAGCAAGTTGCAGATCACAGGAATAGCATGATCTTATTTTTGAAGACGTGAGGGAGACCATGACCTGATAACAGTGGTTACCTGTGGGCAACAGGAAACCGGGAGGCGGGGAGGGGGGCACAGAAAGCTGATAATTTTTAATGTATACAGTTCTAAGTGTTCTAAAGCTTCTACAACAGACATTTATTAATTTTGTAATGATTTTAAAATAAAATATTTTTAGAAACTTCAGACAAAAACGGAAAGATAGCTGGGTGCGGTGGCTCATGCCTGTAATCTCAACACTTTGGGAGGCCGAGGCAGGTGGATCGCCTGAGGTCAGGAGTTCGAGACCAGCCTGGCCAATGCGGTGAAACCCCATCTCCACTAAAAATACAAAAATTAGCCGGGCATGGTGGCGCACGCCTGTAATCCCAGCTACTCGGGAGGCTGAGGCAGGAGAATTGCTTGAACCCGGGAGGCAGGTGGAGGTTGCAGTGAGCCGAGATTGTACCATTGCACTCCAGCCTGGGTGACAAAAGCAAGAATCTGTCTCAACAACAACAACAACAAAATAATACAATTTAATTTAAAAATAAATAAATGAATAATAAGACTCAACATCAAAATAGGTCAATTCTCTTTCATTTAAATTACAAATCTAACATGATCCCAGTAAAACTGCCTATTCTGGGGACTAGAGAAGCTTGTTTGATGTTCATATGGAAAATAAGAAAGAATAACCAGAAAAATGCTGAAAAGGAAGAATAATGGGGCAGGAGGAACTTGTCTTATTAAAGTATATACAATAAATACGGATAGCAAGGATGTTTATTACACCAGTGTTTATATTAGAGACCAACTGTAGACCACTAAAATACCTACCAATATAAGACTAGTTAAATAAAATATGATATGTCCATGTTGTGCAATATTATGCAATTATTGACAATAATGTAGATGTATTGATGTGGAAAGATGCTCATGACATATTGCTAAATACAATAAAGCAAGTTGCAAAACAATAAATACAATGTAATCCTATTTATGGAAGAAAGGCACATGTATATATGAGCACACATACATTACATGTATGTAAATACATGAAAAGTAGACAGAAATTATGCCCACTGAACTGGTAACAGTGGTTACCTTCAAGGAGAGGACTGGCATTCAGGGTATGGGTGGTGGGAGGGAGAGTAGTAAGGATTTTGTTCTGTATGCTTCTATAATGTTTGAATCTTTTATGATGAGAATGATTCCTGTATCACCTGTATACTTTTTAAAAGACAAAAAATGTCTGTAATCCCAGCACTTTGGGAGGCTGAGGCAGGTGGATCACTTAAGGTCAGGAGTTCAAGACCATCCTGACCAACATGGCGAAATCCTGTCTCTACTAAAAATACAAAAATGCATGGTGGTGCAACGCCTGTAATCCCAGCTATTCAGGAGGCTGAGGCACAAGAATCGCTTGAACCTGGGAGGTGGAGGTTGAAGTGAGACGAGATCGCACCATTGCACTCCAGCTTGGGTGACAGAGGGAAACTCTGTCTCAATAAATAAATAAATAAATAAATAACAAAAAGAGCAGTTACCACAGTCTGCTTTTCTGTGAATGTTGGGACAAACTGGACCACAAACAAAAGTTTACATTCAATCACACATTTATTTCTTCATTCATTCAACAAATATTTCCTGCTGAGTTCTAGGTACTTGGTACTCACTAGCGATTAACAGACAATGCTCTGATCCAGGGCAGCTCATCCAGCTGGGTGATTGCTGAAGCCAGCTGTCAGATGAGGTGACTGGAACACAGGTGCAGTTGATGTGGCTCTTTAGAAGCCACATAGATCAATTATGTATGGTTAATGGCTACTAATAAAATAAGAAGTTAATGCCTGTCGCAGTAATGTCCAAAAGTGACAGACAACGCGACAGAGGCAAAAAATCTAATGATTTTTTAATCCAATGATGCAAAAAGAGAAAAGCAAGCAGCAGTGGAAAAATCCAACATGTCTCTTGTAAGACTTTTACCTAAAGCCTTTCTTGATCTCTGAACCAGCCACGGAATCAACTCTGCCTTCACCTGTACTTTCTTCGTGTGCCAAAGTGGAAACCTACCCATGGAAATTTGCATTTTCCTTCTTGGACCATGGCAGACTCAGGGAGTGGAGGGTGGCAGGGCATTGCCAGGGCAGCTAGTGGGGACCTCAGGAGCCATAGATTTGTGGCTAAATACCTGAACCCTCCCATCCTGGGGAGGACTGGGATTTATGTGGTCAGAGCCAGAGTGTGAAGCTTCTGCCAGAGGCAGCACAGTCTGCCAAGGACCTGAAGGTCAGGTCAAGCCAAAGCCCTCAGGAGAAAGCTGGGGTTTGATCACCAGGATGACCTGGTGCAGGCCTAAATCCAAAGAGTCCGAGACAAGGCTCAGACTGAGCAAAGAATCCAACACTGCTTGCCTGGCCACATCTCCCTGAGCTACTGATTTCCCTCCTCATGTTCCCCTTTCTGTCCTCTGAATTCAAGTCCTGGCACTGGCTTTCCTGCTACAGCCTTGGCCCTTCTCCACATAAGTATCTGGCTTTCTGCCTCAGGCTGCCTGAGGAAAAGCCCTGAGACAACCTAGCCCCTGGGACCCTGCTACCCAGGAGTCAAGCCCATGGCCTGCACTCCCGGCCCATTTGTCCTGTTCCCTTCGGTGGCAGAGAGACCAGCACCCTACTCATGGGCATTAGAATCTCACTATCAGACCCCTGGCAAGGCCCTGTCTGGGCAGCTCTCCCGTTTCAATATTGCTCTCTGGTTGCAACACTTTGCAGGCATCTTTCTCAGTGTAAATCCACAAATTGGTATTCTGGATTCGCAATCAACCAGTTATAAATTTAGGTAGGGCAACCCCATCCCTAGACCTGAACACTTTTGGGAGAGCTGACAAAGTTTCTGAATCCTCAAATTTGCAAAACAGACCCTCCACCCCTGGGAGGACCCGCTCAAACAGCCAACTGGTTTCTTTCTTTACTACCTCATCACTGAAACAGGCAGAGTCCAAGAGACGATTCTGAAATATAGAACCCTGTCTAGGAAGGCAGGCTTAAGGAGGGCCTCCAGGAAGGGACTGTGAGCAAAGCATAAAGTGTATGCAGGTGTATGGTGGGGGGGGGGGCAATGGCAAGAAGGAGGAATAGAAATAAGAGAGTAGTTAAGAACGTGAGTGGGAGAGGGTGGGTGCTGAGAATTACTTAATAGATATGATGCACATTATTTGGGTCATGGATACACTAAAAGCCTGGATTTCAGCTGTGCAATACATCCACAGAACAAAATTGCATTTGTATGTTTTAGATTTATACAATAATTTTTAAGACAAATGTAGGCTCTGCCTGTGTTTGCATCTCAGTCCAGTTTCCTCATTTGTTAAACAGAATCATAATATCTGAAGTCCAGTTTCCTCATTTGTAAAATGGGATCATAATAGTATTTACCACTATATTATGAGAATTAAATGAGATAGTACCACGGAAGACTTAGCACAATGTCCAGCACATAAGAAGCACTCAGTATATGCCACCTGTTCCTAGAGGAGAGAGTGAGGCCAAGGAGGTTCCAACGGGAAGAAAGGAGAAATAAATGCAGGGAGATGAGAAAGACTCAGATAAGCTGCCTAATTTCCACTTTTTTCCGAGGGCCAGCTTTGACTATTTTAGGTGTTTTACCAGAAATGTATTTGCATCATTTGTAAATTTCCCTGTCACTACCAATTTCCACTTCCAGCTCTGTCCTTTTTTATCTGTGTGTGACCATGGGTAAATCTCCTAATCACTCCATACCTCAGTTTCTCCAAAAATACAAGTAAGTGGTTATTGTAGAAAACTGTTAAGATCATTCCTATTCCAACATTCTTATTCTATCTTAAATTCTTGTCTTTTTCTTTGTGAAAGGGTTATGGGTTGAATTATATCCTCAGAAGGATATATTGAAGTCTTAAGCCCCAGTACCTGTGTTACTGGTGGAAGGTGTCCAGGTTCTTGGCATTTTGAACAAAGAATTGGACAAAATGCACAGGTTTGTCAAAGGTCAGATGGCTGTAGGTGTGCAGTTTTATTTCTGGGTTCTCTATTCTGTTCTGTTACCAGTGGAGGGTGTCCAGGTTCTTGGCATTTTGAACAAAGAATTGGACAAAACGCACAAAGCAAGGAAAGAATGAAGCAAGGAAAGCAGAGATTTATTGAAAACGAAATTACACACCACAGGGTGGGAGTGGGCTGAAGCAGCCGCTCAAGGGCCCCGACACAGAATCTTCTTGGGTCCAACACTCCCTAGAGGTTTCCCATTGACCACTTGGTGTTCCCCTTATGTAAATGAAGTGGTGGCCCACAGTCAGAGGCTAAAGTGAAGTTACAAATTGCACTTCTATGCAAACAAAGACTTGGCCTGCAATCAGAGGCTGAAGTTACAAAGTTACAATCCTATGCAAAAAGCAACCAATCAGAGGTATTTTCAATTTCCCATCTGCCCCACAGAAAGGGTGGGGATTTGCAAAGGGAGTAGCCTCTGGTCCTTTTGTTACTTAGGCGTGGAAAGTTAGGGTTTTCCTTTCCATTTCCTTCTAGGAAGTCAGTGTGAATCAGCCTCAGGTTCCCTACCACCAGACCCTATTCTCCTACCTCACCTGTAAATGAGAACTTATTTGGAAATAATCAAAGATGTAATCAAATTAAGATAGGTCATTAGGGTGGGCCCTAATCCAATATGGCTGGTGTCTTTCTAAGAGTAGAAGATGCACAGAGACACGGGGGAGAAGACAGCCATGTGATGACAGAGGCAACAATTGGAGCGATCCATCTACAAGCCAAGGAACACCCATGATTACCAGAAAACAACAGAAGCTAGAAGGAGACAAGGAAGGATTCTCCCCTCCAGGTTTCAGAGGGGCAGGCTCTGAAAACACCTTGATTTCAGAATTCTAGTGTCCAGAACTGTGAGAAAATAAATTTCTGTTATTTTAAGCCACCCAGTTTGTACTACTTTGTTACAGTAGCCCTAGGAAACTAATCCAGAAAGTGTCCCCAAAACATGTCTATCTTGTGCTATCAAACTGTTGTTTCCAAGAGTCCTACCTTCTTTCATATCTCCATTTCTAATTAAAGAAAGTTTAAACACAGCATTCTAAATTCCTGATTTAGCAATTTCATTAAATGATAAAAATTAATGCATGATATACCAGATATTCGGAAAACATAAATTGCCAGAAGATTGTTATAGCAACATCCATACTAATTAACATGTCTTAAGAAAGGCCATGCATGTTTATCATCTAATTAGAATCATACAATCCAAAGAATAAAGAGTACTTCCTTGGGGGATATAAAATAAATAAATAACTACAATATTTTCATTAAAGTTGGCAATGTTCCTTTGAACCTATTTGAATGCTAGAAATTGATGTATAAATTAAATGGTTTTATAGTTTAGATTTGATATTTAGAAGAGATTTAGACCATTAGTGCAAATTATTTTAAAATGTATTTTGTGTTTGAAAAATACTATGATGCTTACAATGCTATGTGAAGAAAATGAGCTACAACTCATTTAAAATCGTGAATAAAAGGGTGTTTTAGAGACTGAAAAATTTCTATTCCTATGAGACCTGAAAAATTTTCCAAAGTTCAGAGGGTTTGACAAAAAAATGCACCAATTCCTAGATATGGGGTTTGCCAAATTGTAACCCACAGGCCAAATCCATCCCATCACTGGTTTTTTGTATAGCCTACACGCTAACTACACACACACACACACACACACACATATATATATACACACACACATATATTAAACAGTTAAAAAAATTGAAAGAAGAAAAATGTTTTGTGACTCGTGAAATTGACATGAAATTCAAATTTCAGTGTTAATAAATAAAGTTTTATGGGAACACATCCTCCCTCACTCATTCATTTACATATTGTCTATGGCTGTTTGCATCACTTTCCTGTTGCTGTACAACAAATTACCACAACTTTAGTGGCTTACTTAAAACACAAATTTATTATCTTACAGTTTCCACTGGTCAGCAGTCCCGGCAGGACTGGGCTGTTTGTTCAGGGTCTCACCAGGCTGAAATCAAGGTGTTGGCCGGGGTGGTAGTCTCATCTGAGGCTCAAGGTCCTCTTTCAAGCTCACCTAGTTGGCAGAATTTAATTCTTTGCAGTTGTAGAACTGGGACTCCCATTCTTATGCTGGCCACCAGCCAAGGGCTACCTTCAGCTCCTAGAGGCTGGTTACATTCCTTGCCACATGGCCCCTCCATCTTCAAAGTAAGCAATAGAGAGTCTCCCTCACATTCAACCGCTTTAACATTTTGAATCTCTCTTACTAGGAAGAGCCCTATCCCTTTTAAAGGCTCACCTGATTAGGCAAAACCTACCATGCATAATCTCCCTATTTTAAGGTCAACTGATTTGAGACATTAAGTATGTCTCCAAAATCCCTTCACGGCAGCACCTAGATTAGTGTTTGATTAAATAACTGAGATAAAGTTTGTATGCATCAGGGGCCAGGAATCTCAGAAGCCATCTTAGAATTCTGCCTACCACACTGTTGCCATGCTATGATGGGAAACTTCAGTAGTTGCAACAGAGACCACATGGCCAGCAAAGCTTAATATTTGGCCCAGAGACCATATGGCCCCAAATTACTTACTATTTGGCCCAAACAGAACAAGTTTGCTGATCCCTGTCCCAAATTAAGCTGAGTTTCAAACTTGAAAACTGCATGATCTCCGTTCAGCAAATAACCCTAAATCTGGGACAGTGTAAACAGAAGGAAGAGGCCATGAGAGTGAGACAACAGTAGCATTACCAAACTGCTTCAACTTTTCAACTCACATACACACACACACACACACACACACACACACACACACACAAATACAGATGGTACTGAACTGGTGGTACTTTTTTCTTTTCTTTTCTTTTCTTTTTTTTTTTGGAGATGGAATCTTGCTCTGTCACCCAGGCTGGAGTGCAGTGGTGCAATCTCAGCTCGGCTCACTGCAACATCCACCCCCTGGGTTCAACTGATTCTCCTGCCTCAGCCTCCCGAGTAGCTGGGACTACAGGCGTGCACCACCACGCCCAGCTAATTTTTGTATTTTTAGTAGAGATGGGTTTCACCATGTTAGCCAAGCTGGTCTCGAACTCCTGACCTCAGGCAATCCACCTGCCTCGGCCTCCCAAAGTGCTGGGATTACAGACGTGAGCCACAGAGCCTGGCCAATACTTTTTCAAATGAGTCTTTTCAAGCACACACTAGGGGACTAATAAAATGATAACTCGCGTCATAATATTATCACTGCCCATCTTTGTCAAATCTTAACATGTTTGCTTCTTTTAAAAGTAATAAAAATTGGCCAGGCTTGGTGGCTCATGCCTGTAATCCCAGCACTCTGGGAGACCAAGGTGGGCAGATTACATGAGTCCAGGAGTTTGAGACCAGCCTGGCCAACATGGTGAAATCCTGTCTCTACTAAAAATACAAAAAAATTAACTGGGTGTGGTGGTGCATGCCTGTAATTCCAGCTACTCGGGAGGCTGAGGTGGGAGAATCACCTAAGCCTAGGAGGTCGTGGCTGCAGTGAGCAGAGATGGCACCACTGCACTCCAGCCTGGGTGACAGAGTGAGACTTTGTCTCAAATAAAAAAATAAAGTAATAAAAGCCATAACATTGTAGCCTCCTCTGATCTCATGCCACTCCCTCCACCTTCAGAGGTAAACACTATCCCTTCCACCTATTCATCTATCCACAGAAAACATATTGCAATTTGTCATCTTTTGAACTTTACAGAAATCAAACTATATAGCATGTATTCTGCAATTTCCTTCTCTTGCTTAGTGTGTTTATGAAATTTATTCATATGCAATTGAATAATGCAATTCCAATTAAAATTCTAAATAGAACCAAGAATAAGCAAGATGGTACCTCATTGTGGTTTTGGTTTGCATTTCTCTAATGATCAGTGATATTGAGCTTTTCTTCATATGCTTGTTGTTCATACGTATGTCTTCTTTTGAAAAATGTCTGTTCATGTCCTTTACCCACTTTTTAATAGGGTCGTTTAGTTTTTTCTTGTAAATTTGTTTAAGTTCCTTATAGATGCTGGATATTAGACCTTTGTCAGATGCATAGTTTGCAAAAATGTTCTCCCGTTCTGTAGGTTGTCTGTTTACTCTGTTGATAGTTTCTTTTGCTGTACAGAAGTGCTTTCATTTAATTAGCTCTCCTTTGTCAATTTTTGCTTGTGTTGCAATTGCTTTTGGTGTCTTTGTCATGAAATCTTTCCCTGTGCCTATGTCCTGAGTGGTATTGCCTAGGTTGTCTTCCAGGGATTTTATAGTTTTGGGTTTTACATTTAAGTCTTTGGTTCATCTTGAGTTAATTTTTGTATGATATGGTATAAGGAAGCGGTTTAGTTTCAATCTTCTGCATATTGCTAGCCAGTTATTCCAGCAGTATTTATTGAATAGGGAATTCTTTCCTCATTGCTTGTTTTTGTCAGGTTTGTCAAAGATCAGATGGCTGTAGGTATGCAGTTTTATTTCTGGGTTCTCTATTCTGTTCTGTCACGGGTGGAGGGTGTCCAGGTTCTTGGCATTTTGAACAAAGAATTGGACAAAACACACAAATAAAGCAAGGAAAGAATGAAGCAAGGAAAGCAGAGATTCATTGAAAACGAAAGTACACTCCACAGTGTGGGAGTGGGCGGAGCAGTGGCTCAAGGGCCCTGGATACAGAATCTTCTTGGGGGGAGGGAGAGCATCAGGATAAATAGCTAATGCATGGGGGGCTTAATATCTAGCTAATGGGTTGATCTGTGCAGCAAACCACTATGGCACACATTTACTTATGTAACAAACCTGTCCGTCCTGCACGTGTATACCGGAACTTAAAATAATTTTTTTTTTGAGATGGAGTCTTGCTCTGTCGCCCAGGCTGGAGTGCAGTGGTATGATATCGGCTCACTGCAACCTCCGCCTCCCGGGTTCAAGCGATTCTTCTGCCTCAGCCTCCCAAGTAGCTGGGACTACAGACACACGCCACCACGCCCAGCTAATTTTTGTATTTTTAGTAGAGATGGGGCTTCACCGTATTGGTCAGGCTGGTCTCAAACTCCTGACCTCAGGTGATCCACCCACCTTGGCCTCCCAAAGTGCTGGGGTTACAGGCGTGAGCCACCGCACCTGGCCATAAATTTTTTTTTAATGGAATGTTCGGACAGAGACCGAGACATGGGGAGAAAGCCACGTGAAGAAAGATGAAGGCAGAGATTGAAGCAATGCATCTACAAGCCAAGGAATGCCAAAGATTGGCTGCAAACCCCCAGAAGCAATGAAAGAGGCATAGAAAAGATTCTCTCTCACAGCCTTCATAAGAAACCAACCTTGCTGACCCCTTGATTTCAGACTTCTATTCCCTAGATCTGTGAGACAATACATTTCTGCGCTCAGTTTGTGCCACTATGTTATAACAGCCTTAGGTAATAAATGCAGCATTAGTTAATGAAGCACTGACATTGTCCAGCATAATACTGAACTAGATGTCCTTAAGGGCACTTCTTTACTTCTCTAATACACAATTTTTAAAATGGTTCAATTCAATGACAGAAGACAATAAATTGTTGGAAATATATTTAATTCATTTATTCATTCAACAAATATTCATTGAACACACTACATGGCACAGTAGGGAACAAAAGAGACAATCCCCTACCCTGGTGGAGCTTACATGCTAATGAAGGAGACAGACATTAAAAAAAAAAGATAAATACATAGCCACAAACTTGTTAAGTGATATTAAGAAAATACAGGGTGTGGCCGGGTGCAGTGGCTTACACCTGTAATCCCAGCAGTTTGGGAGGCCGAAGCGGGCGGATCACCTGAGATCAGGAGTTTGAGACCAGGCTAGCCAACATGGTAAAATCTTGTCTCTACTAAAAACACAAAAATTAGCCAGGCGTGGTGGTGCACACCTGTGGTCTCAGCTACTCTGGAGGCTGAGGCAGGAGAATCACTTGAACCTGGGAGGCGGAGGTTGCAGTGCACCGAGAAAGTGCCATTGCACTCTGGCCTAGGTGACAAGAGTGAAACTCCGTCTCAAAAAAAAAAGAATGAAAGAAAGAAAGAAAAGAAAAGAAAAGACAGGGTGCTAGGAGAGAGTATAAGAGAGTATTCATAGACGTCCTCTCTGGAGAGACAATATTTAAACTGGAAAGTTGAAGGAAGAGAAGAATCTCTATGTGAAGGCAGGGAAGCTCATTTCAGGCAGAAGAAACTGCATGTGCAAGGGTCTTGATGTAGAAATATGTTGGCATGGGTAAAGAACAGAAGGGCTATTAGAACTTGATATGCATGGGAAATAAGAGAGAGAAAAAAAGTCAAAGATGACTAACTGGGAAACTGAGTGAATAGTGGGAGCTATTGACTGAGGTGTGGAAGAATCTAGGAAGAATGAAATAGGTCAGGGTAGGAAGCAAAAGTTCAGTTTTAGACATGTTAAGTTGGGAATCAGTAAATCTTCAAGTGGGAAACAATATATAAGCTTAGAGCTCAGGAGAAAGGCATGGGCTGGAGATAGAAATTTGGGAGTCATCAATATAGGTGGTATTTATAGCCCTGGAACTGGAAACGATTATTAGCAAGGGAGTAAGTGGGGCTAGAGAAGGGAGAAGGGCCAAGGACTGAGTCCTGGGGCATCCTGACTCAGAGATTTGGCATTGTCAGATCTGCATTGTCATCTGAGACTCTCCCTTCCCAACTATACTGCCTTTCCCCTTTCTATCCGCAAGTGTCAAGTCTGTGTCATGGTCTGAGGCATTTCCTGCCCAATCTTGCTTCCTCCCCTTTTGTAATTCACAAGCAGACCCCAATAAACTTCTTACACTGCTAATTCTGTCTCAGTATCTGCTTCCCAGAGGACCTGAACTGACACAATTGGTACCAGGATTGGTCTGAGAAAGCAGATGATTGGGGTTTTGGCACTGGATCACTTAATGAAATGAAATGAGGACTTCTTCCCAAGTAGTATGTGGACCATGGATAGTCCCTGGTACAAGATGGTGGCCCAACTGCTAAAACTGTCACTGGTAGTAACTTGGGAGAGTGTTCTGGTAAAAAGAAAATGCTCTGGCAGGTGCAATGAAGAGTAGAGATGAATAACTTTGCATAGAAGGACAGTGGACTTGGCTGGCTGTCATTAAGGTGCACAGACACCATATGAAGGGACAATTAAGTGGCTGAGGGCAGTTAACTATTGAAAACTAAGCATGAAGGCCAGAGGACCTCTTTGGTAGCTCATAAAGATGTTCTTATCTCGTTCAGTGAGACAGCAGAAAAACCTAGAGATCAAATTCAGAATGACCAAGCTTCAAAGGTGACTGAATACTCATCCAAGCCAGGTCCACGATACTCAAGTCAGCACTCCAGTTAGGCAAACCCAGGATCGTGGCAAACAGCATGGGAATGTCTAAGTGGGTGCTCCCAAAGATTTTGACTCCTCAGACTGCTCTGAACCTTTAGAGCCTGCAGCAGTAACTCATCTCTCCCTATTAAGGGCTGGCATTCACCCCATCCTTTGTGGAAAGACAGCACAAAGGCCTTTCCCTTATAAGGCACCAAGATCTGCCTCCACCTTTTTCTCCTGGCTATAAGACCAGTAAGTAGGGTTAAGTCAGGGTGTAAGCCTGCCAGGGATGTGCTGGGCCTGGTAAGAAAGGAAAAGATCTATACCCCAAAGGAGTTGTAAGATCTAGCCAACATATACTAGGAGTCAGAGAGGTCCCACGGACTGGATTTAGAGTGTTTGAGCAATGGGGCCAGAACATAAGACTAGGTAAGGGAGAGTTTATTGATTTGGGGGCACTGTCCAGGAATACAGGACTTAGCACTGTGGCAAGGACCCTAGGAGTTGGTGTAAACTGGCAGTCAGGGTGGCCCCTAGAACCCTGGGGAAAGTGATAACTCACATTGAGTGAGGGTGAAATGCCTAAATTGCCAGGACAGATGGTAATGAAAGGAACTAAGTAGCGCAGGAAGGTGAATATGCTGGAGTGGTTATATAACCTGAGGCCCGAAGACCAGCCAGAGAATTATGTTGCACAGGAGGGCTCAGGAGATGCACGATTTACCAATGCCATGTGGAATGCCCTGGTGAAAGGGGTGCCAGCATCACCAAGATGTTCCATGGTGTTGCTCCTCTGCAGGCCAAGGTGGACTGCAGGAGAGGCAATCACAGAGCTGGGCTTGTTAATGGAAGCCAAAGTTATAAGGGCCGAGTGACTGTGTTTAACTGCCCGAAGTCAGAAGGCTGCACTTAGACCATAATGATTAGCAATCAGAGGAGCAGCCAAAGACACTCCAGGAGTCAAGAGGATTAATAGTGCATGTTGTCCCTAGAGGCAAAATAGGTGGATTGCCAACAAGAATATCGTTTAATTACATAATTTTTTAAGTGGCAATAGATGAGGAGGAGGCTGAAGGTCAACACTCCTGTAAAAAGCCATGATCTCCTGCCTAGTTCCTGGATCTGAGTTATCAGACTTAGGACTCATTGACTGAAGAGGTGGCTAGGTCCCCTGGAAGAAGAACCCTACACATCACCATGGCAATTATAAACCATAGTTTGAGTCCTTCTCCCAAAAGGACCTAAGACTTAGATGACTCTACACGAAGGACAGACATTTAGAGACTACTGGAAATTGATGTCTAGAGACCCAAAAAGTTTCTCTAACAAGAAATTCCAGGTAATAAGCAAGGAGACAGAACACAAATTTGGATAGAAGATAGTTTACCAATATAGGAGTACTCTCCTGGTATACACCCGGGGAAGGGCCCTGGAAGACAGCACAAACACAATGCTAGGATAGATCCTAGAAGCATGAAAAACATGTTGTCTGACACTAAGTGCAGTAGAAATGCCTACATTGCCCTGGCAGATAGTGAAGAAAGGAATGAGAAGGCTCAGGGAGGTGGACACGCTGGAGTGCGTATGTCATGTGAGGCCAGAAGACCCACTGGAGGATTCTCTTGTACAGAAGGACTCAGGGAACATCCAGTTCACCCAGGCCATAAGGAATGTGCTGGAGAGAGGGATGCCAGCATATCACCAGTAAATTCAATGTGGCTCTCCTCTGCAGGCCAGAGTGGATGATAGGAGGGGCAATCACAGAGCTGGGCTCATAACTAGCAATGGGGATGACGGGGCCTCTTCCATCCTGGAAGGGCCAGCAATTCATTCTCACAGGATGGACATTCTTTCTGAATATGGTTTTGCCTTTCCTGCCCACAGAACCTCATCCAGCACCACCATCCAGGGGCTTAAGGAGTGCCTGATCCACACCATGGAATCCAACACAGCACAGCATCCAAACAGGGAATTTATTTCATAGCAAAGGAAGTTTGGGAGTGTGCCTGTGACCATAGGATCCCCTAGGCATGCAACATTCCACACCATTCATAAGTAGCTGGCCTGACAAGAGTGATGGAATGGCAAGGAGCAGCTGAAGCACCAGCTCAGAAGCAACACTCTGCAAAGATGTGGTAGCATCCTCCAGGATGCAGTGTAAGCACTAAATTAGAGACCTCTATATGGCACCATCTCGCCAAGAGGAAAAATACATGGGTGCAGGAACCAAGGAGTGAAAGCAGGAGTACCATCATTCTCAATAACCTACTAGTAGCAAGACATTGTGCTTTCAGTCTCCACAACCTGGGGCTCTACAGTGTAAGAGGTGAGCACACTCTTGCCAGGGGCGTAGCAGGAGTCCCATTGAACTATACGCTACAGCTGCCACCAGAGCATTTTGGAGGTCAGAGACATGGGGAGTAAAAATTAGAAATACTCTGTTATAAGATGCCTGCACTACTCATGAAGCAGTATAGTGTTAGTTGAAGGTTGACTTACATTAGTTAAAAATGCACGTTATAGGCTGGGCGTGGTGGCTCATGTCTGTAATCCTGACACTTTGGGAAGCTGAGGCAGGAGGATAGCTTGAGCTCAGGGGTTTGAGACCAGCCTGGGCAACATGGTGAAAACTTGTCTCTACAAAAAAATACAAAAATTAGCCAGGCAGCATGGCATGCATCTGTAGTCCCGGCTACTTGCGGGGCTGAGGTAGGAGGATCACTTGAGTCCAGGAGGTCGAGGCTGCAGTGAGCCGAGATTGAGCCACTGCACTCCAGCCTGGGTGGCAAAGTGAGACCCGGTCTCAAAAATAAATTAATTAATTAAAATGTATATTATAAAGTCTAGGGCAACCATTGCAACTGATACATTAGGAGAGGAGATAAAATGGAATCATATGAAAAGCTCAATTTAAACCAGGGAAGGCAGAAAAAGACGATAGGGAAAAAACAAAGAACAAGAGCAATAAATAGAAAACAGTTATAAAAATGGACACAAATACACACTTAGAAGAAATAAGACCTGGTTTTCAGTCATCAGTAGAGTGATTAAAGTTAACGTGAACCAATTGTACATTCCAAAATACCTAGAAGAGGCCGGGCGTGGTGGCTCACGCCTGTAATCCCAGCACTTTGGGAGGCCGAGGCAGGTGGATCACCTGAGGTCAGGAGTTCAAGACCAGCCTGACCAATATGGTGAAACCCCATCTCTACTAAAAATACAAAAATTAGCTGGGCGTGGTGGCATGCGCCTGTAGTCCCAGCTACTCGGGAGGCTGAGACAGGAGAATTGCTTGAACCCGGGAGGCAGAGGTTGCAATGAGCTGAGATCGTGCCACTGCACTCCAGCTTGGATGACAGAGCAAGACTCCGTCTCAAAAAAGCAAAACAAAACAAAACAAAATAGCTAGAGGAGAATAATTCAAATGTTCCTAGTTAAAAGAAAAGATTTATGTTTAAGATGATGGATATTCTAATTACCCTGATCCGATTATGTAAATGCATCAAATTATCACATGTATCCCAAAAGTATGTACATCTAATATGTATCAATTTAAATAAATAAATATACGAAAGAAAATAGTTATAAAGATGGTAGATATTAGTCTGACTATATCAAAGTCACTTTAAATGTGAATGGTCTAAATGCACCAATTAAAAGACAGAGATTGTCACAGTGGATAAGAAAATAAGCTCCAATTACACACTGTTTATAAGAAATCCACTTTTAATATAAAGACATAGACATATTAAAAGTCAAAGGTATGGTGGCTCACACCTGTAATCCCAGCACTTTGAGAGCCTGAGGCGGGAGGATTGCTTGAGCCCAGGAGTTTGAGACCAGCTTGGGCAACATAGTGAGACCCCATCTCTACAAAAAAATTAAAAATAAAGTAAAAAGATAGCCACAGATATACTAAAAAAAACAAAAAACAAACAAAAAAACAAAAAAACACTGACCACAAGAAAGTTGGGGTAGTTATATTTCTATCAGATAAAGCAGGTTTCATAACAAGGAATGTCATCAAGAATAAAATGGGGATCATTCTGCAACCGGCACTCCACAGGTCAGATGGCTGCACAGCAGTGGCGGAGGTGACCATAGCCACATAATGTCCATAGTTCGTTTATCCGTCCATGCCAAATGGATTGTGGGGAAGGTGACTGGGACAAAAATGCAAAAGACTGCTAAAGTGAGAGTGATCAGGCTTGTTCTGGATCCCCATTTATTAAAGTATTATAATAAGCAAAAAACGTACTTTGCTCACAATGCCCTTCAGCAGTGCACAATTGGGGATATCGTGCTTCTCAAAGCTTTACCTGTTCCACAAACAAAGCATGTGAAACATGAACTGGCTGAGATTGTTTTCAAAGTTGGAAAACTCATAGATCCAGTGACAGGAAAACCTTGTGCAGGAACTACCTATCTGGAGAGTCCATTGAGTTCGGAAACCACCCAGGTAAGCAAAAATCTGGAAGAACTCAATATCTCTTCAGCACAGTGAAGGAGGAACGGAAGAAGAAGCCAAAGGGAAAGATTTACATGTTTGTTTATTTTATGGAAAAAGAAATTTTTCTAAGTTTCATCACAAACTGTGTCCAATTTCTCTTGTGATATTTATGAAATAGCTAAAAGC
Source organism: Pan paniscus (assembly GCF_029289425.2). Classification (NCBI taxonomy): domain Eukaryota; kingdom Metazoa; phylum Chordata; class Mammalia; order Primates; family Hominidae; genus Pan; species Pan paniscus. The sequence continues at coordinate 118,765,103 of NC_073272.2, forward strand.
AAATGAAGTAAAGGGCATATTATGGTTTTTCACAAAGGTTTATGGTCATGCTTCAAATTTTCTTTTCAGTGAACATACTTTCACGTTACACTAAGTGTGTCTAGCGGTCTGTTGCATTTTGTAAGCTCACTGTTTTCGAAGGTTTTGTTTTCGTTTTTTGAGACAGGGTCTCGCTTTGTCGCCCAGGCTGGAGTGCAGTGGTACAATCTTGGCTCACTGCAGCCTCGACTTCCCTGGCTCCAGCAATCTTTCCACCCCAGCCTTCTGAGTAGCTGGGAGCACAGGAGCGTGCCACTACACCTGGCTAATTTTTTGTAAATTTTGTAGAGACAGGGTCTCCCTATGTTGCCCAGGCTGTTCTTGAACTCTTGGGAGTGAAATGCTCACAATGGCCTCCCAAAGTGCTGGGATTACAGGCCTGACCCATTGTGCCCAGCCAGTTTTCTTTTTTTCATTCAAAAGAATCTTGAATTTACCTTAGAACCTTTATTTTGAGGGAAGAAAGCCTTTGAATATAAACAAATAAGGCCACATTAAGTGAATCTTTTGGATGCTATATATTCAAAATAAATATTTTATTTTTCTGACTTCAGCAGTTCCAAAGGGAAATAATCAACATGCTTATGGTCAGAATTTTTTTTGATCAAGCTGTATTATTAAGAATGTTGACATATAGAAAATAAAATTTTACAATTCTGAAAAAGAAATAAAATAAAATGGGGCATTATGGGGGTCAAGTCTCAAGAAAACAATACAATCTTAAAACATGTATGCCCTAACAACAAAGCATCAAAATAAATGAGACAAAAACTGATAGAACTGTAAGAATAACTAGACACATCTACTATTATCATTGGAGATTTCAACACCCCTCTGTCAGCAATGGATAGATTAAGCAGGCAGAAAATCAGTACAAATATAGAATGGATTGTGGAGAAGGAAGAAAATGAAACCTAGTGGCAGCCCTGAGACCAACTGCAGCAAGATGAGCTATTGCTCTTCCCACTAACCTCCTCTTCTAAGTCTTCCCTCAGGAAGAGAGGTTCACAGGAACTCTGAACAAGAACTCTGAAGTTAATCCAAGCAACACAAAGGATGGACTGTGGCAAGCATGGAGCTGCATAGCTCAGAGCTCCCATCAAGAAAGACTTTGCCATGGAACTATGAGGAGTGAAGTTAGCTTACAGCCTCAGGTTGTAGGACCTTCCAAGACTGGCTGCAGTATTCTTGACAAAACCATGCTTTCCCTGGGCAGCCTCCAGTCAATAACTAAGCAAGGTGGTAGTTCTAGGGCCTGGCCACTTCTGCCCAATGTGAGACTCTTTTAAGAGGCAGACTTTCCTCCAGAACTCCCCACTGGGTTGAGACCAAGACTTTGTCATATTTGCCTCAAAGTCTAAGGCAACTCTGCCAAATTCTGTTTCCACCCCTTATCCTTTCACATGTGTCAGATATGCATTGTAGTTTGAATGCCTTTCCTGCCCAGTCTTGCTCTCTGCCCTTTTATCTTTCACAGGTATTAGCCACAATCAACATCCTGCATTCCTAACTCCGTATTAGCATCTGCTTCCTAGAGGACCCAAATAGACACAATTAGCCACACACCACTGCCATCCACTTTGGGGAAATTCTTCAGAATACACTTAATCAAGCATTTCAAGAGTCTCTTCATTATGATCAAAATGTTTTCAGCAAGTTCTTCAGTTTAATTCATAACTAGGAAAATCAGATAATGAAAACCATTTAATACCACAGCCTCACAATCTCCATCAAGGCATGTGTGCTGCCAGTTGCAGTGGCTCACACCTGTAATCCCAGCACTTTGGGAGGCCGAGGCAGGCAGATCATGAGGTCAGGAGATCGAGACCATCCTGGCTAACATGGTGAAATCCCGTCTCTACTAAAAACACAAAAAATTAGCCGGGTGTGGTGACACGCGCCTGTAGTCCCAGCTACTCGGAAGGCTGAGGCAGGAGAATGGCGTGAACCCGGGAGGCAGAGGTTGCAGTGAGCCGAGATCGTGCCACTGCACTCCAGCCTGGGGGACAGAGTGTGACACTCAGTCTCAAAAAAAAAAAAAAAAAAAAAAAGGCATGTGTGCTGTAGCTACAGTTTTTACAATCATTGCATTCGGTTTATCTGGAAGGATAGAACACTGATGAAGCTTGTCATACAAGCATACATTTGGGCTGCGTAAAGTTAATCTTAATCATGCTTATGATCATTCAGATTAAGGGTTTTTGTTCCAGAAAGATACAAGATTTTTCTTGAAACTCAGTCAAGTGATGAATTTTCCTTAGGGAAGTCAGTGACTTCCTTGAGCAAAAGTAGTTATTTATGGTCATTACCCTAACCTCATAACAAAACTGGAAAAAAAAACCTTTAACATAACTGGCAAGCATTAAGTGCTTCTCATAACCTTCATGTGTAGCTCAGGTAGAGAGGGCTTTCTTGTGGTCAACAGTGTGTAGCTGTGTTAGTTAGTGCTATTGTTTGGATGTTTGTTCCCCCAAAACTCATGTGGAAATTTGATCCCCAGTGTTGGAGATGGGGCCTATTAGGAGATGTTTGGGTAATGGGGCAAATCTCTCATGAATAGATTAATGCCCTAGGGAGGGAAGTGGTGAGTGAGTTCTCACTCTATTACTTCTCATGAGAGCTGGTTGTTAAAAAGAGCCTAGTACCTCCCCCTTCTCTCCCTTGCTTCCTCTCTCGCCATGTGATCTCTGCATACACTGGCTCCCCTTTGCCTTCTACCATGAGTGGAAGCACCCTGAGGCTTTTACCAAGATGCCCAACATTCCAGCCCGTGGAACCATGAGCCAAACAAACCTCTTTTCTTTATTAGCTCAGATATTTCTTTTTCTTTCTTTCTTTTTTTTTTTTTTAGACAGCGTCTCACTCTGTGACCCAGGCTGGAGTGCAGTGGCACAATCTCAACTCACTGCAACCACTGCCTCCCAGACTCAAGCAATTCTTGTGCCTCAGTCTCCCGAGTAGCTGAAACTACAGGTGTGCACTACCACATCCAGCCAATTTTTTGTATTTTTAGTAGAGATGGGGTTTCGCCACATTGGCCAGGCTGGTCTTTTTGTTTGTTTGTTTTTGTTTTTGAGACAGAGTCTGGCTCTGTCACCCAGGCTGGAGTGCAGTGGCACGATCTTGGCTCACTGCAACCTCTGCCTCCTGGGCTCAGGCGATTCTCGTGCCTCAGACTCCCAAGTAGCTGGGACTACAGGCACACACCACCATACCTGGCTAATTTTTTGTATTTTTAGTAGAGATGAAGTTTCACTATGCTGGCCAGGCTGGTCTCGAACTCCTGGCCTCAAGTGATCTGCCTGCCTTGGCCTCCCAAAGTTCTGGGATTACAGACATGAGCCACTGCGCCCAGCCAGATATTTCTGCATACCGACACAAACAGACTGAGACAGTCAGGTAGACTAGAATCTGCTGTGGTAACGAAGAAACCCTGAAATTTCAGTGGCTTAACCAAAGGTTGATTTTTCACTCACACAAAGTCCTATGAGATGGTTCCTGTATGAGCAACTCTCCAGGGTGGTTTTCCTCTGAGGGGTAAACCCAAGGATACAGGTTCCTTGCATCGTGTTCCACCATTTCAGAGTCCTTTGCTTCCTGCTGTACAAGAGCAAAGAGATTTATTAATAGCATGAAAAATCATGAAGGGTATTACATGGTTTAGGCCTAGAAGTGGCAGTTATCAATCCTACACATGTTGTCTTGCCAAAACAAAACCACATGGTCCCATTTAGGCAAAAAGAAAGCTTGGAAATGTAAGGGAGCATGTGGATATTGGTGGATAGTCTCTGGCATAATAGACTTTGCTTTTGATATAACAGCTTGAAAACATGAAACAAGCTCTAACGTTGGATTTACCTAAGCTTTCACACTCTTTATAGTTTATCCTGACACATCACCTTCAGTCTAAGTTATTCACATAAAGTCACCAATAAGCTTAAATTTCTTCTCTATCTCAATTAATTACATCACCATCCACCCATTTGCTCAAGTGCAAAACTTAAAATTTATCTGTGTTTCTGCTACATAGAAACTGGATAAAAGAGCCGGGCATGGTGGCTCACGCCTGTAATCCCACTACTTTGGGAGGCCGAGGTGGACAGATCACCTGAGGTCAGGAGTTCGAGACTAGTCTGGCCAACATGGTAAAACCCTGTCTCTATGAAAAATACAAAAATTAGCTGGGCATGGTGGCGGGTCCCTGTAATCCCAGCTACTCGGGAGGCTGAGACAGGAGAATCGCTTGAACCCAGGAGGCAGAGGTTGCAGTGAGCCAAGATCCCACCAGTACACTCCAGCCTGGGCAACAAGAGCAAAACTCCATCTCAAGAAAAAAAGAAACTGGATAAAAGAAAGCCAAAGAGCCCTGTGCAGGAGTGATCCCAGAGCAGCTTCTATGAATATTACAATTCCATTTGGAAGGAATTCCTAAAGTGAAGATGGATTGGCAGAATTACCTGTGAAGTTATGCTCACAATGTCAGGTTCATTTAAAAAAAGAAAATAAAATAGAACGACCTATGAAGAGTATTTTAATATTTCCCTTTGCTCTAAGGCTGTGTTTTATACTAACTTCTTATTGCAGTGTGATAGCCCATTAAGACTTCCCTAAAGGGAAGAGGGTTCCCTGAATATCCTATGTGAGTATTCAGGTCTGCTTAACAGTTATAGTTCTCACTGTCAATTAATAAACTGACATTTTGGTTCATATATATCTGTAACTTATGAGTAGAATCATTCATTCATTCATTCATATATTTAACAAATATTTATTGAGTGCCTAGTAGGCTACAGTTTTAAATGCCAAAAATATACAAGTATACCAAACAGATAAAACCTCTGCCCTCACAGAGCTTACATCTTAGTAGGCTAAAGAGAGACAGATTTTAGCCCGGAGTGGTGGCTCACACCTGTAATCCCAGCACTTTGGGAGGCTGAGGTGGGCGGATCACTTGAGATTAGGAGTTTGAGACCAGTCTGGCCAACATGGTGAAGCCCCATCTCTACTAAAAATACAAAAAATTAGCCACATGTGGTGGTGCATGCCTGTAATCCCAGCTACTCAGGAGGCTGAGGCAGGAGAATTGCTTGAACCCAAGAGGCAGAGGTTGCAGTGAGCCAAGATCGAGCCACTGCACTCCAGCCTGGGCAACAGAGCAGGACTCTGTCAAAAAAAAAAAAAAAAAACAGAGAGAGAGAGAGGTTTTTTTTAAGAAAAATATATAGTGTGTCAGATGGATAGTGGTAAATTCTATAGAGAACAAGAAAGCAGGGAAGGGGGACAGAAATGTACCAAGGTGGGGGTTACAATTTTAAACAGAGTATTCAGGCCTCACTGGGAAGAAGACATTTGAGCAAATCTCTGAAGGAGGTGAAGAAGCAACCATTCAGATGGCTATGGAAAAGCATTCCAGGCAGAAGAGACACCAAGCGCAGAGGCCTGAGGTGGGGAGTGCCTGGTTTGTTTATGGATCAGCAGAAAGGCCAGTGTGACTGAAGTAGAGTGAACACAGGAGAGAGTAGTGGCGAGGAGTCAGAGAGATAATGTGGGGGCAGTGGGGGGGATGAGGGAAAGATTGTGTAGGGCCTTGCAGAGCAGTATTAGGATTTTGGATTTTTGAGATGTAGAGTCATTGGAAGGTTCCAAACAGTGAAGTGACACCATCTGACTTTCATGCTAAAAGGATCAATTGGCCGTATGTGGTGGCTCACGCCTGTAATCCCAGCACTTTGGGCCGAAGTGGGAGGATCACGAGATCAGGAGTTCGAGACCAGCCTGGCCAACATGGTGAAACCCTGTCTCTACTAATACAAAAATTAGTCAGGTGTGGTGCTGTGCACCTGCAGTCCCAGCTACTAGGGAGGCTGAGGCACAAGAATTGCTTGAGCCCGGGAGCAGAGTTTGCAGTGAGCCAAGATCACAACACTGCACTCCAGCCTGGGTGACAGAGTAAGACTATGTCTCAAAAAAAAAAAAAAAAAAAGTTTCCATTTGCCACGATGGGGAAGGCAAGGGAGGGACAGATTTGGTGGGGTAGATCAGGGGTCTCACTTGAGACACTTTATGATTGAGATGCATAATCTAAGTGGAGCTACTAAAGGGGCCTGTGAACATGGTGTGTCCGGAATGGGTGGGTTCTTGGGTCTCACTGACTTCAAGATTGAAGCCGCGGACCCTCGCGGTGAGTGCTACAGCTCTTAAGGTGGCGCGTCTGGAGTTTGTTCCTTCTGATGTTCGGATGTGTTCGGAGTTTCTTCATTCTGGTGGGTTCGTGGTCTTGCTGGCTCAGAAGTGAAGCGGCAGACCTTCGCGGTGAGTGTTACAGCTCTTAAGGAAACGCGTCTGGAGTTGTTCATTCCTCCGGTGGGCTCGTGGTCTCGCTGGCTTCAGGAGTGAAGCTGTAGATCTTCGCAGTGAGTGTTACAGCTCATAAAAGCAGTGTGGACCAAAAGAGTGAGCAGTAGCAATAACAAGATTTACTGCAAAAAGCAAAAGAACAAAGCTTCCACACTATGGAAAGGGACCCGCATGGCTTGCCACTGCTGGCTCCAGCAGCCTGCTTTTATTCTTTTATCTGGCCCCACCCACATCCTGCTGATTGGTAGAGCCGAGTGGCCTGTTTTGACAGGGCACTGATTGGTGCGTTTACAATCCCTGAGCTAGATACAAAGGTTCTCCACGTCCCCATCACATTAGTTAGATACAGAGTTTCGACACACAGGTTCTCCAAGGCCCCACCAGAGCAGCTAGATACAGAGTGTCGATTGGTGCATTCACAAACCTTGAGCTAAACACAGGGTGCTGATTAGTGTGTTTACAAACCTTGAGCTAGATACAGAGTGCTGATTGGTGTATTTACAATCCCTGAGCTAGACATAAAGGTTCTCCAAGGCCCCACCAGAGCAGCTAGATACAGAGTGTCCATTGGTGCACTCACAAACCTTGAGCTAAACACAGGGTGCTGATTGGTGTGTTTACAAACCTTGAGCTAGATATAGAGTGCCGATTGGTGTATTTACAATCCCTGAGCTAGACATAAAGGTTCTCCAAGGCCCCACCAGAGTAGCTAGATACAGAGTGTCCATTGGTGCATTCACAAACCCTGAGCTAGACACAGGGTGCTGATTGGAGTGTTTACAAACCTTGAGCTAGATACAGAGTGCCGATTGGTGTATTTACAATCCCTGAGCTAGACATAAAGACTCTCCACGTCCCCACCAGACTCAGGAGCCCAGCTGGGTTCACCTAGTGGATCCCGCACTGGGCCTGCAGGTGGAGCTGCCTGCCAGTCCCGTGCCGTGTGCTCACATTCCTCGGTCCTTGGGTGATCGATGGGACTGGGCGCCATGGAGCAGGGGGTGGTGCTCGTCGGGGAGGCTCGGGCGGCACAGGAGCCCATGGAGTGGGTGGGAGGCTCAGGCATGGCGGGCTGCAGGTCCCAAGCCCTGCCCCGCGGGAAGGCAGCTAAGGCTCGGTGAGAAATCGAGCACAGTGCCAGTGGGCTGGCACTGCTGGGGGACCCAGTACACACTCCGCAGCCACTGGCCTGGGTGCTAAGTCTCTCATTGCCCGGGGCCAGCAGGGCTGGCCGGCTGCTCCCAGTGCGGGGCCCGCCAAGCCCACGCCCACCTGGAACTCCAGCTGGCCCGCAAGTGCCACAGGCAGCCCCGGTTCCCGCTTGCGCCTCTCCCTCCACACCTCTCTGCAAGCTGAGGGAGTGGGCTCCAGCCTTGGCCAGCCCAGAAAGGGGCTCCCACAGTGCAGTGGTGGGCTGAAGGGCTCCTCAAGTGCCGCCAAAGTGGGAGCCCAGGCAGAGGAGGTGCCGAGAGCAAGCGAGGGCTCTGAGGACTGCCAGCAGGCTGTCACCTCTCAATGGGAGTCCAGAGTTCAGGGGAGAAGTCCAAACTAGAGATACAGTAGTCCTCTCTTATCTGTAGGAGATCTGTCCCAAGATCCCTGGTGGACGCCTTAAAACATGGATAGTATTGAACCCAATATATATACTGTTTTTTTTTCACCTGATAACCGAGAGAGCTACTAAGAGACCAACAGGCAGGTATCGTGGACAACTTGGGTACAATGGACAGAGGGATGATTCACATCCCAGGTAGGACAAAGCAAGATTTCATCACACTACTCAGAATGGTGCATAATTTAAAACTTATGAATTGTTTATGTCTGGAATATTCCATTTAATATTTGCAAACTGTAGTTGACCACAGGTAACTGAAACTGAGGAACATGAAACTTCAGATGAGGGGATACTACAGTATATATTTGGGAGTCATCGGGACATAGATGACATTTAAACCCATGAGACTAAATGAGATCAGCATGGAAATCGGTTTAAATGGAGAAAAAGCTCAAGGAGTGAGCCTAGAGCACTCGAATATTTTAGAGGTCATGGAGATGAGGAAGAACCAACAAAGGAGACCAAGAAGGAGTGATGGTAGTTATCAAGAGTCAGCCTTCTGAGCCTGCTGGCTGCAGGGTATCCTGATAAAGCTGAATTTCTGGATCTGCAGAGCTAAGAAATCAACAGCAGGGACCCTCACCAAGGTACTGCTGTCTGGTGAAGTCTAGCTAAGTAGTCAGTCAGCGTTTTCCTTTGATATCTTTTAAATGCAACAAAATCTGATGCAAATTATATGCAAAAACATCAGGACGGCAATATTGCGGTAGATATGGCTAGTCTCTTGTTTAGGGACAGACATTAAACACTACAGCCATGCATGCCACACTGGCAGGAGGAGCTCCACCCTGTGACCCTCCAACCAGGCCCTCAGGCCAACCTTGGAGAACACCCAGCAGAGACACTGAAAACCACTCCCAGTGAGGCAGGAGAATAGGGACTGGAGTTAAAGACCCTAAGGCCATTTCATGCTGACTTCCTAGAACTAAATTGAAAGGAAAACCCTAACTTTCCACGCCTAAGTAACAAAAGGACCAGAGACTACTCCCTTTCCAAACCCCCACCTTTTCTGGATGGCAGATGGGAAATTGAAAGTACCTCTCATTGGTTGCAAAAAGCAAAAGAGTGTAACTTTGCAAAGGAGTGTAACTTTGTAACTTCACTTTAGCCTCTGATTCGTTGCACCAGTCAGATGTTTGCATAGGAGTGTGACCTTTGTAACTTCGCTTCAGCCTCTGATTGTGGGCCACCACTTCATTTACATGGGGTGAACATCAAGTGGCCAATGGGAACTCTCTAGGGGTTATTTGGACCCAAGAAGATTCTGTATCCGGGGATCTTGAGCCGCTGCTCTGCCGCTCCCACACAGTGGAGTGCACTTTCATTTTCAATAAATCCCTGCTTTCATTCTTTCATTGCTTCATTCTTTCCTTGCTTTGCTGTGCATTTTGTCCAATTATTTGTTCAAAACTTCAAGAATCTGGACAGCTTGCAGTCAAGACCTTCTACCGATAACACCAATGCCCCAATAGCAAAAGGCTACTGGCTCACTGCACCCCCTTTCATTGATGCTGCCAAATACCAACTGACCTAGAAGTAAAAGAACACTTTACACTCCAACTGCTGGACCTTATCAGCAGGTTAGGTTGAGAGAGATTTAAGTTAAGCTTAGCACTCCAAGTCTATGATGGGTTAAATCCCAAAGCCTCAAATCTCTCAAGATATTCTTCCCCCATCCCTGCTGTAATTGAAACCTTGGCTGTCTGCTGACCCCTTTCAAGTGCGAGCTGTTTATTTTCTCATCCCCCCCACAGCTAAATGCCTCAGGGAGTGCCAGGAGGTGGAGCTCGAGCTCTCGTCGCTCCCCAAGACCACTTTCTGATCTTTGTTCCTCCTCCCTCCTGAGAAATCTTTGGTTTTTCCTTGGCTCATGCTATCCGCTTGTATCATCCTCTCCCATTCCTGGTAGCAGTCTTCTATACCTTCCCAGTCACTACCCTCATTTGTGAAGAATTTAGTTCTGTACTCACAGTCTCTCTGTCCTCTTTGTCCCAACTTCCCCTGTCATTCTCAGTGATTTCAACATTCACGTGGCCAATAACCCAGCGTGCACACCTCATGTTTCCTTGATCTGCCCATTGCAAATAACTACTGCCATTTTGGGACATACTTCACAACCCAGAGCAGCAAGATGGGGCCTTATATCTTGAAGGTTCATAAACTTCAATTAATTTTTTTCATTGGTACACCAGCACATGGTTTATAAAAGTTGACAACTCTTTAGAACAGGAAATAGGTAAAAGTGTGTATTGTTTTTATTAGAAGTTGGGCCTGTGCTTCATTCTTTCTGTTTTGTTTTCTGTTAAACTCACCGTGGGTCAGTGATTACAAATGGGATTTTATTTTATTTTTATTTTTCAGAGATGAGGTCTTGCTGTGTCACTCAGGTTGGAGAGCATAGCTCACTAGGGCCTTGAACTCCTGGGATCAAGGGAGTCTCCCACCTCAGCCTCCACAATAGCTAGGACTACAGGTGCACACCACCACACTCAGCTAATTTTTAAAATTTTTTGTAAAGACGACATCTCACTATGTGGCCCAGGCTGGTCTCAAATTCCTGGCCTCAAGTGATCCTCCTGCTTTGGCCTCCCAAAGTGCTGGGATCATAGGCTGAGTCACCATGCCCAGCCTATAAATAGGATTTTAAAATGTCACAGTAGATGAAGATAAACCCCTAATGATCCAAAGATACATATGCACAAGGTCATTCATCACAACATTGCTTAAAATTGCAAAATATTGGAAATAATATAAATGTCCATACATAGGTTTATAGTTGAATAAGCTATGGTACATCCATACAATAGAATACTATGTGGCTGTAAAAAAAAAAAGTGAGAAAACTCTCTACAAACTGAAGTGGAGTGACTTCTAAAATAAAGTTACAGTGAAAAAGCAAAGTGCCAAAGATATGTCTATAGAATGCTACCTTTTAGGTAGTAAATAAAAGGAAGCATTTTCATACAAACATCTGTACATGAATGTTCACAGCAGCATTATTCATAATAGCCAAAAACCAGAATCAGACCATCAACGGATGAAGGGATGCTATCATTTGAATGTGTCCCCTCCAAAATAAAGGTGTTGCCAATGTGATGGCATCAAGAGGTGGTGCCTTTAACAGGTGATTAAGCCATTAGGGCTTCTCCTTCATTAAAGGGAATAAGGCCCTTATAAAAGAGGCTTCATGTAGCATTTGGTTAGTTTGCTATTCCACCTTTTGCCATGGGGTGGTGCAGCAAGAAGGACTCACCATACCAGATGCCAGCACCTTGGTTATGGACTTTCCAGCCTCCGGATCTGTAAGCAATCAATTTTTGTTCTTTATAAATTACCCAGTCTTGGCCAGGCACGGTGGCTCACGCCTATAATCCCAGCACTTTGGGAGGCTGAGGCGGGTGGATCACGAGGTCAGGGGTTCGAGACCAGCCTGACCAACATGGTGAAACCCCCGTCTCTACTAAAAATACAAAAAAATTAGCTGGGCGTGGTGGTGGGTGCCTGTAATCTCAGCTACTCAGGAGGCTGAGGCAGGAGAATTGCTTGAACCCGGGAGGTGGAGGTTGCAGTGAGCCGAGATTGCGCCACTGCACTCCAGCCTGGGCGACAGAGCAAGACTCTGTCTCAAAAAAAAAAAAAAATAAATAAATAAATTACCCAGTCTCAGGTATTTTGTTGTAGCAGCACAAACTAAAACAATGGATAAACAAATTGTGGTACATCCATACTATGGAATACTACCCAGCAATCAAAAGGAAGAAACTATTGATGAACACAACATGGATAAATCTCAAAGGTATTGTGCTGAGTGGGAGAAGCCAGTCTCAAAAGGTAACATGCTATATGCTTCCATTTATATGACATTCTCAGAAGGCAACATGATAGAGATAGAGAACAAATCTGTGGTTGCCCAGGTGGGGGTTGGGGAGGCCTTGACTACAAAAGGGCAGCACATGAGAAGTTGGGAACAGCTCTGGATCCTTATTGTGGTAGTGGTCACACCAGCCTATACATGTGCTCAAATTCCTAGGACTCTACACCAAAATATGATGTGATTATGCTGCATATCAATTACAAAAAGTATAGTGGTGGAATTTGTGGTAAAAATGTTATGACTTTAATCGTAGGTCTTCAGATAGTTATTAGAGATGTATCACTCCAACACTTGGACCGTCTATTGGTATAAAAAAAAATACTGGCCAGGCACGGTGGCTCACACCTGTAATCCCAGCACTTTGGGAGGCTGAGGCGGGCAGATCACCTGAGGTCAGGAGTTCGAGACCAGCCTGACCAACATGGAGAAACCCCGTCTCACTAAAAAAACAAAATTATCCAGGTGTGGTGGTGCATGCTTGTAATCCCAGCTACTCAGGAGGCTGAGGCAGGAGAATCGCTTGAACCCAGGAGGCAGAGGTTGCAGTGAGTCAAGATCACACCACTGCACTCCAGCCTGGGCAACAAGAGCAAAACTCCGTCTCAAAAAAAAAAAAAAAAAAAAATACCAGCAGTGCCAGGCACAGTGGCTCATGCCTGTAATCCCAACATTTTGGGAGGCCAAGGCAGGAGGAGGATTGCTTGAGCCCAGGAGTTCAAGACCAGCCTGGGCAACATAGTGAGACCTCATCTCTACGAAAAAATTTTGAAAATTAGCTGGGCATGGTGGTATATGCCTGTAGCCCTAGCTACTGCAGAGGCTGAGGTGGGGGTATCACTTAAACCCAGGAGTTGGAGGTTGCAGTGAGTTATGATCATGCCACTGCACTCCCGCCTGGGTGACACAGCGAGACCCTGTCTCTGAAAACAAACAAACAAACAAAAAAACAGCAGCAAAGAAACTAAAAGTATCATGCAACTCCCATGAAAAATAACTGAAATTTGGATTACCATGACCTGGTGTATTGGTCCATTTTCACACTGCTGATAAAGACATACCTGAGACTGGGCAACTTAGAAAAGAAAGAGGTTTAGTGGACTTACAATACCATGTGGCTGGGGAGGCCTCACGATCATGTCGGAGGGCAAGGAGCACTTCTTACACAGATGGCAGCAGGCAAAGAGAGAGCTTGTACAGGGAAACTCCCATTTTTAAAACCATCAGATCTCGTGAGACTTATCCACCTAGAATGGAAGGACATTTCATCATCACCTAAAGCTAAACACAACAGGCCAAAGGCAAAAGCTGTGGAAACCACATTTTATAAGGTTGTACTGAATTGCAAAGTTTAGACCTACTGAATTCATTGTTCACACACTTACCAAAACTGCTGCCAAAGACATAGTGAAAATGATGACTGGGAACAAAGCAAGTGTATTTGTCAAATATCACAGTTCTTTTTAAAATTACAGATGTGGCTGGAAACTTAAAATAGCAAATATCCAACTTCTGAGGAGATTGATATTATTTGCTGCAAATTGATGAGTCTACTGATCTTGTGAATTTAGCTAATATTTTGGTATTTATCATATTTAACTTAAGCCACTTCATGAAGACATCATGTTCTGCCAATCTTTTGCAACTTGTACAACTGAAGAAGAGATTTCCTTCTCTTCCTTCCTTCCTTCCTTCCCTCCTTCCTTCCTTTCATCTAACTAATGATTGCTGGGCACTAATGTGCCAGCCACCATTGCAGGTAACAAGGACACTGCTGTGAACAAGAGACAAGATCCCTTCCCTCATGGATCTTACATTCTGGTAGGTGGAAACAGACAATAAAATGACAGGAAAGAAAAACAGCAGACAGGGATAAATGCTATACAGAGAATTGAAATGGGGCAATGTGGTAGAGTGAATGAGGGCCCTGTAGATGGGGCAGTCAGGCAAAGCCCTCTGAGAGGAGGTAACATTTTTTTTTTTTTTTGAGACGGAGTCTTGCTCTGTCACCCAGGCTGGAGTGCAGTGGCACGATCTCGGCTCACTGCAAGCTCCGCCTCCCAGGTTCACGCCATTCTCCTGCCTCAGCCTCCCGTGTTGCTGGGACTACAGGCGCCCGCCACCATGCCCGGCTAATTTTTTGTGTTTTTAGTAGAGGCGGGGTTTCACCATGTTAGCCAGGATGGTCTCGATCTGACCTCTTGATCCGCCCGCCTCGGCCTCCCAAAGTGCTGGGATTACAGGCATGAGCCACCGCAACCGGCCAAGGAGGTAACATTTAAGTTGAGCTCTGAACGACAAAAAGAAATCAACTCTGCAAACTGGGGAAAGAACATTCCAATCAGAGGAAGCAGCTAGAGCAGTGGTTCTCAACAAGAATAGCACCACCTCCTAGGAAGCATTTTGGAAATTTGCGGGGAAGAGTACCACAGTGATTGGGGTATTCTGCTGGCATTTACTGGAGAAAGGCCAGGGAAGCTGCACATCTGCAATGCGCAAGACAGTCCTGCATCCTTCATGGCTCTCAAAGATCCCATCAGACATTCATGTAGGTGGAAAACCTGTTTACAATTATCTGTGTCAAGAACTTAACTTTGCTTTACTGCTAAAGACAAAACATTTTTTGCACAGTGTTTTTGTACATGGCATTTTCCAGGATCGCAAGTACCATGTAAATAGAAGGAAGGTTGTATCTTGTTTGTTTCTTTCAGAACTTCATCAAGAGTTGTTTAACATTTAAAAAAAAAAAAAAAAAAAAAGTTGCCGGCCAGCTGCAGCGGCTCATGCCAGCACTTTGGAAGGCCCAGGCAGGCGGATCACCTGAGGTCAGGAGTTCAAGACCAGCCTGGCCAACATGGTGAAAACCCATCTCTACTAAAAATACAAAAATTAGCCATTTGCCGGGTGTGGTGGTGGGCGCCTATAACCCCAGCTACTCAGGAGGCTGAGGCAGGAGAATTGCTGGAACTCAGGAGGCAGAGGTTGCAGTAAACCGAGATCGCGCCACTGCACTCCAGCCTGCACAACAGAGTGAGACTCCATCTAAAAAAAAAAAAAAAAAAAAGTTGCCAAGGAAATAAAGATGTGTCATTAAAAGGAAAAAAAATCTCACCAATGGCAAGGCAATGTCACAGAAAACACTGCACCTTCAGAGAAAATTGATGGAGAAGAGAATTTTTTAAATTGATGATACATGGCCACGGCAAAACAAAACAACAACAACAACAACAACAACAAAAACAGGAGAAAAAGGTAAACAGCATAAAAAGGCACACAGGGTTGGGTGCGGTGGCTCACGCCTGTAATCCTGGCACCTTGGGAGGCCAAAGGGGGCAGATCACTTGAGGTCAGTAGTTTGAGACCAGCGTGGCCAACATGGTGAAATTCCGTCTGTACTAAAAATACAAAAATTAGGGCCGGGCACGGTGGCTCATGCCTGTAATCCCAGCACTTTGGGAGGCCGAGGCAGGTGGATCGCGAGGTCAGGAGATCGAGACCCTCCTGGCTAACACGGTGAAACCCCGTCTCTACTAAAAATGCAAAAAAATTAGCCAGGCGCGGTGGTGGGCATCTGTAGTCCCAGCTACTCTGGAGGCTGAGACAGAAGAATGGCGTGAACCCGGGAGGCGGAGCTTGCAGTGAGCCGAGATCGCGCCACTGCACTCCAGCCTGGGTGACAGAGCAAGACTCCGTCTCAAAAAAAAAAAAAAATTAGATTGGTGAGGTGGTGGCTGCTTGTAGTCCCAGCTACTGGGGAGGCATGAGAATTGCTTGAACCTGGGAGGCAGAGGTTGCAGTGAGCTGAGATCGTGCCACTGTACTCCAGCCTGGGCAACAGAGCGAGACTCTGTCTCAAAACTAACTAAATAAATCAATAAATAATAAAAGAAAATAAAACGGCACACAGTCAAAACTCAATCTCCCTTCCACCTCTGTTCCCAAGTCTCCCCGTTTCCTTCCCCAAAGATAACCTGATTATCAGTTTTTTGGGTATCCTTCCAGAGGAATTATTTCTTTTCTGTTTCAAAGGAAGGAAAGAAGGAAGGTCAGAAGGAGGGAAGAGCGGAAAGGAGGAGAAAGCAACCCCATATAAATATTTATTGTTCTGAGTATGAAAAAAAAATATGAGGAAAAACATTCACACACACATCAAGCTCTTAACTGTGGTTACCTCAGGGCATGGGCAGGGGAACTTAACTTTCTTTAATACACTTCTGGACTATTTGTCTTGTTACAACAGGTATATACTACTTTATAATTTACAAATTTCCCAAAAAGTAAAAAATAAAAGAAAATTAGGAGAGCAGGAATCAACCAACATTAGTATAAATATAACAAGATAAATTATATTCTAAGAAATACTAGCAAGTTAAACTAAAGTAATGTACTGAGAGATTTCAGTTGGTGAGAAGATAAACTGAAAAATGAAAGCTGGAGAATTTAAAAAACTGTTAGCATCTCCCAAGCCCTGACTGGGGCAATGAGAGGCTGCCTAGGGCTTAACTCTCAGCTGGCCACCTTTCTCCTTATATTGCAACATAACTTCTAAGATTTTTTTTTTTTTGCTCACTGCCTCTTCCTTTTTAGTTATCGTACATTTATTTTTAGCATAGCATCCCAATTTCACATCATGTACATTTTCCAAAGTTGGAGCTTGTTAACCTACTATGCTCTCCACAGACTTTTCAACAAGTGTGAAAAAGAGGCAATAAGGTTGGCTTGAGTCTACAAGTCACAATCCAAATACAGGATATCCTCAGAGATTTATTTATGTTTAGGATGAATATACATAAGGTACCCAATGCTAAGCAGATGAATGAGACTCTGGCTGAGTAAAATATGAACACCTGGTTAGCACATGATCATGAAAAGACAGAAGGCATCCAATATATAGTTTGGTGTTATTCATTTTATGCTTCAGTGTACCTGCAGTGAAAAATATACATTTTACTTTCTTTTTTTTTGAGACGGAGTCTCGCTGTCACCCAGGCTGGAGTGCAGTGGCGTGATCTCGGCTCACTGCAGGCTCCACCCTCCAGGGTTCACGCCATTCTCCTGCCTCAGCCTCCCAAGTAGCTGGGACTACAGGCGCCCGCCACCTCGCCCGGTTAATTTTTTGTATTTTTAGTAGAGACGGGGTTTCGCCGTGTTCGCCAGGATGGTCTCGATCTCCTGACCTCGTGATCCGCCCGCCTCAGCCTCCCAAAGTGCTGGGATTACAGGCGTGAGCCACCGCGCCCGGCCATACATTTTACTTTCAAGGTTAAAATAGGCCAGGCGCGGTGGCTCATGCCTGTAATTTCAGCACTTTGGGAGGCCGAGGCAGGTGGATCATCTGAGGTCAGGAATTCGAGACCAGCCTGGCCAACATGGCGAACCCCATCTCTACTGAAAATATTAAAAAATTAGTTGGGTATGGTGGCACATGCCTGTAGTCCCAGCTACTTAGGAGGCTGAGGCAGGAGAATCGCTTGAACCTAGGAGGCAGAGGTTACAGTGAGCCAAGACCACGCCACTGCACTTCACCCTGGGCGACAGAGCGAGACTCTGTCTCAAAAAAAAAAAAAAAAAACATAACTTGGCTGACCCAATCTCCATACAATGGGGTTATCACATGAAATGTTCCAGACCCAGGAACTTCCTGAAAGAGCTTTAGAATCTTGTCCCGTTATCCAACAAAGGGCTTTAGGAAGTACCAGTACCCAAAGGTTTCCTTATTGTAATCCCCAAATTCCAATTCAAGCCCTTTTAAAGTCAGGGTCCTCCGGTCTTCAGAGTCATACATCTTTCTCAAGCTTCCCCCAGCCATCAAATTAGCTTACAGCAAGACAGAAGAATTCACAAAACATGAAAATAAGCATTCCCCAATTGTTGAGAGCAGAGTATGGCTTCTGCAACTAGAACAAGTTCTCACAGTCAAAACCTTGTAATGTCATACTCAAGTGAGATTGACAGTGAAAAATAAAAAAGGAGAAACCCTGCAATGCCTTTTAGAAAACGTTCCTATAGCATTGTGTGTTAGTAAATGTAAATAACTATACAAGCCTAAAAACAACTATGTACCCGGAACATCTTGCTCACACCAACAGACTGCTGACAGTTCCTTTCCTTGTAATTATTAGTGACATGGCTTTTTTAGAAAAAAAAGAGACAGAAAGAAATTCTGAAATTCTGAAATTTTTGAACTGATTAAAGAATCCTTGGATTCTGGCCAAGCCTCTCTTAGCCATTCTTTGCCTCTATTGTTCTCTTAGCTTACAGAACCACTGAAAATGTCCCTACAGGAGTTAACTCTGCAGTCCTAGTAGACATATAGTGTAGCCGTTAGTGGAAACTGACATAAAACGACCTAGATTTCAAACCGGTCTCTGCTTTGTAGGTAGCTGTGTGAGCCTGAGCAAGTCCTCTCTGTGTCTTGGTTTCCTCTCCTGTAAAAGAATACCTAATCAGAACTAACACATATAAACTGCTTACCCATACCAGTCATTGTTCATTAATCCTTACAACAACCCCTAGGAGGAAAAAATTATAATCTCTGTTTTATAAAGCAACTGACACACAGAGGTTGAGTGACTTCCCCAAGGTCCCACAGCTGGTAAGCTGCAGAGCCAAGAATCTTACACAGGTTCAAGAGTCCAGATTCAAGTCCCCACACCCACACAGCCTCTGTCAATGAGGACATACGTACTTAGGGCCGTTTTGAGGATTACATGAGAACGTCTGTAAAGCCCAGTACTTGACAAGTGCCTGAGAGATAGCAACTGTGGTTGTTAGAATTTTTTACCTTCTGCACTGGGAAACCATCAAAGCTTTTTGGTTAGGCAGGAAAAAAAAAAGAGGTTGGAGGGAAGAGGAGGAGGAGGGAAGCGCCAGGGGAGGAAGACAGAGAAGTGGCACGTGAAAGGGAGAAAAGGGGCAAACCAGAGGAGAGGCAGGGAGGGGCGGCGGGGGCGCACTGAACATTTAGGAAGCAAGATGTCTAGCAGGCTGGGCCTTGAGAGAACAGTAACTGTTTCGCAACTGAAAGTCGCTACTCGAGCCTTGCCAACTGGGGAGACTATGCCCATGATATCCGCGGCCTCGGACCCCGGACCCTCCAGGCCCTCGCGCCCCACCCCCGACCAGCCTCGGGCCAGGCTAGGGCGTGGACGGGGCTTCCCGTCCCTCACGCGGGTCCGCCCCATGCCGGGCGGGGCCTGGGGCCCGCCGCCTCCGCCCGTGGCCGGAGAGCCCCAGGCCCGAGCCACGCGGTCTCCCGGGCCCGGGTCGGGGCTCGATGGCTACGTGGAGGCGGGACGGCCGACTGACAGGCGTCCAAAGGCTGCTGTGCGCTGGGCTGGCGGGGACGCTCAGCCTCAGCCTCACCGCGCCCCTGGAGCTCGCCACCGTGCTGGCCCAGGTTGGCGTCGTGCGAGGCCACGCCCGGGGACCGTGGGCCACAGGGCACCGGGTGTGGCGGGCAGAGGGGCTCCGGGCCCTGTGGAAGGGGAACGCGGTGGCGTGCCTGCGCCTCTTCCCCTGCAGCGCCGTGCAGCTCGCCGCCTACCGCAAGTAAGAGCCGGGCGGGGCCGGGGAACCGGGAGGCCGGACGGGGGTGGGGTGGGGGAGCCGCGGCCCGACGCCGCCCTGCTGCCTGGACTCGGGGCCCTGGAGTAGGGACGGCCCCCTTGTCGATCACCTGGGGACCCCTCGGGGCGGTGGGCCACCTCTATGGCCCCCAGAGTGCAGCCCCAATGCTTTTCACGTTCTCTTGGGGTTACCGCCCTGCAAGATGCAGTTTTGTGGTCCGCAGCCCTGGTCCGAGAGGCTTTCCGGATTGGACCGGGCGAGGAGGTGGAATGCAGCAAAGGATTTGGAGGAAAGGAATGAAAAGCTCTCCAGAGAGATGAGCCCTAACCATTTCCACCGTCCTCCAATTTGGAAACTTTTGCTTAGGCTGGCTTAGGAAGAGAGAGACCCTTTTAAAGGTGTTTTTGTCTGTGTGACTCAAGCCCCGAGAAGAAAGTGCTTGGTGTGGGGAAAGGACCCAATCCATCGATACGAAAAGGCCGCAGATTTTTGCCCACACATCTCCCCAACTTAAATGAAGCTTGACTTCAGGCTCCGACAGAGGCTGCAGCTTCCCCTCCCCAAGCTGAGAACGGCCCCCTCAGCCTACTGCTTCACCCCACTGGCCTCATTTATTTGGGCCTTTTCCACCTTCTCCCACATTAACAGCTGCTCCTTAGGAAAAGATCTAAAGGTGTAAATGCAGCCTTAAAGCTTCCACCGAGCTCAGAGGTACCTGCATTTGAACTGGAAACCAAGCCTGAAAGAATGAATTGGTAGTGATGGCATTTCAGGAAGCAGAGATGTTTCTGTATTGGGGGGACGGTCCCTGTGTTCCTCATTCAGTGGGCACAGTGGCATCTTTGATATCGCCTTGGCTCTGAATTAGACAAACAGCCCACATTTGGGAGAGTCGGTCTTGACCGCATAGTTTAGTCTTGGCGGCTAATAGTCAAAGGATTTTGCCTTGACACTGTCACTCACCTGGGAGGCCAGAGGTGGAAGGCTCACCTGGCAGCCGACAAGCCGAACGGAATCATCCTTATTACCTAGGCCTCTAGGCCAGTACTCATTTTGCCTCTGCCTGGAAATAGAGTTCCCTTCTCTTCCTCTGCAGAGGGACTCGTGGGTGGGACCATGACATTTAGTTAAGGCCCTTTTTCCTCCCCACCTCTGCTTGCCCTCATCAACATCTGGCCTGCAGTCTGTAAACAGTTCTCCTCTGAGTCTTAATGACTCAGTTTCTCCCCCACTTCACCCTCTTCTCTACAAAGTAGTGTGGAAATCTTCCTTTGGATGGGATAAAATATGTCCAGAGGGGTGGGGGGCAGAACTTCAAAGGCTGGTTTAAGTATTGTGGCTCTTCTGCTAAGCACCTAGTATATGCACATTAGATTTTTTAAGCTCCTGCCTCCTGCCCTGTAAGGTCCATAGGACAGGAAGCATTGTGCCTGTTTTACAGATGCAGAATTGGGCTCAGAGTGATCACACCTCTTGTCAGTGACAGAGCTGAGCTCCACTACCTGGCCTTCTGACTCCAAATCTCATAGTCTTTCTGTTACATCATGCTGCCTCCCTGCATCCATTTGACACTAATTTAGTTAGGCTACATTAAGTCCCCACTGTGTGCACGATGCTGAGGACAATGTCAGGATGGAAGGGGCATGGTCCCTGTGCCCCAGGAGCTTACAGAGTAATAGAAGAGTAAGACTAATATGTCCATGACCATAACACACAAGGTAGCATGTGATTGTCATGGATAATGTGTTCTAGAAATGTACCCTTCTGATGAGCGATGAGGAGGAGAAAATGTGAAGACTTCATAGAGGAGAAAAAAATTTGAGTTTGGCATTGGGAGAATGAGTAGGAGTCTGCTGGGCAGAGATGGAGAGAAAGATACTGCAGTTGATGTCAGCAAACGCACAGAGGTGGGAAGGCAAGCAGCACAACAGGAAATCCAACCAGAAAAGCAGGTTGGAATGAGATATTAGAGGGTTGGATTAAGGGATTTGGACTTGACTTGGTATCCAAGGGTAGCTGTGGGAGGTTTTTGTGGGGGGTGGGGGGAGGTGTGTTGTGATTAAAGCAATTCAATGGAAATGATCGTCACATCGTGGCAGAGTAAGATGACTAGAGAGGAGGAAGAGTGGAGACAGCAGGGCCAGTTAGGAACCTGTTGCACTAGTCCACATAGCAGCTGAGAGCACCGGCAATAGGTGACCATGGGAGCAGAGAGGAGGAGATATGTGGGAGAACGAGAACAGAGACTTACCTGGGCTAGGTTTTCTAGGAATTTTTTTTCCCCTACAGGATTATTTTCTTTCTGAAAACTAAAAGGAAGTATTTTGGTGAATGGCAAGGCATAGTTGGAAAGCAAAGTGGTTGATTAATCGCGATGCCATCCTTCCTACATCAACATGGTACTCTTGATTCATCATTATACTGATTCATTTCTACTCTTTTCTGACCATGAATTTGCAAAACAGTTGGCTGGGGGCCTGTGATCATGGGTTTGAACAAAACATAAACATCCAGAATGTTCAGGGAATGGGGTAGTTAAGTGACTTGTCCACAAATGCAATTACTGGAAGAGCTGGAACTTGAAGCCAAGTCTTCTGGCTCCTTAGTTCAGGTCTCTGTCTACCATTGCACAGCAGAAATATCTGCTTAGTTGGATTGACAATCAAGAGTCCACTCAGTAGTCTATTGGGAGCTAGGTTATTGTAATGGGTGGTTTTCAGATGTATCAAATAGAAGACCCCCCCGCCCCGGAACTTCACAACCGCTTGTCTATCTTATCTAATAAACGTTAGTTTGGGTCCCTGCAGCTCTGAAATTGTTCGTAACCAACACTATTTCTTTATTGAATAAGCACTTCATGAGCTTATGTTTGGCTGCACTGGCTGCTAACCTGTTAGGTTGAAGTATTGGCAGTTCTAATTACACATATCCAGGGTGTGTGTTGTATCTGTGCTGGCTGAAAGGAAGGGGTTGCTGCAATTCACCAGTGTATCCAGTCTCACTGGAAAAAGCTTCTGTGCATGTATGTGTGGGGGTGGGAGGAAGAACAGAAAAGGGAACAGTGCCGCCCTAGCAAATCAAAAGTTTAAGATGCATGGACTGAGATGACGTCATTGGCGGATTATCAGGGTTGCCTGCCCTGACTCTGAGATTCTAAGGGGAACAATTGATAGGACTTATCTCTGTATCAGATGGGAGAAGTCTGCGAAAAAAGGACTTCCTATGGTTCTTCTTTTTAATTGTGTATATTTGATATTGAGACTCTATAAAAGAAACTGATATAAAATACGGCTCCTCTTCCTAGTTCATCAAGTCATTCAGTGAATTAAGGGCCTGTTTCCTCTCCGCTTGCCACTACCAGTCATTTCCTTGTCAGAAGTGTTGAACTCCCTTAGGCTCTATGCTGAGGACTAACACAGGGTCTGATACATTGTAGACCTTCAATAAATAGTGAATTAACTATGCCCTAGAAGTGACCAAGTGGGATGGGGAATAAGAGTGGGACAAGGAGAATGAATGGTATTTCTTTGGGCATTTCAAACTTCACCTTCTAGGTGGTTCCAGCTTGCTGCAGACCGCCCCTCCAGTCAAAAATTTCTTTTTTTTTTGGAAGAAGTATTGCTCTGTCGCCCAAGTTGGAGTGCAGTGACGCAATCTCGGCTCACTGCAACCTCCGCCTCCCGGGTTCAAGCGATTCTCCTGCCTCAGCCTTCCGAGTAGCTGGGATTACAGGTGCACGCCACCATGCCTGGCTAATTTTTGTATTTTCAGTAGAGATGGGGTTTCACTATGTTGACCAGGCTGGTCTCGAACTCCTGACCTCGTGATCCACCTGCCTTGGCCTTC
The DNA here is from genome assembly GCF_029289425.2 of Pan paniscus. Lineage (NCBI taxonomy): Eukaryota > Metazoa > Chordata > Mammalia > Primates > Hominidae > Pan > Pan paniscus. Next base: position 118,788,400 of record NC_073272.2, read on the forward strand.
CAAAGTGCTGGGATTACAGGCGTGAGCCACCACGCCCAGCCCCAGTCAAAAATTTCTACTTCCTCTGTTTCTCCTGTCCTTCCTGAGGTCCCCCTCCAACTTGACTGGCCAGGGTATAGAAGAGGGAGGAACGAGGAAGCGGGCAGGCAGGCAGTACAACTGAGGCAGATGGTCTGTTGGTGAATGCCACCTGTTTGAGAAAAACCTCTGTCAAACTTGGTTTTTCCTCTGCTCTCACACCACAACAACAACCCTCAACACAGAAGACTTCTGTGACCAAATGAGTGTGGGGAACCCCACACTCTGATAAATGGACACCAACTAGGTGTCCTCTGATTCAGTTCTGACACTGTCTACCTGGACATAATGTCAGACCAAGCCACAGGTTAAGGGCTTGGTCCCCAAGAATGGCCCCCAACCAGACACTAGTCACAAGTCCAGGCCTCCAGAACTTTTTTTTTTTTTTTAAGACTGAGTCTCGCTCTGTGACCCGGGCTGGAGTGCAGTGCGTGATCTCGGCTCACTGCAACCTCTGCTTCCCGGATTCAAACTATTCTGCTGCCTCAGCCTCCTGAGTAACTGGGATTACAGGCACCCGCCACCATGCCCGGCTAATTTTTGTAATTTTTTTAGTAAAGAGAAGGTTTTGCCATGTTGGCCAGGCTGGTCTCGAACTCCTGACCTCAAATGATCTGCCCGCCTCGGCCTCCCAAAGTGCTGGGATTACAGGCATGAGCCGCCATGCCTAGCCAGGCCTCCAGAACTTCTAACCAACCAGCTTCAAGTTGGGGTTCCCACGACCCCCTCTTTGGGTTCGATTAATTTGCTAGTGCGGCTCACAGAACTCAGGGAAATAGTTAATGTTTACCAGTTAACTACAGAGGATATCACAAAGGATACAGAGAAGAGATGGGCAGGGTGAGGTAAGGGGCAGGGGGCGTGGAGCTTCCATGCCCTCCCTGGACACGCCACCCTTCAGGAACCTCCACATGTTCAGCCATCCAGAAGGTTCCCAAACCCTGTCCTCTCGGGTTTTTATGGAAGATTTGTTACAGAGGCATGATTGACAACCATGTAGAAATGTGATTGGATGAAAAGCACATGATCTAAACCCAGCAAGGCCTGTCTGTTCAGACTTTTCTTGGCCTCTATGCAGTGTTCCTTTCTCTAGGGCAGAGGTATCCAATCTTTTGGTTTCCCTGGGTCACACTGGAAGAAGAAGAATTGTCGGGCCACACATAAAATACAATAACACTAACGATAGCTGATGAGCTAAAAAAAAAAAAAAAAAAAAATTGCAAAAAAATCTCATAATGTTTTAAGAAAGTTTGCAAATTGGTGTTGGGCCACATTCAAAGCCATCCCGGGCCACATGCGGCCTGTGGGCTGTGGGTTGGACAAGTTTGCTCTAGGGTATGGGGCAGGACCCTCTCCGGAATGAGGATCTTTTAACCCACAATCAGATTAGAGTCCTACCTTGGGCAGGTAAAAGGAGGGCAGGAGAAGGTCAAAGAGAGAAAGATTCTGTTTCCTGAGACCTAAAGTGCCCCAACATTATAACAAGGACTAGGGAAGTTAGGAGCCAGGAACCATGGGTGAAAACCAATGTATGTATCATAGCACCACATCACCTTTACTTCCCTGTATGTTTAAAAGTAGCTGATTAACTCAAATGACTGTTTCAGTTAATGCGGCTAAGGTAGGTTGACAAAATGAAGTCAAGACTCCTACAGCTTGAAGATGTTTTTAATCAGTGAGTGTTTACTTGAAAGCAAAAGAGCTAGCCTAGAACCCCTTAAATGGTTTCACCTGAATGCCCACTCTTATTTCTCATGCAGCAGCCCCTGGCCTATGGGCAACTGAAAGAACAGGAAATGCACCTCCTCACTGGAGGTTTGAAGGCTAAGGAACTGGGGATGCTCTCATTTTAAAAAGATAGGCCGGGCACAGTGGCTCACACCTGTAATCCCGGCACTTTGAGAGGCTGAGGCGGGCAGATCACTTGAGCCCAGGAGTTTGAGACCAGGCTAGCCAACATGGCGAAACCCTATCTCTACAAAAAAAAAAAAAAAAAAAAAAAAAAAATAGCCAGGCATGGTGGTGCACATCTGTAGTTTCAGCTACTCAGGAGGCTGATGTGGGAGGATCTCTTGAGCCTGGGAGGTGGATGTTGCAGTGAGCCCAGATCATGCCACTGTACTTCTGCGTGGGCGACAGAGTGAGACCCTGTCTCAAAAAAAAAAAAAAATTTTTTTTTTCTACCAGAGAGTGGGGCTAGGGAGAGAGGGAGAAGGATAGGGAGAGTTTGGAATCAAAGGTAAGTGAACAGAGCTGGGCTAGAATAAAAATATTTTATCTCTTTTTTTTTTTTTTAGACGAGTCTTGCTCGTCTCACTGCAATCTCGGCTCACTGCAACCTCCACCTCCCTAGTTCAAGCAATTCCCCTGCCTCAGCCCTCCCGAGTAGCTGGGATTACAGGCACAGGCCACCATGCCTGGCTAATTTTTTTTGTATTTTTTAGTAGAGATGGGGTTTCACCATGTTGGCCAGACTGGTCTCAAACTTCTGACCTCAGGCGATCCACCTGCCTCGGCCTCCCAAAGTGCCCAGTTCTGGGCCGGGTGCGGTGGCTTACATCTGTAATCCCAGCACTTTGGGAGGCCGAGCGGGGCGGATCACCTGAGGTCAGGAGTTCGAGACCAGTCTGGCCAACATGGTGAAACTCCGTCTCTACTAAAACTACAAAAATTAGCTGGGCATGGTGGCGTGTGCCTGTTGTCCCGGCTACTTGTGAGGCTGAGGCATGAGAATTGCTTGAACCTGGGGAACGGAAGTTGCAGTGAGCCGAGATCGTGCCACTGCACTCCAGCCTGGCCGACAAAGTGAGACTCTGCCTCGAAAAAAAAACGTAATTACTGAGATGCTCAAAGTTATCATTTGAAGAAATTTTGTTCCTTTTTAAGTTTCAACAGAACTGAAAGACTGCACTCCAGTTGGTATTTACCAGGTACTTCTGTGCATTTACATCCCACAGGCAAGCCAGTGTTGACAATTATGTAGATAAAAGTAGAAAATGCTTTAAGTGGGAAGGACTTGGGATAGATGTAAATTAAGAAAGTTAGGCATCTCTTATAGCCAACTAGCATCATATAAATATAGAAAAATGTAAATGTATTATTCATGAATGCTTATATAGTACTATAGTAACTTTTCACTTTGTAAAGTACTTTGAAATGCTGGAAAATATTTCAAGAACTAGTGGAGAGAACTCTAGCACAATCCATAGCTGATTCCTCTGGCCTTTCCCCCTATTTTCTCCCAGATTTGTTGTGCTGTTCACAGATGACCTGGGCCACATTTCCCAGTGGAGCTCCATCATGGCTGGGAGTCTCGCAGGCATGGTTTCCACCATTGTGACATATCCTACAGACCTCATCAAAACCCGGTTGATCATGCAGAACATACTGGAACCATCGTACAGGGGGCTCCTCCATGCTTTTTCTACTATTTACCAACAGGAAGGGCTCCTTGCCCTTTATCGAGGGGTTTCTCTCACTGTTGTAGGTAAGATGGACCTTTTCACCTTGTCCAAGAAAAGGCTATGTTCTCTGAAATTACAAATGTATTGTATACCTTTGTGAGCCACTAAATCAGTTTTACTGAGATCAAGGTTATATGGATTCAACCTACATAGAGGCAATTAGCTTCATTCTATTCCATAGCCATACACTCCACTCCTAAACTTTGGCCAGTTACATCCCCGGGAGGGGAGTAGACCAGAAAGTGGAGGTGACTCAGCAAACTGGTAAGAATGCAATTCTAACCACTCTCCATCTGACTGCAGAAGTAGTATTCAGTGTACATACACATTGATATGCCATGAGGGCAACTAGGGTAGCAACTGTGTCTTCTGGGGTCTTTGTAACCTTTGCCAGAGCTACACATTTATGGCCCAATTGCAAAATCCAGTAGACTTTTGCCCTTTATCTGAACTTGGTTGCAGCATTTGATAAGGTTGACCACCCCTTCTTCTGGAAACTTGGCTTCCAGGACTCCTCCAAGTCCTGGGTGTCTTCCCATCTCTCTGGCAGCTCTTTCTTATCTGACTTATCCGGCCCATCTGGGTCGTCTGATACTGCCAGCCCCTACATGTTGCTCTTCCCCTGGGCTCCTTCCTTAGCTTTCTTTTTACCCTCCCCTTTAGCTTGCTTCTCATCCTCCAAACCCTCCCTAGGTGGCCTCATCTATGCTAGTGGCTTAAACAAGCGTCAGTGTATTCTGTGACCCTCATTCTCTACCTCTTTAGTAACAATGGCCAACTTTTGGGGGGAAGTACTTACCATGTTCTGGGTACTGGACCAAATGCATTGCATGCGCTTTCTCATGAGGCCTTATTTTACAGATGAGGAGATAGATGCTTCAGGAAGCTAAGTGACTTGCCCAAGTCCACATAGATAGAAAGCAGGAGAAACTAGCAATAGAACTCCAGAGCCCTCTGTTAGCCCCTGACTAACACCAATTCCCAATGGTAGTATGAGTCCCTGCTGTTGGACACCTTCACCTCCATGCTCCCTAGGCACATCAAATTCAAGATTAACCCTGATGTCCTCGTTGGTCTCAAACTAGCTCTTCCTCCTGTGTTCCCTAATGAATGAGACTACCTTCCTTTCACCCTGTAGCCCAAGCCAGAAAAAAAAGCCTAGGGATCACTTCAACTTCTCCTCTCACTCCACCCCCACTTGAATCACCAAGTCCCGTCGATTTGACTCATCCTCTTTCCCACAGGTCCTTACAACTCAGACTCTCAGGGTCTCCCACAGACTCCGGCTCCTACCTGCTTCCACTCTTGGTATCTCCTGCCCCAGTCTTCCCCGTGCACCGCTGCCTGGCTGAGGTGATCTCTCCATGTGCAATTTCATCGTTTCACGGCCCTCATTTCACTGCTCTCCTTAAAAGTATTCAGCGACTCCTGAGCTACAGGAGAAAGCCCAAATTCCTTAGGACATTCTGGATCCTTCAGACCTGGCCCCTGCCAGTCTGTCCTACCTCATCTCCTGCCATACCTCCACCTGCATTCATGCTCCAGCCCTTCAGAAAAACTTGGATTTCCTGGAAATACCACTCCCTTTATACATGCTATTCCCTTTGCCTTTCCACTCTGTCAAAGTCTGATGAACTCCTATTTATTCCTCAAGACCCAGTTCAAAAGTTCTCTCTTTCATCAAGTCCCTCCTGACTCCCCCAGGCAAAATTAATCCCTTTGATCCTTGTGTACCTAATGCATTTCATATAGCCCCCCTGTTGTGGCACACATCAGGGGTGTTATACTGACTTTGCCCTGGCTGTCTGTTCTCCTCGATGATGAGCATCTCCAGAAATTAGCCCGCTCCTCTTTCGATTCCCAGCACCTGACATAGGGCCTGGCACATAACCTAAGCTTTCCAGACATTTTCTGAATGAAGGTAAATGGAAGGTTGGTGAGCCAATTAAATAAACATTACATTTTTCTAAAGATAAGCAATTTCACTTGTATTATCCCCTATTTTAAATTTCATTTTGAGGGAGAAATTTAGTCCCTCTGTAAACTAAAGATGGCTCCTAAAGGTTCTGGAAGTTTGTGAAAGTGCCACCTACTATATTACTTACTCACCATCTCAGTTCTTAGAAAGGTGAGGAAGCCACACAGTGTAGGGTGCCCACTGGGCCATGATATGACCATGTCATTCCCAAAGGTGAGGTCAGGTGACCTCCCTTACCATCGAGAGTCTCTCACTTTCCAGTTTTCATAAAATGTTTCCTTCTCAGCTAGAGATCAGTCCCTCCTGTCCTCCAAAACATAATGAGGTGCTGCCCACTGGCTTTTTTTACTTGAGTGATTTTTTTCCCCGAACATTAAAAAAAAGCTTCAAACATCTAGAAATATTAAAAGAAATCTAGAGTATACATCCATGGACCATCTAGATGCTACAATTAACATTTTGCTATTCATCCCTCCAGCCATTCATCAGTTCATTTTTATTTTATTTATTTATTTATTTATTTATTTTTTGAGACAGAATCTTGCTCTGTCACCCAGGCTGGAGTGCAGTGGTGCAGTCTCGGCTCACTGCAACGTCTGCCTCCCAGGTTCAAGCGATTCTCGTGCCTCAGCCTCCCAAGTAGCTGAGATTACAGGCACGCACCTCCACGCCCAGTTACTTTTTGTATTTTTAGTAGAGATGGAGTTTCCGTTTTAGTAGAGATGGAGTTTAGTAGAGACGAGGTCAGGCTGGTCTCGAACCCCTGACTTCAAGTGATCCGCCCACCTCGGCCTCCCAAAGTGCTGGGATTACAGGCGTGAGTTACTGTGCTCAGCCAGCTCACCTTTTTTTTTTTTTTTAATGATTTCAGTGTAACTTGCAAATATCAATACACTTCACCCCTAAACCCTTCAACATGTGTGTCATTAACTAGAGTTCAATATTTGTGTATGGTTCTTTTTTTTGAGATGGAGTTTCTCTCTTGTCACCCATGCTGGGGTGCCGTGGTGCGATCTCAGCTCACTGCAACCTCTGCCTCCTGGGTTCAAGTGATTCTTCTGTCTCAGTCTCCCAAGTAGCTGGGATTACAGGTGCCCAACACCACACCCAGTTACTTTTTGTATTTTTAGTAGAGATGGGGTTTCACCATGTTGGCCAGGCTGGTCTCAAACTCCTGACCTCAGGTGATCCTCCCGCCTTGGCCTCCCAAAGTGCTGGGATTACAGGCATGAGCCACCACGCCCAGCCGTATGGTTGTTTTTTAAAGTACAATTTACATCCAGTAAAGCGGACAAACCTTTAGTGAACCATTTGATGCATTTTGACAAATGACACAACCCCTACCAAAATATAGCACATTATCGTCACTCAAGAAAGTTCCCTCATGCTCCTTGGGTTGGAGGGATTTTAGCAACCCCAGAGCCCCTCCTGTTTTCTTTCCCCGGAATCCCCCCAGGAATTTATGTTCTCAAGCCAGTGTTTTCCCAAGACAGCAGCAGCTTCTCCCTGGCCTTGTTTCGCAGGTGCTCTCCCGTTCTCTGCTGGCTCCCTTCTTGTTTACATGAACCTGGAGAAAATCTGGAACGGACCCCGAGATCAGTTCTCTCTCCCACAGAACTTTGCTAATGTCTGTCTGGCTGCTGCAGTGACCCAGACCCTCTCCTTTCCCTTTGAGACCGTGAAGAGAAAGATGCAGGTGAGGAGTTATCAGAGTGGGGTAGGGGGTGGAATGCTTTGTAGTGTTTGTGGTCGGGTAATAACAGCAAAGAACACTGACCCCAAGTGATGCCAGGTTTCCAAGGAGCTTCTGACTGCTCACAAATACTGTGCAAACCCCCACTCTGTGGCATTTCTGCTGCTAACCTCAGAGCTGTTGGCTTGAGCCCCGGCTGCCTCCTCATTCCCATCCTCTGTTTTTTGGTCTTTTAAGAAGCCTCCAGGCTAGGCGCGGTGATTCACGCCTGTAATCCCAGCACTTTGGGAGGGCGGAGGCGGGTGGATCACTTGAGGTCAGGAGTCCAAGACCAGCCTGGCCAACATGGTGAAACCCCGCCTCTACTAAACAAACAAAAATTAGCTGGGCGTGGTGGCAGGCGCCTGTAATCCCAGCCACTCAGAAGGCTGAGGCAGGAGGATCACTTGAACTTGAGAGGCAGAGGTTGCAGTGAGCTGAGATCGCGCCATTGCACTCCAGCCTGGGCGACACAGAAAGACTATGTCTCAAAAAAAAGAAAAAAAAAAAAAGAAGAAAGAAAGAAAAATAAGAAAGAAAGAAAAAAAAGAAGCCTCCAGATGAGGCTTCTCTTTTCTTTCCTGACTTCCTGATTATATCACTTGTGGCTCTCCTTCCTCCAAGACCAGCAGAGAGTAGAATATGAAATGCAGCCTGCTAATGCTCCCTGTCCTTGCTGCCTCCACAGCAAGGATGCCACTCTTGGTTTCCTCACTGTGCCTTACCTCAGTGAAGCAGACTGGATAGGACCAACATAAGCTAGGAACTGTAGCTAACAAGGGTCCAGCATCCCTGACTCCCTCGCTGAGGAAGGAACTGCATTTAAAATGTGGCAGCATCAGGCCGGGCACGGTGGCTCATGCCTGTAATCCCAGCACTTTGGGAGGCCGAGGTGGGCGGATCACCTGAGGTCGGGAGTTCGAGACCAGCCTGACCAACATGGAGAAACCCTGTCTCTACTAAAAATACAAAATTAGCTGGTTGTGGTGGCACATGCCTGTAATCCCAGCTACTCGAGAGGCTAAGGCAGGAGAATCACTTGAACCCGGGAGGCAGAGGTTGCAGTGAGCCAAGATTGCACCATTGCACTCCAGCCTGGGCAACAAGAGCAAAACTCTGTCTCAAAAAAAAAAAAAATGAGGCGGCATCTTAGTGAGACCACTGAGGCAAAATCCTAGAATCAGAAGTTCCAAAGTGAGTAATTGACTTAGCCTAGAATAAGCCAATTTTGATCAAAGAAAAATCAGACTAGTTCAAATAAGGTTGGGTGGGTAACAGTTATATCTGTACAGTGGGGGCAGGCCCAGAATCCTAGCAGGGCTGAGGTGCTGTATCTTCTCTTAGCCCTGCTCAGGCCCTTAAAATTCAAAAATAGCTAATGCATGCTGGACTTAATACCCAGGTGATGGGTTGATAGGTGCAGCAAACCACCATGGCACATGTTCACCTACATAACAAACCTGCACATCCTGCACGTGTACCACAGAACTAAAAATAAAAATTTTTTTAAAAATTCCACTTCCATAGGCTAGGCTGTCTCCATGGCCTCTTCTGGGCAAACCCTGATTTATACAAGCAATATATTCCTGAAGAACTCTATAGAAATTAATTTGGGGTCAGCTGAATCCAAGTTTAAATGAGCAGTCCCAGCCAAGTTTGGTTTTCCCCTGTGACTCTAACTTGTCCTCGCTTGCTCAATGTCCCTCCCCGCTTTCCCTCTGTAGTAGTCCCGGCTGCCCTGGGCCATCGCTTACCTCAGCACTAAACAGCCTGAAGGTGCTTATCAAAGCTGCCACTCCACTCCCTGAAACTTCATCTGTCTGGGTTGCATTCCTTTCCTGTCCTTGTCCAAACAGATAATTGTCGCATCATTGTAATGGTAGTATAGGTGCAAAATTTTTCTATTCGTTGGTAAGAAGTCTTTATATATTAAAGATATTAACCCTTTGTCATACATTTCACACAATTTTTCCAGTTTGACATTTGGTGGTTTTTTTTTTTTTTTGAGAGACAGAGTCTCACTCTGACACCCAGGCTGGAGTGCAGTGGCACAATCTCAGCTCACTGCAACCTCCTCCTCCTGGGTTTAAGCGATTCTTCTGCCTCAGCTTCCCAAGAGCTGGGACTACAGGCATGTGCCACTACACCCAGCTAATTTTTGTATTTTTGGTAGAGATGGGGTTTCACTATATGTTGACCAGGCTGGTCTTGAACTCCTGAGCTCAAGAGATCCACCCGCCTCAGCCTCCCAAAGTGCTGGGATTACAGGCATGAGCCACTGGGCCCAGCCAACATTTGGCTTCTAGTGCTATTTATGTGTTGTTGGTGGTGGTGCTTTGTTGTACATATTTGTAGAATTTTATCTAATTATATCTATTACTTTTTTGTTTGTTTGTTTCTGACTTTGCTTTTCTGCTTAAATGTAAAGTCTGCTTAGTGCATGCTTATCTTTTTTTTAAGTATTTCTAATTTTAAAAATAATGCACATTTGGAAGGCCAAGATGGGAGGATCACTTGAGCCCAGTAGTTTGAGACCAGCCTTAGCAACATAGCGAGACCTTGTCTCTACTAAAAATAAAAAATTACCTGGGCATGGTGGTGTGTACCTGTGGTCCCAGCTACTTGGGAGACTGAAGCAGGAGGATTACTTGGGCCCAAGAGGTCGAGGTCACAGTGAGCTATAATCCTGCCACCGCATTCCAGCCTGGGTGACAGAGAGAGACCCTGTCTCAAAGAAAAAAAAAAGTAATGCACATATACTTTAAAATGGTTAAAATGGTTCATTTTATGTATATTTGACCACAATGAAAAAAAAGTAATACACATAAGTTGTAGAAAATTTGGGACATACAGAAAAGTGCAAAAAGGAAAATAAATTACCCATAGCCCAACACCCATGGATTATAATGATTAATAGTTTTCCTTCTATGGACCTTCATATATATACATAAACACACTCACACACATATAAAGATATATAAGGTTATTTCTTTTACAAAATTGTGTTCACACTGTATATAAAAATTAGTATCCTTAGGCCGGGTGTGGTGGCTCACAGCTGTAATCCCAGCACTTTGGGGGGCCAGGGCGGGTGGATCACCTGAGGTCAGGAGTTTGAGACCAGCCCGGCCAACATGGCGAAACCCCGTCTCTACTAAAAAATACAAAAATTAGCTGGTCATGGTGGCACATGCCTGTAATCCCAGCTACTTGGGAGGCTGAGGTAAGAGAATCCCCTGAACCTGGGAGATGGAGGTTGCGGTGAGCCAAGATTGCACCACTGCACTCCAGCCTGGGCGACAGAGCGAGACTCCATCTCAAAAAAAAAAAAAAAAAATTAGTATCCTTTTTTCACTTATTATATAATGGGTATTTCCCTGGGCCATTAAGTATTTAATTATCAAATAATATTCCACCATATGGATGTGCCAAAAATATGTAACAATTTCTCCTTTTTTTAATATTTAGGCTTTTTCTAATTCTTGAGTTATACTAACATTGTAACAAAAACCTTTGCATTTTTTCATATCTGTGATGATATCCTTAGGCTATATTCCTAGAAATTGACTTATAGGTCACAAAATATGAACAATTCTAAGACTCTTCATGAAATGTGCACTCCAGAAAGGTTGTAAGTTTGTAATTCCACCAGCACTAAAGCAGTGGCTCAGCTTCTAAACTCTCAATATTCATTGATATTAATTATCAATATTAATTGTCACTTTTTAAATCATTGTGAACCTAATAGCTGAAAAATAGTATCCCATCATTTTAATTTTAATTTGATTGATTATAAGCAAGGTTGCACTGGCCCTTTGTATTTCTTTGTAAGTTTTGTATTTATGTCCTTGCCCTATTTTTCTAGAATATTCAACTTTTTCTATTCATTGGTAAGAAGTCTTTATATATTAAAGATATTAACCCTTTGTCATACATTTCATATATTTTTCCCAGTTTGACATTTGCCTTCTAATGCTGTTTATGTGTTGGTGGTGGTGGTGGGTTTTTGTTTTGTTTTGTTTTTTTAGACAGGGTCTCGCTATGTCGCCCAGGCTGGAGTGCAGTAGCAGTTCAAGCATTTCTCCTGCCTCAGCCTCCCAAGTAGCTGGGATTACAGGCACCTGCCACCACGCCTGGCTAATTTTTGTATTTTTGATAGAGACACGGTTTCAGCATGTTGGCCAGGCTGGAGTGGTGATGTTTTGTTGTACATATTTTTAGAATTTTATCTAATTATATCTATTAGTATTATCTTTTGTTTCTGACTTTGCTTTTCTGCTTAAAAGGCCTATTCTATCCCATGATCCTATGACTATTCACTTATATGTTATTTAAATACTTTTTTAGTTGTGATTTTTACACTTGGCTTCTTTTTTTTTTTGAGACAGGGTCTCACTACTGCCCAGGCTGGAGTGCAGTGGTGCGATCTCAGCTCACTGTAGCCTCGACTTCCCAGGCTCAGGTGATTCTCTCACCTCAGCCTCCTGAGTAGCTGGGACTACAGGCATGCACCACCACACCCAGCTAATTTTTTTTTTTTTTTTTTTTTTTGAGACGGAGTCAGGCTCTGTTGCCAGGCTGAAGTGCAGTTGCACCATCTCGGCTCACTGCAACCTCCATCTCCCTGGTTCAAGCAATTCTCTTGCCTCAGCCTCCTGAGTAGCTGGGACTACAGGCACGTGCCACCACACCCAGCTAATTTTTTTTTGTATTTTTAGCAGAGACGGGGTTTCACCAAGTTGGCCAGGATGGTCTCAATCTCTTGACCTCGTGATCCGCCTGCCTTGGCCTCCCAAAGTGCTGGGATTACAGGGGTGAGCCGCCCGTGCCTGGCCATCATACCCAGCTAATTTTTGTATTTTTTGTAGAGACAGAGATTTGCCATGTTGCCCAGGCTGGTATCAAACTCCTGGACTCAAGCAATCCTACCCATCTCAAACTCCCAAAGTGCTGGGATTACAGGCATGAGCCACTGTGCCCAGCCTTACACTTAACATTTTAATACATTTAGAATTTACCTGGTGTGGCAGGGTGCAGTGGCTTGTACCTGTAATCCCAGCACTTTGGGAGGCCAAGGTGGGCGGATCACCTGAGGTCAGGAGTTCGAGACCAGCCGGGCCAACGTGGTGAAACCCTGTCTCTACTAAAAATGCAAAAATTAGCCGGGTGTGGTGGTGCGTGCCTGTAGTCCCAGCTACTCAGGAGGCTGAGGCAAGAGAATCACTTGAACTCAGGAGATGGAGGTTGCAGTGAGCTGAGATCATCCCATTGCACTCCAGCCTGGGCAACAGAGCAAGACTCAGTCTCAAAAAAAAAAAAAAATTTACCTGGTGCACAGGTGCCGTGACTCCTGCCTGTAATCCCAGCACTTTGGGAGTTTGAGATAGGTAGGATCACTTGAGGCTAGGAGTTCGAGACCAGCTGGCCAACATGGTGAGACCCGTCTCCGTAAAAAATACAAAAATTAACTGGGCACACCTGTAACTGGTGCACACCTGTAGTCCCAGCTACTTGGGAGACTGAGGAGGGAGGATCACTTGAGCCCTGGAGGTAGAGGCTGCGGTGAGCCGTATTTATGCCACCACACTCCAGCCTGGGTGACAGAGCAAGACCCTATCTCAAAAAAAAGAATTTTCCTGGTGCATGATGTGAAACAGTCATCTAAGTTTTTTTTTTTTAATAGTTTACCAATTGTTTAAGCACCATTTTTTGAATAATTCTTTTCTCCACTACTTTGTGCTGCAGCTTTCACCACATACTAAATGTTTATATCTATTCTAGGGTCTCTATCTTAATGACCATAACTTTAGAAAAATGCCTTTTTTTTTTTATTTTTTTGAAATGGAGTCTCGCTCTGTCGCCCATGCTGGAGTGCAGTGGCGTGATCTCAGCTCACTGTAACCTCCGCCTCCCAGGTTAAAGCGATTCTCCTGCCTCAGCCTCCCGAGTAGCTAGGACTGCAGGCATGTGCCACCACGCCCGGCTAAGTTTTTGTATTTTTAGTAGAGACAAGGTTTCACCATGTTAGCCAGGCTGGTCTCGAACTCCTGGCCTCATGATCTGCCCGCTTTGGCCTCCCAAAGTGCTGGATTACAGGCGTGAGCCACCGTCCGCGGCCAAAAAACACCTTTTAATGTCTAGTGGAATATAGCCTTCCTCATTGTTTTTCTTTTCAACATTTCCTTGATTATTTTCGGGCATTTGTTCTTCCTGATAACTTTAGAATTACCTTGTGATTATGATCGGAATTATGTAAAACCCATACACTTGGAGTAATTTATGTAAAATATTTCATCTTTTATTCAGAGACACAGTATGTCTCTCCTTTACTTTCAATCTTCTTTCTTTAGCTTGAACCAGATGAAATTACCAATATTCAACTTTGTTGACATCATTCAAACAGCAATTTCATCTGGTTCAAACCTTAGAAAAGTTGTTTTCTTCAAAGGGAAATTATGCTCTCTCTAAACAAACAAAAAAATAGTTTCTCTTAAAAAATCTGGGGAGAAGTAGGGTAGGAAAGAAGTATGATATACTGTAAGTGTTTTATTCATTTTTTTAAAATCCTGGTCCTAAGAATTTCTCACTGCCAGGGGCATCTCTCCAGCACTTTCTGCCACTTCATGCCTAGTTCAAGGCTTCGCCAGCTTAGCTTCCTCCCCATAGTGGGCCAGTCCAAAACAACCAGGGCCTTGAGCCTCAAGGGGTAGGGCTAGTCCGTGAAAAAGGGTTTCAGGCCAGGTGCGGTGGCTCACATCTGTAATCCCAGCACTTTGGGAAGCCGAGGCGGGTGGATCACCTGAGGTCAGGAGTTCAAGACCAACCTGACCAACATGATGAAACCCCATCTCTACTGAAAATACAAAAAAAAAAAAATTACCCAGGTGTGTTGGCACGTGCCTGTAGTCCCAGCTACTCAGGAGGCTGAGAGAGGAGAATCACTTAAACCTGGGAGGCGGAGGTTGCAGTGAGCTGAGATTGTGCCACCACACTCCAGCCTGGGTGACAGAGCAAGACTCTGTCTCAAAAAAAAGAGAAAAGAAAAGAAAAAGGTTTCAGATGAAGTTCAATGACATCTAAATGGGACGGGGTAAGGGTCCCAGTCTTCCCCATAAACCTTAGTTTTGCTTTCTCTTCCTGAGAGCTAGAACAGTGACCTCATCTGGGAGAATCCAGCCAACACCGCATTCTACACCATCTGCATTCTATACCCCTACCACAACAACCCACTATAAACTGGGGTAAGATACACTAGAAGTGGGTATTTGGGGGTAATCCTGATCATCTTTTTCCTTATATGGGAGCCTTCCAAATAATGCATATATAGAGCATAAGAAGAAGTTTCAAATAGATGCAAAGTCATGATGGTTGTAAAAAAAAAAAAAAATCCAAAGAGGTAATTGCACTGTTTTCACAAAATAGGATCAACATGTAATTATGAATAACAATATAAATGTCATCCAAAGATATAGGAAGTGAACTTTTAGGGTTTCAGTGAAAGTGTTATTTTGCAGGGGTTAATAAACATACTAATACTTTGTCCACCCTATGTTAAAAAAAAAATTCACCCCCAAGACAGAACTGCAGGCTGCTTTTAAATGCAAACATGGCATTGGGCTTCTCTGGCCATTAGATGTCACTGCAGTAAATGGAGAGTAGCTGAGCATCACCTGATTGGAGCCTGAAGTTTGGTGATCTCTGTCCAGTTAACAACTTCATAATCCCTGCTTGAAATCCATCTTTGGTTTGGAGAATAAGAGGCCTAGAAACCACAGGCTAATGCTAAACTTGTTGGTTTTGTTGTTACTGTTACTTGTCCTACAAAGCACACACTCCAAATTCACCAAGAAGAGAGGGCTTTAATAACAGTCTGTCCTCGCTGGAGCAGGCAGGGTTTGCCAGCAGAATAAGTAACGAGGGACCTTTGCAGGGCCACTGGGCTGCTCTGACCTGAGCACACTTAATGGCAACATTTGCATTCCATTGGCTTTCCCCATTGCACTGCCTGTCATGAAGCAAATCAATGGCAGGTGTCTGTTGGATAACGAGCTACACAGGGAATTTTTCTCGATCCCTGCACTGACTGGCCCCTTTGTCTGGATGTTTCTTTCTCTTAATATGCTTTTCTCTAGACACACACAGCCCATTTAATGGCACATCAGGTTGGAACTCTTTTGAACATAATGACAGTAATCAGAAGTCTTGTTTAACCAGCTGAGCCCTTCCTTCACCATGCTTACACTCATTTTATCCCTTTTTCCTTTTCTTGCCTTGGCTCCTGGCTGGCATGCTAGAGAATGGAGAGGTAAATAAATTATGCATGTGCATGTCTTGATAGAATGGCTTCTGGTGGGAAGGGGGGTGGGTCAGGCCTGTGCACACATGGAATGAGGTGCCCCCAACTTGGTGTGCTTTCACGGACCCCAACCACCCTGCCTGAAATCCCCTTCTCCATGCTTCAGTGCATCTTAGCTCAAGCCCTTCCAGGTATAGCCTCGCCTTTTTGTCTATCTCCCACACCTAGCCCAGGGCCTGGGCCAGAAGAGATGGCAGAACTTAGTGTATTGAGAGAACAAGTAGGAAGGGTAAAATATTGACAGAGATGAATTCATCTGATTAATCTGTGCACCCCGAATAAGAACCAGGGAGTCCTGAGAAAATGGCTCTCTGCACAGGTGTATGTGAAGAAGAGAGGGAGATAGGCTGGGGAATACTGCCCTGAAAATCCAGGGAGCAGCTGAGAATGTAGGAGCCTTGGAATCTGGCAGGCCTTCTGAAAGGATCAGGAGGGAGGTACCAGACACATGCTCAGTCCCCCCACAACTCTGCCTGACACCCTCCCCTACTGCCCATATTAGGTGTCTCCATTTCATCAAATATAAAACCAAGTGTGAGCCTGTTGCTTTATACCCCAGTGGACTTTGACCCCATCACAGCTCACAAGGTAAGCAGGATTGGGCCAGGTCAGCATTTGAACTGAAAGCACATAAGATGAAGGACAAAGGTGGTATCCGAGTGGTACAGCTGACTGAGCAGAATATACATGGTCAGTGAATAAACAGAGGCCCCAGCCTACTCAAATAGAGATGCTCGACACCTCGGGTTACCTTTGTTGAATTGGACACAGTCACTTCATTCATTCCCTCTCAGGGTGCTCATCCCCTCTTGTAGTTTTTCATGTTCATATCTACATCTTCAATCCTGACCTCCCTTCTGAGCCATGGTCCCACATTTCCCACAGCCTGCTCGACATCACTATTTGGCTATCATATCCCCACTGTCACCTCTAACTTAATGTGCATCAAGCTGACCTCTTCTTTTCCTAACACTGTTATTCCAGAGTTTTCCATTTCAATTCCATCATTGCCCCAGTGACTCAGGCTGGAAATCCACAACTTGTGTTTGACTCTTCCCCTTCCCCTCACCCGGTTAACCTTGAGCCCAGTTGCTTCTTCATTCCTAACATTCCCATGCTGGTCTTTCTTTTTGTCACTGCCTCTTGCCCTAATCTTGGACCTTATCAGCTCATATCTAGGCTATTACAGTAATCTCCTCATTGGTCTCCAGGATTAATTCTAAAAATGATCTTAAGCATTGAATATTAATATGTACTAGGCACTGTGCTAAGTGCTTTATGTTCATTATCTCATTTAATCCTTACAACAGCCCTACAAGGTGGGCACTGTTATTATTAAGTCCATTTTACAGATGAGAAAACTGAGGCACCGAAAGGTTTTGTAGCCTGCAAGTTCACCCATCCAGTAATTGAGCTGGGATATAAGCCCGGGGAGCTTGTCTCCAGAGTCAGTGCTCATTTCAGTCCTCTCCAGCCCAGCCCATATGGGATTCTGTCAGATGAATCTTTCTCAGATCTGTCTGCGTTAGATCCTTTTTTTTTTTTTTTTCTTAATTTTTTATTATACTTTAAGTTTTAGGGTACATGTGCACACTGTGCAGGTTAGTTACATATGTATACATGTGCCATGCTGGTGCGCTGCACCCACTAACTCGTCATCTAGCATTAGGTATATCTCCCAATGCTATCCCTCCCCCCTCCCCCCTCCCCACCACAGTCCCCAGAGTGTGATATTCCCCTTCCTGTGTCCATGTGATCTCATTGTTCAATTCCCACCTATGAGTGAGAATATGTGGTGTTTGATTTTTTGTTCTTGCGATAGTTTACTGAGAATGATGGTTTCCAGTTTCATCCATGTCCCTACAAAGGATTTTTTTTTTTTTTTCTTTTTGTGAGACAGGGTCTTGCTCTCTCTCCCAGGCTGGAGTGCAGTGGCACAATCACAGCTCATTGTAGCCTCAACCTCCCGGGCCCAAGCAATCCTTCCACCTCAGCCTCCCAAGTAGCTGGGACCACAGGCATGCGCCACCTATGCCTGACTAATATTTTAAATGTTTTGTAGAGATGAGGTCTCCTGGTCTCCTTATGTTGCCTAGGCTGGTCTCAAACTCCTGGGCTCAAGCCATCCTCCCGCTTTGACCTCCCAAAGTGGTGGGATTACAGGCATGAGCCACTGTACTCAGCCTGTTGTTGTGTCCTTCTTGATTGTCCCCAGAGAAAAAAGGCTGAGCCCCTTGGCTTGGCATGTTTCCCTTACCAACTGTGCGATCCTTGTTGCACAGAGGCCCTTTATATAAGAAGTTACAAAAACAAATGCCTGCAGAAACTTGGAAGTAACATGAAAAAGAGAATGTAGGGAAACCCAGATAACATACACTCACCCTGTAAAGAATAAGCCTTCAGGCTGGGCCTGGTGGCCCACGTCTGTAATCCCACCACTTTGGGAAGCCAAGGTGGATGGATCACTTGAGGTCAGGAGTTCAAGACCAGCCTGGTCAACATAATGAAACCCCGTCTCTACTAAAACACACACAAAAAAATTAGCTGGGCATCATGGCAGGTGCCTGTAGTCCCACCTACTCAGGAGGCTGAGGCGGGAGGATCGCTTGAACCTAGGAAGTGGAGGTTGCAGTGAGTTGAGATTGTGCCACTGCACTCCAGCCTTGGTGACAGAGCGAAACTTCATCTCAAAAAAAAAAAAAAAAAAAAAAAAGCCTTCAAATGCATTCCGAGCCATCATGGCTTTCAAAAGCATTCTGGAGAGCTAAACTTCACTGTGCTCACAAAATGTGATTTGCATCTAAATATGGATGACAGAAAGGAAGAAAGAGAGCCAGTAGAGGCTGTGGCCAGTTCCTCCTCTCCAAAGGACGGATGCCATTTAGAAATGTAGGCCCAGTTTTCAAAGGAGTCTAAAATCCAGATTTTTATGTAAAATCTCCCAGTTTTTCACTGCTGGCAAATGAAAATTGTTAAGTACTGGCTGGGCTAAACAAAACGCACATTTGTATGACCTCTGCTCTATTCAAGCCTCCAAGTTCATCAAACTAATTTTCTTAGCCCCTTCTCCCAAGCCCTGAAGACTAAGTGCATTTCACATTCCAGTCACCAGGCCTTTGTTCATGAGGTTACCTCTGTCTTGGAACATCTGTCCCAATTTTCTTAAAGGCTCAACTGAGGTTTGTCTCAGTGATGGTTGTCTTTTCTGACCTACTGTAGCACATACCTGTTGTTTAAGAAATGAGTTGGCTTTTCCCATCCCCAAAACAGCTGTCCTATCTTGATGGATCAAGGTAGATGTTTTGCCTTTGTAGAACCACAATGGAGCTCCAGCCCACTTCAGAGGGGAATCTGGGGCAAGAGAAGCTGAGTTAACTAACAATCTACTCAGTTAATAACTGCAGATGCCGTATTTTCACTGTCCCCCACCCAACCCCCAAGGGCATAGTTATTTTGTTCTAAGAGCTTTGTGGGTGAATACCACCCACCCCCTTTTTATTTTTGAGACAAGAGTCTCGCTCTGTCACCCAGGCTGGAGTGCAGTGGTGCAATCTCGGCTCACTGCAACCTCCGCCTCCCGGGTTCAAGTGATTCTCCTGCCTCAGCCTCCCGAGTAGCTGGGACTACAGGCATGCACTACCACGCCCAGCTAATTTTGTATTTTTAGTAGAGATGGGGTTTCACCATGTTGGCCAGGCTGGTCTCGAACTCCTGACCTCTGGTGATCCACCCGCCTCAGCCTCCCAAACTGCTGGGATTACAGGCATGAGCCACCGTGCCCGGCCAAATAACCCCTTTTAAATGATGCTGTTAGCCTATACGTGCCCTCTGATCCAGCCAGTTTCTTTTCCATGGCATTTCTCTCCATGCCCTACCTCTTCCCATCTTAACACTATTGCCCTGCTGTTCCCTCACTATCAAAGCCGCCTCCTGAAGTCTTCTCCCATCTCTCCAAGCAGTAGTCTCCCGCTCCTGAATGGCTCACTCTTGCTAGAGCTGTCTTATGGCCCATGCCACATGCTTCCTTTTGTTATAATCTTTTGTGTCCCTTATTTCCTCTAGATTGCAAACTCTTTGCCTGTGGGAAGTATGTCTTACACATTTGTATATCCTCACAACACACAGCCTCATGTAGCAGACATCTAATACTTGTTTAAAAATGAAGTTTAGGGACAGCTTAGGAGATCTCGCTGTCTGCTGGGTGAGTCCCAAGTCCGTGTGGTTGTACCTACCCAAGATGAAGGTAAGAACACCCAAGCCTGCCTCCTGCTCAACCTGCTGCCCTAAGAAAACCTCTGCATGTCCCCTGTCTAAAACTGTCTATGCACTTCGCTCTGAGAATGCACTGTCTTCCATCTCCTACCCTAGCAATCAGGTTCTATGCATCTCAGTGCAAACAGCCGTTAACGTTTCAGGATAGACAAATATGCTAAAAGGACAGAAGGAAAAATTCTTGACACCATTTTGATTTACACCTCCTCTTCATTCCAGCCTCCTGGCGCTTTGTATGGTGGCTGGAAGTGCTTGACAAATCATAGCACCATCAAATTTATACAGTCGTCCCTAGGTGTCTGCAGGCCATTGGTTGCAGAATCCCTCTCTGATACCAAAATCCACTCATTTCTCAGCCCTGAAGTCGGCCCTGTGAAACCTGTGGACACAAAAAGTTGGCCCTCCTTATACACAAGTCCCGCATCCCAAATTTGATTGTGGATGCAGAACCCACAGAAACAGAGGGCCGACTGTATTTATTGAAAAAAATCCACATATAAGTGAACCAGCACAACTCAAATCCATGTTGTTCAAAGGTCAACTGTAGGCCGGGCGCAGTGGCTCACACCTGTAATCACCACACTTTGGGAGGCTGAGGCAGGCCGATCAACGGAGGTCAGGAGTTTGAGACCAGCCTGGCCAACATGGTGAAACCCCGCCTCTACTAAAAATACAAAATTATCCTGGCATCGTGGCACACGCCTGTAATCCCAGCTACTCAGGAGGCTGAGACAGGAGAATCGCTTGAACCCAGGAGGTGGAGGTTGCAGTGAGCTGAGATTGCACCACTGCACTCCAGACTGGGCAACAGAGCAAGACTCTGTCTCAAAAAAAAAAAAAAGAAAAGAAAAGGAAAAAAAAGAAAAACAAAAGTTGGTTGCTTTCTGTAAATGTGACCAGATTTGAATGAATGCATGTAAATCTATGCTGTACTTTGTTGGGGAGGTTTTTGTCAGGGATAAGGATGGGGGCAAACTATGTTAAGGGAAGTGATGACAAGAAAGCCTTCCCTGCAATTAAGAAATTATAATAATATATACTTACCTGGCAGGGGAGATACCATGATCACAAAGGTGGTTTTCCCAGGGCGAGGCTTATCCATTGCCCTCTGGATGTGCTGACCCCTGCGATTTCCCCAAATGTGGGAAACTCGACTGCACAATTTGTGGTAGTGGGGGACTGTGTTCGCGCTTTCCCCTGAGAGAAAAAAAAAAGAAAGAAATTATAGGCCTGGCACGGTGGCTCACGCCTGTAATCCTAGCACTTTCGGAGGCCGAGGCAGGCGGATCACAAGGTCAAGAGATCGAGACCATCCTGGCTAACACGGTGAAACCCCGTCTCTACTAAAACACAAAAAATTAGCCGGGCGTGGTGGTGGGCGCCTGTGGTCCCAGCTACTTGGGAGGCTGAGGCAGGAGAATGCCGCGAACCCGGGAGGCAGAGTTTGCAGTGAGCGGAGATCGCGCTACTGCACTCCAGCCTGGGCAACAGAGCAAGACTCCATCTCAAAAAAAAAAAAAAAAAAGAAAGAAATTATAATAATATAATAATAACTACCACTTATTGGTCACTTAATGTATACAAGGCAGTTTATTATCCCATTTAACTATCTTTATTGACCCTATGAAATAAGTACTCTTAGTACTCCTATTTTATAGATGAGGAAACAAGGCACAAGGTGTAAGTCACTTACCCAACCATCACATAGCTAGTAAGTAAGTGGCAAAGCTGGGACTTGAACCTATGTCTCTCCTTCCTCAGGCCCTTTTTTAATTCACCAAGAGTACAGGAGCCTAATCCTGTAGGCAAGGGAACTGGATCATTTTGACTTTAGTTCCCTTGCCCCAGGTGTGGGACTAGAGGATGAGGGAGCGGGAAAGCAAACCTTGATATTGGGAGTCCACAGCCTCAGTGCAAGAGGAGTTGAGAAAATCAATACTTTGCAAGCTCAGAAACTGAGAGGCCATAGCCTTGTCTTAATCCGTTCAGGCTGCAATAACAAAATATCATAAACTAGATGGCTTATAAACAACCAAAATGTATTTCTCACCGTTCTGGAGACTGAGAAGTCCAAGGTCAAGGCAGATTTGATACCTGGCGAAGGCCAGCTTCCTAGAGCCTTCTTGCTTTGCCCTCACATGGTGGAAGGGGGAGCTAGCTTTCTTCCATCTCTTTTAAAAGGACCCGAATCCCATTCATGAGAGCTTTGCCTTCATGGCCTAATCACCTCCCAAAGGCCCTGCCTCCTAAAACCATCACCCTAGGAGTCAGGATTTCAACAGATGAATTTTGGGAGGACACAAACACTCAGAGCATAACGAGCCTGGCTTTGGCCAGGGAATGGTTAACTCAAGTTAGAGAGAGGAAAAAAAAAAATCTTTGGAAAACTGGGCTGTCCTGGGGTCTGCTTTAGTCCCTGGCAGTCTGGCAATGGAAAGCCCTACTTGTTGCTTTGACTTGAGAAGCCGTAATGAGCAGTGAGCCACAGGCATAGACCATTCAGTAGCCACAGGTCTTTGGCCAGCCTTGAACGACAACTGCTCAGAGGGACTGGGAAGAAAGCCCGCCTACCACAGGGGGCAGGGCTGGGAGCAGAAGCAAAGCCCCAGGATGGGAGAGTAAATTGTTATAACGATCCCTGCGAGGAGGTGCTAACAAAGTTCCAGGTTTTCTGCCTACTTCAATATTTCCCGGTTGGCATAGCATCTACTCTTAGTAGGAACAGAGTTCTGTTTGCCTAACAGAGTCAAATTACCTGTCCAGAGGTACAAACACTGCTAGGTTCTAAGCCTTCAGGGTAGTGGGAGAGGAGTGGAGCCTTACCTTTAGTTTGTTGTATTTTCAACTCCCTGCTGTCATCTTACTTTTAGGTCTGGCCCCTTTGTGAACCAAATTCTTCTAACTGAGTAGCATTGCGTTAGCAGTCAGAAAAAAAAAAAAAAAAAGATGCTTTTCAAATATAGGTAGATGTCTGGACATCCCTTAGGCAAGGTGGCTCTGTATGAGCGTCACTATTAACGTGAAAGGAAAGGAAAAGTCTCCCCACCCTTGTTTTTTTTTCAAAAGGTATAGAGTGCCCGAAATACTTTAGGGATGGCAGCTGTTGAGCATGGAAACAAGACTTGTCCCTAGAGGGAAGGCAAGGAAGGCATGGGGAAGAGCCTTCCTAACTCCACTTAGTGTAAAATCACTCTGTCCTCTTCCCCTGACCTGAGCTGGCTTATTCCTTGGCAGAGATAAAGATCTGGGAGTCAAAATGACCACCCTGTGCTGAGCAGGCTTCTTTGAACTCCAGCTAAACGGTAACAGCACCTAAGATAGGATGTTCCCACCCTCACTCCCCACCTCAAAGTGGAGGTGAAGAGGGAGATAAGGGAAAGGGAGAGAAAGGTCCCAGGAAAGGTCTGCTGTCAAGAGGGAGGACCCGCAGCTGGCTGGGAGCATTCACAGGAAGCACCAATTTTCACCTCCTTTTTTCCACAGAGCTGTCGCTTATTTGCCTACGACGGCTGTGTTCCTCTTGAGGCTGTAATGGGGGACCAGACTAGCTCAGTGGGTAACAGTGTGAGCTTTGGATCCCAGCCTTGCCCCTTACTCCCGCGTGAACTTGTGTACACCACATAACCCATCTGAGCCTCATCTTCCTCATCTGTTTTGGGGGTAAGAATGGTGCCTACCTCATCTACTTGCAGCAAAGACTAAATTCGTTTAGTGCAAATGCAGAGCCAGGCCCATAATAAGTACTCTCAATAATGCTAAGATGCCATGTTTATTGTTCTTGAAGCATCACTTCAGAATCTGTGCACAGCATGGAAGGCCTGATTAGAACCATAAAAACCAGTCCAAGGCCGGGCGCGGCGACTCACGCCTGTAATCCCAGCACTTTGGGAGGCCGAGGTGGGTGGATCACTTGAGGCCAGGAGTTCCAGACCAGCCTGGCCAACACGGCGAAACCCCGTCTCTAATAAAAATTAAAAAATTAGCTGGGCATGGTGGCGCGCGCCCGTAGACCCAGCTACTCAGTAGGCTGAGGCATGATAATCACTTGAACCAAGGAGGCAGAGGTTACAGTGAGCCGAGATCGCACCACTCCAGCCTGGGCGACAGAGTGAAACTCTATTTAAAAAAAAAAAACCAGTCCAGATGTGTTTCCATGTCCTATGATTACTGTAAACACACAAATGAGCTGGGCTCACAGAACCTCAATAGACCTTGGATATGTATAGCTAATGATGAGCAGCGACAGGAATCGAGAGTTCGTACAGAATTTTTTGGTTTGTTTAGCGTAACAACAGGCTTTACAGACAGGCTCCATGTGCAAGCACTGCACACCTCTGTATGTTCTCAGCCTTCTGAGAACTGTCACTGCCAAATCTTTTCCTTCACCCTCCCCACCCTATCTCACCCCCAGGCAAGGTGACACTTTCAAAGTTGGCACGGCAGGCAGCACATGCCAGGCCTGTGACCCAGGCCTCAGCAGCTCTGCTCACTTGCATGGCAATTGCTTTCTACAGTCGGGCCCAGCTGCACTTTGGGTCTCCCCAACCCCCACCCCCAATCACCACACAGGAACTGGCTGTTTCTCTTTTCTTCGTCCAAGCTGAATACTAACCTACTGTGGTTTGCTTGCTTCCCCCATTGTGATCGCAGGCTTTCTGAGCAGCTAGTCAGCCCTCCAGCCTGCCACTGAATCGGAAAGCATTCACGCTGGAGGGGATCAAGGGGAGCTTGTAGGCTTGCCTTGCTGGCGGGCAGCTGCCTACACCCACTCGTACCAATGTCCCCGCTGCAGAACCCGGGTGCTTCCCAGCTGTACAAGGACAACTATTTGGGTCCCGGCTATGCCAAGAGAAACATGGGTCATGTGGTTCACAGGACAGAAAGGTTCATTTACTCCAATATGACTGGCATTTTTTTTTGTTTGATTATTGGATATTTGCCAAAAGACTGAAGCCTCCTGCCACAACCACCTCCCCCACATATATGTCCTCAGATGGTTTGGGAATTGGACAGCTTAGTCATCAGGTCCTGTCCTCCACATCCACAGAAGATACAAGTTGTTTCCAGATAACATGCAGAAGGTTCTGAGCTCCTTCCTGTGTGCTCCAGCTCGAAGACTCTTTTCTTTTCCCTATGAATTTTTTTTCCTTTTCTTTCTCTGGTCTTTCCTTTTTAATGCCCTTTTAAAATTAAGTATTCTATCTTTTGAGTGGGTAACACATACACATGATACAAAATCCAAAAGGTGCAACGAGTATATGCTGAAAAGTAAACCTCTCTAACCTTTGTCCTTAGCCATTCAGCTCTCCTGTGAGTCAGTACTGTTGTTAGCAGTTTCTTACCTGTATCTTTCCAAAGATGGTCTATGCAAAGATCCACATAAACTTGTACATTTATGTTCTGTTTTTAGGTCAGCAGCAGCACACTACATACACTCTTCTGTGCCCTGTTTTTTTTCCACCTGAAAATGTATCTCGGCTGGGCACGGTGGCTCACGCCTGCAATCCCAGCACTTTGGGAGGCCGAGGCAGGTGGATCACTTGAGGTCAGGAGTTCAAGACCAGTCTGGCCAACATGGTGAAACCCTGTCTCTACTAAAAATATGAAAATTAGCTGAGCGTGGTGGTGGGCACCTGTAATTCTAGCTACTCAGGAGGCTGAGGCGGAGGAATCACCTGAACCTGGGAGGCAGAGGTTGCAGTGAGCCAAGATCACACCATTGCACTCCAGCCTGGGTGATAAGAGTGAAACTGTCTCAAAAAAAAAAAAAATGTGTCTTGGAAATGATACCACATCAATCCAGATAAAGCTGCCACATATTTTTCATTTATGACATAGTATTCAATGGTATGATATACTATTTATTTAACTAGTCCCTGATTGGTGGACATTTAGATTATTTCCAGTCTTCTGCTATTACTAACAATGCTGTAACAAATCTCCTTGTTACATACATTTTTCACACACATGCAAATAGATCTGTAGGATAAAAAGGGGTCCCCAACCCCTGGTCCCTGGCCTGTTAGGAACCTGGCTGGGCCACACAGCGTGAAGTGAGTGGCCAGCGAGTGAGCATTATGGCCTGAGCCCCGCCTCCTGTCAGATCAGCGGCGGCATTAGATTCTCATAGGAGTGCAAACCCTATTGTGAGCTGTGCGTGCAAGGGACCTGGGTTGCACACTCCTTATGAGAATCTAATGCCTGATGATCTGAGATGGAACAGTTTCATCCCAAAACCATTCCCCCCAACCCCTTGTCCACGGAAAAATGGTCCTCGGCAAAACCAGTCCCTGGTGCCAAAAAGGTTAGGGACTGCTGGGCTAAATTCCTAGAATTTTTGCTTTGGTCAAAGGGCATATGTGTCTTACATCTTTTTTCTTTTTTTTTTTTGAGATGGAGTCGCCAGGCTGAAGTGCAGTGGTGCAATCTCAGCTCACTGCAACCTCCACCTCCTGGGTTCAAGCGATTCTCCTGCCTCACCCTCCCGAGTAGCTGGGAGTACAGGCACACGCCACCATGCCCAGCTAATTTTTGTATTTTCAGTAGAGACAGGGTTTCACCATGTTGGCCAGGATGGTCTCCATCTCCTGACCTCATGATCCGCCTGCCTCGGCCTCCCAAAGTGCTGGGATTACAGGCGTGAGCTGCCGTGCCCAGCTGTGTTTTACATCTTTATCAATATTGTTCAGTTATTTCAGTACTCATGGAAAGACTGAACAACCAAAACGTTGCCTCTGTTGGAAGACCTCTGAGGAATTTATCACAGGAATAATCAAGTGCTTTGCTTTTAAGTCTTTGTTCTTTATTTGTATCTACTGCAAGTTTGTTATTTCTTTCCTTCAATATGTATTAAACACCTCTACCATGCACCAGGTAAGCTTTGAGGCCAAAACCATAAACACAACAAATGTGGTTGCTGCCCCCACAGTATTTACAGTCTAGGAGATGGAGCAGTTGGGGGCAGGAGTACACATGAATGAAATAATTATACACTGAGTCATTACAAACTGTGTTAAGTGCCATGAAGGAGAAGCACAGGGTGACTGAAAGTGTTCAGTAGGCTCCTGACTTCGTGTGGAGGTCTCAGAAGATTTCCCTGGGGAAATGATGTTTATTCTGATCAATAAGACAGACTTAGTGAGGCCGAGGAAATGGCAGGTTTGAAGTCCTAGAGGAAGGCAGGAGCAAGGATTCTGGCCAGCAGCATGGATTACAGGATCTGGAAAGGGTCTTCAAGGACATTTTGTTTCAGTCTCCTCATTTGACATGTGAGAAAACTAAAGTTTAGGGAGCTAAATGACTTGACCAGGGTTATACAGATAGTAACAAAGTCAGGCTGCAGAATCCAGTGTGCTCATCCTGGGAGCTGTGGGTCTGAACTAGACAGCTATGGGATAGTTGCCTGGGTTTGTGTAGAAGGACTTAAGTTCAGGTTCTTGTGACAAGCTGCGTGACATGTTTCATTTCTCTTTACTAGTAAGATACAGTTTGGATGAATGGCCATTCCAATCTAGCGGGTTGGTTTGTTCTTCAGCATACTTGTCTTTCTTACAAGTTTAAATAATAATAACAACGGTGGTTAATTCTTTAGCGCTTGCTCTATGTCAAATACAGTTCTAAGCAACTTACATGTATTAAATCATTTCATTTTGACAGCAGTTCTGTAAGGTTGGTGTTATTATTATTACCCCATTTTACAGATGAGGAAATTGAAGCTCCAGAAGGTAAAGGCACTTGCCAACCATCACAGAGCTAGTGAGTGGCAAAGCAGGGGGACCGAGTCCAAACAGTCTGGCTTCAGGGCCCATGTGCTTTGTCTCCCAGGCACTCTCAGTGTCAGCAGCAGGCTGATGGACTCAGGTTTGAGCCCAGAGCTGCCTTGTGCCATGGAAGGTCCAATCAGTGGCTCTCAACCCTGGCTGCACATCAGAATCAGCTGGGGAGCTTGTAAAAAGTGCTAATGTCCAGGCCTCGCCCCCGTTCAGTTAAATTGCAATCTCTAGGGGTGGATCCCAGTCACTGAGGGTTTTTAAAAGCTTCCGTGGTCAGCCTAATGCAGCTAACGGTTGAGATGTACTGGGATCTAGGCTTGCCATTGCTTTGCCCTTTGGGAGCAACCAGCACCCCGTACTTGCCTTTGTGTTCTGGACACCCACTTAGTAGGACACTTGTAGAGGCACTTATTCATACCACAGCACAGGCTCCTGTCTCAGCATAAAGAACTCATTCAGTGTACATGCTTTGGCAGCCACATCCACCAGTGATGTGCGGTAACAAGTCTGTAAAGGGCTAAGAGAGTATTTTCAGTCCTGAGCGTCAGAAGACAGTGGAGCTTAGTGGAGTGGAGCTTGGCTCTGAGTCAAACAGACCCAGATTCAAGTTGATGCTTTGTGTCATGGTCTGTGATTTTAGAGACTGGCGTTTATCCTCTCACCAACTCCATTTTGTCATCCATATAATCAAGCTAATACGATAATACTACCTCTTTCATGAGGCTTTTGTGAGGATTAAATGAGATAGTATATAGAAAGCAATCAGTGGGCCAGGCACAGTGGCTCATGCCTGTAATCCCAGCACTTTGGGAGGCCGAGGTAGGCAGATCACCTGTGGTCAGGAGTCCAAGACCAGCCTGGCCAACATGGTGAAACCCCATCTCTACTAAGAAAAATTAGCCAGGCTTGGTGGCAGTCACCTGTAATCCCAGCTACTCAGGAGGCTGAGGTAGGAGAATCGCTTGAACCTGGGAGGTGGAGGTTGCAGTAAGCCAAGATCGTGCCACTGCACTTCAGCCCGGAAGACAGTGAGACTGTGTCTCCAACAGAAAAAAAAAAAAAAGAAAAGAAAAGAAAGAAGAAAAAAAAGAAAGAAGAAAAAGAAAGCACTCAGTGCTAGGCCATGTCTTTATTTCATGACTATCCACGTAGCTTATGTGAGTAAACAGCTATATTTGGGAAAAGCTACTAGTGACACTGATATTGACAGGAATTTGATTTGACATTTAATAAGTGCCTGGTATGTACAATGAAGAGTGAAAGATCCTGAAGAGCTTGGATGACTAGGAAGGCCCCGTGCCTGCTGACTGGCTTGCTGGCTGGGAGGGAGCATAAAGACACCCAGATAACTCATATAAGGTAGAGTGTGCCGCAGCAGAGGTCTAAACGAGAAGCTAAGGGAGGCCAGGGGCGGTGGCTCATGCTTGTAATTCCAGCGCTTTGGGAGGCTGAGGCAGGTGGATCACTTGAGGTTAGGAGTTCGAGACCAGCCTGGCCAACATGGTGAAATCCCATCTCTACTAAAAATACAAAACAGCTGGATATGGTGGCAGGCACCTATAGTCCCAGCTACTTGGGAGGCTGAGGCAGGAGAATCACTTGAACCCGGGAATGGGGAGGTTGTAGTGAGCCGAGATCGCTCCATTGCACTCCAGCCTGAGTGACAAGAGTGAGACTCGATCTCAAAAAAAAAAAAAAAAAAGGCTAAGGGAGCACAAGATATGGAGAGAGAAAGCCCCAGTTCAAACAGAAGCTGGAAAACAATTATAAAATAACCAAGGAAATATGAATACTAACTGAACTCAATATGTGATGATATTAAGGAATTATAAATTTTTAGGTGTGATAACGGTATTATACATATATTTTTGAGGAGCAATTATAGTTTAGATAAACATAATTCTAATTAATAATATGTAAGTCAGATGAATTGAAATGATGTCTCATGGGGGTAGAGATGAAAGAAGATTGGCCACGTATAGCTAATTGTTGAAGTTGGGTGATGGAACTTTGTGTTCATTTTACTGGCCTCTCTACTTTTATATATGGTTGAGATTTTTCACAATAAAAAGTTTTAAAAAGAGGGCTGGGCACAGTGGCTTATGCCTATAATGCCAGCACTTTGGGAGGCCAAGGCGGGCAGATCACTTGAGGCCAGGATTTCGAGACCAGCCTGGCCAACATCATGAAACCCTGTCTCTACTAAAAATACAAAAATTAGCTGGGCGTGGTGGCACACACCTGTAATCCCAGCTACTTGGAGGCTGGGACAGGAGAATCACTTGAACCTGGGAGACAGAGGTTGCAGTAAGCCAAGATCGTGCCACTGCTCTCCAGCCTCAGTGACAGAGCGAGATTCCATAAAAAAAAAAAAAACTTTTTAAAAGAGGTAAAGTTGTGGCCAGGTACAGTGGCTCACGCCTGTAATCCCAGCACTTTGGGAGGCCGAGGCAGGTGGATCACAAGGTCAAGAGTTCAAAACTAGCCTGGCCAAGATGGTGAATCCCCATCTCTACTAAAAATACAAAAAAAATAGCCGGTTGTCTGTAATCCCAGCTACTCGGGAGGCTGAGGCAGAGAATTGTTTGAACCCGGGAGGCAGAGGTTGCAGTGAGCCGAGATTGCACCACTGCACTCCAGCCTGGGCGACAGAGCGAAACTCCGTCTCAAAAAATAAAAATAAAAGAGAGAGGTAAAGTTGAAGAAAAGGAAGGAAACAAGCAGTACACAATTGTGGAATCTGGAAAATTTTCAGGATGAGGTGGCATCTGACTTGGGCATGGGTGACTAGGGAGAGTTGATGTCGCAGTTTAAATCTGAAGGGAGTCTGCTGGCAGAATCTCCTCTTCCTTGAGGGGCTTCAGTCTTTTTTCTTTTAAGGCCCTCACTGATTGGATGAGGCCCACTCACATTATGGACAGGAATTTGTTTTACTCAAAGTCTACTGATTTAAATGTCAAACTCATCTTAAACATGCCTTTACAGCAACATCTAGACTAGTGTTTTTCCCAAATAGCTGGGTACTGTGGCCTAACCAAGTTGACATATGAAATTAATCATCACAGGGTGGCAGTGGGAAATGATACTAGGAAAACCGGTAGGGGCCAAATTGTAAAGGGTTTTGAATTCTATTAAAATTGTCTTTAGTAAACTTCTTTGGAAAATTTTTCTTCTCAAAATGTTTTCTTTAGAAAATTGGGAATTGTTGAAGGCTTCTGAGCAAAGCAATGGTAACATCTGATGAGTTTGGAAGGGTACTTGGCTGCAATGTGGAGGATGAGTTGGAGAGGGCAGAGACTGAAGGTCAAACGATGGGTAAGGAAACTGACCCTTGCTTAAGAGAGATGATGTGAGGTACTGGGAGTAGAGCTGAAAAGTATCCAAAGCATAGAATATAATGCAGGTAGCAGCAAGAGATCAGGCTGAGCAGTAGGCAGAGGCCAGGTCATGGAGCACCTGGTAAGCCAGATTAAAGAGCCTGGAGTTTATCCTGATGATAATGGGGGACCCACTGAAGAGTTGAAGTCAAGGGAGTAACCTGATTAAATCGCTCTGACTGCTAGATGGGGAATAAGGGCAGGTAGACCAGCTAGTAACAGTTGTAGTAGTGTGGGCAAAAGATGATGGTGGCTTGGACTAGGGTGAGAGTGGAAAGAAAGAAAAGTAAACAAATTTGGGACATGTTTGGAGCCACTGGAACTTGGTTAGTGATGGATTAGATCAGAGAAAGGTGAGAGACAGAGAAAACTTAAAGGTGACTCAGGTTTTGGGCCTGAGCAAGTAGGTTGATGACAGTGCCATTTGCTGACATGAGGAAAACTAGAGGACAGTCAGGATTGGAGTGGAGCAAAATCAAGAGTTCTGATTAGGACATATAAAGTTTCAGATGTTCAGTAGACTTCTGAGTAGCAATGTCAAGTAGCTAGTTGATTACATGATCCTGTGGCTCAGAGGAGAGATACAGATAGAAATTTGGAAATCATCAAGCAGAGGAGAACAGAAAGAAGGCCAGTGCAGTTGAAGGGTTTTGTGACCCTTTATCTTGGGTCACAAAAGAGTGACCCAAGATAAAGTTGAAAAGGTGGGAGGGTCAGGCATGGTGGTGCATGCCTGTGGTCCCAGCTACTAGGAAGGCTGAGGAAGGAGGATCACTTGAGCCCAAGAGTTCTGGACTGTAGAGCACTAAGCTAATCAGATGTCCACATTAAGTTCAGCATCACTATGGTGACCTCTCGGGAGCGGGGGACCACCAGGTTGCCAAAGGAGGGGTGAACCGGCCCAGGTTGGAAACAGCAGATCAAAACTCCTGTGCTGATCAGTAGTGGGATTCCACCTGTGAATAGCCTGTGTTGCCCACTCCAGCTTGGGCAACATAGTGACACCACATCTCTGTTAAAAAAAAAAAAAAAAAATTTTGAGACAGAGTCCGCTGCGACGTCCAGGTTGGAGTGGAATGGCGTGATCTCGGCTCACTGCTTCCTGGGTTCAAGCCATCTCTGCTTCCTGGGTTCAAGCCATTCTCGTGCTTCAGCCTCCCGAGTAGCTGGGACTACAGGCATGAGCCACCACGCCTGGCTAATTTTTGTATTTTTAGTAGAAATGGGGTTTCACCATATTGGCCAGGCTGGTCTCAAACTCCCAACCTCAAGTTATCTGCCCACCTCGGCCTCCCAAAATGCTGGGATTACAGGCGTGAGCCACTGCACCCAACTTAAAAAATATTTTTTTAAAAAAAGAAAAAAAACGGTGGGCAGAGCAGATCATATAGGACCTTGTAGCCTACGAGCATGCTGGAACCACTTCCTACTGGCTCAGGAGAACTGACTGTTAAATTTCAGGAAATTTGGGAGCTGGTCGACTTCGCATTTGGCAGCCTGAAATCAGCCATAGTGGGAGTACTGATGCTGTTGAAATTGGTAAATGCTACAATTCAGCCCTTTTTTATTTTCCCCCAGAGAACCAGTTGTTAAACTTTGCCACCCTATTAGTACTATGGCTTGTAGGCTCCAGTAAGAAATTTAGATTTTATTCTAAGTGTGATGTAAAGTCATTAAAATGTTTTAAGCAGGTGAGTAAAAGGATCTGATTTTTAAAAATCACTGTACGTGGCCAGGCGCAGTGGCTCACGCCTGTAATCCCAGCACTTTGGGAGGCCGAGGCAGGTGGATCACATGAAGTCAGGAGTTCAAGACCAGCTGGGCAACATGGTGAAACCCCGTCTGTACTAAAATACAAAAAAATTAGCCAGGCCTGGTGGTGCACACCTGTAATCCCAGCTACTCAGGAAGCTGAAGCAGGAGAATCGCTTGAACCCGGGAGACGGAGGTTGCAATGAGCCGAGATTGCGCCGCTGCACTCCAGCCTGGGTGACAGAGCAAGACTCCATCTCAAAAAATAATAATAATAATACATCACTGTACAAGAATGGACTCCCAGTGGGAGAAGGCAAGATCGCTAAGGAAACTGCTGCAACAATCCACATGCGCAGTGGTGCCTTGGCAGTGCAGGTAAGAGTTCAGTCAAGAAATTTGGAAGATTGTTAACATCCTAAGACTGGATACAGATGGACCTTGATTTATCACAAGTTGATTATAATTGACCTGTTATGTAATTCGTGTTACTTAGTGTCTTTTTGTTTTAGTTGTGGGGAGCACCAGATTACAGAATGATTACCTTGACTCATGACCCAGGGCTCTTTACAATTCTTACCAGAAACTGGCAGATGATAAATCAGTCATCTTATTTGGTAGCAAAATAAGGAGGTTACTTTCCTGAATGAACATAAATTTCCTCTTTTCAATATTTCAGTCTTACATTAGCAGGAGGAACTTGAAGTCTTGTGATTAGGCAGATTCTTTGTAAGGGAAAAGGCGGCTTACTGTCCTTTTGGTAAAAGTTCTTTACTGATAGGGTAAAAAGGAAAGGAGGTTGAGTCCGAACAATGCTAAAGGAAACACTTTAAAGTAAGACATCCACTGAAGACCCCTAGCCATTTTGCCTACTGTAAAATAGAACCATCTACAATGTCTTGTGAAGAGAGAAATGAAATGAATTTTGATATTTGTTTTCTGCAAAGATTCTACATTACATTGTGTAAGTCTTGACCCACCATTTTTATAACTCATGCATAAAATTATGTGCAAATGCTTTAAAAATTCCAGCCCACTCTTATACTGAGCATTTTATGTACTCATTCAGCAAACCATTCATTGAGCACCAGTCATGTGTCAGCTGCTGCTTAAGGCACTAGAGATACGGAAATTAAAAAGACCCAGTCCTCACAGAGTTCACAGAACACTAGGAAAAACAGACATGTAAATTGGACATGATTACAGTACAATTGTGAAAGAGGTCTCTTTGAAAGAGTTGTCTGTATTTATTTACCATCTCCAGTCTTTCTTTTCCCATTCTCTCTCTTTTTTTTTTTTTTTTTTTGAGACAGAATCTCACTCTGTCGCCCAGGCTGGAGTGCAGTGGCACAATCTTGGCTCACTGCAACCTCCACCTCCCAGGTTCAAGCGATTCTCATGCCTCAGCCTCCCGAGTGGCTGGGATTACAGGCATCTGCCACCATGCCCGGCTAATTTTTGTATTTTTAGCAGAGACAGGGTTTTGCCATGTTGGCAAGGCTGGTTTCGAACTCCTGACCTCAGGTGATCTACTTGCCTTGGCTTCCCAAAGTGCTAGAATTAACAGGTGGGAGCCACCACGCCCAGCCCCCATTCTCTATTCTCTCTCTCTCTCTTTTTTTTTTTTTTTTTTTTGAGACAGAGTCTTACTCTGTTGCCCAGGCTGGAGTGCAGTGGCACAATCTCAGCTCACTGCAACCTCTGCCTCCCGGGTTCAAGCAATTCTCCTGCCTCAGCCTCCCAAGTAGCTGGGATTACAACCAGGCTGGGAGATTCAGCTTGTCCATTTCATGTTCTGTTTCTCACAATCATCTGTGTTTGCTTGTCACTGCACTTTAAAGAGAAGGCATAACTCAAAAGTTTCACCCTTCAACTTGATGGAGAATTATTTTTTATTTATTTATTTATTTATTTTTATTTTTATTTTTTTTTGAAACAGGGTTTTTCTCTGTTGCCCAGGCTGGATTGCCGTGGTGCAATCTCGGCTCACTGCAGCCTCAACTTCCTGGGCTCGGTCGATCCTCCTGCCTCAGGATCTACTCCCTCCTGAGTAGCTGGGACTACAGGTACATGCCATCATGCCCGGCTAATTTTTTTTTCTTTTGTAGAGATGAGGTTTCGTCATGTTGCCCAGGCTGGTCTTGGACTCCTGGGATCAAGCGATCTGCCAGCCTCAGCCTCCCAAAGTGCTGGAATTACAGGCATGAGCCACCGCGCCCAGCCATTCTATATTTTTAAAGCATAGAATATTGATTCTTTGAGCTGGATTAATGAGGAAAGATATAACAATCATTAATATAAAATAAAGAATTGTGAAACCTCGTTAATTTGCATGCCACTAACCTAAAATTGTAATAACCCAGGGCTTAGTAAGCAAATTAGTCATATAAACAGCATAACTATAGGGATATTTAAACTGTTTACCAAAAGAAGCTGCTTTTAAAGCCTGCTGAAGTACTTATTTATTACTAATAATGGCTAATATTATTGACACTTATAATGTTGCTGGCACTCTTCATTGTCTTATTTAATTTCCATAGCAACTCTAAGAGCTAGGTATTATCACTCCCATTTTTGAAATAAAGAAATTGAGGCCGGGCGCGGTGGCTCATGCCTGTAATCCCAGCACTTTGGGAGGCCGAGGTGGGTGGATCACGAGGTCGAGAGATCGA
The DNA here is from genome assembly GCF_029289425.2 of Pan paniscus. NCBI lineage: Eukaryota > Metazoa > Chordata > Mammalia > Primates > Hominidae > Pan > Pan paniscus. The sequence goes on from NC_073272.2 coordinate 118,823,853, forward strand.
GATCACCCTGACCAACATGGTGAAACCCCATCTCTACTAAAAATACAAAAAAAGCCAGGCATGGTGGCAGGCACCTGTAATCCCAGCTACTTGGGAGGCTGAGGCAGGAGAATCGCTTGAACCCAGGAGGTGGAAGTTGCAGTGAGCCAAGATCGTGGCATTGCACTCCAGCCTGGGCAAAAAGAGTGAAACTGTGTCTCAAAAAAAAAGAAAAAAGAAAAAAAAAAAAGAAATTGAAGCTCAGAGAAGTTAAGGAACTCACTGGGTGCAGTGGCTCACGCCTGTAATCCCAGCACTTTGGCAGGCTGAGGTGGGTGGCTCACTTGAGGTCAGGAGTTTGAGACCAGCCTGGCCAACATGGCAAAACCCTGTCTCTACGAAAAATACAAAAATTAGCCAGGCGATGTGGCACGTGCCTGTAATCCCAGCTACTCAGGAGGTTGAGGCACAAGAATCGCTTGAAACCGGGAGGCAGAGGTTGCAGTGAGCCAAGATCATGCCACTGCACTGCAGCCTGGGTGACAGAGTAAGACCCTGTCTCCAAAAAAAAAAAAAAAAAAAAAGGAACTTGCTTAAGATCAAAAATAGCTAATGAGTAGAAGAGACAAGGGTTCCAATCCAGGTCTGTGTGATGCTGAAGCCCACAGGCAGAAGATTCGCACTCTACCTAGGCTTCCACAGATCACTCAACCATGCATGAAAGTAAGGCCTGAAAAGTGTCTCTACTAGGTTGCCCTTCATTAATCTAGTTCCAGTCATGTATAATAAAATGGAGTGTCTTTCCAAAATTTCATAATTTAGATTTCACTCATTTAGGCCGACTTCCCCCCTATACATACCCACTAGTTGGAATTAGTTGCCTTTTACTATATGCTGTATTGAATGTCCTTATAGTTGGGGGTCATGAGAAAAGCTAAAGTCTAACTTGGACAAGATGACGACTGGCATTGCCAGGGTTGTGCAGCAACAGTAGTGGGGTGGGGTGTCCTGCAAGGACATGAGTTACGTGGCTGTCAGGGGCATCATAAATTGTAGTGTAAAGCCTTGGAGCCTAGAGGCCAAGGTCACAGAGTCACCAGGAGGCAGGATCCTGGAGTACAGATTGCAGTGGCCCAGTAGGCACAGCATCTGGCCTCTAGGTCTGCCTCTGCTATGCACCAGCTGGGGGCTTTGGTTAAGTCGCTCTGCTTCTCCAGGTCATAGGTTTTTGTTTGTGAAACAAATAATTGGAAGGGAAGATCTTAGGGTCCATTTCAGATTGGGGTCTCTGGTTTAGGGATCTGCGTTATCAGAGTCTAAAGTAATCAAGTCCTTGGAGATCTAGTAATCAGAAGGAGAGCAAGAAAGAGCCAGCTTTCATTGTCAGGGGCAACAAAGAGGTGGCTCATGCCCATAATCCCAGCACTTTGGGAGGCCGAGGCAGGAGGATCACCTGAGGTCAAGAGTTTGAGGCCAGCCTGGCCAACATGGTGAAACCCCACCTCTACTAAAAGTACAAAAATTAGCTGGGTGTGGTGGCATGCACCTGCAATCCCAGCTACTCGGGAGGCTGAGGCAGGAGAATTGCTTGAATCTGGGAGGCAGAGGTTGCAGTGAGCCGAGATCAACCACTGCTCTCTAGCCTGAGTGACAGAGTGGGACTCCATCTCAAAAAAAAAAAAAAAGAAAAAGAAAGTCCAGAAAGCCTGGTTTGAATCAGTAAAATCGAGTTTTCACACTGCTTCACTGATTGTAATTCATTCTTCTACAGATTTTTAAGGAGGGTGGAAGAGAGAAAAGCTAAGTAAAATGTGGTCCTAGCCATCACAGGTCTCATAGTATCCTGAGGGAAAGAGACAGGAAACAACTAACTGGAATATAAAACAGAATAAAATGTGTTCATTACCTGCTGTATGACCTTGGTCAAATCACTTAACCTGTCCCTGAGCCTCAGTTTCCTCAACTGTAACAGACACATAAGCAGTCAATAAATGTCAGCAGCTATGCATCAGTAGTGGCAATAGTAATATGGACTACATGTGTAATATTTTGTACTATGCCGTTACATCTTAGTAAAATAGAACCATCTACAATGTCTTGTGAAGACAGAAATGAAATGAATTTTGATATTTGTTTTCTGCAAAGATTCTACATTACATTGTGTAAGTCTTGACCTACCGTTTTTATAACTCATGCATAAAATTATGTGAAAATGCTTTAAAAATTCCAGCCCACTCTTATACTGGGCATTTTATGTACTCATTCAGCAAACCATTCATTGAGCACCAGTCATGTGTCAGCTGCTGCTTAAGGCACTAGAGATACGGAAATTAAAAAGACCCAGTCCTCAGAGTTCACAGAACACTAGGAAAAACAGACATGTAAATTGGACATGATTACAGTACAATTGTGAAAGAGGCCTCTTTGAAAGAGTTGTCTATATTCACCATCTCCAATCTTTCTCTTCCCATTCTTTTTTTTTTTTGAGACAGAGTCTCACTCTGTCGCCCAGGCTGGAGTGCAGTGGCGCGATCTCAGCTCACTGCAACCTCCACCTCCCGGGTTCAAGTGATTCTCATGACTCAGCTTCCTGAGTAGCTGGGATTACAGGCACCCACCACCATGCCCAGCTCATTTTTGTATTTTTAGCAGAGACAGGGTTTTGCCATGTTGGCCAGGCTGGTCTCGAACTCCTGACCTCAGGTGATCCACTTGCCTTGGTCTCCCAAAGTGCTAGAATTACAGGCGTGAGCCACCATGCCCAGCCCGATTCTCTCTTGAGTCCATTCCAGTCAGACTTTTGCTCCACCACCCAATAAACTTCTCTTTTATTTTTTGAGACATGGACTCACTCTATCGCCCAGGCTGGAGTACAGTGGCACAATCATGGTTCACTGCAGCCTCAACCTCATGGGCTCAAGCAACCCTCCCACCTCAGCCCCCCCAAGTAACTGGGACTATAGGTGTGCACCACCACACCCAGCTAATTTTTATATTTTTTGCAGAGATAGGGGTCCCACTGTGTTGCCCAGGCTGGTCTTGAACTCCTGGGCTCAAGCAATCCTCCCCCCATGGCCTCCCAAAGTGCTGGGATTGCACATGTGAGCCACTGCACCCAGCCAAAACTTCTCTTTTTATGATAACCAGTGACCTCCATGTGTTTAGATCCAATGGTCACTTCTCAGTCTTCATCTTACTGGGCCCTCAGCAGCTCACCACTCCTCCTTGACATAACACCTTCACTTGGCTTCCTGGACACCACACTTTCCTTTTCCTTCTTCACCAACTGCTCCTTCTCAGTCTTCTTTGCGGGGTCTAATGTGGAAGTATCCCCAGGCTCAAGCCCTAAGTGATCTCATCTGGTCTCCTGGCTTTAAATACCACCCATGTACTGATGACTCCCTAATTATGTCTCCGGCCCTGACCTCTCCCCTGAACTCCAGACTCATGTAGCCAACTCTCCATCTCCATTTGAATGGCTAACAAGCATTGCGCAGTTGAACTCCTGATGTTTTCACCCACCCTCAAAAAACAAAAACAAAAAGCCAACCTGCTTCTCCCATAGCGTCCTCCATCTCAGTTCATGGCACTTCTGTCTATCCCGTCACTTAGGCCAGAAACTTTAGAGCCATCCTTGACTCTCCTCTCACACCCTCATCCAGTCCATCAGCCAATCCTGTTGACTCTACCTTCAGAATATATCGAGTCTGATCACTGCTCACCACTCCACCACTAGCATCCCAGTCCAAGCTACCGTCATCTCTTGCCTAAATTACTCTAGTAATCTCCTAACCAGTCTCCATCCTACTTTTCCCTCCATTCTTGAGTCTTTTTCAACACAGCAGCCAGTGATCATGTGAAAATATAAATTAGGTCATGCCATTCTTCTATTCATAACCCCCCCCCCCAGTGACCAGTCTTCTCAGTAAAAGCCAAAATTCTTACTGTGTGCCCTACCAGCCTTATACAACATAGCCACCATTTACTTTTGTGAAGTCATATCCCATTACTCTCTATTTTGTTCATTCCATTACCACCACATTGGCCTCCTCATTGCCTCTGTAACACCCCGGACATGCTCCTGTCCCAGGGCCTTTGAAGATATCTGTACAACTTGCTTCCTCACTTCCTTCAGATCTCCAAAAAGCCATCTTCTTGGTGAGGTCTTCTCTGATTACCCTAATAAAAACTTCAGCATCCTCCAGACACTCCTTATGTTCCCCCTGCTTTTATTTTATCCAGAGCACTCACCTCCTCTTAGTATTTGGCGTAATTTACTTATTTATTTTCTTTCTTTGTCTTGTCTTCCCCTGCAATTAGAATTTCAGCTTTATAGGAACAGGGACTTTTGTCTGTTTGGTTCACTAATGTATCCTGAGTGTCGGGCATATAGTAAGTATCAATAAATATGCAAATAAATGAATAGTCTTTAGAGGAGATAATGGGAGTATAAAAAAGAGCTAAGGAGTGCAGTCAGTATGATTGGGGTGAGTGATGCTTTTCATGTTGGAAAAGTTGTCATGAAGGGCCTTACATGTCATTCTAAGGAGCTTAGATTTTATCCTATAGGCGGTAAAATGTCAGTAAAGTAGTCAGTGGTCTGAATTGGAATTTTAGAAATGCGTTCTGGCTGTAGTATAAAGAATGAGGCCGGGCACGATGGCTCATACCTGTAATCTCAGCACTTTGGGAGGCCGAGGCAGGTGGATCACCTGAGGTCAGGAGTTCAAGACCAGCCTGCCCAACACAGGGAAACCCCATCTCTACTAAAAATACAAAAATTAGGCAGGTGCGATGGCATGCACCTGTAATCCCAGCTACTTGGGAGGCTGAGGCAGGAGAATCGCTTGAACCCAGGAGGCAGAGGTTGCAGTGAGCCGAGATCGTGTGACTGCACTCCAACCTGAGCAACAGAGCGAGACTCTGTCTCAAAAAAAAAAAGAAGAAGGAGAATGAATTGGAGGCTGGGTGTAATGGCTTATACCTGTAATCCTAGCACTATGGGAGGCCAAGGTGGGAGGATCACGTGAGCCCAGAAATTCAAGACCAGCCTGGGCAACATAGGGAAACCCTGTCTCTACAAAAAATATAAAATTAGCAGGGCATGGTGGCACATGCCAGTAGTCCCAGCTACCAGGGAGGCTAAGGTGGGAGGATCACCTGAGCCCAGGAGGTTGAGGCTGCAGTGAGCCGTGATTGCACCATTGCACTCCAGCCTGGGTAACAGAGCGAGACTCTGTCTCAAAAAAAGAAAGAAAAAAGAAAAGAAAAGAATTGAAAAGGACAAGAGTGGGTCCAAGAGGCCAGTAACAGACTGCTACAGTAATGCACACATGAGATGGTGGTAGCCTGAATTATGGGAGTGCCAGTGGGGATGGAAAGGAGGATTGCTTGGATAGGGCAGTAAGGGTGGGCGAAATGAAGGAATTCCAGGTTTCTGGCTTGGGGTAGCTTGTTAAAGACTTGGGCCATTCATCACTGAGATAAGAAATACAGAAGAAAGAATAAATCTGACACTGTCAAGAAGAAAGGCAACGATAGATTCTAGGTGTGTCGAGTTTTGAGTACTTGTGTACTATCCAGGTAGAGCTGCCCAGTAGGCAGTTAGGTGCTTGGTTTTGGAGGTCAGTGGGAGGTCAGAGCCAAAGTTAAAGATTTGGGAGCCATCTGCCTGTAGGAGGTGTTTAAAGCAAAAGCTATGGTAGAATTTCCTAGAAAAGGTATATAAATTGAGGAGGACCAAAAGAGTTCCTGGTTATCAGTGCCAAATATTGCCCCCTAAGAAATCCAGTAATAATATAGCCAAAAAGAGCCACTGGATTTGGAAACCAGGAGGTCGACAATGGAATACATTTCATTTATTCAAATGTTTATTAAATATCTACTATGTGTTAAGAATACTAAGGATACAGAAGTCAATAAAACAGATCAAAAAATCCCTCCTTACATGTAGCTGAAATTCTAGTTGCAGAGAAGGAGCAGATAAATAAAGGAAATAAATAAGTAAATTATTCCAAATATTAAAAGGCAGTGAATGCTCTGAAGGTTAGATAAGCTGCCTAGGGTCGCAGGGCCAAGTAAGTGAAGAAACTAGGACTAGAAACGAACCTGCTCAACTCCAGAGTTGTGCTCTTCTTACTGTTGTACCACACCTCCTCTCCCACATCGATAATCTTGGTTCCATTGCCACAGAATGCCATATAGCCCCAACTAAACGTTTCAGAAACAAACCAAAGTATGTGTATAGCTTAATCTAAACTCAACACCATTTCTGAAAGCCAGCTCTGAGGGGACATCCCCTTCACAGTGGACAGGTAGTACCAGTTTTATATGTAGATGGTATATTGAAAAGTCATTTCATCTGATCGTAAAATTATTTTTCTAAGAGGATGGCTGGGTGCAGTGGCTCACGCCTGTAATCCTAGCACTTTGGGAGGCCAAGGCAGGTGGGTCACTTGAGGCCAGGAGTTTCAGACCAGCCTGGCCAACATCGTGAAACCCCATCTCTACTAAAAATATAAAAATTAGCCAGGTGTGGTGGTGTGCACCTGTAGTCCTAGATACTCAGGAGGCTGTGACAGGAGAATCGCTTGAACCCGGGAGGTAGAGGCTGCAGTGAGCCGAGATCATGCCACTGCACACCAGCCTGGGCAACAGAGTGTGAGACTCTGTCGCAAAAAAATAATAATATTAAAGGAGAAAACGTTCCTTTCAGAGATGGAGCATTTTGGTAATAATAGGGTTCCATCAGGATGGCTCTGAAGGTGGTGATGATGTCCACGGGGTGGCCAAAATGGTATAAAGGTGAGGATCACTGAAGCCGAAGGCCAGAAACTGGTCATGGGCTGGGTCATCTTTATAGATGCCAAAGTTACCTAAGATGATGGCGAGGCTAGGAGAGGGTGAGCCACCAGGTATCACAGTCTTCAATGAACGTGGAAGAGTGGCCAGATTAGTAGATAATAGCAGGCCAAGGAGTATGGTTCAGTGACATCAGCCCCAGCTAAGTGCTTCTGTCGTGAGAGTGAAGGAGGAAGGGTTTGGGAACAGCAACAGAGAGCGAGAAGAATGCCACCATCACAATGCTCCCCACCCTGTCACATCTGTGAGGTGGAGAAATGAACAGCCTCCGCTTGGGAGCTTCACAGGGGAAGGACCAGTAAAGACAAGGAAACAGAATACTTTAAAAAGGCTAAGGGCATGGGATTATGTTTATCATGTCCAGAAGGCACAGGTTGGGAGGGAATGTAAGTATGAAATTGAATCTGTCCCAAATGTCTGCTTCCTTCCAGGCAAAATAAACGACAAATATATGGACAGGGTATCATGATTGTATTGCATGTTAATATCCGTTCTAAGCCCACAGAACAAGAAGAACCCCACAGCAGCCATTCTTTGCCATCATCTTGGCCAGGAACCCAGCATCCAGAATGTAGACTTGAGACCCTGGCTCCTTCCACTAGGACATTTATTTCCTAATGTTTCAATCACCTCATCCCAGCTTCTGTTTCCTGTCAGGCTCAGAGCCCCTACCTCCCACACAGTGGAGGAGTAGATGTCCATTTCTCAGGAGCAGTGGACTGCTTCCGGCAGATAGTGAAGGCCCAGGGGGTCCTGGGGCTCTGGAATGGATTGACAGCCAATTTACTGAAGGTGAGAAGAGCCACCAGCCTCCGCTGCTCCCCTGCCTCTTCCAATTCTACCCTCTTCCTTTGTCACCCCCAACCCCTACTAGTTTGCTTGGAAAACCCCCTCTAGCACTAATGGGTAGCACAAGGCCCATGAATGCACACTGTCAGCCCCGTAGAGAGGGGAACCTGTGCAGTGGTGGAGTATCTTATACCCCATTCCAGAGGAGCTGAGCATTTAGTGCAGAGATACTTAATGTGGAGGTTCATGGGCCCCTAAGGGGAACCTAACCCCTCATCCTAAAATTCTATGCAAAAATGTATGTGTATATGCATATGTGCATCATATTCCCAAAGAACTCCATGACAAAAAAAAACAAACAAACAAACAAAAAAAACGTTAAGCACTCTGGACTAACCTTGCACTAGCTGGCATGTAAATGATTCCAGTCAAGGCCAACATATAGTGACAGGTAGTATCAGATAGTCTGCGTGCATATGACCCAGATCTAGTGCCTCCCAGGCAGGTCATGCCCTTCAATCACTGTCATTCCTCTCCCAACCCACACTGAGCCAGCTTTCCTTTTGCCATCTTTCCTGATTCCAAAAAGAGTTACCATTTGTATTGCCACCGCCATTATCTCACTTTACAAGATAATTTACCCTGATCCAAGTTGACTGCAGACACATTGATGTTTTCTTTTTAAGAACTTAACTTGATTTTCATTTTTGGTTTTAACAGATAGTTCCATATTTTGGAATTATGTTTAGCACCTTTGAGTTCTGCAAGAGAATCTGTCTTTATCAAAATGGTTACATTCTGTCTCCACTGAGCTATAAATTGACCCCAGGAGTCGATCAGAGTTTGCAGCCCCAGGAATTACGAGAATTAAAGAAGTTCTTCAAAACGAGAAAACTGAAGCCTAAAAAACCAACTCTATAAAATGGAATGGAACTAGAAGTGCACTGACTGACAGCATGTTGCAATCACAGATAAATGTAGCCTCATAACTGTGCACCTGAGGAGGGATGAGAAGCTACTGCTATCTGCTGCTCTGGGAAATGAGATGGTTTGGCCATGCACCACCTCAGATCTCCAAACTGATGTCCCTGTGAACACCTGCACTATGAGAAGGTTTCCCAACAAGAGTGTATCATGATGGCATTCCACGAGATTTTATAACCAGAGTCTAGCAGTGATAAAATGTACAATTTACGCTCTGAATAGAAACATGACACCAAAGAAAGGGCATTGCCATGACATCTCAAAGCAACAGGTAATTGAAGTGGCTGAGTGGATACCATGTTGTGAGGTCAGCCACTGGGTCACTTGTAGTCAATGCAAAGCTTGCACAAACCAACATCAGCCTAGTTTCACTCAGTTTGACCTGAGACTTTCCAATACAATCTGTTGTTTTGTTTTGTTTTTAGAGACAGGGTCTTGCTCTGTCACCCAGACTGGAGTACAATGACACAATCATAGCTCACTGCAGCCTTGAACTACTGGGCTCAAGACATCCTCCTGCTTCAGCCTCCAGAGAGTTGGGACCATAGGTGCACACCACCACACCTAGCTAATTTTTGGGGGAGGTCTTGCTATGTTGCCCAGGCTGGTCTTGAACTCCTGGGCTCATGCAATCCTCCTGCCTTGGCCTCCCAAAGCGCTAGGATTAGAGGTGTGAGCCGCTGCACCCTGCCCCAGTACAATCTTTCTTGAACTCAAATTTTTGCTGACATCTGAGTGCACACACCACAGTGTAAATTATGCCTTATCAGAATCTAAATGAAAATAGCGAACATTTAAAAGCTATCACCATTGTAGTAGAATCATCCTTCTTTTTTGAAATTTGAAGCATCCCAGGCTTAAAATCTTGTGTTTCAGAAAGACAGTTTATATCATGACTGCTTAATTATCCCCCCAAAGACCTTCTGATTGAAGTCATGTACAGTTCAGTGGCCTAAATTCTCTGCCTTTTTAACTTGCTTTGCAAGCCTACTCTGAAAATAAGTTATTTAGTCAAGTTATTCTCAAAGATGTCCCAGTTGCCTAGAAAGGATCAAATGGAACATTTGACACACATACTCAAAAAAATGTAACTGACTATAAACACTTTAACCTAATCATCTGTATCAAACTTTCTAAAAATCAAATCTCAGGATTGTTCCACTTTAGAGATTCTATGTAAAGTTTATATAACTATACTTGTCAAATAGCACCTATCTATGCATTTAAAAATGCATTAATATCTAACATAAAATTGTTAATTTATACACACACATACACTCATACATAGAGAGAGATTTTCGGTATGTTGCAAGTATTTTTTCCGATTAAATTTATTTTCCAAAGAAAAAATGATGTGTTGGTCATTTATTGCTAGTCTGAGTTATAAAACTATGGTTAAATACATATTGGCCAAATCTGTAAACTCTCAAAGCCTTATCCTATTTAAGTATACCAAAATAATTCACTTTTCCAACTGCTGCGGCATTCTGTTTTATGGAGAATGGCAGTTAACACACACACACATGGAAATCTCATCTGTAACTCAATCTGTTAGAGTTTGGAGGGTGGCAGATTCTTTACCCAAAGTGAATAGTTCATGTTTATTACTCTTTATTTTCCTTGAAACAGACAACTTTTCAAACAGTTCTGAAAGCTGCAAAAATATTTTTTACTTTTTTTAACTATAAAATCCTAACCTCACATTATTTCATGATAATATCTTGTGTATTCTTCCACAAGTAATTTTTTTTTTTTGAAAAAAAATTGTCACCCAGGCTGGAGTCCAATGGCGCGATCTCAGCTCACTGGAACCGCCTCCCGGGTTCGAGCAGTTCTCCAGCTTCAGCCTCCCGAGTAGCTGGGATTACAGGCGCCTGCCACCATGCCTGGCTAATTTTTGTATTTTTAGTAGAGACAGGGTTTCACCATGTTGGCCAGGCTGGTCTCGAACTCCTGACCTTAGGTGATCTGCCCACCTCTGCCTCCCAAAGTGCTGGGATTACAGGTGTGAGCCACCACACCCTGCCCTTCCACAAGTATTATTAAATAGATAGCTAAACTCTTGCAGTTGTCATGCACAGAAATGTTTTCTGAGCTGCAGTTTTGATTTTTTCTTCATTAAATTAAGTGGGGAAAATAATACGCCTGATTTTTCTAATTTCAGAAGAACTCTAAAACTCTTGTTCTATTTCTAAAATAAACTTCCAGCTAATTTCATTTTCTTTGGATTATGAAGAGAGAGTTCTGCCTTTCTGCTTTATGACTGACAGTGAGCACCACACTGGACTAAGTACTTGAGAAGGATTATAAAGATGTGTGATGCAATGTTGACTCAGGAGGAATTTATGGTCTTGAGGAACAAATCATACCTACATATATGAAATGACTATGATTACAAAGCAAATACAAGCAAAGGCATGATAATGTAGTATGAACTGTTCATAAGATTGCCAAGAAGCTCTATACAAACTTAGTGAATAAAAAACTAAAGGGATCATCACATGGGAGAGAGACTAGTGATCAACAGGGATTTGGGGAGGTTGTGAGTCTTTTTTTTTTTTTTTTGAAACAGAGTCTCGTTCTGTTGCCCAGCCTGGAGTGCAGAGATGCAATCTTGGCTTACTGCAACCTCCACCTCCTGGTTCAAGTGATTCTCGTGCCTCAGCCTCCTGAGTGGCTGGGACTACAGGCGCCTGCCACCATGCCCAGCTAATGTTTGTATTTTCTTGGTAGAGATGGGGTTTCACCATGTTGGCCAGGCTGGTCTTGAACTCGTGACCTCAGGTGATCCACCTGCCTCAGCCTCCCAAAGTGCTGGGATTACAGGCATGACCCACCGCACCCAGCCATGAGTCTTGAACTAAGTTTTGAAAGAAGTTAAGGGATATGTATTGGTCACGAATAGGAAGGCATTGCAGGTTAAAGGCAGGGCATTGCAGCATCACAGAGATGGAAACAAGCAAAAGTGGGTCACAGCAAGAAAAGTGGCTTTGTGCATTTATTCAATAACTGCTAGGCACTACAGACACAGTGGCACAAAAGGCAGATAAGGTCCTTGCCTTCAAGGAGCTTACACTCTAGTGAGAGTGGCAGTCAATAAACAAGTAAACTAATAAATAATTTAGGTAATCATGGACTGTGATGTTATGAAGGTGCTTATATACAGGGTGCTTTATTAGAGAATTATGTGGAGGTAAGGGGAATATTTTATTTTTGGTTTTTGTTTTGAGACAAGGTCTCGCTCTGTCGCCTAGGCTGGAGTGCAGTGGCGCTATTTCAGCTCACTGCAACCTCTGTCTCCCCGGCTGAAGTCACAGGGGAATATTTTAAATCAGGCAGCCAGAGAAGGCCACTCTGACAGGTGACATTTGAGATGAGACCAGAAGGATGAGAATGAGCCAACTATGCAAAGAACCAGGGAGAGCTGGTCAAAGTGCAGTGGTGTTTACAAGTAATTGACCACAATCAGCTACAGATTTCTTTGTTCCTTCCCACTCCCACTGCTTCACTTGACTTGCCCTAAAAAAAAAAAGAAAAAAAGAAGGGCTGGGCGCGGTGGCTCACGCCTGTAATCCCAGCACTTTGGGAGGCCAAGGCAGGCGGATCACTTGGTCAGAAATTTGACACCAGCCTGGCCAACATGGTGAAACCCCGTCTCTACTAAAAACACAAAAATTAGCTGGGCCTGGTAGCACACACCTGTAATCCCAGCTACTCAGGAGGCTGAGGCAGGAGAATCCCTTGAACCCGGGAGGCGGAGGTTGCAGTGAGCCGAGATCGCACCACTGCACTCCAGCCTGGGTGACAGAGCAAGACTCCGTCAAAAAAAAGAAAGAAAGAAAGGACAGAAAGGAAAGAAAGAGAGACAGAGAAAGAAAGGAAAGAAAGGAAAGAAAGAAAAGAAAGAAAGGAAAAGAGAAAGAAAGAAAGAAGAAAGAAAGAAAGAAAAGAAAGAAAGAAAGAAAGAAAGAAAGAAAGAAAGAAAGAAAGAAAGAAAAAGAAGAGAAAGAAAGGAGAGAAAGAACGAGGGAGAAGAGCATTCCTGGAAAGAAGAGAAAGAAAGAAAGGAGAGAAAGGACGAGGGAGAAGAGCATTCCTGGCAGAGGGAAGAACAAGCGCAGAAGTGTGGCAGTGGGAAAGCCTTGGTGAACAGAAAGGAGGCGAGGGTAGCCAGAGTGTGGTGAGAGAGTGGGATGAGATGAGATTGGAGAGAGACAGCCAGGTCTTATGTGGCCACGTGGGCCAGAACAAGAAGTTAAATTTTATTCTAAATGCTGTGGGGAGGCATTGAAGGTTTTTAAGCAGAAAAGCGATATAATCTGACTTTGATTTTTATAAGATTACTCAGTTGCTGTGTGGAGAATGGATTGGAGGGAAGCAAGGCTGTGAGTGAGAAGACCAGTTAAGAAGCGATTTCGGAAGTCCAAGCAAGAAAGGATGGCTTGGACTAGAATGGTGGCAATAAAGATGGAGAGGAATGAATGAGTTCAAGATGTATTTTGAAGGTGGACTCAGCATGATTTGCTGAAGGATTGAATATAGGGAGTTAAAGAAAGGAGTCAAGGGTGGCACCTAGGTTTTTGGTTTTTGTTTTTCTGAGACAGGATATCACTCTGCTCCCCCAGGCTGGAGTGCAGTGGCGCAGTGGCGCAATCTCGGCTCACTGCAACTTCCGCCTCCCAGGTTCAAGCAATCCTCCCGCCTCAGCCTCCCAAGTAGCTGGGATTATAGGCATGCACCACCACGCCCAGCTAATTTTTGTATTTTTTGTGGACATGGGATTTCACCATGTTGCCCAGGCTGGTCTCGAACTCCTGAGCTCAAGTGATCAAGGCCTGCCTCGGCCTCCCAAAGTGCTGGGATTACAGATGTGAGCCACCGAGCCTGGCTGGTTTTTGCCTTTTGACTTGAGAACAGGTAGATGATCTTGCCATTTGCTGATGTGAGGAAGACTGAGGAGGGACAGAGTTTTGGTGGGGAGGAATTCAAAGTTCTGTTTTGGACATGTTAAATTCAAAATGCCCATGAGACATCCAAGTAGAGAAGTAGACAGTGGGCTGGAGCACATGCTGTCTGTGTAATTGTCCAAACCAGTCGTGGTAAGCAGAATAATGGCCCTCACCAAAGATGTCCACACCTTAACCCCCAGAACCTGTGAGTATGTTACCTTTCATGACAAAAGAGACTTTGCAGATGTGATTACTGTTACAGACATTGAGATGGAGGGATTCTCCTGGATTCATTGGGTGGGCCCCTAATCACAATCCTTAAAATCACAAGTGGGGCCAGGCACGGTGGCTCACGGCTGTAAACCCAGCACTTTGGGCGGCCAAGGCGGGTGGATCATTTGAGGTCAGGGGTTTGAGACCAGCCTGGCCAACATGGTGAAACCCCACCTCTACTAAAAATACAAAAATTAGCCGGGTGTGGTGGCACACACCTGTAATTCCAGCTACTCAGGAGGCTGAGGCAGGAGCATCGCTTGAACCTGGGAGGTGGAGGTTGCAGTGAGCCAAGATCACACCACTACAATCCAGCCTGGGGGACAGAGTGAGACTTTGTCTCAAAAAAAAAAAAAAAAAAAAATCACAAGTGGAAGAGGAAGACAGAAGAATGGGTCAGGGAGATGCAAGGATGGAAGAAGAGGCAGGAGAAATGAGGCCTGAGAAGAACTGGACTCGCCACTGCTGGCTTTGAAGACAAAGGTTTCCAGGTGCCAAGAAATGGGTATGGCCTCTAGAAGCTGAGCATGACCCTCAGCTGACAGCCAGCAAGGAAACAAAGGACTTCAGCCCTACAGTCACAATGAACTGAACTCAGCCAAGAAGCTGAATAAGCAAGCTAACCAATTCACCTCTGGAGCCTCCAGAGCGGCATGCAGGCCTGCCGACACTTCGATTTTGGCCCAGTGAGACCCACGTCAGACTTGTGACTACAGAACTACAAGCTAATAAATTTGTGTTGTTTAAGCCAATGCATTTGTGGTAATTTGTTATAGCAGCCATAGGAAACTAGTATATCAGAACATTATTGATAATTATTTCAGGATAATAGGGACAAGTCTAGAGTGTGGGGAAGAGTGATGACTGGAGATAGGAATTTGGGTGTCATCAGCAGATAGATGGCAAGGGACTAAGAGCAGCAAAGGAGTGGATGGGAAGAAACTTCTGGGGGAGTGGGAAGCAACAAAAACTGACACTCAGGATGGTGGCCAAAGAAAGGCCTCAAGGGACTTGAGGCCGGGCATGGTGACTCATGCCTATAATCCCCGCACTTTGGGAGGCCGAGGTGGGTGAATCTCTTGAGGTCAGGAGTTTGAGACCAGCCTGGCCAACATAGTGAAACCCCATCTCTACAAAAATACAAAAATTACCTGGGTGTGGTGGCAGGCGCATGTAATCCCAGATACTTGGGAGGGTGAGGCAGGAGAATTGCTTCAGCCCGGGAGGCGGAGGTTGCCGTGAGTTGAGATCACACCACTGCACTCCAGCCTGGGCAACAGAGCAAGACTCTGTCTCAAAAAAAAAAAAAAAAAAAAGATGGGACTTGAACCAGGCATGCTGACTTGAAGCCCTAGTACATTCTATTGTGATGCAGGTGCCTCTAATCTAATCACAAAGACAATGAGGAGGAAAAAAACAAGTATAACAACAATAGGAGACTGGAGAAGGGATAGACACGGGGAAAGTCGGGGCAAGTTGGGGCAAGTCGGGAAAAGTCGTGTACTAGCAGAAAGCAAAAATAAATTCTTCAGTCATTCGTATCTCTCCCTTTTGTTGTCATTGCTAGCCAAAAATAAAAGTAATATCCAAACTAACTGATATGATATTCAGGTCCATTTGGCAGCTGTTACTTAGGAACTGTCTAAAATATTCCAATGGGGCCAGGCACAGTGCCTCATGCCTGTAATCTCAGCACTTTGGGAGGCCAAGGTGGGAGGACTGCTTGAGTCCAAAGAGTTCAAGACAAGCTTGGGCAACATAGGGAGACCCTGTCTCTACAAAAAAAATTTAAGAATTAGCCAGAGGTGGTGGCAGGCGCCTGTGGTCCCAGCTAATCGAGAGGCTGAGGTGGGAGGGTCACTTGAGCCCAGGAGGTCAAGGTTGCAGTGACAGTGAGCCATGATCACGCCACTGCACTCCAGCCTGGGCGACAGAGTGAAACCTTATCTCAAAAATAAATATAAATAAATAAATAAAATATTACAATAGGATGATGGAAACGAGGGGGGTGTGTTTGACATACAGCAAAGCACATACAGCTATAGTAGTCATCAGAAGATAAATGCCACATATTAGATCCTGAAATAAATATTTTTGCTCACATCTCTAAAAGGAAACTTGAAATAAAATTTCATGTACTCATTATGTTTACTTTGGAATTAGAAGTTATACATCTTTATCAAAGATGAATCTCTGCTCCATTTTCAATAAGCTCACCTGGGGATCCTGATTGTTATACCAAGCTGCCTGATTTTATATATATCAAATCACATTTAATTATATAGATGCGATATGTAATTTTTCCCATAAAGTTATTTAGTCTTACTCAGACTAAAGTTGGAGATCCATAAAGCAAAATGTATATGTGCAGGGAGTGTTTTGTGTAAATTTAGGGGTATAAGTACAATTTTGTTATATGACTACATTGCTTAGTAGGGAGGTCTCGTCTTCATATAACCATCACTTGAATAATGTACATTTTACCCTGCACAGGTTTAGAAGCTAGTCACAGCTTATAAAATTTATTAAAATATGTCAAATATTTCTAAGTTAAATTTTTCTGAGTTAAATTATTTATATGCAATTGGGCCATATGCAGTGGCTCATGCCTGTAATCCCAGCACTTTGGAAGGCCGAGGCTGGTGGATCACTTGAGGTCAGGAGTTCAAGACCAGCCCAGCCAAGATGGTGAAACCCCATCTCTACTAAAAATACAAAAATTAGCCAGGCATGGTGGTGTGCGCCTGTAATCCCAGCTACCTGGGAGGCTGAGGCAGGAGAATCGCTTGAACTCGGGAGGTGGAGGTTGCAGTGAGCCAAGATCACACCACTGCACTCCAGGTTGGGCAACAGAGCAAGACATTATCTCAAAAAAAATTTATATACAATTGCATTTAAATGGTAACTAACCACCCCCATTGGGCAACATAGGGAGACCCTGTCTCTACAAAAAAATTTGAAAATTAGCCAGGGGTGGTGGCAGGCACCTGTGGTCCCAGCTAATCGAGAGGCTGAGGTGGGAGGGTCACTTGAGCCCAGGAGGTCAAGGTTGCAGTGCCTGATGTGGAGGAACTGGAACTCTCGTATCCCGCTGTTGAGAATGTAAAATGGTATAATCACTCTGGGAAAAAACTTGGGCAGGTCCTCAAATGGTTCAACATAGAGTTAACATGTGACCCAGTAATTCCACTCCTAGGTGACAACCCCAGAAATAAAAACATATGTCCACACAGAAACTTGTATAGGAAAGTTTATAGCAGTGTCATTCATAATAGGCAAAAAGTGGAAATGAGCCAATGTCCATCAAATGATGAATAAACAAAATGTGGGCCAGGCATGGTGGCTCATGCCTGTAATCCCAGCACTTTGGGAGGCCAAGGCGGGTGGATCACCTGAGGTCCAGGAGTTTGAGACCAGCCTGACCAACATGGTGAAACCCTGTCTCTACTAAAAATACAAAAATTAGCCAGGCATGGTGGTGCATGCCTGTAATCCCAGCTACTTGGGCAGCTGAGGTAGGAGAATCGCTTGAACCCAGGAGGCAGAGTTCACAGTGAGCCAAGATTGTGCCGTTGCACTCCAGCCTGGGCAACAAGAGCGAAACTCCATCTCAAAAAAAAAAAAAAAAAAAAAAGTGGCATATCTGTACAATGGAATACTACTTAGCAACAGAAAGTAAATAACTATTGATACACAAAACATGAATGAATCTCAAAGAGTAACATGCCAAGTGAGAGAAGCTAGACCCCAGAAAGAAGAGTGCATAATATATGATCTCATTTATACAAAATTCTAGGAAATGCAAAATTCTAGGAAACTAATCTATAGTTACAGAAAGCAGATCAAAGTTTGCTTGGGGATGGAGAGATTACAAAGGGGCACAAGAAAATTTTGTGTGGTAATGGATATGTTCATGATCTTAATTGTGATGGCTTCACATGTGTATACATGTGAAAAAACTTAGCAAATTGTGCACTATAAATATGTACAGTCTTATTGTCTGACAATTACACCTCAATAAGACTGTTGTTTTAAGCAGTTACCCATGGGCTGGAATCCACCAACTGTTGTTTTGTTTTGTTTTGTTTTGTTTTGTTTTGTTTGAGACAGAGTCTCACTCTGTCACCCATGCTGTAGTGCAGCGGTGCAATCACGGCTCAATGCAACCTCCACTTCCCTGGCTCAGGTGACCCTCCTGCCTCAGACTCCTGAGTAGCTGTGACTACAGGCATGCACCACCATGCCCAGCTAATTGTTTAATTTTTTCGTAGAGATGGGGTTTCACCCTGTTGCCCTGGCTGGTCTTAAACTCTGGGCTCACGATATCCTCCTGCTTTAGCCTCCCAAAGTGCTGGGATTATAGGTGTGAGCCACTATGCCCAGCTGTATTTTTCTTAAAATTAATAAAATCTAACACATATTAAATGCTGTTCTATGCACATATTATCTCATTTGCATGTGCCTACAGTCCTCTGAGGTATAGGCACTACTATCATTCTCATTTTACACCTGAAGAAATTGCAGTTTGGAGAGGTAAAGCAATTTACCCAAGACCTGACAGCTAGCGAATGGCAGAGCCAGAATTTAAACTTAAGCAACCTGGTTGCAGGGCCCACCCTCTTAACCACTGGGCTAAATTAGCTTTCTCTTCCTATTTGCCCCAGATTCCCAGACCCAGACGCTCAGATCCACTCACTCTTATAGATACAAAAGGACAGAGCCATAGAATCTTAGAATTGGAAAGGGTGTAGAACTCTCTTCCAGACCAACCCAGCGATCTCCCCCATAGCATCCCTAACAAGTGGCTATTCTGCCTCAACTTTTAGCCTTCCCAGTAACAAAAAGTTCACCCCATCGTATGGCAACCCATTCTACCTTTAAGTATCGCATATTTTACAAACTAATGTCTTTTTGAGCTGAAGTCTACCTTCATGAAACTTCTACCAGCGGGTTTAATTCCATATAGAATGTTTAATTTATGAAGACAGTTATGATGTCCTTCTTTCACCCAAAGCTCTTTCCCAGTTAAATATCTCTCATTCATTCAGCCATTTCTCATAATACATGATTTATAGACACTTCACTTTCCTGATTGCCTTGTTTGAATATGTTCCAGTTTGTTAATGTCCTCTTAAATGTAGCATCCAGAATTAAATGTAAAACTCTATGGGCTGGCCAACAGAAACCCAAGTGGAACTGAAAGTCCCTCTGATCTGGTCACTACCATTCTCTTAGTGCAACTCAAGACTCATTAGTATTTTTTGGCATTGTCAACCCACAGTGAACTAGGACCTAGTTCTCTTTTTCACACATGCTACCATTAAGCTCTATCTCCTCATCCTTAAATGTCTTGCACTAAATAGGGCATTAAAACCCTTTATTGCAATGCTTCCCATTTTATAAGCCTGGGTTTATTCTGGACTTTAGCCCTTATGACTCAATTCCTAGAGGTTTGTGATATTCTTTGGGCTTTGTCCTTGGAAGCATAGTCCTCCTTCTGTCATCTATACATGCACTTTGAAGATCTGAGCTCATCAGAGAATAATCTATAAGGACATGTAGTTTATTAGAAATCTCTCCCTTTTTAATTTATCATTGGAACTTTTCCAAATTCTACAGTTCTGAATTTTCAACGGGATCCCTCTCCCTTTTAAGCTATCTTTCTCTTTTGGTGTTAGGCCAGATCATACTTATCTTTTCTCTGATCCTTTTGAAGTCTACCTTACACATACACATACATACACCACACACACACACACACACGTTAATTAACCTATGTGACCATGCCCAGCAATTTTTTTTTTTTTTTTTTTTTTTAGTTTTTTTGCTTAACAGATATCCAGATGACAGGATCACTTTCCCCAAGATTCTTGTCACTTTCACTTTGCTAACCAAATCTTCCTTATTTATTATCAGGATTAAGCCCAGCTTAGCAATTTACCTCATTGCTTCTTTATTCTTTTGAGAACTGTAATTACACTGTATCAGCAAGAGAGCCAAGAATCTATCAGATGTTTTCTTAAATTTAAGATGGTCTTGATCAAAAAACAAGAGAAAGGAGGCGGCGATGAGAGGCTCGCACGCCTCCAGCCCGGCCCCGGCCCCCCGGGACGGAGAGCCGAGCAGCCCCGGCTCTGGGCTACGGACTATGGGCGAATAGCTCTGACCACCCGGCGAAGCATGCCGCCTGCCTTGGCCTCCCAAAGTGCCGAGATTGCAGCCTCTGCCGGGCCGCCACCCCGTCTGGGAAGTGAGGAGCGTCTCTGCCTGGCCGCCCATCATCTGGGACGTGAGGAGCCCCTCTGCCTGCCTACCCAGTCTGGAAAGTGAGGAGCGTCTCTGCCCGGCCGCCATCCCATCTAGGAAGTGAGGAGCGCCTCTTCCCGGCCACCATCCCATCTAGGAAGTGAGGAGCGTCTCTGCCCAGCCGCCCATCGTCTGAGATGTGGGGAGCGCCTCTGCCCCGCCGCCCCGTCTGGGAAGTGAGGAGCGCCTCTACCCGGCCGCGACCCCGTCTGGGAGGTGAGGAGCGTCTCTGCCCAGCCGCCCCGTCTGAGAAGTGAGGAGACCCTCCGCCTGGCAACCACCCCATATGAGAAGTGAGGAGCCCCTCCGCCCGGCAGCCACCCCGTCTGGGAAGTGAGGAGCGTCTCTGCCCAGCAGCCACCCCATCCAGGAGGGAGGTGGGGGTCAGCCCCCACCAGGCCAGCCACCCCGTCCGGGAGGGAGGTGGGGGGTCAGCCCCCCGCCCGGCCAGCCGCCCTGTCCGGGAGGGAGGTGGGGGGGTCAGCCCCCCACCCGGCCAGCCGCCCCGTCCGGGAGGGAGGTGGGGGGGTCAGCCCCCCGCCTGGCCAGCCACCCCGTCTGGGAGGGAGGTGGGGGGGGGTCAGCCCCCTGCCTGGCCAGCCGCCCCGTCCGGGAGGTGAGGGGCGCCTCTGCCTGGCTGCCCCTACTGGGAAGTGAGGAGCCCCTCTGCCCAGCCAGCCGCCCCGTCCGGGAAGGAGGTGGGGGGGTTCAGCCCCCCGCCCAGCCAGCCACCCCGTCCGGGAGGGAGGTGGGGGGGTCAGCCCCCTGCCAGGCCAGCCGCCCCGACCGGGAGGGAGGTGGGGGGGTCAGCCCCCCGCCCGGCCAGCCGCCCCGTCCGGGAGGTGAGGGGCGCCTCTGCCCGGCCGCCCCTACTGGGAAGTGAGGAGCCCCTCTGCCCGGCCAGCCGCCCCATCCGGGAGGGAGGTGGGGGGGTCAGCCCCCTGCCCGGCCAGCCGCCCCGTCTGGGAGGTGAGGGGCGCCTCTGCCCGGCTGCCCCTACTGGGAAGTGAGGAGCCCCTCTGCCCGGCCAGCCGCCCCGTCCGGGAAGGAGGTGGGGGGGTCAGCCCCCCGCCCGGCCAGCCACCCCATCCAGGAGGGAGGTGGGGGGGTCAGCCCCCCGCCCGGCCGGCCGCCCCGTCCGGGAGGTGAGGGGCGCCTCTGCCCGGCCGCCCCTACTGGGAAGTGAGGAGCCCCTCTGCCCGGCCAGCCGCCCCGTCTGGGAGGGAGGTGGGGGCGTCAGCCCCCCGCCAGGCCAACCGCCCCGACCGGGAGGGAGGTGGGGGGGTCAGCCCCCTGCCCGGCCAGCCGCCCCGTCCGGGAGGTGAGGGGCGCCTCTGCCTGGCCGCCCCTCCTGGGAAGTGAGGAGCCCCTCTGCCCGGCCAGCCGCCCCGTCCGGGAGGGAGGTGGGGGGGTCAGCCCCCCGCCCGGCCAGCCGCCCCGTCCGGGAGGTGAGGGGCTCCTCTGCCCGGCCGCCCCTACTGGGAAGTGAGGAGCCCCTCTGCCCGGCCACCGCCCCGTCTGGGAGGTGTACCCGGCAGCTCATTGGGAATGGGCCATGATGACAATGGCGGTTTTGTGGAATAGAAGCGGGGGAAAGGCGGGGAAGGGATTGAGAGATCGGATGGTTGCCATGTCTGTGTAGAGGGAGGTAGACACGGGAGACTTTTCATTTTGTTCTGTACTAGGAAAAATTCTTCTGCCTTGTGATCCTGTTGATCGGTGACCTTACCCCCAACTCTGTGCTCTCTGAAACATGTGCTGTGTCCACTCAGGGTTAAATGGATTAAGGGTGGTGCAAGATGTGCTTTGTTATACAGATGCTTGAAGGCAGCATGCTCGTTAAGAGTCATCACCACTCCCTAATCTCAAATACCCAGGGACACAAACACTACGGAAGGCCGCAGGGTCCTCTGCATAGGAAAACCAGAGACCTTTGTTCACTTGTTTATCTGCTGACCCTCCCTACACTATTGTCCTATGACCCTGCCAAATCCCCCTCTGTGAGAAACACCCAAGAATGATCAATAAAAATAAATAAATTAATAAAAAAAAAAAAAAAAAAAAGATGGTCTTAAAAATAAGAAAAAAGAATGTATCAGATATGTTGCTATCAGAATAACTTCCAGCAGATATTCAGATGTTCTATGTCTCTGATCACCCTTTCCTGTTCGTCTATGTGACAGTTTTATGAAATGCCATTCATACTTTTATTTATTTTATTTATTTTTTGAGATGGAGTCTCGCTCTGTCACCCAGGCTGGAGTGCAGTGGCACGATGTGGGTTCACTGCAACCTCTGCCTCCCGGGTTCAAGCGATTCTCCTGCCTCAGCCTCCTGAGTAGCTAGGATTACAGGCCTGAGTCACCGCACCTGGCTGATTTTTGTATTTTTAGTAGAGACGGGGTTTTACCATGTTGGCCAGGCTGATCTCAAACTCCTGACCGCAGGTGATCCACCTGCCTCGGCCTCCCAAAGTGCTGGGATTATAGGCGTGAGCCACCGCGCCCGGCCCCATTCATACTTTTAATCTGAGAAGTCTCTTGTATACTTCTACAACTATAATCACTTTCATTTCTCCGTTTCATTCTCACTGAATGCTTTTCACCCTCCAGCCAATGAATTACTAGTTATACCTTCTTGACATATTACTGCTCTCTTCTTCTGTATGGTATCTCTGAATCAAGTTTTCCAGATGCCAGCCAGAAGTTCCACCCTCCCAAGTCTAAACAATACCTATAAAATTGCATTTTCCTGAGTGTATTAAAATTTTACATTCCCGGCCGGTCGCTGCGGCTCATGCCTGTAATCCCAGCACTTTGGGAGGCCAAAGCAGGCAGATCACCTGAGGTCAGGAGTTTGAGAGCAGCCTGGCCAACATGGTAATAACCTGTCTCTACTAAAAATACAAAAATTAGCCAGGCGTGGTGGTGGCGTGCCTGTAATCCCAGCTACTCAGGAGGCTGAGGCTGAAGAACCGCTTGAACCTAGGAGGTGGGGGTTGCAGTGAGCAGAGATCGCGCCATTGCACTCCAGCCTGGGCAACAAGAGCAAAACTCTGTCTCAAAAAAAAAAAATTACATTCCCTTTATTACCCATATTCTGGGTGTTGGTACATAGATATCTGAGGCCTTAAAAGTGTCATTTCTGACTCTCTTCCTTGTTTTTCCTTGAGAATTACTAGGCATTGCCTTAGCTTTAGTTCCTCTTAATTAGACTTATATTTTACATAGCTCCCAGAAACACAATAATTACTAACACAGCACTATGTCTCAATGGAGGAATTAGTTTTGATTAACTGACCAGCCATATATCATTATCAACATCATCATCATCATCATCATTAATATTCTTCTCGGCTGGGTGCAGTGGCTCATACCTGTAATCCCAGCAATTTGGAAGGCTAAGGTGGGAGGATCACTTGAGCCTAGGAGTTTGAGGCTGCAGTGAGCTATGATCGTGCCGCTGCACTCCAGCCTGGGTGACAGAATGAGACTCTATTTTCTATTTTCCTGGATGCTTGCTCCTTGTTTCTTTTTCCTTCTTTTTTAAAAAGTTTTTAAACTTTCAGACTTTTTTAAATGTTGCAAAAATAGAACAAAAATGTCCTTATATCCTTTATTCAACTTCTCTAAATCTTACATAACCACCATAACGAAGAATAGTATTGGTAATCTACAGATATTCAAACCTCACCAATATAACCAATGTCCTTTTTCTGGTACAGGAGCCGGTTGAGTGTCATATATTACATTCAGTTGTCAAGTATCTTTAGTCTCCTTTAATCTGTGACAGTTCCTTAGTCTTTCATGACCTTAACAGTTTCGAGAATATCTGACTCCTTAAAATACACGCGGTGATAGGTGACTACGGGAGCTCCAGCTCACCGTGGATTTAGCAAAATACCAAGTGATGGCAAGAAGTTGCTTTTAAATGACCCATCTTGTATTTCATCGTCAATAAAACCACACTTAGTTACCCAAAGACTGAGAAGGGAAAAATTCTATGTAATTATTTGATCATCTTTTTTTGTGGAGAGAAAAAAAACTGACAAAACAATGAGCTCTGGAATAGAATACAGTAGAGGCATCATGCTCAAAGAGAGTAGCAGATGTGGCCAGGGAAAGGTCACATGTAGAAAAGGGATACACAAGTGATGGCGAGGTGTATCGAGGAATAATTAACAGTTGAATAAAAATGCATTAATCAGAATGTCAAGAGTTCAAACTAGAAAGATTTTGAATTTTAAATGCATTATAAATAAAATCCACCTCTCTCCAAATAAAGCCCTCTGTAGAATTTTGCTTTAGCTCTTGTTTCTCTCACCAGAATAGAGAAGTGAGTATCGCCTTTGGAGGATATACTCTACCATTCTCTGAAACTGTTTTTTTGCATCCAGCTACCTCGCTATTATAATCAGCTGAGAAACACCATAGCCTTTCACTAACACAGGTCAAAGATTTCTCCCAGGATCAACAAAGCTAGATTCAAAATTGCTCCTTTGAACACATGCAATTTGTGTGCATCAGTTTCGATCGCTGGGGTTCTTGAGGAGACTAACAAATTGCAAAGTGTACTTTCAGAGGAAGGGCCTAACCATCCTGGGGGGTCCTAGAATTGGGTCCTTTCACAGGCAGATCTGGAGAAGATGGGAGAGGGCAGGAAAGGGAAGTGAAGGATATGAACACTATGTGTTCAGTGTGCAAAGGCCTGCTGGCATTTTGCCTATGGGAATTCTGAAGTCTGGGCACATAAGTTTCAGCTGCAGTTGCAGTTTTCAACAGTCGTCCTTATTTTTATAAACATTGTTATGATTATTCAGACACGGAACTTGTGATTACACTATTTGCTCCTGTTCTGAACTTGAGGGA
The DNA here is from genome assembly GCF_029289425.2 of Pan paniscus. Lineage (NCBI taxonomy): Eukaryota > Metazoa > Chordata > Mammalia > Primates > Hominidae > Pan > Pan paniscus. The sequence continues at coordinate 118,848,862 of NC_073272.2, forward strand.
GTCCACTTAAGCTAACAAGTAGGTTTTTGAGGACATGTGTGGCAAATGCTTACCCAGTGAAGGGATTAAGGGGCTCAGTAAGCACTTGTCCATTGGCACAATGGCTGCCAATCTAATTCTATTGATTCCTCTAAATGTTTCTGGAGTTCAGAAATCTATTCGATCCAAGGGCACTTTACCTGGGGTCCTGGGAGCCAAATGTCAACGTAGTTCTTAACCTTCCTAAGCCTCTTAACCTTCTGGGTACAACCTCTATATTTGTCTTCTGGCTAAAATCATTTCCCCACCCCCAGCCCAGTCCTTTGGACTCTCCCAGGCCAATTCCCGGCAAGATCTTTGTCGAACTGTATTTGCAAACCAGGGTCTGGGGCACGGTGGCAGTTCCTTCGTCTGCTGTTCCCTTAATTTCGTCTGGTTTCACTGGCTCCAGGACAGCGCACGGTCTAGAGTGGGAAGAGTGAGGCATTCACCTTGGTGAAAAACAACTCAGTAATTAAGACAAATGATTTTTCATGTACTATTTTAAAAAAATCAGAAGCAATGCAAAAATCCATGATGAACAAATGATCAACATTTGAAATACAGACAGGATCCCAACCTGCACTTGCATGACCTTGTCTCGCTTGCCTCACCCTAAACCCAGCCTTGACACTCCAATTAAACTTTATTTACAAAACAAGGGGGCCGCCCAGTAGGATGTAGTTTGCCCATACGACTTTTTAAAAGTATCGCATTGACTACTGTTTATCTCGATGACTGAAGGGTTCTTTTGGCATCCCTGTAACAAATGCGTCTCACCCTAGTCCTGGTCCTGCTCCAAGGGTTTTTGTCCAGGCACATCGTGACCTCACCCTTCCTCCCCTCTCCGAGGCCTCTCTCAGGGTCCAGCGTTCAAGTCCCGGGTGTTCTCTGGACCCGCCCCTTCCTCTCGCCGGGTCAGGTGCCGAGGGCGAGCACGGGCGGCGCGGAGAGCAGTCCCGGCCCGCCCTCCACGACTCCTCCTCCTGCGCGCTGGGCCACTCAGCGGCTCTGCTGCCCAGCGCGCCGGGGCCCAGATCCCGCGCCGGGGCCCAGATCCCGCGCCGGGGCCCAGATCCCGCCCCGGCCCCGCCTCCGACGCCTGCCGCTCCAGCGCTGGCTCCCCCTATATAAATCGGCCATTTGCTTCGCTCCGCCCCGCAGCGCCGGAGTCAAAGCCGGTTCCCGGCCCAGTACCGTCCTGCAGCAGTCTGCCTCCTCTTTCAACATGACAGATGCCGCTGTGTCCTTCGCCAAGGACTTCCTGGCAGGTGGAGTGGCCGCAGCCATCTCCAAGACGGCGGTAGCGCCCATCGAGCGGGTCAAGCTGCTGCTGCAGGTACGTCCTGGGATCCAGGAGCCCAACCAGGAAGTGGGGGGAAGGGTCGCACAGAAGGCGGGCGCCCGAGGGGTGGCGGGGAGCGAACTCTAAAGACATGGCCAGGGAAGCGGCTAGGAGAGGCCAGAGCGGGGCGCAGAGGCACAACAGAAGTCAAACTGGTGGGAGGCGCCTTTAGTGACCTGAAGTAGTGAGTCTAGGAAGGGGCCGGGGGCAGAGGGCAGGACCAGGCTCTCGGCATCTCCGAGGCGGCGGACTCGGATGGAGCAGTTCCTGAGTGACGGCCTCCCCGGGCCTGGGCGTCAAGGGCGAAGGCCGAAAGCCGGCGTTAGAAAGAGGAACGCCAGTTCTTACCGAAGACCTCAAGGTCGCGGCAAGGAGATAACTGCCCGGGGGAGGCCATGCGCCCGGGTCCAGCGGCCTCCCAGCCCGCGGACGCGCTCAAACCTCGCCGGGCCGGAAGCCGGCGCCGGGAAGCGCGTGTGCCTTTTACGTCCGCCCCCGCGCAGCCGCGGCCGCTGCCGCCGCGTCTCCGCCTGCCTCCCTGCGCCGCGCGCTCTCCAGTGCCGGCTCTAGAGGGCGCTCCTGGGCTAGCGTGTAGGGCTGGCGGCGGCGGCGCTCGGGTCACCTCTGGGAGCGAAGTGGGGGCGGAGCGAGACGGAAGCAGCTCAGGAGACTTGAGGCGTAGGCTGCGGTCCCCAAGGTGACCGCGCCCTATGTGGGACTCGCCCTAATGCCTCTGAACCTGGGTTTGAGGTAATGACCTTTCTCCTAGGTCTGAAGGTCACGGGTCCGCTGGAGGATGCCCCCTCTCCACTCAGAGGGGTGGAGGCTTAATGCTACTGGTGCAGATCACCTCTTCCCCTGTGACAGCCTCAGAGGGTTGGGAGGGTCCAGCCAGTATGATATACGAAGACTAGATTTGAGAGAGGGGAGCCAACCTTAAAGGGCATTGATCGAGATGGCATAAGCTCTTCTCTTTCCCTTCCCCATGGTTATAACTGTCCCTGTTGGCTTCCTTCCTGTCTGTTAGGTGCAGCATGCCAGCAAGCAGATCACTGCAGATAAGCAATACAAAGGCATTATAGACTGCGTGGTCCGTATTCCCAAGGAGCAGGGAGTTCTGTCCTTCTGGCGCGGTAACCTGGCCAATGTCATCAGATACTTCCCCACCCAGGCTCTTAACTTCGCCTTCAAAGATAAATACAAGCAGATCTTCCTGGGTGGTGTGGACAAGAGAACCCAGTTTTGGCGCTACTTTGCAGGGAATCTGGCATCGGGTGGTGCTGCAGGGGCCACATCCCTGTGTTTTGTGTACCCTCTTGATTTTGCCCGTACCCGTCTAGCAGCTGATGTGGGTAAAGCTGGAGCTGAAAGGGAATTCCGAGGCCTCGGTGACTGCCTGGTTAAGATCTACAAATCTGATGGGATTAAGGGCCTGTACCAAGGCTTTAACGTGTCTGTGCAGGGTATTATCATCTACCGAGCCGCCTACTTCGGTATCTATGACACTGCAAAGGGTAAGTTTGCTGTGGGCTTTAACGTTGTGTTCTTAGGAGACAGTTTAAAAGAGCATTGTACCAACCTAAGAGTCCAAGAGCTAGAGAGTTGTTTTTTTAATTGCTAAAGGAAGCCAAGATCATCCAATGCAACCCTTGTGTACAGATGACGTGTTTAGGGGATGTGGGGAAAGGAAGTCAGTAAAACTCTGCTTTTTGGTAAAAGCATCTCTTTCCTATTCCCAGGAATGCTTCCGGATCCCAAGAACACTCACATCGTTATCAGCTGGATGATCGCACAGACTGTCACTGCTGTTGCCGGGTTGACTTCCTATCCATTTGACACCGTTCGCCGCCGCATGATGATGCAGTCAGGGCGCAAAGGAAGTAAGTTCCACTTGAGCAGAAGATAAAGTTGTAGTCGGGCAATCTGCTGCCACAAACTGGTGATACATACCTTTAAAAATGGCTGTCTGTCCAAGTCAAGGGATGGGGTTGATAGCATCTGTGTCTGTTCCACAACTTCCTTTGAGCTGGCCCTTCAGATGCCTATGAATGAGGGTGCTTAAATGGTGTTAGAGGTTAAGACCAATGGGTAGTCTGTACTCCTGTGGTCATAGCATTAATATTTCAGTGTTGCCCATGCTAATGTGTGAATGTTGGATTTAAAGCTGACGTTCTTAGAGGTGGGGCTCTGCTTTATTTAGCCTAGTGAATCTTAGGATTTTTCATCGCCCTTCAGTCACCAACTCCATGTCTTTATTCTTTGCAGCTGACATCATGTACACAGGCACGCTTGACTGCTGGAGGAAGATTGCTCGTGATGAAGGAGGCAAAGCTTTTTTCAAGGGTGCATGGTCCAATGTTCTCAGAGGCATGGGTGGTGCTTTTGTGCTTGTCTTGTATGATGAAATCAAGAAGTACACATAAGTTATTTCCTAGGATTTTTCCCCCTGTGAACAGGCATGTTGTATTATATAACATATCTTGAGCATTCTTGACAGACTCCTGGCTGTCAGTTTCTCAGTGGCAACTATTTACTGGTTGAAAATGGGAAGCAATAATATTCATCTGACCAGTTTTCTCTTAAAGCCATTTCCATGATGATGATGATGGGACTCAATTGTATTTTTTATTTCAGTCACTCCTGATAAATAACAAATTTGGAGAAATAAAAATATCTAAAATAAATTTTGTCTGCAGTATATTTTCATATAAAAATACATATTTGAGTGCTACATTCGAATAAATACTACCTTTTTAGTGAATGCTACATTTTTAATACATGCTACAGTATCTCCGGAGATGAAGAACTGTCTTTTTAAAACCAATTGTCAGCAGTCCACTTAACAGAATAACTTGGTTGTGCCACCCACAAACATTTCCAACACATTAGCAAAGGAATTCAGGCCCAGTGCATCCAAAAAACATTGTTCCATTGCCTATGGATGATCATAGCTGAATGAGCTTTCTCCAAGAAATACTATGAACCCACCTTTTCTAGTCCTATGGTTATTAATCATGAGCCATGAGCTGAATTATCCACTTTAAAATGGTTACATTTGTTGCATGAATATCACCTCATTTAAACTTTTAGAATCAATACCAATTTCATCTAGTTGCCTTCATTTTCACCTGGCTCAAGCCATTTTTTTTTTTTTTTTTTTTTTTTTTTGAGACAGAGTCTTGCTCTGTTGCCAGGCTGGAGTGCAATGGTGCAATCTTGGCTCACTGCAGCCTCTGCCTCCTGGGTTCAAGCGATTCTCCTGCCTCAGCCTCCCAAGTAGCTGGGACTACAGGTGCGTACCACCAAGCCTGGCTAATTTTTGTATTTTTAGTAGAGACAGTTTCACCATGTTGGCCAGGATGGTCTAGATCTCTTGACCTCATGATCCACCCACCTTGGCCTCCCAAAGTTCTAGGATTACAGGCGTGAGCCACTGTGCCTGGCCAGCTAGAGCAATTTTTTAAAATTTATTTATTATCTATCTTTTGAGATGGAGTGTCTCTTTTTTTTTTTTTTTTTGAGACAGAGTCTTGCTCTGTTGCCCAGGCTGGAGTGCAGTGGCACGATCTCGGCTCACTGCAACCTCCGCCTCCCAGGTTCACGCCATTCTCCTGCCTCAGCCTCCCGAGTAGCTGGGACTACGGGTGCCCGCCACCATGCCCGGCTAATATTTTTTGTATTTTTAGTAGAGACGGGGTTTCACCGTGTTAGCCAGGATGATCTTGATCTCCTGACGTTGTGATCTGCCCGCCTTGGCCTCCCAAAGTGCTGGGATTACAGGCGTGAGCCACCGTGCCTGGCCGAGATGGAGTTTCTCTCTTTCGCCCAGGCTGGAGTGCAATGACACAATCTTGGCTCACTGCAACCTCCCCCTTCCAGTTTCAAGCGATTCTGCCTCAGCCTTTTGAGTAACTGGGATTACAGGCGCCTCTCACCATGCCGGGCTAATTTTTGTATTTTTAGTAGAGACGGGGTTTCACCATGTTGGCCAGGCTGGTCTCGAACTCCTAACCTCATGATCTGCCCATTTCGGCCTCCCAAAGTACTGAGATTACAGATGTGAGTCACCACGCCTGGCCTCAAGCCATTTTTAATTCCATTCAGAGTAGAGGATTAGAGCTGGCACAGTTACATAGTGCTGAGATTGCAGTGCTGTTAAAGATTATGAAGAGGGCCAGACATTGGCCACGACCTCAAAACTAACCTTACAAAGAGGAAATAGCATCTGCCTTTTGCTTCATGCTAATAAGCCCAGTCAATGGAGGGCATTTATGTTTATTTTCAATAAACCCTTATTTGGAATCCATGTGACAGTGTTTGGACTTTCTGTATCTCTTGATTAGGGCTCAAATCCAGTGGATTTTGCCATGAGATTTGTACTAAGAATGCAGCATTATGTCTGTCAAGCCACAACTTTAAAAATGATAGAACGGGTGCTCCATGTGTACATGTAAAGCTCATTCTTGAGGAATATCCCACACACTGGCATGTATAAGAGCTATTCACAGAGAGGTCTGCATGGCATGGATGAATGCCCAAAGATCCCAGAGTTTATGTTTGTCCTCTGGCCAGGCACCTGAATCGTACTATAGCTTAGTTATTAAGAATTCTGTTCTGGTATCAAAGAGGCCTGGGCTGAAGTTCTGGACTCTGATGTTCAGTTGTGTTAGGCCAAGTTACTTAATTTTTCTAAACCTTGGTTTTCCTTATCTGTAAAATGAGGCTATTAATAATGCCTGCCTCAGAGGGTTGTTGCAAAGATTAAATAATTTATGCCAAGCATCTACCATAGAACATAATAAGCATTACATAAATGGTGACTGACAGTTCTTAGGAGGCAGATTTCAGGGGCTCTAGAATCAATCAGACATACCTGGATTTTAACCCTGGCTCTGCTGATTACTGTGTGACTTTGGGCAAGTCACTTAATCCCCGGGAGCCTCAGTTTCCTCGTCTGTGAAGTGGGGATATAACAGCGCTTATATATTTCTTTCCTTCCTTTTTTTTTTTTTTTTTTTGACACGGAGTCTCACTCTGTCGCCCATTCAGAGTAGAGGATTAGAGCTGGTACAGTTACATAGTGCTGAGATTGCAGTGCTGTTAAAGACTATGAAATCTTTAACAGCTGGAATGCAGTGGTGCGAGCTCGGCTCACTGCAACCTCTGCCTCCCAGGTTCAAGCAATTCTCCTGCCTCAGCCTCCCAAGTAGCTGGGATTACAGGCATGCACCACCATACCTGGTTAATTTTTGTATTTTTAGTAGAGATGGGTTTTCGTCATGTTAGCCAGGCTGGTCTCAAACTCCTGACCTCAGGTGATCTGCCTGCCTTGGCCTCCCAAAGTGCTGGGATTACAGGCGTGAGCCACCTCTCCTGGCCTGCTCATATATTTCTTAGGGGTGTTGTGAGTGAGGGTTAAGCATAAGAAAGCATGTAGAGCCAGAAGTATGGTGCCTGGCATTTAGCAAGCACTCCGATGTGAACTTTCACATAATACGGCACCCAGGTTTGTTGAGTGAAGATTTGCCCAAGTACAGCTCTGCTTAAGAATGAATTCAAGCTCACCTTTCTTTTTCTGCAACAGACTAGATATACTATATTGTGTAGCATTTATACAAAATAAACTTCAGGTTAGTTCTTTTTCAGTTGTAGATTTTATTCTTGAAAGGGGATAAGAGGCTCTCCAGTAAGGGCTGCATACACGATGCAAGAAGACCCAAGCCCCCTTTATGGTTATTACAATAGATGTGGACTCACTGAGCTGGCAGCTATTAAAATAAACCTAGGACCAGGCATTAATGATCACAAAGCAAGAAGTGGTGCCTCCTGCAATTGGGTAGCTGACATAGATGAGGTGGGGTTTTTTGTTGTTGTTGTTCTTTCTATTCTTGTTCAATGATTTTTGAAATTTAATTTAAAGACAAAGTGGTTTTAATCTCTCCAAGCTGTGCAGGATAGTGCTATAGAATTCATTATGTCCATTACGCTCATGCGAACGTTGATGGTACACAATCTTAGCAACACCCTAATTTATGCCGTTGTTTTGTTACTATTCAATGCATAACAGGATCCGTGAAGCCTGATTCCAGGTGAGAGAGCCAGAACACAGGTCAGCTTGTGCACAGCCGTGCTTCCTATTCCAAGGGCCCTCTGCACTCAGTGACTGGAAGCAGCGCGCTACGGGCGCTCCGGACCGCCGGAGAAAGAAACGAGGGGTGTCTTCCCAGAGCGGCAGTTTTCGTGAATGGTAAGTCATTTAAACCGTCATTTTTTTGTATCAAAAGAGATGCAGAGATGCTAGAGAGTCTATTAATTTGAAGGCATTTTAAAAACATAAACTGCAAAGAGAGTTTTGGTATACAAGGGCCATTTCTGGCACTGCCCCCAGACTCCAATTCAGTCTCCTCTATCATTACAGATACTTTGGGAGAAAAAATTTTTAAAGTACTGCTGTACTGTATCATAGATTTTCAAGCATCCATGTTACTGGGGTAAATTCTATTTCTCCTTTGAAGTTTGTGAACGTAGTATTTCTAATTTGCTTTTGAGGTTTTTAATAGTTAACATCTGTACATGGTAATAAAAGCCAAATAGTAAAGAAAATATGTAAAACGAAAAGTAAACATCTTCCTGTCCTGCGTTTCTCATCACTAGCCCCCTCCTCAAAAGTCACCGTTATTAGCAATTTCTTGGCTATCCATTCCCCCAAAATTAATGCATATTGCTGTAACGGCTGCTGATTTGTTTTATCGGAATCGTATTCTGACCACCTGGATTCAAAATGGCATGATTCTTTTAGAACCGAGTCATACTGTGGAGTACCAGGACTAACAGAAGCTGTCGGAGGCAGGAGGGCAGGGAAAGGGTAGCTTCCGGACTCTGAGCAAGGATTTCTAAGTGTGGCCATTTATTAAAATCCTAACCTGGGATTTTTTTTTTTTTTTTTTTTTTGCGGGGGTTGGGGGGTTAGTTTTGGTTGCTGAGTGACCTGGAGACAAGCCACTTCTAACATCAGGGTCTTAGTTTCTTATCCTTGAATGGAGAAATTTGGGGAAGAGACAAACTCTAAAGTCCCTTCTAGTTTAGACGTCCTCCAGCATCATCATTTTTGCAGAAAGCAGAACCAGTGAAAGGACCAGGATTAGGTGATTTAATCCTTTCAGAGAACATTTTAAAATATCTAACACAATCGTAAATGAATAGTCTCTGACTCAGAGCAGTCATTTACAGACTGTGTGGGTGGTTTGGCATTGGCAAGTAAAATTACGAATGTAAAGATTTACATTAATTTCAGGACCAAGAAGCTGAGCAACAAATTACAGCTCGGTGTTTGGGTCAGAGGTGCTCTGATTTACCTCAAAATAATTAACATCTGTCTTCTCAAAGCCTCATCTTATTATGTGTAATGTGCACTTCCGTATGCAGGTTGAGATTTATTTGAACAACAAATATTAGGCGCTGCAATTTCGGACACAAAAATGCCTTGTGTTCCACTCCAAATGTTTGGAGGAGCTTTCCTATCATTTCAGCCATTATTTGCTTTATGTGCAGGTGAACAAGGTCAGATGCATGGTGCTCTTCTTAGCCAAAGGCTTAAGAGAGCCTTTGGTATCCCGGCAACAAATATAAACAGTATTCAAGCGACAGATTGGGCAGTTGCTTTCACTAGACCCTCATCAGAGACAAAACTGAGTTAAATTAAAGGAGTCTATTAATCCTTGGCTTTTCCGTGACTATCAGGGAAGGGGACAGAGAAAGGAGGGGGTTATTTTTATGGCAAGCATCCATCCTGGGATTTCATTTCCTTGGGCAACTTTCGTAACATGGGGAGGCAATTTAGCACTGTTGAGATTTTAGAGAACATGCCGAATCTGATCACATGACATGTTACACTGTCTCTAATGTTTTCAGTCCCAGAATAGAGATGGTTATGGTTGCAAGGACATAACCAGAATAAAGTATCAGTTAAATAGCTGTTGACTGGTAACTTCCGAGGGCCTCGTGTTTGGGAATGAAAAGGAAAACTCTTCTGTCTAAATGAACTCCAATACCCAGTTTGGCAAGAAGCAGAGATATCTTATGGGCAGAGGCAAAGGCAGATGTACTGTGGAGCTAGGGGTGCTTCCCCTTTGGAGCCACCCCTTGCATGGGCCCCTCCCAAGCCCTAACCATATATTCATTTGGTCATGTGGTTTGGCAACATTTTCAAAAGACATATTTTGTGTTTTTAAAAAGAGGGAGCCAAATCATATAAGCTGACACTTCCACAAAACTCAGATCCATTCCTGCCCGTGGAACTGGAGTAGATGAAGGAATTTGGAGGCAGCCCTGTACATCAGGGAGAGGTCTGGGGCTTCCTCACCACCTGACCTTCCTCGGAGCACACCGCTCAGGACTCACTCATGAGAAGCTTTGAGGCTAGAGGTCTCATTTTCAAATACCAAACTTTCTTACTTGACAACAATTCAACTTTTACTTAACTGTTTTGTGCCTTAGTTTCCCCATGTGGAATATGGGGATAACTTTAGTACCTACCTCATAGGAATAGTGTGAAGATTAAAGGAGTTAATATATGTAAAGTGCTTAGAACAATGCTGGGCACCTGCTTTACACAATTTTGCTCTTATTATGACTGTTATTGCTTTGTTTTTGTTTTTGAGATAGAGTCTTGCTCTGTCACCCAGGCTGGAGTTCAGTGGTGCGAACTTGGCTCACTGCAACCTCCACCCCCAGGTTCAAGCGATTCTCCTGCCTTAGTCTCCCGAGTAGCTGGGACAAGAGGTGCAAGCCACCACACCTGGCTAATTTTTGTATTTTTAGTAGAGATGGGGTTTCACCATGTTGGCCAGGTTGGTCTTGAACTCCTGGCCTCAAGTGATCCAACCGCCTCGGCCTCCCAAAGTGCTGGGATTACAGGCAGGAGCCACTGCATCTGGCCCGACTGTTATTGTTTTATTGAAATGCTTTAAATTATTTTCACTTCATTCATGGGAGAATGGTTTAATGGATTTATCCTTTTCCTGCAGATTTTCTAAAACAGTCTCAAGAAAATGCTATATATACTATAGAAAGTGGATCACACACACACACACAGAGAGAGAGAGAGAAGGTTGTAAAGAAAGAAAAGGACATTTTTGGAATGGACTGAATGAATAGAAACATGTGCTTATGGTGATAATCCTGAGCTCTAACTCAGAGCACTTATTTTACAACACTGATTATGAAAGAGACCAAAGGTCAAAGATAAATCCGTCCTGCCTCACAACCAGACTGCACTGCTCACCTGACCCAGAGGCCACTGTGTGGTCACCAGGATTCTTCTCACAGCTTCCTTTGCTCTCGTAGTATTTCAAGGAACCCATGAGGTCCCAGCCTGATTACCCAACCCTATGACTTCACTCCCTAGGGAAAGAAGCTGCAGGGAGGAGAAAATTTACTGAGACCTTTAGAAGCAAAGGATCTCCTTTCACTTTCACAACTAAGTCCAGGGTTCAGGAGTCCATTTATTACAAAAATTGAGCTTCATAATGGCTTTATCCCAGAAGTGAAGATCAGGGGGTAAGGACGCTTGGGCTTCTGGGTAAAAGCGTGCTGTTTGCCAATTAGGGTAGAAAGCTAGGAGTTTGACCACTGAAATTGTAATCCCACTTCGGCTCCATGTTTCTTTGTCTTGGGTTATATCACATCCCGTCACTAGTTAGTGGCTCAGTTTGTCTACCAGGAAACCTGGAAATCAACTTTCCTTTTTAAGCTACAATATAATTCCTCAAATCTACTGTGGGCTGTGGTTCTTTTTGGAGTTTCTAGGGCTAGATAGATTGAATTAAGTTAAGCCTGCGTCTTCAGGTTAAACAATCGATACAACCAGGTAACAGTAATTTCTCTAAAACTACAGAATCAAGATCATAGCTCATTATTTTGACATCTTATATGCCAGATGTTGTGCTAAGCACTTTACATGGATTAACTGTCCTGATTGTCTCAACAGCCCTAAGAGGCAGGTATTATTATTCACTCCATTTCACAGCTATGAAACCGAAGCTTAGAGCGATGAGATAATGTCCTCTGAGCTATCTGACTCGGCAAAAGGTTTCAAAGAGAACTTCAAGGTGACCCTGTCCAACTATTTATTTTGGGTCATGAACTATATTAAAATATGAAAGCCGGCTAGTTTCAATACCAACTGACAAAATCCATTTGACAAATATTAAATAGAAATTATAATAACCTCAGTTGGATAAAAAAAGAGATAACAAAAGAAAAAATAAATTATAATAACCAAAGCACTGTTTATAAAGTCCATTTTTAGAGTATGGGTTATTTTCTATTTTCGGCCAATTTAAGAATTATGGTCATTAAAAACTACTTGACCCTAAAGCTCTAGAGTTAAATTTGAATTTATTCACATTTCTTTGGCTTTTCCAAGACAGATCTTCCTTTTAAATGACAGCTCTTCACAAGGAATACTGAGCCTCTCTCTAAGGTTACAAGCCTGAGGCTGGGGTCATTAGGACTTTGCGTAAGGCCCATACCAACTAACACAACCACAGGAGGAGTTGGTGTTGGCCGCACCCTTACCTCTAACCAGGGTTGGCTCTCAGAAAAATGCAGTGAGGCTGGGCACGGTGGCTCACGCCCGTAATCCCAGCACTTTGGGAAGCCTAGGCGGGCAGATCACCTGAGGTCAGGAGTTCGAGACCAGCCTGGCCAACGTGGTGAAACCCCGTCTTTGCTAAAAATACAAAAATTAGCTGAGTGTGGTAGCGGGCACCCGTAATCCCAGCTACTCAGGAGGCTGAGGCAGGAGAATCGCTTGAACCCAGGAGGCGGAGGCTGCAGTGAGCTGAGATCGCACCATTGCACTTCAGCCTGGGTGACAGAGTGAAACTCAGTCTCAAAAAAACTTTGGGAGGCCGAGGCAGGCGGATCACGAGGTCAGGAGATCGAGACCATCCTGGCTAACATGGTGAAACCCTGTCTCTACTAAAAATACAAAAAATTAGCCGGGCGTGGTGGCAGGTGCCTGTAGTCCCAGTTACTTGGGAGGCTGAGGCAGGAGAATGGCGTGAACCCAGGAGGCGGAGCTTGCAGCGAGCTAAGATTGCGCCACTGCACTCCAGCCTGGGCGACAGAGCAAGACTCCGTCTCGAGAAAAAAAAAGAATAAAAGAAAAAGAAAAATGAAATGAGTTGGGCTTTGGGCTATTTTATCTGATTGCACCTTATATTGAGAGACAGTACTGTGCGCCTCATGTTCTGTTCCTCCTCCTGCACGTGATCTGCAGTTCCACTTGCCATTTCCTACCTATGTCATTCACTTTCATATTTCCAAGCTTGGCTGTACTATTGTTTTTCCCAGCATGCCCTTACCTGCCCCTCTGCCAGGGCATGATCCTTCAAGACCCAGCTCAGATTGCACCACCTCTGGGAGCCTTCCCAGACTCCACCTGCCCATACTCATTGCTCTCTCCTCTGTACTTCTAAAGTAATCTATCTCTGTCAGCTTCACAAAGGCAGATATTTTGTCTGTTTCATTCATGTGTCCCCAGTGTCTAGAACAGTGCCTGGCACATAGTAGATGTTCAAGAAATAGTTGTTAAGTGAATGAATTATAATGTTTATTTAATGGTATCACAACCAAGTGTTTATTTGTCTGTCCTCATTAAGGGCTATGTCTCGTTTCTCTTTACATTCCTAAAACTGAGCATAGAACCTAACACATAGTGAATGTGTGGTAAATGTTTGCTGAAGGAGGAGATAAATGAGAAAATGGGCCAAGTGCAGTGGCTCACACCTGTCATCCCACCACTTTGGGAGGCCGAGGCGGGTGGGTCATTTGAGGTCAGGAGTTTGAGACTAGCTTGGCCAACATGGTGAAACACCGTAACTACTAAAAATACAAAAAATTAGCTGGGTGTGGTGGCACATGCCTGTAGTCCCAGCTACTCAGGAGGCTGAGGCCGGAGAATCGCTTGAGCCCGGGAGGTGGAAGTTGCAGTGAGCTGAGATCGCACCACTGCACTCCAGCCAGGGCGACAGAGACTCTATCTCTAAATAAATAAATAAATAAATAAATAAATAAATAAATAAATAAAATAGCCAGGCACAGTGGCTCATGCCTGTAATCCCAGCACTTTGGGAGGCCGAGGCGGTCGAATCACTTGAGATTGGGAGTTTGAGACCAGCCTGGCCAACATAGTGAAACCCAATCTCTACTAAAAATACAAAAATTAGCTAGGTGTGGTGGCGGGCACTGTAGTCCCAGCTACTCGGGAGGCTGAGGCAGGAGAATGGCTTGAACCCGGGAGGTGTAGGTTGCAGTGAGCCGAGATCGAGCCATTGCACTCCAGCCTGGGTGACAGAGAGAGACCCTGTCTCAAAAATAAATAAATAAATATCTATATAACGAAATAAATAGAGAATGAATGAATGGCATGTTGTAGGGTTTGTGCATTGGTTATTGACTGGCATGAATGAATTTTGGCTCGATCCAGCCACTTGATACCTGGGAACAATTCTGTAGCAATAAATGTACAGGGCCTTTCTTTTTCATTTTCTTACATAATAATTTGGCAAATGTCCGGGGCCTTTTGACTTGCAGCTATTGTTTTTCCAGACCCTGGGCTTACAGGGAAGATCTGGATATTGCAGGGGTTGGGAAATCAACTGGTTCCTGTACTGCTGCTATGTTGTCCATGCTAGAGAACCAGAGAGGCGGGACCTTGGCACACACCCCTCCCCTCCTGAAATCTGTATGAAAAACAGCTGACTCCACATCCAGGGCTTCTACCATACTGTGTTCATGGGATGCTGGCCTGTGCCACACATGTGCTGGCCATCTTGTCATGAGCCCCTAACACAGAGCCCTCCACATAGTAATTGCCTGATGGATGTCTGGTTGTGATGATGACAATATTGAACAGTGGCTGTCACACAACATGACTCAGGCCACTCCAAGGGGAGAGGAACAGACATGTTCCTGGGGCACCTGAGGACGCTGCCGATAGAGCTGTGCCAACTGCACGCCCATGTGACTGATTAGGGCTGATTAGGCCAGACCTGCTCCCAGACCTGGGCCTAATGTTCCCAGCTTCTAAGACTATTTCAGCCACTAAAAGCCCATGAGAACCCTTGAGTGAATGTGGCCCTTTTTGACGTGCTCAGGAAGCAGGCAGAGTTTGTTCTCTCTCACTTGTGAGTGGGAGGCCTCCAGGAGTGCAGCAGCGGACTTGCTCAGTAGTAACATCCATTGTCATTTCTTGAGCTTTGACTATGGGCCAGGCACTCTTTTAATTGTGGATACTCATTTAATCCTTTCAGTGGCCTTATGATGCAGGTGCTAAGATTACCATTTCCCAGATGAGGAAACTGAGGCACCTGGCAAACCACGTGTAACACCTGCAGATGAAAACCCTGAAAACAAAGGGAACCCCCCCAACTTAGAGAGAGTCAGGAAGTAGCACTTAATGCTGCGGTGCCTGGAAAATAACCACGGAGACCCAGAGGAAGGGAGGGGTTCAAGCTCTTTAGGGACCATCGGCCTGCTTGGGGACCTACCCATGTGAGGAGCCCCTGGAGAGGCGCTTGGTGCAGTGGTTAAGAGCATGGTTCCGCCCCTTTCCAGCTGTGAAATGGTGAGCAAGATTCTAAGTCTCACTGCCTCACCTTGCTCAGCCGGAAAATGGGGTCAAGAACACTACTTGCCTGGCACTGTAGTGAGGATGAAATAAATTAGTATTTGCGAGGCGCTTGGCACAAAGCCTAGCATATAATATGCGCTTAAGTGTTTGTTAAATAACTACGGGCTCTCTCAGAGTCGGCCCCTTCCCTTTAGGCGCCGGTTTTGTAATCTGGGAAACTTTGTAAAGAGCGCTCTCAGCGCGGTGGCTAAAACAGTCCGCTAGGACTATGCCGAGTAGCAGCAGAAGGAAATGGCCCGGCCCGCCAGGCGGGGAGCTGCAGACAACTAGGAGAGAGGAGGAGAGGGCACGCCCTGAGGGAAAAAACGCGGCTTTTGCAGGCCTAATGGCGGTTGAAAGTCGCCGAAGTGCAAGGCTGGATTGAGACAGACAGGCTGAAAAAGTCGCAGCGCAGCCGCAGCGGCAGCAGCCGATGGCCGACTCCTTCCTTTTCCAGTCCACGTGCCCAGGCGGGTCTCCGGCCGCCTCTCGCACCTGCCTGCAGAGGGCGCGCTGCTTCTCGCCTCGGCCTGGGCACCGCGGCCGACTCCGCTGGAAGAGCTGTGTCCTCCACGCAGGCCGCTTTCCACCAAGCTCAGCTAAACCCACCGCCCCCAAGAAGTCTACCCTGGCCGCTCCAGCCAAGCTCTTCCTCCCCTGAACCCCCAAAGCATCATCAGCACTGCATAATTTAGAACTTGGATATGTGCTGGCTGGTCACTGTGTCCTACGTATGGGACAAATCTTGGCTCAACAATATCATACTTTGCATTTCTCCCCCGAGTCACACACGGCCATTGGCATACCGGCAGCCACATAGCGTGTGCCCAGCAAACACCTGGTGTACCTCTACTAGGTCTCACTGTATTGGCTCCCAAAGGAGACTCTCAGGATCCCTGATGTCGCCAAGCCCTGGGGTGGCAGAAGGGACACCTGGGAGGATGCCTGCATGGCCTCAGTTGCCACTTCGAGCCTTCACTGACCAAATGAGGTCGGTGTAGCCCACCTCAGAAGGCAATGCCTTCGTGCAAAGGAAACCCTCTGCCAGGGAATCCATTGATATGGAAATATTTGCTGAGCCCCAGCTTTGGTGCAGAGCCCTGTGCTGGGCACCAGGGACACAGTGAGGAATAGAAAGGATTCTTGTGGTGATGGGAGGCAGTGTAGAAAAATTAGAATAGCAAGAGATTTAAAGTCAGGCTGGGCGCGGTGGCTCACGCCGGTAATCCCAACACTTTGGGAGGCCAAGGTGGGTGGATTATTTGAGGTCTGGAGTTCGAGACCAGCTTGACCAACAAGGTAAAATCCTGTCTCTACTAAAAAAAAAAAAAAAAAAAAAAAAATTAGCAGGGCGTGGTGGCGCATGCCTGTAGTCTCAGCTACTTGGGAGGCTGAGGCAGGAGAATTGCTTGAACCCCGGGAAGTGGAGGTTGCAGTGAGCCAAGATTGCACCACTGCACTCCAGCCTGGGCGACTGAGTGAGACTCCGTCTCAAAAAAGAAAAAAAAACAGAGAGAGACTTAGAATCAGAAAATCCCCCACAGGCACTAGCTGTGTGGCCTTGGGCACACCATGTCACTTCTTTGAGTCTCAGTTTCCTCTTCTGTATCTCCGAGGGAGTCTGGAGTAGGGTAGCGGTGGTCAGATCTACAATGATAGCCAGATTTATAATGTTTTAATGTTCATGAGAACATACTTATCCATGAAGTAAGTAATTTAAATTACATTTTTAACAGTACACATTTTTTTTTTTTGAGATAGAATCTCGCTCTGTTGCCCAGGCTGGAGTGCAGTGGTGCCATCTCGGCTCACTGCAACCTCCGCCTTCTGGGTTCAAGCGATTCTCCAGCCTCAGCCTCATGAGTAGCTGGGATTACAGGCGCTCACCACCACACCCAGCTAATTTTGTATTTTTAGTAGAGATGGGGTTTCACCAGGTTGGCCAGGATGGCCTCGAACTCCTGACCTCAAGTGATCCACCTACCTCAGCCTCCCAAAGTGCTGGGATTACAGGCATGAGCCACTGCACCCAGCTTTATTCCTTCGATTTAGCTGTAACTTTGTAACCAACCTCTCCCTATCCTCCCCTCCCCTCTACCTTTCCCAGCCTCTAATAATCATAATTCTACTCTCTACTTCTATGAGCTCAGGGGTTTTTTTTAGCTCCCACATATAAGTGAGAACATGCAGAACATGCCTGACTTATTTCACTTAACATAATGTCCTCCAAGCTCATCCATCTTGTCATGAATGACAAGATCTCATTCTTTTTTATGGCTGAATAATATTCTGCTGTGTATATGTATGACATTTTCTCTATCCATTCATCCATTGCTGGACACTAAGATAGATTCCATATCTTAGCTATTGTAAATAGTGCTGCAATAAACATGGGGAGGCAGGTATCTCAATACACTGATTTCCTTTTTGGGGGTATATATCCAGTAGTGAGTGGAATTGCTGGATCATATGGTAGTCCTATTTGTAGTTTTTTTTTTTTTTTTTTTTAAGAAACCTTCATACCATTTTCCATAATGGCTGTACTGATTTACATTCTCATCAACAATGTACAAGTCCCCTTTTCTCTGCATCCTCCCTAGCATTTTTTTTTTTTTTGTCTTTTTGACAATAGCTATTCTAGCTGGGGTATACATTATATTTTTTTAAATTGAAGCATAAAATGGAAGTGATGGTGTTTTGTGAAAACCAAATGATAAAATAGTTATGAAAGCTGTTGTAACTGAAAGAGGCACCACAAAGTTTCATTTTGTTTACCACTGCTAAAATATATAGGAGGCACCCAGTTAATGTTTCTTGAGGAGAATGGAAATGTTTCCTGAGTGATAGGATCCATATATACACATGAGAGTTAAGAGTGCCAGAACATCTGACATGTGCCAAATGCGCTGTCCAGATGATAAGTATTTAATGGATTCTCTTAGAGAGCAATCACTGGGCGGGGTGGTCAGGGCTGCATGGTGGAGGTGAGATTTCAGTTGGGCCCTGATGATGGCGTTGATCTTTGGTGAAGAGGCATGAGGAAGACAATCCAGACAGAGGGAAGGGCATGCACTAAGGGCACAAAAGCAGGAAGGTATGAATGATCGAGAATGCCAAGTGCAGGAGGGCAGGGCCCTCTGCCTCTGCTCTACCCTCAGTGCCTAGCACAGTCCCTGACACATAGTAGGCTCTCAATACATGTTTGTGGAAGGAAGGGAGGGAGGGAGGAAAGAAGGAAGGAAGAGAGGAAGGAAGGAAGGAAGGAAGGAAGGAAAGGAAAGGAAGGGCGGAAGGGTGGGCCAGGTGTGGTGGCTTACCACTATAATCCCAGCATTTTGGGAGGCCAAGATGCGAGGATCACTTGAGCATAGGAATTTGAGACCAGCCTGGCCGACACGGTGAAACCCTGTCTCTACTAAAAATGCAAAAATTAGCTGGGTATGGTGGTGGGTGCCTGTAATCTCAGCTACTCGGGAGGCTGAGGCAGGAGAGTCGCTTGAACCCAGGAGGTGGAGGATGCAGTGAGCTGAGATCACACCACTGCACCCCAGCCTGGGCGACAGAGGGAAACTCCATCTCAAAAAAACAAACAACAGCAGCAGCAACAACAAAAATTAGCTGGGCGTCGTGGTGCATGCCTGTAGTCCCAGCTACTTAAGAGGCTGAGACAGGAAAATCGCTTGAACCCAGGAGGTGGAAGTTGCAGTGAGCCGAGATCGCACCACTGCACACCAGCCTGGGCGACAGAGCGAGACTCCCTCTCCAAAAAAACAGATTACATGATACAATGTGAGTAAAGTGCCTGCTGCAACCCTCAAGGACAATTGGTGGCCATTGTGATCACACCCCTTAGGCTGAAGCAGATTTCGGAGGAGTGCTTTGCATACAGTAGGTCATCAGCTAATACAGGTTGACTGAGAGGAAGTTTGGGGCCTTGAACCTTTTATCCCTGTAGGCAATGGGGAGCTTCGCACAAAAAGTAGGGTGGGTGTTGGACGATGAACACAGATGTGGACAATGGGTGTTGGACAATCAACACAGATGTGGTGTGAGGTGTGGGTTGAAGAGGAGGAGGAGACACAGGTGTCGCAGTTGTTGCAACAGCAAAGGGATTAGGGACAGGCTAGGGTGATGGCAATGGGGATGAAAGGACAGGTATGGCAGAGAAAGCATAACAGAACTTGTTTTTTGTTGTTGTTTTTGAGACAGTCTCGCTCTGTTGCCCAGGCTGGAGTGCAATGGCGCAGTCTTGGCTCAGTGCAACCTCTGCCTCCTGGGTTCAAGCGATTCTCCTGCCTCAGCCTCTTGATGTGTCCGGAATTGGTGGGTTCTTGGTCTCACTGACTTCAAGAATGAAGCCGCAGACCCTCGCGGTGAGTGTCACAGGTCTTAAGGTGGCGCATCTGGAGTCTGTCCCTTCTGATGCTCAGATGTGTTCAAAGTTTTATCCTTCTGGTGGGTTCGTGGTCTCGCTGGCTCAGGAGTGAAGCTGCAGACCCTCGCGGTGACTGTTACAGCTCTTAAGGCAGCGCGTCTGGAGTTGTTCGCTCCTCCTGGTAGCCTCGTGGTCTCACTGGGCTCAGGAGTGAAGCTGCAGATCTTTACAGTGAGTCTTACAGCTCATAAAAGCAGCGTGCACCCAGAGTGAGCAGTAACAAGATTTATTGCAAAGAGCGAAAAAACAAACCTTCCACACCGTGGAAGGAGACCGGAGCGGGTTGCCAATGCTGGCTGGGCAGCCTGCTTTTATTCTCTTATCTGGCCCCCACCCACATCCTGCTGATTGGTAGAGCCCAGTGGCCTGTTTTGTCAGGGCGCTGATTGGTGCGTTTACAATCCCTGAGCTAGATACAAAGGTTCTCCAGGTCCCCATCAGATTAGATACAGAGTTTGGACACACAGGTTCTCCAAGGCCCCACCAGAGCAGCTAGATACAGAGTGTCAATTGGTGCATTCACAAACCTTGAGCTAAACACAGGGTGCTGATTGGTGTGTTTACAAACCTTGAGCTAGATACAGAGTGCCGATTGGTGTATTTACAATCCCTGAGCTAGACATAAAGGTTCTCCACGTCCCCACCAGAGCAGCTAGATACAGAGTGTCGATTGGTGCACTCACAAACCTTGAGCTAAACACAGGGTGCTGATTGGTGTATTTACAATCCCTGAGCTAGACATAAAGGTTCTTCAAGGCCCCACCAGAGCAGCTAGATACAGAGTGTGGATTGGTGCACTCACAAACCTCGAACTAAACACAGGGTGCTGATTGGTGTATTTACAATCCCTGAGCGAGACATAAAGACTCTCCACGTCCCCACCAGACTCAGGAGCCCAGCTGGCTTCACCTAGTGGATCCCACACTGGGGCTGCAGGTGGAGCTGCCTGCCAGTCCCGCGCCGTGCGCCCGCAGTCCTCAGCCCTTGGGTGGTCGATGGGACTGGGCGCCGTGGAGCAGGGGGTGGTGCTCGTTGGGGAGGCTCGGGCCGCACAGGAGCCCATGGAGTGGGTGGGAGGCTCAGGCATGGAGAGCTGCAGGTCCCGAGCCCTGCCCTACGGGAAGGCAGCTAAGGAGCCCTGCCCTACGGGAAGGCAGCTAAGGCTCGGTGAGAAATGGAGCGCAGCGCCAGTGGGCCGGCACTGCTGGGGGACCCAGTACACTCTCCGCAGCCACTGGCCCGGGTGCTAAGTCCCTCATTCCCCAGGGCCGGCAGGGCTGGCCGGCTGCTCCGAGTGCGGGGCCCGCCAAGCCCACGCCCACCCGGAACTCCAGCTGGCCCGCAAGCGCCTCATGCATCCCCGGTTCCTGCTCGCACCTCTCCCTCCACACCTCCCTGCAAGCTGAGGGAGCCGGCTCTGCCCTTGGCCAGCCCAGAAAGGGGCTCCCACAATGCAGTGGTGGGCTGAAGGGCTCCTCAAGTGCCGCCAAAGTGGGAGCCCAGGCAGAGGAGGCGCCGAGAGCGAGCGAGGGCTGTGAGGACTGCCAGCACGCTGTCACCTCTCACTGAGTAGCTGGGATTCGATGACAGGTGCGTGCCACCACACCCGGCTAATTTTTGTATTTTTAGTACAGATGGGGTTTCACCATGTTGGTCAGGCAGGTCTCGTACTGCTGACCTCGTGACCCACCCGCCTCGGCCTCCCAAAGTGCTGGGATTACAGGCGTGAGCCACCGTACCCGGCCAGAACTTATTTTTGAAAGGAAACTGTGGAGAGATGACTGCAAATTAGAAAAGAGAAATAGGTGTGAACTCAGAAAGATGCAGAGACCTGCTACGTGTGTTTTACTGCCAAAAAGCACAGAGCTGAGCCTGTCTGCCACCTCCTGTCAAAGTGTAAAATAACCCGGAAGACTCACAGGGGGTTCTGCTGGCCCTGGTCAGTGAAAGTTGGAATGGCCAGTTCCCAGACGCTGCAAATTTTTTGGGCAATAACATTTTCCCAGGAATTTTAGAGACTGCCGGATTTTTTTTTTTTTTTTCCTTCTCTTCCTTCAAAGTGTCAGGACAGCACCGTCCACAAGGGGGCAGATTATATCTGGCAAAGTCCAATTACGATGGCAATACTAGTGATATTAAAAGGCAATCTCCCGGCCGGGCGCTGTGGCTCATGCCTGTTATCCCAGCACTTTGGGAGTCCAAAGTGGGCAGATCACTTGAGATCAGGAGTTCAAGACCGGCCTGGCCAATATGGTGAAACCCCATCTCTACTAAAAATAGAAAAATTAGCCGGGTGTAGTGGCAGGCGCCTGTAATCCCAGCTACTCGGGAGGCTGAGGCAGAAGAATGGCTTGAACCCGAGAGAATGGCTTGAACCCGGGAGGCGGAGGTTGCAGTGAGCCGAGATCGTTCCATTGCACTCTAGCCTGGGCGTCGCAGCGAGACTCCATCTCAGAAAAATAAAAAATAAAGGTAATCTCCCCTCATAGGTGCTTCAGCTATCTGAACAAGCACAAGGAGGATATCAATGCCATCCATTTCCCCTGCCCTATTAGCAGAAGCTGCAACGTCAGAGGTGTGCGTGTTGCCATATGGCAATGAGGCGAGCTCTGGGAAGCCAAAGAGCCCTTACCCGACTACAGGGAACATTGGTTATTGGCCAAACTTGACACTTCCTCCTGCTTCTAGCTCCTGGACACCTTACCATTTTCATCTCCCTAACAGGGCCAGGAAACAGCAGAGTGTGAGGCCCAGTGGGCCTGATGGTGCTAGGAAGACCCCTGCAAACTGAGATCAGTTGGGCAAGTGCCCACTGCAAGCCGAGCCCAGGATTGGGTGTGGGGAGGTGGAAATCCAGGAGAAATCAAAGACTCCTTCACCAAACCCAATCTGATGGAAGAGAAAAGGCAAGCCCACATTGGTTCAGAGATCACAGAGACCTGGGTTCAGATCTCGGTCCCATCACTTCTTAGCACTATGTCATAAGTCAGGCTGCTGAACTTCCTGAACCTCAGTTACCTCATCTGTAAAATGGGGAGGGCAAAAACAGTATCCACCTCACAGGGTGGTTGTGGGGTTTCAGTGAGATATTGCATAAATGAGATAGAGCCTGGCTCACAGGTAGTGCTCAGTAAATGGTAGCTGGAATCCATGTTATTGTTCCAGTAACAATAAAGCAATGTGGTACCATTGACTATACTGAGTACAGAAAAACCTTGGAAGACACAAGTGGCAGGTGAGTAGAAAGTGGGTTTTTCCCTGACTGATTGAAGGTGAAGGGGCAGGAGGTGTGAGAACGGAGCAGGGAGGGCATTCCAGAAAGAGGGAAAGACAGGATGTCTTCAGGGCTGGTCCCATGGGTCTGCATCGGCAAGGATGGAGGCTGCTGTGATGGGGCTGAGTGGTTTCAGGCCCAGCCCAGCCAGGTACAGGCAGCTGCTCAGCTCCCCGACTGTGCATTAAGAAGTCAGTGAAAAAGTCATATGAGGGGCTGGGTGCGGTGGCTCACGCCTGTAATCCCAGCACTTGGGAGGCCAAGGCTGGCGTATCGCCTGAAGTCAGGAGTTCAAGACAAGCCTGGCCAACATGGTGAAACTCCATCTCTACAAAAAATACAAAAATTAACTGGGCATGGTGGCAGGTGCCTGTAATCCCAGCTACTTGGGAGGCAGAGGCAGGAGAATTGCTTGAACCCGGGAGGTGTAGGTTGCAGTGAGCCGAGATCATGACACTGCACTTCAGCTTGGGTGACAGAGCGAGACTCGGTCTCAAAAACAAAAGTAAAAACAAAGAAGTAATATGAGGGAAACAGTGTCTCGGATGATTGTTAGAGAAGTCTCTTGGTCTCCAGCCACAGCATTTTAGAAGAGGAAGGCAAATCTATGACCGCAAGCTAAGGAAGATGAGGCCCAATCTCCCTCTGCAGGTGCAGAGAAGCCAATAATATGGGATAAGCGACTCTGGAAGTTTCTTTCTTCTGGGCCTGAACATATGTCTAGAATTCCAAGAACATGACCCAATGGGACCCAGAAGCCAGCCCACGAAACCCTCAGCTATCAACTGCAAAATGCTCATCCCGGGCATTTGTCCCCCCACCACCCCCAAACTCCCCACCCCAGGGACAGTAAACTGGAAGGCTATTCTTGACATTTCTGATCTCAGGGCCCGGTCTAAGGTTTTCATTTCCATGCTGGGTTTTGTTTTTTTGTTTGTTTGTTTGTTTGTTTAGAAAGAGTCTTGCTCTGTCACCCAGGCCAGAGTGCAGTGGCGCGATCTCAGCTCACTACAACCTTAACCTCCCGGGTTCAAGCGATTCTTCTGCTCCCAAGTAGCTGGGACTACAGGCACACACAACCATACCCAGCTACATTTTTGTATTTTTAGTAGAGACAGGGTTTTGCCATGTTGGCCAGGCTGGTCTCGAACTCCTGACCTCAAGTGATCTGCCCACCTCAGCCTCCCAAAGTGTTGGGATTACAGGTGTGTGCCACCGCACCTGGCCCATCCTGGTTCTATAAGTTTAACTTCCCCCGTGAGTAGATCTTTTTAGGGCGCTGACAGAGCCAGCAGAGCTGGGCTCATTTCCTGTTTGCCCAGATGCTAAGCTGCCATATAACTCTTGGTTACACAGGCCCTTGGAAGGAAGCCTTGGCCTAAATAGCCCCAAACAAGTGATAATAGAAAAGCCTTTTTATATTTAGCTTTTGGATATTGTAAGTGATTTTTGGCAGCATATTTCTCTTCCTAAATAGAGCTGGATTGGGCTAATTAAAATTAACTTTATGGGATGCAGAATAGGAGAGTGGTTAAGAGCCTTTATAGACCAGTGGTATGGGCGCTCAGCCACACAGTCTGGTTTTCAGTCCAATCACCACCATTTGCTAGCTGTTTATCTCCCTGAGTTTCTTCATCTGCAAAACACAGATATAGCCAGAATACCTTTCTCATTGGGTATCTGTGAGGATTGCATGAAGACTAATACATGTAACACAGCCTGATGTCTGGCTCCTGGAAGCATTCAATAAAGGGTGGCAATCATAGTTATCATGACATTATTTCCCTAGTAGACCCACTGGGCTTTGGATAAAGGAAGTCTAAAGGTAGCCTGGGGGAGGGGTATATGAGGGAAAATCAGGCCAGGATTAAAAACTGTCAGCATAGGCCCGGCACAGTAGCTCTCATCTGTAATCGTACCACTTTGGGAGGCGGAGGCAGGTGGATCACTTGAGGTCAGCAGTTTGAGACTAGCCTGGCCAACATGGCAAAACCCTGTCTCTACTAAAAAATACACAAATTAGCCGAATGTTGTGGCAGGTGCCTGTAGTCCCAGCTACTTGGGAGGCTGAGGCAGAAGAATTGTTTGAACCCGGGAGGCAAAGGTTGCCGTGAGCCAAGATCGTGCCTGGGTGACAGAGTGAGACTCTGTCTCGCAATAAATAAATAAATACATACATAATAATAAAAAATTGTCAGCCTATAATCCAGAAAAAAACAATCCACCTGTGGATAATCGAGTTATCCACTTCTTATTCTTTTTTTTTTTTTGAAACAGGGTCTCACTGTTGCCCAGGCTAGAGTGCAGTGGTGTGATCAGAGCTCACTGCGGTGTCGAACTCCTGGCCTCAAGTGATCTTCCTGCCTCAGTTTCCCAAAGTGTTGGGATTACAGGAGTGAGCCACCACTCAACAGCCAGAACGTGATTTCTTGACCCTTTTTCTCAGGATTGTGCTAGCTCCTCAGCAGGTTTAGGCTAGAGTGAGCAGGTGGCGTTGCCCCAAGACCAGTTGGATGCAGAGTCTGTCAGGAATCACTTCTCTATGCAAGGGAGTAGGTCTGGCTAGGCACAGGTATGTGCTTGCAAGGTAAATAGTTGTTACTGACACAGTCACCTTTGTCTGTGAGGGGAGGAGGAGGCCAATGCCTATGGAAGGACAAAACTCCTTCTGCCTTAGGCAGGTCTTACCTGCCCCTGCATTCTTGTCAGGTTATATATTGCTCTTGTGATGTGTTTGGAAAAAGACAAGAAAACACACTTTTTTTTTTTTTCTTCTAGCCAGGACCTCTGGCTAGAGGTAGAGGGACTTCTTAGACGTCACTATCATGGCTGAAGCCTCAATTCTGTCCTAAGCCAGGAAACCAAATTGGTAAAATTGGTCTTTTTTTTTTTTTTTTTTTTTTTTGACAGGGTCTCACT
This sequence comes from Pan paniscus, assembly GCF_029289425.2. NCBI lineage: Eukaryota > Metazoa > Chordata > Mammalia > Primates > Hominidae > Pan > Pan paniscus. The sequence continues at coordinate 118,874,531 of NC_073272.2, forward strand.
CCTGTCTCCCAGGCTGGAGTGCAGTGGCACAATCTCAACTCACTGCAGCCTCGATAGCCCAGGCTCAAGTGATCCTCCCACCTCAGCCCCTCAAGTAGCTGGAATTACAGGCATGAGCTACCACGGCCAGCTAATTTTTGTATTTTTAGTAGAGACAGGGTTTCTCCATGTTGGCCAGGCTGGTCTCGAACTCCTGACCTCAGGCAATCTGCCGGCCTGGGCCTCCAAAGTGCTGGGATTACAGGTGTGAGCCATCATGCCTGGGCTAGTAAATTCAGTCTTTATATCATGGTTCCTCCATTGTTGTCAATAACTCTAGCACTGTGAACATGCTTTTGTGAGCTGATGCTGCTATTTACTTCTCTATTTACACATTTACGTATTTGTGTCTCCCTGATACCACATTTATCTTTTGAATGGGTAATATATTGGTAATATATCCTCGGATACCAAATTGACAAGGTATAAAGGGTTTACAGCAACAAGTTAGTTTCCCTCCCACCCCTGTTCCCTCGCCACCCCCAGGTAATCTCCATGACCACATTCTGGTGTTCCCTTCCAGAGATAAGCTATGCCTATCCAGGCATCTATTATTTTAGGTGGTAGCATTCTTACTCATATTTGTATCCCAGTGCGTAGAGGAGTGCCAAACAAAAGTATGCTGTCAAAAAAAGCTTGTTGGTTGCATGTTTGTTGCTCCAGATTTGTTGCCCTCATCCCAGCCATGGGTGCCTGAACTCTCTAGTTGAAATTTTCACGAGCTTATCAAAATTTTACCTGGAGCCAAGCGCGGTGGCTCATGCCTCTAATCCCAGCACTTTGGGAGGCCGAGGCAGGCGGATCACGAGGTCAGGAGTTCGAGACTAGCCTGGCCAACATGGTGAAACCTCGTCTCTACTAAAATTACAAAAAAAATTAGCTGGGCGTCGTGGCGGGTGCCTGTAATCCCAGCTACTTGAGAGGCTGAGGCAAGGAGAATCGCTTGAAGCTGGGAGGCAGAGGTTACAGTGAGCTGAGATTGCGCCATTGCACTCCAGCCCAGGCAAGAGTGTGAGACTCCGTCTCAAAAAAAAAAAAAAAAAAAAAAAATTTTTTTTTAAAAAAAAAATTTTTTTTTTTTTTTTTTTTTTTTTTTTTTACCTGTTTGGACTTGCAGCTCTGGCTTTATTTTCTCCAGACTGAAATTTACAAAGAAGCTACTGGGGCCTTGCCTAATATAAACAAGTTATTCTCCTTCACAATAGAACTCTAAAGAGCACCCTGATGCATGAATTTTCTTCCCTGCTCTGTTCAGTGTAAAACAGAAGCTTAGCCCCAGCTCCTCTTTGTTAGGTGACTGTTCCCTGAGGCAAGGGTTAAAGAGACTTTGATGCTGCTCATCTTAGGGGAGTCTCTAAGCATACTCATCTCAGAATTCTGGCTCAGGAAATAAAATGCAGGAGTTTCCACTGCAGTATTCCTCAGTCCTTGACAGAGCTGGGTTTTCCAGAAGCATCCAGACAGCAGTGCCACCTTCATATTCTCTCATATTCTCTCTCTCTCTCTCTCCCTCTCTCTCTCACACACACACACACATTTTTTTTCTCCCTGATGTGGCTAGGGGACAGGCTGGACTCCTGCACTTGATCCATATAAAAGAACCTAAGGAAGAAAGAAAAAGGGAGGAGTAAGAGGGCCACTCCCTGTCCTGTTCTATGATCACGAGGCTTGTAAACTCAAGGAGGCAGCAGGGCAGAGTGCCGAAGCAAACACAGGCTGCCTGGGCTGGAATCCTGACTCTGCCATTTATCACCTGTGTGACTTTGAAACCACCTTTGCAAAATTATAACTGAGGAAGTTATGATAGTGAAAGAAAACAGACCTAACCGATTCCATCTTGCTTCTAACCTTTAAACTGTCCTTGTTCATTCCTGGGCATAGGCCGAACTCTCCATTGCAATTCCCCTGTCTTGATAAATCATCTCTATCTAGGCAGTGAGCAAGGTGAACCCATTGGGTGGTTACAACTTTGGACAAGTTATTTAACCTCTGTCTGCTTCCATTTCTTCCACCGTAAAATGGGGATAACTGTACCTACTTTAAAAGACTTGTTATGAGGATTCAGTGAGTTAACAGATTGCAATGCATTTAGAACGGTGCCTGGGCATGTGGTAAGTGCAATATACATGCTATTTATTTATTTATTGTTTTTATTTTATTTTATTTTTGAGATGGAGTCTCACTCTGTGGCCCAGGGTGGAGTGCAATGGCGCGATCTCGGCTCACTGCAACCTCTACCTCCTGGGTTCAAGCAATTCTCCTGCCTCAGCCCCCCAAGTAGCTGGGACTACAGGTGCCCACCACCATGCCTGGCTAATTTTTGCATTTTTAGTAGGGACAGGGTTTCACCATGTTGGCCAAGCTGACCTCAAACTCCTGACCTCAGGTGATCTACCTGCCTTGGCCCCCTAAAGTGCTGGGATTACAGGCGTGAGCCACTGCACCCCGCCTATACATGCTTTTTAAACAAAAAGAAAAACGTCCATGTCAGTGGTTCCCGTGTTTGGTGCATGTCCCTCTATTCCCTGGCTGTAAGTTTCAAGGTTTTCACTTACCGATCTTAGGCCCTTTGGTGCATTTTTTTCCTATTGGGAAAAAGCTAAATGTTGTGTTGTATGGTGCATTTCTTACACAGAAAGGAAAAACTAAAAAATAGCCTGTATCTAGGCTAAAATTCCTGTATAAAGGCAAGATTGTGTCATCTAAAGTTCTTACTACATTGACTTTTTCCTGGTGCTGTTCTTGGGGCCCCCACTCTGCCTCTAGAGGGCTGGTAAGAGTCCACAGGAGACCTTCCCAAGCCAGTGCCTTCTAGGAAGAGTTGCTGTGGCTACTGAGCTGATCAAAGGTCTCAGCCTCCACAAAGAAGCGTGTGCTGCTGTGGCAATGGGCCTGAGGGTACGGGGGCCCCAGGGTTGCAGGGCAAGACAACAATCCGGAATCCAGCTGTTGTCTCCGCCATCATCTGAGGTCATCCTGCCAGATTGGCAGGCTGTGCCCTAGACCACAGAGGTGGCCCCTGCTCTTCAAAGGGCTGGATTGTCAGCCCAGCCCCTCCTAGGCCTTCTCTTCAGGCTTCTTCTTTCTACATTATCCCAACACAAACAGCTTGACTTCCAAGTGACATTGCACCAGAAAGACTTCCAAAGTCAGCTCACCTATCCTAGGGATCTAGCCCAGCCAGGGGCTCCTATGAGGGATTCCATAGGAGGAGTCAGACACTGTCATCTAGGAAGGCTTCAGAGCTTCAGGATAGGTCCTGGGCAACCCTTGATCGCCCTCAGAGACTCACTCAGGTTTTGGCGTCCCTCAGTTACAGAAACCCTCATGACCCTAATCACATTGCAACTGCATTTCCTTCCTGTGCCTCGGGCTCAGTCAGGGTTGGGCCCAGGTGTGCCAGAACAGCAGGCGTTCAAAAAGCACATCGCCTGCTTCTCAGATCTTGCTCACAAACAGTTTAGTGCAGTTCTATGGAAAGGAAAAAAAAAAGTGTACCCTTAACAACCAATATACACATACAGACTCATTCAGTAAACATTTGTTGAGTGTCTGTTATGAACAAGGTCCTGTACCAAGTACCAAGGGGAGGGGAAGAGGATGCAAAGTTGACTTAAGCATAGTCCTTTCCCTTAAGGACTTTGTCCTCTGCCAGAGAAGCCAGTCACACATATATAAATGGAATTAGTTTATTAGTTTAATAAAGTGGAATTAAAACGAGCTGTAACATAAGACCAAACTATTTATTGACTTGACATTTGCTGAGCAGATATTGTGGGCCAGGCACTGTACTAGGAGCAAGGGATACACAGCAGAGAAGAGAGAAAAAATCCTACGCTTATGGAGCTTATATCCCAGTGAAGGAGGCAGAGAAGTAAGAATTACAATATAGTGTGACAAGAGTGTTAAGAGGGGTCAGCAGACTGAGATTTGGGAGCAAAGAAGGAAGAATGTTTAACTAACTGACATTTGGGGAATCTGGAAACACTTCCGAGAGAAAGCTCCATCTCGGCCGGGCGCGGTGGCTCACACCTGTAATCCCAGCACTTTGGGAAGCCGAAGTAGGCAGATCACTTGAGGCCAGGAGTTCGAGACCAGCCTGGGCAACATGGCAAAACCCTGTCTCTACTAAAAATACAGAAATTAGCTGGGTGTGGTGGCACACACCTGTAATCCCAGCTACTCGGGGAGCTGAGGCAGGAGAATTCCTTGAACCCAGGAAGCAGAGGTGGCAGTGAGTCAAGATCTCACTACTGCACTCCAGCCTGGTTGACAGAGCAAGATTGTGTCTCAAGAAAAAAAAGGAAGTGCCATCTCAACCACAGCTGCCACGTGGCATGGCTACAATGTGAATGTTGTGCATTACCAATTGTAACAGCCCAGGCTGAAGGATAAATAGGAGTTAGCCAATAGTACTTAGCAGGTGTGGAGAACCAAAGGTGGTTCAAAATGGCTAGAGTGCAAGGGCCAACTGGCAAATGTGGATGGAGGGAGCATGAGAGTTGGAAACACATCATTTTGCAAATATCATTATAAAGATTGGATGGGCCAGATGTGGTGGCTCACGCCTGTAATCCCAACCCTTTAGGAAGCTTAGGTGGGAGGATCACTTGAGGCCAGGGGTTCAAGACCAGCCTGGGCAACACAGCGAGACCCTGTCTCTACAAAAAATTAAGAAGATAAGCTGGGCACGGTGGTGCAAGCCTATAGTCTTAGCTACTCAGGAGGCTGAGGTGGGAAGATCACTTGAGACCAGGAGTTTGAGGCTCCAGTGAGCTGTGATCGTGCCACTGCACTCCATCCTGGGGGACAGAATGAGACCCTGTCTCAAAAAGAAAAAAATATCGGATGAAACACAACATGCCAAAATCTGTGGGATACAGTAAGAGCAGTACTAAGAGGAAAGTTTATACCAATAAGCAACTATATCAAGAAAATATAATGATTTCAAATAACCCAACAATGCACCTCAAAAAACTGGAAAAGTGGCTGGGCGCAGTGGCTCACACCTGTAATCCCAGTACTTTGGGAGGCCGAGACGGGCAGATCAGGTCAGGAGATTAAGACCACCATCCTGGCTAACACGGTGAAACCCCGTCTCTACTAAAAAAAATACAAAAAATTAGCCGGACGTGGTGGTGGGCGCCTGTAGTCCCAGCTACTTGGGAGGCTGAGGCAGGAGAATGGTGTGAACCCGGGAGGTGGAGATTGCAGTGAGCCGAGATCGTGCCACTGCACTCCAGCCTCGGCGACAGAGCGAGACTCTGTCTCAAAACAAAACAAAAACTAGAAAAGCAAGAACAAACCAAACCCAAAATTAGTAGAAGGAAAGAAGTAATAAAGGCCAGAGCAGAAATAAATACAATTGAGACTTAAAAAAATATACAAGATCAATGAAATGAAAAGTCAGTTTTCCACTAAAGAACTTATCCATGTAACCAAAAAACAACCTGTACCCCAGAAAACTACTGAAGTTTTTTTTAAGTTGGTTTTTGAAAAGATTTAAAGAAACAACAGGCCGGGGCATGGTGGCTCATGCTTGTAATCCAAGCACTTTGGGAGGCCGAGGTGGGCGGATCACCTGAGGTCAGGAGCTCGAGACCAGCCTGACCCACGTGGTGAAACCCCATCTCTACTAAAAATAAAATAAAAATAAAAATTAGCCGGGCGGTAGTGGCGCGCACCTGTAATCCCAGCTCCACTCGGGAGGCTGAGGCAGGAGAATCGCTTGAGCCCAGGAGGTGGAGGTTGCAGTGAGCCAAGATCATGCCATCTAAAAAAAATGCTGTGGGAATGTTCTTTAGAACATTTTTTTCCTCTCAAGTACAGGAGCTACTCTAGGGTCAGGTATTGCATTTAGCTTTTTTAAAAATCTGGAACAGGATATCTCTATTCTTAGGAAATATACACTGAAGTGTAGAGGTAAAGGACCATGATATATACAACTTATTCTCAAATGGTTCAGAAAAAGTGTGTGTGTTTATAGTATGCATATAAAATGTATATACATAATGTGTATATATTATGCGTGTATGTGTATATGTGTATATATAGTGTGTATGTATAAAATGTATATACATAATGTGTGTGTGTATCTGTATGGAGAGAGAAAGAGCGAGAAAGAGAGAGAGAACACAAATGATAAAGGAAATGAGATAAAATGTTAAAAGCAGATGAATCTGGGTAAAGATTATACAAGTGTTCCTCGTGCTCTTTTTATTTTTGCACATTTTGTAAATTTGAATTTTTTTTTATTTTTATTTTTTTGATGGAGTTTCACTCTGTTGCCCAGGCTGGAGTGCAGAGGTACAATCTTAGCTCACTGCAACCTCCGCCTCTCAGGTTCAAGTGATCCTCCTGCCAGCTCCTTTTTTTCTTTTTTTTTTTTGGCATTTTTGGTAGAGACACGGTTTTGCCATGTCAGCCAGGCTGGCCTTGAACTACTGAGCTCAGGCAATCCACCCACCTCGGCCTCCCAAAGTGCTGGGATTACAGACGTGAACCACCGCGCCCAGCCTGAAATTACTTCCAAATAAAGAGTTTTTTCAGTATAGGACAGGAGCGGTGGCTCACGCCTGTAGTCCCAGCACTTTGGGAGGCCAGGGCAGGGGGATCACAAGGTCAAGAGATCGAGACCATCCTGGCCAACATGGTGAAACCCCGTCTCTACTAAAAATGCAAAAATTAGCTGGGCATGGTGGCGCATGCCTGTAGTCCCAGCTACTCGGGAGGCTGAGGCAGGAGAATCGCTTGAACCCAGGAGGCAGAGGTTGAAGTGAACCGAGATCGTGCCACTGCACTCCAGCCTGGCGATAGGGTGAGACTCTGTCCCAAAATAAATAAAAATAAATAAATAAAAATAAAATAAAAAAGTATGGCAAGACACAGAGTACCAAGGATTGGGGAGGGAGTGGTGAGAAATGAAAGCAGCAGCTAGTTCTTGAAGAGACCTGCTCACCATGGTCAGAATCTGGACTTCGGGGCAGTAAAAGGTATATTCCCAAAGGAGTGAAAGGAGCCAGGCATGGTAGCTCATGCCTGTAATCCCAGCATTTTGGAAGGCCGAGGTAGGAAGATCTCTTGAGGCCAGGAGTTCAAGACCAGCCTGGGCAACATAGAGAGACCCCGTCTCTACAAAAAAATACAAAAATTAGCCAGGTGTGGTGGCATGCACCTGTAGTCCCAGCTACTCCGGAAGCTGAGGTGAGAGGATCGATTGAGCCCAGGAAGTCAAGTTTCAGTGAGCCATGATCACGCCACTGCACTCCAGCCTGGGCAACAGAGCAAGACCCTGTCTCCAAAAAGCAAACACAGGACAGAAAACGAAAAGGGTGTAGGGGAAGGGGTTGACCTTGGAGGAAGTACCAGGATAGAGAAAAGATGGGCATTTTGCAGGCTGAGTAGAAGGATGCATGGTGGTCATCTTCTTAGCTCTGGTTATGTTTGAGCGACACATCATAGTACAGATACAAAGATGAATGAGGCACGGTGGGCTCTTCTCAAGAAGTCTGGTGGTGTCACATCCTGGAGGACTGGTTGCGGCAGTGTCCTGGAGATGTCAGAGGCGGCCACAGAAGGGCATGGGCTTCAATGTCACCTTGCAGGACTGGAGAGGGGTTGGTGCAAGCTATATCTTATAGGGGGCTGTCTCTCCAGCTGGCCTAGAGGATGGGGGTTAAGAAGAGACTTGAATTTTGTAAGAGAAAAAGCCTCCCTCAGACTCTGAAGAGGATCAGGATCCGCCCACCCAGAGGAAGAAATGCGTGGCTCTGTCAACTTTTCAGGTCATAGGTCTTGAGTGGGAGAATTGGAGCCCTTTTTCAACCCCACCCCCAAATTTCCTCTTGCCAGTTTCTTTCTCCCTCCTGGAAGGAAGCCTGGACACCACATTCTGGGAGATCATAACTCTCCCCCTGAGAGCTATTTGCTGGCTCTCCCCACAGAAAGACCTTGGGAGGGAAGCACAGTCACCTGTCATGGCAGGAGCTGGCAAGCTGAGACCGCTCCCTTCCACTGGCCCTGCCTTCTTCAGGGCCGGGCTTCCTCATGGGCTGTCCCTTCAGAACCCAGCCCACACCTTTTCAGGAAGCCACTCCCCACAAATCCCCTCTGGTCCTATGGACATGAGCATTACCCTTCTCTGGGCCTTCCCCTGACTTCCTCATTGGTGTCAATTTTTTTTTTTTTTTTTTTTTGAGACGGAGTGTTGCTCTTGTTGCCCAGCCTGGAGTGCAGTGGCGCGATCTCGGCTCACTGCAACCTCCACTTCCCAGGTTCAAGCAATTCTCCTGCCTCAGCCTCCTGAGTAGCTGGGATTACAGGCATGTGCCACAATGCCCAGCTAATTTTGTATTTTTAGTAGAGATGGGGTTTCACCATGTTGGTCAGACTGGTCTCAAACTCCTGACCTCAGGTATTCCGCCCGCTTTGGCCTCCCAAAGTGCTGGGATTACAGGCATGAGCCACCGCGCCCAGCCTCAAAACTTTCTTCTCAGTTCACATTCCTTCCTTTCTGCCAATGCCAGTAGGGTGAATCAGATAACCTAGAGTGGTGAGCTAGCTAATATGGCAGTGCTGTCCCCAGAAACTACTGGAATAAGGGGGAACATCAGGCACCTACAACCTGGAGAAAGACTTGTCAGGCAGGTCTGCTTCCTGCTGCCTTGGGCACTTCCTTCGGGACTGGTTTGTTGAGAGGGTTGAGAATGGATTGGAGGGTGGGGTGGGGATATTCGGGGAACTAGAGGCAGGAAAGCTCATCAGGAGGCGTTGCTGCACTTCCACATAGATGGGGGCCTGACCCGAAGTAGTGACTGTGCATGGAGAGCGAGGTTGTTGAAGTGAAAACGTGAAGGCTAGAACAGGCCTGACTTGATGACTAGGCCTATGGGAGTGTGAGACTAGGGTGTGCCCAGATTTCCTGCTTGGCCAGGTAGGTGAGTGGCAGTGCCACTTATTGAGAAAGGGATCATCAGGCAGGACAAACTGTGAGTTTGAGGGGGAAGGAAAGGATGACAAGTTGTGTTGGGTAGATTCAATTTGAGTTGCCTATAGGACATGTAAGTGGGGCTGTCCAGGAGGCACTTGGATGGGAGTGTGTGTGTTTCGAGCACAGAAGCAAAGTCTGGTCTGGAAACAAGAGTATTAATTTTCTCTCTCTCACTGTTTCTCTCTCCTTCACACACACACGCGCGCGCGCGCACACACACACACATGTGCAAACACCAGAACTTTCAAAGCTAGGTGCACTCACAGGGTCATTAAGCCCAGGACATGTTGACAAGGGTGTGGAGGTGTCATCCTCGGGGACATGCAGGGAGGGTTCCTGGACAGTGATTTTTACATCATCTCCTTAATTGTCCATAACCATAACCATGATCCATAGCCATAAGGACAATAGGAATTGTGATCCCCCAGAGATTTTTTTCCTACTGAAACTCCATAGTCACACCTCTTTGCAGACTTTATGGCAGGCCTTCCCTTTTTTCCAAACCCCTGTGAATAGTGTCAGACAGCATCTGCGGGAGGATGTGTGTGAATGCTGGGATGCAGGGGGCATGGCAGGGAGTGGAGCACTTGTAATTCTGTTGAGGTTGGAGCCCTCCCCTTTCAGAGTGCATTGAGTCCTTAGTGTGTGCACCCTCACCCCGATCAATTCCCAATCCCTGTGTTGCAGGGAGGGCAGCACCACCTTCTCAGCCGCACAGGATATTCTCAGGCTGATGCCAAGAGCAAATCACTCCCAGCCAGCACACTTCTGCCAGCCTTGGTAGGCACAGCGTGTAGCAGTGCGCATGTGGGTGGGGACAGAGGTGACTTTTCTCATAGACTGGGAGAAAAAAAAAGGCATCTGAACTTCCTGGTTACAGAACATCCGGCTAGTAGAAACCTTTGTGTGTTTGTACGTGTCGGGCAGGGGGGGATTAGTGAGGTTCCCCTCCCTTCAAGTGTTAGCAATAATGAAGGACACTCTTTGTACAAGACGTCAAGATGAGAGCTTCCACACAGGACTCCACACTGTGCTTCTGTTTCACCAGGAAGAAATCTTGAATGTCAGCCAGGCTTGTACTCATCAATTCATTCAGCCAGTCTCTGAGGGCTGGTCCTTCTACTGAGTGCTGGCTAGGGTGGGGCTGAGGACTGTGCCCCTGGAGAGCTGCCAGCCTAGGTGCAGACACAGAACCTTCATTCATGCAATGACATCACAGCAGCCCATCACAACACTGCCCCAACTGCATCAGAGCAGTTGCACCTGATGGGTTTCCCAGGAGTTACCTGAGGAGCAAAGCCAAGTGCGTGTGGCCCAAAGTAGACAGCATATAGGGCCTGCACGCTGAGGACCGCCCCAAATGCTGGCCCAGCTTTTTCCACCAGGGAGGGTCAGATTCCAAAGCCGACAGCCACTCAGCATGAGGCCCAGACCCAAATTCCACTGCCAGCCACTTCTACTGCTGAAAAGGAAATAGGGCCGAAAATGTAGACTTCAAGGGCAAACACTGGATCACCCTTGGGAGCAGCTTCCAGAGCTCTGGGTAACATCCTGGAGGCAGAAGAGAAATGTTTGCCCTGCCCCCCAGCCCACAGTCTCCAGCATCACCAGCCTTTCTGGAAAGCCTTCCGAAGTCAATTTCAGCCCAGCCAGGAGCAGGGCCAAGTTGACAGAGGGCTGAGCCAGAGCTCCCCTGCACTCACACCTTGATCTTTCTCTTCCTCTTAGACTTGAGTGCTTGCCAGGTGTGCATTCCAGAGTCAATGCAAGTGTCCCTGGCTCTCTTCCACCCCTTCCCAGGCAAAAAGAGGCCACCCACCCATGGAAAAGCCACTGTTGTCAATCTGTCGCCAGAACTCTCGCTCAAGGTGGCAGTGAGGCTTTGGTGCCAGCTAGGGTTTGCTTTGGAATCCAGGAGCTCCCATCAAAGGCGGTGGGCTATGGGGTCCTGAATGAATGGCAAAGGGGCATGGGAGTAGGGATGAGGGTCATTCAGGACTTGGAAATATAGTTGGCCCCGGGTATGTGCTGGAGCTGGCTCCCTCTGGCCCATGAGAGCCAGATGCTATATTTTCAGAAGTTTTGTGAGTCAGTCATTAAGCATAGCACTTATTTTAAAATATATAAAATTACAATTAAATAAATTATATTAAAAACTAAGGTAATCAATGTCCCAAAACTCATCATCTCCTAATCATTTTACTTTTTTTTTTTTTTTTTTTTGAGATGGAGTTTCGCTCTTGTTGCCAGGCTGAAGTGCAATGGCACGATCTCAGCTCACCGCAACCTCTGCCTCCCGGGTTCAAGCGATTCTCCTGCCTTAGCTTTCCAAGTAGCTGGGATTACAGGCATGTGCCACCACGCCCGGCTAATTTTTTGTAGTTTTAGTAGAGACGGGGTTTCTCCATGTTGGTCTGGCTGATCTCGAACTCCCAACCTCAGGTGATCCACCCGCCTCGGCCTCCCAAAGTGCTGAGATTACAGGCGTGAGCCACTGCACCCGGCCTTCATTTTACTATTACCTGTGCTCTTCAGATGATTTATGTCTACAGTATCTGTAGAGTTGAAATACTGTATAATAGTGTGCAATTGTGTCTCTTCCCAACATCACATTGAAGTTAACTGCTTGAAATCAGCCACAGTGGGAACACTTACAACTCAGAAATCAGCAAATGCTATAAATCAGGCTTGATCTATTCTTTTGTTGTCTATCTAGAGGAAAGAAAGCAATAGAAACAATGTTAATAATGCAGATAAAACTCAAAGGTGTGCCATATCTATAGCTGTTAGATTGTGAATAATACCAAAAAATGACAAAATAGTCTTCCAGAGTTTGAAAACCACTAACCTATTCAGCAAGGAAATCAGCCAGGCACGGTGGCTCACACCTGTAATCCCAGCACTTTGGGAGGCTGAGGCTGGCAGATCACTTGAGGCCAGGAGTTCAAGACCAGTCTGGCCAACATGGCCAAACCCTGTCTCTACTAAAAATACAAAAATTAGCCAGGCGTGGTGCTGTGCGCCTGTAATCCCAGCTACTCAGGACGCTGAGGCACGAGAATCACCTGAACCCGGGAGGCGGAGGTTGCAGTGAGCCAAGATCACACTCCTGCACTCCAGCCTGGGCAAACACAGTGAGACTCCATTTAAAAAAAAAAAAAAAAGAAATCACTCACATTGTGGACAAATGAATGCAGTTCTGACATCATTGTTTCTCACTTAAATGAAAATATCAACCAACATGCATGTCAGAACTACATTTGTTCGGCCGGGCGTGGTGGCTCATGCTTGTAATCCCAGCATTTTGGGAGGCCGAGGCGGGTGGATTATTTGAGGTCAGGAGTTCGAGACTGGGCTGGCCAACATGGTGAAACTTTGTCTCTACTAAACATACAAAAAATTAGCCGGGCATGGTGGTGCACCCCTGTAATCCCAGCTACTCGGGAGGCTGAGGCACGAGAATTGCTTGAACCTGGGAGGCAGAGGTTGCAGTGAGCTGAGATCATGCTACTGCACTCCAGCCTGGGCGACAGAGTGAGACTCTGTCTCAAAATAATAGTAAAGTTCTGGGTAACAGTAGATTAAATGTTTATTTAATCCATTCATCCAACTAATATTTATTGAGCATCTACTATGTTTACTGAGTGTTGATTAGGTGTCGACCTGTAATATCAGCTACTCGGGAGGCTGAGGCAGGAGAATTACTTGAACCCAGGAGGCGGAGGTTGCAGTGAGCCGAGATCGTGCCACTGCACTCCAGCCTGGGCAACAAGAGCAAAACTCTGTCTCAAAAAAAAAAAAAAAACTACATTTGTTCATCAAGTGCAACCACAGATATAAGAGTTGGGCAACAATCGATGAAAGCATTCTGTGAGAATCACTTGGCTATATTGAATTTACAATAAATAATATTGTATATTTTATTGTTATGGCTAATTCGTGTACTATATATCCTTTACATAAGTAAAATTTATAATTAATTAGCTTATGTACATAAACACACAAAAACATACACATACCTTACCCCACCCCGAGAGCTGGTCGTTAAACATTTACAAACTCACCACTGGTTAAGCCCAAGGTTCACAACTACTTTGGCACCAGAAACACAAGGTTCAAAGGTCCCAGAGGTACTCCAACCCTGACCAGAACATGATGGAGGACAGACAACGTGGCTAGAAAACATCTATGTGTTAAAAAAGCAAAGCAAACAAAAACTTTTTTTTTGCTCTCACTAGGCCATAAACTCCATGAAGGTAGGAACTTCATCTCTGCCATTCATAGTGGTATCCTTGGCACCTAGTCAGCTCAATCATTTTTTTTTTTTTTGGTGTGTTTTGCTTTGTTTTGTTTGAGATGGAGTCTCCCTCTGTTGCCCAGGCTGGAGTACAGTGGCCTCATCTCAGCTCACCACAACCTCTGCCTCCCGGGGTTGAAGCGATTCTCCTGCCTCAGCCTCCCGAGTAGCTGGGGTTACAGGCATGCGCCACCATGCCCAGCTAATTTTTGTATTTTTTAGTAGAGACAGGGGTTCACTATGTTGGCCAGGCTGGTCTCGAACTCCTGACCTCGTGATCCACCTGCCTTGGCCTCCCAAAGTGCTGGGATTACAGGCGTGAGACACCGCGCCCAGCCAAAAGCCCATTACTGTTTTTTTTTTTTTTGAAACAGAGTCTCACTCTGTTGCCCAGGCTGGAGTGCAGTGACGCGATCCTGGCTCACTGCAACCTCCGCCTCCCAGGTTCGATCCATTCTCCTGCCTCAGCCTCCTGAGTAACTGGGATTACAGGCGTGCACCACCATGCCAAGCTAATTTTTTTTTTGTATTTTTGGTAGAGACGGGGTTTCGCCATGTTGGCCAGGCTGGTCTCCAACTCCTGGGCTCATGTGATCCACCCACCTCGGCCTCCCAAAGTGCTGGGATTACAGGCGTGAGCCACCATGCCGGGACAGTTTTTGTTTTTGTTTTTGAGACAGACTCCCATTCTGTCACCCAGGCTGGAGTGCAGTGGTGCGATCTCAGCTCACTGCAACCTCTGCCTCCCAGGCTCCAACGATCCTCCCACCTCAGCCTCCTGAGTAGCTGGGACTACAGGTGCTCACCACCACACCTGGCTAATTTTTGTATTTTTGGTAGAGACGGGGTTTCACCATGTTGGCCAGGCTAGTCTCAAACTCCTGACCTCAAGTGATCCACCCACCTCAGCCTCCCGAAGTACTGGGATTACAGGCGTGAGCCACCGCACTCGGCCTCAATCAGTTTTTCTAGAAAAAAATGAATGGCTCTTCTATGTCAGCTAACTTTGGTTTGACTTCTAACATCACCCGGGGATGGCCTTGAGTGGAGAGCCAGGCCTGCATTCCTCAGTCTAGAAATGGCCCTCTCCACGGGTTCCTTGCTTCCCTCTCAGTCCAGCTCGGCAAGGACTCTAGTTCCAGCATGCCTCCTTGATGCCTGCCAGGAAGAGCCACTGCTTTACTTCCTGAACACTGGCATTGAATTAAAACCTAGCTGGTTCCCCAGAAGGTGGCCCAGGCTAGCTAGATGCCTCTGCCCCTTGTTCCTGGATCTGACAAACCAAACCACTTTGGTCTAGCTGCCAACTGTGGCTGTGTGGACAGAATTAAAAGAGGTCATGGGAGGATGTAAGGAGAGTTAAAGCAATGAGGGAAGTCTAGAAAAATAAATCCAAAATGGGAAGTCATTTGCTTTGGGAAAAAAAGCATAGACCTGTCTCCCTGACTAGAAACCTAGGAGGCTTTCCAGTTCTATCAACCACTTAGTAGCTGTAGACCTCGGACAAGTCGCTTTAACTTTCTGATCCTCAATCTGCTTACGTAGAAAAAGACATAAAAAAGGCTATTCCAGAAAATCTCAGTTCCCTCACCCTCCAGTTTTGCTGGTCTTGAGGGCAACTGCTAACAGACTCCTGGAAGGAATCCTTTTTTTTTTTTTTTTTTTTTTCTGAGTCAGAGTCTCACTACGTTCCCCAGGCCAGAGTGCAGTGGCACAATCTCAGCTCACTGCAACCTCCACCTCCCAGGTTCAAGCGATTCTCATGCCTCAGCCTCCAGAGTAGCTGTGACTACAGGCGTGCGCCACCACGCCCGGCTAATTCTTCTATTTTTAGTAGAGACGGAGTTTCACCATGTTGGCCAGGCTGGTCTCCAACTCCTAGGCTCACGTGATCCGCCTGCCTCAGCCTTCCAAAGTGTTGGGATTTACAGGCGTGAGCCACCACACCCGGCCGGGAATTCTTACATACCAGAAGAAGGGCATCATTTCTTCTGGTATATATACTTTCTTTGGGAAAGGTGTGTTTTGTGGCAAGTGGGTAAGGGGTTGTTTGTTGATTGGTTTATTTTTTAGAGATGGGGTCTCGCTATGTCACCCAGATTGACCTCGAACTTCTGGGCTCAAATAATCCTCCGCCCTCAGCCTCCTGAGTATCTAGGACTATAGGCATGCACCACCACACCTAGCTTGGACAGGTGTGTTTTTATTTTCATTTTTTTTCACTTTTTTTATTGTTTTAATTTTTTTTATTTCAATGGCTTTTGGCGTACAAGTGGTTTTTGGTTACATGGATGGATTATATAGTGGTGAATTCTGAGATTTTAGTGCACCCATCACCCAAGTAGTGTACATTGTATCCATTTTACAGTTTTTTATCCTTCACCCACTCCCACCCTCCCCTTTCTGAGTCTCTAGTGTCCATCATACCACTCCACATGCCTTTGTGTACTGATAGCTTAGCTCTCACTTCTGAGTGAGAACATACAGTATTTGGTTTTCCATTCCTGAGTTACTTCACTTAGAATAACAGCCTCCAGCTCCATCCAAGTTGCTGCAAAAGACATTATTTCATTCTTTTTCTTTTTCTTTTTTTTTCTTTTTTTGTTTGGAGATGGAGTTTTGCTCTTGTCACCCAGGTTGGAGTGCAATGGCTCGATCTCAGCTCACTGCAACCTCCGCCTCCCGGGTTCAAGTGATTCTCCTGCGTCAGCCTCCCAAGTAGCTGGGATTACAGGTGCTTGCCACCACGCCTGGCTAATTTTTGTATCATTAGTAGAGATGGGGTTTCACCACGTTGGCCAGGCTGGTCTTGTACTCCTGACCTCAGGTGATCCGCACACCTCAGCCTCAGGAGAATCACTTGAACCCGGGAGGCAGAGGTTGCAGTGAGCCGAGATCATGCCACTGCACTCCAGCCTGGAGGGCAAGAGCAAAACTCTGTCTCAATAATAATAATAATAATAATAATAATCATGGCCATTCTGGCTGGGGTAAGGTGGTATCTCATTATGGTTTTAATTTGCATTTCCCTGATGATTAGTGATGTTGAGCATTTTTTATGTGTGTGTTGGCCATTTGTATATCTTCTTTTGAGAAATGTCTCTTCATGTCATTTGCCCCCTTTTTAATGGGATTATTTGTTTGTTTGTTTTCTTGCTGATTTGTTTGAGTTCCTTGTAGATTCTGGATATTACTCCTTTGTTGGATGCATAGTTTGCAAATATTTTCTTCCATTCTGTGGGTTCTGTTTACTCTGATGATTTTTTCTTTTGCTGTGCAAGAAGCTTTTTAGTTTAATTAGGTCCCATTTATTTTTGTTTTTGTGGCATTTGCTTTTGGGGTCTTGGTCATAAATTCTTTGCCTGCCTAGGCAAAGAATGTCCAGAAGAGTTTTTCCTAGGTTTTCTTCTAGAATTTTTATGATTTCAGGTCTTAAAGTCTTTGATCCATCTCAAGTTGATTTTTGCATAAGGTGAGAGATAGGGATACAGTTTCATTCTTCTACATGGGGCTAGCCAGTTTGCCCAGCACCATTTATTGAATAGGGTATCCTTTCCCCAACTTACGTTTTCGTATGCTTTGTCAAATATCAGTTGGTTGTAAGTATTTGGCTTTATTTCTGGGTTCTCTATTCTGTTCCATTGGTCTAATATAACTACTTTTATTTTATTTTATTTTATTTTTATTATTTGAGACAGTCTCTCCCTGTCGCCCAGGCTGGAGTGCAGTGGCGTGATCTTGACCTACCGCAATCTCTGCCTCCCAGGCTCAAGTGATTCTCCTGCCTCAGCCTCCTGAGTAGCTAGGATTACAGGCACGCACCACCATGCCTGGCTAATTTTCATATTTTCAGTAGAGATGAGGTTTCACCATGTTGGCCAGCCTAGTCTCGAACTCCTGACCTCAGGTGATCCACAAGCCTCGGCCTCCCAAAGTGCTGGGATTACAAATGTGAGCCACCGTGCCCGGTTAATGTAACTACTTTTATATCAGTACTATTTTGTTTTGGTAACTATAGCCTTGTAGTATAATTTGAAGTCCAGTAATGTGATACCTCCAGATTTGTTCTTTTTGCTTAGGATTGCTTTGGCTATTCTGGCTCTTTTTTAGTTCCATACGAATTTTAGGATTTTTTCTGATTCTGTGAAAAATGATGTTGGTATTTTGATAGGAATTGCATTGAATCTGTAGATTGCTTTGGGCAGTATGGTCATTTTCACGATATTGATTCTACCCATCCATGAGCATAGAATGTGTTTCCATTTGTTTGTGTCGTCTATGATTTCTTTCAGCAGTGTTTTGTAGTTCTCCTTGTAGAGCTCTTCCAGAGAGGTATGTTTTTAATAAAATAACTTATCTTTAAATGGAAGCGAAAACGTGTGGAAAACATCCCAATTGGTGAGGCAGGGTGAAAAGAAATACTGCAATTTCTGAAAGCTTTGGATAAACTCACACCTGATAGTTTACCAAAGGACTCAAAGATGACATTTGGGTCTTCATGTTCCATGATGACCTTGTCTGAGTCAGAGGAATCCATGGCTCAGCCACAGGGTGGCATTTTATGTTCTTGTGTTCTCACATCCTTCAAACATCCTCACTGCTGCATATGCACGCCCACACCTTCTTCCCACATCCTGAAACCACTGCCCGAAGACAGGCCAGGTGATCGGCAAAATGAAGCCCCTCAGCTTCCAGTGAGCAGACAGAAGGCTTCTTCTCAGCCCCTCCTTCCGCTTGCTGCTTCCCAGGGGAGAGGCAGACTGTGGCCCTATGATTTTAGGAGCAGTCCCTGTCCCCAGTTGCAATATGGGTTCAACTCCCGACGATTTATTAGTCTTAGGCCTCTTGCTCTGTCCTATTTTATGATGTTCAGAACAACTCTATGAAAATGATAAGGCTGGCATTTTTCAATCCTGCCTCTACACTGCAGGTAGGGGTGAAGCCTCTTCAATATTGTTTTCCTGCTGGGCATGGTGGCTCACGCCTGTAATCCCAGCACTTTGGAAGGCTGAGGCAGGAGGACTGCTTGAACCCAAGAGGTCGAAGCTGCAGTGAGCCATGATTGTGCCATTGCACTCAGCCTGGGCAACAGTGAGACCCTGCCTGAGAAAGAAAAAAAAAAGTAGTGTTTTTTCTTACTACTTCTCTTTTCAGAATGCTTTCAACTGCCTGCTATTTTGAGTCCAAATTCGTGGCATGACCTTCAAAAACAAGTTATCATTAATTCAGCACTTACTATGTGCCAGGCGTTGAATCTCTTGTATCCCCTGAACCTAGTAACAACTGTAGGACAGGCATGCCACTATCTTTCAAATGAGTGAATACATCCTCAGAACAGCCAGAAAAGCAGGTATTATTATTCCCCATTCTATTAATGAGGAGACTGAGGCCTAGAGAAGTTAAGCCACTTGCCTGAGGTCACAGTTAATAAGAAGAAAAATCAAGATTCAAACCCAGGTCTGTCTGATTCTAAATCTTGGGGATGCTATATATAAAAATATATATATATAAAATATATAAATATATATAAAAATATATAAAATATATATAAATATAAATATATATATAAATATATATAAATATATAAATATATATAAATATATATAAATATATATATAAATATATATATATAAATATATATATAAATATATATATAGAAATATATATATAAATATATATATAGAAATATATATATAAATATATATATATATAAATATATATATCTTATTATTTTATTTTATTTTGAGATGGAGTCTTGCTCTGTCACCCAGGCTGGAGTGCAGTGGCATGACCTCTGCTCACTGCAACCTCTGCCTCCCGGGTTCAAGTGATTTTCGTGCCTCAGCCTCCCCAGTAGCTGGAACTACAGGCGTGCATCACCACACACAGCTAATTTTTGTCTTTTTTGGTAGACACGGGGTTCCACCATGTTGCCTAGGCTGGTCTCAAACTCCTGGCCTCAAGTGATCCACCCACTTCGGCCTCCCAAAGTGCAGGGATTACAGGCGTGAGCCACAGTGCCCAGCAATATATGGCTTTTTAAGTCTCCTCCACCCTCAGCCTCCAGAGAGCAGACAGACAGGAACGTTCTGGCCTAGCAGACACAGCCCTGTGATATTTTTGGTTCCAGTTATTACCGTGGAGATGGTTGCAGCTTTCTAGGCAGACGGAAGCACGCCAGCTGCCCCATCTACAGACACCGCCCTCCACAAATAGCTTATCAAACCCTGAGGATTGCAATATAATAAAGCAGCTGCCCCTGGGAACTCCCACAGCCTTCCCAGGATACACACCGTTGGCCAGCCCCAACCGCTGGTCCACCCCTGGAAGAAGGACTTCTTGGAAAACCTGGTGTTAGAAGGATTTCCTTCTAGGTAGCTGCTGTGCAGCCAGTAACCAGGGCTGCTCTCAGGGAGGATGGCTCCACCTTTCATTGTGCGGGCCTCCCTGTAGCCAGCTCTGCTCCTGTGGAACCTACTGACCTCTTGTGGGCAGAGTGTAAATGCACTGCAGCTGGACAGCCTCAGAGGGTGCAGGCTTCAGCCAGCTCCTCAGTTTGATTTGTCTCTGACAATGCTGGAGTGTGCTGGTCTCTTGACCTCGCTGCGCCTTGGTTTCCTCACCTATACAATGGGGAATAAACAAAGATCCCTGTCCTACTTGAAAACATGAGAAAATACTTTTTTTTTTTTTTGAGACAGAGTCTCGCTCTGTTGTCCAGGCTGGAGTGCAGCGGCACAATCTTGGCTCACTGCAACCTCCGCCTCCCAGATTCAAGCAATTCTCCTGCCTCAGCCTCCTGAGTAGCTGGGATTACAGGCACGTGCCACCACGCCCGGCTAATTTTTGTATTTTTAGTAGAGATGGGGTTTCACCATGTTGGTCTGGCTGCTTTCAAACTCCTGACTTTGTGATCTGCCCGTCTCGGCCTGCCAAAGTGCTGGGATTACAGGTGTGAGCCACCGCACCCGGCCGAGAAAAGGCTTTAATTGGGGGGAAATATATGGGTAAATTCAAGATGCCAAGGTCCCAGGTGGGCACTCACAAAATTGCAGTACCTGACCAGAATGATTAGATATTATCCAACAGTGCTCATTAACCTTTTTAAGTCTGCAGCAGACACAGAAAATGGTATTTGTGTTGCACAAAGAAGGAGGCTTCTTGTGGCCAGAGCTGCCCCAGGCTCAGCCCAGCTACCCCAAAGGCTGAGAGCAGCAACATCTCAGGATTCCTGGAATCTTTTTGCAGCACGTGGGGTTGACAGATGTGACTGTATTATACAAGCAGTTGCAGAAGCAGTGAGCATTGTCAGGATTCTCTTTCTCCTCTTTCCATATAAGTCAGTTAACAAAACGTTTGGGTGGGTGGCCCTACCTCTTAGACACCCACAGAGTCCATAGACACAGGTAGAAACCATCATTGCACAGTTGGGCAAGGGTCTTATATGCCTGGCCCAGGCACAAGGCAGGGTTCCACAGGCTCTGGATCCTTTGTGCTTCTTTTGTAATGCAGAGAAATTAAGAGATCACAGCAGATTGCGTTTTGGGATAATCTGGGTCTGTCAGATACCAAAGAGCCTCCTGTCTCCCGTCAAACCTCGTTTCCTTTTCTCCTGCTGTCTACTTGCACTTCACTGACTCATTCATCCAACAAGCACTTAATGAGTGGCAACCAAGCACCAAACCTTGTGCCAGGTCGTGGGATTACAGGATGAAACTGTTGCCTTCAAGGAACTCAGTCTCATAGAAAGACAGACACAGAAAGAGAGGCACTGGATAGGCTGCAAGAGATCCAGTGGATGTCTGTAAAGAGGAGAGGAAGTGCGAGGGCCTAAGTCAACCTCAGAGAGTCGGGGACACTTGTAAAGACACCTGAAGATTAAATAAGGGGTGGGGGAGGGAAGAGTAACCAGGGAGGAACAAGGCAGCTTTGCAGAGAGAAGAACATATGCAAAGGAGGCCCCAAGACATGACAGAATGAAGCATGTTCAAAGCACTTCAAGTAGCCCAGTTGTGCTAGAATATAAAGTGCTAGATGGGGCGGGGGCGATGGAACCAGACAGGCAAGGGCCATATGAGAGGGGTGCCAATTGAAGGGGTTTTTATTCAATACTTCATCATTTATTAAATAGTTCAGCCACAGGCACGGTGGCTTACGCCTGTAATCCCAGCACTTTGGGAGGCTGAGGTGAGTGGATCGTCTGAGGCCAGGAGTTTGAGAGCAGCCTGGTCAACGTGGCGAAATGCCTCTCTACAAATATACAAAAATTAGCCGGGTGTGGTGGTAGGCTCCTGTCGTCCCAGCTACTCAGGTGGCTGAGGCATGTGAATCGCCTGAACCCAGGAGACAGAGGTTGCAGTGAGCCAAGATCACACCACTGCACTCCAGCCTGGGCAACAAAGTGAGACTCCATCTCAAAAATAAATAGATAAATAAATAAAGGCAACAGGGGGCCACTGGGGCATCTTAAACAGAAGAATGCCATGATCCAAATTACATTTTTTTTTGAGATGGAGTCTTGCTATGTTGCTCAGGTCAGCCTTGGCATCCTGGGCTCAAGATATCCTCCTGCCTCAGCCTCCTGAGTAGCTGGAACTACAGGCACGTGCCACCAAATTACTTTGGTTGCTGGGGAGTAAGTAATAAGGGAGAGAGATTGTGCTGAGAGAAATCTGTTTTCTGGCTTGAGTAACCAGATACATAGTAGCATTCACTGAATCCGGGAACACAGGGAGGACCCAGTTTGAAGCAGGGAATGAAGACAAGAGCCATTGTGAATACACTGGGTTTGAGATACCTGTAAGACATGAACGTAGGGGTGTCTAATAGTCAGTTGGATATAAAAGTGTTTCATGGGTAGGCACAGTGGCTCACACCTGTAATCCCAGTGCATTGGGAGGCAGAGCGGGGAGGATTGCTTGAAGCCAGAAATTTGGGGCTGTAGTGGGCAATGATCACACCATTACACTCCAGCCTCTGCGCTCCAAGCTGGGTGACAGAGCAAGACCCTGTCTCAAATAAATAAATAAAGTAAGTAAAATAAAAAAATAAAGTGGGAGAGGGCCAGATGCAGTGGCTCACGCCTGTAATCCCAGCACTTGGGGAGGCCCAGGCGGGTGGATCACTTGAGGTCAGGAGTTCGAGACCAGCCTGGCCAACATGGCGAAACCCCGTCTCTACCAAAAAATACAAAAATTAGCCAGGCGTGGTGATGGACACCTGTAGTCACAGCTACTCAGGAGGCTGAGGCAGGAGAAGCACTTGAACCCAGGAGGCGGAGGCTGCAATGAGCCGAGATTGCACCACTGCACTCCAGCGTGGACAATAGAGTGAGGAAACAAGAAAAAAAGAAAGAAAGAGGGGGAGAGGGAGGGAGGGAGGGAGGAAGGAAGGAAGGAAGGAAAAGAAAGAAAAGAAAGTGAGAGAGGGCCAAGTGTCCTAGAAATGAAGGGAAGAGGGGATGGCCATCGGAGCCACACTCACATAGAAGTCAAATAAGACAGGGCTGAAAAAGGAGAACCATTTCAGCAGTGATAGAGACCGAAGCAAGATCACAGTAGGCCTCTTCAAGAAGCTTAGACTGTGAAGGGGAGGAAAGAATGAAAGCTAGAAGTAGGCTCTGTGTCAAAGGTTTTTGTTGAAGGCATTAGTTCAAATGTACATGCTGAGGAGGAGAGATGGAGGAAGAGGGGAAGGTTGAGGCTTCAGGAAAGAGAGGAGGTAAGTAATAGAGCAAAGTCCAAGGGGAAGTGAGGAGGACTGAACTGAATACATGGGGGAGGTGGGTGTCAGCCCGGGGCAGGAGGAGGGAGTTAGGGGAGGGGGAGAGGGTGGTGCAGGTTGGATTTGCTGAGCAGACTCTGAGATGGAGATTAGCATGCAGGAGGTTTCTTAGGGAGTGCTCTTGGGATCATCACGCGTGGAAAGGAAGGAATGGAAGCAGGACTGGAGAAAGGAGACATTGGGCTGCAGTGCAGATTCAACAAAGGCCTCAGCCAGACCTATGGGAAGCTCTGAAGCTAAGAGTGGAGACAAGGGGGCCAGGCCTTTATATCCCCACATCAGTCATTCATTGGACATAGGCTGCCCTGGGAAGGAGGCATGCCCTTGGGCAAAGTGGGTTTCTTCAGCTGAGGCTGTCCCCAAAGGGGTCCACCAGCTTAGGGCTCTCTACTGTTAGGCACTGAGTCTTTCTGTTGTGAAGATCAGGGAAGCACATTGCAGTGTCTCCTATAGAGAGGAAGGGGGCGCTATTGCATTTGAGTTAAATCTGCAGCCCAGCTGGTGTGAGGCTGAAATTCACGCTGTTGGCTTCAATTTTGCTCCGTGAAGATGGAAACCAATCTTTCTGATGAAAAGGGGGCTAGCTGGGGTTGGGGGCTAGAGGAGAGTGAAATGATGATGAAATGGCTGCTTCAGGACACTGAAGATGCGCTGACCAGGGACATACAATAGGATTGCCAAGCGATGTTAGGGTCTTAGTTGAAACTAAAAAAATCATTTTAGCAGGCCCAAACAGTGTCGCGATTTCAAGGCTCTGTCATTCTTGGTCACTTGGATATCTGTCCTTCCTCCTATGGATTTTTGTTAGTTTTTATGAGGAAATGTCTATATTATTTAGAGGAGAATATTTTGTGAGACCGTGTTCCTAAATTCTGCAACTTTTTACCTAAACTACTTCCTGAACCAGGCCTAAATTCAAGGCCTTCAGTATATAATTATAATTTTCGCTACAACAATCGTTGCTGATGCTAATGATGACAATCTTGCTAGTGGCAAACAAAACTGTGTGGATATTAAAATATTATAAACCAATTAGAAAACGACTTCAGGCCTGACAATAAAGAAGATAAACACTTGTCTACAAGTAGACAAATAAAAATCAGGATTAAATCTAATTAGCAGGCAAATACAAAATGTAGAAAATTACAAAGGAAAATGAAATTTGAAGCTTCAAGGAAAAAAAACACTGCTATAATAACGAAATATAGAACAGGTGGTTCATCAGGTACTAGAGTGACAATAGACAAGTACACCATCCAATTAAACAATCGGCTTTTAAAATCCATACAGGAATTATGTGGATGATCATTCAAAAACAATGTCTCACTGTTCTGTGAAGAAAGGGTCCCCCACATGAGGGGGAGCAGTTATAATGAGAATTCACTAGGCCTAAAGTGTAGGTTAGGTAACCAACCGTGCCTTGCTCACGAAACCAGCTTGTTATTCCAGAGTAACTATGAGCAAGCAACAACCATGTTCATAGTAGCAGTAGCAATACGGTTCTTTCGTTTTGTTTTTTTTTGAGACGGAGTTTCACCTCTTGCTGCCCAGGCTGGAGTGCAATGGTGCAATCTTGGCTCACTGCAACCTCCGCCTCCTGGGTTCAAGTGATTCTTGTGCCTCAGCCTCCCGAGAAGCCAGGATTACAGGCGCCTGCCACCACGCCCAGCTACTTTTTGTATTTTTAGTAGAGACAGGGTTTCACCGTGTTGGCTGGGCTTGTCTCGAACTCCTGACCTCAGGTGATCCGCCTGCCTCAGCCTCCCAAAGTGCTGGGATTACAGGAATGAGCCACCACGCCCGGCCAACAATACAGTTCTTAGGGAAAAAATGAAATGTCCAGTTCAAGAATAAAATCAACATTCATGATGGGGCCTCACTCGGCCTTCCTGCGCAGATTTGTCACCGAACATACATTTCAACAAAGGCTTTGGTGCCCAAGTGACTCCAATTATAGAAATTTTAGGACATAAAGGATGGAAGACCTATAGGGAAACTCTTTAGGAGGAATTAACCAGGTGTACCTTAAAATCACTCTAGGGCCGGGTGCAGTGGCTCACGCCTATAATTCCAGCACTTTGGGAGGCCGACATGGGTGGATCACTTGAGGCCAGGAGTTCGAGACCAGCCTGGCCAACATGGCGAAACTCCATCTCTACTAAAAATACAAAAATTAGCCAGGCGTGGTGGTGCACCCCTGTAATCCCAGCTACTCGGGAGGCTGAGGTGGGAGAATCGCTTGAACCCAGGAGGCAGAGGTTGCAGTGAGTCAAAATCATGCTACTAATTAGGAGATATACCTAATGTAAATGACGAGTTAATGGGTGCAGCACACCAACATGGCACATGTATACATATGTAACAAACCTGCATGCTGTGTACATGTACCCTAGAACTTAAAGTATAATAATAATAAAAAATCATGCTACTGCACTCCAGCCTGGACTACAGAGTTAGACTCTGTTTCAAAAAAAAAAAAATCACTCTAGATATGAGGGCAGTCGGTACTCTTTCCAGCCCAACTTTTAGAGAACAGCTGGAGATACCCACAGCCTCCAACGGTGGAACACTTCCAGCAAGTATAATCTTACAGCTCTTTTCTACCAGCCTGCCTGACCACGAGGCACTAATCCCAGGAGCTCCAACTACTGTTCCCCAGTCCTTTACCCCCTATCTCAGAAAGACACACATGTACTGTCAACTTAAATAACAGAAAGAGACTCTCTAATAGAAAATGACATTTATTCGGGAATAGGGCATTGCAATGGGAATAATAACACCATAGTAAACTATGTGCATATTCAGGGAGGTAAAGGAAGACAAAGGCTTTTAAAGGAAAAATGGGCCAGGCGTGATGGCTCACGCCTGTAATCCCAACACTTTGGGAGGCCGAGGCGGGCAGATCACCTGAGGTCAGGAGTTCGAGACCAGCCTGACCAACATGGAGAAACCCCGTCTCTACTAAAAATACAAAATTAGCTGGGCATGGTGGCACATGCCTGTAATCCCAGCTACTTGGGAGGCTGAGGCAGGAGAATCGCTTGAACCTGGGAGGTGGAGGTTGCAGTGAGCCAAGATCACGCCATCGCACTCCAGCCTGGGCAACAAGAGCGAAACTCCATCTCAAAAAAAAAAAAAAGGAAAAATGAGGATTATATAGTTGTTTTTGAAATGATTATGCTTGGCTACAAAGATCAATAACAAGGGTGATGCCAGTCTGAGGCTGGACAGGCAGTTGCTGGGCAGATGTCCTTGCAGAAGTTTTTTTTTGTTATTTTGTGTGTGTGGTTTTTTTTTTTTTTTTTTTTTTTTTTTGAGATGGAGTTTTGCTCTTGTTGCCCAGGCTGGAGTGCAGTGGCATGATCTCAGCTTGCTGCAACGTCCGCCTCCTGGTTCAAGTGATTCTCCTGCCTCAGCCTCCCAAGTAGCTGGGATTACAGCTGCCCGCCACCACGCCCAGCTAATTTTGTATTTTTAGTAGAGATGGGGTTTCTCCATGTTGGTCAGGCTGGTCTTGAACTCCCGACCTCAGGTGATCCACCTGCCCAGCCCTCCTAAAATGCTGGGATTACACGCGTGAGCCACTGCGCCCGGCCAGAAGTATTTTTTGTGTAAGGTTGCAATGGTCATTGTGCAAGGTTGTGGTTTTTGTGGAGTTTTTTTGTGATAGTCTTGTTATAATACAAGTGTGAGAATCCTCTCTTCATAGCCTTGCCTAGCTCTATGTGTCAGGGCTTTTTAAAAAATATAAAAGTGACTCCATTTTGATTCTGACAACTTTCACAGTACACATGCACAGAAAAAGTACTGATGATCTTGGTGATCTTCTGAATCTCCAAGGATACCTACCTTACCATGTTCCAGACAATCTACTAAGGGCTTTGTGCTCATATTACCCCTTTCTTCCTCTCAAGAACTCTATAAAGCAGGTACTTCTATTATCCCCATTTTATAGATGAGGACATGGATGCACAAAGAGGTAACATGACTTACTTAAGATCTCAGCCAGTAAGTGACAGAGCCAGGACACAAACCTAGGCGATCTGATAGTAAGGCTGTACATTTCCCATAATGCTATGATGCCTCCCACATTTTGAGGACTAGACCAGTGATTCTTAACCATTCTTTTTTCATTGGTCCCTCTGAAAATTGGGTGAAATCAACAAATCCTCTCCCCAGAAAAATGCCCATCTGTTCACAAGCACACAGAACATATTTAATTTCAAGGAGCTTGGGGACTCCCTGAAGCTCATCCCTGAAGCCCATGGAGCCCAGGTTAAGAGCTTCTATTGTGTAGGCTAGCATGCTCTCGGGAAGCAATTTGGCCTAGACCCCACCCAACTCATCATACCCCTTGCTTCCCCTGGGAGAGCTCACCCCCTGTGCTTTAGGCTACTCTCATAGCTGAAGTTCAGAATGCTCTAGGGCTTTGTAACCTGGCTTTGTAACCTGACACTTGTGACCTCATATTTGTCCCAACATACTATGTCCATGCCATCTCCTGCTGCACCAGGATGAGGTCTCTACTGGGCTAGCCCGGCCCTGGTCCAGAGAAGATAAGCTCAAAGATTGTTCACAAAGAGAGCAGGGCATAGTGCTTCAACTCCAGAAACAGACAGGGAGGGAAATCAAGTTCCCTGGCAGAGCAAATAAAAACTGGTGATGCCCAAAAGCCAAGACTTGGAAGCAACCTAAGTGTCCATCAACAGGCAAATGGATAAAGAAAATGTGGTACATACACACAATGGAGCACTATTCAGCCACAAAAGAGTGAGATCCTGTCATTTCAATAACATGATAGAACTGGAGGGCATTATGTTAAGTGATATAAGCCAGGCACAGAAAGACAAACTTTACATGTTCTCACTTATTTGTGGGAGCTAGAAATGAATTCATGGAGAGAGAGAGAGTAGCAGGATAGTTACCAGAGGCTGGGAATGGTAGTGGGGAGTTGTGGGGGGGGAAGTGTGGATGGTTAATGGGTACAAAAAATAGAATAAGATCTAGTATTTGATAGCACAACAGTGTGACTATAGCCAATCATTTAATTGTACATTTTAAAATAACTAAAAGAGTGTCATTAGATTGTTTGTAATACAAAGGATAAACGCTTGAGGTGACGGATACCCCATTTACCCTGATGTGATTTTTACACATTGTATACCTATATCAAAATATCCCATATGCCCCATAAATATATACACCTACTATGCACCCACAAAAATAAAAAGAAAACTGGTGATGCCAAGGGCTCCCCAAACAATGGCCAGAACTGGAAGCACAGTCAGGAAAGGATACAAGTGGACACAGGTGGAAACCTGCTCTGGGGGCATCTAGGGTAGGTGCTGTGGTTTGGCCTCCCCAACCAGACATTCAGATTTGAGCTGCTCCAGAGCGCTCAGCAGGAAAGACATGTGAGATTCACATTTGAACTCAGAATAGGTCGGGGAAAACCACATTTGCGGTTCATTCATTCTGTCAACAGATGGTATTTAGCATTTGTTTTTTGTTGTTGGTTTTTGTTTTGTTTTGTTTTGTTTTTTGAGACGGAGTCTCGCTCTGTTGCCCAGGCTGGAGTGCAGGGGCATGATCTCGGCTCACAACCTCCACCTCCCAGATTCAAGCGATTCTCCTGCCTCAGCCTCCTGAGTAGCTGGGACTACAGATGTGTGCCACCATGCCTGGCTAATTTTTGTATTTTTAGTAGAGATGGGGTTTCACTATGTTGGCTGGGCTGGTCTCGAACTCCTGACCTTGTGATCCACCCGCCTCGGCCTCCCAAAGTGGTGGGATTACAGCCGTAAGCCACTGCGCCTGGCCTGTTTTTCGTTGTTATTTTTGTTTTTGAGACCAAGTCTCATTCTGTTGCCCAGGCTGGAGTGCAGAGGTATGATCTTGTCTCACTGCAACCTCTGCCTCCCGGGTTCAAGCGATTCTCGTGCCTCAGCCTCCCGAGTAGCTGGGATTACAGGCACCCGCCACCACACCCGGCTAATTTTTGTATTTTCAGTAGAGACGGGGTTTCACCATGTTGGCCAGGCTGGTCTCCAACTCCTGACCTCAGGTGATCCACCCACCTTGGCCTCCCAAAGTGCTGGGATTTATAGGTGTAAGCCACCGCGCCCGGACGGTATTTAGCATTTGTTTTCTTACCAAGCAGTTATCTGCCAGGCACTGTACTAAGTTAGCACTTTACAAATATCAACTCACTTAATTTTCACAAAACCATAATGAGATGAGTACTACTATTGTCCCCATTTTAGACACAGGGAACCTGAAGCACAAGAGAGATTAAGCGACTTGGCCAGTTACACAGCTAGTAAGTGACAGAGCCAGGACACAAATCTAGGCGATCTGATAGTAAGGATGTACATTTCCCATAATGCTATGATGCCTCCCACATTTTCAGGACCAGATCTGTGATTCCTAACCATTCTTTTTTCATCAGCAGAGTTGGGACTCAAACTCAGGCAGTCAGGCCTGCAGCACCCATGCTCTGAACCACCGTCTTCTGCAGCTAGTGTGATCCAGAGGCTTGGCTAGTTACTGGCAATAGAGCAGTGAACAGGCCAGACATGATCTCTGCCTTCAAGGTGTTTACATTCTAGAGTGGCCCCTGAGTAGTCAACAGGCAATTCCATCAAGTTATGATGAGTTCCATGATGGGGGTCCGGGAGGCTGTGAGTGGGCTCCATATTGGGCTGGGTTCTGGGCTCCAGAGCAGAAGCCAACAGGTTGTAGGGACACCTTTCTTGGGTTCAGGATCAAAGAGGCCAAACAGGAGTAGGGGAGCCATTTCTGATTGTGGGGCCTGCCTTTCAGCTCCCATTCTGAAGCTGGGAAACCAAACAGCTGTGAGTGAGTCTCACATCAGGAACAGAAGCAGCACAGGAACCAAACAAGCGTGGTCACTCCCGCCAGGGGTATCAGAACAGCAGATCCTACAGACCTGTTTCTTCATCAATCTCTCCTTGCAGAGACTACAAGCTCCCTGAGGGTAAGACCTAGGCCTGCCTTTCTCCCTCATTCTCTCAGTGCCCAGCACAAGGTTGGCACCTAATCAACACTCAGTAAACACAGTAGATGCTCAATAAATATTAGTTGGATGAATGGATTAAATAAACATTTAATCTACTGTTACCCAGAACTTTACTATTATTATTTTTTTTTTATTTTTTTTATTTTTTGAGACAGAATCTCATTCTGTCGCCCAGGCTGGAGTGCAGTAGCATGATCTCGGCTCACTGCAACCTCTGCCTCCCAGGTTCAAGTGATTATCATGCCTCAGCCTCCTGGGTAGCTGGGACTACAAGCATGTGCCACCACACCTGGCTAATTTTTTGTATGTTTAGTAGAGACGGGGTTTCACCATGTTGGCCAGGCTGGTCTCGAACTGCTGACCTCAAGTGATCCACCCGCCTCGGCCTCCCAAAGTGCTGGGATTACAAGCGTGAGCCACAACGCCCGGCCCGGAACTCTACTAGACTCTGGGGTATAGCAGTGAACAACAACAGAAAAAATCCCTGTCCCCACTAAACTTTTAGCTTATAGTGGGAGCACCAGACAATGAGCAAAATGAGCAAATATTTATATAGGGTTTTAGCTGAAAACTATAGGAGGAGAGGGGGATAGGAAGTATGAGGAGGTGATGAAATTTTAGATACAACGGTCAGCAAAATCCTCTGAGAAAATGACATTTTCTCAGACAAAATCAAGACCTGAAGGAAGTGAGGGCGGGCCGTTTGCAGATACCTGAGGAAAAAATGTCAAGGCAGGAATGTGCCTGGCATGTCTGAGGGCCAGGGAGGAGACCACTGTGGCTGGAGCAGAGTGAGCTGATAGGGACTGGAGTAGGAGTTGAGGTCAGAATGAATGAACAAGTGGAGATTGGGAATGGTACCAAGAAGCAGGGGAACCAAACCAGTTCCACAGCCAGAAGCCCTCCAAGTCCTGACTGGCCCCATGGGGAAAGGGAGAGGAGAGCCCCCACAAGAGTGCCTATTAACTCACACTCCTCCAGCTCCATTCCAAAGGCATGACTTGAGTCCCTACCCCATGCCCAGCCCTGAAACTCCTGGAAAAAAAGCAGGATATTCCTTGAACCTCCTCTTTCTCCTCAATTGGGAATAAGGGCTGAGCTGGCAGGAACAAGCTGAGATTGAGAATTGACCTGTAGAGCTAACACAGTCCACCCTTCCTCCAGAATATTCCATTTGTCCTTGGAGACAGCATGACGGAGCCATGATGGGCTCTGGCCATCTGTTCCCTCTGGTCCTTCTGAAAGAAAACACTTTCAGACCAGGCACCGTGGCTCATGCCTGTAATCCCAGCACTGTGGGAGGCTGAGGAGGGAGGATCATTTGAGGCCTGGAGTTTAAGACCAGCATGGGCAACATGGAGAAACCCTGTCTCTACAAAAAAAAAATATATATATATATACTCTCTATATATAGTATATATATAAGGTTGGTGCAAAAGTAATTGCAGTTTTTGTAACGTGATGGCAAAAGCCACAATTACTTTTGCACCAACTTAATATAAATATAGTTATATATATAATGCTTATACTTAAATATATAAAAGCCAGACGTGGTGGCACATGCCTGTTGTCCCAGCTACTTCGGAGGCTGAGGTTGAAAGGATCACGAGCCCAGGAGGTGGAGGCTGCCGTAAGCCAGCATCACGCCACTGTACCCTAGTGTGGGCAACAGAGTGAGACCTTGTCTCAAAAACAAAAACAAAAACAAAAAACACTTCCAATTAGAGTCTTTAGACAGCACATTTCTTTGAAAGTTCCACTTTTCCACCCTCCTCCCTCACTCTGGCCCCACCACCAGAGGCAAAAAGAGTCACTGGCACTGCCCTCCTTTTGGGATCCCTGTGTCCAAGGAGGTGGGCCTGCACTGTCCCCAAAGAGTTCCAAGGTCAAACTCTCCATTATCTAAAAAATGGTTTGGGCCGAGCACGGTGGCTCATGCCTGTAATCCCAGCACTTTCGGAGGCCGAGGTGGGCAGATTGCCTGAGGTCAGGAATTCAAGACCAGCCTGGCCAACATGGTGAAATTCCATCTCTACTAAAAATACATCATTAGCCAGGCATGGTGGTGGGCATCTGTAGTCCCAGCTACTTCGGAGGCTGAGGCAGGAGAATCGCTTGAATCTGGGCAGCAGAGGCTGCAGTGAGCTGAGATCGCGCCACTGCGCTCCAGCCTGGGCGACAGAGCGAGACTCCATCTCAATTAAAAAAAAAAAAAAAAAGAATGGTTAGAAGGAACTCTTTAGACACTTTGGACACAAGCCCTTCACGATTTTTGTCTTACAAGTATCTTCACCTTCTCTGTAGCTTTTCTACCCTCGATAGCATCTTTTGATGAGCAGGTGCTTTTTTTTTTTTTTTTTTTTTTTTGAGAGGGAGTCTCGCTCTGTTGCCCAGGCTGGAGTGCAGTGGCACCATCTCGGCTCACTGCAATCTCCGCCTCCTGGGTTCAAGCGATTCTCTGCCTCAGCCTCCCGAGTAGCTGGGACTACAGGCGCCCGCCACCACGCCCGGCTAATTTTTGTTTTTGTTGTTTTGTTTTTTTTTTCTTTTAGTACAGATGGTGTTTCACCATCTTGGCCAGGCTGGTCTTGAACTCCTGACCTCACGATCCACCCGCCTCAGCCTCCCAAAGTGCTGGGATTACAGACATGAGCCACCGTGCCTAGCCTGAGCAGGTGCTCTTACACTGAATGCGGCATCCATCTTTTCTTTCATGGTTAGTGGTTTTGTCTTAAGAGGTCTTTCATTTCCCAGAGATAATGAAAATGTTTTTATTATTTTCTAGAAGTTTTACCACTTTGCTTTTTACATTTAGATCTCATTTACCTGGAATTGACTTTTGTGGATGATGAGAGGTAGGGGGTCAAGTTTTCTTTTTGCCATGGGAATAGACAATTGTCTTAGCAAAATTTATTACAAAAAAATTCTTTCCAGCCGGGCGTGGTGGCTCACACCTGTAATCCCAGCACTTTGAAGGCTGAAGCGGGTGGATCACCTGAGGTCAGGAGTTCGAGACCAGCCTAACCAACATGGTGAAACCCTGTCTCTACTGAAAATACAAAAATTAGCCAGGTGTGGTAGTGCGCGCCTGTAATCCCAGCTACTCAGGAGACTGAGGCGCGAGAATCGCTTGAACCTGGGAGGCAAAGGTTGCAGTGAGCCAAGACCACGCCATTGCACTCCAGCCTGAGTGACAAGAGCAAAACTCCATCTCGAAAAAAAAGAAAAAAGAAAAGAAAAAAATTATTTCCTCACTGAATAGCAGGGGCGCCTTTGCTGTACATCTAGTGACTGCACATGTGAGCCTGTTTCTGGACTCTCTATTGTTTCATTGATCTATTGTCTATCACTGGGCCAATACCATACTGTTTAAATTACTTTCAATATATAATAAAACAATATCTAGTAGAACAAGTCCTATCACCTTGTTCTTCAAGAGTGATATTGGACCTTTTCATTCTGTATAAATTTCACTCCTATTCTTGGACTTTCTCCTTGCTTTATAAATTTAAATTAGCTTGTCAAGTCTCCCCTGCCCCCTGCCCAGCACCACGTGGACACATGCACACGTGGACACACGCACACGTGGACACACACACACAATTGTTGAGATTTTTACTGTGGTCTCACTGAATCTATAAATCAGTTTGTGGAGAACTGACACTTTAAAGCTATTGAGTCTTCCACATGAACACAGTGTATCATTCCATTTACTCAGGTTTTAATTTTTCTCAACGATATTTTATAGTCTTCTATGTAAAGGCCTGCATAATACTTTCTTAGATTTATCCTTAGGTATCTTTATGCTATTTTAATCATTTAATATGTCTAATTTTAAATGTTACGTTTCCAACTGCTGGTTACTTAGATACAGAATACAATTGGTTTTCTATATTAACCGCATGTCCAGCAACTTCTTTTTTTTTGAGATGGAGTCTTGCTCTGTCACCCAGGCTGGAGTGCAGTGGCGCAATCTCGGCTCACTGCAACCTCCGCCTCCTGGGTTCAAGCGATTCTCCTGCCTCAGCCTTCCGAGTAGCTGGGACTACAGATGCACACTACCACGCCCGGCTAATTTCTGTATTTTTAGTAGAGATGAGGTTTAGTAGTGGCCAGGCTGGTCTCGAACTCGTGATCCACCCACCTCGGCTTCCCAACTGCTGGGATTACAGGCGTGAGCCACCGCAACTGGCCAACTTTTCTAAATTCATTTATCAATTCAAATATTTATTCTTCAGTTATTTTGGATATTCTATATACACAATCATGTTTTCTACAAATAATGATGTTATTTCTTCCAAGTCTTTAAACGTTTTGTTTCCTTTTCTTCTCATTGCACTGGCTAGGATTCCCAGTACCATGGTAATAAAGGGAATCTTTGTCTCATTTCCAACTTCAGGAGGCAAGCTTTTAAGTATGCTTGCTGTAAGATTTTTTAATAGATGCCATTAATCATAATTTAAAAGTTTTCTTCTATTCCTAGTTCATTTCCATGTGTATCCTTACAATTAATCCCTCTCATTTTCTAACATTCAAAAGAGCCTAATTAAAACAATGATAATGTGTCACTTTCTTTTAAATATTAATACCTCATATATTTTTCTTAAAAAAAAACTTTTTAAAAATAGAGACAGGGTCTCACCATGTTGCCTAGGCTGCTCTCGAACTCCTGGGCTCAAGCAATCCTCCTGCTTTGGCCTCCCAAAGTGCTAGGATTACAGGTATGAACCACCCTGCCTGGCTCCCACATTTTTCTTAATTTTTAATTGACACATAATAACTGTACATATTATGGGATACAATGTGATGTTCTGATACATGTATACAATGTGTAATGATCAAATCAGGGTAATTAACATATCCATCACCTCAAATATTTATCATTTGTATGTGATGACACTCAAAATCCTTTCTTGTATTTTGAAATACACATTATTGTTAACAATAATCATCCTACTGTGTAACAGAACATCAGAACTTATTCCTCCTAATTGTAACTTTGTACCTATTGACCAATCTCTGCCATCCCTCCTTCCCCCTCCCCAGGCTATAGTAACCACTGTTCTATCCTCTACTTCTATAAAATCAACTTTTTTTTAATTCAATATGAGTGAGATTATGGGGTATTTCCCTTTCTGCATCTGGCTAATTTCACTTAACATAATGTCCTCTAGGTTCATCCATGTTGTTACAAATGATGGGATTTCATTTCTTTTTATGGCTGAATAATATTCCATCGTGTATATGTATATATATGTGCGTGTGTGTGTATGTATGTGTATATATACACACATACATATATATGAACTGGGATTGCTGTATCATATGGTAGTTCTATTTTTAATTTTCTGAGGAACATCTCATACTGTGTTCCATAATGGCTGTAGTAATTTACATTTCCACCAGCAGTATGTAAGGGTTCCCTTTTCTCCACATCCTCGCCAACCCTTACCTTTTGTCTTTTTGATAATAGCCATTCTAACTAAAGTGAGGTGATATCTCCCTCACATCACCTCACTTTGATTTGCATTTTCCTGATTAGTGATGTTCAGCATTTTTTCATATACTTGTTGGCCATTCTGTATGCCTTCTTTTCAGAAATGTCTATAAAGGTATTTTGCCCGTTTAAAAATCAGATTGAGGCCAGGTGCGGTGGCTCACGCCTATAATCCCAGCATTTTGGGAGGCTGAGGCGGATGGATCGTTTGAGGTCAGGAGTTCAAGACCATCCTGGCCAACATACCCCGTCTCTACCAAAAATACAAAAATTAGCCGGGCATTGGTGGTGCGTGCCTGTAATCCCAGCTACTTGGGAGGCTGAGGCCTGAGAATCACTTGAGCCTGGACGGTGCAGGTTGTGGTGAGCTGAGATCGCACCACTGCACTCCAGTCTGGGTGACAGAGTGAGACCCTGTTTCAAAAAAAAAAAAATCAGATTAAGGCCAGGCACGGTGGCTCACACCTGTAATCCCAGCACTTTAGAAGGCCAAGGCAGGTGGATCACCTGAGCTCAGGAGTTCAAGACCAGCCTGGCCAACACGGTGAAACTCCGTCTCTACTAAAAATACAAAAATTAGCTAGGTATGTTGGCGGGTGCCTGTAATCCCAGCTACTTGGGAGGCTGAGGCAGGAGAATCGCTTGAACCTGGGAGGATGAGGTTGCAGTGAGCCGAGACCATGCCATTGCACTCCAGCCTGGGCAACAAGTGCAAAACTCCATCTCAAAAAAAGAAAATAAAATCGGATTGAGTTTTTGCTATTGAGTTTGAATTCCTTATACAGTCTGGATATTAACCCCTTGTCAGATGTAGAATTTGCAAATATTTTCTCCCATTATGTAGGTTATATCTTCACTCTGTGGACTGTTTCCTTTGGTGGACAGCTTTTTAGTTTGATGTAATCCTACTTGTCTATTTTTGCTTTTGAGTTCATATGAAAAAAAAAAAAAAAAAACCTTGCCCAGCCCAATGTCATAAAGCATTTCCCTTTTCTTCTAGCTGTTTCAGTTTCAGATCCTACATTTAAGCCTTTAATCCACTGGGTTATTTTTTGTATATGGTGAGAGAGAGGAGTCTGGTTTTATTCTTCTGCATATAGATATGCAGTTTTCCCAGCAACATTTATTGAAGAGACTGTCCTTTCCCTAATGTGTGTTATTGGCGCTTTTGTTGAAAATCTGTTGGCTATAGATGCGTGGATTTATTTCTGGGCTCACTATTCTGTTTCATTGATCGATGCATCCCAGCAACTCGGGAGGCTGAAACATGAGAGTTTCTTCAGCCTGGGAGGCAGAGATTACAGTGAGCTGAGATCGCGCCAATGCACTCCAGCGTGGGAGACAGAGTGCACTCCAGCGTGGGAGACAGAGTGAAACTGTCTCAAAAAAAAAAGCACCGATTCCATCTGGTTGTTTTCAAAAGGAAAAATTAATTGTATTTCTCTGAAAATGAAAATGACTGTTTTGGGAAACTCTAAGTTTACCATCCCTGGAGACTTTAAAGCAAAGGCTGGACCAGTATGTGTCTAGGAGGCTACACAGGAAATTCCCGCACACAAGAGAAGGTTAGAGGGTATGACATCTAAGGTCTTTTCTAAACTTCAGTGATGAAGATCCTGTGACTCTGAGTTTCTATAAATCCTATCATTGGGCCAGGCGCAGTGGCTCATGCCTGTAATCCCAGCACTTTGGGAGGCCGAGGCAGACAAATCACCCGAGGTCAGGAGTTTGAGACCAGCCAGGCCAACGTGGTAAAACTCCATCTCTACTAAAAATACAAAAATTAGCCGGGGGTGGTGGCACGCACCTGTAATCCCAGTTACTTGGGAGGGTGAGGCAGGAAAATCACTTGTACTCAGGAGGCGGAGGTTGCAGTGAGCCGAGATCGTGCCACCGCACTCCAGCCTGGGTGACAGAGTGAGACTCCATCTCAAAAAAATAAATAAATAAATCCTATTATTGTACTGCTTCTGCACCAGATCCCATTCCCTCCTGCCTACTCAAGTATATTGCTTCAGTTATTTTCTCTCTCCTGCATTATCAGTTTTTACTTCTCTCTTGGATTTTTCCTTATCAGCATTCAAATATACTGTTATTTCTCCCATCTTGAAAATACTGTTAATCTTACTTCCCCCTCCAAATACCACCCCCTTTCTCTTCTTCCCTTTCATAGCAAAACTCCAAAAAAAAAAGTACCTATATTCACTACCTCCAATTCCTCTTCTTTCATTGTCTCTTGAACTCAGTCCTGCTAGCCTTTCGCTTACGCCACTCCATTCAAACAGCTTGTAAAAGTCACCAATGACCTCCCCATTGCTAAATGCAGTGGTCATTTCCAAGTCCTCATCTTGTCTGTGGCATTTGGCAGATGATCATTTCCTCCTCCTTTAAACACAGGCTGGTCATTTGTCTATTTGCTCTCAGACTCATTCCCCGCTTCTCAAACTCCTGACCTCAAGTGATCCACTTGCCTCAGCCTCCCGAAGTTGCTGGGATTACAGGCGTGGGCCACCGTGCCTGGCCCCATTCCACTCTTCCCCTGCTCTGCTATGTGCAGCAGACAACATTTCCCAGGCTCCTTTCCCTCCTGACTTCCTGAGAGGTTTGGCCTGTGAATGGGAATCTTTGGCAGAAGACTGGAAAGCAAGAGAAGGGAAGAAGCCAGGGTATTTCCTCCCTTTCTCTCTGTTTTGAGCGTCATCTCCAGCATAGACTGTTATCTCTTCTGTGGCTCCCACTAGATAGTCACTCCCTCCATGGACCAAGCTCCTGCTGGGCTGGTGTTCCTGCTTCTGCTGGGTGGTCCTTGATCCCGGACTTGGGTAATACCACCTTCTGCTTTTGTCCCTCCAGCCCTAGAGGTGAAGTAGCTTCCTGCTGTTGCTAAATCTCTGGATCAATTCATCATCCCTTCCTGGGATTCTAAGGTCTTCTATCCCCTGAGTACCAGTTCCTCATGTTAAATTCTGTTTACAATTCTGAATATGTTTTGTTTTCTTTTTTTCTTTTTTAAAACGGTTGCTCGCTCTTGTTGCCCAGGCTGAAGTGCAATGGTGTGACCTTGGCTCACCACAACCTCCGCCTCCCGGGTTCAAGCAATTCTCCTGCCTCATCCTCCCGAGTAGCTGGGATCACAGGCATGCACCACCACGCCCGGCTAATTTTGTATTTTTAGTAGAGACGGGGTTTCTCCATGTTGGTCAGGCTGGTCTCGAACTCCCGACCTCAGGTGATCCACCTGCCTCGGCCTCCCAAAGTTGTTTTCTGTTTCCTTAACTGGACCTCGAGTCATGTAAAACACTTGCTTCTCTTCACTCTCAGTTTTACTCTGTCTTCATCCAACCTTAGTAGCCATTCCTTTGCAGTCTTTTTTGCTGATTTCTCCTCCTCTCTTGACCATTAAATGATGCCCCAGGACTCAATCCTTGGACTTATTCCCTTTGCTATCTGTATTTAGATCTTTGGCAATTTCATCCTGTCTCATGGCTTTAAGTAACATCTATATACTGACAACTCCCAAATTTATATTTCTAGCTAGCCCTTCCCAGTTGAGCTGACTACATATCCAACTGCCTACCTGACAACTCCACTTAGTCAACAGACATTTCAAACATAACATGTTCAAAACGGTGCTTGGCTTTCCCTTGAAAGCTGTTCTTCCCCATCTCAGTAAATGACACTTCAATTTGCCCAGTTATTCTAGCCACAATTGAGGAGTTATCCTTGATTCCCCTCTTCCCCTCACTTCTCACACCAAATCTATCACCCAGTCCTGATAGGAAAACCTCCAAAACACATCTCAAATCCATTCACTTTCTCCAATTCTTCTTTTACTACCCTGGTCCAACCATTCTCACCTCTCACCTGGACTACTGCCATGGTCTCCTAATTGGTCTCTCTGCTTCCATTCTGCCTCCCAAAAAGCCACTCTCCATGCAGCAGCTAGAATGGCTTTTTTTTTTTTTTTTTTGAGACAGAGCCTTGCTCTGTTGCCCAGGCTGGAGTGCAGTGGCACAATGTCGGCTCACTGCAGCCTCTGTCTCCCGGGTTCAAGCGATTCTCACGCCTCAGCCCCAGAGTAGGTGGGACTACATACAGGTGTGTGCCACCACACCCGGCTAATTTTTTTATTTTTAGTACAGGTGGGGTTTCACCATGTTGCCCAGGCTGGTCTTGAACTCCTGACCTCAAGTGATCTGCCTGCCTCAACCTCCCAAAGTGCCGGGATTATAAGCGTGAGCCACCGCACCCAGCCTCAAATGACTTTAAAACATAAATTGGCTGGGCACGGTGGCATATGTCTGTAATCCAGCACTTTGAGAGGACAAGGCAGGAGGATCACTTGAGCCCAGGAGTTCAAGACCAGCCAGGGCAACCTAGTGAGAAAAAAAGGACAGGACAGGACAGGACATGACAGGAAAAAGGGAAGGACAGGAAAAAGAAAAAGGAAAGGAAAGGAGGAATTTCTTTCTACAAAAAATAGAAAAAATTAGCCAGGCGTGGAAGCACGTGCCTGTAGTCCCAGCTACTACTTGGGAGGCTGACGTAGGAGGATTGCTTGAGCCCAGGAAGTTGGGGCTACAGTGAGCTATGATGGTGCCACTGCACTCCAGCCTGGGCAACAGAGACCCCATCTCAAAAAAAAGAAAAAAAAAACCTATAAATCATATCATGTTACTCCTCTGCTTAAAAGCCTTCAATCAATAACTTCTCACTGTATTTTTGAGAACCAAAATCCTTATTCAGGCCTGCAAGGCCCTACATGGCCTGGTTTCTGCTCACTCCTCTGACCTCGCCTCCTTCCACTTGCTTGCTTTCTCTTACTCACTACAACCTAGTCACACTGGCCTTATTTCTGTTTCTCCAACATGTAAACTTATTCCCTTTGTAGGGCCTTTGTCCTTTCTAATGCCATCATCACCTGGAACGCTTTCCCCTGATCCTTATATGGCTGGCTCATTCAGATCCTTCAGGTTTTATGTGGCTCATGTGTCCCCTCCTCAGAGCCCATCCTTGATTACTCATCACTCGCTATCATATCACACTATTTTCATGGATAATTTTCTTGTTCACTTGTTCATCTGTCACCCCTGCCCTCAGAATGTGAGCTGCTTTGTTCTCTACTATGCCCTCAGCTCCTAGTGCAATATCTGGCATATAATAGATACTCAATGTATACTAGTTGAATGACTAAAAGTAGATTAGCCTTAAGTAGGAAGAGGGGGATCTCTTCCTCTGAGATTTGAAAGAGAAAAAGATGGAGGCAGACACAACTAAGTGTGCCCTTAAGTTGTTGGTGCTTTGGAGATTCCTCTCTGGTCATCTACCAAGAGAGACAGCTTGCAGGGAGAGGCTTGAAGAAAGCAGCTGTAAACTGTTCCTTAGGGAAACAGGAGAGTTGCTGACCCAAAACATACATTAGGATTGACGAGCTGTGGTAAGAACCCATCTGACATTGGAACCATAAATTCACAGTGCCAAATATCCACTCATTGACAAGACATGAACACTCAACTATTTGGGTAAGAGATCAGACAAAACATATTGTAGGACTGATTCTAAATTGAGAGTTTGTAGGACAGATGTTATAGTTTTAAAAGAAGGTAAGATTTACAATAGCACCGGAAAAATGAAGTACTTAGGTATAAATTTAAACAAAATATCTGCAGGACCTATACACGAAAAAAATAACAAAACACTGGTGAAAGAAATCAAAGATCTAAACAAATGGAAAGTGGAAAGATACACTTTGCTCATGGGTTGGAAGATGTAATATTATTAAGATGTCAATTCTCCCCAACGTGATTTTTCGATTTTACACAATCCCAATCAAAATCCCAGAAAGAATACTGGAGATACCAACAAGCCAATTCTAAAATGTATACTGGAGGCCGGGAGCAGTGGCTCACACCTGTAATCCCAGCACTTTGGGAGGCTGAGGTGGGTAGATCACTTGAGGTCAATTCGAGACCAGCCTGGCCAACATGGTGAAACTCCATCTCTACTAAAAATACAAAAATTAGCCAGGCGTGGTAGCATACACCTGTAGTCCCAGCTACTCAGGAGGCTGAGGCAGGAGAATCTCTTGAACCTGGCAGGTGGAGGTTGCAGTGAGCTGAGATTATGCCACTGCACTCCAGCCTGGACGACAGAGCGAGACTCTGTCTCAAAAAAAAAAAAAAAAAAAAAAAAATTAACAACCACACAAAAAAATCAAATAATCTAATTTTAAAATGATCAAAAGAACTTGAATAGACATTTCTCTAAAGATGATATACAAATGGCCAACAAGCATATGAAAAAATGCTCAACAGCACTAATCATTAGAGAAATGAAAAAAAAAAAAAAAAGAACCTACAATGAGATATCACCTCACATCCATTAGGATGATTACTATTAAAAAAATAAAAATAAAAAAATAACAAGTGTTGGTGAGGATGTGGAGAAATTAGAGCCTTGGTGTATTGTTGATAACACTGTAAAATGTGGCCAGGCGCAGTGACTCACGCCTGTAATCCCAGCATTCTGGGAGGCTGAGGTGGGCAGATCACTTGAGGTCAGGAGTTTGAGACCAGCCTGGCCAACATGGTGAAACTCCATCTCTACTAAAAATACAAAAATGAGCTGGGCATAGTGGCACACACCTGTAATCCCAGCTACTTGGGAGGCTGAGGTGAGAGAATCACTTGAGCCCAGGAGGCAGAGGTTGCAGTGAGCTGAGATCGCACCACTGCACTCCAGCTTGGGTGACAGAGTGAGACTCGGTCTCAAAAACAAACAAAAAAAAATTGTAAAATGGTACAAGTGCTGTGGAAAACAGTATGTATGGAGGTGCCTCAAAAAATTAAAAATAGAACTACCAGCAATTTCACTTTTGGGTATATATCAGAATTGAAAGCAGGGTCTCAGAGATATTTGCACACTCATGTTCATTGTGCTACTATTCCACAATAGCAAGGGGTGGAAGCAACCCAAATGTCCATTGATGGATGAATGGATAAACAAAATGTGGTATACACATACAAGGGAACATTACTCAGCCTTAGAAAGGAAGGTGTTCTTCCTTTCTAATGATTCAACATTGAGGACATTATGCTAAGTGAAATAAGCCAGTCACAAAAAGTTAAATGTTGTATCATTCCACTTATATGAGATATCTAAAGTAGTCAAATTCATAAAAATACAAAGTAGAATGGTGGTTACCAGGGGTTGTGGGGAGAGAGAAAGGGGGAGTTGTTACTTAATAGGTATAGAGTTTCAGATTTACAACATGAAAAAGTTCTGGAAATCTGTATCACAACAATTCAAATATACTTAACACTACTGAACTACACAATTAAAAATGGTTAAGATGGGCCAGGCACGGTGGCTCACGCCTGTAATCGCAGCACTTTGGGAGGCCAAGGCGGGCAGATCACAAGGTCAGGAGTTCGAGACCAGCCTGGCCAACATGGAGAAACCTCATCTCTACTAAAAATACAAAAACTAGCCGGGCATAGTGGCAGGCGCCTGTAATCCCAGCTACTTGGGAAGCTGAGGCAGGAGAATCGCTTGAACCTGGGAGGCAGAGGTTGCAGTGAGCAGAGATTGCGCCATTGCACTCCGGCCTGGGCTATGACAGCAAAACTCCGTCTCAAAAAAAAAAAAAAAAAGAAAAAGAAAAAAAAGAAAGGTTAAGATGGTAAACTTTATGTGTTTTTTACCACAGTTTAAAAAAAAAAAAAAAGGAAAACAATATGTTCCACACCATCTGCCATTAGGGAAATGCAAATTAAAATTACAAGATACCATGAGGAAACTTTTGCAAATTGGAGACCAAGGAGACATGGGCAGAGTGACATGGAACCTAAAATGGCTCAGGCAACCTAGTTTTTTAAAAAGCTTTTCAATTTATCTTAAAAAATAAAGTGACATTTCCAAATGTCACTAATTAATAGAGAACATTTTGCAACATTTTAATGTTTTGTCATACTTGATAATTTGCAAAAACAAAAACATGATAAGACTCTCCAAAATGTCAACATGGCTCTTCATACCAACAGTAAAACGCTGTATTTCCTGTTAAAATATAAGTTAATAAAGAAAATAGAGAAACTAAATACTAACATATCATGTTATTTTAATAACTATTTAAAAATGAGGCGTGGTGGCTCACACCTGTAA
Source organism: Pan paniscus (assembly GCF_029289425.2). Classification (NCBI taxonomy): domain Eukaryota; kingdom Metazoa; phylum Chordata; class Mammalia; order Primates; family Hominidae; genus Pan; species Pan paniscus. The sequence goes on from NC_073272.2 coordinate 118,918,338, forward strand.
TCCCAGCACTTTGGGAGGCCGAGGCGGGCGGATCACGAGGTCAGGAGATCGAGACCATCCTGGCTAATGCGGTGAAACCCTGTCTCTACTAAAAAAAAAATACAAAAATTAGCTGGGCGTGGTGGCAGGTGCCTGCAGTCCCAGCTACTCGGGAGGCTGAGGCAGGAGAATGGCGTAAACCCGGGAGGCGGAGCTTGCAGTGAGCCGAGATCGTGCCACTGCACTCCAGTCTGGGCAACAGAGCGAGACTCCATCTCTTAAAAAAAAAAAAAAAAAAAAAAGAGTAAAACATAATCAAAAGCATATGCTTGCTTGGTGCTAATGACGTTTTACAGTCTTATAGATGAAGCAACATGCATAATTTCAACCAGATGTTGAAATGGTTTAGGATTAGTATCTAAAGACAAGTATTTCAGAAAATATGTAGAAAGGTAACCACACACTTGCTACAGGGGGTCCTCTATGCAACTGTCTTGACTTTGCACTTTATTTTTCAAAATGAAATTATAATCTGTTCTGAATAATATATATGTTTTAAGTTCATAGAGGGAGTTCAGCACAGTTAAGAGCTCAGGTTTTAGAGTCAGATTTTTGGCTTTATTGCTTACTGGGCTATAGGATCTTGAGAAACTTAAAACTCTCTGAGCCTCGGAGTACTCATTTCTAAAACAAGGATGGTAACAGTTAATCCTGTCCCGTAGGATGTCGTGTTGTTTAGATTAAGATAATACCTGTAAAGTGCTTTCCATGGCATCCAACACATAGTAAGTGCTCAATAAAAGGTAGCTAGTATTATTGTTGCTATTCTTACTACTATTTTTTCATTATTACTGTTAATAAAATAATCACCCTTCAAATCTAAAAACAAAATAAAATAGGTTTAGAGGAAGTGAGCACATGAGAGTAGCAAGGATAGGTTGTGGTCAGAGAGCAGAGTACTGGATTTCAGAGGCGGAGTGGATGACATCCAGGCTGTGGTATGGGAGTTTGTGGCTAAAGTGCAGGAAAGGTAAAGGTCACTGTCTGGAGTTGAGGTTAAGGAACTGTAAGGAGGTTATGGTTTGTCATCCACATGACGGTTAATTATCTCTCAGAATGAGGACGGGAAACAAGGTGGAGAGGAAGAATTGGTTGCAAAGACTTCACTGGATACAGGAAAATAACTGGGAAGAAGGTAACACAGCCCCATCCTGGGCCTTCCTGGGACCCCCATCCCTCTTTTTCCCAGTTCTTGCTAGCTCACATCTAACCTACTTTGCCTTGCAAATAAGGAGATCAGAAAAAAAGCAAAACAAACAAACAAACCAAACAAAAACAAAAACATACAAACAAAAAAAACCCTGCCCTACTATCCTACTATCATCTCCCAGTAGCACCTCATGAACCTGCCTTGGGCACCTACTAAGTGCAACTTTTTGTAGATAATACAAGAAGGTTAACATAACTCCTGTCCCAACACCTTTTAATACAGTTGAATGGATAAAAACATGGATACAAACACATGGATATAGGTATCACTGAAGCAGTGTGACATAAAATAACATCTATATATACAACACTCCTCTGCAAATAGCAAATGTAAAGTAGAAGATACCCAACAAATCATTTTGTTTATCTTGCTATCATTTCTTAATCTATAACGTCTCCCTCCCATGTATCCATGCAAGGAAGCAGTATCAGCTGCCCGACTAGAGGGTAGCTCCCTCCCTTGGGTTACTTTTTTTTTTTTTTTGTAGAGACAGAGTCTCACTCTGTCGCCCAGGCTGGAGTGCTGGAGTACAGTGGTGCAATCTCAGCTCACTGCAACCTCCACCTCCCGAGTTCAAGCAATTCTCCTGCCTCTGCCTCCCAAGTAGCCGTGACTACAGGGGTATGCCGCCACACCTGGCTAATTTCTTTTGTATTTTAGTAGAGACAGGGTTTCACCATGTTGCCCAGGCTGGTCTCAAACTCCTGAGCTCAGGCAATCTGCCCGCCTCTGCCTCCCAAAGTGCTAGGATTACAGGCGTGAGCCACCGTACCCGGCCACCCTTGGGTTACTTGAGACCCTACTTTCATTTGGATCTGAGCTGTCCTACCCACTCACTGCAATCTGGCTTTTCCTTCTTTGAGTATAAAGTCGATACGGGATGGCTCGCCTACAGCTTCAGTGTTTGAAGTAAAGAAAGCTTTATGCAGATTCTGGCTTTTAATGGGTCTCCTCTGACAGTAGAAAGATTCAAACCACAGCCAATTCCAAGAACCCTTCTAAGAACAGAGACAGAGTCACTTCAAAGGATCTGACTTGCTATACCTAAATATAATTCATGGTGCTTTTCCTATGACACACCATAATATTTTGTCCAAAAATCTTGCAACATGTTATTAATTTTGAAGAAAGAATAAAAGCAGCCACTTTAGAGACTGGAGACACTCAAGCACTCATCTATTCATAAAGTTTCTACACAGCTGAAGAAGTTTGCATCAAGTGGACAAAAAATAGTACAGAAAACCTAAATACAGAAAAATTCAGAAAACTCCATCTCCTAGAAAGCAGGGCAAGGCTGGGCACGGTGGCTCACTCCTGTAATCCCAGCACTTTGGGAGGCCAAGGTGGGTGGATCATTTGAGGTCAGGAGTTCGAGACCAGCCTGGCCAACATGGTGGAACCCGTCTCTACTAAAAATACAAAAATTAGCCAGGCGTGGTGGCACATGCCTGTAATCCCAGCTACTCAGGAGGCTGAGGCAGGAGAACTGCTTGAACCCGGGAGGCGGAGGTTGCAGTGAGCCGAGATCGCACCACTGCACTCCATCCTGGGCGAAAGAGCAAGACTTTGTCTCAAAAACAAAAAAAAAAGAAAGCAAGTTAAACGGACTCAGTTAAAGACCTCACTGAATGTAGGAGAATCAATGGGAAACAACGTAAAGCCTTCTGCTAGGGCATAAATAGGAATCCGTCTATGTAATCAAGAAATTACTTTGCCTCCTGATCTAAATGCTTGCCTCTAGTCTAGGGCTCAGAAAAAGGCCTGGTTATTTGAACTGGTTGTCAATCAAGGTCCCCTTCATTTTCGCTTTCTTGGCTTCCAATTCAGCCTAGAAAGAAAAAAAAAGCATATGTCTTGATACATGACATGAAATTATTTTCCTTCCTTATTCTAACCAACCCAAACACTCTCCCTTAATGTTCATTTAGTGTACAAACTAGAATCATGGTTCCCAAATCATTATATACCTCTAACATCTACTTTCCAACCTTTCTGATGTTATAGCACAGACACAAAAAATGCTATTTGTAGGCAAAATGGGCAAAAAGACAAGGCTGTGGCCACAGGAAATCAGCACAGGGATTCCAGCAGCCCCAGCGCCCCCCACGGGCTGAGGGAACCAATACTGTGGCATACCAGTATGCTATTCTTGGCAGAACAGGAAGAACATCATTCTACAACAGTGCTACTTAAAGTTATATGGTCTATGAAGTATTTGTTATTGGTCCACGCAAAATATGTACAAAAATGGATAGTAAGCATTTAGAAGCTTTTATAGCAATTTGACACAATAGTAATTTTTAAAATCTGATAAAAATTGAGACAATTCATTTTTATTGTATTTTATAAATTACAAATCTGTTCATGGAAATTTGAAAAAAGGAAAGCAGTGGTCTTTCTGCCTTTGAAAGGTTGAGAAGCACTGTTCTAAACGACTATGGCAAGGTAAAGCAGCTCCCAGGACCCACCACTTCTGTCACCAAAAACTCACTACAGACACAAAGAGACTGGTATACCTTTGGATGAGACACCAACATAGTGATATCTGATTTTGATGAAATATTTTAAGTAATTGTCAAAAAAAATATATATAGGCACCATCATACACAGATCCATATGCTGTAAGATGAGCCCATGAATAGTGCAGAAAACCACCAGTGCTTTAAGAAGCAATGACCAGCCCCAATCCTGGTACTACCAAGGTAGCCCTATCATGTGCCATTACATCCTGGGACAACGTCCAGAAACCCTGACCTTTAACTCCTGATCTTGGACCACAAGAAGCAGATTAAAATATCATCCTGGCCTGGCGTGGTGGCTCACGCCTGAAATCCCAGCACTTTGGGAGCCCGAGGCGGGCGGATCACCTGAGGTCAGGAGTTCGAGACCAGCCTGGCCAACATGGTGAAACCCCATCTCTACTAAAAATACAAAAATTAGCCAGGCGTGGTGGCACGTGCCTGTAGTCCCAGCTACTCAGGAGGCTGAGGCAGGAGAATCCCTTGAACCCGGGAGGCGGAGGTTGCAGTGAGCTGAGACCACGCCACGGCACTCCAGCCTGGGCGACAAAGTGAGATTCCAGCTCCAAAATAAATAAATAAATAAAATAAAAATAAAATACAGAAAATAAAATATCATCCTAGTTAGGGCTATAACAAGTATCATCATTTAAGGCCTAGATCCTGGGGTCACTACTACAGAGTAGGGTATACTGACAGTCACAGACCAGGGTTATAAAACTGGCAGCCAACTACTCTAAAACCTCCCAACAGATTTCCTAAAAGATTTCCCTGCCTGCTGAAAGGTCTTTCAGACCAAGACATCCAAATGATAGGGCCCCAGCACCTTGCTACCCCTTGCTACTCACCAGCTCTTGCAGTCGCCTCTTGCTCATGCCTTTGCGCTCCAGCTGTTTTTCAATCACTTTGGCATTCTGTGCATATGAGTCAGCAACTTCCCTCTGAAGGAAAAAAGGAGCATCCTTAAACCGGAAGTCTCACCAAGGAATAACAACAAAGACGTTAAGTCATAATGTATACTACTCAAATCATGAAATCATGACTAAAATGGCAGGACTCTGTTCCTTTTCCATTCTCCATCTTTTCAGTAATCCAGGAGCACTTAGGGTATTTTGTTTGATTGTTTGTTTGTTTGTTTTGAGACAGAGACTGACTCTGTTGCCCAGGCTGGAGTGCAGTAGCACAATCTTGGCTCACTGCAACCTCCACCTCCTGGGTTCAAGTGATTCTTCAGTAGCATTTACGTTTTAACCAAAACATATGTAAAACAGCAGATGACATCTTGCCATCAATATCGTTATACTGAAGAACCATAAAGGTAACTGCTACTACTACTGAGGACAGACTCACAAACCACGAGTTGGGCTGGAAGAAAACTGAAATCTTTCAGTCCAGTAGTTTCTCAAATTAAGAGGGATGAGGACTTTGCCCTCTAAGGCATCTCTAAAAATAGCATGGGGGAAAAAATCACTGATCTCATCCAACTCCTTCGTTTTCATTTTACAGATGTCCCTGAGATTCAAGGAAACAGGAACTGGCTCATTGTCAGAGTTTCTCTTCTTTTCTTTTTTTTTTTTTTTTTTTTTGAGACAGAGACCCGCTCTGTCCCCAGGCTGGAGTGCAGTGGCGCAATCTCGGCTCACTGAAGCCTCCACCTCCCGGGTTCAAGCGATTCTCATGCCTCAGCCTCCCGAGTAGCTGGGATTACAGGCGCTCACCAACACGCCCGGCTAATTTTTTGTATTTTTAGTAGAAACGGGGTTTCACCATGTTGGCCAGGCTGGTCTTGATCTCCTGACCTTATGATCCGCCCGTCTCAGTCTCCCAAACTGCTGGGATTACAGGCATGAGCCACCACGCCCAGCCCATAGTTTCTTACCAGCAGAGCAGGGTCTAAAAGTGAAGTCTCTAATATTTCCACTACTCCAAGGCTCCCGCTCTAGAGTCCCCTTTCCTCGTACCCTTCTCCCCAAATTCCAGTTTCCTTAAGACCAGAGACACTTACAGCCTCAATCTCCTCTTCCTCTTCATCAATGGTAGACACGGTGACAGAACTGAACTTGCCCATGTCTTTGGTCCGTTTGGTCATCATCACCTGGAGTGGCAGGCAACAAGAAGTCAGTCCGGTTCACCAAAACAGGATCCATGAGCCGTGAGTGTGTGCGCACACGCCTGTGTGAGGGGCTGTGGGTATTGGGGGAAACACTACCTCTTTAGGACAGGATGACCTATTTAAAAGTGCCAATGTTTTTATTTACATATTTTTCTAACATTTGCCGTCAAAGGCTCTTATTTTTTTTTAATTTACTTTATTTTTCTGAAATAGCGTCTCACTCTGCTGCCCAGGCTGGAATACAGTGGCACAATCATAGCTCACTGCAACCTCAAACTCCTGGGCTCAAGTGATCTTCCTGCCTCAACCTCCCACGTAGCTAGGATTACAGGCACATGCCCCCACGCCTGGCTAATTTTACATTTTTGTAGAGACTGGGTCTCGCAAAAAAAAAAAAAAAAAAAAAGAAGGACAGAAGGTATAAAAAAGCATCCTTAACGCTTAACGTCTCAGGCTTGTATCCAACTCCTGGCCTCAGGCAATCCTCCTGCCTCGGCCTCCCAAAGTGCTAGGATTACAGGCGAGAGACACTATGCATGGTCCATCATGGGTTCTTAAAATTTATTTTTAATTACTTTTTTTTTTTTGAGATGGAGTCTCACTCTTGCTGCCCAGCCTGAAGGGCAATGGTGCGATGTCGGCTCCGTAACCTCCGCCTCCTGGGTTCAAGCGATTCTCCTGCCTCAGCCTCCTGAGTAGCTGGGATTACAGGCATGCACCACCATGCCCAGCTAATTTTGTATTTTTAGTAGAGACGGGATTTCTCCATGTTTGTCAGGCCGGTCTCGAACTCCTGACCTCAGGTGATCCGCCCACCTCGGCCTCCCAAAGTGCTGGGATTACAGGAGTGAGCCACTGCACCCGGCCAATTAATTTTTTTTAAGAGACAGGGTCTTACTGTCACCCAGGCTGGAGTGCAGTGGCACAATCATAGCTGACTGTAACCTCAAACTCCTGGGCTAAAGTGATCCTCCCACCTCAGTCTCCTGAATAGCTAGAACTATAGGTGAATACCATCACACCCAGCCAATTTACTTTTTTTTGTAGAGATAGGGTCTCGCCATGCTGCCCAGGCTGGTCTCAAACTCCTGGCCTCAAGTGATCCTCCCACTTCTGCCTCCCAAAGTGCTGGGATTACAGGCATGAGCCACCATGCCCAGCTTGGAATATATTTTTTAATTAGCCTAATTCATTGTTTTTAATTGTTCAAAAAAAACATTTGTAAAATAACACATGATATCTCTCCATAAAAAGAAGAAAATTTGAAGGAAATTAATGTGAGTAAAAACCATACAATTTCTAACCTTACTCATGAGGCAACTGTAGGAAAGAGAGAACACATAACAGGTGTTACAATTACGTAGCATCTGTTTATACACAAAAATGGCACCCGATTAATAAAGAATGCATCCATATACATGCTTGAGGGGATGAATACCCCATTTTCCATGATGTGATTACACATTGCATACCTGTATCAAAATATCTCATGTACCCCATAAATATGTGCATCTATATACCCCCCAAATCGTTTTTAACTTTTAAAAAATAAAAATAAAGTATAAGAATATATCCATAAAGAAAAAAGAAAAAGAAATAAAATAAGAAAAAGACAAAAAAAGCAAAAGAAATAAAAAGAATACATCCATAAAGAGCAGTTTCTCATCACTATAATCTTATTTCAAAACATGAGCTAAATCTAGAGCTATATTAAGCAGTCTCTCCTTCAATGGTAATTACCTTCTTAGGAGGCTCTTGTTTCTGAGTATATATGTTCGTTTTCCCAAAGCCCTGGCCAAACTTGACTACTGCTCCATCCACAATGAAGGTAACAGGAGCATTCTTTGGCTGGGATTGGTAGAAGAGCGGCAGTCCACACCTGCAATGACACAGTGAATTTCTGCGAGGTCTCATAATCCAAATTCCCAAAACAGCAATTTGCAAAGTGTGCTTAGACTCTGGGAATATTTCTGTTTGTGGCATAAACTAATGACTGGCTCTTCTCAGTGTTTCCCAAAACTACCTCTACCTGATAAGAATCACTTAGGCCGGGCGTGGTGGCTCACGCCTGTAATCTCAGCACTTTGGGAGGCCGAAGCAGGTGGATCACCTGAGATCAGGAGTTCAAGACCAGCCTGGCCAACATGGCAAAACCCCATCTCTACTCAAAATACAAAAATTAGCCAGGCATGGTGGCAGGTGCCTGTAATCCCAGCTACTCAGGAGGTTGACACGGGAGAATTGCTTGAACCCGGGAGGTGGAGGTTGCAGTGAGTGGAAATCACGCCACTGCACTCCAGCCTGGGCAACAAGAGCAAGACTCTGTCTCAAAAAAAAAATTCATTTTTCTGGCCAGCTGGTCAAAGATACAACTTTGACTAGCCTCTTTGGGGAACATATTGGTATTTGTGCATAGTTGAAGTCTGAAGGCAGTTGATATTATAAGGATAAAGACATAATGGGGGTCGGACGAGGTGGCTCAGGCCTGTAATCCCAGCAGTTTTGGAGGCTGAGGTGGGCGGATGAACTCAGGTCAGGAGTTCGAGACCAGCCTGACCAACATGTCGAAACCCTGTCTCTACTAAAAATACAAAAATTAGCCAGGCATGGTGGCATGTGCCTGTAATCCCAGCTACTAGAGAGGCTGAGGCAGGAGAATCACTTAAACCCAGGAGGCAGAGGTTGCGGTGACCTGAGATTGCACCACTGCACTCCAGCCTGGGCGACAGAGCAAGACTCTGTCTCAAAAAAAAAAAAAAAAAGACATAATGGAGAGTTGTATCCAAATAATTATTTTCCTAACACATTATGCCTCTACTTGCCTATGCTTGGAGAAACCACATTGTTAATACTTACTTTGCACATTTCTTCCGGTACTGTCGTTCAATGCCTTCAGGTCTGCACAGAAAATGGAAGTTAAAAAATAAAAAGATATGAACAAATCTCATTATGTATCAACCTTACTATCCCATTTCTTCAAACGCTAAGAGGCCCTTTCAAAAGTTTTCATTTGGGGGCCAGGCACGGTGGCTCACGCCTGTAATCACAGCACTCTGGGAGGCTGAGGCGGGCGGATCACCTGAGGTCAGGAGTTCGAGACCAGCCTCAACATGGGGAAACCCCGTCTCTACTAAAAATACAAAATTAGCCGGGCGCAGTGGTGCATGCCTATAATCTCAGCTACTCGGGAGGCTGAGGCAGGAGAATTGCTTGAACCTGGGAGGCGGAGGTTGCGGTGAGCCGAGAGCCAGCCGTTGCACTCCAGCCTGGGCAACAAGAGTGAAACTCCGTCTCAAAAAAAAAAAAAGTTTTCATTTCATAGGTCAACTCATTGGTTCAACATTCCTCCCTTCCTGCAACAAACATTTATGGAGCCCCTGATACAGGTCAGGTATCTCCCTGACAAAGGAAGAGGAAGAGGAGGAGCAGTGTAGTCATAATCATAGGTAGCAATAGTAGTTGTAGTAATAACAACAACAATAATAGCGGCAACCACTTATAAACCCTTTACTATGTGCCAAGAGCTATTCTAAAGTATATATGTATTAACTCGGCTGGGCACGGTGGCTCACGCCTGCAATCCTAGCACTTTGGGAGGCCCAGGTGGGTGGATCATTTGAGGTAAGGAGTTCGAGACTATCCTGGCCAACATGGGGAAACCCCGTCTCTACTAAAAATATAAAAATTAGCTGGGCGTGGTGGCGGATGCCTGTAATCCCAGCTACTCAGGAGGCTGAGGCAGGAGAATCACCTGAACCTGGAAGGCAGAGGCTGCAGTGAGCCGAGTTCACGCCACTGCACTCCAGCCTGGGTGACGGAACGAGACTCCATCTCAAAAAAAAAAAAAAAAAAGTATACATGTATTAACTCATTTAATCCTTACAACAACTGTGAGATAGGTCATATTATTATTCCCACTTTATGAATGAAGAACCTAGGCCCACAGAGTTTACATGGCTTGCCCAAAGTCGTGGAGCTAGGAAGCAGAGGTTGAATTTAAGCCCAGGCAGTCAAGCTCAAGAGCCCACGCAATACCACCTTAGACACCAAGTCATATACACAAGGACTCAATTCCACCCACATGGCTGTTTAACAGAAACCTGGGACTCATCCTTGATTCTTCTCTTCCCCTCATCTCCCACACTTACTTCATCAGCAAATTCTATGGATTTTTATCTCCAAGAAAAGACCTTGAATCTGTCTGCTTGTCTCCACGTTCCTGCCACTATCTTAGCCTACACCACCATTATCAACTCCCTGGACGACTGTAACAACAGGTCCTGACTGGTCTCCTCACTTCCCCTCCCCTTGTTTCAACTTTGTAATAGGCAATATATGCATATGGTATACATAAGAGTATAAAACAAAAAATATCTTCCCTACTCATCCTCCACCCACCCAGTTCCCTTCCCCAGAGGCAAATACTGTTTCTGGTTTCTTCTGTTCATCCTAGAGATAGCTGATGCATATATAAGCAAAGAACTCTGACTGGTACATAAAGAAAATATTTTTTTTCCTTTTTTAGACAAATGTACGCTGTTCTCTACTTTTGTTCACTTAAAAATATAACTTGGTTAAATATATATATATATTCCATATCAATAGATAAAGAGTTACTTCATTCTTTACAAGGACCGCATTGTATTCCTTTGTATAGATGAACCAAAATGTCTTTTACGTGTTGGACAAATTCCTAGAAGTGTGTACATTTTAAATTCTGGTAGATGCTGCCAAATTTCTCTCTATAGAAGTTGAACCAATTTAGACTCACACTACCAATATACTGAGAGTTCCTGTTTCCCTACAGTCTCACCAACACTGGATGCCATTAAATTGCATCACTGCCATTCTCACATGTGAAAAATGGAATCTTTTAATTTGTATTTCTTTTTTTAGGAGTAAAGTTACACATCTTTTCATATATTTAATAGTCATTTGCATTTTCTTTGTTTTGAACTGTTAGTTCATGTCCTTTGTTTATTCAGTTACCTTTTAATTTTATATTAAGGAAACTTGCAATAATTAAGGGGCCTTGTTTATTCTCTAGTTTGTCATTTGTCTTTGACTTTTTCCATCATGTGGAAATTTTAGGTTTTTCTGTGGTCAAACCAATCTTCTTTTCTCACATAATAATTCATACAATTCAATAGCAAATAAATAAATAACCTGATTTTTTAAATGGGCAATGGACCTGAACAGACATTTCTCCAAGACATACAAATGGCCAACAGGTATATGAAAAGACTAATCATCAGGGAAATGCAAATCAATACCATAATGAGGGCCGGATGTGGTAGCTCACACCTGTAATGCCAGCACTTTGGGAGGCCGAGGCGGGCAGATCACTTGAGGCCAGCAGTTCAAGACCAGCCTGGCCAACATGGTAAAACCCCGTCTCTACTAAAAATACAAAAATTAGCTGGGTGTTGTGACACATGCCTGTAATCCCAGCTACTTGGGAGGCTGACAGGATAATCGCTTGAACCTGGGAGGCAGAGGTTGCAGTGAGCCAAGATTGTGTCACTGCACTCCGGCCTGGACAACAGAGCAAGACCCTGTCTCAAACAAACAAACAAACAAACAAACAAAAAAACCATAATGAGATATCCTCTCATTCCAGTTAGAATGGCTATTATCAAAAAGACAAGGCTAGGTGCAGTGGCTCACGCCTGTAATCCCAGCACTGTGGGAGGCCGAGGCAGGCGGATCACAAGGTCAGGAGATCGAGACCATCCTGGCCAACACGGTGAAACCCCATCTCTACTAAGATACAAAAAATTAGCCAGGCATGGTGGCATGCGCCTGTAGTCCCAGCTACTAGGGAGGATGAGGCAGGGGAATCACTTGAACTCGGGAGGTAGAGGTTGCAGTGAACCGAGACTGCACCACTGCACTCCAGCCTGGTGACAGAGTAAGACTCTGTCTCAAAAGAAAAAAAAAAAAGACAAAAATTAAATGTTAGGGAGGATGTGGAGAAAAGGGAACCCTTATACACTGCTAGTGAAAATGTAAATTAGTACAGCCATTATGGAACACAGTATGGGAGATTCCTCAGAAAATTATAGCACTACCCTATGAGCCAGCAATCCCACTTCTTGGTATATATCCAAAGGAAATGAGTTCAGTATCTCAAAGAGATATGTGCACTCTCATGCTCATTGCAGCATTATTCACAACAGCCAAGATACGGAAGCAACCTAAATGTCTATCAATGGCTAAATGGATAAAGAAAAGGTGGCACGCACGCACACATGCACACACAACAGAACATTATTCAGCCTTATGAAAAGAAGGAAATCCTGCCATTTGTGATAATATGGATGGACTTGGAGGACATTATGCTAAATGAAATAAGCCAAACACAGAAAGACAAATACTACATGATCTCACTTGTTTGTGGAATCCAAAATAGTCAAACTCATAGAAGCAGAGAGTAGAATGGTGATTGCCAGGGGCTGAAGGTGGAGGAAATGGGAGGTTGTTGTCCAACGGATATAAAGTTTCTGTTATGCAAGATGAGTAAGTTTTGGAGATCTAATGTACAGCATCATAACTATAGTTAACAATACTGTATTGTACATTCTAAATTTTTTAAGTATCCTCACTACCTACACACACAAAGAAAATGGTAACTGTGAGGTGATAGATACATTAATGAGCTTAATTGTGGTGATCATTTCACAGTGTATATGTATATCAAAATATCAAGCTGTATCCCTTAAACATATACAATTTTTGTCAATTATACCTCAATAAAGCTAAAAAAATTAACACATCATATTGATAGAAGGAAAGAGAAAAACATAATCATTTCAATAGACACATAGAAAAAGCACTTGACAAAAGTCAAAACCCCTTCAATATACTAAGAATAGAAGGGAACTTCCTCTACCTAATAAAGGGCATCTCTGAAAAACCCCCATCTGTTTACCCACGTCTTAGTGCATTTTCTGTTACTGTAACATAATACCACAGACTGGATAATTTATAAATAAAAGAGATTGATTTCTCACAGTTCTGAAAGCTGGGAAGCATAAGAGCATGGCTCCGGCACTGGGCAAGGGCCTTCGTGCTGCATCATAACATGGCAGAAGGGCAAGTAAGTATGAGAAAGCTCGGTTTTAAAACAAAGCCGCTCCTGCAATAACAGACCTACTCACATGACAGCAACGTTAATCCATGCATAACAGCAGAGCCTCATTAATCCATTCATAGGGCAGACAGATTGTTTCCAACACATGAACTTTTGGGGAACACATTCAAATCATAGCACCACATAAACTAACATCATACTTAATAGTGAAAGACTGAAAGCTTTCCCCCCAAAATCAGGAACAAGATAAAGATGCCACTCTCACTACTTCTATTCAACACCTAGAATAAATTTAACAAAAGAAGTGCAAGAAATGTCCACTGAAAACTAAAAAGTATTACCAAAAGAAATTAAAGAAGACCTAAATAAATGTAAACACATTTTGATGTTCACAGATTGGAAGACTTAATATTGTTAAGGTGGCAATATTCCTCGAATGAATTTCCAGATTCAACACAATCCCTTTCAAAATCCCAGCTGGCTTTTTCACAGAAATTTAAGCTGATCCTAAAATTAATATGCAATTGGAAGAAATCCAGTAGAGCCAAAGCAATCTTGAAAAAACAAGAACAAAGTTGGAGAACTCACACTTCCCAATTCCAAAATTGACTAAAAAGCTATAGTAATAAAGACAGGGTGATACTGGTATAAGGACAGACATACAGGTCAATGGAATAGAACTGAGAGTCTAAAATAAACCCATACATATATGGTTAACTGATTTTCAACAAGGGTGCCAAGACCATTAAGGGGGAAAAACTCAGTCTTTTTAACAAAAGGTCCTGGGAAAACTAGATAGCCACATGCAAAAGGATGAATTTAGCCCCCTACCTCATGCTATATACAAAAATTAACTCAAAATGAATGAAAGACCTAAATGTAAGAAGTAAAATTATAAAACTCTTGGAAGAAAACATAGCTGCAAATCTTCATATGCTTGGATTAGGCAAACATTTCTTCTTTTATTTTTGAAACAGATTTGGGCTGTGTCACCCAGTCTGGAGTACAGTGGCACAATCTTGGCTGGCTCACTACAACCTCCACCTACCAGGTTCAAGCGATTCTCTCCTACCTCAGCCCCGAGCAGCTGAGACTACAGGTGTGCACCACCACATATGGTTAATTTTTGTGTTTTTAGTAGACATGGGGTTTCGCCATGTTGGCCAGGCTAGTTTTAAACTCCTGGCCTCAAATGATTCACCCACCTCGGCCTCCCAAAGTGCTAGGATTACAAGCATGAGCCACCACGCCTGGCCATTTCTTAGATATGATGCCTAAAGCACAAGCAATGGAAGAAAAAAATCAGATATATGGGATGATAAAAATTTAAAACTTGCGTGCTTCAAAGAATATCATCAAAAAAGTGAGAAAACAATTCACAGGATGAAAGAAAATATTTGCAAATCATATATATGATAAGGGACTAGTATGCATAACATAGAATTCTTACAACTCAACAACAGAAAGACAAATACACCAATTTAAAAATGGGGGCCAGGTGCGGCGGCTCACACTTGTAATCCCAGCACTCTGGGAGGCCAAGGCAGGTGGATCACCTGAGGTCAGGAGCTCAAGACCAGCCTGACCAACATGGTGAAACTCCATCTCTACTAAACACAAAAAATTAGCCGGGCATGGTGGTACGTGCCTGTAATCCCAGCTACTTGGGAGGCTGAGGCAGGAGAATCGCTTGAACCCGGGAGGTGGAGATCGTAGTGAACCGAAATTGCAACACTGCATTCCAGCCTGGGCAACAAGAGCAAAACTCCGTCTCAAAAAAAAAAAAAGAATTTCTACTTCCTCTGTTTCCCCTGTCCTTCCTAAGGTTCCCCTCCAACTTAACTGGCCAGGGCAGAGATGAGGGAGGAACGAGGAAGGGGGCAGGCAGGCAGTACAACTGAGGCAGATGGTTTATTGGTGAATGCCAGCTGTTTGGGAAAAACTCTGTCAACCTGGGTTTTTCCTCTGACCTCACACCACAACAACAACCTTCAACACAGAAGAAGACTTCTGTGGCCAAATGTGTGTGGGGTTTTCCCCACACTCCAATAAATGGATGCCAGCTAGGTGTCCTCCAATTCAGTTCTGACACTGTCTACTCGGACACAGCGTCAGATACCACAGGTTGATGGCTTGGTCCCCAAGACCGGCCACCAACCAGATACCAGTCGCAAGTCCAGGCTTCCAAAACTTTTTTTTTTTTTTTTTAAGACTGAGTCTCACTCTGTGACCCAGATTGGAGTGCAGTGGCACATCTCGGCTCATTGCAACCTCCGCCTCCCAGGTTCAAGCGATTCTCCTGCCTCAGCCTCCTGAGGACTACAGGTGCGCACCACCACGCCCAGCTAATTTTTTGTATTTTTAGTAGACATGGGGTTTCACTGTGTTGGTCAGGATGGTCTCGATCTCCAGACCTCATGATCCACCTGCCTCAGGCTCCCAAAGTGCTGGGATTATAGGCATAAGCCACCGCACCTGGCTGCCCGGCTAATTTTTGCAACTTTTTTGTAGAGACAGGGTTTCGCCATGTTGGTCAGGCTGGTCTCGAACCCCTAACCTCAAGTGATCTGCCCACTTCGGCCTCCCAAAGTGCTAGGATTACAGGCGTGAGCCGCCATGCCTAGCCAGGCCTCCAGAACTTCTGACCAACTAGCTTCAAGTTGGGGTTCCCATGACCCCCTCTTTGGGTTCGATTACTTTGCTAGTGCAGCTCACAGAACTCAGGGAAATAGTTAATGTTTACCAGTTAACTACAGAGGATATCACAAAGGATACAGAGAAGAGATGCGCAGGGTGAGGTAAGGGGCAAGGGGCGTGGAGCTTCCATGCCCTCCCTGGACACGCCACCCTTCAGGAACCTCCACATATTCGGCCATCCAGAAGCTTCCCAAACCCTGTCCTCCTGGGTTGTTATGGAAGCTTTGTTACAGAGGCATGATTGACAACCATGTAGAAATGTGATTGGACAAAAAGCACATGATCTAAACCCAGCAAGGCCTGTCTGTTCAGACTTTTCTTGGCCTCTGTGCAGCATTCCTTTCTCTAGGGCAGAGGTGTCCAATCTTTTGCACAATCTTGCAAACATACTAAAACCACTGAATCATACACTTTAAAATGGTGACTTTTATGGTATGTAGACTATAACTCAATTTAAAAGAAACTAAATCTCGGCTGGGTGTGGTGGCTCACGCCTGTAATCCCAGCACTTTGGGAGGCTGAGGTGGGCAGATCACCTGAGGTCAGGAGTTCAAGACCAGCCTGGCCAACATGGTGAAACCCTGTCTCTACAAAAATTACCCAGGTATGATGGCGGGTGCCTGTAATCCCAGCTACTCAGGAGGCTGAGGTGGAAGAATTGCTTGAACCTGGGAGGCGGAGGTTACAGTGAAAGGAGATCGCGCCGTTGCACTCCAGCCTATGTAACAGAGTGAGACTCTGTCTCAAAAAAAAAAAAAAAATGGAAAACAGAAACGAAATCTCTGAGGGTAAAGCTGAGGCATTCGCATTAAAACAAACAAACAAACAAAAAACTCCTCCAGATGATTCCGGCACACGGCAAAGTTTGAGAATCACTTTGCTAAGGTGTACGTGAAAAGCAGAATTTCTAAGGCACACATTATATGCATCTTTAGCTATACTGGATGTTGCCAAAGTACTTTCCAAAGTCATTATAACTATTTGTGGTCTTTCTGGTACTGTAGGAGACTTCCAGTTGCTCTTTGACAACACATGGGTATTATTTTCCCAATTGAAGGATAAGGAAATTGGGGGCCTAAAAGATTACTTGCCCAAAGTCACAAAGTGGTACTGCTTGGGATATAACTATACAGACTGTGCTGACCATCATCTTTAATGTTCTGCCTCTCCATTTACAAGTATTACTTATGTCAAAGGTGCTCCAATTCATTGACATCACTGGACCAGGGCACTAATAATATTTTTGGTTCTATATACCCTCTCTGGTCCCACTGGGACTAAATTCAACCCCATACTGAAGGGAGAGATTCACCATACAGAGAATGAACTTCCCCTAGAATCCTGAAGTCGGCCAATCCCGTAAGTTCAAGCTTTCAAAACACATAGAAATATCAAATAAATGGGGCCGCATATTTCTCAATGAGTTAATCTTCAAGTACCAATGACAAACTGGATTTTGTCAAGTTTATAAAAATGTATCTATTTCTAACTATGTGCCAAGAAGCAGGCAAGATGTCTGTCCTAAGGGTTTCAGAAAAATAAGGCAGGGTTCCTGCTCTCAAAAAGTTCATCTTATTGAAACAGTGAGACTTTAATGTAAATGAGGTAAGAATTTCAAGTGGTATGACTATAAAGAAGTGATTAATATGAGCTAGATGTTTGGGATAATTGACCTTGATTTTCTTTCCTATCCTGAATCTCAAGGAATATATGAGATAGGGAAGACTCTGTGACCAAAAACAAAACAAAACAAAACATTCTCGGCCGGGCACGGTGGCTCACGCCTGTAATCCCAGCACTTTGGGAGGCCAAGGCGGGTGGATCATTTGAGGTCAGGAGTTCGAGACCAGCCTGGCCAACACAGTGAAACCCCGTCTCTACTAAAAATACAAAAATTAGCCAGGCATGGTGGTGCATGCCTGTAATCCCAGCTACTCGGGAAGCTGAGGCAGGAGAATCACTTGAACCCAGGAGGTGGAGGTTGCAGTGAGCCAAGATTGCGCCACTGCACTCCAGCCTGGGCAACAGAGTGAGACTTCATCTCAAGAAAAAAAAAATTCTCCATTCTGGCTGTGGTAGCTAGCCTCTAAGGTGGCCCCCAATGATCCTTGTCCCTGGTACTAACACCCTTGTATAGTCACCTCCCACAATGAATAACGCTGACTTGTGACACCAAAAGGACATCACAGAAACAACTGTGTGTGCCTTCTGAGTCATAGCCATAAAACACATTGTGGCTTTTGCCTTGCTCTCCTGAATTACTTACATTGTGGGAAGCCAGCTGCCATGTCATGAGGATACTCAAGCAGCCTTATGGAAAGATCCCTGTGTTGAGAAACTGAGGCTTCTTGCCAACAGTTAGCACTCAACTGCCTACCATATGAGACACCTTGGAAGATGACTCTCCAGCCCTAATCAAGATTTCAGGCCAGGCACGGTGGCTCACACCTGTAATCCCAGCATTTTGGGAGGAAAAGGCAGGGGGATTGCTTGAGCCTAGGAGTTCAAGAACAGCCTGGGCAACATAGGAAGACCCTGTCTTTACAAAAAAAATTAAAAATTAGCCAGGCATGGTGGCACATGCCTATAGTCGCAGCTACTCAGGAGGCTGAGGTGGGAGGATCACTTGAGCCCAGGAGATCGAGACTGCAGTGAGCTGTGATTGTGCCACTGCACTCTAGCCTGCGTGACAGAGTGAGACCCTGCCTCAAAAAAAAAAAGACTTCAGATGACTGTTTACATAGTCATCTTCTTAATCGCAGCTTCATGAGAGACCAGAATCACCTAGCTAAGCTTGCTCTTGAATTCCTGACCCACAGAAAATACATAAAATGATAAATGTTTGTTCTTTAAAAAAAAAAAAAAAATCAAGAGAGTACCAGAAGATGAAGATGGACAGATCATAGAGCGCATTCAGGCTTACATTTTTATTCAGCCAACTAGGAGTGTTTTCCTTGTACTCCACAATGATCCCTAAATGAAATCAGATGGGGAGGAGGGAGGAGTCCTTAATGGATTGGGCTAGACTCCTCCCCACTCAGAGCAGCTTTCTGCTTATCAGTCTTATTTATTTATACTTCTGGGTAAGAATTTAATTAAAGAAAGGATTTTTCATCTAAAAATGTTTCAAAGGCATTGCTATAAGTGATGAAGGGTCACTAACAGATTTGAAGCAGGTGACTGACATAATGTGTATTTCAGATAATTCAAGCAGTAGAGGATAGACTGGAGGAGAGCAAAACTAGAGACCAAAAGACCAGGTAAGAGGCCACTTCAGTAGTCTAAGTAAGTGATTTTGGGTACTGAAATAACGGCAGTGCAGCAGGGCTGAACAGGAGGCAGCAGCCACAAAAGAGATTAGAAGGCAGAATCGACAGTACATGGTGAGTGACTAGATGTATGCAGGGGATGATGGTGGGATGGTGGGGACAGATGAGACAAAGAGAGACTGACTCCTAGATTTCTGGCTGGGGCCACTGCGTGAATCCTGGTGTCATCATAGGAAGAAGGAAAAGAAGGACTAGCATTTGGCTAATAGTAATAGAGACCTGACTGCAATGGCTTCAACAAAAGAGCTTGTTCTCTCATGTAACATCAGGAGGAAGGCAGTTCTGAGCACTGGTTGAGACCCAAGGATAGCAGGGCAAAGGCTCTGCAATTCTTGTGGCCTCTCCTTCCCAGTTCCAGGCTGGCTGCTAGTGTTCCAATTATCATGTCCATTTCCCAAGAAGCAGGATGGAATAAGGATAAAGGGTAAAAAAGGCTTGAAGTCACCCATCAGCTGACATCTACTTCCATCTCTTTTGCTTGGCCAAAGCTAAGTCATATTCAGAATCTTAGTTGTTGGGGGGAAGGGGACTGGAATATGCACCCTAACTTTACAGACACTCGTGTATAGGAGGGTGTAGCAGAAGAGTGTCAGAGTACGCCTGTAATCCCAGCACTTTGGGAGGCCGAAGTGGGCGGATCACGAGGTCAGGAGATCGAGACTGTCCCGGCTAACACAGTGAAAACCCGTCTCTACTAAAAATACAAAAAATTAGCCGGGCGTGGTTGCAGGCACCTGTAGTCCCAGCTACTCAGGAGGCTGAGGCAGGAGAATGGCCTGAACCTGGGAGGCGGAGCTTGCAGTGAGCTGAGATCGCGCCACTGCACTCCAGCCTGGGTGACAGAGCGAGACTCCGTCTCAAAAAAAAAAAAAAAAAGAAGAGTGTCGGAGTGGTACTGAGTGAATCGATCTGTGGTACTGTCCACAGTAGAGAAATGATAAGTTTGGCCTTCATCATGTTGGATCTGAAAAGTGGGACATCAGGTGAAGAGGTAGAGTAGGCAACTGGCTATACAGTTCTGGGACACAGGAAGGCACAGTAGGCAGATTTAGATTTTATCATCAGCATAAAAGTGTAACTAATGCCATGTAAGGTGACAAGAATGCCCAAGGAAGGCACAAAGAGAGTGGAGACAAAAGCAAGGTCAGAACCGCATGGAATACCAATACTTGAGGGGCAGGCAGAAGAAAAAGAATCCAAAGGATTGAGAAGGCCAAAGAAGGAGAAGGAGGCTCACAAGAGCAGCTTCACGTGGTGAAACCCTGTCTCTACTAAAAATACAAAAATTAGCCAGGCGTAGTGGTGCACAACCGTAATCCCAGCTACATGGGAGGCTGAGGCAGGAGGATCACTTGAACCCAGGAGGCAGCGGTTGCAGTGAGCTGAGATCGCATCGCTGCACTCCAGCTTGGGTGACAGAGCGAGACTCTATCTCAAAAAAAAAAAAAAAAAAAAAGAAAAGAAAGAAAGAAAACATGTAGCTAGATGTCAGCCTATAGCTTTTTCTGGTTCAACACTAAAGTTTCATAAGGGCAGGATTCTTTGCTGTTTACTGGTTGTACTGGGTTAGATAGTGACCCTTAAAAATTCACATTCTGGCCGGGCACAGTGGCTCATGCCTGTGATCCCAGCACTTTGGGAGGCCGAGGTGGGAGGATCACTTGAGTCCAAGAGTTTGAGACCAGCCTGGCCAACATGGTGAAACCCCATCTCTACTAAAAACACAAAAACTAGCCAGGCATGGTAGCACACACCATCTCAAAAAAAAAAAAAAAGAAAAAAGAAAAAAAAATCCACATCCATCCAGGAACCTCAGAATGTGACCTTATTTGGAAATAGTGATGTTGCAGACATAATTAGTTAAGTTAAAATGATGTCATACTGGAGGAGGATGGGCCCTTAATCCAATATGATTGGTGCCCTTATAAGAAAAGAACAGGCAAAGGGAGAATGCCATGTGACGATACAAGCACTAACTGGAGTGATGCATTTACAATACAAGCCAAGGAATGCCAAGGATTGCTGGTAAACGCCAAAAACCAGGAATGAGGCAAGGAAGGATTCTCCCCTACAATCTTGAGAGCATGGACTTACCAACACCTTGATTTCAGACTTCTAGCCTCCACAACTATTAAACAATTTCTCTTGTTTTAGGCCACCCAGTTTGTAGTACTTTATTTTTTTTTTTATTTTTTGAGACAGTGCCTCACTCTGTTGCCCAGGCTGGAGTACAGTGGCACAATCTCAGCTCACTGCAACCTCTGCCTCCCCATACAAGCAATTCTCCTATCCCAGCCTCCCGAGTAGCTGGGATTACAGGCACACGCGCCACCATGCCCAACTAATTTTTGTATTTTTAGTAGAGATGGGGTTTCACTACGTTGGCCAGCCTGGTCTTGAACTCCTGGTCTCAAGTGATCCACCCACCTCAGCATCTCAAAGTGTTGGGATTACAGGCGTGAGCCACCACACCCAGGCTGTAGTACTTTACTATGGCAGCTCTAGAAAACTAATACACTGGCGGCCGGGCACGATGGCTCACGTCTGTAATCCCAGCACTTTGGGAGGCCGAGGCAGGCAGACCACAAGGTCAGGAGATCGAGGCCATCCTGGCTAACACGGTGAAACCCCATCTCTACTAAAAATATAAAAAAAAATTAGCCGGGCGTGGTTGTGGGCGCCTGTAGTCCCAGCTACTCAGGAGGCTGAGGCAGGAGAATGGCGTGAACCTGGGAGGCAGAGCTTGCAGTGAGCCGAGATCGCGCCACTGTACTCCAGCCTGGGTGACAGAGCGAGACTCCGTCTCCAAAAAAAAGAAAACTAATACACTGGTATATATTCCAGACTTCTAGGATAGTACCTGGAACATAGTAGGAGCTCGGTAAATGAAATATTTGTTGCATGAATGGATGGATTTTTTAATTCCCTAGGATTGACCTTTCCATGACTTCTAGCACCTGCTGCTGACCGTCCCCTAGCCACACCCCCACACACTTCTTGATACTCTCTCCTGTTTTCTGCATCACCAGGTTCTTCTGGTTCTGTTCCAATTCTTTTGTCTGCCTTTTAAATATTCAGTCCTATCTGCTTGCTCCACACTCTGTAATTTTATCCCTTCCCAGGTTTCAATTTCCCATATATACCAAACTCCCAAATCTAAAACAGAGCTAACCACATCACACCCCTGCTTAAAAAACAGAGATAGGCCGGGCGCAGTGGCTCACCCCTCTAATCCCAGCACTTTGGGAGGCAGAGGCAGGTGGATCGCCTGAGGCCAGAAGTTCGAGACCAGCCTGGCCAACATAGTGAAATCCCATCTCTACTAAAAATACAAAAAATTAGCCAGGCGTGGTGGCAGGTGCCTGAAATCCCAGCTACTCAGGACGCTGAGGCAGGAGAATCGCTTGAACCTGGGAGGCGGAGGTTGCAGGGAGCCAAGATCACACCATTGCACTCCAGCCTGGGCAACAAGAGCGAAACTCCGTCAAAAAAAAAAAAAAAAAACGGAGATGGCTCTTCATTGCCTACAGATTAAGGCCAAACTTGTCCACTTCAGCACTTTACTCTGTCCTCACCCTAGTATGCATGATACCGTTCCTGTAAAGTAACCTGTGCTCCAGTCACAAACGACAATTCAGGTTTCTAAAGCACACCATGTTTGATGCTTTTAATGCTTCCATATTCCTTCCACTTGGAATGCTCTTCATTCCCTTCATCTACTTGGTGAAATCCTAGTTCAGGCTAAACACAAATGCCATCATCTTTTGAAGCCTTTCCTGGCCACCATTCAGGACAAATGACCCACTCCCACCTGTCTTTCCTTTCGTTCAGAAGACCAGTATTTTTTCCTATCACAGTAGGAGTCATTCCCTCAAAGTCATGAGCTCTTTAATGGTAAAAATCATACCTTATTCATCATCACAGATCCAGTACCTAGCTCAGTGCCTGGCACACGGTATGCTCCACAAGATTACAGGTTGAATGAACTCATTCAAACCTGTAAATTGTAAACAAACTACAGCTATCAAATGGCAATGGAGGGGCCGGGCACAGTGGCTTATGCCTGTAATCCCAGCACTTTGGGAGGCCAAGGAGGGAGGATCACTTGAGGCCAGGAGTTCAAGACCAGCCTGGCCGACATGGTGAAACCGCGTCTCTACTAAAAATACAAAAATTAGCTGGGCGTGGTGGCGCACGCCTGTCATCCCAGCTACTGGGGAGGCTGAGGCAAGAGAGTTGCTTGAATCTGGGAGGTGGAGGTTGCGGTAAGCTGAGGTCACACCACTGCACTCCAGCCTGAGCAACAGAGTGAGTGAGACTCCATCTCAATTAAAAAAAAAAAAAGCAATGGAATCACATGTGAGCACCATTTCAACAAAGCACAATAAAGATATTACTACATTAACAGAAGTTAGAAAACCACCACAAATGTCAAAGTATTGGGACCAACTGACCTGTTCAACAATAGATGTGATACTTATATTATTCAGAAACAGACTCCAACACAATAGGGAAATCCTAAACAGGGAGCATCAACCTCTTACCTCCGCAGATACATAGTCTCCTCATCTTCTGTGTTACAAAACTTATGGGCATGTTTGGCAGCATCAATCACACGGGACCGGTCCCGGGGCCTCATGGGCAATTTCTCTAACTGGCAGTCTGAAGGAATGGAGAGATTTGGTCACTAGAGTCATGGCAAAATATAGCAAATGAGTCACTGCAAAATATCCTGAGAAGTTTTGAGTGGGATCCCTAGCACTAGAATTTTCTAGTACAATTACTATGCTTATTGAAACCTATTATTGAATGTTCCAACTAAAAATGACTTGCTATCAGGAGACCTTGGTATTTGGTCCCAGCTCTCTTACTACCCTGGTGATCTTTGGCAAATCACTTCCTCCTTTGGAGACTTTTGCCTCATTTGAAAGATGAGTTAGATGATATTATCTCAAAAGTCCTTCCCAGTACTGCAATTCAGGTTTCTGTAAGTATTTCTGTGATCATAGTACACTTGGTTTGTGTTATAATGCATTAGAATCAGGAGACACAATCAAGCATACTGGAATGCCTACGAGGAAGCACTGGGAAAAGTGGGTATGTGCTAAGAAAAGGAGAGAGGCTGGGCGTGGTGGCATGCACCTATAGTCCCAGCTACTCAGAAGAATGAGGCAGGGCGATTGCTTGAGACCAGGAGTGCAATGCTGTAGTGTTCCATGATTGTTCCTGTGAACAGCCACTGTACTCCTGCCTGGGCAACACAGCAAGACCCTGTCTATGTTTTACAAAAAAAAAAAAAAAAAAAAAAAAAAAGAGGCCAGGCGAGGTGGCTCATGCCTGTAATCCCAGCACTTTGGGAGGTCAAGACGGGCAGATCACCTGAGGTCAGTAGTTCAAGACCAGCCTGGCCCAGCTACTTGGGAGGCTGAGGTGAGAGAATTGCTTGAACCCAGGAGGTGGAGGTTGCAGTGAGCCAATATCGTGCCATTGCACTCCAGCCTGGGCAACAGAGCGAGACTCCGTCAAAAAAAAAAAAAAAAAAGGAAGAGAGAGAGTGATTATATAGTATACAAATGATCCATCCTAGTTGGAGGAATTTTAATCTGAAAACAATGAAAACACAGTAAACAAATTAGGTACAGTTGTAAAGCAGATTGAAAATTGATATAATGGGCCGGGTGCGGTGGCTCACGCTTGTAATCCAGCACTTTGGGAGGCTGAGGTGGCAGGTGGATCACCTGAGGTCAGAAGTTCGAGACCAGCCTGGCCAACATATAGCGAAACCATCTCTACTAAAACATACAAAAATTAGCAGGGCGTGGTGGCACACACCTGTAGTCCCAGCTAGTTGGGAAGCTGAGGCAGGAGAATCGCTTGAACCCAGGAGGCAGAGGGTTGCAGTGAGCTGGGATCACACCACTGCACTCCTGCCTGAGCAACAGAGGAAAACTCCGTCTCTCAAAAGAAAAAAAAGAAAAAAAAAAGAAAATTTATATAATGCAAATTAAGCACCTAAAGGATCACAGAGAAAGTCAAGTGGTCAGAGTAATTCAAGATGAATAGAGGAGGTGAAGAGAGGAGTTAGAGAACACTAGGCAGTTTACATGTCAGCTCATTTACTCTTCACAATGAATGGTTAAAGTAGAGATTTGTTGTTCCTATTTTAAAGATGAAGGAACTGAGGTTAAAAAGGGTAAGAGATATACCATGCATCTAATAAGAAGCAGAACAAGAATTCAGACCCAACTCTAAGTGATTCAAAAGCACATGCTGTTTCCACCACACCTCCTTACCAAGAATTAATTTCTTCGATAAATACGTGAGGGCCCTCTAGGTAGCAGGCACTGTTCTAACACTGTGCTGAAGATTCAGCAAACAACAAAGCAGATAAAGTCTCCGCCCTGGCCGGGCACGGTGGCTCACGCCTGTAATCCCAGCACTTTGGGAAGCCAAGACAGGCGGATCACCTGAGGTCAGGAGTTCGAGACCAGCCTGGCCAACATGGTGAAACCCCGTCTCTCCTAAAAATACAAAAATTAACCGGGTGCGGTTGCTCACGTCTGTAATCCCAGCACTTTGGGAGGCCGAGGCTGGCGGATCACCTGAGGTCGGGAGTTTGAGACCGGCCTGACCAACATGGAGAAACCCTGTCTCTACTAAAAAAATACAAAATTAGCTGAGCATGGTGGTGCACGCCTGTAATCCCAGCCACTCGGGAGGCTGAGGCAGGAGAATCGCTTGAACCCAGGAGACGGAGGGTGCAGTGAGCCGAGATGGTGCCATTGCACTCCAGCCTGGGCAACAAGAGTGAAATTCCGTCTCAAAAAAAAAAAAAAAAAAATTAGCCAGACATGGTGGCAGGTGCCTGTAATCCCAGCTACTCGGGAGGCTGACGCAGGAGAATCACTTGAACCTGGGAGGCAGAGGTTGCAGTGAGGTGAGATCGCACCATTGCACTCCAGCCTGGGCTACAAGAGCTACACACTGTTTCAAAAAAAAAAAAAAGTCCCGGCCCTGATGAAGCTTACATTCTAGTGGAAGAGGCAACATATTTTAAAATAATTATAATATGATTTTGGGTAATGATAAGTGCTAAATATTAAGCAGGGTAAGAGGACAAAGTGACAGGGATGCTGTTTTAGATAAGGTAATCAGGGAAGGGTTCTCTAAGGAAATTACATTTTAGCAGAGACCTGAATGAAGTAAGGGAGGGATTGAGGGAAAAGTTTTTGGGGCAGAAGAAATACCAATTAGAAAGGCACTGGGGGGCAGGAACACTTTTGACATGATGGAGAAAAAGCAAAAAGGCCACTGTGGCTGAAGTGCGATGAGCAAGAGGAAGACTGTTAGGGGATGAAGCCTGAGAGGTAGCCACAGGCCTGATCAAGGGTCTTGGTATGGATGGACTTTGGTTTTATTCTCAGTGTTATATGAAACCATTGGTTTTGAACAGGACTCTAGCTACTATGTGGAAAAGAGTGGAAGCAACGAGAGCAAGAGACTATTGTGCCAATCCAGGTGAAAGATGGTAGTAGCTTGGACTACAGTGTTAGAAGTGGAGGTGGTAGGCCGGCCGCGGTGGCTCATGCCTGTAATCCCAGCACTTTGGGAGGCCTAGGTGGGTGGATCACTTGAGGTCAGGAGTTCAAGACCAGCCTGGCCAACATGGTGAAACCCCGTCTCTACTAAAAATACAAAATTAGCCGGGCGTGGTGGCACATGCCTGTAATCCCAGCTACTAGGGAGGTTGAGGCAGGAGAATCGCTTGAACCTGGGAGGTGGAAGTTGCAGTGAGCCGAGATCGCACCACTGCACTCCAGCCTGGGCAAGAAGAGCGAAACTCCATCTCAAAAAAAAAAAGAAAAAAAAAAAACTAGCCGGGCCTGGTGGCGCACACTACTTGGGAGGCTGAGGCAGGAGAATCGCTTGAACCTGGGAGGCGGAAGTTGCAGTGAGCTGAGACCGCGCCGCAGCACTCCAGCCTGGGTGACAGAGTGAGACTCCCTCTGTCTCAAAAAGAAAAAGGAATGGAGGTGGTAAGAAGCAGTCAGATCCTGCATACATTTTCACGAAAGCACCTGCAGGATTTCCTGATGGACTGGACAGATGTAAGGTACGTGACAGACAGAAGTCAAGACTGATTCCAGGTTTTGGTCTGAGATACTGGATGAATAGTTGTACTACTGACTGCAATAGGGATGACTATAAGAGGAGCAATTGGAGAGCGGGTGTAGAGGGTCATGAACTCAATTTTCAGCACGATATATTTGAGAGGCCCATTAGACATTCAAGTGGAGATGTTGAATAGGCAATTGGAGTCTCAGGAGAGGTGCAGGTTAAAGATGAACATCTGGGAGTTACCAGCATGTCAGTTGTATTTAAAGCTTGGGAATGAATGAGATCACCTAGGGGGTGGGTACAGAGTGAGAATAGGTGAGAGTACTGAGCTATAGTGCCTTGGAATGCCTAAAAGTCTGAGAGAGAAAAGGGAGCCAGACAAGAAGGGGAAAAATCTAAGGCTGGGCGCGGTGGCTCACGCCTGTAATCCCAGCACCTTGGGAGGCCGAGGCGGGTGGATCACGAGGTCAGGAGTTCGAGACCAGCCTGGCCAACGTAGTGAAACCCCCGTCTCTACTAAAAACACAAAAATTAGCCGGGTATGGTGGCGGGCGCCTGTAATCCCAGCTACTCGGGAGGCTGAGGCAGGAGAATCACTTGAATCCGGGAGGCAGAGCTTGCAGTGAGCCGAGATTGCACCATTGCACTCCAGCCTGGGCAGCAGAGTGAGACTCCATCTCAAAAAAAAAAGGGGGGGGGGAAATACGAGGTAGGAGGAAAATCAAGTTGAGTATGGAGTCTTGGAAGCAAATAAAAAACATGTTGCAAAAGGAATGAAATGATTACCTCTGTCAAATGCCACTGAAAGAATTAAAATGAACATTGATAACTGACCACTAGAACTGTTAACATGGAGCCAAATACGGTTAAGATGATGAGGTGGGAAGGAAAGCCTACCTGAAGTGAGGTCAGGAGAGAATGAGAAGTCAGGATGCAGAGACAGCCAATATAGGCAACTCTTTTGAGAAGCTTTGCTATAAAAGAAGCAACGAAATGGGGTTATAGCTGGAGGGGAATACAGGATCAAGGGAGGGTTTTATTTTCGTTTGCTGTGAGGTAAGAGCAACTGCAGCATCTTGGTATCCAGCAGAAACGTTATAAAGCTTCTAGAGGCAGTAGTTTTTGAAGACAGTGGATTAAGAGGGAAATACAATATGTTTGTGTTTCTATTTTTGTTCTCCTGAAGGAGTTTAGTTTTGAGGAAGGTCTGGATACAGAGTCACAAGGCTAAACAAAAAGCAGGAAAAAAAAAAAAATGCCCTGGAGTGGGGCGGGGATGCGTAGGGAGGATTTAGTCGGAGAGAGAAAACCCACCAATCTTCGTTGAGAAGTGGCTCCCAGATCACAGCCAGAGGAAATTCGCCTTCAAGAACCCGAAGTCTGGCTCCTTGCAGACGCCCCCACAGTTCCCGGCTACTCACCCAGCACTAGGACCATCTGGCCGCACAAACAGTAGTAAACATGGAGGGGCTTCTCGCCGTCGTCATATTCCTCCCGGTCCCGAGTGTCAGAGCAGACTACTGACCGAGACACTACTTTCGGCATCGTTCCCAAGAGCAATCTGAAAACTCTACGCCAAGAAGAGGGTCGCCCCGAAATGACGTCACGAGTGCGCCTTGCACCTTTTCCTTGTGGCTACGCTGGTCACGTGTTAGCAGAAGTCTTATAAACTTCCGGGCTGTCCTATCAGGCTAAGATATACGGGGGTGCGCCTACCTACTTTGTCTTGGCCAAGTTAGCTGGGACTCCTGTGATCTGGGAGTCACTTCTCAATGAAGATTGGTGGGCTTTCTCACAACACCCTTAATATTATATAAATTCTTTACATTTCTATAACGCATGCATTTATATGTATATATACACATATGTATATATAAGACCAGCTAAATAAAGGACTATGCATTATATAGTTTATATTATATATATATATAAAATACTGATTTGGGTGTGTTTCTAAATATGATTTTGATTTTAATGACTATTCCAGATGACTACCTAATTTTTTAGGTATCTTATTTTTTAGTTGATATAATTCACGTAACATAAAATTCACCCTTTTAAAATGTGTAATTGGGTGTTTTTTAGTGTATTCACAAAGTTGTGTAACCATCACCACTAATTCCAGAACATTTCCATCATCTCAAAAAGAAATCTTATACCCATTAGTAGTCACCACGACCCGCACATCCCCCACCTTCCCAGCCCACGGCAACCACTAATCTACTTTTTATCTCTGTGGATTTGCCTATTCTGGACATTTCATATAAATGGAATCCTACAATATATGGCCATTTGTCTGGCTTCTTTCATTTACCATAATGTTTTCAAGGTTCATCCATGTTACAGTACTTCTTTCCTTTTTATGGCTGAATAATATTTCATCATATGGATATATCACATTTTGTTCATTCATCAACTGGCAGACAACAGGGATGTTTTCACTTTTTGGTTATTATATAGATAATGCTGCTATGAACATTCATGTACAAGAATACTTCCACCGCAAATTTGTGTGGGAATATAAATCTGGATTTTTAACTTTTGACAGCACGAGAGGTGATTAAAGCACCTTGACACTGTTTGTGATTCAAACAATGTGGGATGTCATTGAATGACTTTACTGCAGTACAGGTTTCAGGTATAAACACTGTTTTGCCTTATAATTTTAGGTTAAATTCATTAAGGAACATTACTAAGTCTATGGCAAAAGCCATTTTTTAAAACTATTCATGTTCGATAATAGTGGTCAAGGGTGGGGTTCTTCTCATTTAGAAAATTTTCTAAAATTTTGAATTCAAATTCAAATTTTCTAAAATCTTGAACTCCTGACCTCGTGATCCACCCACCTTGGTCTCCCAAAGTGCTGGGATTACAGGTGTGAGCCACCGCGCCCAGCTGAACTTCACTGTTGACACTACTGTCAAGAATAACACAAGACAGATTCAAGTTTGTTTGTTTGTTTGTTGCAAAGTACCTGCTGTTTAATAATATAATTAATAACTACAGGATTTTAAACAACTTACATTTTGACAAGTATTGTACATTTGTCTAAACCTTTTCTGCTCCATACATATTTGTAATACATCTTAGCAAATTATGCTTTAGACTGAATTGAATTAGTGTTTTCTTGACTTCTTTGAAATACTCTCATCTGCAGTTGTTCCACACAGACCATACACCCAGGCCAATTTTTTTTTTTTTTTTTTGAGACAGAGTCTGGCTCTGTCACCCAGGCTGGCTGGAGTGCAGTGGCACAATCTTGGCTCACTGCAACCTCCACCTCCCAGGTTCAATCAACTCTCCTGCCTCAGCCTCCTGAGTAGCTGGGATTACAGGCACATGCCACCATGCCTGGCTAATTTTTTTTTCTTTTTTGTATTTTTAGTAGAGGCAGGGTTTCACCATGTTGGCCAGGCTGATCTCAAACTCCTCACCTCAAGTGATCTGCCCACATCGGCCTCCCAAAGTGCTGAGATTACAGGCGTGAGCCACCACGCCCGGCCCAATTCTTCAGTCACTTTAAAGTCAACATTGACTCCTTGAGTAAAAAACAACAACTGAGCAATATTGGTAAACATTCATCAGGAGCCAAGGAAAACCACTTGAAATCATTTGCTTTGTTTTTGTTTTTGTTTTTGTTTTTGAGACAGGGTCTTGCTCTGTCACCCAGGCTGGAGTGCAGTGGCATGATCACAGCTCACTGCAGCCTCAAACTCCTGGGCTCAAGTGATCCTCCCACCTTAGCCTCCCTAGTAGCTGGGACCACAGATGCACACCACCACATCGGCTATTTTTTTTTTTAATTTTTTTGTAGAGACAAGGTCTTGCTATGTTGCCCAGGGTAGTCTTGAACTGTTGGGCTCAAGCAATCCTTCTGCTGCAGGCTTTCAAAGTGCTGAGATTACAGGTGTGAGCCACCGTGCCTTGCCCTTTTTTGTTTGTTTGTTTTTGTTTTGATGTTGCTTTCAATGTCCTCAACTCTTAGAGCCACTGTTCTTGCTGAAAGGTGAATAGTCTTCACAAGTTTTATTTTTCTCGAGCCTATTTCTTTGACTTCTGCAGCCAAACACAATTTAGCTCAGTATCAGTAAATGACTTTCCTTGGTTGGCTAACAAAGGAGCCACTCAGAAACTTACTTTGACTATAGGCTTATTTTTATTTTTTCCTTTTTTTGGGGGGGCGGGGGATGGAGTCTCGCTCTGTCGCCCAGGCTGGAGGGCGGTGGCGCGATCTCGGCTCACTGCAACCTCCACCTCCCAGGTTCAAGCAATTCTCCTGCCTCAGCCCCCTGAGTAGCTGGGATTACAGGCATGCGCCACCACACTTAGCTACTTTTTGTATTTTTGGTAGAGATGGGGTTTTCTTTTTTTTTTTTTTCTTTTTTTTTTTTTTTTTGAGACGGAGTCTCGCTCTGTCGCCCAGGCTGGAGTGCAGTGGTGCGATCTCGGCTCACTGCAAGCTCCGCCTCCCGGGTTCGCGCCATTCTCCTGCCTCAGCCTCCCGAGTAGCTGGGACTACAGGTGCCCGCCACCATGCCCGGCAAATTTTTTGTATTTTTAGTAGAGATGAAGTTTCACTGTGTTAGACAGGATGGTCTCGATCTCCTGACCTCGTGATCCGCCCACCTCGGCCTCCCAAAGTGCTGGGATTACAGGCGTGATCCCCCGCGCCCGGCCGAGATGGGGTTTTCCCATGTTGGCCAAGCTGGCCTCGAACTCCTGACCTCGTGATTCGCACACCTCAGCCTCCCAAAGTGCTGGGATTACAGGCATGAGCCAATGCGCCTGGCCTATTTTTTAGTTTTATTATGAATTTTGCCATAATAAGATATTCTACTTAAAATTTTAAATTTTACTAGCCATTGCTCTCCTCTGAGTTGGGAATATTGTGATGAATGCTTAGTCTGGTAACATTGATGTACATTATAATATTATTAAATCTTTTGACTTTTTTCAACCGTTTAAGAATATAGAAAGCCATTCTTAGTTTGTAAGCCATAGACAAATAATGGCAGGTTAGATTTGGCTGCAGTTTGCTGAGCCCTGGTCTGATGGATGTGGCTGGTTTGATTGAATTCCCATGTACAACATGGTAGACATGTGTATTAGTTTCATATTACTGCTGTAACAAGTTACCACAAACTTGGTGGCTTAAGACAACACAAACGTATTATCTTAGAGTTTTGGACATCAGAAGTCCAAAACCAATATCAGTGGTCTAAAGTCAAGGTGTCAGCAGGTCTGATTGCTTCTGGGGGCTTCAGGCTTCCATCTTTTGCCTCTTCCAACTCCTACTGCAGACATACTTTGGCTCCTTCCCTGGTGGCCACATCACTCCAATCTCTGCTTCAGTCATCACATGGCCTCCTCTTTGACTCCTACTTCATCCCTTGTATAAGGACTGGTGTGATTGCCTCAGGCCCACCCCTTTAATCCAGGATAATATCCCCATGTCAAGATTCTTAATTTAATCACATCTGCAAAGTCCCTTTTGCCATGTAAGGTAACATATTCACCAGTTACAGAGATAAGGAAATGGAGATCTGGCTGGGGGGGGGAGGGGGCAGGGTTGTGCATTATTCAGCATACCACACCATGCCTTTGTTTTCTTTGATTCAGTAATTTAGCAGGTAGTGAAATCCTTTTTTTTTTTTGAGACGGAGTCTGGCTCTGTCACCCAGGCTGGAGTGTAGTGGCGTGATCTCGGCTCACTGCAGCCTCTGCCTCCCAGGTTCCAGCGATTCTCCTGCCTCAGCCTTCCAGGTAGCTGGGATTACAGGCACGCACCACCACGCTTAGCTAATTTTTTTGTATTTTTAGTAGAGACGGGGTTTCGCCATGCTGGCCAGGCTGGTCTCAAACTCCTGACTTTGGGTGATCCACCCGCCTTGGCCTCCCAAAGTGCTCGGATTACAGGCGTGAGCCACTGTGCCCGGCCTGAAATCCCATTTTCAAGGCCTTAATTTCCCCATTTCCCTCAGCTTTGATATTCCCCTCCCTTCATCCCAACCTCTTTTGTCTCTCTCTCTTCCCCCCACCACTTATGTCCTAGAGGCTGAAGATGAACAACATACTACAAGTTGTCAAGAGCAAGAGCACACACTTTGCTAACTGTTGCTTCCTAAAAGTGATTCTCTTGAAATATTTTCTGAGATTATTTGAGTCAAGAAAGACCTTTCAATTTTATTTTCTGTTGGTGCTTTGTTGCTGTTTATACTAAATTTTATCAACAGAGGTGAAAACCGTAGGAAAGTAAAAGTCCTTTGCCTTCACTGGATAACAGAAATACAAACTTACAGCCTGATAAGGCAAGAAATGATCTTTAATTTCGTCTCTTCTCCTAACCCAAAATACTTCAGGAAAATAAAAATCTATTTTTCATGTTGAAATCTTCATGAATGAAATTTCACAATTTTTTTGGTTTTTTTGAGACAAGTCTTGCATTTTTGCCCAGACTGATCTCAAACTCCTCACTTCAAGCGATCCTCCCACCTCCACCTCCCAAAATGCTGGGATTACAGGCATGAGCCACTGTGCCCAGCCCACTTTTCTTTAAATTGAGGAGACTTGTCCTTTCTGGACCCCTGCTCTTGGGTAGGGGTGGTGCTTGGCTGTGAAGAGGGTATTTCTTCAAGATGTCAAGGTGAAAAAAGGGTAGAAAGAATGCTTGGCCAAACTGTGCTAAAGTTAGTATGTTCTAGCCTGATAATCATCATGCTGGAAAACAATCTTCTGTATTGCTGCTTGCTATGACAACCCTGCTTCTGCTGAGGAATGTGGGGGCACGGTGTTCCTGCAATGCAGTTTCATTCCTTAGTCAGAGAATGCTACTCCCATACAGGTGCCAGGGGGCTTCCAACCATTTGGGTCATGCTCCTGAGTTTTTTTTGTTTGTTTGTTTGTGTTTTGTTTTCTGAGACAGAGTTTCGCTCTTGTTGCCCAGGCTGGAGTGCAATGGTGCGATCTCAGCTCCCTGTAACCTCCGCCTCCCGGGTTCAAGCAATTCTCCTGCCTCAGCCTCCGGAATAGCTGGGATTATAGGCATGCACCACCATGCCCAGTTAATTTTGTATTTTTAGTAGAGACGGGGTTTCTCCATGTTGGTCAGGCTGGTCTCAAACTCCTGACCTCAGGTGATCCACTTGGCCTCCCCAAGTGCTGGGATTGCAGGCTTGGGCCACTGAGCCCAGTCCTTAGTTTTCTTGATTATGTAGTCCAAGAAAGGAAGAGAAAGGGGGTTTCAAAAAACAGACAAGCTCACAACAAACTTACATACATCTATATCCTTCAATAAATTTCAGACATGTATATCCAGTAGCAGGAGCTTCTCAGTCCCTTTCATACTTTTTAGTATGGTACATGCCACTTCTTAATAGGGTATTTTCTTTTTCTTTCTCTTTTTTTTTTGTCTGGTCGTGTCGCCCAGGCTGGAGTGTAGTGGCATGACCTCCGCTCACTGCAACCTCCGCATCCTGGGTTCCAGTGATTCTTCTGTCTCAGCCTCCCGAGTAGCTCGAACTACAGGTCCTCACCACCACGCCCAGCTAATTTTTTTGTATTTTTAGTAGAGATGGGGTTACCCCATGTTGGCCAGGTTAGTCTTGAACTCCTGACCTCAGGTGATCTACCTGCCTCGGCCTCCCAAGTGCTGGGATTATAGGCGTGAGCCACCATGCCTGGCCTCAAAAGGATATTTTCTTTTTTTTCTTTTTTTTTTGAGATGGAGTCTTGCTCTGTCGCCCAGGCTGGAGTGCAGTGGCGCGATCTCTGCTCACTGCAAGCTCCACCTCCCGGGCTCACGCCATTCTCCTGCCTCAGCCTCCAGAGTAGCTGGGACTACAGGCGCCCACCACCACCCGGAGAATTTTTTGTATTTTTAGTGGAGACGGGGTTTCACCATGTTAGCCAGGATGGTCTCGATCTCCTGACCTCGTGATCCACCTGCCTTGGCCTCCCAAAGTGCTGGGATTACAGGTGTGAGACACTGCGCCCGGCCAGGATATTTTCAATACATCTCTCTCATGCTCAAACACCTATAAAAGCTGCCTAAATTCCCCATTCTCGCATTTGAGGGCATTTAATCAACTTCTGTCACCCTCACTTTTCCTAGCTGAGGTCTCATCATTCCCCAGCCAAGAACCTGTCCATTAGCCAAGCTCATCTGCCCACGGGTTTAGCTCCGTGCCCTTGTCTGTGCCATTGCCCCCATATAAACTGCTTAAGTTCTTCTCTCTCAAGCTCCGCTTTCATCTCTGTTGAAACAAAATTGAAATACACCCATTTCAGGAAGCTTGTCCTGATCCCACCAGAATGACGATTCCTCTGCTGTGCAATCTCTCAGCATCTGTGGTTTCACACACTTCTACAAGTTGAGGATCTCAAATCTGAAAATCTAAAATCCCAAATGCTCCAAAACCTGAAACTTTTATAATGCAAATAATTCCAAAATCTGAAAAAAAAAAAAGGAAATCTGAAACCGTTCTGGTTCTGCTGTTGTTGTTGTAGGCAGACTTCTAAGATGCTACCCTCCCCTGAGATTCTTGGTCCTTGGTATATACACACACTTTCTCCCAGTTATTAAATGAAATACTAATCTAGGTTCTGCAGTGACAAAATTTAGCAGACGTAATAAAGGTCCCAAATTAGATGTTTTTAACATAGGGAAATCATCCATGGGGTGGGCCTGACATAATCTGATAAGCCTTTAAAGTAGACTGTGCTCTTCCTGAAAACAAGATTCAAAGAGTGAGAGGGATGTGGTGGGAGAGAAATTCTCTGTTGTTGACTTTGAAGATGGAGTAGGCCACTTGGCAAGGAATGCAGGCGGCCTCTAGGAGCTGAGAGTAGTTCCCAGGTGGCAGCTAGTAAGGAAATAGGGACCAAAGTCCTACAACTGCAATGAACTGGGCTTGGCCAACAACTTGTAATTTGTTAAGCAGTGATGAAAACGAATATACTTGCTTTTGTAGATCTTGCTTTTGTTGATTTCATATGTGTGTATGTGTGTGTTAGTAGACTGCAAGTTCTTAGATGAGAGGAAAAAAAGTTTTTTTTTTTTTAATTTTTGTACCCCCTTCCTACTACAGCCATAATGTGATGCTATTAGGGAGACTTGCCTTAACTGATATGTTGGAGTTAATGGGAGATAGAAATCCTTGACCATGAAAGTACCTGTTGTTAAGCAGCAGCTAGAATCACTACCATTGTCAAGTGCCTCCTGCTTCTCATGTTAGAAACAAATTCCTGCACATCTGATATCTTCTGGACATCTTCACGGGGATGTCTCACCAGTCCCATGAACTCAGTAAGTCCCACCCAAAATTTCCTTTTCCAAACTTGTCCCTCTCTCTCTATTCTGTAATTCTGTTAATGGCACCTTCAAATCCCCAGTTATCTCGGGGCTTAGAGTTTCAGCCACTGTTGACTCCTTCCTCTCTCTTGCCCCATATTCAGCCTGTTGCCAAGTCCTCCCCATTCATTCATATCCTCGCCTTTATTGTCACTGCCTGCTTCAGTATCTCGCACCTAGATACTGCAAGAGTCTCCTGCCTGCTCTCTTGAGACCAATCTCTGATAAGCACAGCTCTAATGATGTCACTTCCCTGCTCAATGGACTTCCAAGGAATCCATTAGCTTGGCATTCAAAACTCTTGATGACTTAACCCAAATCTACCTTTCTCCTATTTTCAATAATTTTTAAATGTGTATTATGCCTATCTTCTAAGTTATTTTAGGTTGACCTTTAAAAATTATCCTTTAAAACTGTTATTGCTTTTGCAGGTCAACGGACTGTGACTCTTCCTGCAACCTGCAGCTTTTCCACGTTCCTTTTACTTCAGACCCACTGTCCTTGCAACTCCCTGCAGTCGGATAGTCTCATATCTTGGACTCTTCTGAACATAAATAGCCGCTTGGCTTGTTGAACTACCA
Organism: Pan paniscus; assembly: GCF_029289425.2. Classification (NCBI taxonomy): domain Eukaryota; kingdom Metazoa; phylum Chordata; class Mammalia; order Primates; family Hominidae; genus Pan; species Pan paniscus. The sequence goes on from NC_073272.2 coordinate 118,955,386, forward strand.
AGGGGAAATGTGGTTCCAGAGCCAAATTGTGAGTGCCCAAAACAAAACAAAACAAAACAAAAACAAAACAAAACAAAACCCTACTCTGCCTGCCTTAAGCTCCCATTCCCTCCCACAGGATATACAACACTATTTCATTCTGCCCTGGGGTGATCATTGGCCTAAACGTTGAGCGCCCAATCCTGCATTCAATCCCACAGCCCCGCCCCGCGCCCCCGTCATAGTCAAGGCCGATTTATTCTTTTGATTTTCCGTGATTTTAACCAATCACTCCTCTCCCCACCCCTCCGACCCCAGTCTCCGGTGTCCGCAGGGGTTGTGCACCCTAGAGTTGCCGCTTTTTGAGAACCGGTTTTACCTCCGCCCACTCCTTCGTCCTCTAGTTTGGGACTTCCAAACTTCTCCCCTCTCCTCCCCAGGCATAGTGCGCGCTTTCATGAATGATCTGGTCACAAAACAAACAAAAACGAATAAAAAAAGAGAAAAAGAAAAAAAGCCGAAAACTTCCCAGGGTTTGCCTTAGAATTAGCAGGTGGGGATGGACCCCGTTCCACCACGAGCTCCTCCAGTGCCCGGGGCTTCGGCGTACCCTACGCCTCTGCGCTCGCGGCCCCGCCCCGAGCCTCCCGTGGGGCTTTAATGACATAAGCAACTTTCCTCGCGCACCCCCCGCCCCGTCTTGGTACGGCCTGTCCGGCGCTCGACGTTCCACCCCCCTCTCTCTGCTCTCAGGTTGGTTCAGCCCCCGTTTACACTGGGGTGGTGCTTAGCCGGCGCCAGACCGACCCTCGACTTCGGAGAGGCAGCGCGGTTCCTCTGGGTGCTTCCGCCTCCCCTTCTCCTGCTTCTCCAGCCTCTTCGGCCTCCTCGCCCGCCGCGGGAACCCGAGACCCCAGTGTATGCCCCACCCCTGACCCCGCTCGCGACATGTCCACCCCGGCTCGGCGGCGCCTCATGCGGGACTTCAAGAGGTAAACCGAGGGGACGGCCGAGGCCGGGGGTTGCGAGCTGGGGCACAGGGCGGGTCCCGAGGCGCGCCGGGCGGGGAGGGCTGGGGAGCGGCCGGGAGCGGGCGCCAGTGCCGGCCTAGGGGGACCCCTGTCTGTCTTCCCGAAGGTTGCAGGAGGATCCTCCAGCCGGAGTCAGCGGGGCTCCGTCCGAGAACAACATAATGGTGTGGAACGCGGTCATTTTCGGGTGAGTCTGCGTTCGTGGCGGTGGCGAGAAAACTGGGGACGCGAGCAGCTTCGGTCTGCGCTCCGGGGCGGGCCCCCCGCGGAGGCCGAGGGGTAGGGGAAAATGTTTGGGTCTGGCTGGGCCTAGGCGCCTCCCCGGAGCCTGTGCCTCGATTAGCTCAGTTCCCGCTGCCAGGGGGAACCGCTTGGGGTTCTAGGGGGGCGGGGCGGGGAGTGGTGGCGGTTAGGCGCGGCGGCTTGCCCTGTGTCTCTGAGCCCGGGACATCCATTTGTAGTGGCTTCCGACCCCGGCAGCGGTGCTGGAGATGGCAGAGCTCGGGATAGCCATCTCAGATGAAGCAGGGAGAAGGGGGCCCCTTAAGTGGGAACTGACCATTTTTCTCTGTGTTGCAGGCCTGAAGGGACCCCGTTTGAGGATGGTAAGAGAGAGTTTCTTTACCCACTTTTCAGGAGCCTGGTCATCTGGGGAAAGGGTTCCCAGTCATCCTGGAAGTGTCTCCTGCTTAGGAACCTGCCTCTGCCTAGCCTCTGTCTGCTAAAGGCTTGAGTGGAATGCAGTGTGTGGCTGGTGGTTCTGGATATTGTATGCTTGACTAGAACTGCACCTTTCTTCTTGCTTTCTTAAAAAAAAAATCTGGGTAAGGCAGTCACTTTTTAAAAGGAGCAATCATAGCACTGGTATTAAGGATTTTTGAGGCTTGGGCTGTGATTCTGCTAAATTCAGCCCTCCGTCACTGAATTAGTATAAACCCAGCCAGTTGCTGATAGTCAGCAGAGACCCCAGAGACCATCTGGTTCAGAATTCTACCCCAAGGGCAGGAATTGTGTTCAGCAGGTGCTTGGTAGATGTGTGTTGGATGTTGAGTGGATGCGAGAATCCCTTGCATACAACTGTCTGGTTTCTACAATCTGACATTGAATGCCTGTCAGCCTCACTGCTCTAAGATGGTCTTAAATGCCTCATTTGAGTACAGTATTCTTTCTTATTTTTAAGTGAATTTGCAGTGTGTGCTTTCATCAAGACGTTATGATGAGTAATTTCAAAGCAGCTTCACAATTGAAGTTAGCCTTAATGTACCCTTTTGATCAGTGTCCTGCCTACCTGAAAGTACTACATGTACCAGTAGGTACATAATTTTTAATTGATTTAGGTTTAACTTTTAAAAACACGTGTAAATTGCTTTTTAAAAACTTTCTGATTTTAGATAATTATAGATTCATATGCAGTTGCAAGAAATAATAGAGACACCCTTTATACCCTTAACCCAGTCCTCTACCCAAACCCTCCCGTTTGGTAACATCTTGAATGACTAGACCCTATCACAACCAGAAAAATGACACTGATAGTTCTACACTCAGTTGTGTGTGTGTGTGGTTGTTTTTTGAAAGTTTAATACATTTAAAGGATGATTAAAGTATTTGAACTCATGAAATTCTTTAATATTTGAGGTTTTTAAAAAAAGGAAAAGGATCTTTCTGTTATTTTTTTCCTCAATGATTTCCTTCGGTCACGTAGCATTTATACACACACACACACACACTTCAGTTTGAAGGTGGGAACAAAAACATTTCTGCAAACTACTTAATACATACTTATGTTGCTGAGCCGGATTGCTTTTTGATGCTACCAGTCCACAAAATGTTGTGAGGTAAGTCAATTTCAACTAAGTCTGTAATTCATCTCAAGTACTTAGATTTCCCCAGGAAACTGTGGACAGTCACCTGAATATTTTTAGCTTCCTCTTTACCTTTACCCCCTGGGTAAATATCATTACTCTTCAGGGCTACAAAGAAAAGAAATGACAGCAGGAAACAGTGATTGTAAGGGCATACTACTTTGGCGCGGTTAATCATTTGAACTGATTTGTAGCAAAAAACTCTAGCTAGACTTAATTTTCTTCTACCAGATTAGCACTAGTTTTTTTGTTTGTTTGTTTTTTGTTTTTGTTTTTTTGAGACGGAGTTGCGCCCTGTCACCCAGGCTGGAGTGCGATGGTGTGATCTCGGCTCACTGCAACCTCCGCCTCCCAGGTTCAAGCGATTCTCCTGCCTCAGCCTCCTGAGTAGCTGGGATTACAGGTGTGCGACACCGCGCCCGGCTAATTTTTTGTATCTTTAGTAGAGACGGGGTTTCACCATGTTGGCCAGGCTGGTCTCAAACTCCTGACCTTGGGATCCACCCGCCTTGGCCTCCCAAAGTGCTGGGACTACAGGCTTGAGCCACCGCACCCGGCCAGCACTTGTTCTTTATACCTGAGCTTTAAATGTACAGATTAACTGTGTATTTGCTTTAGCTGTAGTAGGCTTTGTTTTCATTGGCTTCTTTTTTCCTCGTTTTACTCTGTTTTATGCTGGGCACAGCTTTATTAATAGTACATCACTTTGCTGGGGATTGGCTACCTAAATATTTCAAGGGTGCTTCTCTTAAGTGGTATGAATTGAAAAGGTACTTATGGAGTCCATTATCTACCAGGACTGTCACCTTTGACATTACTGGTTCTATTTTTGATGATGTGTATCTCCATCCTAGCATTACTGAAAGGAATTACTCAGGCTGATTTGTTCTGTTGAACAGTCTGCTACCGATGGATGCTTCCTCAGGTGTCTGGAACACTGTGGCCTGTGGTTCCCCCACAAAAAAAATTTTAGCTTTTTTTTTTTTTTTTTTTGAGATGGAGTTTTGCTCTTGTCGCCCAGGCTGGAGTGCAGTGGCACGAGCTCAGCTCACTGCAGCCTCTGCCTCCCAGGTTCAAGCAATTCTTCTGCCTCAGCCTCCCAAGTAGCTGGGATTGCAGGCACCTACCACCATGCCCAGCTAATTTTTGTATTTTTTAGTAAAGAGGGGGTTTCACTATGTTGGGCAGGCTGGTCTCGAACTCCTGACCTGAGGTGATCCGCCCACCTCGGCCTCCCAAAGTGCTATGATTACAGGCATGAGCAGCCGTGCCCAGCCTTAACCATTTTTTGAATACCCTTTATTTATAGTTGGGAAATTTACAGTTAGAGAAAAGACTGATTAGGGATAAGTGGCATAGTTGATTTTGCTGTTTCCAATGTATTATGTTATTAATTAAGAACCCCAAAACTACTTTTGCTTCTTTGTTGTAAACCGTTCGTTATGGAAGTTTCTGGAACAACCAGGTCCTAGTTAGAGTGATGAAATCTTAAGACAAGCAACACTTAAGGGCATTTTGGTTTAACTTCACACACTCGAAGTAAGAGGAATATATTCTCAAGAGCTTACACTACCAAAACATTGGGGAGAAATGCTTCCTCATCAGAATATCTTGGTATACATGCTAAATACAAAGGTTATGGAATATAATCTTCATCACATAATCTAAAAATTGTTAATAGACATGGTAAGGTACTGGTATTTGCTTTTCATAATGTGTTCTTTAGAATTGGGGTATAAATCGTTTTTATTTTTTTTTAATTTTTGGAAATGTTTCTGAGTCATAAAATCTTTTTCAAAGTGAATCTCTAAAGTCCACTAAGAGTGTTTTAAATATAAATAAATCCTATGATGAAGAGTTTTGGATATTACTTGAAAAATCGATTTTCAGTCATCAAAAATAATTTTGAAGTTATATGTATTTTGCTTTCTTCTCAGGGGTCACAAACTGGTGGCCAAATGGCAGAAAACACCTGCAGGTGTGTTTTCTTTGGCCAACACAGTATTTTCCAAAACTTGACTTTGTGAGTGTCTTTAGGCAGAACATATACCCCCTCTAGTTCAACCATATCACTCCTTATTGCCATACACCAGTCACTTAACACGTTTATGTAATTTTGGTGGTCTCCCTGTATAGATTGATTAATTGATACTTTCCTTACGATGTCTTAGCCTCCTCGGGAAGATGAACAAAATTAGTATACATTATGTACAACAATGGTGAGGCTTAAATTTTCAGATATTTTAAAGCCTAGCCTTCTAAATATTCACAGGGTAAGCTGTAGTCTCAAGACTGCATAATACTAATTCTGGGATTTTAAATTCCCTTAACATTTGTTTTAGAGCTTAGAAATTACATTGAAGGTTATACTAAACAGGTTCTGATTAGTGTGACTAAAAGTGTGAAGTTTTTACCCTCTTTTTAATGTGTACCTTGAATAAGATTTGGGTTAAGTCTTAATTTATATTCAAGTAGACATAAATAGGTTGCTTCACTTCTCAAGATATTAAGTGAACTGTTTTAAAAGACTTGCGATTAACTTCTTTGGTAGCTAGGTAATCACTTAGTTGAACTTCTGGGCAAGTGTATGCAGAAAGCTCAAGTCAAGGAACTTGTGAGCCACCAATATAGGTACTCAACTTGCTTTGAACTGTGAGTGTTTGATGTAGACCTAAAAGTACTGTTTAATATCTGAATGCCTTAATTGTATATTTCTTACTGATAGTTCTGATTTTTGGGTTTTGCCTCCTTCAGCTGAGTCTAGAGATGTGAAACTTTAGAATTATTATAGCAAAAATAGTTGCTCATGGTTTTGGAGCACTTAACTTTGTGGAACTATGCATATTTCTCTCATTTAAACCTCACAACAATGCTGTATGGTGGGTACTATGATTAATCTCATTTTACAAATGAGGAACTTAAGGTTTAGTCAAGGAGAACACCTTCCCCAAAGTCTCACAGCTAGTAAGTACCAAAGCAAGGACTTGGGCCCAGACCTGTCTGACTGCAGAGCTCATGCTCTTAGCAGTGTGTTTTACTGTTTTTGCTTATGGCTTCCCTATGTCTTGCTTTACTACCTTTAGATACCATATTTAGTGATGGTTTTAAAGTAGCTGGGATCTCCATGTGCTATTACATCTGCCCAGTTTTAGAGCAGTGTCTCTTACCCATAATTTAGTCAGATTGCAGCATTGATCCAAATGTGTTTACACTTGAGATCATAATACATAAGGAAACTCAAAGTTTTGAACTCTAACACATTCCCGCTTTTTCTTGCATATTATAGTGTCAATAAATACTGAAAAGGAAGAACTGTGCTTTCTTCCTCAGAAAGAGGAAGATTTATGACCAGGTGGTGATAAAGGTGAAGTATGTTCTGATGGACATACTTCCATACTTCTAATGGGCATATGTTTGTCCATTCCATAAGATTTTACTTTCTTAGTTGTAATACATAGTATCTTCAGGTCTGGCTTTGAAAAGAAAATAGGGAGTAACAATAATTTGAGGAATATAATGCCTCTATATGTTGCATTTTATATTATTTTGAAGCTTTGAGACACTTGTTCATAGTAAGGGCAGCTTTGTTAGCAAATTGTTTTCAATGAGCTTGCTAAAAACAAACTTTTTGATACTGTTTTGTCACAGATCTAGTCCTAGAATGATTATAGTCTTCTCTCTTTCTTAAGCAGTGATAAACCTTTTAATGAGAACAAAAAGGAAATAAATTGCTAACTCTGAAGGAACCAGTAAGAAATACACTGAAGTATGGTCTGTTGTTTTAGAATAATTTGTTAAATGGACCAGAGTAATATAGTGGAACATGCATCACCTTATACCATATAGTAACTGATTCTTTTAAGTTTACTTGAACAGATTTCAGTCAGGAAAAAACATTGCTCAATTGTGTTCTTCAATTTATTCAACAAACAATTGAAAATAATATTTTAAAGGACATAATCTCTTCATATCACATCTTAACAATTCTTGAATGAGATCCAGTTTGTCTATGCCTTGTTTATAACCTACTATGCTTTAGGGCCTCCTGCTACCTTAGGTTGACATATATTTAAGAAAAATAATTTCATTTCAATAGTAGCATAAACATTAGAAAAATAAATTTGCTGGAAACATGAATGCAATCTAAACCAAATGTGATTTTAAAATTATTTCTGCCATTAATTCCCTCCATATGTGTGAATAATTGAGTTGATTTTATAGTGAAGTACCTTATGAGCCATACTTAAGGGTTTCTGAGAGGGACTATGAAGTTTTTCCTGGCTTAAATTCAATTAAGTTTTCATTATAGGGTCACTATGACATGAAAAGGAACCAGTATGAACACTTTTATACTTATTCCCTTCTATTTTAAAAATAACTTGATTATGGATTTGTATTCTGGCATTGGTTTTTGAACCTTTGTGCTTTCATTCTTTCTAGTCTGTCTAAAAATCACTGGAGAGTTTAAGATGGCAGCTGACTAAAATAGGCCTTTGAGGTCTTTTGGTCTTCTAAAGGAAGAAGGCCAAATTTTGGGCCCAGTTTCTTATTTTAAGGATGTTTTCAAAATGTACAGTGGCTAAAATCTTGTAAGCAGTAATTTTGTGTTTATGATGGCTGTCTTCAAGTTTGGGGGAAAATAATGGCAAAACAAAAAATCACATTTGAGTAGTTCTTAGAGCAATTCCTAGAGATGTATTTCTTACCTGGCCTTTCCTCTCTACCCTGTATCTTTGCATTATTTAATACTTGGAAAAACCCACATAGCATTAAAAACAAAGTACTACTGAACAAAGTGATAAATACATTTTCTTAAATCTTTCTTTTCTAACCACAGGAACATTTAAACTTACAATAGAATTCACTGAAGAATATCCAAATAAACCACCTACAGTTAGATTTGTCTCTAAGATGTTCCATCCAAATGGCAAGTATCACTTTTAGTACAGTGTTTTAAACTACTATAGTGTTTATTATGGAGTATTCCACATTTCCTGTGTATTTTGTGGTGCCTGAGTATTTGTTTAGGCAGCTTGCTGCTTCTTGAAAGCTGAACTTGTTCTTGGTTGTCTGTGGCTGTCTTGTCCTAGAACTGAAGCAGTGGAGGTATTTTCCCTTTGCTTGGAGTCTGGGAGCCTCCTGATTTTGATGACCTTTGTCATTTACTTATTAAACAAAATGAAGGATGCTCTTGAGGTTTCCTTTTAATGCTAGGCCAGATTGGGATAGTCTTGTGTTGTAATTATTTTCACTAGCGTTTAGAAAAGTAGTTTTCATTGGACGCATATCAGAATTACTGTGGAACATTTTAAAAACACAGATGCCTTCGCCCCACTCCAAACCTACTGAATAGGATTCTGTTGTTGAAGGCCAGGCATACGGTATGTCAGAAAAGCACCACAGGTGATTCTAACTTAACCACTTTGCACTTTTTAAAATAGTAGTAAGCCTAGAACAGCTTGCCTTTTATTTAGGTTAATGAAGTATTTTTCAGGGTATCAGATATGTTTATCTTTATGCCAAAATGAAATCTTGTGAACTCTGAGTGATCTTTTGTTATTTCAGATAGGGGATACAGCCTACAAATTTGGTGGAATGAATTTCCCACATGTCTGTGGATAGCTAGGGACCCTGTTCAAAAATGTTTCTGATTTCCTGGATAATAGGGCAGCCTTTTCCAAAGGATGAACACTAAATATCTTCCAGTTTTATACTGATCACATCTGACATTCTCTGATCATCCTGATTATTTCACTAGTGGTGGTTATGACTTATCTTTTTAGGCAGTTAACTGGGAAGCAACATAGGAATCTTTAAACTTCAAAAGCAAAGTATTCTTGACTATTTTTGTTTTGTCTATAATGTTAAAACCTTAGTGGTCTTGTTACGTTTAATGTACCTACTTCTTTGTTCTTAGTCTATGCAGATGGTAGTATATGTCTGGACATACTTCAGAACCGTTGGAGTCCAACCTATGATGTGTCTTCCATTCTAACATCCATACAGGTGAATTTTTCCTTAATGTGATGAACTATAACTTTTAATATGTTTATATTAGCAATTGTTTTTGAAAGTCATAATGTAATAGATCTTTTTATTTTTGGTCAAAGCTTGTTTGTTTTATAGATGAAAAGTAGACCATTAAGACCCAAGTCAGCTGGGTACAGTCGCTCACACCTGTAACCTCAGCACTTTGGCAGGCCAAGGTGGGAGGACTGCTTGAGTTCAGGAGTTTGAGACCAGCCTGGGCAACATAGTGAGACTCTTCTCCCTTGAAAAAAAAAAAGCCGCATATATTTTCCTAGCTACTAGCAGATTCACATAACTCTGGGTTTGTATGCTAAAGACAAGAAATGTAGCTGTACTTAGGACAATTCAATTGAGTGTCACTACCTTATAAAATAGTTGTTTTGCATTAAGGAACTGACATTTTAAAAATTGTCTCTTTAGTCTCTGTTGGATGAACCCAATCCCAATAGTCCAGCAAACAGCCAGGCTGCTCAGCTGTACCAGGAGAACAAACGGGAATATGAAAAGCGTGTTTCTGCAATAGTAGAACAAAGCTGGCGCGATTGTTGACCCCGGGTACAGTTTAAAGAAGCTGGCCATAAGAAAAATATATATTGATGTGTTTGTCACCTCTCTACTCCTGTCATTACATTTACTTTATTAAAAGCAAAATAACTGTTGTGCTGTTTCCATCTTCCTTGCCAAGTTTTCCTACCCCTTCTACCCTCTCCTTAAACATCAGAAAACACCCTCTATGAAATCAAATGTACTGTACCTGGGTTACTTGCAAAAATTACTAATGCTTCAGTTTTTCTGTTGTATTTCATTTCCAGTTTTCAGGCAGTTATTTTTATTATTGTACTTTAAGCTTTTAAGATGAATTGTTATACAAGAGGTGCTTATGCTTAGCTTGATGACCAGGATGTTATTTTTAACAAAATGATTGCTGAAGTGTTTCATCCTGGCTGGTCCTTCACTTGTGTTGGATTTAGAAGTGAATGTGTTTGGAATATGGCCTACAGAGAATAGAAACAAATCCATGTAAACAATTTTGAAGGAGGAATGGGAGCTAAAAATCCTGTGATACTAAGATCTCAGTCATATGAATTACAACGTAGTATTTACTGGCAAGAAGGAGAAAGTTGAAGGACTCAGCTAAAGGAGTACAGCAATTGTAGTAACTGACACATCCTCTCTTTGCAAGCTGCTGACTGGGCACACTCATGCTAAGTTTCAGAATTATTGGTCTTCTGGGTTTTTGCTTTTTAAAAGAGGCGTGGGAGCAGAGGAATGGAAACAATCGTGAGTTTTTGAGCTAGGGAAAGTTGGAGCTCCTTTAATCTTTTTAAAGGATCAGTGCTGCCCTAAGTGAATAAACTCAATTGTCCATCTTTATTTTAGAGTTTTAATGAATTCAAGGAAGGGAGCATAGCATATCTGTGGCAAACTATTTTCCACTCAAATCCTGAGTTATTGCTGCATGCTTTAATTTCTTCCCTTTCAGCATCTGAGAACCTTAAAGCCAATGTCTGCGATCTTTTTTTGGATATTTATACTTTTAGATATATAGTACCTTTAAGTAGCAGTATGGGACAAGGCTTGTAAATGTTTTGTCTAATGTTCTATTGTCACCTTTTATGCATTTATCACTTCCAAATCTAACTTTGCACAAGTAACCCATGTAAAAAAAATGTACATTTTTCAAAAGTTGTAAATAAAAATAACCTTAAAATTTCATAGTCAAGGTATCTTTTTTTTTTTTTTAGCTCAGTATAAACTTTTTGTATTGGTTTCTTATTGGGATCTCATATCTACTCATTTCCCCCCTCAAACATTAAGGTAAAAGCAAAAATACTCATTCTGGGAGGGGAAAAGACAAGACAGATACTTCTGGAGAGAACTTTTTTTTTCTTTCCAGTCATAAGTGGTAATGCTTTTTAAATATATTAACAGAATATGTTGCCGGGCACAGTGGTTCACGCCTGTAATCCCAGCACTTTGGGAGGCCGAGGCGGGCAGATCACGAGGTCAGAAGATCAACCATCCTGGCTAACACGGTGAAACCCTGTCTCTGCTAAAAATACAAAAAGAAATTAGCCAGGCGTGGTGGCATGCCCCTGTAGTCCCAGCTGCTTGGGAGGCTGGGGTAGGAGAATCGCTTGAACCCAGGAGGCGGAGGTTGCAGTGAGCCAAGATCGCGCTACTGCACTCCAGCCTGGTGACAGAGTGAGACTTCCTCTCAAAAAAAAAAAAAAAAATTTAACAGAATGTAAAATTATTAAAGTTACCTCAGTATACATTATAATCAATCAAGGGAATGAAGTCCATTATGGGGGGCGGGGGTGGGGGCAGGGATAAACCAACCTAGGTATTTATCAGCACCCTCAGAGACCAAGATCTAACTTGTTGATCCTGACATACCACCTCTTTAAAAGCCCTAGCTCAAAAACAAACAGTACCAAACTTTTTTTTTTTTTTTTTTTGAGACGGAGTCTAGCTCTGTCGCCCAGACTGGAGTGCAGTGGTGCAATTTTGGCTCACTGCCACCTCTGCCTCCTGGGTTCAAACGATTCTCCTGCCTCAGCCTCCTGGGTAGCTGGGATTACAGGTGCTCGCCACCATGCCCAGCTAATTTTTGTATTTTTAGTAGAGATGGGGTTTCACTGTGTTGGCTAGGCTGGTCTTAAACTCCTCCTGACCTCATGATCCACCTGCCTCGGCCTCCCAAAGTGCTGGGATTACAAGCCTGAGCCACCGTGCCCGGCCTAGATGGTATTTTAAATCCTATGTAAAGTTTGGGAGTACAGATACCCTCAATCACTTTGATTAAACAAAACTACTTTCTTCTGAGGAGCAACCCATCTCATTTGAAAGAGGCAAGGACAATGACTTTGTAAAAACTACCACCTCTTGGTACTTGTTTGGTTGGGTGGATGGGGCTAAATGAAGTTAAGTCCTTATGACACATGTATCTCACTCATCTTTTAAGACATGGTACTTGAAGCCTCAGTATGGAGTACAATCTGCACTAATTACCACATTACTTGGATTGTTTCACCTAGGAGCAATGTCCTTCAATTTGCTTAATAGTTTCCCTCAAGTCCATTTCTGCTTCAAAGTAGAACCACATTAAATTTTTCTATTTGGTGGATTAGTTTTACATTAACTTTTTCATCCTGCTATGTGGCTGAGTGCTTTAAATATTGACACTGTTAATCATACCTGAAACAATGTAAGGCGAGACTCAGAATGGTCAGGTTTAATAACTTTTTTCTTTTGTACACCTCCTGAGAAACACTATACCCAATCTCTTTCATAGGATAATCCATTTAAAACCTTACAACAGAGCCAACAAGCTGACCTCCCAAAACAACATATGCATGGTCAAAGGCACCACAAACCATTCATTTGAACATTTCATGCTAATTGCCTCTTTCTCCCTTTAAAATTTTTAACACCACAGGCTACATGTATTGATAACAAAGTTAATGAAAACAAATTTGCAATGTCCCTTTTTCAAATGGCAGTCAGGTTTGAACTTTTCAATTCTGCACGTGCTGATGTGGGGAAGGAGGTATGATGAAGAACCAAAGCTGCAATTAGAATCCTTTATTTAGGACCCATCTCCAGCTTCAGGGGTTACTCATAGCAAAGAGAATGCATTGTATACTACTAAAAAAGAATCCCAACAAAGTGCATGATATTGCCATTCATTTTGCAATCAAAGGGGAGGAAAAAAATCCAAAAAGTAGATCTGTGAGACTAAAAGCTAGATATAAAATGGAAAGAACAGTTAGTTCCTCAGTATAAAAAACACTTAATCCAAATAAAATTTGAAATTGCTCATGTACCTGTACAGATTTTATAGGAAGGTTACTGGGTTAAGAATGACTACATTTCAAAGAAAGGGAAAATACAGTAACCAACTGAAAGGGGACAAAATGGAACAAAATGGAACAACAGCAAGCTTATCAGCAGCTCATTCATGCCAACGCCATTCTCAACATTATTTTATCCTCAAGCAAGTTAAGTGATTTTGCTCTAATTCTGTATCAGTATCACAGATCCTAAGAAGTTAGGCAATCTGGCCCCTCAAATCCAGTAACCAAATTTGTATCTACTTGGCACAATTATTTGGGAGCCTTCCTAACTGTAACTACCTTAATATTCTGTTCTGTTGGACTCACCTAGACAAACCAGATTATATTTAACAATCCCCTACCTTTCCCCGCCTCAAAATCATTTGGGGGAAGAAAGAAATGTAAAGAGAGTAATCAGTGAAGTTTTCATATCCCTTAATCCCAAAGCCACTCTTACTCAGAGAATTGAAAACAGGTTTTTTCTAACTCACAAATTCAACCATAGCTTCTGAAGGTTGGCATGAACCTTGTAAATTAAAAACAAAATTGTAGCCCGGGTGTAGTGGCTCATGCCTGTAATCGCAGCACTTTGGGAGGCTGAGAAGGGTGGACTGCGTAACTCCAGGAGCTTGAGACCAGAATCCCATCTCTACTAAAAATACAAAAAATTAGCCAGGCCAGGCGGTGCGCACCTGAAGTCCCAGCTACTCGGAAGGTGGAGGTTGCAGTGAGCCAAGACTGCGCCACTGCACTCCAGACTGGGTAACCGGAGTGGGACCCTGTCTCAAAAAACAAATTGTAATCCTATAAAATCTATAAACATTTTGCTTAGTTTTTTTTGCCAATGTTAATATGAAGTGGCAAAATAAAATGTACACCTCATTTCTCTTCCTACCAACATTAAGAAAGGCTATGCACTGTAGGAAGACGGTTAATGGAAAACAATTATCACACTGTTTAGTTACCGTAGATGATTACCAGTTACAGAAATCCAGGTGTAAAGGCTAATCCCTTTATATTTTTTAAGCATTAACTACAGTGGGCAGCTGCTTAATGTAAAATATAAAAAACAGGGCCAGGCACGGTGGCTCAAGCCTGTAATCCCAGCACTTTGGGAGGCCAAGGTAGGGAGATCACCTGAGGTCAGAACTTCAAGACCAGCCTGGCCAACATGGTGAAATCCCGTCTCTACTAAAATACAAAAATCAGCCGGGCGTGGTGGCGGGTGCCTGTAATCCCAGCTACTTGGGAGGATGACACAGGAGAATCGTTTGAACCCAGGAGGTGAAGGTTGCAGTGAGTCGAGACTGCGCCATTGCACTCCAGCCTGGGCAAGAAGAGCGAAACTGCATCTCAAAAACAAACAAACAAAAAACAGGGGAAAGGAAATTACGATTTCTTGTTGGCCAATTACATGTCAAGCATGGTGCTAAATGTTTTCAAGCACTGTAAACCACCTAATTGTCCTGAACATCATTTCATTAGAGGTGTCTAGTGATCAATGGTAAATTCACCTGTGCTGTTATGAGGTTATACTTGATTTATCTGAGATACAAAAATAAAATCACATAAAAGGGGGCAGCCTAAGATTTGGTTGAAGCCAGCATGTTGGTCCATAGGAAAAAAGTGATAGTTGACTGATTCCTATCTGTTAAATCTGGACATTCATCCACACGTGCTCTGGGTGCTGAACTATTCTGTGCAAACACCACTTCCCTTCTCCAAAGACCCAGTGTTGCTACAAGGCTGCTGCCCGGAAATGAGCACGCCACCATTCTGATCAACTTTGGCTCCTTTTTATTCAGGAAGCATACACTAATTCTTTTTATACATTTTTTTTTTTTACATTCCAGAAATAAGCGAAAATAGCAGTTTTAAGTATGTTACAAAGTTGGCTTTTCAGGCTTAATAAGCTTTTTGAGAGAGGGACCAGCCAACTGACCTTTTCATCAAAGCACCAATGTATCTTCAGTCTTTTACCAAGCTCTACCACAGCTGTGGTTGCCTTGGATGTGCTGCACATCCAAACCGTGTGAAAGCTATAATGGAGAGTTGCTGTGAGTCTCTCTGCAAGGCACCAAGAACAAACAGTTCAAGCTTCCTTTCTTCAGATTGAACCAAAGTTTTTGAAACTTTCAACTGCTCTCTCAAGTAGTGCTCTCTCAGCGTGAAGACTAGAATTTGTTAAAACCCATATATCACAAGATACAGTAAATCACTTCCAATAGTCTGGAAATCACACGGTAGAAGTTATAAATAAATGAACACTAAAATTACTTTAAGAAAGTTTTACATCATTTAGTTGGTAAGGACATTTACGTGTACAGCACAATTTATTGTCAAACATTCTATAACTGGCTTCACACAAAGATGAAAATAGATTAATACAAAATGATCTGACATTTTCAGTAAATCTAGAATTAAGACTGGATTTTTATTGTAGTCAATATCAACTTTACATATTGTTGCAGATTGCTGTGCTATGCCCTTTAAAATGATAATTTCTCAGGGTAAAATTCCATTTGGATATGTGTTCTTGCTTGTCAAACTACTAAAATCTGAGGGACACAGCAATATCAAAGACACAAACAGTAACTGCACAATATCATCTGCTGGATTAAGCTAATACAAGTGGACAGAATTCTTTAGGTTCCAATATCTAATAAACCACTATGTGAAATGAACAAGGTGAGACATCTTATGAATATACTCTGCAACCGGAACATGTAGCATTTCTTTAATTCAAAAATCTGCCTCATTAGGCATTTACAAAATAAATTACTAAGATCTCAATTTGCTTGAGGCATAACAAGCTCGTAATGGCCCACTTGGCCTTCCTGTTTGAGCTGATCTAGTAGGTCTTCCTTCCGTCTTTTTCTACCTACCACTAGGTACCTATCATGGCCCACCCCATGAGACTTACTCTTAAGACCATACTTCTGGGCAATCTGATGTATTTGCTTCCGTTCGTCATTAGTCAGCTCTCTAGAGAAAGTCAAATCTGTGTGGCTCTCGGAGCGGGCGTAGTTTCTGATGATCTGTTCAATATCTCTCTTGGCAATTTTATTCACCCTCTCTACATCCAGACCAAGCCCTTCCCGCTTATGCTGCTCTTTCACTGAGATAGGCTCCCGTATGCCCTCACCAGATTTACCTAAACCACCACCAGTCCAACCCATCTTTCTCAGCAGCTGATTTCCAATATTATCTTCTTTGATTTGCTGTTTGTAAGCCTCCTCTGCTGAGCGGCCCTGAATTTCATTTCTTGAAATCACATCTTCAACAGCTCCTTTCTTCAAGTTGTTAATGACAGTTGGCTGGGTCTTTTTGAGGGTTTTCACAGCTTCCCCAGCAGCTTCATATTTGACAGTTTTCTTCACCCCAACTGCTTCTGCAATTACTTCACTCTCTAGAATCACTTTGCATTTCCAGCGGAGGCCTGTCATCCTTTCATAGACATACTCAACTGTCATTCGGTTAAACTGAGCTGTGTCGTTCAGTGTGCACACGGGATTTGAAGAATTCTCATAAACTACAAGATCCTTTATATCTTTCTTCTTTCCAGATCCTCTGGGTGAAGAGCCTGTATGGCATTGTGAACTTTTGACAGATGGATAAGTGGGCTGTGTTTTTTGAAGAATTTTCAAAGCCTCGTCGGCAGCTGCATGTTTACTTGTTTTCTTGGTTCCATAACCTTCAGCTAAGCAGTGATCTTGTAAAAACACTCGACAACGCCATGTGCGATTTGGCATCATCTCATATTTGTATTCAATTGACATCTTGTTGAATGAGGCAGAATTGTTAAGGATACCAATTGCATCATTTGCATTTTCTGTAATGACAAAATTGGTCCAGTGTTTGGCAGAAGCATTAAAAATTGGCTGCCCGGAAGCATCTTTACCCAGCACCACCAGGTCTTCTGGTGGCTTCAGAGCTGGAGGAAATTCATAGGAGGACATGCCAATCTGACACACCACGAGGTCCTCTCCAAATGTATGCTTGAATTTCCGCCGGACAACTCTAACTTCAATACGTTTCTGCAAGAGTTTTACAGCTAGCTCTGTAGCTCGATCCCTGGACCCATTCTTGCTGCCAGCATAACCTGTAGTTAAGTAGATATTTTGGCATCTAACTTCACAAGCATAGCCATCAGTTAGAAGTTTTTTATTTTTGGGGATGTCGGCAGGAGGAATTTCCTTTAAAGGAGCATATATATACTCAGGATTTGTCTTACACGCCTGAATACAACGAGTTAACATATATGTATAATTAATTTTATCAGATCCAGAAGTCATTTCTGGATTAGAAAGGTTCTTCCAGATTGTCGCCGTTAATTTTTCAATAAAATACTGCTTCTCGGCTACCACAGACTCGGGAAATGTCTGTGATGGTGAAGGCTCAGGAGTTGACTGAGAGTTTGCCTGCTGTGATGTGGTGCTTGGGGCAGGGTTCCCACTGTCAAAATACATGTTGGCTGTTACAGGCTGGTCTTTTGTGAGAATGAATCCTGATGAATCACAATACTGAGAATTCCCATCTTGTATACTGAAAGAGTCTTGAGTATAATCTTGGTAGATGTCTCTTGGCATGCTGGCAAAATGTGTTTGTTCATTTACCTCTTTTGTTTGAGGGCCATAAGGATCTTCCTGTCTTTCATCTTTTGAACTACTAGCTACAAAATGTACAGGCTCAAAACGAGGTCTCGCATGGAATTTGGAACCGGCTTGCTTTTTAGGAGGATTTTGACCTATAGAATGAGTGAAATTTACAATTCATTAAAATGGGAATATTTCAAAAGAACCAAGCAGGAAAATAGTACCAACCATATTATTTGCAAGCTGCATTGTTGGTACGAGATACTTCCATCACAAAAACTTCACGCCATTTGGGTGAAGAGAGTCAATTATCAATGTAAGATTCCAGCATAAGGAGGGATGCTCCCTGTCTTTCCACATGTAAGGGAAGACCCTTGATAGAAAATATACCATTAAGTCAAGTATGCAGGTCACCACCACACATGACTGGTAGCTGCTTTTGCATCAAATGAGCTAAAGCACAGGTGAAGTATACTCTTCACTTGTGCTGGAAGGTGAAGTGGACTGGAAGATTGTTCCAGTACAATCTCATACCACCCATGCTGAAAAGCTCACTTAAGGACTGAAAATGGAACAGATGCCTCTAATGCAAGACAGATGATGAGCAGAGGCAGTTACAAAGCCTTTCTCTTTTGTATCAGAGGTGAGTGACTCTGTGATGGTGCTTTACATAGTTGTGACTAAAAATCAAAGAAAAAGAATTATCAAAAGATTCAGAAAGTTTTCAACTTCAAAACCTCAGCTCTGACCCATTCATCACAAAAGGGTGTTTGCTCTATTTTCTTTCTAGAACAAACAACAGCTGGAAACTAATGATTTATGTGAGATGCCAAATTTAAAGCTATGGATGAACTCTGATGAAGCTATACTAGACACTAGAGCTTCCTCCCTGTAACACTGCTCAGTAGAAAGCTCGTCCATCCTGGACCCATCCAAGAGGATTTAGTGACTTAGATGCTCAAGTGATCACAGTATAAGATTTTATTTAGAGGGCGGTTCCATGACATAAATTTCAAGGACTGCATAATAACATGATTTCAATATTCTTAGTTTTCAATTCTATTTAGCATCCTCAAAAAATTGTATATAATTAAAAGCTAAAACTCTTTTACCCGTAAGAACTAATGTTACCAATGTTATTTGAAATCATATACCACACTCATATCATTTTTTTAAAGCCATGTTGTTTCTTCAAATCCCACCTTTCAGAAACAAGTATACTCACCATCACATGTTGAGAGGTGGCGTTTTTGACCTTTGGAAGGCTTGGACAGCACCAGATCATATGAAGGCATCTCCCCAATATCAATACCTTCAGCCATTTGGAGAATTTTTTCCATCAAGCGTGGGCTGTACCTATTTAAGTTAATATAATCTACAGTTAAAACAGGTAAGGATGTCTTTTTTAAAAAGCTTCAAAATAAGCCAGTCTTATAATTGCTCCCACAAGACTTTATCAACAGGGTATCTTGGCTATAAAACCAAAGAATCGGCCCTAAAATATTTACCCATCAAATGAATAATTATGTTACTAATTAGGAATCAAGATTTTTCAGCATAAGACATACAAATATAAACTCAAAAAAATTTAGCAAAAACCTTATCTTTAATTTGAATTGAAAATATCAGTATAAATTCATGACTTGTTTTGATTGTGGTCTCTATCATTTCTCATGAAATGGAATCAGGGTCCTTAGAGAAATGGCTGATTCTAAGTCTGTGGCAGGAAATGTCTAAGGTGAGCCTGAGAAATCTTCTAGCACCTAAAACCAAGGAAACTGTCAAAGATCAAAGGTGTTGTGTCAAATGGACTCAGAAGCCAATTTGAATAGACTCTTACTGGCAAAGTGAGCCAACTCAAATATCGATAAGAACAATGATGGCAATGGATTGAAATATATCAAATATGTTGAAAATTCATTAGTTCATAATGATACTTACAAACTATTATTGGTCACCTTTGGAGGATGGAAGGAACCATGTCATTATTCTGCAAACAGGTAAATATGAAAGGAAGAAAGCAAACATTTATCCTGTATTCTCCTGTATAAATTGTACTTAGAGCAACCAAAGAGATGATGAGGAAAATGTCTTTTAGAGAAGCATTCCAGCTAATAAATGAAGGAATGGACTACTACCATTTTGTAACCTATAATAAAAAATGATCATCAGGCGGGCATGGTGGCTCACACCTGTAATCTCAGCACTTTGGAAGGCCTAAGCGGGTGGATCACTTGAGGTCAGGAGTTCGAGAACAGCCTGGCCAACATGGTGAAACTCCATCTCTACTAAAAATACAAAAATGTACCCGGGCATGGTGGTGGACACCTGTAATACCAGCTACTTAGGAGGCGGAGGCAGGAAAACTGCTTGAACCTGGGAGGCAGAGGCTGCAGCGAGCCGAGATCACGCCACTGCACTCCAGCCTGGGCAACAGAGCTAGACTCCATCTCAAAAAAAAAAAAAAAAGAAAAAAGAAAAGAAATTATCAATGGCTGCTAAACCTATTAGGTGAAAAGCTAATGGGGTAAGAACTCACAGTCAGACCCAAGCAAAAAAGCTAATGGGGGAAGAACTCACAGTCAGACCCAAGCAAATATTCTCAACTGATTATTGACAAAGGTGCCAAGGCAATTCAATGGAGGAAGGATAGCCTTCTCAACAAATGGCGCCGGAACTAGTAGGCATCCATAGGCAAAAAAAAAAAAAAACAACTCTACAACCTAAACTTCACACCTTACACAAAACTAACTCAAAATACATCATAAACCTAAATGTAAAATTATGAAACTTTTATTGAAAAAAAAAACACAGGAGAAAATCTGTGGGATCTAGGGTTAGGCAAACAGTTCTTAGGCTTGATACCAAGCATGATCCATAAAGAAACTGGTGATAAAATGGACGTCATTGAAATTAAAAAGTTTTGGCTGGGTGTGGTGGCTCACTCCTGTAATCCCAGCACTTTGGGAAGCCGAGGTGGGCAGATCACTTGAGGTCAGGAATTCAAGACCAGTCTGGCCAACATGGCAAACCCCCATCTCTACAAAAATAGAAAAAAAAAATTGCTGGACATGGTGGTACACACCTGTAGTCCAAGCTACTTGTAAGACTGAGGCAGGAGAATCACTCAAACCCGGGAGGTGGAGGTTGCAGTGAGCCGAGATTGTGCCACTACACTCCAGTCTAGGTCTGGGTGACAGAGCGAGACTCCGTCTCAAAAAAAAAAAAGAGTAAAAAGTTTTGCTCTTGAAAGACTGTGAAGAGGATGAAAGGTCAAGCTGCAGACTGGGAGAAAATATCTGTAAACCACACACTTGACAGAAGACTAGTAGTACCTAAAACTCAATAGAAAAAAAAATCAAATTAAAAAATGAACAAAAGACATAAACGAAATACTTCACCAAAGAGGATAGACAGATTGCAAATAAGCACATGAAAAGATGTTCATCACTAGCCACCAGGGAAATGCAATTTAAAATCACAATGAGGTATCACTATACACTTATTAGAATGGCCAAAATAAGTGACAATGGCTGGGCACAGTAGCTCACGCCTGTAATCCCCGCACTTTGGGAGGCCGAGGGGGGTAGATCACGAGGTCAGGAGTTCGAGATCAGCCTGACCAACATGGTGAAACCCTGTCTCTACTAAAAATACAAAGATTAGCCTGGCATGGTGGCGTGCGCCTGTAATCCCAGCTTCTCAGGAGGCTGAGGCAGGAGAATCGCTTGAACCTGGGAGGCAGAGGTTGCAGTGAGCCGAGATTGTGCCACTGCACTTCAGCCTGAGTGACAGAGCAAGACTCCATCTCAAAAAAAAAAAAAAAAAAAAAAAAAGTGACAATACCAAATGCTGGCAAAAATGAGGAGAAACTGGATCACTCAGACATTGCTGCTGGGAATGTAAAATGATACAGTCACTCTGGAAAACAGTTTGGTAGTTTCTTATAAAACCAAACATCAGGCCGGGTGCGGTGGCTCACGCTTGTAATACCAGCACTTTGGGAGGCCAAGGTGGGCGGATCACCTGAGGTCGGGAGTTCGAGACCAGCCTGACCAACATGGAGAAACCTCATCTCTACTAAAAAGACAAAATTAACCGGGCGTGGTGGTGCATGCCTGTAATCCCAGCTACTCTGGAGGCTGAGGCAGGAGAATCGCTTGAACCCAGGAGGTGGACGTTGCAGTGAGCCAAGATCGCACGATTGCACTCCAGCCTGGGCAACAAGAATGAAACGCCGCCTCCAAAAAAAAAAAAAAAAAATCAGTTACCACTTGATCCAGCGATTGCAATTATACTCTTGGACATTTATTCCAGAGAAATGAGAACTTATGTTCACACAAAAACCTGTACACGAATGTTCATAGCAGCTTTATTTGTAACAGCCCAAAACTACAATCAGCCCAGATGTCCTTCAACAGGTGAATAGTTAGATTCTGGTACACACACACTATGGAACACTACTTGGGACAAAAAGGAACTTTTTTTTTTTTTTTGAAACAGTCTCACTCTGTCACCCATGCTGGAATGCAATGGCGCGATCTCGGCTCACCGCAACCTCCGCCTCCTGGATTCAAGTGATTCTCCTGCCTCAGTCTCCCAAGTAGCTGGGACTATAAGCATGCACCACCATATGGGGCTAATTTTTGTATTTTTAGTAAGACAAGGTCATCATGTTGACCAGGCTGGTGTCAAATTCCTGACCTCTCCGCAGGCCTCAGCCTTCCAAAGTGCTGGGATTACAGGCATGAGCCACCGCACCTGGCCATCTCTTTGTATTATTTCTTACAGTTGCATGTCAATCTATAATTATCTCAAGAAAAATTTCAGTTTAAAAAGCTGATCGGGGACTTTATCATCTTAATATCACTAAAAGTGGGACAACCGAACATGTACCCCACGATGTGATACAATAGGATATCACGGCACTATCTAGAAAGCATTATGGCTCTCCAGAGAATTGAACCTGAAACTAATCAAGTTCCTGACTCCCAGAAACATGTGAAACACCACAAGAATGGAACTATCCAACTCCAGAATGAGGGAACAGTATGTGACAGCCCAGTTTCCTCATCAAATAAATACTGTAGAATGAAAATAAAAGGAAGAGGGAGTGGTTATAGGTTAAAGGAGATGGATCAATCAAATACATTGTATAGACTTTGTATCATGAATGAATCAAACGAGCTGTAAAAAGACATTTGAGACAAATGAAGAAAACTGAACATGCAATAGGCATTGGGTGATTTTTAAGAAATTACTGTAAATTTTGTTGAATATGAATAATGGTATGGTGACTATTTTTAAAAATTCTTATCTGATACAGATGTGTACTGAAGAATGTACAGGTGAAATGATGTCAGGATTTTATAAAATATACTCCAGACTATTGCCCACAAAAACCTAGGGCAGAATAGATGAAGAAGGGTAGCATGGCAGACTGCTGATGATTGCTGAGTGATGGGTACATGGGATTCATTAAACTCTTTTCTACTTTTGTGTGCTTGAAATTTTAAGACAAAGCTTTAAAATATACAATTTAAAAAATGGCTCCTGGCTGAGCACAGTGGTTCATGCCTGTAATCCCAGCACATTGAGAGGTGGAGGTGGGCAGATCACTTGAAGCCAGGAATTCAAGACCAGCCTGGGCAACATGGCGAAACATCATCATTACAAAAAATAAAAATAACAAACAGAAAACGTAGCCAGGCATGGTGACCCATGCCTGTAGTCCCAGCTACTTGGGAGGCTGAGGTGGGAGGATCACTTGAGCTGGGAAGGTCAAGGCTGCAGTGAGCTGTGATCACACCACTGCACTCCAGCCTGGGTGACAGAGTGAGACCCTGTCTCTTTTTTTTTTTTTTTGAGAGGGAGTCTTGCTCTGTCTCCCAGGCTGAAGTGCAGTGGCACAATATCAGCTCACTGCAACCTCCACCTCCCGGGTTCAAGCACTTCTCCTGCCTCAGCCTCCCAAGTAGCTGGGATTACAGGCATGCGCCACCACACCTGGCTAATTTTTGTATTTTTTAGTAGAGACGGGGTTTTGCCATGTTGGCCAGGCTGACCTTGAACTCCTGACCTCAGGTAATCCACCTGCCTCAGCCTCCCAAAGTGCTAGGATTACAGGTGTGAGCAACTGCACCCGGCTGAGATGGTCTCTTAAAAAAAAAAAAAAAAAAAAAAAAAAAGGCTCCTTATGAAGATTGGCTGCTTGATAGAATAACATTTTACTACAGAGAAACAGAAACAGGAGCTCAAGTGAAGTGTTTGTTATCACGGTTACCTGCTCTCCCTTCCTACCTTCAGAGCCTTCCCCAGCCTAGGACCAAAAAAGAGATTCCTGGTAGCATTTGGGAAGAAGTTCTGAAAATGAGTAACTATCATACCTTTACATGAATCAGTTCTGAACCAGAAGGAGGGTAACATTTTCCATTTTCAGTAGAACAGGTTGCACACCCATCACGTATCATTCCACGCAAAGCAGAAGTCAAGGCACGGTGGCCTCCCCGACAGATTGCTGGAAGCTAGCTCAGTTGTAACCTGTACTTCCCAATGACAACTGTTGCTGCTAAAGCTAGCACGAGTATTTAAATACCAAGAGTAATTTTATTTTCATTGACTCTTATCTGAACATTAGAAAGCACAGTCTAAAACACAATATGGCTGGGCGGGGTGGCTCACACCTGTAATCCCAACACTTTGGGAGGCTGAGGTGGGCAGATCACCTGAGGTCAGGAGTTCAAGACCAGCTTACCCAACATGGTAAAACCCCGTCTCTACTAAAAATACAAAAATTAGCTGGGTGTGGTAGCAGGTGCCTGTAATCCCAGCTACTCAGGAGGCTGAGGCAGGAGAATCGCTTGAACCCGGGAGGCGGAGGTTGCAGTGAGCTGAGATTGCACCACTGCACTCCAGCCTGGACGACAAGAGCGAGACTCTGTCTCAAAAATAATAATAAAATAAAATAAAATAAAATAAACACAATACATTCTACATATCACTTCCATTCAAATTTGGGAGTACAATTTCCAAAGTATGAGATAAAAACAAAAGCCGGGCGCGTGTGGCTCACACCTGTAATCCCAACACTTTGGGAGGCCAAGGCAGGCAGATCACCTGAGGTCGGGAATTCGAGACCAGCCTGACCAACATAGAGAAACCTGTCTCTACTAAAAATACAAAAATTAGCCGGGTGTGATGGCGCATGCCTGTAATCCCAGCTACTTGGGAGGCTGAGACAGGAGAATTGCTTGAACCTGGGAGGCAGAGGTTTTAGTGAGCCGAGATCGCACCACTGCCTTCCAGCCTGGGCAACAAGAGTGAAACTCCATCTCAAAAAAAAAAAAAAAGTCTATGAAAATGAGATGAGTCTATAAATCTTAAACTACTAATCCACACCTGTTACCAAAAGTGGCCCTACAACCAGGCAACTTACCTTGAATTCCAGTCAATATTCTCCAGACCTTCAGTTAGAGCCCGATTCCAAGTACAGTATACAACTGCAAATGGCATATATGTCTTACGGTGTGATGCACTTAGGGCTCACTCATTCATGCTCACTTTTCTCAGGTTTCTTCCAGCATTAGTAATTATTCTACCTACTTACTATACCCTATTCATTACATCTGCCACAAAATTCAACTTCACCCATAGGCCATAAAAATAAGTCTTTACATAGGTTGCTGATACAGTTCTCTGTCCTTTGCTGTGAAGTCATAATACTGAAGAAGCCCAGCCAGTATGAACAATAATGAAAAAGACCGTATAGTACCTAACAAACACTTCACTATTCAAAGAACAATGTAAATACAAATCTAGAGTGTTTAGTAAGACCACGAGGCTTCTACAATCCAGAGTAGCTATCCAAAGATAAAGAAGTGGTGCCACATATTTAAAGTAAGCCAAGGCAGTAAAGCTTTTATTATTCACTTTCTCCAGAGTCTATTTTTTAATAGTGTGTTTTAAAGTAACACCTTTAACACCAGGCATTTTAGAAAATCCACCAAGAAAAGCACCTACATTCCCAACCACTGGCTGGGAGCAGTGGCTCACACCTGTAATCCTAACACTCTGGGAGACCAAGGCAAGAGGATCACTTAAGCCCAGGAATTCAAGATCAGCCTGGGCAACATGGCAAGACCCTGTCTCTACAAAGAAAAAAAAAAAAAAAAAAAGCTGGGCATGGTGGCATACACCTGTAATCCCAGCTACTCAAATCACTTGAGCCTAGGAAGTTGAGGCTACAGTGAGCTGTGATCACACCACTGCACTCCAGCCTGGGTGACAGAGGAACCTGTCTCAAAAATAGTTATAATAACCCCAACCACTGATAACTTCATCAACATGTTGGGTTTTAATTAATTTTTTTTTTTGAGACTGAGTCTCACTCTATTGCCCAGGCTGGAGTGCAATGGCATGATCTCGGCTCACTGCAGCCTCTGCCTCCTCAGTTCAAGTGATTCTCCTGTCTCAGCCTCCCGAGTAGCTGGGATTACAGGAGCGCACCATCATGTCCGGCTAATTTTTGTATTTTTAGTAGAGACAGGGTTTCACCATGTTGGCCATGTTGGTCTTGAACTCCTGACCTCGTGATCTGCCTGCCTCAGCCCCCCAAAGTGCTGGAATTACAGGCGTGAGCCACCGTGTCTGGCCATGTCGGGGTTTATTTTTTAATGCTTTTTCTGTGTTTTCCATAACTCCCCATCACTATCAAGTCATCTATGTTGATTTCAAATCTGGTGGGGTTTTTTGTTTTTAATTTACTGTATCATAAGCCTTTTCTCCACATCATTACCACATGAGTTTTAATGGCTATACAGTATTTATATTATTGAATAAAATGTAAGATATCATTAAGGCAAGTCTAATATAGTAATTTTTTAAGATGCACGCATACTATATTTTTAAGTCTGCTAAGTTACCCTTTAGATTATAAATGCTTAAAAAAGAAAACCAGGCCAGGCGTGGTGGCTCATGCCTGTAATCCCAGCACTTTGGGAGGCCGAGGCAGGCGGATCACTTGAGGCTAGGAGTTCAAGACCAGCCTGGACAACATGGTGAAACCCTGTCTCTATTAAAAATACAAAAATTAGCCAGTCATGGTGGCACGCACCTGTAGACCCAGCTACTTGGGAGACTGAGGCAAGAGAATCGCTTGAACCCGGGAGGCGGAGGTTGCAGTGAGCGGAGATCACAGGCTGCACTCCAGCCTTGGCGACAGAGCAAGACTGTCTCAAAAGAGAAAGAAAAAAAAGAACCCCAAAATTCTGAGGTCTTATGGTTCTCAAAAGTAGCTGATATTATACCAAGCTTTTGGAAACCAGGATGTGACTCAACTATCCCACCATATCTAGCACATAAAAAGATGATTTCTAATGAACAAAAACATCTGTCTTCATAAGTTTTACATCTCTGGACACAAGACAGGTGCATATATATGCATACTTACGAATAACGTAAACCACTATAATATACAATGGCAGCTGAAATTTAATAAATATTCAGTAATAGATGCTTACAAAACTTTTTTTTTTTTTGAGATGGACTCTCACTCTGGCACCCAAGCTGAAGCGCAATGACGCGATCTCGGCTCACTGCAACCCCTGCTTCCCAGGTTCAAGCAATTCTCCCGCCTCAGTCTCCCGAGTAGCTGGGACTACAAGCACCCATCACCACGCCTGAGTTTTACCACGTTGGCCAGGCTGGTCTCAAACTCCTGACCTCACGTGATCTGCCCGCCTCGGGCTCCCAAAGTGCTGGGATTACAGGCATGGGCCACCGGCCACGGCCGTTTTACAAAACTTTAAAAAAGTATATTAAACTGTTCTACTAAGTTCAAATAAAAAAGCTGAGATTTGAAAATTAAGCAAAGATTAAGGTTTCCAAGTATAAAATTGTTTATTCAAAACTATTCATAAGGAAAACTAATTAAAAAAAAAAAAAACTTTTCATAAGATGGGCCGGAGCCTGGCAAAATGGCTGATGCCTGTAATCCCAGCACTTCAGGAGGCCCAGGTGGACGGCTCACCTGAGGTCAGGACCAGCATGGCCAACGTGGTGAAACCCCGTCTCTACTGAAAATACAAACAAAATTAGCTGGGCGTGGTGGTGCACGCCTGTAATCCCAGCTACTCGGAAGGTGGAGGCAGGAGAATCACTTGCACTCGGGAGGTGGAGGCTGCACTGAGCTGAGATCGCACCATTGCACTTCAGCCTGGGTGACAGAGCAAGGTTCTCTCAAAAAAAAAAAAAAAGAAGAAGAAGAAGAAGAAAAAGCTGGGAGCAGTGGCTCATGCCTGTAATCTCAGCACTTTGGGAGGCCGAGGCGGGCGGATCATCTGAGGTCAGGAGTTCGAGACCAGCCTGACCAACATGGAGAAACCCTGCCTCCACTAAAAATACAAAATTAGTCGGGCATGGTGGTTGCATGCCTGTAATCCCAGCTACTAGGGAGGTTGAGGCAGGAGAATCGCTTGAACCCAGGAGGCGGAGGTTGCGGTGAGCCGAGATCGCGCCATTGCACTCCAGCCTGGGAAACAAGAGCGAAACATTGTCACACAAAAAAAAAAAAAAAGAAAAAGAAAAAAGGACTCGGGCCAGGCGTGGTGGCTCACCCTTGTAATCCCAGCACTTTGGGAGCCCAAGGCGAGTGGATCACTTGAGCTCAGGAGTTCAAGATCAGCCTGAGCCACAGAGGGAAACCCCATCTCTGTTAAAACAACAACAACAACAACAATTGATAAGACTCCTGATATCATAAGTTAATAACATACACCCAGATTATTGATAATCTTTCAAAAGCTCTCACACCCATTTCATTAGCTAGTGATTTATGCACTCTCCCTACTATGTGCACAGTTTTGCAACATGAGCCCAGCCAACATCTACCTTCCAAACACCAGTCTTGTATCAACCAGGAAAAGACAAATAAGGGAGCAAAGCTGGTTTCATTTTAAGGTATATTTTATCTATTAATTAATGTCTCATCAAAGGTAAATAGTAGGCCAGGATTCTCCTTCTAATCTTATTGATCAACAATGACTGGAAAACTAAATGCCCCAGTTAATCAAACTGCTTTATTAAATATAAAGACACTATCTACAATTTTAAGTAAAAATCACACAGTTCTCTAGGCATTCATATGTACAATTATTTAAGTGCTGTAGATGTAGTTGGTCAGAAAACTGAACTAATTTTTCACTAGCCACAAGACATATCTCAGAAATTGCCTGCAGAAAAAAATTCTTGGTTAAGTTGTTTACTTGGACGAAACAGACAAATGAAAAAATGAAGTGAAACAATTTTAGCCATTTGAGCTTTCTGGTTGCCTGGACAATGAGGGAGAAAATGATTAAAAAACAGAATAGAAACATTTTTATTTTATCCTACAAAGCAGTGGTTCTGAGAGTGCTGATCTCTGGATCAGCAACATCGGCATCACCTGGGAACTTATCAAAAATACAAAATCTGAGGCCCCACCTCAGACCTACCGAGTCAGACACCCTGGGGCTGGGACCCAGCAATCTGTTTTAACAAGCCTAACAGGTGATTTTGACGTGTACTTAAGTTTGAACTCCCCAGTTACAGAGTCAAGAAGATATTCAAATTTGTTCTGTGGAAATTGCCACCATCACCAAAAGGAATGAAATATGGTCTGTTTCCCTGCACATTTGAGTTCCTCCTGGCTTGGTCTTATGATGAAGGAATTTTCAAAGATTTCTTTGACCTAGAAGTTTATTTCAGCTCCAAGTAAAATGGAATACAAAACATTTTGCCAGAGGGAAAAAAGAGCAAGGAAATTCCTTTGTGCTATTCTTCACAGCCTGTTCCAAAAGTCAAGTGATAAACCTTGAGCAACAAATCAACAATTTAAGGCCAGGTGCAGTGACTCACTCCTGTAATCCTAGCACTTTGGGAAGTTGAGGCTGGCGGATCACTTGAGCCCCGGGGTTCGAGACCAGCCTGGCCAAAATGGCGAAACCCCGTCTCTACCAAAAATACAAAAATGAGCCGGGTGTGGTGGTGCATGCCTGCAATCCCAGCTACTCGGGAGGCTGAGACATGAGAATTGCTTGAACCCAGGAGGTGGAGGTTGCAGTGAGCCAAAATCGTGCCACCGCACTCCTGCCTGGGTGACAGAGCAGACTCTGTCTCAAAAAAAAAAAAAAAAAAAAAATTAACAATTTAAGTTTAGAAAGAGCTATTTCACCATGTATTCTGCAATTCACTTGAGAGAAGAGTATTCTGCCACAGAAAACAAGAACTCTGCCAAAATCTACATTAACATCAACAAGTATCGGAACACAAGTTTTACCCACCTGAAGATGAGAGGTAACATAAAGCCCATCTAAAGACTGCACTTGGTCCCTAGCTTCCAAGAGTCTTCATTGGCCCTTCCCTTTCTTCTATATGGAAGCTATCAGATATAATGCAAACATTACTTTTCAGTTAAGCTATTTGATAATGTAATGGCAATTCTTGTATTAACTAAACTGACTTAGCTACAATGTAACATGGTGTACATACATAGTATGTACAATGTAGCATACATAGTATCCACAGATGCACCTGTGTGCACACACAACAGCCTGCAATTCTTGAGCCTTTAACACCAACTACCATTGGCCTACTTTGTGTTTTTAATGCCCTGGTTATGTACAAGGGTGTTGTTCTTGGAATTAAATCCTGAGATATAATGATGTGGCTTATGTTCAGTTACTTGCTTTCACTCATGATCCATCCTTCCCAAATATGGCAGCTGTGGCTCAGTGGAAAAAGCATCAGTCTGGGTATCAGAAGACCTAGGTCCTAGCCCCAGCTGTAAGACCTTGGAAACGTCACTTAACTTCTTGGCCTCCACTGATTTAGCAGTAAAAATGAGACGCCACCTAATCCCCAAGGTTGTTGTAGGAAATGAAATAATAAATATTTAAAATGCGTTGTACATCATAAAGCTGTATACATCCACTCACTCCACACACATTTATTGAGCAGCTATTATTTAGCAGGCAATCTTCTAGGCACTGAGGATAAAGGTGTAAACAAGAAAGCAAAATCCCTATCCTTAAGGGAGCTTCCATTCTAGTGGGAAGGTAAGATTTATTATTAACACAAAGGATGGTTATCCTCATTTAAGTTTTTGTTTTTATTTTAAGGATTCAGATTTCCGACAGCCTTCTGTGATATTATGGAGACTTACGATTATAGGATAAAGGTAACTTTTGAACTCAAGAACAACACTGTTAGGCAAAGGTCAAGTAGATTTATCTGACTTGTTCAATAACTAAGGCTTCTTCAGTTGTAACCAGTTCCTCCTAATCATTATCTCTGGAGGTAGAAATTATGCTAACCTTGAAAAGACAGAAAAATAATGTCTGTGATGAGAGCAAAGTATATCACACTGAATGCCATGTTCAATAATTAAGGGCAGGAGGAGACAATCCTATTTTTCTGCATCTGTTACAGTCACTCCTGGAACTGAACTGGCCAAAATTGACATGATCATATTCCAGAATCTCTCACCCTTCCTGATTTAAAAAAAAACAAAAACAAAAAAAACTATGTCAAAAGAAGTCGTCTCCCAGTCTGTCAAAGAATGAATAGTATAGGGCCGATTTAGGGGTTCTGAAGGACAGAGGTCCAAGTAGCCTCTTCAAAACAAAAAACAAAACAAAACAAAACACGCTGCTTTGGAACCATACTGCAGTCTCCATTGAATGCAAAGAGCTTTCAAAGAGGCCTGTTCAAAACGTCACCAGGTTCTAGGAAAGGGGGGAAAAACAAACACACACACACCCCCACCCCCACCACAGACACACACACCTAAAACCTCACTCAGAGCCAAATGTTAATCCTTCTGATCCCATTTAGGGTAAAAAGAGGGCAATCCATTTTTACAGTAGATATATCCATTTCTTTGTTTGAGTCCAGACACATTATGCGCAAATCTACAAGCAAGGCTGACGCTGCTGCGGCTCAGAGAGCTGATACGTACCGCCTCCCCAGGAGAAGACAGTAAGACCCTGCTAGGGGGCTGCAAGTAGAGGGGGGTATTTAAGAGGAATGGAAAAAGAGAGTGGTCAGGAGGAGACTAGAACAGTGGGGTCCCCTCGCCCTTCCCCAACAACCCCAACTGTCGAATATATTCTCTGCGGATACTGCATCCTTGGAAGGCCCTACGCAGGTCCGAGATGCTGCTATTCATCATTTCCCACGTCCTCTAATACCGCCACCAACTACAATGACCACCTCTCAATAATCCTCTTCTAGGCGCTGCTTCATCTCCATCCCTGGTCCTGGAGAGGCCGCTTCCGCGATCTCTGCACCCTCCTAGCTGTTATGTCATGCCCAGCCACCACAGTCGGCCACCCCACCCCCAGGCCAATAGTGATCCCTCTAGTGCCCTCCAGCACCTCCAAATCTCCAGCCTCCAACCTATCCTCCGCATCCCGCCCCCGTCCCTATCCCAACCACCATCATCGATCCCTCCAGCGCCGTCCCTAACCCGATCCCCCATCACCGATCTCTCACCCCCGTCCCTAACCCGACACCCACACCTTCCTCACCTGCAGCCCAGGAAGACGTGGTTGGTCCAGGCGGCGGAGAGCGCGAGGAGCTGGTCGAGGGCAGCCCCGGGATAGCTGTGCAGGTGCCGACAGATGAAGCTGCGCCGCAGAGCCCACTGCCAGTCACTTTCGTGGCTATAGCGCCACTGCTCCAGCACTGGCTCGGGCGGGGGCGGCGGGAGGGGCGGCAGCGGCGGCGGCGGGAGGGGGGGCAGCGGCGGCGGCGACAGGAAGTCGCCCCCCAACAGCAGACGTCCTCCAGCCATCTTCTCCGCCCCCAAGCAGGGACCCCAGGGACGAAGCCGACTACGGACCGCGAGCTAGGCAGCTAGCAAGCGGGCGGAAACGGGGGGCCGGTAGGAGGGGCCGGGTAAGGAGGGGCGCGCTGAGGGGAGAAGATCAACTCTCGGGGGGACTGGAGTGTGTGCGTGGGGGCCACCGTTAGGGGGAAAAGAGGAGCACGAGCTCGCGTCCCGACACTGGGATGCACGTCCCCTACACTCCTCTAACTCGTGGAGGAGCAGAAGGGCTTCCGCCGCACTCACGCGCGAGCCGGGGAGGCCGAGTCAGGCTCCGCACCTCCACGGATCCGCAGACCCACGCACTGCGCGGAGAGCGATAAAAGACCCCAGCACGCTCTGCTCCCCTCCTCTAGGTTCTAGCCTACCTACCCGCGTGCCGTCCGGGGTTGTGAGGCCAGTGCGCTTGCGCCGCGGCTGTTCCCTAACTTCCAAATCCCGTCGCAGAATCTCGCGCGACGTACTTTTTTCCCTCCAGTGACGACTACGGGCCTTTGACGCACTACGGTGACAAGCGGAGGGCGGGGACTCCAGAAAGGGAATTTAGGAAGGTTCTCTGAGGTTCGAGAATATGGTTAGAAGGTGCCCTCAGATGAATGTTGGTAGCCCACGGCTGGTCTGACACTTTTCCCTGGATTTTTAAGCGGCGCGACAGTGAGACCATGTTCCTTGTAAGGGATTTAGGTCTGCACTGGACTTTACATTAAAACAAAACAAAACAGTCAGCTCCCCGAGGTGCCTTTTCTTCAGAGAGTAGCTTGAAATGCTCTGTGCATCGTGCATCATTAGCTCTGTGTAATAGCTTACTGCGGAAACGTAGTAAAAATGAAACACTTGCCAAGAAAATCATCCACAGCGCCGCTTCTCAAGTTAGCCAGTTTCAAGTCCATACTGTATCCCAATTACGAACACAGATACTGTTTACACAGTTCTGATCACGATTGCACGTCTGTATTTCACGTATCAACTTAAGTGCAAAAGATTACAAGATACAAAAGGGGCCCAGAGAAGAGGGTACTGCAAGGTAGCAAGCCGCTCAATCACTGTAGCCAAATGTATCACTCCACCCGGAGTCAGCTTCACTCAATAACTTCAGTCCCTATCTGCCAACCTGTGTCACGAAAGCAGTTAATCAATGAGTGTCTGTCGGCGGGAATTTACACTGCACCTACTGTGTGCTCAATACAGCAAGAGTACAAAAAAGAAGGAAAGAAAGTGGGTTTTCTCTGTTGTCCTGGAATTGACTACAATCTTGGTGGGGAGAAATAGCCCTGCATAAAACTAAATGTTCCACCAGGAGCCGGACTATTGGATGAGGTGGCTTTAACACACTACCATCTTTAACTCTTTAATGACGTATTTCTAATTATATGACACTTTATGTTAGGGGTGTATTAGACTGAGAGGAGCAGAAGATAACAGCACTTTACACACTTTCATAATTTATTTCCACGTCTGTCTTTCTCCGTGGTGGGCATTCATGTTTATTGGGGTAACAATCGAAATGTTTTTAAAAAGTTCACAAGGTGATACATGCTGTGAAGAAAATAAAACAGGCTGGGTGCAGTGGCTCACGCCTGTAATCCCAGCACTTTGGGAGGCCGAGGCAGGAGGATTACTTGAGGTCAGGAGTTCGAGACCAGCCTGGCCAACATGGTGAAACCCCTGTCTCCACTAAAAATACAAAAATTAGCCGGGCGTGGTGGCAGGCGCCTGTAATCCCAGCTACTCCGGAGGCTGAGGCAGGAGAATCGCTTGAACCCGGGAGGCAGAGGTTGCAGTGAGCCAATATCGCGCCACTACACTCCAGCCTGGGCAACAGAGTGAGACTCCGTTTCAAAAAAAAAAAGAAAGAAAGAAAACAGAGCAGTGCAAAGGCAAATGACTGGGGGAACACCAGATGAGGAGTCAGGTGACCTAAATTCTCATCTCATCATTGCCAACAACTATCTCTACAGCCTTCGGCAAGACACTTCACCTCTGTGGCCTTATTTTTCTCACTCGTACAATCATTACTTGAATTTATTATCTCTAACCTTCCTTCGTAGTACTATATTCTTTGATTTGATGGTTTAGAGACTAACATTACCTCAATAAACATGAATGCCCACCATAGAGAAAGACAGACATGGAAATACAGAATTCTGAAACTGAAAAGTGCTGTTATCTTCTGCTCTTCTCAGTCCAATACACCCCTACGCATAAGGTGTCATATAGTTAGAAATATGTCATTAGAGAGTTAAAGAGGGCACTGAGTCAAAGCCACCTCATCCAGTGGTCCTACTGCTGGTGGCACATTTAGTTTTACATAGGGCTATTTCTCCCCACCCAGCTTGTAATCAATTTCAGGACAACAGAGAAAAAACACTTTCTTTCCTTTTTGTATTCTTGCTGTATTCCACTGGAATGTCAGTTACATGAAAGCATGGAACTCATCTGTTTTGGTCTTAGCACCTACACCTTGATCCTGCAGGCACTCCAGAGATATTTGTTGAATTAAATGCATAAATAAATGAAGCTCTTCCTTTTGTCTCAACCCAGTGAAAATCATTTCCTTGGAGCCTACATTTTAAGCTGATTTGTTATTTTATAATTAGATTAATTTCAGCCTGCTATTGTTTGAGTGTGTCCCCTTCAAAATTTAAGTGTTGAAACTTAATGGCTGATGTGATGGTATTAAAAGGTGGGGCCTTTAAGAGGTCATTAAGCCATGAGAGCTCCTCCCTCAGGAATGGGATTAAGGCCCTAATGAAAGAGGCTTTAATCGGTGTTTGGTCACTTGCCCTTTGCCTTCTGCCATGTGAGGATATAACACTCCTCTCCCCTTGTTGCTGGAGGATGCAGCAACAAGGCACCATCTTGGAAGCAGAGAGCAGAGAGCTGCCCCAACCAGACAACTGAACCTTCTGGTGCCTTAATCTTGGATTTCCCGGGCTCTGGAACTCTGAGAAATAAATATATATTCTTTATAAGTCTCAGGTCTCAGTATCTTGTTATAGCAGCATAAATGGACTAAGACATAGCCTAAGTTGCCAACTTTCACCAAAATCAGCATTGTAATAAATATACATCTTTCCTAGAAAACAATCTGTGAAAAGATAAACTACTTCCTCTCAGCCTGGATTAAAACTTTTCCGTTGTATAGGAACAAATAATTGTAATCTGACTTTTGAAATTGGATTACAAAATAAAAGGTGTTGGAACTGATGTAAGAGGCCATCTGCTCTGGAACAACCATAACAGGATTCCATTTGTAAATCCCACTAAGGAATAAGCAGTTTCATCCATAGAACACAAATTTCCAGGATTCTCCATGTCCTTCTCTCCCTGGTATCCTTCTGATTACAAAAAAATCCATCAGCCAATCTATTTTAGCCCATTCCTTTCTCACAGCCACAGATGGTTTCTCAGTGAGCAGGAGTTAAAACCCCTGAGAAGAAATACATTAGTTGAAGAGAGGTGTAGGCATAGATAATAAAGGTTGCCATTACAATCCTAAACAATCCAGAAGGCTGGGCGCGGTGGCTCATGCCTGTAATCCCAGCACTTTGGGAGGCCGAGGCGGGCGGGTCACCTGAGGTCAGGAGTTTGAGACCAGCCTGGCCAACATGGTGAAACCCCATCTCTACTAAAAATACAAAAATTAGCCGTGCATGGTGGCATACGCCTGTAGTCTCAGCTACTCAGGAGGCTGAGGCAGGAGAATTGCTCGAACCTGGGAGGTGGAGGTTGCAGTGAGCTGAGATCGCGCCACTGCACTCCAGCCTGGGCAACAGAGCAAGACTCCGTCTCAAAAAAGAAAAAAAAAAAACAAAAATAAAAACAATCCGGACACCACCTGTAATCATCCATCCTCCTCCCCTCTATTGCAGGGGTCTGTCACTGTCTTTTTTTTTTTTTTTTTTTTTTTTTTTGAGACGGAGTCTCGCTCTAATCCACTGTTGCCCAGGCTGGAGTGCAGTGGCAGGATCTCAGCTCACTGCAACCTCCGCCTCCCTGGTTCAACCAATTCTCTGCCTCAGCCTCCTAAGTAGCTGGGATTACAGGCGCCGGTCACCACGCCCTGCTAATTTTTGTATTTTTAGTAGAGATGGGGTTTCACCATCTTGGCCAGGTTGGTCTTGAACTCCTGACCTCGTGATCCACTCACCTCAGCCTCCCAAAGTACTGGGATTACAGGCATGAACCACCGTGCCCGGCCGTGTCACTGTCTTAAGACACATAAACCCCCGTTTTGACTGCTTTGAGCTTCCTTTCCTGCTTTTGCCTATAGGGGGAGTCAGTACGTAATGAAAAGACAGAAACTTGGAACCTGTCTTTTAACTATCCCATAAACTATCCCCAAAATCAGATCACTAAAAGTTCTTGACCCGAAAATTCTGCACCACCATGTGCTCTTGAGGAATGTTTAGTAACGGATTGAAAGCATAACTAGGAGTTCTCACTGGCCAATTCTGAGTAATGTGAGCACCAATATTATTAAAGACAGTAATGAATTATAAACCACTGAAAACTTGGAAGCCATAAGTCCACAGTGATACCAAATAGATAAATAAATGAGAGAGAAGGGAGGGCCTTTGCAGGGAGGGGCTTTGCTTTCAGTCGAATACCATGTGCTGACTGGTAAATATGGAGGGAGTGCTGGAGTTGGAAAATCATCATTTTATATAGATTGGTCCAGGCAAACATTATCAACAGATGCTCAATCCAAGGAGAAATTTTTGATGAGTAAGATATTTCCAGGAACTTAACAGTTTCTCTCCACAGATTGTTTATTAGTAGCAATAAAAAAAAAAACCAGTAATTATATCCTGGAGAAATTGGGCAACACCTTGACCCAAAATGAGAACATCCTATTTTTAAAATAGGACTTCAAAAATATCAATGTCATGAAAGACAAAGAAGGGCTATTCCAAACGAAAGGAGAGTAAAAAGACAGGGCACAATGCATAAACGTAGACTAGATCCTGTACTGCGAGAAAAAAAATGCTATAAAGGATATTATTTGATAGATTAGTGTTAGAATGTGAAATTTACCAAAGTTGATAACTGTCTGCAGTTATGTAAGAAAATATTATCTGTATATATGGGGCACATACATATATATGGGGCACAAAAATGATAAAGCAATAGGGCAAAATGTTATCAACTGGTGAATTTGGGTCAAGAGTATGTGAGTATACGTTGTACTATTCTTTCTTTTTTTTTTTTTTAAGACGGAGTTTCACTCTTGGTGTCCAGGCTAGAGTGCAATGGCGTGATCTCAGCTCACTGCAACCTCTGCCTCCTGGGTTCAAGCGATTCTTCTGCCTCAGCCTCCTGAGTAGCTGAGATTATAGGCATGTGCCTGGCTAATTTTGTATTTTCAGTAGAGACGGGGTTTCTCCATGTTGGTCAGGCTGATCTCGAACTCCTGACCTCAGGTGATCTGCCTGCCTCAGCCTCCCAAAGTGCTGGGATTACAGGCGTGAGCCACCGCGCCCAGCCGCATTGTACTATTCTTGTAACTTAATTTCAAAATGTAGTTTGAAAAGTGCAATAGTGGGCCAGGCGCAGTGGTTCACGCTTGTAATCCCAGCATTTTGGGAGGCCAAGGTGGGCAGATCACGAGGTCAAGAGACCAAGACCATCCTGGCCAACAAGGTGAAACCCGTCTCTACTAAAAATACAAAAATTAGCCGGATGTGTTGGCGCTTGCCTGTAGTCCCGGCTACTTGGGAGGCTGAGGCAGAAGAATCACTTGAACCTGAGAGGCGGAGGCTGCAGTGAGAGATCGTGCCACTGCACTCCATCCTGGGTGACACACCGTGACTCCATCTCAAAAAAAAAAAAAGTGCAATAACTCCTGACATTGGTGAAGAATATAAATCTAGTGCAGTGGCACAATCTCTACTCACTTGCAGCCTCCACCTCCTGGGTTCAAGCGATTCTCCTACCTCAGCCTCCCAAGTAGCCGGGACTACAGGCATATGCCAACATACCGGGCTGATTTTTTGTGTTTTTAGTAGAGACAGGTTTTCACCGTGTTGGCCAGGCTGGTCTTGAACTTGTGACCTCAAGTGATCTGCCCGCCTCAGCCTCCCAAAGTGCTGGGATTACAGGTGTGAGCCACCACGCCCAGCCTCTAGCTACCTCTTAATCACTTATCTTGAGGTTGCACTTTACTGGGACCTCTGGAGAGCTTATAAATGATGCCCCTACTCTTATGAAGCTTAACATCTCTTGAGGAGGGAAGTCTCCCAAATAAGAAGCAGAGAAGATTCTATAAGTTCAAGTAGGGGCCGGACTCAGTGGCTCACGCCTATAATCTCAGCACTTTGGGAGGCCGAGGTGGGCGGATCTCTTGAGCTCAGGAGTTGGAGACCAGCCTGGCAATATGGTGAAGTCTCGTCTCTACAAAAAAATACAAAATGTAGCTGAGTGTGGTGGTGCGTGCCTGTAGTCTCAGCTACTCGGGAGGCTGAGGTGGGAGGATCGCTTGAGCCCAGGAGGTAGCAGTTGCAGTGAGCCGTGATCATGCCACTGCATTCCAGCCTGGGCGATGGAGTTAGACAGTGTTAAAAAAAAAAAAAAAAAAAAAGTTCAACTAGGGAGTTTGAAAATGGAGAAGAGATCAGGAATCAGGATAGGTGGATGAGATCAAGAAAGTCTTTAAAGTAGGACCTGAGCCTTGAAGGTAGGATTTAAATCAGTAGATGATATTTCAGACAGAGTCAACGAACAGTTTGTGTAATTCAGGGAGAGGTTTGTGCAGAGACAGAATAGACTGGACAGAGAGCAAATATTGGGAAGTGTTGAAAACCGTGGTTGAGTAGATACAAGGGGCCAGTCTGCAAGTTCCCCAAGGGCAGCATCTAACTAGATCTCATGCAAAAGATTTAATTAAGCCCGGGAGCAGTGGCTCACCCCTGTAATCCCAGCACTTTGGGAGGCCGAGGCGGGAGGATCACTTGAGGTCAGGGGTTAGAGACTAGCCTGGCCAAGATGGCAAAATTCGTCTCTACTAATAATACAAAAATTAGCCGGGCGTGGTGGCGGGCCAGGGACTACAGGCCCACGACACCAGGCTAGTTTTGGTTACGTTTCTTAATGGCTGGGAAAAAATTGCTGGGCACAGTGGCTCACGACTGTAATCCCAGCACTTTGGGAGGCCAAGGTGGGTGGATCACTCGAGCTCAAAAGTTCGAGACCAGCCTGGGCAACATGAGGAAACCTGTGTCTACAAAAGATACAAGAATTAGCGGGGCGTCGGGGCGCGCTCCTGTAGTCCCAGCTACTTGGGGAGGCTGAGGCAAGAGAATTGCTTGGGCCCAGGAGCTCGAGGCTGCAGTGAGCTATGACTATGCCACTGCACTCCAGCCTGGAAGAAGAGTGAGACCCTGTCTCAAAAAAGAAAAAAAAAAATCAAAAGAATAATTCAGGATATGTGAAATTCAAATCATATGTCCATAAGTGAAGTTTTATTGAGCACAGCCATGCTCAACCTCTTACATATTATCTACGGCTGCTTTTGTGCTATAGTAACAGTTGAATAGTTGCAGAGATCATATGGCCTGCAAAGCCTAAAATATTTATCAGCTGGCGCTTTACAGAAAAAGTTTGCAGCTGGGTGCGGTGGCTCACGCCTATAATCCCAGCTCTTTGGGAGGCCGAAGTGGAAGGATCGCTTGAGCCCAGGAGTTTAAGATCACACTGAGCAACAGCCAGACCCCAGTCTCTACCCTCCTCCAGAAAAAATTAAAAACAATCTGGTCATGGTGGCACGAGCCTATAGTCCCAGATACTCAGGAGGCTGAGGTGGGAGGATCACCTGAGCCCAGGATTTTGAGGCTGCAGTGAGCTGTGATCGCACCACTGCACTCCAGCCTGAGCAACACAGTGAGATCCAGTCTCAAGAAAAAAAAAAAAAAGTTTGCTAACTCCTGACCTAAAGCAATGGTTGTTCACATGGGGCGATTGTGCACAGGGAACATTTTGGCAATGCCTGGAAACATTTCTGGTGGTCACAACTGTGGAGGGTAGGGAGGGCATCCTACTGATATCTAGTTAGTAGAGGCCAGGGATAGTGCTAAATATTCTTTAACGCACATGACAGCCCTCCAGATGTCTGGTCCCAAATGTCCATAGTACTGTGGTTGAGAAACTCTGGATTATAGGACTCTAAGGTGAGTACTTTTTTTTCTTTCTGAGACAGAGTTTTGCTCTGTCGCCCAGGTTGGAGTGCAATGGCGCAATCTCGGCTCACCGCAACCTCTGCCTTCCAGGTTCAAGCAATTCTCCTGCCTCAGCTTCCCCAGTAGCTGGGATTACAGGTACGTGCCACCATGCCTGGCTAATTTTTGTATTTTTAGTAGAGACGGAGTTCCACCATGTTGGCCAGGCTGGTCTTGAACTCCTGGCCTCAAGTGATCCATCCACCTCGGCCTTCCAAAGTGCTGGGATTACAGGCGTGAGCCATTGCACCTGGCCAGGTGAGTACTTTCTAGTACAGGGAAAACTCAGTCCTTAACAAGGGAGCCCACTGACTGAACGCCCAGGTCTTTAACTTACATTAGCTCAGGTAGCCTTCACAATGACCATGGCAAGGCAATCACTGATGTCCTCCTTTTCTGGAGACGTTTTATTAAATTTTTATTTTACTTATTTATTTTTGAGATGGAGTCTCACTCTGTCGCCCAGGCTGGAGTGCAATGGCGCGATCTCGGCTCATGGCAACCTCCGCCTCCCAGGTTCAAGCGATTCTTCTGCCTCAGCCTCCCAAGTAGCTGAGATTACAGGCATACACCACCACGCCCGGCTAATTTTGTATTTTTAGTGGAGACGGGGTTTCTCCATGTTGGTCAGGCTGGTCTCAAACTCCCGACCCCAGGTGATCTGCCCACCTTGCTTACAGCTCACAAGTCTGTAGGGCTCCAGGGCTTGTAATTTTCCATAACACCTCAGTGCCTGCCTCTGCTCAGTGACGTCACAAACGTCACAGACGTATTGTCTCACTCGGCTGTCTCCTAGTGTGTGAGCTGCGCAGAGCCAGGCCTATATACGTGGATATTTTCTGAAGCCTCCAGGCCTCTGTAAGGAAAGGATGCATGCCCTGATGTCTGCACCCTGGCCCTTAGGAAAACAAAGTTGAAGAAAATTCGTTTTCCTAAGGGCCACCAGAGTTCTTTAAAGTGACGACTCTCTCTCTTGCCTACTTTAATGCTTGGGAGGATGGGAGGCTCCGCTCTCTAGTAGACCCAGGACACAAAATACTCCTTAGTATCTATAGAATGCTTTTTGAGTCATAAAGAATAGTCATATCCGTGAATTTTGGGGGATGCTCACATCACAGGATTAAATGAGAGAAGACACGTGGCATAGAGTTCTTTTCCTGCCAGAATTAAAACTCACCTGAATCTTGTTCCGTAGGCTCTGGCGCTCCACGTTCTCCATCTAATATACTAAATGATAATCAGCTCAACTTAGTTGAATCCATGCTAATAAAGAAAAAGTGGAGGACTTCCTGCCCACCTCCACCCCAGGTGTTGGGAATTTCAGGCCCAGCTGGAATAAAGTTGGAGGGGGTGGGCACGGGGGATGGCAACCCATCTAGGAAGATTTCATAGGCTGGTGGTGCCTCCCTGAGCCCTTCAAATCACCCACTCAGAAGGCAGCCACCCACTCCCCAGGCAAACCGTGGTGGGCCGCATCACCCAGTGACTTAAGATCAGATCACACAGCCATTTAGCATTTCTTTGAATTTTATTGAAAATTGACATGGACATTAGAAAGGTATCAGGCTAAACAGTGCTGGTTCTGGGATGTTTCTCCTGGAGAATGAAAGCCCCAGAGGGGCAATGACTGGTCACACCTTTGAGCAAAAAGAACAAAGGAGAAGAAAGGAAAAACACACACAGATTCTGGAAAACATGCAAAGAGGCTCTCTCAAGAGACACTGAACAGCAGAATGGTGGTGATGGTGGTAGGGGATATATGAGAATGAGCACACTCACATGGTATTTTGATGCAAGTTAAGCCAATGAATTCAAGGCAGATTTACCAACATCAAAGCTCTCCCTCCAGATCCCAGGTTGAGCAGAAACCTCTCTCAAAACCCTAACTGGTCTCGGAAGGTGGAATGGAGTAATTTTGCCCTCACTAAGCTTAAACCCCCTCCCTTCTCTACCTAAGTGTTAGATAGTGGATACATTTTCCCCCTTTGCTGGAATCTATAGAAGGTCTGCGAATGCTGAAGAAGATACAAATGTCACTTGACTTTCTCTTGCATATTCAGAAATGTTTAACAGTGGCTGCAGACAGTCAACCCATCGAACCAGAGAAATGTTTAAAAGAAAAACATAAAACTCAAACAAAACCTTGTGAACAGAACAGTACTTTCATACCCACAGCTGAGGTGTCCTGCCCCAGTCACTTACACTTGGGTGAGTGGTCCTGTAGTTGTTTCTCTGAGGTTACATTTCGTCCATTTTCCAGCTCTGATGGTTCTTTTCCTGCCTTGTTAGTTAGGACAAGACACTTCCATTTAAAATACCATGTGAGTCAGGAAGAGAGCTTCTTGCCTGGACACAGGGACACATGAACACTTGTTGAGTGGTGTGGTGTATGTGTGTGTGCTTGCAGTTTGAGGGGAGAGGAAATTGGTTGATTTCTGATTTGAGACAATATGGAACCCTAACTCTTCTATAATGGCAGTCTTCTCCTTTAGACTTAGTGCAGCTGCTGAAGACAAGATTAAAAAAAGCTGGAAAGGGAGAGAGAAAGAGAAAGAAAACATGAAATTAGCCAAAGAAAGAGGACATTCAAAGTAAGACAGGGGGAGGGGAATGGGCAATATTGAGGTAGCACAGATTGTAGTGTGAGAAGACAGGTTAGAAATGGGGGTCATTGCTGGGCCATCACCACGGGGAAATCTGCTGAGAAGGTTTTAAGAACACCACACACCAGTTTAAAGCTTCTTGTTTTAATTAAAAACAAGCACATATTAACAGCCACATGTGAATGCCAAATGATTAAAACAAAAAAACAAAAACAAGAGCCATCTACACTGCAGCTAGGGAAAGCAAACTTCTTGGCTTAAGAGAAGTGAGGGATGTGTGTACGTGTGTGTGTGTGTGTGTACGTGTGTGTGTGTGTGTGTGTGTGTGTTTCAGAAAAGCCACTCCAGTCTGGGAAAATAAAAGCACAGACCATTTCTAATGACTGGTTTTGTTTCACCAGAAGTAAACAGAGTACTTAGGGTATTTTTTTTTTTAAATAGTAACAGTTGTACTAATTTAAAAGCCTTTTCATTGAAG
This sequence comes from Pan paniscus, assembly GCF_029289425.2. Taxonomy (NCBI): domain Eukaryota; kingdom Metazoa; phylum Chordata; class Mammalia; order Primates; family Hominidae; genus Pan; species Pan paniscus. The sequence continues at coordinate 118,998,879 of NC_073272.2, forward strand.
AAGGAAAAAATCTGTCTACAGTGAGAAAAGCTACCCAATGAAATACACATTTTAATAGGTTGATCAACTTTTTAATTTATGTTCACTCATGGGTTCGATTTTTGTTCACCAAACTTCCCTGATTATAAGGGTCACCTAGGGCACCTGTTACACACAGTCTCCTGGACCCCGTTCCAGCCTTGCAGCATCACTGGGTCATTGGGTTAAGGAGCTGGCCTGGCATGCCTTCGTTTTGCCAGCCCTCACCCAATCCATCTTCAGATGTTTTTCTGTGGAAAAAAACCTCGAGGGTCTTCTAATACTAACTAGTCAGTTACTCTGAACATCAAAAGACCTCGTATCCAGGAATGTAACGTATATAAACAGATTGAATCCCTTTGTGAAACTGATTGGGAGTCAGGAGGCATGAAAATTAGTCTGGCTTCTGCCTCGAAACAGAAGTGAGACCTCGATCAAGTCCCTTCCCTTCTCTGGGCCTTCATTTCCCCTTACGGAGTAAGTAGGTTATATCGTCTTACTGACTAAAATGTCTCCCTTAATATAAAACTCCTCCTTAGTTTCTGAAGGTCTCTCCAAAGCTGTGTGGGTCTAATACTTTTGAATTATTCAGAGCTTCTCAAGCCTTAACTAGTTAATCTGTACACAAATGCAAATGAGGGCGCCTCCGGTTTGTAATGCAAATAATTACCCGGCGGCGGTGTGGGGAAGTGGTGGTTACCGGTTGGTTGTTTAAGCGTGAATTTCTGGGAAAGCAGCTCTGAAGCTGGACATAGAATCATCAAAGTTGCAAATATGAAGCCTTTCCCAAGGAGACCTGACAGGCCTAACTCAGCATCTCTCTGAGCTACTGGCTGAGTATCTGAGCAGATTTTTTTTTTTTTTTTTTTTGGTCGTTGGTTTGTTTCTACCTCCAAGCATATGGTCTTCAAAAAAATACTCCACTGTAACTTGAATTTTCCCAAGAAACTGGCTTGTGCTTTGGCAGCATCACCTTCATACTTGCTCTGGTCACTCACCAATCAATAGAGCACCAAACCTACACAGCAAACCTACATTCTTGCTTTGTCAACAAGAAAAGTACGTGCATATGTTTGCTTTTCATTTTTTTCTTTTTGCTTCCTATTATGATCTATAATTGAAGTGAGAAATCCCCTTCCCCTTCTCAATACTTCAAAAAGGCCTGGAAATTTGGCATAACCTTGTTTGACTGTGTGCTTTGAAAGTAAGTGATCAAAAAAAAGAAACTCTAAAAAAAAAAATAGAAGTAGGTGGTCATGGTCAGTGCCAGTGGGGCTGGGAGGCAGGAGCAAGTTGCGGAACTCAAAAAGAAGAAGTGAGCTTGAAGTACATGGCAGGATAGGGGTGGGGGGCCTGGCTGCCTGGCACCCCAAAGGAAAGCTGTCAGTTAAAATAGGAACCTCGGCTTAAAAGGCTAAATGGAGTCCAGTCCAGCTGTAGCGGGGAATACTATTCAGTACACAGCCATGGATTACTGCAAAGGAAGGGCAGAGAGACGGCATGTTAGCCACAGATCATTGCCAGGTCAACTCCATCTCTCACACTGTCACTGGCCAAACACCAAAGGCCACTGTGCCTCATAACCCTGACAAGGGAGGGCTCTCTACTTCACAGAGGTTCCCAAAGCCACTATCAGATGGGACCCATGATAAAAACTTAGGGCTGGAATATTTTTAAACTCTCAACTCCTTAAATTGGAAAGAAAGTTAAGGGCCTTTTCTTCTCTCCGGCCGAGTCTCATCTCTTCTTATTGGGGGATGCATGCAAAATGCATGTTAAAAATCATCATGACATTCACCAAATGAACTAGAAGACTCATCAGAGCAAATCCCCAAACACTTGATTCTTTTGACAGCTCAGTTTTCCAGCCTACAAAGTGGGATTTATTATTCCTGCTACTGGCCTCACCTTATTGGGACAGTATGGAGCCCTTCCGGAAATTACCCCCCGAGATGCTGAAATACCTCACAAGAAGAATTCGGTAAGGCTATCATTCAAGACTCTAGGCTGGTAATAATATTCAGGTTTATTCTCCCTTTTGCATCTGTGGGATACCCAGAGTTAGAGAGAGGGGAAACGTCTGCTATTTTCTTCAGCAGTTGTGTTTTATGGGAAGGGCTTGGTGTAAATAAATGCGTTGCCGATTTTGAGCACAGCTTGAGTGCAGTTACTTCGAGTGAATGAAAACTGGAAAGGGCTGGACTCAAAGGTTAGAAGGAAAAGGCGCCAAAGGCTGTCCTTTTGAAACCCTCTAAGAAATGGCTGTGGCTCCTGAGGATGAGGGTGGGGTGGACCAGGGAGGACTAGTGACTGGGATACAGGAGACCAAGGGGACAGCTGTGCTGATTGGTGGTTACCCAGCCATGGTGGTTGCAAATACCTCAGGGAAACTAACAGCAACCAGAACTGGAACGGGGGAGCTGGTGGGGAAGAGTAGCAGATGGGCCCCCTGACCATGTCACACCTCTGGCAAAGATGTGGGGGAAGACAGGGGGGATGGCTGGGGGTGCTGGGAGGGGGACTGGGATGCAGGATGCATCTGCGAGCCACATGAATGTTGGCTTCTTGACCAGCGGCCAGACATCACCCTCAGATTCTCAGGTTTCTATAAACCTTGGCAGGAAGAGAGGAGAGGGCGCGGGTTGGATTGTATGCCCCCCAGGCATGTTAAGGGGGAAATTAGAGAAAGGGAGGCCCAGCTCTGTTGCGCAGGAAAAGGGTGTCTACAGGAAGCCCAAACTGAAAATGAAAAGAGAAGCTGAGTTAATGAATGGATAGATTAATGTACCAAAAAAAAAAAAAAAGTCAGAAGAAAATTAAGTAATGAGGACTAATGGCTAAATTAGAATATAGCTATGTTAGATGGTCTTAAGGTCTTATTGCATTGGCTCCGGGGAACATGCTTTCTCTCTCATACACTCCACACACACTCCCACATGATGGCAGCAGTGGCATTAGCCAGCAAAATAATGATCAACAACCACAAAAATACATTTTATCTTTCTTTCTTTTTTTTTTTTTTTTTTTTGAGACAGAGTCTTGCTCTGTCACCCAGGCTGGAGTGCAGTGGTGCGATCTCGGCTCGCTGCAAGCTCTGCCTCCCGGGTTCACGCCATTCTCCTGCCTCAGCCTCCCCAGCAGCTGGGACTACAGGAGCCCGCCGCCACACCCGGCTATTTTTTTTGTATTTTTAGTAGAGACGGGGTTTCACCGTGTTAGCCAGGATGGTCTCGATCTCCTGACCTCATGATCCGCCCGCCTTGGCCTCCCAAAGTGCTGGGATTACAGGCGTGAGCCACTGCACCCGGCTCTTTTTTGTTGTTGTTGTTGAGATGGAGTTTTGGTCTTTTGCCCAGGCTGGAGTGCAGTGGCCGTGATCTTGGCTCACTGCAACCTCCATCTTCCAATTTCAAGCGATTCTCCTGCCTCAGCCTCCTGAGTATCTGGGATTACAGGCGCCTGCCACCACACTCGGCTAATTTTTGTATTTTTAGTAGAGACGGGGGTTTCATCATGTTGGCCAGGCTGGTCTCGAACTCCTGACCTCAAGTGATCCACCCGCCTCAGCCTCCCAAAGTGCTGGGATTACTGGCGTGAGGCACTGAGCCCGGCCTATCTCTTCTTAATGACTAGGTCCTGACTAGTGTCCCCCACCACCCACCCCCAGCACCACCACCCACCCCCAGCACCACCACCCAATACCTTGTACAGGAATACCTTCCACAAATCTCTAAGTGGCCTCAGGCCACTGGATAGAGCCCCAGGCTCTAGCCACTGCATTTCCTGTCCCATTGGGAAAGTAGAGGAGGCTGAGGTTTCACCCCAGGAGATCCTTAGAGCTGTCCTAGTCAGCTAACTGGTACTCTGGGGCAAGACCTGTTTGCAGAGCATATGGGGATGATTGCAGAACTCTGTTCTAGGGTCCAGACCACAGTTACCTGAAAATGTGAACTATGGAAACCCATCATTGGTTTGTGCTTAAATAATACTTTGACCTCTCTTCCATGTAAATTTCATTCCTGTGACATAAATACAGCAAGTAGAACTGATCCCCATTTCATATGAGTAGACCAAGAAACACAGAGAAGTCAACAGACTTGCCTGTGGCCGCAAAGAGTCACAGCTGGGCCCAGAGCTGGTGTGTGTGTGTGTGTGTGTGTGTGTGTGTGTGTGTGTGTGTGTGTGTGTGTGTGTATTTTTATTTCTTTTGAGATGGAGTCTTGCTCTGTCACCCAGGCTGGAGTGCAATGGTGCGATCTCGGCTCACTGCAACCGCCGCCTCTGGGGTTCAAGCAATTCTCCTGCCTCAGCCTCCCAAGTAGCTGGGATTATAGGCACCCGCCACCATGCCCAGCTAATTTTTGTATTTTTAGTAGAGACAGGGTTTCACCATGTTGGCCAGGCTGGTATTGAACTCCTGACCTCGGGTGATCCTCCTGCCTCGGCCTTCCAAAGTGCTGGGATTACAGGCGTGAGCCACCATGCCCAGCCAACTCTCTTAAAAAAAAAAAAATAGAGAGATAGGGTTTCACCATGCTGCCCAGGCTGGTCTCCAACTCCTGGGCTCAAGTGATCCTCCCACCTCAGCCTCCCAAAGTGCTAGGATTACATAAGTGAGCCACCTCGCCCAGCTTCCATTTACTCATCTTGCAAACTGGGGATTATTCCTTCTCTACCTCACAGACCTGTTGTAAGTATAAAATGAGATACTATACAAAAAACAAAAACAAAACAACAACAACAAAAAAACACTTTGGAAAGCAATAAAAGCTATACAAATGCTCATATCTTATTTTTATTCTTTGTCTACTTCCTAGGGGAAGAGTAATCTAAAAAACACTGCAATGGCCTATGTTCTAGGTTTCATGGGAAGGCTGACATATTTTGATGTGTGTATACTATCCATATACTGTGCACTCCTAAGGACCAATAATGATTGAGGTAGAGTATCTGCAACGATGTAGGGGGTCACAAAGGAATCGCTTTTACAAATGCAGAGAGCTATAAGTAGTGCCTCAAGCAATTTCAAAATGTGGAGGCACAGTAAGCCTCACTCTGCCTGCATTCTAGGTGGCCTTCGTGATCCACCCCTTGAATGAGGGCTTTGAGGAGGGGGCGGGTTGCCTTTGCTGCTTTCAGATCCTGGGGAGCCAAAGCCTCCCCTGACTCGTTGGTCTGAAATTGCTTTCGTGGTCTGCCAGGGAGAAGCCTGCCAGGAAGAGCCAACCTACTTGGGGTTGGGGTTGCCTGTTCCAGCTGTTTACCAATTGCCTCTCACTTGTAAAGTGTAGCTTTAATTATAGTTTTGCCAGAATTCATTTTAGGAATGGCCACTAACAATGATTTACTTGGGGAAACCTGTAAGCAACTGTGTCAAGCCACGTGCAGTGAAACCTGAATTAACTGAAATCTCATTAACTAGAATACATATTTCCTGCTCACCTCATTAAAAATGGGGGAACAAAGAACATAACACATGAACTGAGTTCCTATTACATGTCAGACACTTCACTAGGCACTGGAACTACATACAGTGCAAAGAATGGACAGGCATTCTAGGAACTGACTGTCTTCATAAATGGAAATCTGCTGTTTAATTCCAGTCAACTAGCAGGGGCTCCAAGACTTGCTGTTAAGCCAGACAGTAAATCAAGTCACTGTTCTTTTAAGATTGTTTCCTTTGGCCCGGTTTCATGGGCCTTATGTTGCAGAAACCTCTATGGACTTCCTCTTCAGGATTTGCTTCCAAGCAGGATGTTTTGCCAGCTGCCCCGAGTCCCCAGTGCAATAGCTGCGGCAATCAGTTTGGTGACTAACAGCAGGCTCTCCATTTAAATCATAAACTACATGGGTGAGTGGGGAAAAGTCTTCTCTATATTTTATATTCCCTGATCCAAACAAACCAAATGTAAAAGGGCATTTATGAGACAACCGGGATGTTTCAAACACTGACTAGACATTTCATGTTAATGAATTATTGTTCATTTTGTAGGTGTGATAATGGTGGGGTTGTGGTTATGTTTTTTTAAAGAATCATTATCTCTTGGAAATATATACTAAAGTATTTACAGATAAAATGATATAGTTTTGCTTTATAATAATTCAGCAAGTCTGTAGTAATTGATGAAACAAGATTAGGCATATGTTTATGGTTGCCTGGGGGCTGGGCTGGGGGCTGAACTGTATTATCCTCTTATTTTGCTCATGTTTGAAAGTTTCCACGGTAAAGTTTAAAAAAAATAATAATAACCCTTCATCGGGCGCGGTGGCTCACGCCTGTAATCTCAGCACTTTGGGAGGCCAAGGTAGGCAGATCACCTGAGGTCAGGAGTTTGAGACCAGCCTGGCCAACGTGGTGAAACCCGGTCTCTGCTAAAAATACAAAAATTAGCCAGGAATGGTGGCACATGCCTATAATCCCAGCTACTTGGGAGGCTGAGGCATGAGAATTGCTTGAACCCAGGAGGCGGAGGTTGCAGGGAGCTGAGGTTGTGCCACTGCACTCCAGCCTCGGTGACAGAGTGAGACTCCGTCTCAAAAAAAGAAACAAACAAAAAAAACCCTAATTATGTTAAATTAAAAATGTTTGTATTTCCTTTCCATCCACTACCTGAGTCTAGTAGAGGAGATAGAAGGTCCTTAATCCCTGCTTTCAGTCTCCCTATAAACTATGTGAAACTTTATAAACTTCTATTAACACAACATCTAGCACTCAGGAATCCTTACCTGCTGATCTCCTTATAAGAGGTTTTCATGAAGCCAGTACTTGTAGGATTAAATGTAAGGAATTCTCTATAATTTCTAAGATCTCTTCATTTTCCTCCGCTTTTATTATGGGTTTTTTTTTTGTTTTTTTTTTTGTTTGTTTGTTTTTTTGAGACGGAGTTTCGCTCTTATTGCCCAGGCTGGAGTGCAAAGGTGCGATCTCGGCTCACTGCAACCTCCGCCTCCCAGGTTCAAGCAATTCTCCTGCCTCAGCCTCCCGAGTAGCTGGGATTACAGGCATGCACCACCACGCCCAGCTAATTTTGTCTTTTTAGTAGAGACAGGATTTCTCCATGTTGGTCAGGCTGGTCTCGAACTCCCGACCTCAGGTGATCCGCCCGCCTCGGCCTTCCAAAGTGCTAAGATTACAGGCGTGAGCCACTGCTCTCAGCCTTATTATGGTTTTGAGGGGTACAGTCAAAGGAAATTTGAGAACTTGAACCCCTCAGATATGAAACTGCCACCAGCGGGAAACAGAGAAGTGAGTTTCCATTGACTCTGGACATTCTCAAACCTGATGGAGGGGGATGGGAGAGGGTTGATGCTGACTGTGACATTGCAGGACGGAGCTTGTGAAACCCAGTTTCTCTCATCACCACGGTTTCATTAGTTTTGAAAATAATGGTTATAGCTCCTTTTGTTTTTGAGATGGAGCTTCGCTCTTGTTGCCCAGGCTAGAGTACAATGGCGCAATCTCGGCTCACTGCAACCTCCGCCTCCCAGGTTCAAGCGATTCTCCTGTGTCAGCCTCCAGAGTAGCTGGGATTACAGGCCTGTGCCACCATGTCCGGCTAATTTTTTGTATTTTTAGTAGAGATGGAGCTTCACCGTGTTAGCCAGGATGGTCTCAATCTTCTGACCTCAGGTGATCTGCCCTCCTCGGCCTACCAAAGTGCTGGGATTACAGGTCTGTGAGCCACTGCGTCCGGCCCGATTATGGCTCTTTAAGAAAAAAACTTCCCACACTGAAACCTCAAATACTGATCACAGGATCCACCTGTGTTACCCAGCTGTTCTAGCAGCAAAAGTCTGAAAACGACCCCTCACTTTAATCAGGCAGGCAGGCAGGCAGGCATTCCACATGTACACTTGAAACCACACCAGACTATTTCTGCATATTATAAGTCACGAGAGAAAACCAGCTAGACCAATGAAGCAGCTTCTTCTACGATTAGATGCTTGTGTTGGGGGTGCGGGATTGGGGGAGATATGTTCTAGAAGCCACTGCCAGTTCTATTTAGAGTTAATCAAGCTTACCAGGACCCTGGGTCTCATGCAGCATGCAGCAAACAGCAGAGTTAACTGTAAAACAGTAAGAGCTGATGAAGATGGAGTGAGCATGAGGGGAAATCAAATATTATGACTTGACACAAACAATGAAGGGTTAGAGGTCAAAGGTGATTAGGAGTAGCAGGAAGGGGAAGTGGGAAGGGTGGACTGGTAGGAACCCCTGAAACACTGATACTCCTTTTTTTTTTTTTTTTTTTGAGTCAGGGTCTCTCTCTGTTGCCCAGACTGGAGTGCAGTGGCGCAATCATGGCTCACTGCAGCCTCAACCTCCCGGGTTCAAGCAGTTCTCCCACCTCAGTCTCCTGAGTAGCTGGGATTATAGGCAAGTGCCACCAGGCCCAGCTAATGTTTATTTATTTATTTTTTTTGTAGAGACAAAGGTCTCACTATGTTGCCCAGGCTGATCTCAAACTCCTGGACTCAAGCAATCCTTCGCCTTGGCCTCCCAAAGTATTGGGATTACAAGCATGAGCCACCACGGCTGGCCAGTACTTTCTTAATCTCTTTAGGGGCAGCTAAAGGAAATTCTGAATATGTGACTCTTAGATCCAACCACCATCTCTCAAGAAGAAATACTACTACCACCATTTCTGCCCTCAAAACTCACTACCGTGACTATGGGAGGAGGGTAGCACAGGTCTAACGGTGGCTCTTCCAGAAGTTAACAAATTGCTCATGAAATTACATAAGAAGCCAAGACTCAGGGCCACTTCTGCATCTGGAAGTACAGAAGAAGACAGGTCATTCTGTTAGGCCCTTATTGCTAATATAAGGTGCCACATGCCAGCAGGGTTTTCACCCATTTCAGAATTGGAAAGGGGCACTGTCACCAACCCCAAATATTCCTGGAGAGTAGAGAGGGGTATCTCCCTGTTGGGGTCTCCTGCCTGGGGTGGGAGAAGTCAGTCAGTATGAGGCAACAAGGGGAAAGCTTGATGTAAGAAGAACTTTTACTGAACATCTGAATAGGGAATATTTATAGTTTCATTGTAGCCTGAACAAACCAATTCCTAACTCCCACAAGCAGGCTATGAAACTGCCCCAGGTACTGAGTTAACAAATACCACAGGACTATGAAGGCAGCAGGTTACAGCTGGATGACAAATTTAGATTTTTCTGATCTTAAAAATAGGAATTCATTCCTGCTGGTGCAACTAATACACCATGACAGATAAGTTAATACAGTACAGGGTGTGTCCAAAGAGACTTTTTTCTGGCTAGTTGAACTTTATCCATCAGGTAATACCAAAAAATTTCATTCATCAGTGAATTTGACATATAGTATTAAGATTCAGTAAGAAAAATTTCTGGACTAATTGGTGAAGATGTTCTTTTTTTTTTTTTAGACAAAGTCTCACTCTGTCACCCAGGCTGAAGTGCAGTGGCATGATCTTGGCTCTGCAACCTCCACCTCCCAGGCTCAAGTGATTCTCCTGCCTTAGCCTCCTGAGTAGCTGGGACTACAGGTGTGGGCCACCATGCCCAGCTAATTTTTGTATTTTTAGTAGAGACGGGGTTTCGCCATGTTGCCCAGGCTGGTCTCAAACTCCTGACCTCAGGTGATCTGCCTGCGTCAGTTTCCCAAAGTGCTGGGATTACAGGCGTGAGCCACCGTACCCGGCCAAGATGTTTAAATTACACATTTGCATAAAGAGTAATTGGATTGCAAAGCTGAATGCCTTCAAATATAACATATTTTACTGTTATGCAAAAGTTACCATGTTATTCCTAAGTGATAAGCCAGAGGAAAGGAAGGTGTTTCTTCCTTCTGGCAAAAATATCCCATAGTTAAGTCCAGGAACAAATGGCTGAAAACAGAAGGCAATGACCATGGACACCTTTTGGATCCTCAGTACCCTTCAGTAAAGACACAGCTAAACAGTCCACCTGGGAACTCCTCAAGCCACACTGCACAAACAACTGCAGGGCACAAGGGCACCACAGGAGTTTTTCTAGATCCCGTTGAAATATTTTTCTCCGGTTCTGGGATGAGGAATGGGTAACTTCAGCAAGCAGAGACTGGGGTTGGGTGAGGATTATTGACCCACATGGTATCCAGGAGCCACTGTTCTAATACCAGGGGAGATCAGAAGGTCTTACAGTCATTCCACAGATTGAGGATGGGGCACATGCAGCATACACTGGCATCTGAGGGCTCCCCCATAAGTTCTCAGCACCCCAGGCTAGGCAGAACTAAGCCAGCAGGGAGGGATCACAAAGGGGTGGGAAATCAGGGCTGAGCTGCAGCCTTCACTGGCAGCAGTTAAATTCTGTTGGCTGCAGAGAGTAATAACTGAGGCAGGGTGAGGGTGGGACTACGGCCATGGAGAGGTGAGCAACCTCAGATATAGGGCAAGGGTGGGGAGAGGGTGCACCAAGTTTCTGCTAAAGGCTCTCTCTTTCTTCCACTACCCTGTATCTGCACTTCTTTTTTTTTTTTTTTTTTTTTTTGAGACAGAGTCTCAATCTGTCGCCCAGGCTGGAGTGCAATGGTGCTATCTTAGCTCACTGCAACCTCTGCCTCCTCAGTTCAGGCAATTCTCCTGCTCAGCCTCCCAAGTAGCTGGGATTACAGGCGCATGCCACCACGCCTGGCTAATTTTTTGTATTGTTAGTGGAGACAAGGTTTCATCATGTAGGCCAGGCTGGTCTCGAACTCCTGAACTCAAGTGATCCACCCGCCTTGGCCTCCCAAAGTGCTGGGATTACACCACGCCCGGCCCGTAGCTGCAGTTCTTTTTGTTCCTCTCTTTCTTTTCTATTTTTTTTTTTCAGATGGAGTCTCACTCCGTTGCCCAGGCTGGAGTGCAGTGGTGTGATCTCAGCTTACTGTAACCTACACCTCCCGGGTTCAAGTGATTCTCCTGCCTCAGCCTCCTGAGTAGTTGGGACTACAGGCAGCTAATTTCTGTATTTTTTTTTTTTTTAGATGGAGTCTCGCTCTGTCGCCCAAGCTGGAGGGCAGTGTTGCGATCTCAACTCACTGCAACCTCTGCCTCCCGGGTTCAAGCAATTCTCCTGCCTCAGCCTCCTGAGTAGCTGGGATTATAAGCGCGCGCCACCGCGCCTGGCTAATTTTTGTATTTTTAGTAGAGACAGGGTTTCACCATGTTGTTCAGGCTGGTCTTGAACTCTTTTTTTTTTTTTTTTTTGAGACGGAGTCTCGCTCTGTGGCCCAGGCTGGAGTGCAGTGGCACGATCTCTGCTCACTGCAAGCTCCGCCTCCCAGGTTCACGCCATTCTCCTGCCTCAGCCTCCCGAGTAGCTGGGACTACAGGCACCCACCACCACACCCAGCTAATTTTTTTGTATTTTTAGTAGAGATGGGGTTTCACTGTGTTAACCAGGATGGTCTCGATTTCCTGACCTTGTGATCTGCCTGCCTTGGCCTCCCAAAGTGCTGGGATTACAGGTGTGAGCCACCGCGCCCGGCCTATTTTTTTTTTCTTTTTTTTTAAAGTAGAGACGGGGTTTCGCCATATAGGCCAGGCTGGTCTTGGACTCCTGACCTCAAGTGTTCCTCCTGCCTTGGCTTCCCAAAGTGCTGGGATTATAGGTGTGAGCCACCGTGCCCGGCCTTGTTCCTCTCTTATATTGCTGCACCTCTAATTTTTTTCTTCCCTTCTGCTCTCTCACTCTCCTTTGCTTTTCCTCTTTTCCCTTCCTTTCCTATGGACCTTGAGTTTGCAGGGCATTCCTGAGCAAGCTGGACAGATGGGCTGGGCCTCTGGGACCACACCCCTCTGCTACTCTCAACTCCCCAAGCTCAGGGAATCCAAAGGTGCCACAGGGATGCTGGGACCAGTTATAGGTACCTCAACCAGTCTGACAGCCCACAGCTCACCTCTGGTCACCAGTCCTCAGCCCCTTCAGGTGCCACGTCCTGCCCTGGGAGGATGAGCAGGAGGAAAGAGAAGGCACCACCCCAGAGCAGCCTGCTACTTACTTTTTCTTCTCTTTGTCTCTCTTCAGAGTCTGTGAGCCTCCAGCCTGGGAGCCCTGGGACTGGAGCAGCTCAGCCGCCGTCTTTCTTTGCTTGAAAGCATTCACTTCATCATCCAGGGATTTCTTCTTATCCTCCAGTTTCTTCTTCTCGTCCTGGTGCAGTTTCTTCAGACGGTCAAACTTCTCGTGCAGCTGGCAGGGAAGCACAGGGAGATTGGAGAGAATCCCCTGTGAGCAGTCCCCAGCCTGGCCAAGCCCAGGTGGGTGGGGACCAGTAGGGCTGTGACCCTGCAGGACCCTGGAACCTCAGGGGGCATTTCTGTCAGGGATTGCTATGATGGCACCAAAGGCACCATGCTCTGGATCGTTCTCTCTTCCTGCCATTTTATCTCCAAGTCTCTGCTCCTGAATATGGTAAAGGAACACTGCATTGTGTTTAGTCAGACATTTTGTTAAAAAGAGTCCCCATAGTTACCACACATGGTCAATAATAACATCAATTATAATAATGTAACATTTACTGAGTGCTGGCCGGGCTCAGGCCTGTAATCCTAGCACTCTGGGAGGCCGAGGTGGGCAGATTACTTGAGGTCAGGTGTTCGACACCAGCCTGGCCAACATGGTGAAACCCCGTCTCTACTAAAAATACAAAAATTAGCCAGGCATTGTGGCATGTGCCTGTAGTCCCAGCTACTCAGCAGGCTGAGGCAGAAGAATCACCTGAACCCAGGAGGCGGAGGTTGCAGTGAGCCAAGATTGTGCCACTGGACTCCAGCCTGGGCAACAGAGGAAGACTCCGTCTCAAAAAATAAAAAAAAAAAATTACCGAGTAATTACAGGCTAAGCACTGACTTTTATAAGTCCTTTATGTATATTAATTTATTTAATTGTTACCACATTCCTATGAGGTAGGTTCCGTTATTATCTCCATTTTATGAGGAAACAGAAGGTCTGAGAAGTAAGGAATTTGACTATGGTCAACCCAGTATTTAGAACATTATATAATGGAACCTCTTATGTGTAAGGAACCCCTGTCTTTTCTTAACCCCTGCAATCAGGAAGGATCACCATGGATCTCAGAGAAAACTTCAGTATGGGAAAGCCAGTCAATGGAAATACTTGGCTTTGGACATGGAAGGAAATAAAAAGGATTTTATGACATGGAATGAGTACAGACACCTCAGCCTTAACTAAAGGTAGGCTTAATTAGTCCTGAATAGAACCAGAAACCCAAAGAAGAACAAGAAGAATATTCTGGGCCAGGCACAGTGGCTCACGCCTGTAATACCAGCACTTTGGGAGTGCTGTAATCCCAGTAGTCGGCTCAATCCCAGCACTTTGGGAGGCCAAGGTGGGTGGCATAAGGTCAGGAGTTCTAGACCAGCATGGCCAACATGGTGAAACCTCGTCTCTACTAAAAATACAAAAATCAGCTGGGCGTGGTGACGCTTGCCTATAATCCCAGCTACTTGGGAGGCTGAGACAGGAGAATCACTTGAACCCGGGAGGCGGAGCTTTCAGTGAGCCGAGATCGCACCACTGCACTCCAGCCTGGGCAAGAGTGAGACTCTGTCTCGGGAAAAAAAAAAAAGAATATTCTGGCATGCCATTGTGGTAAGTGGATCAGAGAACAAGAGGCACAGACAGTCACAAACTAGAATGCAATAAACTACCCTGAATAGTAAGAGCAGAGCAAGCCGAATTTCACTTTCTTTCATGGATTCAGGAGAGAGTTTAGGATTCTGTAGCACTTGCAGCATACGATGAAGAAGGTTAGTTCTCCGGGTCCTGGGGGTATTTGGCACTGTCACTTAGGTGGGTGAGTGACAGACTTGCTGTATAAACCAGATCTTTTCTTTTTTCTTTTTTCTTTTTTTTTTTTTGAGACAGAGTCTCGCTCTGTCGCCCAAGCTGGAGTGCAGTGGCACAATCTCGGCTCACTGCAACCTCCGCCTCCCAGGTTCAAGTGATTCTCCTGCCTCAGCCTCCCAAGTAGCTGGGACTACAGGCACGTGCTACCACTCCTGGCTAATTTTTTGTATTTTTAGTAGAGACGGGGTTTCACTGAGTTAGCCAGGATGGTCTCGATCTCCTGACCTTGTCATCCGCCCACCTTGGCCTCCCAAAGTGTTGGGATTACAGGCATGAGCCACCACGCCTGGCCTAAAGCAGCTCTTACTAGTCACTAGGGCTGCCTATCAATTGCCTTAACCTGGTTTTTGTTTGTTGCACTTTTATTCATTTGTCTTTGAGATCCCCTCACTTCTCCTCCTAAAAGTGCTGGGTGACGTTTTTGTTTTTTTTATTGAGACAGAGTCTCACTCTGTCACGCAGGCTGGAATGCAGTGGCCTCGATCTCTCGGCTCAAGCATTCCTCCCACCTCAGCCTCCTGGGTAGCTGGGACTACAGGCACGTGCAACCATGCCTGGCTAATTTTTTGTATTTGTAATTTTTTTTTTTTTTTTTGAGATGGAGTCTCGCTCTGTTGCCCAGGCTGGAGTCCAGTGGGACAATCTCGGCTCACTGCAACCTCCGCCTCCTGGGTTCAAGCAATTCTTCTGCCTCAGTCTCCCAAGTAGCTGGGACTACAGGTGCGTACCACCACACCTGGCTAATTTTTGTATTTTTAGCAGAGACAGGGTTTCACCATATTAGCCAGGCTGGCCTCAAACTCCTGAACTCGTGATCCACCCACCTCGACCTCCCAAAGTGCTGGGATTACAGGTGTGAGCAACTGCGCCCAGCCAATTTTTTGTATTTTTAATAGAAACGGGGTCTCAGTATGTTGCCCAGGCTGGTCTTAAACTCCTGGGCTCAAGCAATCCCCTCGCTTTAAGCCTCCCGAAGTGCTGGGATTACAGACCTGAGCCAAGGCACCTGTCTGACATTTTTCTTTTTGAGGCAGAGTCTCGCTCTGTCGCCCAGGCTGGAGTACAGTGGCACGATCTCGGCTCACTGCAAGCTCCGCCTCCCGGGTTCACGCCATTCTCCTGCCTCAGCCTCCCGAGTAGCTGGGACTACAGGCGCCCGCCACCACGCCCGGCTAATTTTTTTGTATTTTTAGTAGAGACAGGGTTTCACCGTGTTAGGCAGGATGGTCTCGAACTCTTGACCTTGTGATCCGCCCGCCTCGGCCTCTCAAAGTGCTGGGATTACAGGCGTGAGCCACCGCGCCCAGCCGACATTTTTTTTTTTCAGTGAAACTGAAAAAAAAAATCAATACCCTTGTCATGGGCTTTGGTGAGAACCCTTGAGAGTGCGACAGGTTAAATGTGGAAGAGAATCGTGAAGTAATTGTTTCCTTTCTTTTTTTTCTTTTTGAGATGGAGTCTTGCTCTGTCACCCAGGCTGGAGTGCAGTGGCATGATCTCAGCTCACTGTAACCTCCACTTCCCAGATTCAAGCGATTCTCCTGCCTCAGCCTCCCAAGTAGCTGGGACTATAGGCATGTGCCACCACACTCCACTAATTGTTGTATTTTTAGTAGAGACAGGGTTTCACCATGTTGGCCAGGCTGGTCTCGAACTCCTGACTTCAGGTGATCCAACTACCTCGGCCTCCCAAAGTGTTGGGATTACAGGCGTGAGCCACAGTGTCCGGCCCAATGTTTGGATTTCTGTTCCTGTGTTAGTTTGCTGAAGATAATGGCTCCCAGCTCCACTCATGTCCTTCTAAAGAACATCCTCTGATTCCTTTTTATGGCTGCATGGTATTCCACGGTGTATATGTACCACATTTTCTTTATCCAATCTATCATTGATGGGCATTTGGGTTGATTCTATGTCTTTCCTATTGTGAATAGTGTTGCAGTGAACATATGTGTGTGTGTATCTTTATAATAAAATGATCTATAGGATTGCTGGGTCGAATGGCATTTCTGATTCTAGGTCTTTGAGGAATCACCACACTGTCTTCCACAGTGGTTGAAGTAATTTACATTCACACCAACAGTGTAAAAGCGTTCCTATTTTTCCACAGTCTCACCAGCAGCTGTTGTTTCTTGACATTTTAATAATCACCAGGCTCACATTTACCTCTTTCTCTGCCTCTTTGAGCTCCGCTTCTTTCTCTTTGACTCGCTGGACGAACATCTGTCTCATCTCCTCTTCTTTTTTCTGGAGTTCCCCTAGGAACTCGTTCCTTTTGGCCTCATATGTCTCCTGTAAACTGCGAACATGGTCAGGTTAATTCTTCTTCCTTTGGAATGACTCCTATTTGATAAAACTGGCCCCAAAGATCCTCACTGGGTTCCTCTGTCCTCCCTTCCCCAGTTGTGAGCCAGGTACAAAAATAGAACCACAAAGCTGTGGGCACCTGGCTTGGCCCATGACAGCATGCCCACAGGGATTCTGGAGGGGGATGGGGCAACCCTAGTGAACTGGAGAGACTTAGAATATCTGGTTCTATACTCTTGTTCTACGGATGAGAAAACTGAGGCCCAGAGAGGTGAGGTGTCTTACTCAAGGCCCCACGGCTAGTTAGAGGGAGAACTTTGACCAGAAGCTGAGTCTCCTGTCTCTTCATCTGGGTTTTCCCACTGCACAATGCTGCCAGGCCCTGGCTCTGAAACTGACCACATTAATGAACTATTTCAACAAATGCTTGAGGAGACTCCATATGTGCTAGACTCAGTACTAATTGACATGATGCTAGTCACTCAGCCTCTAGAGCCAACAGCCATCATACCTGCCATCAAGGAACTCATGGTCTAGTGGGAGATGCCCCTGGCCTAAGCTTATTTTTAAAGAAATAGGAGATAGGCTGGGTGCGGTGGCTCACGCCTGTAATTCCAGCACTCTGGGAGGCCAAGACGGGTGGATCACCTGAGGTCAGGAGTTCGAGACCAGCCTGGCCAACATGGTGAAACCCCATCTCTACTAAAAAATACAAAAAATTAGCCAGGCGTCGTAGTGGGCGCCAGTAATCCCAGCTACTCAGGAGGCTGAGGCAGGAGAATCACTTGAACCTGCTAGGCGAAGGTTGAAGTGAGCCGAGATCGCGCCACTGCACTCCAGCCTGTGTGACAGAGTGAGACTCCATCTCAAAAAAAAAAAAAAAAAAAAAAAAAAGCAATAGCCTGGTGAAGAAGAGGTGGAACTGTGATCCAAAGAGGGCAGCATGTAAGAAAGCAGGTGTGAAGAGAGAATGACATTCTTGGGGAGCCAGGTATGGTTCAACATGGCCAGAGAGCACCATGGCAGTGGTGGAGTAGAGGCAGACGAAGTTCCTGAGCCTGGAGGAAGAGAACAGGCTTTGAATGCCATATTTAAAAATTGGATATGTACACACTGCATGGTTTTAAAGCAGGAAGTAGTACTAGATCCAATTTGAAAATGAGAAGGACCATCCCGGCTGTGCTGTGGGAAGGATAGACTGTCCATCAATCCAAGTAAGAAGTGACAGGATCTTGGCCAGGTGTGGTGGCTCATGCCTGTAATCTCAGCACTTTGGGAGGCCAAGGTGGGTAGATCACTTGAGGTCAGGAGTTCAAGACCAGCCTGGCCAATATGGTGAAACCCCATCTCTAATAAAAATACAAAAATTAGCTGGGTGAGGTGGTGGGCGCCTGTAATCCCAGCTACTGGGGAGGCTGAGGCAGGAGAATCGCTTGAACCCGGGAAGCCAAGATTGCAGTGAGCCGAGATTGTGCCATTGTACTCCAGCCTGGGCGATAGAGCAAGACTCTGTCTCAAAAAAAAAAAAGAAAAGAAAAGAAAAGAAGAAGTGATAGGATCTTAATGTTAAGGGCTGGGAGGGAATGGAGGGAGCAGTAAGGGAAGCAGAACTCCCAGGATTTGGGAGGAGCCAAAGGTAATTCTGATTATCCTTGGGCAACCAGGCGGATGGTGGTATCATGAATGGCAACAGGGAATGTTGGAGACACATGCTTAAGAGGGCAGAAGATGAATTTGTACAGAGCTTGATTTTCGGGGAGGTCCTCTATGGGATGTCTGAGTGGACATCCAGTATGCAGTTGGATTAATGGGTTTAGACCTCAGAAGTAAGACTAGCTTGGGAACCATCTACTTCTAGGTGGTAATTAGGGCTGTGAGAGTAGAAAGAACCAGCTGCAAAGAGAACAGAAAGTGAAAGGAGCAGAGGCTCTAGGAAAGAATCCCGGGGGGTATATCAACATTTAAAGGAGTAAGGTGAAGAAAACGAGCCTGCAAAGGAGGCTGAGAAGAAATAGTAGGAGAGATAGGAATAGAATCAGCCAGGCCAGTGCTAGAAAAGCCAAAGGCAGAGAGCATTTCAAGGAGGCAGTGGGGAATGGCATAAAGTGCTGCGTTGATATCAAATAAGATGGAAACCAAAGGCCACATTGAACTTGGCCACAAGTCTGCGATTCCTGGCCTTGGAGAGAGGCATTTGAGTGGTTATGCTGGGGACAGAAGCCAGACTGCAGTGGATTGAGGAATGAATGAGAGATGGGGAAGAGGAACCAGTAAACATAGAACAACTCTTTCTCCTCATCCTGTCAAGGACTTCTTGACAGGGCAGAGGCTGGTAAGAAAGAGCAGGGTTAAGGGAGAGTTTCTTCAGCACAAGAATGCTTACATGCAGCATGGGAAGGAGCTGGCAGAGAAGGAGTGAAGAAGGCGAAGACACAGGAAACAGAGGTATTCAGGATGGAGTGAAGGAGGAGGGAAGGAGACAAAATGACCAGGTGGAGGCACACCTACTCCTCTACAAATGCAGATGAAAGCTGCAGGTGGGGAAGACAGCCAGGGAGCTCCCACCAGAAAAAGACAAGCATGGCTTCCCCCAGCCCCACCTGTCAGTATATAGGGCATGAGCCTGTCCCTCCTGAAGCAAATATCCCCAAGGGACTGGTTAGGCTCTGACTCCAGGCCAGCTTTAGGCTGTGCACAGGTAGAGTAAGATCTCAGAGGCTCTTTGAAAGCCTTTATAACTGGTAGACATCTCCCTCACTTGCTTATTAATGCCTGACCACCATAAAGGGCACCACGTGGTAATTTCAACTGTGGGGCTTATTTCACACATCACGCATATAGATCAGACACTTCTACTTGGCACATCACTCCTCTCTGCATAATAACCTGCTTTCAAAAACATTCCCCTTCTCTAAAAGCATTCTGATTTAAGAAATATGGCAGTGATGATCAACATCCTGCGGTCAAAACAGAACTTGCACTTGAATGCAGACACTAAGGACAGCAATTGAAGAGCCTGCAGTTCATCGATGCATGGTAAGGGCATGCTACCTGGTCCTATCTGGGTTTGAGAATGGGGAAATGGGTAAAGAACAGACTAGAAACCTGTCTGAGCACCAGGAGCCTGATGAAGAAAGAGGGGCAGAGGACAGTTACCAACTGCCACCTCGTGGAACAGGGCCCCAGCTTGGGGATCCCCCCCAGCGCAGCTGCTTGGAGCTGTCATGGATGCGTGCATGTGTGTGTGGTGATCAGCCTTGCTGGTCCTCTGGGCATCCTCCCTTCCCTTGCCCTTAAAAGCAAGGTGGCGGTACTTCCCAAGCCTGCTCCCCACAGCTCTCCTGGCAGGTGTGCAGAGGCAAAGGGTGAACAGGCAAGCAGAACTGGCAAGTGAGTCGCCCCTGCTCCTTGAGGTCTTAGCACCCGTGTCTCGCCTCCCCTGTGAATTCTCCAGGGGAAGGCTTCCACACCACCTGAGTGGGCTGAGCTGAGCTGGGCTGGGCTGGGCTGGGCTGGCAGGAGCGGTACCTGAAGGGTTTGCTGTCAGGGTCGGTGTCCTTGAAGCCCATCTCCTCCAGCTTACAGCGGCGATACAGCTCATAGTGCCGGGTGTGGGTCTGCTCCCGCAGATCCTCCATGTTGACCCGAATCAGCATCTCCCGCAGCTTCACAAAGTCGCAGTGGGCCTCGTTTTCAACTGCATAGCAGGGTTTGGGGTATTGAAAGTATGTTGAAAGGAAGGCCAGCAGAAGCAGAAATGGATGAAACGAGAGGCAAAATGTCTAACAGTGACGTTGCCTTGCAATCTGTGTATTTAGATCCTGCAAATTTACCTCCTCTCTTTTCTACTGAAAATGTAAATGAAAGGTTACAAAAATGCCAGTAACGAAAAACTGTGATATCATAAAAATACTTATTAAGACAGTCAGTAGCACCACAATCTAAATTCAGCAGTCAGAACCCTCAAAAGAATGTTTGGTCTGCACCACTTGTAGGACAACAGCATATATGCATCTGTCCATCCATCCATCCATCCATCCATCCACTCATCCATCCATCCATCTATCCATCCATCCATCCATCCATCCATCCATCCATCCATCCATCTATCCATCCATCCATCCACTCATCCATCCATCCATCCATCCATCCATCTATCCATCCATCCATCCATCCATCCACTCATCCATCCATCTATCCATCCATCCATCCATCCATCCATCCATCCATCCATCCAATCAATATTTGTGGAATCTCTGTTCCCAGTATTGTGTGAGGCACTGGGAATTCAGAAACGAAGTGATGGAATCTTGCTCTCAGGAGCTTATAGTTTAGAGGAAGAATAGATACAAATAGACAAATACAATTCAGTGCAAAACTACAAAAATAGAGGGATAGCCAAGTTGCAATAAAGCTCAGAAGAGGGGAACCTAAGAACTCCTGGGAAAGTGAAGACTTCACCGAAGAGAAAATCTCTAAGATGACTCTGGAAGGAAGAATAGCAATTTATCAGCCAGAGAAGGGAATGGTGTTTGCAAAGTGTCAATGAGGCTAGGCAAGGTTATGTAGCTAGTAAGTTGCAGAGTTAGGGTTCAAACCCAGACAATGTAGGGGAGGTGACAAAGTCTCCAAAGAATAAGGGGAAAGAACTAGGATATTGATAGATGACAGTGACAAGGAGGGGTGTGGACCGCAGGCATGGCCCACCTGGATGGTAGAAGCTTCCAAGGAGGTGGTTTCTTTAGAAGGTAGATAATGGCCTGACAGTAGCAGTGGTGACTAGGAGCAAGGGGACCCCACTTTCTGGCCTGTGTGAACAAGTCCCCTCCTCAAAAGAGTGCAAGCAAAGGTCTGCAATTTGGGGCAGTGGTCAAGAATGACAGATGTGGACCAAGTCATAGCAAAATCGATTTCTGGCTGGACCAGGTCACGAGGAGCACTTTGTCAAGGTGGCTACAGGTATGGCTTCACTGTGTCGGATGGTGGTATTTGCCCTGAACAAGTAGGAAAAATGGTGTCTGAAGTGAACAGGCAATCACCCCAGATTCTGTCTTGCAGGGTCTGGAAGAGGGTAGTGAGGGCAGAGAAGGGTCTGGGATAAGTGGGTCAGCCATAGTTGAAGCAGACTACCTTGTGGTCATTAATCTTTCCAAAGCCCAAATCAGCTCACATAATCCCTCTGCTTAAGACCCACTGAATTAGGAATAAAGCCCCCTGCTGTCATAGAACACAGGCTAATATTAAAGATGACATCAGTAAGACAACTTCTCAGGACTATGCTATATGCCATCTCCTCCTCCATCTCTGGACAGTGATCTCTAATGGTGAGTCAGAAGGAGTGCCTCCGAGGGCCCTGCAGGCTGCCTGAGCAATATACAACTTCTTCCTCATTCAAGCGGAACAGTCAACTTAGACTTACAAGAAAAACTTTCAAAACCCCCTTTTTTGTTTAGGTTCAGAGTAGTCCACATCAGATGAAATAAGTCATTGGAACCATGTCTACTGGCTTCTCCTCGTCTCACTTCAGGTTCCTGTTTCTCAGACCACAAGTCCATTCCCAGGGTGGGAATGTGGGTCCAGAAACCATTTGCAAACGTTCCTAGTGGAGCATCCCCAGCTCCGAACAGCAGAGAAGACCAGAACTTAGCACAGCTCTGATAACCAGTCTTGTCCTACCTATGGAAAATCCAGCTATTGCCAGTGGGTGTGTGGGGTGTCCTAAAACATGCCAGCCTTCGTATGTGATGTGGACAACTCGCCACCCACTTTCAGGTGTTTCCCCAGTGGTAGGGATGAGTTTACAGAGAACCAGCCACTCTTTCACACGATGCCCCTATCAGCCACGGCCCAGTTTCTAGCTGTAGACTCTGAGGACCAGAGACTCTTCTACCCACAGCGCCGTCCTTGGCCTTGTCTTGTGCACTGAACTGACTAGCCCTGAGGGTAAGTTAACATATGTCAGGCAGATCACAGAAGGAACTTTCCTGAGTGTAATGCAATATGTCTAATTGCTTTTCAATTGTGAAATAATCATACATACAAAGAGCATGAAATGTGTATGTACAATTTAAAGAATTTTTGAAAAATTAACACCAATGTCTCCACAACTCAGGTTAAACATTACCAGTACCTTGGAAGCCCCTGAGTGCCCTTTCCCAATCTCATCCCTCTCTATCCCCCAACTCCCCTGGCAGAGACTTAATCCTTCTCCTGACTTTGGGGATTATCATTCCTTTGTTTTTCTTTATAGTTTTAACTCTTATGTATGCATTCCTAAGAATATATATCTTGTTTAGTTTTGCCTCCTTTTGGAATTCATACAAAGGGAATCCAATGGTATGTTTCTTTCTTTCTTTTTTTTTTTTTTTGAATCTCACTCTGTCGCCCAGGCTGGAATGCAGTGGCAAAATCTCAGCTCACTGCAATCTCTACCTCCCGGGTTCAAGCGATTCTCCTGCCTCAGCCTCCTGAGTAGCTGGGACTACAGGCACATGCCACCATACCTGACTAATTTTTTTTTTTTTTTTTTTTGTATTTTTAGTAGAAACGGGGTTTCACCATGTTGGCCAGGCTGGTCTCGAACTCCTGACCTCAGGTGATCCGCCTTCTTCGGCCTCCCAGAGTGCTAGAATTACAGGAGTGAGCCACCGCGCCCAGCCCCAACATGTAGTTTTTTTAAATCCCTTATCCCCCTCCCACCCTCCCACTATCCAGTCTTTTTTTTTTTTTTTTTTTTTTTTTGTATTTTTAGTAGAGATGGGGTTTTGCCATGTTGGCCAGGATGGTCTCAATCTCCTGACCTCGTGATCCGCCCGCCTCGGCCTCCCAAAGTGCTGGGATTACAGGCGTGAGCCACTGTGCCCGGCCTATCCAGTCTATTTTAAAGAATATCTGGATTGTTTGTAATTATTTGTCATTACAAACAACACTACTGTGAACATTTTTCAGGTGCACTTGGGCAAGAACACATGCTTTCTCGCACACTCCTTCCTACCTTGCAAGTCCTTGTGTTTTAGGAAAACTTTTCCCATTAGAAACAGAGGGAGCTTGCTCCCATCAGAGCATCCCAGTATGGAGCCAGAGTTAGCTTGCTAGTGACCCCTATGGCTATTTGGGACCCATGCCGAATGAGCAGAGACTTGGGACAATTTAGAAACTTGTCATATAGTGGCTGGGGACAAACAAAGAGACAGACAAAAGGGGCTTCCTGTGTGTAGCCCCTCCCGGAGACTCACTCACCCTGCACAGTGCCCCAAGGATACTGCCGCGCCCTCATCATCTTGTTGCCTATCTTCAGTTCTTCTGTGCTGCCAATGACAGCAAACGGCAGGTGGGCCTGAAACCGAAGGCAAACGAAAGCTGAGAACTGCAGAAGAAAGGCACTGAGTGTTACACAACCCAACTGCTGTTCGTCTCTGGGGCCCCAGGCCCTCACCCTGCAATGTCCCTCACTGTCATCATCACCAACAAGCATTTATTAAGTTCCCAAACCATGTGAGGATAAGAGGCCTAGTCCAAGCCTCTGCTGTTCAGAAATTCACAATAGAGGGTAACAATGACATGGCTGAATGCATAGGGAACAAAGAGAGAAAAGAAGCAGAATAATAAGCAGACACACAGATTACCAAACTATTCGCTATTCATAGTTACTGCTGAGGGGAAGAGCCTTTGGAAGAAGGGGAAGTGGAATGAGGGGGGTTCTGTGTGGATAGAGAGGATAAAGGAGTACCAAAGGGTCTGGGATCACTGGCCCTTCTCCCTCCCTGGCATGCAAGAGCCCCAAGACTAGGTCCATACTGAGACCACACAGCCAACTGAGCTGTACTCTCCTTGTTCTCATCCTTCCCCGGAGAAAGAGCTCACATTGAACTTGTGAGCCTAGAAGGCAAGTCACCAAGGATTTACTCACATGACCATGCTGGGTTCTTCTGTAGGTGCTATAAGGCAGACAGAAGCAGCAGAAGACACGCTCCCTCGCCCTCTAGGAGCTTACAGTCTTGTTGAGGAAGCCCAAATTACATAACTCAAGTCATATAAGATAGTATGTGATCAAGGGCTCAAGTATATGGTCTGGTACCCTGTACATAGTAGGTGCTTAATAAATACTTCCTGAATGGCAGTGGTAGGGCTAGGGAAAGAGGAAAGAAAGGCAAAGGACAAATAGGTTTATGAGCTTGGTGCTCACAGGGAAAATGAGGAGCTTGGCCTGGCTTTATGGATGAGAGAAGAGAGAGCTGCCCCCACTTGGCAGTATGGGGCCTAGGAAATACTCACAGAGCCGTAATCCACAAGGAGCTAGCCAGCTTGTGAGTGCTAAGTCACCACAGCCAAATGGAACCACGGAATCAATGTTTACTGACCAGGTGAGCCCAGGTGGGGCTTTGCCCAAAAGGGCTTTACACCAACAGGTAAAGAGCCTGTGGGGAAAGTTTCTTAGCCTGCCTGCAGAAACAGGCCATGATCTCAGATATTTTGACCCATTTGCCCACTCATCCATTCTACAAATATTTACTGAGCTCCTATGATATATGCTAGGCATTAAGAATGACGTAATAGCAAAAAAGCACAGACCCTGGCCCCAGAGAGTGCACAGTGTGCCAAGGGAGAAAGCCATCTCAACAACGATCATACAGCAAGATCAGGGTTGTACCAGAAGTGGAGGTTGCAGTGAGCCGAGATCGCACCACTGCACCCCAGCCTGGGTGACAGAGCAAGACCCGGTCTCAAAAAAAAAAAAAAAAAGAAAAGAAAAATCAAGGTTGTAAACAGAGGCTAAAGGGCTGGAGTAACACAGAGGAGGGAGCAATTCTTGGGAAGTCAAATAAGTTGTTGCAGAGTAGGTAGTGGCAATCATACTAACAGCATTGGCATTAGCAATAATTTGTTAAGCCCTATGCACTGGGTACCAGCTGCTTTACATGGCATTGTCTCACTGAATCTCTACAACACTATATGGTAAGTTGCCTTATTAGTCTCCTCTTTAGATGGAGAAACTGAGGTCCAGAAGGGCTAAGAGACTTGTCAGCAGGCACACAATAGTAAGGAACAGAATGACTTCAAACCCCACCCCTTGCTGGTCTGCTACCTCCATTTAGGGGGTTCAAGCAGTAGATGAGGTGCGTACTCTAAACCTTGGGGGGAACTAGTTGTGCAAGACCAGATTATCAGAGGCAATTCAATTCAGGGAAACCCACAGCAAATCTGTCGCTTGTTTGTTTAATCCACAGGCTGATCTCACAGCCAATTCTTTTCTCCATTCTCCTCTAGCTCTGGACCCCAAAAATGTCCTTCAGAGCAGAAGAACACAGGATTTCATCAGGAGCTCAGCTCCAGGACCTCCACCAGTCCCTCAAATTGCTTGGCCGCCAGCTGAAGCTGCTCTTCTTTCACCCTCTCCACTCTCAGCTGCTATCAGACGATCGTCTCAGACACCCTCCGACCCCTCCCCACTCCACTGACTGTCCCTTAAATCTGGACATGGGAAAGAGGAGGTTATGGATTATGGAAGGTGGGTGTGGGGTGGAGGTGGGAAATGTTTCATCAGTCCTGGGAGGGGAATGACCAAAAGAGTAACTGGGCAAGTGACACACAGGGCATTTGGGAAGCACTGAATTCCTGAAAATGCTGCCCAAGGGCCTAAGCATGTCCAATCTTTGCCAGGAGGGTTGATCTGCGCACAATTCATCCCTACTCAGGGACCTAAGACATATCGGGAGCCTCGAATCCACCCCTAAACACTTTCTGGGAGAACATTTCCCCTGGAGAGACCCCACAGCTTCAGCCACATGACACAGAAGAGCCAAGGGGTGGCGAATGCAGAGAGCTAGACTGAGGGAGGAGGTGATAAAGAAAAACCACGTTGTAGCACTCCCTCCTCCTGGGCTCTCAGCTGTAAGTGATGGAGGAGGAAGGCATGTGAATTGGGAGGTGCTTCTCTGAGCTCGAGAAAAAAAAAAACCAAGAAGAAAACAAAGGCATACAAAAATGTCAGTATTCCCTCGGGCCTGTTGCATTTTTACCATCAAGAGACACCGTCAGAATGATAGGGTGACTTGCTTCCCCCTCTTTCTCAAACTGCTGTCATTTTATTCTTCTAGCTCAAAAACATAGCCCCAGCCCTCCCACAGCACGCTCCTTTGCAGCTGGCCTCAGTCTGCTTTGATAAGTATATGCAAGGTAGGCATTTCCCAGCGCTCTCCTTTGGTTTGATTTTCACAACATCCTTCTATGGCAATGATTAAAAGATCCATTCGTGAGCTGAGGGAACTGGGATACAGGGAGGTTAAACGAGTTGCCTAGGTCCCTAACCCCCATGCCCAGATCCTCTGAAGCAGCAGCGAGGCCACCGAGCTTTGGCTGCCAACCTCTCCCAGCCACCTAGGGTGGTCCGCACTCTGCCTCCTGGCTACATGGCATCTGCTAGAAGGAAGCAAACCATGACAAGCAGGAAATCATGGGGACCAGGCTCTGGCCCTCTGTTCCACTGCTTTTGAGAGACAGATGGCTTTGACAACCAGAATGGAGTCGAGCAGAGCAGAGAGCAGATACCCACCCTCCCCCCGCACCACCACAGACCATACTTCTAGGTCCTACCAATGGGATCCAAATCTGAGGCCAGGCTTTCTGCTATTTTTCCCAGGTCTCTGCAGGAAACTGACAGACAGTGGTGACATTTTCTATGTGTGGACCCAGGGAAGAGACTCTGATAGATGCAGGGCAGTGTTGCTGCTGAAACACAAACAGGCCTCTCAGGAGAGTCTGTGTGACTCTCTCACTCAGACTTCCAACGAGGCGCCCTCGGATATCAGATTTCCCAGTGTCAGAAAACTCCAACAAGAGATAATCTCAAGCCTTCCTTGGGAGTCCATTCCTAGATTCACCATCTGTCTTAGTGCATTTTGTCTTGCTACAGTAAACTACCTGAGACTGAGTAATTTATCAACAATAGAAATTTATTCAAAAAAAAAAAAAAAAGAAATTTATTCCTCATAGTTCTGGAGGCTGGGAGGTCCAAGATCAAGGCACCAGCATTCTGGTCTGGTGAGGACCTTCTTGCCGCATCCTCACACAGCAGAAGGACAAGCTGGCCCAACACTGCATGATGTCTCTTTAAAAAGGGTCTTCGGCCAGGTGTGGTGGCTCACGCCTGTAATCCCAGCACTTTGGGAGGCCAAGGCAGGTGGATCACGAGGTCAGGAGTTCAAGACCAGCCTGGCCAAGATGGTGAAACCTCATCTCTACTAAAAATACAAAAATTAGCCGGGCGTGGTGGCGGGCGCCTGTAATCCCAGCTACTCGGGAGGCTGAGGCAGAGAATTGCTTGAACCGGGGAGGCGGAGGTCGTGGTTAGCCGAGCCAAGATCGCGCCACTGCACTGCAGCCTGGCCGACAGAGTGAGACTCCATCTCAAAAAAAAAGGGCCTTCATCCCATTAACAAGGGAGAAGCCCTCATGGCCTAATCACATTTTTTTTTTTTTTTTAAGATGGAGTTTCGCTCTTGTTGCCCAGGCTGGAGTGCAATGGCACAATCTCGGCTCACTGCAACCTTTGCCTCCCGGGTTCAAGCGATTATCTTGCCTCAGCCTCCTGAGTAGCTGGGATTACAGGCATGCGCCACCATGCCTGGCTAATTTTGTCTTTTTACTAGAGACGGGGTTTCTCCATGTTGGTCAGGCTGGTCTCGAACTCTTGATCTGAGGTGATCCACCCGCCTTGGTCTCTCAAAGTGCTGGGATTACAGGTGTGAGCCACCGCGCCTGGCCAGGCCCAATCAATTCCTAAAGGCCCTACCTTTTTTTTTTTTTTTTGAGACGGAGTCTCACTCTGTCGCCAGGCTGGAGTGCAGTGACGTGATCTCAGCTCACTGCAACCTCCGCGTCCCGGGTTCAAGTGATCCTCCTGCCTCAGCCTCCCGAGTAGCTGAGACTACAGGTGTGTGGCACCATGCCCAGCTCTTTTTTTTTTTTTGAGATGGAGTTTTGCTCTTGGTGCCCAGGCTGGAGTGCAATGGCGTGATCTCAGCTCACCACAACCTCCGTCTCCTGGGTTCAAGCGATCCTCCTGCCTCAGCCTCCTGAGTAGCTGGGATTATAGGCATGTGCCACCATGCCCGGCTAATTTTGCATTTTTAGTAGAGACGGGGTTTCTCCATGTTGGTTAGGCTGGTCCCGAACTCCCGACCTCAGGTGATCCACCCGCCTCGGCCTCCCAAGTAGCTGGGATTACAGGTATGAGCCACTGCGCCTGGTAATTTTTTGTATTTTTAGTAGAGACGGGGTTTCACCATGTTGGCCAGGATGGTCTCGATCTCTTGACCTTGTGATTCGCCCACCTTGGCCTCCCAAAGTGCTGGGATTACACGTGTGAGCCACTGCGGCCAGCCCCGACCTCTTAATACTATCATACTGGCCACACCTGAATTTTGGAGGGGACACAATCAAACCATAGCACCACCTTTACTGACTTGTGTCTAACTTAAATTCTTCTTGTACATTGTAAAGTACTTAATAATCCAATTGGCGTGAGTTACTTTATTCTTATTTCACCGCATCCATTATACTTGGGAGGCTAGGTGACTACTTAGCCCAGTGAAATACACACTGTCAGAACTCTTTATTCCTCATCTAATGATAATATTCTGATTGGGCTTGGTTTCCTCCCAGGGTGGACAGTGTTTCCCAGTTATGTTAGTCCCCATTTCAGGCCCCTGCTGGTGACTGAACAAGACCATTGGCTGATTTGCTCTCAAGTCAACCACTGGTGATTCCTGTAAAAGTACATGGCAACAATGGAAATACCATTGCTGTCTCAGAGGAAGGGATGGACTTGTGCCTGTGGGTCTTCCTATGACCCTACTGTTCAGCCATGTGTTCTCACTGGGCCCAAATGTCAATTGCCTTTGTGGGAACCAAACCCCAGACTTCACAAATGGACAACTAATGGAGCTTAGTCAATTAAGTAACTGGGCCTTTTTGCTGGTCCTGGCCATGCTTTCAGCCATTCAAAGAACATCATTAAATTTAAAATAACATAGCAATTCTTAGTATTAAAGTCTACAACCTTGAGAGATATCAGAGCATGGGTTGAAAATAGCATGCAACAAGACCTCGCTCTCCCTTCTCTTCCCCCTCAATCTAAAATAAGGTTTTCTGGAGCCACTCATAATTCAAGGTGGTGGCAGGGACCTCATTACTCTCATTTCCTGCCACAAAAATCCCCCATGGTGAGAGACAGGACATTGTACAGTCTTCTCCACTCAGGCAACAGATTTCTTCCGCTTCTTCCAATCCAGCTCCTATGACAATTGGCTGGGGTGGCTGAGGCTGTGGGGCTGGAGTCAAATCCAAAATGAAAGACCAGCACCAATTCCTCCTACCACCCAAGCCCAGGTCCTGAGGATGCAGCTTCATACACCACGGCTTGTGTGAAGACTCTGGGGACTTTTGACATAGTTGTTCGGTGGCAGGCAGGCTAAGCAATCCTCTGTGTATATTTGATAGCACCCTCTTTCCCATCACAGCGCATGTAACACAAAACACTCACATGCAAGCTCCTCTCACAGGCATGCCAATTCAGGCACACTAGCTGTGAGGCCACTCCTCTCTTTCCCACTCAAAAAAAAACCCATAGTGGATTAGCCGGGCATGGTGGTGCATGCCTGTGGTCCCAGCTACTCGGGAGGCTGAGGCAGGAGGATTAGTTGAACCCAGGAAGTGGAGGCTACAGTGAGCTGAAATTGATTGCATCACTGTACTCCAGCCTGGGCGACAGAGTGAGAGCCTGTCTCAAAAAAAAAAAAAAAAAAAAAAAAAACAAAGCACAGTAGGATGCAAGGGAGTAAGTGGTGAGTGATTTATGATAGGGATAATCCTGAATCCACTGGAATTCCCTGCTCCTCTCCTCTCCTCCCCTCCCCTCCCTTCCTCCATTCCTTCCTTCCACTGGAATTCCCTCCCTCCCTCCTCCCTTCCTTCCTTCCTTTTTATTTCTTTCTCTCTTTCTCTCTCTTTATTTACTTTCTTTTTCTTTCCTTTCCTTTCTCTCTCTCTCTTTTTTTTTTTTTTTGTGAGACAGGGTGTTGCTCTGTCACCCAGCCTGCAGTAGTGCAGTGGCTCGATCAGGGTTCACCTCAGCCTCAACTTCCCAGGCTCAAGTAATCCTCCCACTTTAGGCCACCCACCGACCAAGTAGCTGAGACTACAGGTGTGCGCCACAGCACCAGTTAATTTTTTCTTTTTTGAGATGGAGTTTTGCTCTGGTTGCCCAGGCTGGAGTGCAAAGGCGCGATCTCAGCTCACTGCAACCTCCGCCTCCTGGGTTCAAGCGATTCTCCTGCCTCAGCCTCCTGAGTAGCTGGGATTACAGGCATGCGCCACCATGCCTGGCTAATTTTGTCTTTTTACTAGAGACGGGGTTTCTCCATGTTGGTCAGGCTGGTCTCGAACTCTTGATCTGAGGTGATCCACCCGCCTCGGCCCCCGAAAGTGCTGGAATTACAGGCGTTAGCCACCGCGCCCGGCCACTAGTTAATTTTTTTTTAATTTCAGTAGAGATGAGGTCTCGCTATGTTGTTCAGCCTCGAATTTTGTTTCTCAAAGTGAAACACAATTATGAGTAATAAAGGACCCAGAATCCCTTCACAGCCATAACAGCATGCTTGACAACTGCTGCTGCCTAGCTTGGGGGTTTCCAGCCTTGAGGTTGAGCCTACCCTAGGCTTAGCAGGAGGCCAGAGCTGAGCTGAGAACAGAGCCCAGGATGATTATCACTCCTAATCCATGAGGTACCAAGATGTGGTTCTGTGTGACACCTTGAAATGGCTGAGTACTCTCAGTCCCTATTTATTCTTAGCAAAGCAAACCACAAGCCTGCAAGCTGCTTGATGACTTAGGGCATCAGTGTTCAGAAGGTCTCTATGGGGACTGATGTCCTGAGGTGACTAGACGCTTCCAGACATCAGTGCCCGTGGCACCCAGACGACACTTCTCGCGAGGCTCCCGTTTTTCTGCAGACTAGGCTGTCTCTTCATAACAGAGCCTAGTTTCCATCAAAATGCCCTGACTTCTCGAGAGGACAAGTGCTAATCTTTTTTATTTTTTCCATGCCCACGGCCGGTCAGAGAAGACCTATCTCTACCTACCATGCTCCAGATAGCCTTACCCTTGAGCCAGATTTGTCTAAGATGGTGATGGTGATAACAAACACATCTCGGGTGTACTGATGGACAGGAAGTCAGGCGAGACAATGACTTGCTGCCCTGCTATGCTAATTTGTTGGCCCATTCATAGGAGGTGGCAGCTGAAGTTGTAATGATAACTTAGAGGGCAGTGGCAGCAGGAAAGTTTTCTAAAAATGGCTTTTATTACAAGGCTTTCCTGAGTTTGGCTATACCCAGGCATTATGTCATTAGGAAAAACTGATGACACTCAATAGAGAAAAAGAAATCTGTTCCTAAAGCGGAGGCTTTCTGAAAGCTATTAGCTGTCTCCTTGAAATCACAACATTGAAGATTTCACAGCAACAGCAACACATTGTAAGGAAGCATTAGGAGATGTTTGCCTCTCTGCCTTCTTTATTACTCATTTCTCTAGTGGGAGAAAGTGGGGGAGGAGAGGAAAGATGGCAAGGTTTTTTATTATTATTATTCATTCACACTTAATAAAGCAAAGCATAACGCTGATTTTTTTTTTTTTTTTTTTTTTTTTGAGATGGAGTCTCACTCTGTCGCCCAGGCTGGAGTGCAATGGCGTAATCTTGGCTCACTGCAACCTCTGCCTTAGCCTCCAGAGTAGCTGGGATTATAGGCGCACACCACCACGCCTGGCTAATTTTTGTATTTTTTAGTAGAGACGGGGTTTTGCCATGTTGGCCAGGTTGGTCTCAAACTCCCGACCTCAGGTGATCTACCCGCCTCGGCCTCCAAAAGTGCTAGGATTACAGGCGTGAGACACCATGCCCAGCCAACCCTGATATTTAAAAATAACATATCTCGGTTGCAGTGAGCCGAGATTGTGCCACTGTACTCTAGCCTGGGCAATGGAATGAGATCCTGTCTTAAAAAAAAAAAAAAAAGTAAAAGAAAAAAAGAGTTGACTACACTAAGATGGATGGTGAAGATGTTTTGCTGCTATTTGGTAAAATAATAATAATAAAGGGGTCAGCGTGGTGGCTCACACTTGTAATCCCAGTACTTTGGGAGGCTGAGGCAGGAGGATCGCTTGAGCCCAGGGGTTCAAGACCAGCCTGAGCAACATAGCAAGACCCCGTCTCTACAAAACATTAAAACATTAGCCAGGTGTGGTGAGTGCACCTGTAATCCCAGCTACTTGGGAGGCTAAGGCGGGAGGATCCCTTGAGCCCAGGAGTTCAAGGCTGCAGTGAGTTGTGATCACACCACTGCACTCCAGCCTGGGCAACAGAGCAAGACCCTGTCTCTAAAGCACATTAAAATAATGATAATCATCATAAAAAGCAAATGGTCAGGAAATTGCTCCCACTCACGTTCATGGTTCCATTGATCTCTGCCACCGACTCATCATCTGTAGGAAACTGATAGATCTGGACTCCGTTGCTGACAAGCTCGCTGGTGATTTTGATTTTGAACTTTGTTAGCTCACTCTTCGAAATGGCATCTGCTTTGGCAATGATGGGGATGATGTTCACCTAGGGAGAGGAGGGGCAAAGTGGGGTCATTGTTGGTAACCTGCAACTGATAGCAGCATGACCTAGGACTTCCACCAGCTGCCAGAGGGAGCCGCTCAGCCCAGTGGTCAAAGACTGGCCACTTCTGTAGCCAAATGACAATATAATAAACGACAAGTACTAACTATGTGCTGGGCACTGAACTAAGTGCTTTACATGAATTAGCACAATTAATCCTGACAATAACCCTTCCAGGAGGTATTATTACTACTATTTTGCCAATGAGAAATTAAGGCATAGGGAGGTTAAGTAACTTGTCCAAGGCCATGGAGCAGGTAAGTAGGAGAACTGGGATTCAAATCCAAACTCAGCCTTATTCCTAAGTCCATAGTCTTAAGCATGAGCTGTCTACCAGTTCAGATCCAAGTTGATGAGCTGTATGTTATCTTGGTATCAAGGTTACTGCTTGGGAGATTTGAAGCAGAAAGGTGATAGCTGGGAATCTGTGGCTGACAGGGGAGAGGTGGCCTCTTCTTGCTAAGAGTAAATTGTTCCAACCCATCGGGTCCAGTCTAGCCCAAGCCGGGTGTGATATGGACCCACATGAGAGATGGCAGGGAAAGGAGGCAGGGACAGTGCTCAGTGAGGATGCACACCTGGCTCTCTTTCTGGCAGGAGACACTGAATAATCAACTCAGTTAGGTGAGGAAGAACCTATAGTTACAATTTGATCTGAGACTTATGCAAAAAGAATTATACTGCCTGAGTCTCATGATTAATTTCTGAGTAAGAAAAGCAAGTATAAATGCCCAATTTCAGGCATCAGGAGAAAGAACTAATCCCAACCAAAAGTTCAATCCACCTGAACCCTAATTCTTGAAATTCCTCCAAGAAGGGACAAGGCTTTTACTGTCAGAAGGTAAAGAAACTTGAAATGCACATGTGTTTGTGAGACAGAGCACACTAAGTTCAGGTTGACATGGAGAGCATAATCATTCCTGCCAGTAGACTCCAGCGGGGGGTGGGGGAGGGGCATAGGTGGCACTCAGGCCCCGGACTCTAAAAGGGGAGTCTGGGAGCTCCAGACGTGGAAGAAAAATCCTGCTTCCTCTGCGCTTTGGCTTAGGAGTGCCTCTGAAGGCTGATATCACACAGCTGCTGGGTCAAGGAAAGACTGAACCGTGGAGGCATCTCCCTTGAAGTCTTTCAGGGGCAGAAGGGTCAAAGCCCTTGCCAAGATGAAACAGCAGGCAGAGCCTATTCTCCTTGGCACTTTCGCCAAGTCCCCATTGACACACTATAAACATATATCAGGCCAGGGGCAGTGGCTCATGCTGCTAATCCAAGCACTTTGGGAGGCCAAGGTGGGCAGATCACCTGAGGTTGCGAGTTCGAGACCAGCTTGGCCAACATGGTGAAACCCCGTCTCTACTAAAAATAAAAAGTATCCAGGCATGGTAGCGCATGCCTATAATCCCAGCTACTCGGGAGGCTGAGGCAGGAGAATTGCTTGAACCCAGGAGGCGGAGGTTGCGGTGAGCCAAGATCGTGCCATTGCACTCCAGTCTGGGCAACAAGAGCGAAAGTCCGTCTCAAAAAAAAAAAAAAAAAAAAAAAAAAAAAAAAATATATATATATATATATATATATATATATATATATATATATATATATATATCTCAAAGGCTTAACTCAGCCCATCCACCAGGCCTGCAGCCATGTGGCTCACCAATGCCCCTATACAGGACATGCAGGGCATGGCCACGTTTCAAGAGCAGCCTTTTATTCATGGGCCATGAGCCCATTGCTGCAAAAAATGAAAAACTGCTCCTATTCTGATGAGAGCTGAAATTCAGTCTTAGAGTGGATGTGCTACTAAATGGCTGCATGTGAATTCGATTATTTTTTTGATACGGAGTCTGGCTGTGTCGCCCAGGCTGGAGTGCAGTGGCATGATTCCAGCTCACTGCAACCTCCGCTTCCAGGTTCAAGCGATTCTCCTGCTTGAGCATCCCCAATAGCTGGGATTATAAGTGCGCACCACCATGCCCAGTTAATTTTTGTATTTTTAGTAGAGACGGGATTTCGCCATGTTGGCCAGGCTGGTCTCGAACTCCTGACCTCAGATGACCCGCCTATCTTGGCCTCCCAAAGTGCTGGGATTACAGGTGTGAGCCACCGCACCCAGCCAAGTTTTTCTTAAAGGAAGACAATGCCTGATTCCCACAGCCATCTTTCTCGGGCATGGAAGCATTATAACATGGGGTCACAGATCTGAGTGTCACAGAATCTGCACTCTACCAGTAGCTAGCAATATGACAATGAGCAAGTCACTTAACCTCTCAGAGCCTCAGTTTTCTCTTCTGTAAAATGAAGATAACAATAATGTGTACTTCACGGGGCTGGCATATAATGAGGGT
Organism: Pan paniscus; assembly: GCF_029289425.2. Classification (NCBI taxonomy): domain Eukaryota; kingdom Metazoa; phylum Chordata; class Mammalia; order Primates; family Hominidae; genus Pan; species Pan paniscus. The sequence continues at coordinate 119,034,135 of NC_073272.2, forward strand.
TTTAATGTTAACTGCAATCATAAAAGTAATTATTGATAGCAAGAATAACTTTCAAAGTCAAGTTTGCATGTTTGATTCTAGCCAGTTAACATTCGGACAAAGAAAAAAACAGCTTTCCATTGCCAAAGCCTTTGCCCCTAGACCCAGGGAGCCATCTTGCTAGTCCCCAAGAGGGATCAGGGCAGAAAGACAGCTCAGGGCAAGCCCATCCCTAGTGCTGGGAAAACAGATCACAAAGCTTACGATGCTGGTGCTGGATCCGTAACACCATCTTTATGGAGGGACAGGGAATGAGGGAGAGGATGAGGATGCCACAAATCTCTCCCGGAATCCCACAGCTACTTTGCACAAGAGATCAGTAAGAGTGAGCCCCCAGCGCCCCCGCCCCTGCCTCCTATATACCTTACTGTCCAGCTTCTTCATAGTCACTAGGTCCAGAGACTTCAGGGAATGACCCGTGGGGGCAATGAAATACAAGCAGACATGGATTCGGGAGTCATGGTAGGTGTGTAGCACTCTTCGGATCTTTAGCTCTTCCTGCAGGTAGGCCTCGAATTGTGCATCGATGAATTCCACGATGGGCTTGTAGCTAAAAGGGAGAGCAGGGACAGAGGCGGATCCCGTCAAAAACTTGGATTTTGACACCGTCCTTTTTGGAAGTTTCAGATGCCCTCTGTAATCTTGACTCTCTCCCATCCAACTGCATTTCTCCATCTCCCTTCAGTGGGCCTCCGATCTTGTCAGCCTGGCCACCTTCTTGGTCCCTACATGAGCCAAACTTATGCCCATCTGTGCACCTTCACTAGAATGCCCCTTTCTCTCTCCTCATCCCAATTCTGCCCTCCCAGACTTCAGGGCTCAGCTTAATGTCCTCCTCCTTCCTACGGCCTTCCCCACTTATGCCAGAAATCCCTTCTGCGAGTCAGGGGCATAACAAGAAATGGCATTCAATTACTTATTGTTGCTTCACAAGGATTCTCTCAAATAGATTGTGTCTTCCTAAAGAGCAGGGCCTGTGAAGGGCACTTGTCTGTCCCTCGGGGGGCCCCAACACAGCATGGAGCCCACTGGCTATATCTGTAGAGGGACTGATTTTCCTCCAAGCTGGGCTCATGTCTTTGCTCCCTTTATCTCGCCCTACAGTGCCTAGATGAGAGCTGGGTACACAGTGGGTAACAAGACCTCTCTTTGGCCCACTGCTGGGCAATCTTGTGAGAACATTCAGGGCTTTTGCTCATTCTCGCTAGGTTTAGCGGACCTCCACACTTGGCTCCCCCAAGGTCAAGATATTTTTCTGATTCTCATTTCTGCCAAGGTGGTGACTTTAAGTATTCAGGCCAGGCACAGTGGATCATGGCTCGTAATCCCAGCACTTTGGGAGGCTGAGACGGGCGGATCTTCTGAGCTCAGGATTCGAGCAGCCTGGGCAACACGGCAAAACTTCGTCTCTACTAAAAATACAAAAATTAGCCAGCTGTGGTAGCTCATGCCTGTAATCCCAGCTACTCAGGAGGCTGAGGCAGGAGAATCGCTTGAACCCGGAAGGCAGGGGTTGCAGTGAGTGGAGATCATGCCACTGCACTCCAGCCTGGGCAACAGAGTGAGACCCCATCTCCAAAAACAAACAAACAAACAAACTAAGTATTCAGGCAAAATCTGGTAAAGCTACTCCCCTCCGCACACCCTGCACACATGGACACAGGCCCGCCAGCTCACTGAGTCTCCACACGCGGCTCCTCTAGGTGGCCCCCAAGTCTTGCCAAGGCTTCTTAAACAACAGTCAGCCCTCTATGTCTCTCTTTCCTGGGCCTCCCTGGGAAACTTCCCTCTCCCTCTGTCCCAGTCCCCTCCCACGTCATCCCCGTCACCCCTACAGCCTCTTTCTGCTCTAACTAGGTCAGCTTAGCTCAGCTCTGCCTCTTGTTCTCATCTCCCCTGTCTGTCTGCTGCCTCTCTGGCTGAGGGGGTGCCTCCCTTCAGGCTAGAAGAGGCTTGTCATGTGGGCCCAGGGCAGGGAGTTTTCAGATACCGCTGCCAGAAGGGAACATGATGATCAAAGGAGGAGCTGAGCCCAGCCAATGCCTCCCACCTGCAGCAGCTCCCAGGCTGAGCCTTTCTGAAAGATCCCCCTAGTAGAGAAGGGGAAAATAGCCTTTTAAGAAAGAATCACAGGATCCTAGATTCTGAGAGCTGCAGCCAGAGCTGAGATCCAGGTGCAGGCTATCTCTGGAGCCCCAGAGAAAAATCTTTTTTTTTTTAAGATGGAGTTTCGCTCTGTTGCCCGGGCAGGAGTGCAGTGGTGCGATCTCCACTCACTGCAACCTCTGCCTCCCAAGCCCCAGAGAAAACTCTAAAAACATAGTCCTTTCTTTATTCCTTTGATCCCTCCGAGCCACTGTTCCGAAGGGTAATCGCATCAAAGAATCTCTTGGTTGCAAAGATCCTTAGAAGGTTCCTGACGAATTTGGAGTGAGGGTGGGGAATGTATCCCCTAGGCTTATTTAATTAATTTTTGGATGTTTTGCTGATTTGAAATAGTTGATGATGGCACTGCTTCATTTTTTTCTCAATTACATAATTTTTTTTTTACTTCATTTTTTGCTTTGCAGAAGGAATCAAAGGAGGAAAGAAAATAAAGCTAAAAAGTACATTTTTTAGCTCCCCCACACACCCCGAAATCTGTAGTGATACCCTGTGCCTATCTTACTGCAATTGCCTCTGGCTCTCGGAAGCTCTCAAGACGTACATGGATCAGACCAGCCAAACCAGCCAATCAGCCACCAGGATTTGGTGTAGACGAATCCTAAATGGGTGGCTTATCTTCGTCTTATTCATCTCTGTATCCTCCACGTCTAGCCTGCTGTCTGGAACATAGTAAAGTTTCCGCTACTGCTCTGCATTCCCTCCACCCCCGGGCCCCAGTGACTCATCTTCCCACGGTGGCCACCTCTCTCCCACACTCTGTTGTGCTGCTCACTGGACTCCAGTGGGTGGTAAACAAAATCCTTTACTCTTATAGGCTACCTCCTCCCAAACTGCTTCCTTCCTCTAAGTGACACCTGACTATCCTTCAGAGATGCTGCTTTTCTCATATCCTTCTCGACTGGAAATTTCTTCATCTCCACACCCAAGTCCCATGGAAGGGCAGAGAGGGCAGCTTTCTTCTAGCTCTTGATTCCCTCGCTCACTGTGATCTCCTCATCTCCTCCATTTTCGACCAAAACCAGCTCCAACAGACTCCATCCCTCCCCATCACTACTGATAATCTTTGACATTTCAAGACAGCCGTTCTTAACACAGGGTTCATGGACCTCCTAGGTTCTGTGAATAGAATTCAGAGGATCTGTGAACTTAGATAGGAAAAAAAAATACATCTTTTTCACTAATCTCTAACTGAAGTTTAGCAGTTTCTTCAGCTGCAGACATAGGTAACAATCTATAGTAATGTTAGCAGTACCTGTGATTTCATAACCAATAGAAATCACTGATATCATCATTTCCCATTCCAGTTGTTGTAAATAGCTCAAAATAGCATTTATACTCATTACAACATTCAAATTCTGGTAATTATTAAGCCTGCATATAGATATTATTACTTCTGGAATTGATAGAGAAGCACATGGATTGCTAAGTCACAATTTTTAAATATTTTAGTAACTGTATTTTTAGTATACTTGGTATATTTTAGGTATTTAAAAACATTATTTTGAGAATGAGCCCATAGGCCTCACTAGATTGCTAACGGGGCCAATGGCACAAAATAACCCCTGGTCTAGACAATAATACTTATTCATTTCGGATAATGATATGTACTATGAAGATACTCCAATAGGATAATGGGATATACATGTGATTGAGGGTTCAACTACTTTAAATACAGTGATCAGGGAAGGCTTCTCTAAGGGTGTGACATTTGAGCCGCAAGGATGAGGATGACAGAGCCATGGAGAGATCTGGGTGAAGAGCATTCCAGGCAGTGGGAATAATAAATGTGAGGATGGTCCTGAGGCAGAAACCAGTCTGACAGGTTTGAGCAATGGGAAGACGGCCAGGGAGGTGGGACTTGGTGAACCCAGCTTGAGTAAATTATTCACAGTAGCCCAAAGGTGGAAACAACCCAAATGTCCATCAACTGATGACCGGATAAAGAAAATGTGGAGGCCAGACGCAGTGGCTCACGCCTGTAATCCCAGCACTTTGGGAGACCAAGGTGGGCGGATCACGAGGTCAGGAGTTCGAGACCAGCCTGATCAACAGGGTGAAACCCCGTCTCTACTAAAAATATAATAATTAGCTGGGCATGGTGGCGTGCGCCTGTAATCCCAGCTACTCAGAAGGCTGAGGCAGGAGAATTGCTTGAACCGAGGAGGCGGAGGTTGCGGTGAGCCAAGATTGAGGCACTGCACTCCAGCCTGGGCGACAGAGTGAGACTCTGTCTCAAAAAATAATTAAATAAATAAAATAAAATAAAGAAAATGTGAAAATGTGGAGGCCGGGTGCGGTGGCTCACATCCATAATCTCAGCACTTTGGGAGGCCGAGGCAGGCGGATTACCTGAGGTCAGGAGTTCGAGACCAGCCCTGCCAACACAGTGAAACCCCGTCTCTACTAAAAATACAAAAATTAGCCAGGCATGGTGGTAGGCACCTGTAGTCCCAGCTACTCGGGAGGCTGAGGCAGGAGAATTGCTTGAACCTGGGAGGCAGAGGTTGCAGTGAGCCGAGATCGCACCACTGCACTCCAGCCTGGGCAACGGAGTGAGATTCCGTCTCAAACAAAAAAAAAAAAAAAAAAAGACTGTGCCTTATTTCTTAGTATCTCTGACACTTCACACTGTACTTGTCACATAGTAGACATTTAAGTTTATAAAGTGGGCTAGGTTTCCACGGCAACTTGGTTCTCAGTCTTGTCAATTCTCTCAAATCTGCCCCTCCTCTCTATCCTCAAAGCTTCTCTTCCTGTTCAAGCCCTCATCATCTCTCCCATCCTCAAGAGTTGCCCCTGACCTCCTTGTCCCCCTCTAGACATGGCCTTGTGTATTTCTCCCAGCTCAGACAAGCTTTCTTTTTTATCTATTTTTTAGAGACGAGGCCTCGCTCTATTGCCCATGCTGGAGAACAATGGCATGATCATAGCTCACTGTGACCTCGAACTCATGAGCTCAAGCGATTCTCCTGCCTCAGCCTTCTGAGTATCTGGGACTACAGGCACACACCACCACACCTGGCTAATTTTTTATTTTTGTGTAGAGACGGGGTCTCTTTATGTTATCCAAGCTGGTCCTGAACTTTTGGGCTCAAGTGATCCTTCTACCTTGGCCCCACAAAGTGTTGGGATTAGAGGTAAGAGCCACCGCGCTTAACCTAAATTTATTTATGCAAGAACACCTATTCTCGACCGGGTGCGGTGGCTCACGCCTGTAATCCCAGCACTTTGGGAGGCCGAGGCAGGCGGATCATGAGGTCAGGAGATCAAGACCATCCTGGCTAACACGGTGAAACCCCGTCTCTACTAAAAATACAAAAAAAATTAGCCGGGCGTGGTGGTGGGCGCCTGTAGTCCCAGCTACTCGGGCGGCTGAGGCAGGAGAATGGCGTGAACCCGGGAGGCGGAGCTTGCAGTAAGCCGAGATCGCGCCACTGCACTCCCGTCTGGGCAACAGTGCGAAAGTCCGTCTCAAAAAAATAAAAAAGAATACCGATTCTTCCTTCCTCACAGATAACCTCTATTTTCAGTTTGCTGATTATCTTTCCAGACCTTTTTCTATGCATCTACGCACATAAATAGAGAGAAATATTTGTGGTTTTATTGGAGGGAGGGGGGCAGATTTACACACACCGCATCGTGATCATTCTGCAACTTCTTTTTTTCACTTAACAACATATCCTGAGATCTAGCCATGTGAGTATATATCGATCTACCTCATTCTATTAAACTGCCAAACACAATTCCATGGTATGGTAATTCCACAGTTTATTTAATTGCTCTGTTGGTAGAAATTTAGACTGTTTAAATTGTTTTTCATTCAATAACCAAAGCTACAGTGAACATGCTTTCTCTATGCTTCTCAGGAGCATGTGCAACTGTTTCTCTAGGCTGTATACTTAAAGGTGGAACTGCTGGGTCATAAATTATTCACATTGAAAATTTTAATAGATACTGCCAAATTTGCCCTCCAAGAAGTCTATATCAATTTACAGTCCCATCAACGTGAATGAAATTACCTCGTGTTAGTGGATATTATACCATCTTTTTGTTTTTGCAGATCTGATGGATAAAAAAATATTTGTTTCATTTTGCATTTCTTTAATTACTGGGGAAGTTGAATGACCATCATTTCATATGTTGATTGTACATAAGTATTTCCCCTTCTGTAAATTATTTGTTTATTTCTCATTGAATTGTAGAAGCTCTTTTTCCATTTTAGAAGAATCCTTTGTCTGTTATTTAGGCTGCAAATATCTTCTCCCCATCTGTAGCTTGTTTGTACTTTTGTTTATGGTATCTTTCAATACAAAAGGGTTTTTTATTTTAGTGAATTTAAATCCATCAGTCTTTTCTTCTATGACTTTTGGATTTTGTGTCATGATTGGAAAAGCCTTCTCTACCCCCAAAGTTATAAAAATATTCTCTGATGTTTTCTCCTTATATTTTTAGAAATCTGTTTTTAGTCCAATGGGAATCTATTTTTGTGAATGGTGTTTGTGTGAGAGGGTCTCGTTTTATTTTTTTCCTAAATAGATGGCCTATTTTCCCAGCATCATCTCCTGAATAGTCCATTCTTCCCCTGCTGACTTACATATGCTAAATTTCCATATGAGCAGGAATCTGGTCTTAGACTGACTTTTCTGTTCCATTGCTCTTTTTGCTCTTCTGATGCCTTTACATCCTTACTTTCCATTCACTCAGCAATCACGGTAATCTGGCTTCCACCCACAGTTCTCCTCGAATTATTATTCTGAAATGTATTACTGACCTTCATATCACCAAACCCAAAGAATATTTTGCAGTTCTCGTCTTCCTGGATACCATGTATCATTCCTTCCCATATACTACATGATTTAGCTGTTCCTTGATTCTTCTATCAATAAAAATCATGATCATAATATCTTCAGTTTATGAGGCAGTTACTCTGTGCCAGGTGTTTAAGCATTTCATATTCCACACATGTCAAATGTGCTTCACCACAACTCTCTAAGGTAGGTAGTATTATTATTATCCATCATTATCATCCCCATTTTACAGATGAGAAAACTGAGGCATAGAAAATTTAAGTGCCTTGTTCAAGATCCCTGGGCTAAAAAGACAGCAAGATGAAATTTGAACCCAGGTCTGAGACCAAAGCCTAGGTTCCTAAGCACTCCCCTCTCCAGCCTGTCCTTCTCGGTCTCTCCCTTAAATCCCCTTTTCTCCAGCATCCTTTTTTATTTTTATTTTTTGAGATGGAGTCTCACTCTGTTGTCTAGGCTGGAGTGCCATGGCGCGATCTCAGCTCACTGCAACCGCCACCTTCCGGGTTCAAGCAATTCTTGTGCCTCAGCCTCCCGAGTAGCTGGGATTACAGGCACATACCACCATGCCCAGCTAATTTTTTGTATTTTTAGTAGAGACGGGGGTTTCACCATGTTGGCCAGGCTGGTCTTGAACTCCTGGCCTCAAGTGATCCACCCACCTTGGCCTTCCAAAGTGCTGGAATTACAGGCTTCAGCCACTGTGCCCTGCCTCCAGCATCCTTTAAATGGTAGCTTTCCGCAGTATCCGGCCTTAGTCATTCCTCTTCCTAGTTTATGCATGAGCCCTTGTAAAGCGGGATATTCTAATGCCTTGTTTCAATGATGCTTCACTGACATATCTATGCTAACATGGCCCTAACAGCATGAAGAAAACACTGCTTTTTATTACAGATCCCTGGAGCTTACTCCACCCCTGCTCCTCAGTGCAATTTCAAGGAGGCTTTTCATTTCTACTTATTTGATTTATTATAAGTATGTATCACATTTATAATCAGGAAGAAACAATAGGGATATCTTAAAACTATAACGGAAGTAGATTTGCCTCTGAGGCGCAGTATCTGTTCAGTCCTCCCAAGCCATTATTATCAAGGCATTGTCCAATGTTAGATATGTTGAATGTATGTAACTGAAAGAACTGTAAGAAATGTAATTGAAGTTTCTGAGCAATCTGCAGCTGAGATTAAGCACTCATATTGTGGCCCAAATATCCTTTCTCCAAAGTTTAATTTATTCTCAACCAAACAAGATTAGCACAATAAGCATGCCTATAAAAAGCAGAGGTGGCCAGGCACAGTGGCTCATGCCTGTAATCCCAGCAATTTAGGAAGCCAAGGCGGGGGTGGCGGGGGGGGGGGATCACTTGAGGTCAGGAGTTCGAGACCAGCCTGGTCAACATGGTGAAACCCCATCTCTACTAAAAATACAGAAAAATTAGCAGGGTGTGGTGGTGCGTGACTAATTCCACCTACTCTCGGGAGGCTGAGGCAGGAGAATCACTTGAACCCAGGAGGCGGAGGTTGTAGTGAGCTGAGATTGTGCCACTGCACTTCAGCCTGGGTGACAGTGTGACTCCATCTCAAAAAAAAAAAAAAAGCAGAGATGTCTTTTTTCTAGAATTTCAAATGCAAAACAGAACTCAGTTCCATTATTAAGAAGCTATATATATTTGGCTGGGCACGGTGGCTCACACCTGTAATCCTAGCACTTTGGGAGGTCAAGGAGGGTGGATTATGAGGTCAGGAGATTGAGACCAACATGGCTAACACAGTGAAACCCCGTCTCTACTAAAAATACAAAAAAAAAAAATTAGCTGGGTGTGGTGGCACGAGCCTGTAGTCCCAGCTACTCGGGAGGCTGAGGCAGGAGAATGGCGTGAACCCAGGAGGCGGAGCTTGCAGTGAGCTGAGATCACACCACTGCGCTCCAGCCTGGGCGACAGAGCGAGACTCCATCTCAAAAAATAAAATAAAATAAAAAGAAGCTACATATATTTATTCATTATAAGGAAGTGAGTGTGGCTGTTGTAGCTTTAAGGGGGAAATAAAAGAATTTGACATAAAGTTCACCTAAGAAGCAAGAGAATCCTGAAAGAATGAGAAGACCCTCTGCTTAAAATGATGAATGGCCCTTTCTGAAATGAGCACATGTGATAACCATGTGACTTCTGGTTAAATGCAGATGGTACCTGACCCCACCCCTCATCACGTTCCCATCTCTGAGCCTCACCTAGTCTTCACTCACACACATTCTCAACCCCCTACATCTTTCTGTTTTGTTTTGAGACAGAGTCTTGCTCTGCCGCCCAGGCTGGAGTACAGTGGCGCAATCTCAGCTCACTGCAACCCTGCCTCCCGGGTTCAAGTGATTCTCCCGCCTCAGCCACCTGACTAGCTGGAATTACAGGCACCCGCCATCACACCCGGCTAATTTTTGTATTTTTAGTAGAGACGGGGTTTCATGATGTTGGCCAGGCTGGTCTTGAACTCCTGACTTCAAGTGATCTGCCCGCCTCGGCCTCCCAAAGTGCTGGGATTACAGGCGTGAGCCACCTTGCCTGGCCCCCCAACATCTTTCCTGTCCCCCGTCCTACCTGTCAGCTTATTCCTGTTCAGTCCCTTTTCAGGATGTCTTTTCCTCCATCTATTGACTTAGCATCCTGAGGTTTTTGTCTTTAGCCCAGTGTTCTTCTTACTCTACTCTGATCCCTGGGTGATTTTACATGTGTCCATGGTTGGAACATATCACCTCTACCTTGATAACCCAATCTATTTCTAGCCTCTTCTCATCTCCAATTCTGTGTGTTCAACTGCCTACTGCTGAAGGTCATCGCGTATCTCAGTATTCCTCAGACAGATCAAACTTGACATGTCCAAAACAGAGCTGATTATTTTGAACCCTGGTTCTGTTACGGAATGCCATCACCATGTGTCCACTCTCCAAAGCTGGAAATTTAGGCCTCATTCTAGATTTTTCTTTTGCCTTCACAACCCCACACCAAGTGTCTACCAAGTCCTGTTGATATTTACCTACTCAGTATTTAGCAAATCTGTCTCCTCTTCGCTATCTCAGCACCTATTTTACCTCTTGCCTTGATAATAAATCCTTCTGTGATCTGGCACCTGCTTACCTCTTCAGCCTCATCTCCCCTTCAGCCTCATCTCCCCTTCAGCCTCATCTCCCCGTTTTTTCCCCAAGCTTACTCCAAGTGTTAGCCCAGGGGCAGAACCAGGTTTTTCCAGCCCTTAGGCTTATGCAATCTGAAAGACTCTCTGAGGAAAATAATACGACGTTGTGATTGAACATTAGTTACAGAGCTTTGGAAGGGGCCTGTGCAATCTTCATTAGCTTCACAGTGACTCTGCCTCTGTCTAGCCAAAGAGAGCAAGCTACACTTCCCTACAACATACCAGAATCCTATACATCACTTTGCCTTTATACAGGCAGTTACTTCTGCCTGAGATGCCCCTCTCTCCATTCCCTTGTCTGTCTGGCAAAACTGTTCGTCCTTCAAGAGTCAGCTCAGGAGGCACATCCTTTGTGAAGGCTTCCCTGACCTCCCTACGTGGAATTGATGGTTCTCGCCTTTGTGTTCTCATTGTAACTTGTCCTTTATCTCTTTGTACCCTGTCCTTTACAGAACATCTTATACTCTATGGAAATTATTTGCTTAAAACCGGTTTTGCCTATGAGTCCCTCAAGGGCAGAGACTAAGCCATTCCTTTTTAGATGGTCAGAGCTCGACAGTACCTGGCGCAAGGTAGGAGCTCAATAAATGTTTGCTGCATGGAATTGAGACCTGACCCATGTATACTAGAAAGACACCCTTCTTTTGGCAAAGTGAGTGGAGTGGAACAGTTGCTGTAGACAGGGACACCAGACAGGGCCTATGCTTGGGAGGTACCTGCTGCTGCCCACACCATTCTGGGAGGACAGGCTTGGGCCCGGTATCTGTGCTGTCTTCAAGATCTCTGTGGTGAGCTCCTCTCTGCGGCCCTCTACCAACTTCCCCACCCTACCCCACCCCACCGCCTTCCTTACCTGTCCTCTTTGTTGATCTGGTCCCCAAAGCCAACTGTGCTAACGATCGTGAGCTTTAGCCTCACGTTGCTCTCTTGGAGGTCATAGGTATTAGACTGGAGCTGGACACCTGGCTGTGTGTGGGTGGCTGGCTCCCCTTCGAACTTGGTGTTGAACAGGGTGTCCATGAGGGTGGACTTGCCCAAACCTGTCTCTCCTGAAAAGCAAAAGGATAAATTATGGTCTGTTCACATAGTGACTATTCAGCCCTTACACATCATGTTTCATATACACATTTGTTGACATGGGAAAATGAACATGATAAAACATAAAGCAAAAAGCAGAAGCAGATGAACTATATGATGTCAGTTAAATGAAAAAGACTGAAAGGAACTATACAGACGGATCAGTAGTAGTCATCTCAGATAGTAGAATTGAGGTAATTTTCATTTTATTCTTCCAACTTTTTTCTGTCATTTGGAAATTTTACCTTGAGTATACATTGTTTTTTTTTTTTTTGGTTTTTTTTTTTTTTTTTTTGAGACAGAGTCTTGCTCTGTCACCCAGGTTAGAGTGCAGTGGCATGATCTCGGCTCACTGCAACCTCCATCTCCCGGGTTCAAGCGATTCTCCTACCTCAGCCTCCCGAGTAGCTGGGATTACAGGCACCCGCCACCGTGCCCAGCTAATTTTTGTATTTTTAGTAGAGATGGGGTTTCACCATCTTGGCCAGGCTGGTCTCAAACTCCTGACCTCGTGATCCACCCGCCTCGGCCTCCCAAAGTGCTGGGATTATAGGCGTTAGCCACCGCACCTGGCCAAGTATACGTTGCTTTTATAGTCAGAAAAAGAAAATTATGTTATAGGCAGCAATGGAGAGATATAGCTATGCCTAGAAAAAAAAGACTGGGAGGAAATACAATATACTCTTACCAATGGCTGTCTCTGAGTGGTGATCTTATGTGTGGTTTTCATCTCTTTCTTTATGCTTTTCTATATTTCCCAAGTTTTCTAAGTGGAATATGTATAGTTTTTGTCATAAAAATTAGAGGACTATTTTAAATTTTTTTAAAAAATGACAGCAGTGGCCAGGCGTGGTGGCTCACACCTGTAATCCTAGCACTTTGGGAGGCTGAAGCAGGCAGATCACTTGAGGTCAGGCATTCAAGACCAGCCTGGCCAACATTGTGAAGCCCTGTCTCTACCAAAAAATATATATATACATACACAATTTAGCCAGGTATGGTGGCAGGCGCCTGTAATCCCAGCTACGGAAAGGCTGAGGCAGGAGAATTACTTGAACCAGGGGAGGCAGAGGTTGCAGTGAGCTGAGATCGTGCCACTGCACTCCACCCTGGGCAAGAGAGTAAGACTCCATCTCAAAAAAAAAAAAAAAAAAAAGACATCAGTCCCTTGTCAAACAAATATCCTTTCATCCCAGTCCCCACCTCTCCTCCCTGCCAGGCCTAAACAGCCCTCTGGGGATGCCCCAGATGTGCCTCCCCACGGTGAAAACTGTGCAGGCTCCTGGCTTATCCTCCCAGCCTGGTTGAACGGTTGAACTTTCAGTGAGACCGTTTTTAACTAAGAGGGGCAGGGGGGGGAGACCCAGCAGGCCACAAAAATTCTTCTTCTTCTTCTTTTTTTTTTTTTTTTTTTTTGATACAGCGTCTCGCTCTGTCGCCCAGGCTGGAGAGCAGTGGCGCAATCTCGGCTCACTGCAGCCTCTGCCTCCCGGGTTCAAGTGATTCTCCTGCCTCAGTCTCCCAGGTAGCTGGGATTACAGGTGCCTGCCACCATGCCCGGCTAATTTTTGTATTTTCAGTAGAGATGGGGTTTCACCATGTTGGCTAGGCTGGCCTCAAACTCCTGACCTCTGGTGATCCACCTGCCTCGGCCTCCCGAACCCGAAGTACTGGTATTATAGGCATGAGCCACCGTGCCCGGCCCTTATCCTTAAATTTTAAACAAACTAGCCATTTATTTGTTTAACTACTAGGCTGCGAGATACTAATAAGTCAAACTGTTGGAATTTTAAAAGTCTTGAACTTCACACTAGGGAAACCAGTAGGGGAAAGGCTGTGGCAGACTGGTGAAGGTTTTGGAAGCTTATTCCTGGGAGATCAAGGGATACCAAGCCACTGTCAGGAGCTAACAAGACTTCAGGGAATGGGACATCACAAGAAGTCAGGAGTTGGTGACAAGGGGGCTAAACAGGAATCTGATATGAGGCCACAAACTGGGCTGGGCGCTGCTTATAATCTCTACAGATCCAGGCTGTATTTGACCCCTCAGCCCACCCCAAGTGACTCAGGAATACCAGGAATTAAAGAGTCAGTAGAGAGGGCCAGGCGCGGTGGCTCACGCCTGTAATCCCGGCACTTTGGGAGGCCGAGGTGGGTGGATCACGAGGTCAGGAGATCGAGACCATCCTGGCTAACACGGTGAAACCCCGTCTCTACTAAAAAAATACAAAAATTAGCCAGGCGTGATGGTGGGTGCCTGTAGTCCCAGCTACTTGGGAGGCTGAGGCAGGAGAATGGCGTGAACCCAGGAGGCGGAGCTTGCAGTGAGCTGAGATCGCGCCACTGCACTCCAGCCTGGGCGACAGAGTGAGACTCCATCTCAAAAAAAAAAAAAAAAAAAAAAGAGTCAGTAGAGAGGCAGGCACTTCGAAGAGAGGATATCATTAATTACTCTGGCCTGCCCTTTGAAGACAAAGACTACTCTCCCATTTATTCCGCTATCATCATCCCTGTTTTTCCCTCTCCTCTCCCCAACCCAGGGGGAATGTGAGCCTCGACTTCTCTTCACAGTCGGGACTGGGTTTGCATTGGGCAAATTGTGGCCTGTCAAACCCCGCCTTGCGACCAAAAGCACACATCTGCAGGGTGGTTCAGGGCTACGGTTAGAGCTACATGATGCAGAACTGAAAATGCTCCATCTCCCCTCCCCACTCTGGGTGTGTCTAGCCTGCTTCTTTTATCCCAAATAATGAGCTATGAATGCAGGAGGTGCCTTTTAAAATATCTGTGTATGATGAGAGTTTTCTGTGTGTGGACAGAGAGAAGGGAGAGAGAGAGAAGAGATAAGAGAGAGGAGGGAGACAGGGAGAGGGAGGGAGAACAAGGAGAACATTCAGTTCAGTCTGGCTACCCGGCCCCCCAGCCCAATTTCATAGCCAGGTCTGACTAACTTGGTAAATTGCCAGAGTGTGGGGAAATGGTTCCTCACACAGATCATGTTTCAAGCCAGGGTCTGCTATATCCATTAGCAGCAAAGACTCTTGAAGAAGAGGCCCCCTTTTTCTTCCCCTAAAGGAACAGGAAGTATTTGGGTCCCAAGAAGAATTTTATGAGGTGGGGCCTTTGCCATGGGAGGTGGCAGACTTGGCCAAGCAGTGGAATGTATCACACCCCGCCTCACCCAAAGTTGGGGTGCACCTTAACTGCAAACGGGGCCAGCACCTTGGAGGTGGGAACACAGTGTGGCTCCCACATCCTAACTCACCTCCCCTCTCGAGGGCACTGAGGTTTGAGCTACAGTTTAGCTCATCTTCCTATGTGCCTGATGAATTTTCCATGTACATCCTTACCCCCAACTCCCTCCCATGGAACAGAAGGGAGCTCATGGAACAGAACCATCCTTACCCCCAACTCCCAAAACCCTTCTGTTGCATGAGCTCCCTGCCGAATGCCCTGTAGCTCCTAGGGAGTGGGGGTCCTGTTTCCCCAGCACCCAGAGTGGGCACCCTGGCTCCCCGATCCTAAGAATTCTCAGAGAGCAGGAGATGGGCCATCTTTCAGTACCCCCGAGAGTGCCTAACCCAAGGTTCACACAGAAGGCCTCAGGGACAGCACCGCAGCGTGAGGGACCCACCCTGTTTGCACAGCTGGAGGAATGGGGGCCGGGCAGGGCAGGACAGGGAGCTGGGAGGAACAGCAGGAGAAATGACCACCCAAATGCCTGCTGGCACAAAAGCGCTGTGGAAATTAGATGCCAAATAATGAACGTCTGGAAGAAAAGAACACCCGGGTGTCTAGGGAATTGAGATAAATGCAATAGTAGAGAGGGCAGAAAATCAAGCGAGCTCATCCTACGGCTATCGAGAGCTCCTGTTCCAGTTTTCCATCAGTGTAGAGCCTGGGGGTCGGGGAGGCTTTCTGTCAATGACTGGCACAGACCCAGCCTGATCCTAGGATGCTGCCCCTCCCACGGCTGCCCTGGGCCCAGTACTGAGTGTGAGTGTGTTGTGAGGGGGAGGCACACGTGACCTAACTGGGATCAGGTCAGCAGATTCCACACCCCTGCAGGAAGGTGGAGACTTGGCAATTCGATTCCAGCAGGAAACCTGAGGAGTCCCGAGGGGTCAATTTCTCACTCCTCCTCCCCCAGCCCTCCCAGGGCTCCTCCAAGTGGATAGTAAGGTTTTTAACGCATGCTCCACCAGCCAAGAGGATTTCATCTCACTTTGCTTAATGTAGATAGTATTCTGGAAACAATAGTTTTAAAAAAAATTAAAACATATATGAGTACTACGAAATATGTTTTTTTCAAACTATGCTCTTGCGGGACGGTGGCTCAGGCCTGTAATCCCAGCACTTTGGGAGGTCGAGGCGGGTAGATCACCTGAGGTCAGGAGTTGGAGACCAGCCTGGCTAACATGGTGAAATCCCATCTCTACTAAAAATACAAAAATTAGCCGCGCATGGTGGCAGGCTCCTGTAATCCCAGCTACTCAGGAGGCTGAGGGTGGAGAATCGTTTGAACCCGGGAGGCGGAGGTTGCAGTGAGCAGAGATCTCACCACCACACTCCAGCCTGGGCGACAGAGCGAGATCCTGTCTAAGAAAGAAAGGAAAGACAGAGAGAGAGAGAGAGAGAGAGAGAGAGAGACAGAGAAAGAAAAAGAAAAGACTTCTAGCCAGGTTATCACTAAGTTACTTTGTGACATGAACTGAGCTCTTTCCCCTCTCTGGGTCCCAGTCTCTTTTTCTATAAAATGAGAGCGTTGGTAATAACAGCTATTGTTTACAGACACTGCTCTAAGTTTTTTACATATATTTTCTTATTTATTCCTCACAGCAAGCCCATGAGGAAGATGTTACTATTTGTCCTCAATTTATAGATGGGTTAACCAAGCCACTTACTAGCTGTGTAAATTTGCACCAGTTCCTCAGCATCTCTGCACCTTACTTTCCTCATCTATAAAATGTGGAGGGGCCGGGCGCAGTGGCTCATGCCTGTAATCCCAGCACTTTGGGAGGTTGAAGCAGGAGGATCAGTTGAGGCCAGGAATTCGAGACCAGCCTGACCAACATAGACCCTGTCTCTGTTTTATTTTTTATTTCCATAGGTTTTTGGGGACAGGTGGTATTTGGTTATATGAGTAAGTTCTTTAGTGGTGATTTGTGAGATTTTGATGCACCCATCTCCTGAGCAGTATACACTGAACCCAATTTGTAGTCTTTTATTCCTCACCCCCTTCCCGCCCTTTCCCCCTGAGTCCCCAAAGTCCATTGTGTTATTCTTATGCCTTTGCATCCTTATAGCTTGGCTCCCACTTATGAGTGAGAACATACAATGTTTGGTTTTCCATTCCTGAGTTACTTCACTTAGCATAATAGGTCTATTTTGAAAACTAGTAATAATAAAATAAAATGTGGAAGAAGTAACTAGTCCAAGGTCACAAACTAGTAAGTGGCAGAGCCAGCATTTGAACCCAGGCAGGCCGACGCTGGAGTCCATGCTTTTAACCAATGTGCTCTAGCGAGACGCATAGGTGTGATATGTTTGTTCATTCAGTCATTCCATGAGTATTTACAAAGACTCTAATAGGAGCCAGGCACAGTTATAGGAGCTGCAGATACAGCAATGAACAAGATAGCCACAATCCCTGTTCTTGTGGACCTAAAGTCTCTTCCAGTTCTGAATGTTGAACCCAGAGAAACGTCTCTGAGTTCAACAGGGAGGTGCCCAAAAGGAAACACTCCAGGAACTCCGGTTGGCTAAGGAAGCCTATGGAAAGGGACAAGGTTATGCCTGGCTCTGTGACCTTGTCCTTTCTCCTTCCTGATCTTGCAGAGGCCTGGCAGGCAGTGGTGTGCTGGAGCCGGCTCGTCCGCTTCCTGCATCTCTTCCCAAGCCCACGTGCAGTGATGTCATGTTGGTAGCTTAACAGCAGCCATGGCAGGAGTAATGACACCAACAAAATCAGCAGATGCTTCAAACCACAACAGTTTTTCTCCTGAGATGGGCTGTGACGTTGACCAGCACACCACTGCTGGCAGCCTGTTTTAGACAAATGAGCAGCTGCCTTTCCCAGATATGAAGGGATGAAACAATTGATCCTTGGCCTTGATAGAATGCTAGCTGCCCTTTCCCTCCTCCTGCAGCAAGCCTCAATCCTGCTTCTCTTGTGTGACTGTTTTTTTCCATGTTCAACAGAGCCCAATTGAGCCTGGAATCCTGAGCAGCTTCAAAGTAAATATTATCATTATGACCCTTTGTGCTCTTCACAGCCATGACTGCTACTGTAGCATTTAGATGGATGAGTCTCTTTGGGGCTTGTTCCCAGGAGTACAAAGCAACGGGCCCCAGAATATTTGTACTGTTGGCTCTGGTGGTTCCTCTGAGGCATTCTGTACTGCATCTAGGATCAGGGGATCCTTGAAATTTCCAAAGCTAAGGGACTAGTATATGTGTTTTTATGGGGAGGAAGAGGAACCTCACCTCTTCGGTAATTATGGTCAACCCTAGAGAATATATTGGAGAGGAGTCATAATATGTTCACACTCATGTGCCTAGTCCTCTAAAAAGAATAATAGGCCAGGTGTGGTGGCTCATGCCTATAATCCCAGCACTTTGGGAGGTCAAGGTGGGCGGATCACTTGAGGTCAAGAGTTCGAGACCAGCCTGGCCAACATGGTGAGACCCTGTCTCTACTAAAAATACAAAATAAATTAGCTGGGCATGGTGGTGTGCACCTGTGATCCCAAGTACTAGGGAGGCTGAAGCATGAGAATCACTTGAACCTGGGAGATGGAGGTTGCAGTTAGCAGAGATAGTGCCACTCCACTGCAGCCTGGGTGACAGAGTGAGACTCTGTCTCAAAAAAAAAAAAAAAAAAAAAAAAGAAGAAGAAGAATTGCAGGTGCCGTTTATTGGTATCCTTACTATAAATTAGGTTCTGGATTATCAAAAATTCTCGGCCGGACGCAGTGGCTCACACCTATAATACCAGCATTTTGGGAGGCCAAGGCAGGCGGATCACCTGAGGTTGGGAGTTTGAGACCAGCCTGACCAACATGGTGAAACCCCGTCTCTACTAAAAATACAAAATTAGCTGGGTGTGGTGGTGCACGCCCATAATCTCAGCTACTCAGGAGGCTGAGGCAGGCGGATCACCTGAGGTTGGGAGTTTGAGACCAGCCTGACCAACATGGTGAAACCCCGTCTCTACTAAAAATACAAAATTAGCTGGGTGTGGTGGTGCACGCCCATAATCTCAGCTACTCAGGAGGCTGAGGCAGGAGAATTGCTTGAACCCGGGAAGTGGAGGTTGTGGTGCGCCAAGATCGTGCCATCGCACTCCAGCCTGGGTGACAAGAGCAAAACTCCATCTCAAAAAAAAAAAAAATGCTCTCTCTTAGTTGCAACACACATATGTGCACAGATGTACACACATGCACACATGCATGTAGGATACCTTGCTGGATGTAGGCCTATGATCGGCAGCCCAGCACCAAGATAAACAATAGTGTGAAAAAATATCCTAGGTCTCTGTTAATAATTGAAGCTAGTGCTACCATAATTTTACACCACAAATGCCCTATCAAGAAAAAGAAACGTTTGGGTATGGTGGCTCATGCCCATAATTCCAGGACTTTGGGAGGCCAAGTAGGGAGGACTGCTTGAGCCCAGGAGTTAGGGACCAGCCTGGGCAACATAGTGAGACCTCATCTCTACACAATAAGTTTTTTTTTTTTTTTTTTTTTGAGACGGAGTCTCACTCTGTCACCCAGGCTGGAGTGCAGTGGCGTGACCTCCGCTCACTGTAAGCTCCGCCTCCCGGGTTCACGCCATTCTCCTGCCTCAGCCTCCTGAGTAGCTGGGACTACAGGCGCCCGCCACCACGCCTGGCTAACTTTTTTGTATTTTTAGTAGAGATGGGGTTTCACCGTGTTAGCCAGGATGGTCTCGATCTCCTGACCTCATGATCTGCCCACCTCGGCCTCCCAAAGTGCTGGGATTACAGGCGTGAGCCACCGCGCCTGGCCCTCTACACAATAATTTTAATTAAAAAAAAATTAGCCAGGCATGGTGGCATGTGCCTGTAGTCCCAGCTACTCAGGAGGCTGAGGTGGGAGGATTGCTTGAGCCTGGGAGGTTGAGGCTGCAGTAAGCTGTGATCACGCCACAGCACTCCAGCCTGGGCAATAGAACAAGACTGTGTCTCAAAAGAAAAGAAAAGAAAATACTTTGGGGAAATATATTCTATGCCCAAACAGCATCTTGTTATAACAGTCATTAAGGGAGTAAATGTACACAGGCAGTAGGCATGAACTATCATCACAAAAAGCTCTGCAAGATAAAAGATCACCTTCAGCAGCTAAGCTGTGGACCCTTTGCGAAGTCAGTGACTGGATCCAGCCTCATGGCTGGGCTGACATTGCAGCTTCAGAGCTACTCTAAGCTACTTATGACCTTGGCCCAAATTGTGGGTTCTCTGAGCAAGGACAGGGTGGTGAGCACAGCAAGAGGGCAGGATGCGTGCATTGCAGGGTTTTTTGGAACAGGGATGAAATTAACCCAGTCGGGGCTGGCCTATCCAATGGTTGCACCTGTGAGTCTAAGACAGGAGCTACAGAGGCAGCCATTTCCTGAAACTTGACAAGTGGGGAGCAAAAGAGAGTCTGTGACTCTTGAGGATGAGAGCATCTCCTTCCTACTCCTCCCCTCTTGGAGGGTCTGTGCTGGGTACTTGAGCAATTCCATCCCAGCAGGTGCAAGTGGAAGCATTTATAGCTGTACAATGTCTAGGTGGAAACTAGAGGATGGGGGATTACTATTTCTCCCATCCACTTTGCCTTGAGCTTGGCTGCCTCTGGGCCCTAGGGGAGCCTGTGCTCCACATATCAAATTACCCTACACTTCCACCCTCAGAGATCCATTTCAATTCACATGGCCTCCCTCCTAAAGCTTTACTAGCCCACCCAATCGCACTGGTTGAAAGGTTGCTTAAGGTGGATCTGTCATTTCTCTTCTCATCTCAACTTCAGTACAGGTCATATGGAGTTCTGGGAAGAATGCCAAGGGACTCTGATATGTTTGTGCTTAAATATTGTGGTAATCAAATATTATGTGAAATAAGTTGGCCATCAGCCAAAGATTGGAGCTCTTGTTAGTTAAACAGAGATTTGGCAGTGCTAACATTGGATGTGATAGTCTTTGCACTTGATGTCGATTACTGTGACTTCTAGTTATTTTACATTTTTCTCCAAATAGCACCTAATCATAACCATCAGTTAGACTTTCAGCATTTGAAGAATTAACAGCCTAGATCTGGACTCTAAGGCCCTCGATGTGTAATTCTGTGAAGCACATATTTTCTTTTTTTTAATGTACTGTTTTATTCACTAATGCCTCCAGGTATATTTCTCTCCCTATGAACAAGGACATGCATAGTAGAAGTCACATCTTAAAAATAAGTTTGAGTATAAATCTGTGGATTGAAACTGAAGCACATATTTTCATCTGATAGGTTCCAAAGTTGATGTGGGCCAGGCATAGTGGCTAATGCCTGTAATCTCAGCACTTTGGTAGGCTGAGGCAAGTGGATCGCTTGAGCTTAGGAGTTCAAGAACAGCCTGGGCAACACAGTGAGACCTCACCTCATCTCTACGAAAAAAATGAGCCCGGTCGCATGCCTGTAATCCCAGCTACTTTGGAGGCTGAGGTGGGAGGAATGCTTGAGCCTGGGAGGTTGAGGCTGCAGTGAGCCTCTGCACTCCAGCCTGGGTGACACAGGGACACTTTGTCTCAAACAACAACGACAACAAAACCAAAGTTGGTGTGTGGGAGTGAGCCATTTAGCTAGGGAGTGAGCCTAGCTTGTGGGAACAACTGCCCGTCATCTGTTGTTCTCTACTTGTCCTTGAATGTGTAGCAATTCTCTTACAAAAAGTGACCTGGAAAAGAATGCTGGGGATAGAGGAAAAAAAATGATAAAGAGCCCAAGAAAATGAATGACCTTAGTGAGAAAACAGAATTTCTAGGCTGGGCGCGGTGGCTCATGCCTGTAATCCCAGAAGTTTGGGAGGCCGAGGTGGGCGGATCACTTGAGGTCAGGAATTGAAACTCCGTCTCTACTAAAAATACAGAAATTAGCTGGGTGTGGTGGCGTGCACCTATAGTCCCAGCTACTCAGGAGGCTGAGGCAGGAGAATCGCTCGAACCCGGAAGGTGGAGGTTGCAGTGAGCTGATATCACGCCACTGCACTCCAGTCTGGGTGACAGCACAAGACTCTGTCTCAAAAAAAAAAAAAAAAAAAAAAAAAAAAAAGAAAGAAAGAAAAGAAAAGAAAGAAAAAACAGAATTTCTGAATACATTAAAGTGTAAAATATCCAATTTAGTAGTAGTTCAGATCTACTACATGAACAAGTTCCCCATACACTCTATACAAAAATAAAAGGCAATTAGCAAAAGTGTTTGAGTGTTTCAGCCAGTACAAAAACAGACTTTATTCTGGTATTTATATAATCATTAAGGTTCAGAAGGTCACTGAAAATATGCAGGTATGCTTTCCCATGTTACAGGGTGAAAATTATATGCTATGATCATGTTTGCAAATTTGAGATATTTAAGATCTAAGAAGATTTTTTTTTTTTTTTGAGACAGAGTCTTACTCTGTCGTCCAGGCTGGAGTGCAGTGGCGCGATCTCAGCTCACCGGAAGCTCTGCCTCCCAGGTTCACGCCATTCTCCTGCCTCAGCCTCCCAAGTAGCTGGGACTACAGGCACCCGCCACCATGCCCGGCTAATTTTGTTTTTGTATTTTTAGTAGAGACGGGGTTTCACCGTGTTAGCCAGGATGGTCTCGATCTTCTGACCTCGTGATCCACCGGCCTCGGCCTCCCAAAGTGCTGGGATTACAGGCGTGAGCCACCGTGCCCGGCCGAAGATATTCTTGAAGAAGGAACCGTTATCCCTCATATTTGTTGGATTGGTGCTCAGTGGTTTCCAAAGTGCTTTCATGTGCTCAAGAGATATTGCTGGCAGCAGTTAGAGAAGCAGGGGGAGGAACAAGGGGTCAACCAGGCCTGAGTCCTCATTATGGTGCCACTTCTTCTGTGTTGCCTCAGGTAAGTCCCTTATCCTCCCCAAGACTCTGTGTCTCCACCTGTTTCATGAGGATACAAATGCTACTTGCTCTGCTCACTTCGCAGAGTCCTGGTAATGTCCAAAAGAGCTAAAGTGAGAAAGTGAAAAGTATAATGAATGGTTCCTGTGGCATTCACCCATTCATTCATTTCACAGATATTACCGCACTCTACTTGTGCTGTGATTAGCAAATAGAGGGGGCTACGATGCAGCTCCCACTGTTGAGATTAAATGTCTAGGTAGAGGCCGGGCACAGTGGCTCACACCTGTAATCCTAGCACTTTGGGAGGCCAAGATGGGTGGATTGCTTGAGCTCAGGAGTTCAAGACCAGCCTGGGCAACATAGTGAGACCCCATCTCAAAAAAAAAAAAGTCTAGGTAGAGAGATAGGTAAAGGGAATAAAAGAATGTTGCATACAGCTGTGTGGTGCCTGCACCCGAGCTCAAACTAAACCAAGCACAGCAAAACTACAGAGGAAACAGACCCAACCCACTGCCCACAGCTGGTGGGCAGGCGTTTTTTGTCAGCTATCCCCTCCCTCCCAATTCTGCCCTGGATCCTGTCTTCTGTAGTCAAAATGAACTCTATAGCCATACTGAGCCAGCCAGCTCCCTTACAGAATTTCCACTGGGTCTCACATAGCTCAGTTTCCCCCCAAGATATGGCCCTATACTCTGATCTGGCCAGGGGAAAAAAGTAATTACAGCCAGCTGCTTACAAAAAACAGGCAGAGAGATAAAAGAAGAGGGGAGAGACACTCTCGCAACTAAATCAGAATGACACACTATTTAACCTAATTACCTGCAAAGCCGTATCCAGCCATTAAGGATCCATATTCTGTAATAGAATTTCCTGCTATGGAAATACTCACCCACGCACAGGATGTTGAAGCAGAAGCCCTGGCTGACGGACTTATTCACCAGCTGGTCAGGCAAGCTGTCAAACCCCACATGTCCAGACAGGGGGACAGTTCGGCAACCTTCACCCTAATTTGGAAGGAGTGAGGGAGAAAATGAAAATGTGCTTAAAAGCAGTCTGGGTCTCGCTTCTCCATCCAAATGTTCGCTGTGCAAGGAAGTCACACCCGCCCAGGCCCAGTGTGTCATCTCTTCCCTCAGCTACTCCCTGCTCCAAAGCAAAATGGCCCGTCAGCTTGGAAATCACAGATTCTTGGAGACAGGCATCCTCTAGGCTCAATAGTGAATGTCGCCACAGCTCCAGAGAAAATTACAGAGGAGCTTATTAGGGGCAGGAGAGTGGAGTCAGGGGAGGAGAATGCTGGCACCGAGGTTCACAGACTCGGGTTAAATCTCCACTCAGTCATTTACAAGCTGAGTAACTTGCTGAGACTGTTTCCTTCCACATCTGCCATCTGAGATAATATGGCATATCTTAGAGGTGACTGGGAGCCTCAGAAGCGCTAATACATGTAACGAGCTTAGTATATGCAGAGGTATTCAGTAAGTATTACGAAAAGGGTTTAAAAAGCAATTATTGGGCCGGGTTCAGTGGCTCACACCTGTAATCCCAGCACTTTGGGAGGCCAAGGCGGGGGGATCACTTGAGGTCAGGAGTTCAACACCAGCCTGGCCAACGTGGCGAAACCCTGTCTCTACCAAAAAAACAAAAATTAGCCAGGCATGGTGGTGGGTGCCTATAATCCCAGCTACTTGGGAGACTGAGGCAGGAGAATTGCTTGAACCCGGGAGGTGTAGGCTGCAGTGAGCCGAGATCACGCCACTGCACTACAGCCTGGGCAATAAGAGCGAAACTCTGTCTCAAAAAAAAAAAAAAAATCAATTATTGGCTGGTGAAATGTCTCCCACCTGTAATCCCAACACTTTGGGAGGCCAAGGTGGGTGGATCACTTGAGGCCAAGAGTTTGAGACCAGCCTGGGCAACACAGTGAGACAACATCTCTACAAAAAATCAAAAATTAGCTGGGCATGGTGGCATGTGCCTGTGTAGTCCCAGCTACTTGGGAGGCTGAGGCGGGAGGATTGCTTGTGTCCAGGAGGTAGAGGCTGCAGTGCGCTATGATGGCACCACTGCACTCCCGCCCAGGTGAGAGAGCAAGATCCTGTCTTAAAAAAAAAGCAATTGTTCCTCTCTCTCTAGGGCATTTTGAGGACCTACAAAGGCAGTGTAGTGTAGAGGTTAAGAGCAGAGGCTTTGAAATCTGGCAGGTGTTAGTTATAGCCCCATCTCCACCATCTCCTGGCTGTGTCACCCTCAGACAAGTTACATAAACTTCTTAAGTTTTCCCCATCCATAAAATCGGAAACTATTGAGTAGGAGTGTGAGGATTATACAGGATCATGCTCCTCAAGCCCTTAGCGTAGTGCCTAGCATGTGGTGAGCATTCAATCAGCAGTAGCTGCTGTTGTTATTCACTGTGGGGTTATCCTTACACCCCCAGCCTGAACGGTACTGCATGGAACACTGTGGCTCCCTATGGCTACAAGAAGCTGCCTCCGTGCTTCCTCTGGGTCCCTTGACTCCCTAAGGGTCAGCCAAGCCACTCCCAGCCCTGGAAAGCAGAGGGCCTTTGCTTCGCCTTCAAGGCCCAAAGCTGCTTATAGTTAATGATTTTACAAAACAGGAGGAGACTCAAACTGGAACAGGATTCCAAGGAGCCAGGGGGAAGCATAAAAGGGGCCTGCGTGGAGCGTGGACTCAAGAAATGTGCCAACTACCAACCAACGGCCACAGGGGAGGGGAGGGGAGGGGACAGGGGAGAAGGGAGCTTGAGACAGCTGAGCTAGACAAGAAGGGAGTACTATGTAAGGAGTCAGTTTCTGTTGGGTGGGGCTGCACCAAGCTTTCCATAACTAGAAAGATGCCAAGAGCAGTCCAAGAAGGGCACGGTTAGTGCCAGGAGGCCCAGCCCAGCATCACAGGCTGCACTAAGCAGGCAGCTCTTCTGTTGGGCTGGACCAGCTTTTAGACTAGGTCCATAATAAGGGCACATTTTCACACTGAAAGGGGTGGGCTGTGAGGGTGGTGGAGCCTCTCAGCAGCCAACTTTGTCAGAACCGGCTCCCAGATAGCCCCTTCACACAGCTTTAGATCTCACTCCCATCGGTGTCACTAGATCCTGTGAGGGCAAGCGACAGGGCTAGTGCCGGTGAATGCCATGTGGCAAGTTCATTACCCTCACACATCTCACCCCACACACTTCCAGTGGAGAACTCTTAACAGACAACCATATGCCATCATTCAGTGAGAGTTGGCGTATTCTCTGCCCCAGGGGGTCCCCTGAAGACACCTGAGGCTGGGTGCAGTGGCTCGCACCTGCAATCGCAGCACTTGGGGAGGCCGAAGTGGGCGGATCTCTTGAGCCCAGGAGTTTGAGACCAGACTGAGCAACATGGCAAAACCCCATCTCAACAACAAGAAAAATACAAAAATGAGCCGGGCATGGTGTCGTGAGCCTGTGGTCTCAGCTACTCAGCAGGCTGAGGTGGGAAGATCACCTGAGCCCAGGAGGTCGAGGCTGCAGTGAGCCATGATCTCGCCATTGCACTCCAGCCTGGGTAACAGAGCAAGACACTGTCTCGGTCGGGCGCGGTGGCTCATGCCTGTAATCTCAGCACTTTGGGAGTCCGAGGCGGGCGGATCACGAGGTCAGGAGATGGAGACCATCCTGGCTAACACGGTGAAACCCCGTCTCTACTAAAAATACAAAAAATTAGCCGGGCGTGGTGGCGGGCGCCTGTAGTCCCAGCTACTCCGGAGGCTGAGGCAGGAGAATGGCGTGAACCTGGGAGGCTGAGCTTGCAGTGAGCCGAGATCGCGCCACTGCACCCAGCCTGGGTGACAGAGCGAGACTCCGTCTCAAAAAAAAAAAAATAATAAAGACAGCTGAGCCTCATGAGTGGTTCACATCACTCAAGGCTTTGTTCTACGTTCACCCCTTTCTGCTTCTCCTTCTCATTTCCCCTTCTCTTTATTAAAGCAAACAAAGTAAGATGCAAGATTCCCACTGCTAGTTCTTGGTCCGCAACGCTGCAGGGGAGTCAGGGACATGAGAACTGATATGCTTTCTTTACGGAGCCTCCGATGTAGCAGGCATCGGAAATTGAGGTGGACTCAGAGTTGAGGTTTCCTGAGCCATTCGTTATCACCCCTGGCTGCCTCTTCCGGCCTCCAACAAATTCAGCACCATGAAGCTTCAAGTGCTCCAAAGTCAAAAGGAGAGGAAATGAATTTTCAAACTGAAGACAGTGCTGTAAAGAGCCCTAAACGGCAGAAGAAAAAATTTTCTTTTCTTTCCTTTTTTTTTTTTTTTTTTTTTTTTTTTGATAAGGAGTCTCTCCCTGTCTCCCAGGCTAGAGTGCAGTGGCGCGATCTCAGCTCACTGCAACTTCCGCCTCCCAGGTTCAAGCGATTCTCCTGCCTCTGCCTCCCGAGTAGCTGGGTGCCCACCACCGCACCCGGCTAATTTTTTGTATATTTTAGTAGAGATGGGGTTTTGCCATGTTGGCCAGGCTGGTCTTGAACTACTGACCTCAGGTGATCCACCCGCCTTGGCCTCCCAAAGTGCTGGGATTACAGGCATGAGCCACCATGCCTGGCCCAAAAGAAATAATTTTTTAAGCCCTAAGAAGCAGAAGTATGGACTTCATTTCCTAAGCAATGGGATTTGGGGGATTTTGAGTGATTTGAGCGGGGAGGGCCATGATACAGGGAGTGTTTTTAAAAGACCACTCCAGCTGCAGGGTGTTTGCTTGATTGGATGGACAGAGAGACTAGGAGCAGGAAGACATAGGAGGAGATGATTCCAATAATGTTGAGCCAGCAGAGTGACATCCAGGCACTGTGACAATAAATGCTGGTTGGTGTGAACTGACCTGACTTGGGACTCAAAGAGAAGGAACAAATTTGAGAGATGTCTTAAGAAGGGATGAGCCTCTGCCGGGAGCAGTGGCTCACGCCTGTAATCCCAGCACTTTGGGACGCTGAGGCAGGCGGATCACGAGGTCAGGAGTTCAAAACCAGCCTGGCCAACATGGTGAAACCCCATCTCTACTAAAAATACAAAAATTAGCCGGGCGTGGTGGCGGGAGCCTGTAATCCCAGCCACTCAGGAGGCTGAGAGGCAGGAGAATCACTTGAACCCAGGAGGCGGAGTTTGCAGTGAGCCGAGATTGCGCCACTGCACTCCAGCCAGCCTGGGGGACAGAGAGAGACTCCGTCTCAAAAATAAATACATTAATTAATTAAAAAAGAAGGGATGAGCCTCAAGGAGTGATTGGGCAGAGGGAACAGCACCATGGAGACACACAGGAAAGCCAGGAAAAGATGCCTGTTTAATGGGGATGATGAGGAGACTGATTTTAAATTAGCTGTTACTAAAAAAATTACATTTATCAGATTTTTTATTTTGTGGAAGTAATCAATGTTCACTGTAGAAATTTTAGAACATACAGATAATAATAAAGAAGAAAATCAAAATCAACCATAATATCACTCTCCAGAGATAAACACTGTTAATTTTATTTATTTATTTATTTATTAGAGATGGAGTTTCTCTCTTGTTGTCCAGGCTGGAGTGCAGTGGCACAATCTCGGCCCATGGGTTCAAGCGATTCTCCTGCCTCAGCTTCCGGAGTAGCTGGGACTACAGGTGTGCACCACCACGCCCAGGTAATTTTTGTATTTTTAGTAGAGACGGGGTTTCACCTTGTTGGCCAGGCTGGTCTTGAACTCCTGACCTCAAATGATCCGGCCACCTCGGCCTCCCAAAGTGCTGGGATTACAGGAGTGAGCCACCATGCCCAGCCACTGGTGACTTTTAGAATCGTTATTTCTTTTGTATCTGTTACCCAGTGTCCAATACACCTAAATTAACTGAGGAGTTTGGGAAAGAAGGGACATAGAACCTGGTCAATGTGTTTTTCTTGCTAACTGGGATTTAAGCAGCAAACTT
Source organism: Pan paniscus (assembly GCF_029289425.2). Taxonomy (NCBI): domain Eukaryota; kingdom Metazoa; phylum Chordata; class Mammalia; order Primates; family Hominidae; genus Pan; species Pan paniscus. Next base: position 119,062,479 of record NC_073272.2, read on the forward strand.
TTTGTCTCAATCCCTGTAGCTAAGAAAGCTTCAAAAATGTATTTGTGGCCAGGCACGATGGCTCACGCCTGTAATCCCAGCACTTTGGGAGGCCGAGGCGGGTGGATCATGAGGTCAGGAGTTTAAGACCAGCCTTGCCAACATGGTGAAACCCCGTCTCTACTAAAAATACAAAAATTGGCTGGGCGCGGTGGCAGATGCCTGTAGCCCCAGCCACTCGGGAGGCTGAGTTAGGAGAATCACCTGAACCCGGGAGGCAGAGGTTGCATTGAGCCGAGATCACGCCACTGCACTCCAGGCTGGGCGACAGAGTAAGACTCTGTCTCAAAAAAAAAAAAAAATGTATTTGTATAGTTCCTACTTTAGGAAATCCTGTCTGGCAAACACTATGCACCCTTGCTTTGATGAATCTTATAAGATGTCAAGGTCATCATTATGAGTATCAGTCCGCATTGTTCAGAGTTAAATACGCAAAGGTAGGAAGGACAGAAGGACACAACATTGAACTGAATGTACACTGACCCCAGCACAGCCCCTGGAAGTTTCTCCCCTCCTCTCTCACTAAATCTCTGATATCTTATCTCTTTCCTCTTTCTCCTTAAGGTGGCCTGATTAATTGAGGGCCTGATTACTTTGATTGCAGTTAATTGAATGTTCCTTGACTACAATGTGCACGAGAGGAGATGGAACCGGCAACTTGGCCCAGCATGTCTGACACTAAATCTCAAGTTTTCATCTTTAGTAGCAGGTGGTGCCATATTACCATACTGAAGGCCTGAACTGAGATGCTGGAATGGCCAAAGTCACCATTTTAAATTGCACTTCTCTCATAACCCTGCAACCTCCTCTCAGAATCTGTACAAAGATCTATTACAAGGAAATTTATTACAGCACAGTTTATAATGCTGAAAAAAAAAACCCAACCTAAATGTCCAACAATAGGAAAATATTTAACCAAATTATGGTACACGCATATTCTGGAATATTCTACATCCATTAAGAAGCATGTGGGTAGTTCTGTATGTACTGATGTGAGTATCTCCAAGACATATTATAAAACAGAAAACAGAAGTTATAGGGCGACTGTAATAAAATAGAAGAAAATGGAAGTTATTACATGACTGTAATCCCAGCATTTTGGGAGGTCGAGGCAGGTGGCTCGCTTGAGCCCAGGAGTTTGAGACCAGCCTGGGCAACACAGCAGAATCCCGTCTCTACAAAAAATACAAAAATTAGCCAAGTGTGTTAGCACACACCTGTAGTCCCAGCTACCCAGGAGGCTGATGTGGGAGGATTGCTTGAGCCCGGTAGGTCGAGGATGTAGTGGGCCAAGATTGTGCCACTGCACTCCAGCCTGGGCAACAGTGAGACCCTGTCTCAAAAAAAAGAAAGAAAGAAAAAAAGAAAATAGAAGTTGTAAACTATAAGCACAATATGAGCCCATATATGCCCCAGAAGCCCTGTAGATGTGTATTTGCACGTAAATGTATGTGGATGCATAGAAAGAAGACTGAAAATACAGCCACCAAACCCACAATCGTGGCTACCTCAGGGGAGGGGGATGGAAATAGGGGCTCAGTCAAGGGAGTAGTCGGTATGCTTCCCTATTGTTTGACTCTTTTATAGCACGAATGTATTCGCATGTTACCCATGTAATTTTAAAACATTTTTAATATAAGAAAGAAGAGTTCTCACTCAGCTTTGCAGCAGGGGTAATTAGGATGCAGAGAGTCTGAGAGGAGCTAAAAGGAAGGCAAAATGAAAGAGTGCTCCTGAGAACTGGGAGAGCGCCCCGCTCCCCTCCCCAATTACATTTCCTGTTTTCTCCTCATCTGCAGTCACCTGTGGTTTTTAAATACGTTATACCACATTTCATATCGCAGGCAGAAACACCGCTCTCTTTCTCTTCCGCCTCCTCTCCTGAGGACACACCAATTTCGTTTTTTAATTGAATATTCGTAAGGTTCATATTATCAAGAACAAGTTATGGTGGTTCCAGCTGCGCATCTTTCTCTCATTGCTGTTACTGAAAATAAAGAGTCCCTTAAGCACCCGAGTAGGTCACCTCTGTCCCCCACTCCCCTTGGCCCCTCTTCCAACCTCTGTGATAGTAAGCAAGCCGTATTTGAGGCCTCTGGGAACTGAGGGTGCATCTGTGTCAATGGAGAATTTCCCGCCTCTGTTTCAAACCAGGGTGGCTAAATTAGTAGCTGTCATTCTAAAGAATAAAAGCAAAAAGTTTGAAACTCATTGCTGATGACTAGGCTGTCCCTAAACTTTCTCCTCTGGCCATTCCCATCCAAATACTAGGAAAGCGGCCAGGTGCGGTGGCTCATGCCTGTAATCCCAGCACTTTGGGAGGCCAAGGCGGGCAGATTACTTGGGGCCAGGAGTTCGAAACCAGCCTGGCCAACACTGGGAAAACCCGTCTCTACTGAAAATACAAAAATTAGCCAGGCTTTGTGGCTCATGCCTGTAGTCCCAGCCAGTTGGGAGGCTGAGGCAGGAGAATCGCTTGAACGCGGGAGGCGGAGGTTGCAATGAGCTGAGATCGCACAACTGCACTCCAGTCTGGGCAACAGAGGGAGACTCTGTCTCAAAACAAACAAACAAACAACAACAACAAAAATGCTAGGAAAGAAAAGAAACACTGAAACCGGACTCTCTTCAGTCACCTACTGGTGGGCCCAAGCTCTCACACCTCCCTTTTCTCCATTTCCACTCTCAGCCCTGAACACTGATGTCTGAAAGACCGTGCAAATCTCCAAGACTATGAATCATCGGTTCAGTGATACATGATGGAATATTAAGCAGCTGAGAAAAATGTTTTCTAAGAATATTTAATGACAAAAGGAAATGCTCACCAAAGGCAAACAACAACAGGAAAACCAACCTGTATACACAGGGTCATCCCAATGATGGGGGAAAATACACATTTTTTAAAAGATTAGAAGAACACATGCCAAAATAATGTCAGTGATTTCTTTTGGGTAGAGAGGTTGTAGGTGATGTTGCTTTTCTGGGTTTTCCAAATGTTCTACAATAGGCATATTTTACTTTTATAAATGGGGAAAATGTTACTTTTTAAAAAAAGATTCTATGATGATACTTTCCTGGGTACGAAAGTGGCCTCAGGTATTTTAGAAAAATATTGAACTACAACCAAAAAGGTGCCTGACAATTTGGGTCATCAGAGCATTTAGCTTTCAGGCAGTTTTATTGTATATAAAACATTTATTTTACCAGCAATACAATAAAACCCTATTAGTCTCCTTATTATAACTTCTTTTTTTTTTTTTTTTTTTTGAGACAGTGTCTCACTCTGTCAACCAGGCTGGAGTGCAGTGGCGCGATCTCGGCTCACTGCAACCTCTCCCTCCTGGTTTCAAGCAATTCTCCTGCCTCAGCTTCCTGAGTAGCTGGGATTACAGGTGTGTACCACCACACCCAGCTAATTTTTGTATTTTTAGTTTAGTATAGATGGGGTTTCACCATGTTGGCCAGGCTGGTCTAGAACTCCTGACTTCAGGTGATCCACCCGCCTCGGCCTCCCAAAGTTCTGGGATTATAGGCGTGAGCCACTGTGCCCAGCCCCCTTATTATAACTTATTATTACATATTATATATATAACTTATTGTCATACAGTATAATTTCTTATTATAATGATTCATGTGAACCAGAAGTCAAATCATATATCCTGAAACATGTAGCAAAAAGTCTTGATGAAACAATCAGGTAGCTGATAGCTTCCCCTGCTGCCTCCAATGCTGCCAAGGATGCCGCTGTATTATGTCATAAGAACCACAAAAGCACTGATAAGTTCCCAGAGGTTTTTTTTTTTTTTTTTTTCTGAGATGGAGTCTCACTCTGTCTCTCTCAGGCTGGAGTGCAGTGGCACGATCTCAGCTCATTGCAACCTCCGTCTCCAGGGTTCAAGTGATTCTCCTACCTCAGCCTCCCGAGTAGCTGGGATTACAGGCGCCCACCCCAACATCCAGCTAATGTTTGTATTTTTAGAAGAGACGGGGTTTTGCCATATTGGCCAGGCTGGTCTCGAACTCCTAACCTCAGGTGATCCGCCCGCCTCAGCCTCCTAAAGTGCTGGGATTACAGGTGTGAGCCCCCGCACACAGCCAAGTTCCCACAGGTTTTAAAAACAATTCTCAAATGCATCCAACACATCAAATATCAGAATGTCCCTCATGCTAATTAAGCCAGGCTAAGAGGAAACTGAGTAGTAGCAATGCCCTATCCTGGGAAAGAGAAATGTGGGGGCTGTTCTAAGGAGAAATAAGGCCTGCAAAAGCTGGCAGCACCCCCAAGGGGCCTCAGAAATGCCCTTCAGTTGGGGAGCAGTTGTGCTGAAGAAGCACAAGACAGACTATCCTTACCAGACAGAGCAGGAGGCCCATTTTTGGCAAATCCAATAGATGAAACTGATTTTAATACACAAGATAAATTCCAGAGTGGCTTTTCATTCTATAAAAGGATTCACAGCAGGATTCCATTAAGTAGCCAGCTCTTCTACTGCATTGAAAGCAGGATTCAATAGACAAACATTCAGCTGTCATGTACCTTTATAGGAAGACAATAGCTATCTACACCTACATGGACAGGCAATATCTGAAGGGTTGTTTCTGTTCCACTTACCGAGAGCCTGCTGAGCTAAAAGCATAGATCGACCTTCCCTACAACTCTCTCCCCACCCAGCTCAAGGGGTCAAAGCAGGGAAGGGGTGGGGTTCAATTCTGCCACCTCATTCGGAAGCAGACGCAGGCAAGGACCTAAAAGAAATGAGGCTGGAGAAAAAGGAAACATAAGCACCATACAATGTTAGAGCTGGAAACGCCCTTAAAGATCACCTAATCCAGCCCTTTCGTTTCACAAAAGGGGAAACAGAGACTCACAGAGAGGAAGTGACTTGGCTCACGTCACAGACTGATTTAGTGACAGAGAATAGTGCTAGGATCCAGGCCCCTGTCGAGCCAACGGCCACTCTCAAATGGAAAAGCTGACTCAAGTGGCACATGTGTTTCTTTATACTGGTAAAATTCCGGGACATTGAGCTTCTGGCTTGATGCTGGTCAGGGGCAGAAGGGTCAAGGAACCGAATCTGGAAACCCGTGAGCTCCCCAAGGTGGTTCTGGCCCACAGAAGGCAACTGAAGCAGTCAATGCGGTGGAAGGCACTCATTGTGTGTTCCTGCTCTCTACTCACTTCCCCACTTTTTCCTCCTGTTTCCCTCTCTTTTGACTGCGGCCTAAGTCTCAGCCTGGCCAGCTGCCCAGTTCTGCTGAAGAACCCCAAGACTAACACAAGCTTAAGTCTAGGTCAAATATCCCCACCTCAGGCCAGGGGTGACCCTTGCTCAGGGTGAGTGAAACTTTCCCACAAAAGCCAGCCAGATTCCCTGGAAGCCAGACAATTGAAAGAGAGTTTTCTAGGTGTTCTGGCTATTGTTACCTCCAATCTGCTAAAAAAGAAAAGGTTTACCCACAGGCCTCTGGGTGAATGCCCAACAGGCCTCTGGGTGAATGCCCAACTGCCCTCTGGGGAGCCTGAATTTGCCTCTGCCTCCATCTGGTCTTGTTTAATGGGGATCTGAAAAAACCCAGTTCCTGCCTCAGCGCCAGTGTTCAGAGCTGGGGGCCTCCAATGTGAAAGGAAACCGAACACGACCTCACACCTCATCAGGGCCAGGAAAACAGAGTTCTGCCCCTGTTACTCCAGGGCCTTCATTCCAGGTCAGAGAGGGCCATGGCAGGGGAAACCTGAGCCCTGAGGCCTCTCGCTGAGAAGGCCTGCAGATCTTTTCCCTGGTCACCTTTAAGTGAGTGGAAGGGCCGGCTGAGAGCGCGCTGCATAATTCAGCAGATGGCTGCCTCTAATGAGAAGACACTGAAGAAGAGGATAACATTATTTCTCACCCTCCTGAGCATGTGGCCTCCTTCCTCTGTGCAGGCAGCAGAGAAACCCACGGTTTCAAATCCCAGCAGCAGAAGCCTCCTCCTGCCAAACTGAGGAGGAAGGGTCTGTGTTTCTAATTTATTCTGCACCCCCCCCCTCCAGTTGTTACTTAAAATAATCCATCATTACATGGCTGGTGGCTCCAAGATTTTTATTTAAAGCAATATGGAGAAGAAAAAATAAAAAAGAAAACCCACACAACCCGTGACTGTGCTATATTGGATTTAAGCTGAGAATCTTTTTAATATCAGAGAGTCTCCGAATCACCCTAGTATACTCTTCCCTGGGCCCTATGGGGGTGCTGAGGGAGTGTAGTGAAAAGAGGGGGAAGAGAGGTCATGGCAGGATTTTGATGTCTTAGAAACATCATGAAAAGACAAGTGTTTTTAAACAAGGAATCTGTGTCATCTGGTGGGTGTTTAATCGTATCACCCACTGACCAGCAATAGCACTTCGGACTAAGTAACTTGGTCTCCCTACACCCATTAAATAAAGAGAACAGTAATACTTGTCCAGGAAGCCATTGGGGAAAATGAAATCATACAGATGGAAGCATTTCGAGATCGTTGAAAGAAACATGTTACATATATCCATGGCTTTCCTTCTTTCCTTCTTTTTCCTTCTTTCCTTCTTTCTTTCTTTCATCTGTCTTTTTTTTTTTTTTTTCTTTTTTGAGACGGAGTCTTCCTCTGTCGCCCAGGCTGGAGTGCAGTGGCACAATCTCGGCTCACTGCAAGCTCCGCCTCCCGGGTTCACGCCATTCTCCTGCCTCAGCCTCCAGAGTAGCTGGGACTACAGGCACCCGCCACCACGCCCGGCTAATTTTTTAATTTTTAGTAGAGATGGGGTTTCACCGTGTTAGCCAGAATGGTCTGGATCTCCTAACCCCATGATCTGCCCGCCTCGGCCTCCCAAAGTCCTGGGATTACAGACGTGAGCCACCGCACCTGGCCTCATCTGTCTTGAATGTAGTTTTAATGTACATGCAACTAAAAGCCCTTCTCAATTGTTCATGCTAATATTAAACCATGGCTCTGATCATCCAAAAACCCAGGCAAGTCCAGAAATCAGCCCTACTTAGTTTGGGAATACCTTTTTCCAGAGGACTTATCTTCCTAATTGGCTTTGCTCAGGCTAATGCAATAGGTTTGCTCCCTTATAGCACACAAAGGCAGTGGCCATGCTTGGTAACAAAGCCAGCAATTAATAGAAAATTTACAGCAGAGACTCCACAAAGTAAATGCTATGCACATGACTGCAGATCAAAATCTCATTAGATGATACAGACAAATCACTCTGCTGTAATGTAGTTTTGTATTAAGAACACCGCTAACACTCACATTTCCAGGATTTAGGATGTAAAAAGGAAACAGGGCTTATTCCTGCCTTTCATCTGGAAGCTCTGAGAGGGCAGAGTTCCTGCGTGCCTTGGCCACCACTATATCCTCAGCACCTGGCACGGGGCCTGGCCGATCAGTGCCCAGTGAATATGTGCTGAAGGAATGAATGAAAATAAAAGTGGGTGAATTGGCAAATGAAATGTTCCCAACCCAGTAGCAGATGTGAGATCTCACCCACCTTCACACCTACCCATTTCCTATTTGAAGCCCTCAGGAAGCCCTTCCTGTCACCCTCTGCCTCCATTCATTGCTGAGTTAGGTTCCCTTAGTAATGAAATCTCATGGCAGGCAGTCACTCTCCTGTGTAGCACTTATCACAAAGATAATTAGATAGTGATTTGTGTCTGCCTCCACCAGTTCCTTGAAAGAAGGGACCATGTGCATTTGGGGGACATTGTCATTCTGCCCGCTTTTTATTTTGAAAAATCCCAGGCCGGGCGCTGTGGCTCACACCTGTAATCCCAGGACTTTGAGAGGCCAAGGCGGGCAGATCACGAGGTCAGGAGTTCGAGACCAGCCTGGCCAACGTGGTGAAACCCTGTTTCTACTAAAAATACAAAAATTAGCCGGGCACGGTGGTGCACACCTGTAATCCCAGCTACTCGGGAGGCTGAGGCAGGATAATTGCTTGAACCCAGGAGGCGGAGGTTGCAGTGAGCTGAGATCGCGCCACTGCATTCCAGCCTGGGCGACAGAACAAGACTCCATCTCGGGGAAAAAAAAAAAAAAAGGAAAAGAAGAAAAGAAACATCCCAAACACACAGAGAAGTTAGAAAACAATGTAATGACTGTCCAAAAACCCCTCAAATTTAGAATCAACATTTTTAAATATTTAGGGCCATGTAAACTTTCTTCCGTGTTGTATCACCAATAGAGCTAGGTAATAGGGTTTTGTTTTCTATGTTTGAGGTACGATACTACCTTTAGTGGGTGGTGGTAGGAACGCCTGAAGCAGAGACCTCAAAGGGAATCAAAGGGTAACTGCCACGTGATGATAGCAAAACCAGAGTGCAGCAGCAATCTTTTCCCCACCTGAAGACAGTTGCTCTGAGACAGTTGACCCAGACCAACCCCAGCTAACTTTGTAGGGCAAAGTTAGCCCCTGAAAGTTCACTTGGGAGAATGACCACTACCTAGATTGCCACTAGAGAAAGCTTCATTGTTCACATTGTGGGACTAGTTCAAGCCAGAATCATCCAGATGCTCTTGGTATGGGCCGGCATTTACGGTCTGGATCCCAGAATGCAACATTGAAAGGAACAGCTCATTAAAAGAGCCAGCACATGCAGCTTTTGGGGCTTGCCCTGTGCCTTGGTTACCTTGGACAAGTCATGGAACCTCTCGAAATATCTATTAATAGCAGCCCAAGCCACCTCATAGTCAGGAGGTGAGGTGGGGCATCACAAGGATCTTCTATAGTTCTTTAATTATTTCACAGTGTCCACGATTTGTCATTCCAACTAGACTATAAGCTTAAAAGCCACGAACTTTTTTTTGTTTTGTTTTTTGAGACGGATTCCCGCTCTGTCACCCAGGCTGGAGTGTAGTGGCACGATCTCGGCTCACTGCAAGTGCCGCCTCCCAGGTTCACACCCTCAGCCTCCACAGTAGCTGGGACTACAGGTGCCCGCCACCACGCCTGGCTAATTTTTTGTATTTTTAGTAGAGATGAGATTTAACCATGTTAGCCAGGCTGGTCTCGAACTCCTGACTTTGTGATCCACCCACCTCGGCCTCTTTTTTTTCTTTTTTGAGATGGAGTCTTGCTCTGTTGCCCAGGCTGGAGTGCAGTGGTGCAATCTTGGCTCACTGCAACCTCTGCCTCCAGGGTTCAAGCGATTCTTCTGCCTCAGCCTCCTGAGTAGCTGTGATTACAGGCACGCACCACCACGCCTGGCTAATTTTTGTATTTTTAGTAGATACGGGGTTTCACCATGTTGGCCAGGCTGGTCTCGAACTCCTGACCTCATGATCTGCCCACCTCAGCCTCCCAAAGTGCTGGGATTACAGGCATGAGCCACCAAGCCCAGTCCGATCACGAACGTTTTTTAAAGCCTGCTACCTTTTTTTGTCCAGGTGACAAGGGCTAACCATAGTGCTGGCCACATATCAGTCAATCAAATAAATATGGACACAGTGGAGAAATGGTGTTGTCACACCAAATCGTTTGTGGTGTTCATTCAAATGGGACGGACTTGTATTATGTGCACCAGAATTGAACTTCCAAGTTGGCTGCGTGCAATATAAGCCCTACCCAACAACTTGAAGGCTTGTTTTAGTCACTAAGGATGTTTACCCACAGTGACTCTCAACTGATTCTAGAAAGAACACCCCCCGCCCCCCCCCCCCCCACACACACACTAGGGCACTTACTCGCATGGTACCACGTCTCAGAGCTCATTAAAAAGAATTCCTGGCCGGGAGCAGTGGCTCATGCCTGTAATCCCAACACTCTGGGAGGCTGAGGCAGGTGGATCACAAGGTCAGGAGTTCGAGACCAGCCTGGCCAACATGGTGAAAACCCCCCTCTACTAAAAATATCAAAACTAGCCAGGCGTGGTGGGGGGTGCCTGTAATCCCAGCTACTCGGGAGGCTGAGGCAGGAGAATCGCTTGAACCTGGGAGGCTGAGGTTGCAGTGAGCCGAGATCATGCCACTTGCACTCCAGCCTGGGCAACAGAGCAAGATTCCGTCTCAAAAAAAAAAAAAAAAAAAAAAAAGAATTCCTAAGCTAGCCACACTTAGGTTTATTCTCTAGTCTTCTGTTCCCAAACCCTGAATACATGTTCCTTGGAGGAAACAAGCAGCAACCAGATGTCCAAGGTCTCCTGAGTTAACTCCGTCTTCCCTGGTGAATTACAACTTATTGCAGACACAAAGGAGAACAGAGAGACAAATGACACATAAACAGGAGCTTCACTGGCTGGGGGAGGGGGGCATGGAGAGTGACGTCAGTTTTCCCAGAAACCCATTTATCACGATAACAAGGTCTCGAGTGCTTAGGCTGCTCTTTCAGCTTCAGAATCTGGCGTACAATTATGTTCTTCATCATACAGTATGGCAAGGCCAGCCAGAGCAAACTGGAGCCATGCAAAGCAAACCAAGTGGCCCTAAAGCACCCCCTCACCCCCATCTGCAGAACAAAGGGCATCTCTAGGTTGCCTGAGTTGTGCCTGAGGTGAAACACACACAACCTTCTGGAATGTTCCCCATTGCAACACCTGCCCTGCAATCCTAATCCAGGCAAGAGAAACTGGTGAGAGTATGGAGGACAGGTCGATGCAAATTCATTAGCTGACATGAAAAATCATTAGCGTCATTTTTGGATGGAGCTAGTGTAATCCCAGAGATTAATTCCTCTACTTCAGCTATACCATCTCTGAAATGCAGGTAACCAGGAGCAGAAAAGCCACAGTAGAAAAGAGGGAGCCCTCAAAACACTAAAGCAATAAACAACGAGAGTGCCAATCTTGGGGGAAGAAAATTCTCTCAAATTGCATCATCACAGAGAATGTCTCCTGTCTACTCCTGGTCCTTCCACAACATGACTGCATAAAGTGCTCTGTGCTAGGGTGTGCAGGGGGTGGAGGAGGTTCCGAAGAAATGATCCTGCCCTTCCAAACAGGGACAAAAGAGACATTAATACATATTCTGTAGAGAAAATATTATCAGATTCTGGCTTCAGATTTTGTAAAATCAATTTCAATTACACCAAATACCTAGAGGCTTTTTTTTTTGTACTGTAGTTGCATTGCATGAACTATTTTCCTAAATAAGTAAGCTACAAGGTTGAAAAACATTTTTATGTGGTTCGGAGATTTTCGTCAAGTAGTATGTGGTGTCATGGGATTTGACCTACCTCTGTCTCCCACTCCTTCCCCACCTCAGGGTGCTGGTGGGCTTATTAAAGTCCCAGATACCCATGGATGAATAGAATAGCTAGGGTGTCCCCCCCAAATGGAATTCATCGCCCTTTGCAACCAAACTTCTGGTTTAAAAAACAAACATGGAGCCTCAGGTCACTTCAGCATGGTTTCTCTGCACATCCCAGGCTGGAAAACTTCAGTTCTTTAAATGAAGATTTTCTTTTTTTCCCAGAGTCGGTCGCCAACAAAAAAAGAGACGGCACCGCTTTTGCGAGTCTCACACTTATTTTCCTGAGTCTCCATAGAAAGAAGCCAGCTCCACAGGTTTTGGCACACAAGCCCAGTTACACTGAACATGCACCCGAGACAGATCCTCAGAGGCCCGCTCCAAAACATGCCAAAATACGCAGCCAGCCACCTACAGGCCAGCCAACTGCACCCCACACTGACGCACAAATGAGACCCAGAGGCACACAGCACAAGCAGACAGAGAGGCGTTCGGACACACACCACAGAGGTGAGCACACTCAGAGAAACAGGCGGACTTCTTTGGGTCACAGACAGAACCCCGGCGCCGCCGCCGCCCGCCCGGGAAGACACGAGCGCGCGCGCGTGCACACATACGCGCACACCGACACACACAGACGCAGTCACATATGTAATGCATATAGAGAAACCCTATCCCAGCCAGTCACCTCCCCGCCCCCCTCGCCACTCACCGCCTTCTGCCCCAGGCTAACCCCAGCCCCGCGCCTCTTTGCCTGTGCGGTCCCGGGTCACAACGGGCAGCCGTGCGCAGGGGCGCGGCAAGGCCAGGGTGCCAGGGACCCGGAGGGCTCAGCGGCTCCTACGGCCATTCATTCGGCAACGCCCCAGCCGTGGGGCCGCAGCTGCAGCGAGGGAGGCGGCGGCGCTCACTGCGGCTCTTGGGCAATGCAAGTTCAGCCGCCGGCCCGCAGGTTTTGCCTGCCCCCCTGCCGCCCCCCGCCCCCCGCGCGTCACCACCGTTTTCCGGGACAGGCTGAGGGACTGAGCTGCTGACCCCGGGAGCAGAAGTCCCACCGTGCCCTTGGCTCCTGGATGCTGCCCACTGCCCTCCTCGCGATGTGGCGGCGGCGGCCAGGTCTCCTTGACCCTCCCCAGGCCCTCGGCCCCGGCCCTGCCACCCAAGCTCTGCACTTACCACCTGGCGAGCTATATCGGTCGCTGCCATCGCTCCTGCGTCCGCCAGGGCTGCCACGGGTGCCGCCGCAACGGGAGCTACTGCACAGGAAACAGAGGAGCTCCTCCGACAAAGAGAAAGTGTTACACTTCGGGCGCGACCAAGTCCGGTGGGGGGAGGTGCAAGGGAGGGGCCCCCTCGCCGCTGCTCCAACCCCAACCTACCGCCCACCCCTTGAAAGTAGGGTATGGAGAGGGGGCGGATTTAACGCGCCGCTTCCCCCTATGGCCAGCCCAGTTCCAGTTCTTCCTGCAACCCCAGCCATAGGCTTCTACGAAGGGGGGCGGGGGCTCCCCTCGGTGACCACGTCCTCTGCCCCCCCCGCCACTTGGCTCCGTGGTACGTCCCGACCTCTGCTGAATTGTCACACCCCCCTGCTCTCCTTTACATCCCTAAGTCCCCAGACCCCGAAGGCTGGAAGGGAGCCCCCGCCCCTCCCCCCTCCCATACTCTGCTCAGCGGCCGAGCTCTGCAGTTCTCCTCCCGGCCCCCGTTACCCCCCTTCCTTTCCACCGAGATCCCAAGGTGCTTAGATGGGTGCGCCTTGGCCGCTGGAGTCTCGATGCCCCACTGTCGTGTCTCCCTCCCCCCATGGCCCGGGAGCGCAGCTGCGGCCGAGGTACTGGGGAGGCCTGCGGCACCTGCCGCTCCACAGTAGAGCTTAGAAAGGGGGCCCGTGGGGGGAGCCGCACTGCAGCCCGGCAACTGAGCTGAGCTGTGGCATGTGGGGTCCGAGGCTAGAGGTCTTGAGACGCTGCTTCTGCCCTGGGGTTTCCAAGCCTTGGGTGCTGTGGGCTGTAATTTCGTGGAGCCAAGCTCACCACCTTTGGGTACCTAGTACAGACGGAACCCGCGCCTCCTCTCTCCGACCCAGCCCTAGACGCTCAGCAAGACCAGAAACTCAGACCACCCACCCCTTCTAGTACCAGAGGAGGGGCTGGAGATGGAGGTTCTCAGCTCTATGGAGCGAAATGGAGGGGCGGGTGACGGGGAGCGGCCTCCAGTCACTCTGTCCCGCCCCCTGATTTCTCCTTGACCCTCATTCAGCCCGGGACAAGGCGGCCAATAGGGCGCAGAGGAGAGAACTTCCGAAGGCAGGGGTGCGCCCGCCCGCCCTCCTTATCCCCGTGGCCCACCTCCGCGGGTCCTCTCTCGTGGGCACCTCTCCACTTCTCCGGCCTTGGCGCCCTCCCCTGTCTCCTGGGACTGGCCTCTTGCTAGCTCCCTGTCACTGGAGCACGCTGGCTGATTTGGCATGCCCGAGGCCCCAGCGGGAGGGACAGTACATTCCACTCCTCAAAAGGGCAGGTTCCCTGGTGTGGGAGAGAGACCTGGGCCCGCCAGAGGGACCCCAGATGGGGGAGGGGATGACAAGCCTATGGAGGAAACCCGGGCCCAAGAGGGGGCCCCAATGGAGCATGGAAGATGACCCCGTAGAGGCCCAAGGCTGGAGCAGCTGAGGAGGAGGCAGGAGAGAGGGAAAAAGAAAAGAAGGAACCAGGGAGAGAGAGGAAGAAGGGACTCGATCCAGAGGCCCTGGTCTCGGAGAAGTCAGGGAAGACAAGAAAATGGAGTAGCCAAAGAAGAGCATGCCTGGCACTTGGTTCCACCTGCTGGATGGAGCTTCTCACACTCTCTCGGGAAGCCCTTTATGTATGTACCCTGTGCGCCTGGAGAACAAGGACTCGGCAAACGCATCCCAGGGCCGAGTGCAGGGCCTCGCAGTCAGGAGGCACTCTATTAAGCTGAGGGCAGAGAACTTGGATGCGTGCGAGGGGGGCGGGGAGAAGAAAGAAGAGACACAGTGAGGGAATAGCAGTAAGGACAGTCATGAAGAGCCAAGTATTCAGGGAGCGCCACTGTGCGCCTTCATTGTGCTGGAGACCCAGGAGCGGCCTAAAGAGAAGAGCCTGGCAAAATCAGGGATCAGCGCAGAGGAGTTCCGCGAGACGGAAGGCGCAGGCCATAGGGCGGATGGCGGTGGCAAGGAAGAGGGGCAGCTGGAGTCTTTCAGACTCTCTGGAGCTTTGAGGCAGGGCCTGAGCCCTGGACTGGGTTGGCAGTGACACGGGGGACCAGTGCTATATCTGAGGAACCACGGTGAGGCTTGGGCCCCAACCGCATGGGGGCGGGGAGTCAGAGGTGACTGGCGGCTTCCAGGCTGGGTGTCTGGGACAGGGCTCTTCCCTGGCAAAGGCTAGGGCGAGGTGGACTGAAAGGCCCCGAGGTCACTAGCCCCGATCTGGACTTGGGGTTTGGGTGGTGGTGGGACAAAAGGGGAGAATTTGGAAGCCAGAGCAGAAAGCTGCTGCCGGAACGGGAGGGGACTGGAGGGCTGCGGGTCTCCCGGGAGAATCCCCCACGCACTGCCCCGCCCGCCTTAGCACTCCTCGCGGACTGAAGCTCCGTACTTACCGGCCCAGCGCTGGGGGCACCTGAGCACGGAATCCTTGGTGTCTCATCCATATGCCCCATTCGGCCCTCCTGTCCCTAGAGACTACCAGAACCTCACTGCGGCCTCCTCTTCCAAAACGCTGAACCTCGAAGACCTGAACTAAGTGCTTAATTCAAGTCTCCTGGGACCCTTTGGTTCCTCCAATACCTGCCCACCTGCGGCTACAAGTCCCTCCTGGGGCCTGGGCCTCCAGCCTCCTTCGGTGGGGTGTGGGTCAGTGTGTGTGTTGGTCTTGATGTGTGAGTAGATGTGTCGATGTGTTCGTGTGTATTGTCGGTGTGTGCTAGCTGTGTGTCTGTACATCTGTGTGTCAATGTGTGTGTTGGCATGGGTTTACTTGTGTTTGTATTTGTGATTGTGTCTGCCGGTGTGTGTCAGTATGTGTCCATGTGTGCAAGTTGGTGTGTTCTGCGTTGTGTGTTTCAGTGTGTCAGTGTGTGTTTTGGCATGTGTTGGTGTGTCAGTGTATTTCAATGCATGGTGAGTGTATGTGTGTCAATATGGAGAGAGGTGTTAGCTCACTAGCTTTACATACCTTATCTCACTCAGTGCCGTGGGCCAACAACTGAGACGTGTGAATCAGAGCATTCATTTCAATAAAGAGGTTTGGAAACTCTCTGGGATCATGCCTTTCTTTTTTTTTTCCTTTTTTATTTTTTTTTTTGAGACGGAGTCTTGCTCTGTCATCCAGGCTGCAGTGCAGTGGCGTGATCTCTACTCACTGCAACCTCTGCCTCTTGGGTTCAAGCAATTCTCTGCTGCAGCTGGGACTATAGGCGCCCACCACCACGCCCAGCTTTTTTTTTTTTTTTTTTTGTATTTGCAGTAGAGACAGGGTTTCACCATCTTGGCTAGGCTGGTCTTGAACTCCTGACCTCGTGATCCACCTGCCTCGGCCTTGCAAAGTGCTGGGATTATAGGTGTGAGCCACCGCACCCGGCCTGAAATCATGCCTTTCAGTCTTTGTCCCGGGTCACCTTCCCAGGAACAGGGGAGATGGAAGGGCTGAGGAGGCAAGAGGGCTCATGAGTGGTCAGTTCGCGAGTTTTCTTCCTTGAATGTCTGTCCTCGTTGATGAGTGAAGCCAAAAGATTCCCCTTTATGAAGAGTCATTTGGGACTCCCGGGCGCTCCCATGAACATGTATGTGCTCATGTTTGATGTTTCCTTGTGGGGTCCCTTGGGCCCAGCATGGTGTCTGGCAGGTGTTCAATCAATGTTTGTTGAGTAAAGGAATGAACAGAAGCATGTAAATGAGGTGGGTTCAGTATTTCCATGTCCTTAAAGAAGCTGCAACAAACAGAGACTTCCCAGGGGCAAGCAGGTGGCTGTCATTAGCATGCCAATGTTTGTGGAGCCAGACTCTACTGCCTGGGAGCAGAAATGGCTACCCCTGCTAGATAAGAGTGGGCCCTAATTGGAGCCCAGCTTTCCACAGGTCACTGCTGGAGTTGGGGGTGCTAATACTGGATAGAGGAGCAGCAAGCAACTCAGGGACAGGGAGGGAGAAGAGGGCACTGAAATGGAGCTGAGAGGTCAGGAAAGGGCTTTGTCCTGAAACTGTGGCTTTGTGATAGGAGAACGAGAAAGATGGTAGAGTCAGTCTCAAGTGGAGAAGCCCTGAGAACCATCTGAAAAATAAGATCAGAAAGTTGGAGGAGGGGCCGGGCACGGCGGCTCATGCCTGTAATCCCAACATTTTGGGAGGCTGAGGCAGGTGGATCACTTGAGGTCAGGAGTTCGAGACCAGCCTAGCCAACATGGTGAAACCCCCGTCTCTACTAAAAATACAAAAATTAGCCAGGTGTGGTGGCGCATGCCTGTAGTCCCACCTACTTGAGGCAGGAGAATTGCTTGAACCTGGGAGGTGAAGGTTGCAGTGAGCCGAGATTGTGCCACTGTACTCCAGCCTGGGTGACAGTGCGAGACTCAAAAAAAAGAAAGGGGGGGGGAGAGAGAGAGAGAGAGAAAAGAAAAGAAAAGAAAAAAGAAAAGAAAGAGAAGAAAGTTGGAGGAGGAAGACAAGGTGAAGCAGGGAAAATGATCCGGGATTCACCAAATCCAGACAGTGCCAATTAAATCAGAAACTCTGTGAAGGGGCTGAGTCAAAATGAACTAAGGATCCCTTTCCTCAATTCAGCATTATCACCTGCTGCCCCTGGTTTTGCTTTAGTTTCTTTCCAGTGTTTCTTAAAATGTGGCCTTTGAAGCATCAGCAGCATATGGGAAGTTATAAAAAATGCAAATTATTGGGCCCCACCCGAGACCTACTGAATCAGAACTTCTAGGATGGGACCCAGGAATCTGTATTTTAACAAGTGCTCCAGTGGATTCTGATTTATGCTGAAGTTTGAAGACCACTGGTTTATCTTGAAAATCTAGCCCTGATGGGTTGGGATACAGGACTGGTAAGGTTTGGTAGGATATTGAAGGAGAAGTTTGAAGGCTGGGCCATTGCCAATAATTGTAGATCTGTTGGATTTCTATGGTGGGAGGAGTGAGGGTATGGGAAAGCGGGTGCCAAAAAAGTAATAGAAGGGAACCCAGCAGGAGCTAGCTCACTAGAAGAGTTAGAAAGATAAACTTTGCCTCCTGATATGGTTAGGCTTTGTGTCCCCACCCAAATCTCATCTTGAATTGTAATCCCCATAATCCCTTTGTGTCAAGGGAGAGACCAGGTGGAGGTAGGGAAAGACCAGGTGGAGATAATTGAATCACGAGGTGGTTTCCCCCATGCTGTTATCATGATAGTGAGTGAGTTCTCACGAGATCTGATGGGTTTGTTTTTTTTTTTGAGATGGAGTCTCAACCTGTCACCCAGGGTGGATTGCAGTGGCACAATCTCGGCTCACTGCAACCTCCGCCTCCAGGGTTCAAGCGATTCTCATGCTTCAGCCTCCCGAGTAGCTGGGATTACAGACGAGCGTCACCATGCCCAGCTAATTTTTGTATTTTTAGTAGAAAGAGTGTTTCACCATGTTGACCAGCCTGGTCTCGAACTCCTGACCTCAAGTGATCCGCCTACCTCAGCTTCCCAAAGTGCTGGGATTATAGGTGTAAGCCACTGTGCTTAGCCAGACCTCATGGTTTTATAAGGGACTCTTCCCCCTTCGCCTGGCCCTTCTCCTTCCTGATGCCTTGTAAAGAATGTGCCTTGCTTCCCATTCACTTTTGGCCATGATTGTAAGTTTCCTGAGGCTTCCCCGGCCATGCTGAACTGCATTAAACCTCTTTAAATTACCCAGTCTCAGGCAGTTCTTTATAGCAGTATGAAAATGACTAATACACCTTCTTTGCAATTTTCATTCATTCCACAAATACTCACTAAATCTCAACTGCCAATTGCTAAGTGCCAGAGGACTCAAGAAAGAATAGGTGACAAGAACTCCTACCTTCACCTTAAGACACTCCCAGGACAGTTGCCAGATAGCTCTACAAACAACCAGTAATGTGATAAGTGACATAATTGGTCAGGAGCAACACCCTGGGGAGGAAGACACCCAGAGAGGTGAGGGAAGGTATCTCAAAGAAGAGCCATTTGGATTGAATCTTTAAGAATGAGTGGTGGTTTATCTGGCAGTCAAGGGGGGGCAGCAGAGAGAATAGCATGAGTAAAACCAGAAAGAAAGGGCAGAGAGCATTTCAGGAATTTTAACTCTTGGCCAGTGGGAGTGGTAGGAGGAGGGGACAGTGGCTATAAATGAGACTGGAAGATAAGATGGGGCTGGATCTGGAAGGATCAGGTTGGTCATACCAAGTTGCTTACACTTTTTGCTCCAGAATAGGGGTTCTCAAGCTCTGCTCTCCAGACAACGCCTGGAACTACGCCCAATGTAAATGGGATGCTCACAGTGCAAAAAAAAAAAAAAAAAAAAAATCAGTTAATGGGTAGAAATTTCTCTATTTGAACTTTTTTTAACCATAAATTTTCCTAAATCTTTGACAGATGCTCCTGCTTATCTGCTAGCAAGTAACAAAAATGAATGAACAACTTGCCAACGAATATAAAACAGACAAACGCAGTACTAATCATGCTTAATTCAACAGTTTATTTTTTCACGGACATCTGTACTTGTGGCTATGATTTTATATTGCACACACATAATGTGGACATATTTTTAGCTAGCAGAAGTGGTCTTTTGAAAAGTGTTTTATTTCATATGGCATGATTTAATATATCAATTATTTCATTACATTCTGGAAAGAGCACCACCACATCCAGATGCTGTGCCACCTGAACCAGTTGGAGAAACTATCCCTTAAATAGTGAGGAGTCACTGAAGAGTTTTGAGCAGGAGAGTGACTTGAACATATTTGCAATTTTTTTTTTTTCTTGAGATGGAGTCTCGCTCTCTCACCCAGGCTGCAGTGCAGTTGCACAATCTCTACTCATTGCAACTTCTGCCTCCTGGGTTCAAGCAATTCTCCTGCCTCAGCCTCCCGAGTAGCTGGGACTACAGGCTTGTGCCATCAGGTCCAGCTAATTTTTGTATTTTTAGTAGAGATGGGGTTTCACCAAGTTGGTCAGGCTGGTCTCGAACTTCTGACCTCAGGTGATCCACCCGCCTTGGCCTCCCAAAGTGTTGGGATTACAGGTGTGAGCCACCATGCCTAGCCCATATTTGCAGTTTTGAAAGGTCACTCTCTCTCCAGCTTGGGAAAAAGATTGGAACAGAAGGCGATTAAAGCAGTTAGGGGCCAGGTGCAGTGGCTCATGCCTATAATCCCAGCACTTTGGGAGGCTGAGGCAGGCGGATCACTTGAGCTCAGACGTTCAAGGCTGCAGTGAGCTATGATTGCACCACTGCACTGCCTGGGTAACAGAGTGAGACCTCAACTCTAAAAAAGAAAAATATGCAAGACTTGGGAGTGAGGACACTGCTGTAGCAGTTCAAGCAAGAAATGCTGGTGACAGCGACATGAGAGTGGAGTGGCATGGAAGGAATAGACTCAGCATTACAAGGGGCCACCCATTAAAGGTCTTGTGTGCCATTCTATGGATGCTGAAGTTTCACTGTGTAGGGAATAAAAGAGCCTTTGAATCCCTGTTTCTTAATGGGTGGTACCCAACCAGCTGCATCAGAATCACCTATAGTGTTCCTAACAGATGCAGGGCCCTAGAGCCCGCCTCAGATCTGTTGAATCAGAATCTCTGTATGAGAGAAAGAATGTGGATTTGTACCAAGCACTCCAGGCGGCTCTGAGGCACATCAAAGTTGGAGAACTACTGCGTGAATGGTTATTGAGCAGTGGCATGACAGAGTGAGATCTATGTTTATGCAGATCACTTGAGTCACCACATGAAGAACTGATTGAATGAAGGTAAGACTAGAGGCAGGAAGCCGGGCGCAGTGGCTCACACCTGTAATCCCAGCACTTTGGGAGGCCGAGGCAGGTGGATCACGAGGTCAAGAGATCGAGACCATCCTGGCCAACACAGTGAAACCCCGTCTCTATTAAAAATACAAAAAAATTAGCCAGGCATGGTGGCACGCGCTGGTAATCCCAGCTACTTGGGAGGCTGAGGCAGGAGACTCGCTTGAACCTGGGAGTCGGAGGTTGCAGTGAGCCAAAAAAAAAAAAAAGACTATAGGGAGACTAGTTAGCAGGGTACTGCAATAGTCCTCAGCTAGGCAAGACCTGGAACTCAAGAGAAGGCTGGGCTTCCCACCCACATCATGACATACTAGTTATCCTTATACCCTGGTTTATACACACTGATTTAGACAAACGATATAATTTTGTATTCCCCCAAACAACTGTTGTTTGCTCAGCAGTATTCCCAGAGCCATAGAGTACGATCTTGTAGAAAGTATTGAGCACCTGCCATATCTAGGACCCTCCACTAGGCACTGTAGTATGTATAAAGAAATATAAAGTCTAGGCCAGTGCGGTGGTTCACGCCTGTAATCCCAGCACTTTGGGAGGCTGAGGCGGGCGGATCACATGAGGTCAGGAGTTTGAGACCAGCCTGGCCAACATGGTGAAACCCCGTCTCTACTAAAAATACAAAAATTTCCTGGGCGTGGTGGTGCATGCCTATAATCTCAGCTACTCGGGAGGCTGAGGCAGGAGAATCACTTGAACCCGGCAGGGACAGAGGTTGCAGTGAGCCGAGATGGTGCCACTGCACTCCAGCCTGGGAGACAGAGCGAGACTCCATCTCAAAAAAAAAAAAAAAGAAAAGAAATATAAAGTCTAGTTTCTCATGCAACACTCCCATGTAACAAACCTACACGTGTACCCCCGAACCTAAAAAAGGAATGGTGGGGTATATCCAGAAAAAATATAGTTTTGTTCTGAAAGAGCTTGGTGTCTAACTGGGGAGACTACACACACACACACACACATACACACAAAGTCAAATAGCAAATACCAAATACGTCATAAGGCAGTATCCAAGGTGTAGTACAGACAATAAATACCAATGTTCTACTTCCCGGTGGTCTTTACAAGGGTGTTTGCTTTATCAATATTGATTCTGCTGTATCTTTATGCTTTAGGAACTCTTCTGGATGTATGTTATATTTCACAAGAAAAAAAAGTTTACAAAGACACCGAGTTCTGCAAGTTGAGTGATACTGATCAACAACCCATAGATATGGTAGAGAATTGAGAGAAACAAGGTCTCTACCCAGTGGCCTCACAGTTCTCCACAGACAAGTCACAAAGACTGTGAGAGGATTGAAATAAGACACAGAAAAATAAGAGACAGATAGAAAAAGATGGTAATGAGCCAGGCGCGGTGGCTCACGCCTGTAATCCCAGCACTTTAGGAGGCCAAAGCGGGTGGATCATGAGGTCAGGAGATTGAGATCATCCTGGCTAACATGGTGAAACCCCGTCTCTACTAAAAATACAAAAAATTAGCCGGGCATGGTGGCACACGCCTGTAGTCCCAGCTACTCGGGAAGCTGAGGCAGGAGAATCGCTTGAACCCAGGAGGCAGAGGTTGCAGTGAGCCGAGATCACACCATTGCACTCCAGCCTGGGCAACAGAGCAAGAGTCTGTCAGAAAAAAAAAAAAAAAAGGCCAGGCACAGTGGCTCATGCCTGTAATTCCAGCACTTTGTGAGGCCAAGGCGGGCGGATCACTAGGTCAAGAGATCAAGACCATTCTGGCCAACATGGTGAAACCGTGTCTCTACTAAAAGTACAAAAATTAGCTGGGCGTGGTGGCGCTCGCCTGTAGTCCCAGCTACTCGGGAGGCTGAGGCAGGAGAATTGCTTGAACCTGGGAGGTGGAGGTTGCAGTGAGTCGAGATCACGTAACTGCACTCCAGCCTGGTGACAGAGCAAGACTCCGTCTCAAAAAAAAAAAAAGAAAGAAAGAAAGAAAAAGATGATAATGACACCTTGGTGAGATATTGGCTTCACCATCACCACCATTACTCATTGATCAAGATGAGATATCCATTTTATATCAAGCTCTCAATACTTTGCATTTATGTACTGATTTCTCTTTGTACCCATACACTGTGTACACATAGATACATGTGCACACCCATGCACACACACACGCACATCTCATTCCAAAACAGATTTTATGGGTACATCAGGATCAAAACAGAGAATTCAAATATGCTATTTCTAGTGGGTTGATATAATTGCTATGATTCAGCTTTGTATTACACTGGAGTCTCCAGAGAAACAGAATATATGTATATTCATTTTATATACTTATTATATTAACATATATGATATTTATTATAAAGAATTGGCCCACATGATTATGGAGTCTGAGAAGCCCGACAATTTACCATCTGCAACCTGGAGACCAGGAAAGTCAGGGGCACAAAATTCCAGTTCAAATCCAAAGGCCTGAGAACCAGAAGATCTGATGGTGTAAGTGCCAGCCCAAGAGTCCAAAGAGGCCGGGCATGGTGGCTTACGCCTGTAATCCCAGCACTTTGGGAGTCCAAGGCGGGTGGATCACATGAGGCCAGGAGTTCGAGACCAGCCTGGCCAACATGGTGAAACCCCATCTCTACTAAAAATACAAAAATTAGCCGGGAGTGATGGCAGGGGCCTGTAATCCCAGCTACCCAGGAGGCTGAGGCAGGAGAATCACCTGAACCCAGGAGGCGGAGGTTGTAGTGGGCTGAGATCATGCCACTGCACTCCAGCCTGGGCCACAGAGTGAGATTCTGTCTTTAAAAAAACAAAAAAGATCCAAGGACAGGAGAAGAGAAATGCCTCAGATCAACAGTTAGGGAAAGAAAGGCAACTCAATCTTCCACTGCATTTTTTTAAGAGACGGGATCTTACTCTGTCCCCAAGGCTGGAGTGCAGTGGCACAATCATAGCTCACTGACTGCAGCCTCAAAATCCTGGGCTCATAAGCTCAAGAACTCCTTCTGCCTCGGGCTCCCAAGTAGCTGGAACTGCAGGCACTTGCCACCATGCCCAGCTAATTTTTTTTATTTTTAGCAGCGACAGGGTCTCACTTTGTTGTGCAGGCTGATCTTGAACCCCTGGTCTGAAATAATCCTCCTGCCTCAGCCTCCCAAAGCACTGGGATTGCAGGCATAAGTCACTGGGCCCAGCTTCATCTGTTTTTTCCTTCTATTCAGGCCCTCAACAGATTAGATGATGCCCACATTGGGGAAGGCCATCTGCTTTACTCAATCTACCAGTTCAAATGCTAATCTCTTCCAGAAACATGTTCACAGACACATCCTATTTCTGGGAATCCCTTGGCCCAGTCAAGTTGACATATAAAATTAACCATCACAAGCTTTAAATATGATTTTTAGCTTTCTGGAAGGCATAGCAAAAGGAAAAATACTAGCTTGCATAGTTTTATGTATTTCCTATACACAAAGGTCACTATGTGATTCATTAATCCCACAAATATTTATTGAGTACCTACCGTGTGTCAAGTCCTAGACTAAGTGCTGGAGATTAACAGTGAGCAAAAGCAGACTTGGTCCCTGACTTCATGGAGCTTACAGTCTAATAGGGAAGACAGATAGCAAACAATATCACACACATTAATGAAAAAATAAAACTGCAATAAGAGCACCTAGGAGATACTCATGGTGCCCTGAGAGCCTATAATGGTGGTGGGGTGGGATGGGGACAGATTTGACTTAGTCTAGCAGTCTAGTATGTCCATCTATGAGGCTTCATGGAGGAAGTGATGTTTGAATTCAGATCAGAAGATTAAATGGGTGTGAGCAAGGTAAAGGGAGGATGGGAGTAGGAAGAGCATTCCAAGCAAAGGAAAGAGCATGTATGAAAACTCTATGCAAGAAACAGAGGGTGGGAGTGGTGACACACACCTGTAATCCTAGCACTTTGGGAGGCCAAGGCAGGAGGATTGCTTGGGGCCAGGAGTTTGAGACCAGCCTGAGCAACATAGTGAGACCTCATCTCTAAAAAAAAAAAAAAAAAAAAAAGGTTAAAAAATTAGCCAGGCATAGTAGCACATACCTGTAGTCCCAGCTACTTGGGAGGCTGAAGTGGAAGGATTGCTTGAGTCTGGAGGTGGAGGCTGCAGTGAGCTGTGATTGCACCATTGCACTCTGGCCTGGGCGACAGAGCGAAACCCTATCTCAAAAAAAAAAAAAAAGAAAGAAAGAAAGAGAGAAAGAAACAAAAAGAAAAGAAAGCTGATGTGGCTGAAGTGCACAGGGACCAGAGCAGGATGAAATGAGACTGAAGAGGTGAGCATAGAGCAAGATCACACAGGGCCCTAGACCAACATTAAGGGGTATATTTTTATCCGACAATATAAAAAGCAAACAGGAAGCAACAGGAAGCCACTGAGAGTCTTAAGACAGGAGAGTGACATAATCAGATCCATGTTCTGAAAAGTTCCCTTGTCTTCAGTGTGGACAGTGTATTGAAAGGCAAAAAGAGTGGAGGCAGGAAGGTCAGTTGGGAGGCTATTGCAGTGGTCCAGCTGAGAGATCATGCAGGCTTGTACTAGGGTGTTGGAAGTGGAAATGGAGAGAAGAAAACTTCTTTGGGAGATATTTAGGAGGGAAAGACAACCCAGACTTGGTGATGGGAGGTGGAGGATGAGGAAGACAGAGATGCCAAGGACAACTTTGAGGTTTCTGGCTTATGTGGTGGTACATTTTGTTGAGATGGGGAGCACTGGAGAACCTCTGATTTGGGGAGGAAGGAGAAAGTCTTTGGCACCAGTTTGGGACATGTTGAGTTTGAGAAGCTTTTGAGGCATTGAAGGGGAAGATGTCGAGTACGCAATTACAGCTCAGAGGAGAGATAAAAGTATAGGAGTCATTGGTTTGCAGGTGGTATTTAAACCCATGGGAATAGATGAAATGACCTAGAGGACTCAAGACTAATCCCTGGAAAACCTCAACATTAAGAGATGGAAAATAGGAGGAAGAACCTGAAAAGGAGAAGCCAGAGAGGTTGGAGGAAAATGCAGACCACCACATGCCACTGAAACCCAAGGACAAGAGGATTTCAAGAAGGTAATGGTCAACAGAACTGAATCCTGGCTGGGCGCATTGGCTCATGCCTGTGATCCCAGCACTTTGGGAGGCCAAGGCAGGAGGATCACTTGAGCCCAGGAGTTTGAAACCGGCCTGGGCAACATAGAAAGACCCCATCTCTTTAAAAAAAAAAAAAAAAAGAGCTGAATATTGCCAACTTCCAAGAGGTCAAGGGAGATAAGGGAAAACTGTCCATAGAATTTAGGGTTCATGGAGCTCATTGAGCTAATCAACAGCTGTTTTGGGAGTGTGATGGTGGCAAAAAAAAAAAGGCTCAAGTATGCTGAAGAATGATTGGGAAATGAACAAATGGATTCAGCAAGTACTATATAGCCAATTTGAAAAAACAACATGGCTGTAAAGGAAAACAGAGATGGTATGGTAGCTGGAGAAGGATGTAGAGGTCAGAGTTTCTTTAAAGATGGCAGGCTGGGCGTGGTGGCTTACGCCTGTAATCCCAGCACATTGAGAGGCCAAGGCAGGCAGATCACTTGAGGTCAGAAGTTCGAGACCAGCCTAGCCAACCTGGTGAAACCCCATCTCTACTAAAACCACAAAAAGTAGCCAGGCATGGTTGTGGGCACCTGTAATTCCAGCTACTTGGGAGGCTGAGGCAGGAGAATTGCTTGAAACCAGGAGGCAGAGGTTGCAGTGATCCAAGATCACGCCATAGCACTCCAGCCTGAGTGACAGAGTGAGACTCTGTTTCAAAAAATAGACAATAATAATAATAAAAGAAAGATGGCACAAAAGACATGAGAATGTTAAATGTTGTTGGAAAGGATTCCGGTGAAAGGTAGTGATTGAATACACAGAGTACTGGGCTGGTAAATGTTTAGTAACTGGCTTTCCAAGAAAAAAACAAACAACAACCCTGCTGTGCATCATTTGCCGATTTCCATGGTGTAAATACTCTCACTATGACTGATTTCAGGCTATCTATGTGACGTTTCAAGCCCCGCAAGCAGGCTGTAGCACACTGCTGACAGGAGAAAGAAGAATTGAAATTCGTAGTTATCAGCCAATTGTATCTTCTCTTTTATAAATTTCCTGTACATGTCCTTAGCCCACTTTTATATTGAAACACTTATCTTTCTCTTGGGAATTCACAGAGGTCTTTGTGTACATATGAATATTAATCCTTTCTCATTTATTTATGGTGGATTTTTGTATAAGAGTTTTAAAATATTTATGCAGTCAAATCTATCAATACTTCCCTTTATGATATTTGCCCTTAGTGTTCTTCATTTTATTGTAAATTACTAAATTGTCACTCTGCTTTGATGAATGTGAATTTGGCTAGCATGAATTATCTTTCGGAAGCTGAGGTGTTTTAAATTGCAAAGACGAGGAACAAACTGTAGATCTTAGTATATTCACCAAGGTATTAGCATCCTGTGTGGTCTTTCGGTGGCCAGGTAACACTCCTAATTTCATCTTTTTTTTGGGATGGAATCTCTCTCTGTCTCCCAGGCTGGAGTGCAGTAGCACTATCTCGGCTCAGTGCAACCTCTGCCTCCCAGGTTCAAGTGATTCTCCTGCCTCAGCCTCCTGATCAGCTGGAATTACAGGCGAGTGCCACCATGCCCCGCTAATTTTTGTATTTTTAGTAGAGACAGGGTTTCATCATGTTGGCCAGGCTAGTCTCGAACTCCTGACCTCGTGATCTGACTGCCTCGGCCTCCCAAAGTGCTGGGATTACAGGCGTGAGCCACCGCGCCCAACCAATTTCATCTTTACAACTAAGTATTTAAAATATCATAATAGGACAGAAAACACTTGCAAAGGGCCTGCTCCCTTCTTTTTACTTTTCTTTTCTTTTCTTTTGGAGACGGGCTGGAGTGCAGTGGCTCAATCATGGCTGACTGCAGCCTCAACCTCCTGGGCTCAGCTGGTCCTCCCACCTCAGCCTCCCAAGTAGCGGGGACCACAGGCATACGCCACCATGCCTGGCTACGTTTTTTTGTTTATTTTTTGTAAAGACAGTCTCTCTATGTTGCCCAGGCTGGTCTCGAACTCCTGGCCTCAAGTGATCCACCCACCTCCACCTCCCAAAGTGCTGGGATTACAGGTGTGAGACACTGCACCCAGCACTTCCCTTTTTTTTTTTTTTTTTGAGACAGGGTCTCGCTCTGTCACCCAGGCTGTAGTGCAGTGGAGCAATGATCACAGCTCACTGTAGCCTTGACCTCCTGGGTTCAAATGATCCTCCCACTTCAGCCTCTCCAGTATCTGAGACTACAGGCTCACGCCACTATGCCCAGCTAGTTTTTTGTATAGACAGGGGTCTCCCTATGTTGCCCAGGCTGGTGTCTAACTCCTGGCCTCAAGCAATCCTCTCACCTTGGCCTCCCAAAGTGCTGGGATTTCAGGTATGAGCCACCACTCCCCGCCCTTCTTTTTAAATTTCTACTCCAGTGATTTGAATGTGTGTTTCAATCACCTGGACAGATATTTTCCCTGCCATGGCAAATACACATTCAGGGACCTTTAGGAAGCTGGTGACAAGGTTTTATCATTACCTGCCAAGAGAGACCTCAAAAGATAATCAGTCATGGTATTTTACTCCTGTTAGAAGTAATCAAGATAAAATTGTAACCCCTGACTTTGGCATATATTTTCTGTAACTCAATTGGTCAATATTAAATAACTTTATAAAATAGATTCAGTCACCTGAGGGCATATTGACTTGCAGCTAATTCAACGAAGCAGACTCATGGAGAAGTCACGTTACTTAAAATCAGACATTCCACAGTGTCAGCCTTCAGCTGAGAGACCAAGTCAAGGATACAGTCAGGGTTTAAAGGGGTGAATAAACTGGTGGAATACATTCATTCATTCATTTATTCAATCGAGATTGATAGAACATTTTGTGTGTGCTGAGACCTGTGCATGACATTGGGAAACAGTGGTGAACAAGTGCATTATGGAATGTACAGTCTGGGTGGGAGTTGGGGGATGAAAAGTCACATAGGTTATTATAATACAGAGTGGTGAAGAAAAGAATGGGGTCCTCAGGATGGGTACCCAATTGAGACTCAGGTAATTAAGGAAGGCTTTACAGATGCGTTGATACCTAAGTTGATGCCTGAATGGCAGTAGGAAGTGGCTGGGTAAAATAGGCAAAGGAAATTATCAAATTATCAGAATGAGGTCTAATAATAAAACACTGGTAACCAGAAATGGGTTGGGAAATGCCAGATGTCAACAAAAGCACAGGGGTGGATTCCAATAGTGTGAATCTATTATCTTGAACTGGAGTCAAAACTGAGGGTGAGTAGGGATGTGTATGTGGGGGAGGAAGGGATAGTTCTTTCTGCGGAGACATGGGGCATGGGGGTTTTGAAGACATCTCTAAAGCAAGGCAGAAATTTCTTGGCTTAAGTGTGGATAAGATCTTGTGAGAAAGGATAAAACACCCCTCATCTAAGCTCGCTTTTTTTTTTTTTTTTTTTTTTGAAACAAAATCTTGCTTTGTCGCCCAGGCTGGAGTGCAATGGTGTGAACTCAGCTCACTGCAACCTCTGTCTCCCGCGTTCAAGTGATTCTCCTGTCTCAGCCTCCTGAGTAGCTGGGATTACAGGTGCACACCACCATGCCTGGCTAACTTTTCTATTTTTAGTAGAGACGGGGTTTCACCATGTTGGTCAGGCTGGTTTTGAACTCCTGACCTCGTAATCCGCCAGCCTCAGTCTCCCAAAGTGCTGGGATTACAGGCGTGAGCCACCATGCCTGGCCTACGCTTGCTTTTGAATGATAAGCACCACCCCAACTTCTCAAAGGGGTCCTTCATGTGGCCTTTGCAGTGCTGCAATAGTATTGACGTTTTTCTGTGACCATGGAAAGTGACTGATTAATGCTCTGCTCTGTATTATGGAACATGGGGACTCAATGAAGCATTTTTTTGACATGTTGGCAAAGGGCCAAAACTATTTCCTGAGAAAGATCTGGGCTTCACTGCAAGTAGCTTCATGGCCCACCTCCATGAGAGCTCCTACGACCTCCCATTCAGGCAAGACCAGAGGTCGAGCTTCTCAATTTTTGTAATAGAATATCTACAAAGCACCTCTGCTATTGGTTTCCAAAATATATGCATTAGCCTTCAATAAACATTTTTAATTTAGAGATAAAATACTAGCTCTCTAAGCCCTTGTCAGAGATTACAGTTTTAAATAACCTACCATGGAGTTCTGATCACAAATCTAGCCATGAGACCTGAAATTTTAGAGAAGTTTGTTTAAGGCAATGTTTCTCCATTGTAGGTTACATAATAAAAGGTGTAGATATGTACGGGCCACATAAATCAATAATAATGGTGAAATATGGCTTGTTGTTTATTTAACAATATGTATTGTGGAGACAGTAATACAAAAGCACCCCCAAAAGTTGTATCAATTGTATTCACTCAAAAGTGCATATTTATAGGCCTACTGTTGGTCATTGGTCAAGTCTGACTGATCCAATAATAAGAATAGAACATTGGTATTTAACAAAATAAACTGGAACAGCGGGAGCTATTCAGCCTGGGCCTGTCTCATGCTGGCTCTGGAGACAGACTCCTGATGGAAGCTTCATTCTGGAAGTTGTCAGAAAGAGAATGCGCTTTCAGCTGCATCACGAAGACCCTAATCTCGTCTAGAGTTTGGCCATCTAGCCTGAGCAATTGGGATAAACGTCACCTGCAAAACCTGGGGGATGGTGGCTGGGCACGGTGGCTCACGCCTGTAATCCCTGCACTTTGGGAGGCTGAAGCGGGCAGATCACGAGGTCAGGAGATAGAGACTATTCTGGCTGACATGGTGAAACCCCGTCCCTACTAAAAATGCAAAAAATTAGCTGGGCGTGGCGGCACATGCCTGTAGCCCCAGCTACTCGGGAGGCTGAGGCAGGAGAATCACTTGAACCCGGGAGGCAGAGCTTGCAGTGAGCGGAGATCGAGCCACTGCACTCCAGCCTGGGCGACACAGCGAGAGTCCATCTCAAAAAAGAAAAGAAAAACCTGGGGGATGGTGTACTTCTTGGTTGCTCCAGTTCACTGAGCTGAATGTTGACACACTCTAGTAGTAGGTTTCATAATTTAGTTGCAGGCAGGGTATAAATAAATAAAAGGGCCAGGTGCAGTGGCTCACACCTGTAATCCCAGCACTTTGGGAGGCCGAGGTGGGCAGATCACAAGACCAAGTACAAAAATTAGCTGGACATGGTGGCACACACCTGTGATCCCAGCTACTCAGGAGGCTGAGGCAGGAGAATCGCTTGAACCTGGGAGGCGGAGGTTGCAGTGAGCAGAGATTGTACCACTGCACTCCAGCCTTGGCAACAGAGCAAGACTCCCTCTGAAAACAAACAAACAAACATACAAACGAAGGTCTGTACTTCCAAGTCAATCATAAAAATGTCTTTAAAATTACATTCTTTTGTTTATGAAAATAAAACATTGTTTATACTCATCAAAACCTATGAATGAGGTGAATTTAGTGGTATGTGGATTATAACTCAATAAGGTGTTATATAAAAAGAAAAAACCCGTCTGGGTGCGGTGGCTCACGCCTGTAATCCTAGCATTTTGGGAGGCTGAGGAGGGCATATCACAAGGTCAGGAGTTCAACACCAGCCTGGCCAACATAATGAAACCCTGTCTCTACTAAAAATACAAAAATTAGCTGGGCGTGGTGGTACACGCCTGTAATCCCAGCTACTCAGGAGGCTGAGGCAGGAGAATTGCTTGAACCTGGCAGGCAGAGGTTGCAATGAGCTGAGACTGCGCTATTGCACTCTAGCCAGGGCAACAGAGCAAGACTCCATCTCAAAAAGAAAGAGAGAGAGAGAGAGAAAGAAAAAGAAAGAAAGAAAGAAAGAAAGAGAAAAAGAAAGAAAGAAAGAAAGAAAAGAAAGAAAGAAAGGAAGAAAGGAAAAGGAAAAAAACCTATGAGTCTCTTCTGACCATCCCATCACTGTGCCTTAAACTCACCTGGGCCTTCTGCACCATACCAAGGCTGCTACAGGAAACGCAAGGCAATCAACCATGCTTGGCATCTACCGAGCCTGGCCCAAGCCTGAGGACTGGCTCTGACCTCCTGTTACTGCTTTGGTCTTTTTGGCTTGCAGGTTCTTGGCTCCGCATATTTCGCCTAAGTGAGAGAGGCTCCTTCCTCACTTCCTGGGCTCTCAGGGCCCTGTGGTTGAAACTCTCTTCTGCATCCCTCCTCCTGTATCCAGGGAAAAGAATCCTCATGCAATTGTGACTTATTTCCTACCAAATATAGTGCAGCATTCTTCAAAATCTATGAGTGCATTGAACTCAAGACAGTTTGGCAATGGAAAATGAGAGGTTTCCAGTCATGATCTGCCCAATCCGCATGTGCAGCTGGGGGTCTGCATTTCCATGAACAAATCAACAGAGCTTTTATTTGTCTCTTGCAGTTTCAAGTTCAATGTGTTCAGATGTCTTGTCACATCCATAAGAAAATACAATCTTGTGAATCACAGAAGGTCTAACAAATTAGATTTGGTGGCTCCTTTATTGCAAAAAGTCCTTGATTGGAGGTGACAGCTCGATAAATCTACATACTTGTGATCAGTCTCTTCTAAATAGCTCATAAACTGGTCATGGCTAAAGGCATGAACACAGAGAAAATTAATAATTTTCATTGCTTTCTCCATCAACAGTATGTGGTAAACTGGACTTGCAAAGTCCATGAGATGAAGCATGAGGCAATGACAGCTGGGTCCACCAAATTTCTCTTGACTTGAATACATGTTTTTTTTTTTTTTTTTTTTTTTTTGAGACGGAGTCTAGCTCTCTTGCCCAGCTGGAGTGCAGTGGTGCGATCTCGGCTCACTGCAAGCTCCGCCTCCTGGGTTCATGCCATTCTCCTGCCTCAGCCTCCCGAGTAGCTGGGACTACAGGCGCCCACCACCACACCCGGCTAATTTTTTTGTGTATATTTTTAGTAGAGACGGGGTTTCACCATGTTAGCCAGGATGGTCTCGATCTCCTGACCTCATGATCTGCCCGCCTCGGCCTCCCAAAGTGCTGGGATTACAGGCGTGAGCCACTGTGCCAGGTCTTTTTTTTTTTTTTCTTTTTGAGACAAAGTCTCGCTCTATTGCCAGGCTGGGGTACAGTGGCCTGATCTCAGCTCACTGCAACCTGTGCCTCCTGGGTTCAAGCAATTCCCGTCTCAACCTCCCGAGTATCTGGGACTATAGGCGCACACCACCACGCCCAGCTAATTTTTTGTATTTTAGTAGAGACGAGGTTTCACCACGTTGGCCAGGATGGTCTCGATCTCCTGACCTCGTGATCTGCCTGCCTCGGCCTCCCAAAGTGCTGGGATTACAAGCATGAGCCACCACGCCCGGCTGACAGATATCTTTTTTTTTCTTTTTTCTTTTTCTTTTTTTTTTTTTTTGAGACAGAGTCTCCCGCTGTCGCCTGGGCTAGAGTGCAATGGCGCAATCTAGGCTCACTGCAACCTCCGCCTCCCAGGTTCAAGCAATTCTCCTGCCTCAGCCTCCCAAGTAGCTGGGATTACAGGTGCCCGCCACCGCCACCACGCCCGGCTAATTTTTTTGTATTTTTAGTAGAGATGGGGTTTCACCAGATTGGCCAGGCTGGTCTCGAACTTCTGATCTTGTGATCCGCCTGCCTCAACAGATACATTTTCTTTTCTTTTTTTTTTTGAGATGGAGTCTCACTCTGTCACCCAGGCCGGACAGATCTGCACTGGTGCTATCTTGGCTTACTGCAACCTCCGCCTCCCTGGTACAAGCAATTCTCTGCCTCAGCCTCCTGAGTAGCTGGGATTACAGGCGCCCACCACCACACCCAGCTAATTTTTGTATTTTTAGTAAAGATGGGGTTTCACCATTTTGGCCAGGCTGGTCTTGAACTCCTGACCTCATGATCTGCCCGCCTCAGCCTCCCAAAGTGCTGCGATTACAGGCGTGAGCCACCGTGCCCGGCCGACAGATACATTTTCAATTCCTTTTTTTTAAGGCAGGGTTTCATTCTTTCACCCAGACTGGAGTGTAGCTGCACAATCACAGCTCACTGCAGCCTGGACCTCGCAGGCTTAAGTGATCCTCCTGCGTCAGGCTCCAGAGTAGCTGGGACCACAGGGGCATGCTGCCATTCCCAGCTTTTTTTTTTTTTTTTTTTTTTTTGTAGAAATAGGGGTCTCACTATGTTGCCCAGGGTGGTCTTGAACTCCTGGCCTCAAGTGATCCTTCCACCTCAACCTCCCAAAGTGCTGGGATTACAGGTGTGAGCCACTATGCCCTACTCCAGTTACTTTTAAGGGGAGAAGTGCTATGCAGTAAGCACAGGGTACTGAGAGACCACAGAACAGCAAGTTAACCAGATGTGGGTTTGGAAAGGCTTCCTAGGCCTTGAAGGATGAGTAAGAGTTAGCTGGGGAAGGGGGAGTCGAGATTAGATACAATGTAGGCAAAAGGAATAGTATGTACAAAGACAAGAAGGAAGAAAGAACATGGTATGTTCAAGGAACTCTAAGATATTGTGTGACTGGAAGTCAGAGTTTGAAGATACTGGAAATTACCAGTAGCCATACCATTGCCTTGGGTGCCATATTGAGGAGCTTTCTCCATATTGTGGTGAATGAGAATTCAAAATATTCAAACAGAGGATAAACACAGTCAGATATGAATGTTAAAAGGATATCTGTGTATACCTAACAGAAAACCCCCAAGGGTTAGAATGAAAAGGAAAAAGACATTTAAAAGGAAATATAAAATTTGAACAGCATTATAAACTAACTAGGCCTAAAGACATCTATAAAACACTCTACCCAACAGTAACAGAATGCATATTCTTCTCAAGTGCCCATGGATCATTCTGCAGGATAGGCCACATGCCAGGCCGTAAAAGAAGCCTTAATAAATTTAAAAGTATTGAAATCATACATAGTATGTTCTCCAACCACAATGGAGTGAAATTAGAGATAAGTTAGGCAAAATTTTGGGAATTTTGCAAATATATAGAAACTAGACATGGAGTTGGCTGTCCTGTAGGGAAAAAAAAAGAAGTTAAACATACTCATATATAACCAATGAGTCAAAGAAGAAATCATAAGTTAGAAAACGCTTTGAGATGAATGCAAATTATGACACAATATACCAAAATATGCCAATATACTAATATACCCTAGTTTATGGGATGAAACTAGGCTGGGTGCGGTGCCTCACACCTGTAATCTCAGCAATTTGGGAGGCTGAGGCAGGAGGATTGCTTGAGCCCAGGAGTCTGAGACCAGCCTGGGCAGCATAGTGAGACCCTGTCTTTAAAAAAAAAAATTTAAGTAAATAAAAATAAAATAGAAACTAAAGCAGTGCTTTGAAGGAAACATATAGCTGTAGACCCCTAAAAAAAAAAAAAAAAGAAAAGAAAATTAAACCCAAAACCATCAAAGGAAGGATTAACAAAGATTAGAGCAAAAATTAATGAAGTGGGGAACAGAAAAACACAGAGAAAATCAACGAAACCAAAAGTTGGTTCTTTGAAAAAAAAATCAACAAAATTGATGAACATTTACCTAAATGGACTAAGAAAAAAAACGCACTCAAATTACTAAAATCAAAAATGAAAGAAGGGAAATAAGGACTGACTTTACAGAAATAAAAAGGATTATAAGAGAATACAATGAAAAACTGCATATCAACAAATTAGATAATTTGGATGAAATGGAAAACAAATTTTTTTTTTTTTTAGACAGAATCGCATTCTGTCACCCAGGCTGGACTGCAGTGGTGTGATCTCAGCTCACTGCAACCTCTGCCTCCCGGATTCAAGCAATTCTTCTGCCTCAGCCTCCCAAGTAGCTGGGATTACAGGCATGTGCCACCATGCCCGGCTAATTTTTTTGTACTTTTAGTAGAGACGAGGTTTCACCATATTTGCCAGGCTGGTCTCGAACTCCTGACCTTGTGATCCACCCACCTCGACCTCCCAAGGTGCTGGCATTACAGACGTGAGCCACCGCGCCCGGCCAGAAAAATTCTTAAAAAGGCACAAACTACAGGAATTGACTCAAGAAGAAATAGGAACTCTGAAGAGAGATGTAACAAATAGTTTGTGCCAGTAGTCAATAACTTCCAACTAAGAAAAGCCCAGGACTAGATGGTATCACTGGTGAATTATACCAACATTTAAAGAGGAATTAACACCAATCCTTCTCAAATTCTTCCAAAAAATAGAAGAGGATATAACACTTCCAAACTCATTCTGTGAGGCAAGCATTACCCTAATACTAAAGCCAGACAAAGATACTACAAGGAAAGAAAAGTACAGCCCAATATTCCTTATGCATATTGATGCAAAAATCTTCAACAAAATACCAGCAGCTGAATTCAACGGCATATTAAAAGGATTATACACCATGACCAAGTGATTTATTCCTGGAATGCAAGGATGATTCAACACATGAAAATCAATCAATTTAATGCATCACGTTAACAAAGTATTTGATAATAAAACCAGATGAAGATATAAAAAAGAAAACCGGCCGGGCGCAGTGGCTCATGCCTGTAATCCTAGCACTTTGGGAGGCAGAGGCGGGAGAACTGTTTCAACCTGAAAGTTCGTGACCAGCCTGGGCAACATAGCAAGACCTCGTCTCTACAAAAAGAAAAAGAAAAAGAAAATCATATCTCTTATGAACATAAGCATAAAAATCCTCAACAAAATACTAGGAAACTGAATCTGGCAGTATATAAAAAGATTATTCTCCATTACAAAGTGGAATTTACCAAGGGATGCAAGGTTGGCTTAACGTCTGAAAAATCAATAATGCGATACACTATATCAATAGAGTAAAAAACAAAAAGCAAAACAATCATTTCAACAGATGCAGAAAAAAGCATTTGACAAAATTCAACACCTCTTCATGATAAAATAAATAAATAAGCTTAGAAATAGAAGGAAACATTCTCATCTTGACAAGGAGTGTCTATGAAAAAATCCACAGCTAACATCATACTTAATAGTGAAAAACTGAATGCTTTTCTCTTAAGTTCAGGAAAAAGGCAAAAATGTCCACTCTCAACACTTCTCTTCAACATTGTACTGGAAGTTCTAGCCAGGGCAAGTAAGCAAGGAAATGAAATAAAACACATACAGATTGGAAAAGAAAAAGAAAAACTATATTTGCAGGTGACATAATTTCATACACAGAAAATCCTAAGGAATTTACTAAAAACTATTAGAACTAATAAATGAGGCTGGGCACAGTGGCCCACGCCTGTAATCTCAGCACTTTGGGAGGCCAAGGTGTGTGGATCACTTGAGGTCAGCAGTTCGAGACCAGCCTGGCCAACGTGGTGAAATCCCATCTCTACTGAAAATGCAAAAATTAGCTTGGTGTGGTGGCACAAACCTGTAATATCAGCTACTCAGGAGGCTGAGGCAGGAGAATTGTTTGAACCCGGGAGGCGAAGGTTGCAGTGAGCCAAGATCGCGCCACTGCAATCTGGCCTGAGCAACAGAGCAAGACACTGTCTCAAAAAAAAAAAAAAAAAAAAAAAGAACAACATGTCTAGAAATAAACTTAACAAAAGGAGTGCAAGATTTATACACTAAAAACAAAACATTATTGAAAGAAGCACGGGAAAGACATTCTGTGCTCATGAATTGGAAGACTAATACTGTTAAAATGACAACAATCTCCAAACTAGCTAAGATAGATGCAATCTCTATCAAAATCCAAGGTACCTTTTCTTTCCAGAAATTGACAGGCTGATCCTAAAATTAATATGGAAATTCAAATGACCCAGAATAGTCTTGAAAAACAAAGTTGGAGGACTCACAGTTCCCCATTTCAAAACTTACTACAAAGCTACAGTAATCAAGACAGTGTGGTCCTAGCATAAGGATAGACATAGATCAATGGAATCGATTTAACAGTCCAGAAATAAACCTTGTAGTTTACAGTCAATCGATTTTCAACAAGAATGTTGTCTTACTCCATTCAGGCTGCTATAACAAAATGCCATAAACTGGGTATCTTATAAACAACAAAAATTTATTTCTCACAGTTCTAAAGGCTAGGAAGTCCACAGTGAAGGTGCTGGTAGATTTGTCAGAACCCACTTTCTGGTTCACAAATGGCACTTTCTCACTATGTTCTCATGTGGAAGGGTCTAGCTACCTCTCTGGGGTCTCTTTTATAAGAGCACTAAACTCCCAAAGGTCCTACCTCCTAATACTATCACTTCATTAGGATTTCAACATACGGCTTGGGGACGAAGGAGACACGAATATTCAGACCATAGCAGGTATCAAGACAATTCAATGGGGAAAGAATAGTCTTTTCAACAAATGATGCTGGGACAACTGGATATTCACACGCAAAAGAATGAAACAGGACCCCTACTACATACCATATCTAAAAATGAAAATGGGCCAGGCACGGTGGGTGACTCATGCCTGTAATCCCAGTGCTTTGAGAGGCCAAGGTGGAAGGATCGCTTGGGCCCAGGAGTTCAAGACCAGCCTGCACAACATAGCTAGACCCCATCCCTACAAAAAACGATAATAAAAATTAGCCAGGTGTGGTGGCACACACTTGTAGTCCTAGTCTCAGCTACTCAGGAGGGTGAGGTGGGAGGATTGCTTGAGCCCAGGAGTTAGAGGCTGCAGTGAGCTTTCATCATGCCACTATGCTCTAGCCTGGGCAGCAGAGTGAGAGAACTCATCCCCCCCACCCCCAAAATAAAAATTAATAAAAATTTCAATGGACGGGCTTGATGGTTCATGCCTGTACTCCCAGAACTTTGGGAGGCCAAGGCAGGAGGATCGCTTGAGCTCAGGAGTTCAAGACCAGCCTAGGCAACATATTGAAACCTTGTCTCTACAAAAAATTGTACAAATTAGCCAGGTATGGTGGTGCACACCTGTAGTCCCAGTTACTTGGGAGGGTGAGGTGAGAGGATCACTTGAGCCCAGGAGGTTGAGGCTGCTGTAAACCGTGATCACACCACTGCACTCCAGCCTAGGTGACAGAGTGAGACCCTGTCTCTCAAAGAAAAAAAAAATTAAAATGAATCAAAGACCTTAATGTAAGAACTAAAATTTGAAAACAGAAGAAAACAAGAGTAAACCTTCATGACCATGTATTAAGCAATGAATTATTAGATGTGACACCAAAGGCACAAGCAAGAAAAGAAAAAACAGATAAATTGGACTTCATTAGAAGTTTTGTTCCTTATAGGATACCAGCAATAAAGTGAGAAGACATCCCACAGAGTCGGGGAGAAATATTTACAAATCATATATCTAATAAGAGACTTATAAATGAAAATGTATGAAAAACTCTTACAACTCAAAAATAAAAAGCAAAATAACTCAATTTTTGAAAAGGGGAAAAGATCTGAATAGACATTTCTCTAAGGAAGATAGACAAGTGGCCAATGAGCTTATGAAAAGATGCTCAATACCATTGGGCCATCAGGGAAATGCAAATCAAAACTACAGTGAGATACCACTTTATACGCACTAGAATGGCTATAATAAAAAAAAGAAATATAATAACAAGAGTTGGCAAGAATGTAGAGGCATTAGAACACTCGTTCACAACTGCTGGTAATGTAAAATGGTGCAACCATTTAGGAAAATAGTTTGGCAGTTCCCCAAATGTTCAAAATAGTTACCATATTACCCAGCAATTCCACCCCTCTCAAACTAGGTATCTACCCAAGAGAAATGAAAGTATATATCCACAGAAAACCTTGTACATGAATGCTCACAGCAGCACTCATCATAATAGTCAAAGAATGGAAATACCCAAATATCCATCAATGGATAAATGAATAAATAAAATGTAGTATATCCATACAAGGGAATATTATTCTGCAATATAAAGGAATTAAGGGCCGGGCGCAGTGGCTCACACCTGTAATCTTAGCACTTTGGGAGGCTGAGGTAGGTGGATCACCTGAGGTCAGGAGTTCGAGACCAGCCTGGACAACATGTTGAATCCCTGTCTCTACTAAAAATACAAAAATTAGCTGGGCGTGGTGGCATGTGTCTGTAATCCCAGCTACTCAGAAGGCTGAGACAAGAGAATCTCTTGAACCCAGGAAGCAGAGGTTGCGGTGAGCTGAGATTGCACCACTGCACTCCAGCCTGGGTGACAGAGCAAGACTCCATCTTAAAAAAATAAAAAATAAAAATAAAGGAATGAAGTTCTGATACATGCTACAACACGGATTAACCTTGAAAACATGATACTAAGTGAAGGAAGCCAGTCACAAAAAAAAACACATATCGTATGATTCTAATTTTATGAAATGTTCAGAATAGAGAAATCTATAGAGACAGAAAGTAGATTTAGTACTGTCCTGGCGCTGGAAGACTTAGGAAGGAAATGAAAAGTAATCACTAATGGGTATGGAGTTTCTTTCTGAGGCAGTGAAAATGTTCTAAAATTAGATAGTTGTGATAGTTGCACATATGTGAAATACTGAAAGCCATTGAATTGTACATTTTAAAAATGTCAATTGTGGCCTGGCGCAGTGGCTCACACCTGTAATCCCAGCATTTTGGGAGGCCGAGGTGGGAGGATCACCTGAGGTTAGGAGTTTGAGACCAGCCTGATCAACATGGAGAAACCCCATCTCTACTAAAAATACAAAATTAGCAGGGCGTGGTGGTGTACTCCTGTAATCCCAGCTACTTGGGAGCCTAAGGCAGGAGAATCGCTTGAACCCGGGAGGTGGAGGTTGCAGTGAGCGAGATCGCACCATTGCACGCGAGCCTGGGCAACAAGAGTGAAACTCCGTCTCAAAAAAAAAAAAAAAAAAAAAGTCAATTGAAAGATATGTGAATTATATGTCAGTAAAGCTGTTTTTTAAATAAATCTTTGTGGTGGCTGGTATGGAAAAGAAACTGGAGGAGGTGAAACTGGAGGTCACAGAAGTGACTGGTGCATGGTCCAAGCAGGAGAAGATGAGGCCTGAGCTGGAATAGGGTTTGTGGACTGGATTCAAGAGAGATTCAGGATAGAGGTAGGCCAAGACTTGGTGTCAATTCATTTTTGGCATGATTCCTGGTTCCATAGTGTCTTGATCCATTTTGTGTTGCTATCAAGAAATACCTGGCTGGGCGCAGTGGCTCATACGTGTAATCCCAGCACTTCGGGAGGCCAGG
The DNA here is from genome assembly GCF_029289425.2 of Pan paniscus. Taxonomy (NCBI): domain Eukaryota; kingdom Metazoa; phylum Chordata; class Mammalia; order Primates; family Hominidae; genus Pan; species Pan paniscus. Next base: position 119,103,024 of record NC_073272.2, read on the forward strand.
CATTCGAGACCAACCTGACTAACATGGCAAAACCCCACCTCTACTAAAAAAAAAAATATACAAAAAATTAGCTGGGCGTGGTGGCATGCACTTGTAATCCCAGCTAAACGGGAGGCTGAGGCAGGAGAATCGCTTGAACCCCGGAGGTGGAGGTTGCAGTGAGCCGAGATCGCGCCACTGCACTCCAGCCTGGGCGACAGAGCAAGACTCTGTCTCAAAAAAAAAAAAAAATACCTGAGCCTGGGTAATTTATAAAGAAATGATGTTTATTTAGCTCATGGCTCTGCAGGCTGGGAAGTATGAGAAGCATGGTGTCAGCATCTGCTGGGTTTCTGGTGAGGGCCTTGTGCTAGGTCAAAACGTGGCAGAGAAGGTCAAAGGGGAAGCAGACGTGGGGAAAGAGAGAAACCTGAGGGGCATCCTGGCTTTATAACAAGCCACTTGTGTGGGAACTAATCCTGTCCTGCCAGAGTGAGAACTCACTATCCCGAAAACGGCACCAAGCCATTCATGAGCAATCCGCCCCCATGACTCAAAACACCTCCCACAAGGCCCCACCTCCCAACACCACCACTTTGGGAATCAAATTTCAATGTGAGTTTTGGTGGGGACAAACAAACCATAAAAACCATAGCACATAGTGGCTGTCCTGACACTACCAGAGTCTGTATCCATGCACTGCTCTCCATCTCCACAACTATTGCACTAATCCAAGCCATTGTCATCACTCATGTCAACTACTGCCCTTTTGGATGATCTACCTGCATCGACTCATGTTCCCTGCCAATCTATTCTCTACACTGGAGCCACAATGGTCTTCCCACACTGTAAGTCTGATCATGTCCTTCCTGTGCTTTAAACTCTTCAATGATTTCCCTTTGCACCTAGAATAAAGACCAAAATTCTTGACCCACTTAACTGTCCCTGTATGTCCTGGCCCCTGCCTACCTCTCTTACCTCTCCCTTACTCTCTGTACTCTAAGTACACTGCACTGCTTTCAAGTGCCTCACCTACCACAGGATCTTTGCACATGCTGTCCTCGCTATGGAATGCTTCCATCTCTGCTTCACCTGTTGACTCCAACTCTTCTTTCAGTCATCACCTCAATCATCATTTCTTCCTGGAAGCCTTCCCTGATGGCTCCAGTTCCCCTACTTTTTTTTTTTTTTTTTTTTGATACAGACTCTCACTGTGTTGCCCAGGCCGGAGTGCAGTGACGCAATCTCAGCTCACTGCAATCTCTGCTTCCTGAGTTCAAGCGATTCTCCTGCCTTAGCCTCCCAAGTAGCTGGGATTACAAGCGCCCACCATCACACCCGGCTAATTTTTGTATTTTTAGTAGAGATGGGGTTTCATCATGTTGGCCAGGTTGGTCTTGAACTCCTGACCTCAGGTGATCCACCTGCCTCAGCCTCCCAAAGTGCTGGGATTACAGGCGTGAGCCACCACACCCGACGGCCCCTATTTTATGCTCTTGGAGCTCTTTCTACTTTTCCTTCACGGACCTTATCACAGTTGCAGTTTCACCTTTATTTATCGTATCGTTTGATTATTGTCTGTGTCTCTCCTTAGGTCATAAGCCCCATAAGAACAATATCTGTGGCCATTTTGTTGAACGTTGTATCTCTGATGCCTAAGACACCATTTGGCACATAGCAGATCCTGGATTATATTTGTTAAAGAAATGAATTAACCTCAGGGACGATTTTAAAAGCTAATTAAAGCAATAATGATCTATCCTATTGTGCTCATAGATTGGCAAAGATTAAAAAGATTGAAAATACTTAGCGTGGGCAAGCGTTGAAGAAAATGAGCACTCCCATACGCCGAGTGGTGGGTGTGTAGGCCAATTGGACCTTCATATGTTCACATTGTTTGACCCTGCAATTCCACCTATGAGACTTTGTTCCAAGAAAATGATCACTCGTGCATAATGATATACACAGGAAGATGTTTAGTGAAGCACCATTTGTAATAAGAGAAAGTTGGAAACAACCTAAATCTTCAACAATAGGATATGGCATGGCATAGTGGCTCACACTTGTAATCCCAGCAGTTTGGGAGGCTGAGGTAGGAGGATCCCATGAGGCCAGGAGTTTGAGACCAGCCTGGCCAACACAGCGAGACTCCATCTCTACAAAATAATTTTTTTTTTGAGATGGAGTCTCCTCTGTCTCCTCCCAGGCTGGAGTGCAGTGGTGCAATCTTGGCTCACTGCAACCTCTGCCTCCCAAGTTCAAGCGATTCTGTTGCCTCAGCCTCCAGAGTAGCTGGGACTACAGGCATGTGCCACTACGCCCGGGTTTTATATTTTTAGTAGAGAAGAGGTTTCACCACAGTGGTCAGGCTGCTCTCGAACTCCTGACCTTGTGATCTGCCTGCCTCGGCCTTCCAAAGTGCTGAGATTACAGGCGTGAGCCACTGTGCCTGGCCAAAAGAATTTATTTTTATTTACTTATTTATTTATTTATTTATTTATTTATTTATTTTTGTGGAGATGAGGCCTACTATGTTGCCCAGGCTGGTCTCAAACTCTCTTAAGCTCAAGTGATCCTCATGCCTCAGCCTTCCAAAGTGCTGGGATTACAGGTGTGAGCCACTGTGCCTGGCCTACACATTTTTTTTTTTTAATTAGCTGGGGCTGAACTCGGTGGCTCAGGACTGTAATCCCAGCACTTTGGGAGGCCAAGGAGAGTGGATCATCTAAAGTCAGAAGTTCGAGACCAGCCTGGCCAACATGGTGAAACCCTGTCTCTACTAAAACTACAAAAATTAGCCGGACATGCTGGTGGGTGTCTGTAATCCCAGCTACTCAGGAGGCTGAGGCAGGAGAATCACTTGAATTCGGGAGGCAGAGGTTGCAGTGAGCTGAGATGAGGCCACTGCACTTCAGCCTAGGAGACAGATCAAAACACTGTGTCAAAAAAAAAAAAAAATTAGCTGGGCATGGTGGCATGTGCCTGTAGTTGTAGCTCCTCAGGAGGCTGAAGCAGGAGGATCTCTTGAGCCCAGGAGTTCAAGGCTGCAGTGAGTACCACTGCACTCCAGCCTGAGTGGCAGAAAAAGACCTTGTCTCAAAAAATAAAAATAAAAAATAAAAAATTAGGATATTAGTTGTATTAGGCCATTCTTGTGTTGCTATAAAGAAATACCTGAAACTGGGTAATTTATATAAAAAAAAAGAGGTCTTATTGGCTCACAGTTCTGCAGGCTGTACAGGAAGTGTGGCACTGGCATCTGCTAGGCTGTACAGGAAGTGTGGCACTGGCATCTGCTAGGCTTTGGGAAAGCTTTAGGGAGCATTTTAACTCATGGAAAAAGGCAAAGTGGGAGCAGGTGTCTCACATGGCGGGAGCAGGAGTGAGGAAATAGAAAGGGCAGGGGGAGGTGCCACACTTTACAACAACCAGATCTTGTGAGAACTCACTATCACGAGGACAGCACCAAGCCATGAAGGGATCCACCCCATAACCCAAACACCCCACCAGGCCCCACCTCCAACATTGGGGATTAAAATTCAACATAAGATTTGGGTGGGGACAAATTTCCAAACTATTTCATTAATTAAATAAATCAGGGTAGGGCGTGGTGGCTCACGCCTGTAATCCCAGCACTTTGGGAGGCCGAGGCAGGCGGATCATGAGGTCTGGAGTTCAAGACCATCCTGGCCAACATGGTGAAACCCTGTCTCTACTAAAAATACAAAAAATGAGCCAGACGTGGTGGCATGCACCTGTAGTCCCAGCTGCTCGGGAGGCTAAGGCAGGAGAATCACTTGAACCTTGGAGGCGGAGGTTGTTGCAGTGAGCCGAGATCACACCACTGCACTCCAGCCTGGTGACAGCGTGAGACTGCATCTCAATAAATAAATAAATAAATAAATCGTGGTGCATTCATACAATAGAATACTGTGTGGCCTTTAAAAATGATAATGTAAATTGTAGTTATTGATGTGATTAGATGTTCATGATAGAATCTTTAGTAAAAATAGGCAGTTACTAAAAAGTATGATGGGGCCAGGCGCAGTGTCTCACGCCAGTAATCCCAGCATTTTCGAGGCCAAGGCGGGCAGATCACCTGAGGTCAAGAGTTCGAAACCAGAGCTGGCCAACATGGTGAAACCCTGTCTCTAATAAAAATACAAAAATTAGCCAGGTGTGATGGTGGGTGCCTGTAATCCCAGTTACTCAGGAGGCTGAGGCAGGAGACTCGCTGAACCCAGGAGGGGGAGGTTGCAGTGAGCCAAGATCGCACCACTACACTCCAGCCTGGCAACAGAGCAAGACTCCATCTCAAAAAAAAAAAAATTTTTTTTTAAAGTATGATAGTAAGATACTAGGTCTTCTATTTTAATAGTATGTAATACTGATATATAAATGCATAAAAAACTGCAAGGATAAATACAAAACTATTTACTATGAGTTGTTTTGGAGGTCCTCAATATTTTACTCTACATGATTCTTTATCACCTTAAAATTTTGCGAGGCCATGGTGATACACACCTGTAATCCCAGCTGCTTGGGAAGCTATGGTGGGAGGATTGCTTGAGCCCAGGAGTTCGAAACCAGTCTGGGCAACAATAGCAAGACCCACCCCCCTCTTAATTAAAATATTTTTTAAAGTATTTTATGAAGATGTACTCATAAGCTGGGCGCAGCGGCTCACGCCTGGAATCCCAGCAGTTTGGGAGGCTGAGGCAGGCAGATCACCTGAGGTCAGAAGTTCGAGACCAGCCTGACCAACATGGAGAAACCCTGTCTCTACTAAAAATACAAAAAATTAGCCCGGTGTGGTGGAGCATGCCTGTAATCCTAGCTACTCAGGAGGCTGAGGCAGGAGAATCACCTGAACCCGGGAAGCAGAGGTTGCAGTTACCTGAGATCACACCACTGCATGCCAGCCTGGGTGACAGCAAGATCCTGTCTCAAAACAAAACAAAACAAAAACAAAAAAAAACAACTAATATGAAGCTCTTAACAGTAGTTGTTCTGGATTGGAGGATTATGGATGATCTTTATGCTCCCTTTTTGCCTGTCTATATTTTCTATAATTAGCATATATTACTTTTGTAATAAGAGAATGTAATCAAGTATATTTCATTTTGAGAAAACATTACAGTGAGAAATAAAGGCCAGGAGAGAAGGACTACTCATGCTGGCTAGCCAGCCCATTATCTCTTGGTAAAGCACACCTACGTGGGAGGCCACATTTTAATCAAGAAGTTGCTTAGTGACCACAGAACCAGAGCAAAGTGCCTAGCTGGATGGCTCTAATGTCGAAAGACAGCAAGCAATGATAGCCTGATGTATCATCTCCACTGCAGTGCTAACCTGCCTGCCCTGAATGCAGACTTTAAAACACCCCAACACACCTAAAGCACCAAGAACCTGCCCTAAGATTGTTTGATCGCATTGCCCTGGATCTTCCTTGCTTGTGTATGACTTACATTCGCCTGACTGTGTCTCTGGCTGACAATAAACTCTCAGCTTCATAGCCTAGCTTTGCATCCGTTTGTGGTCTGGTGTCTGACTCTTTGTTTTAGCATTTGCCCTTGGTCTCCTTGAGGCTTAATTTGCAGCTTCTCTCTAATGAATTTCAGTTTGGACTTGCTCCTTGACTCATCCTGCTAAGCTCCTCTAGTTGCAGGAGCCCGGGTAGGGGCCCTGCCTCTCCTTGTTCCACTGCTGGGCAGGGGTAGGACGTGGGGATTCAGACTTACACCTGACAAGGCTAACTTCAGACACATTTTTTCTTTAGCTTATAACTTTCAGTTAACTTACGATCAATTCTTTTTTTTTTTTTTTAAGACGGAGTCTTGCTCTGTTACCCAGGCTGCAGTGCAGTGGCGCAATCTCGGCTCACTGCAAGCTCCGCCTCCCGGGTTCACGCCATTCCCAGTAGCTGGGACTACAGGCGCCCACCACCGCGCCCAGCTAATTTTTTTTTTTTTTTTTTTTTTGTATTTTTAGTAGAGACGGGGTTTCACCGTGGTCTCGATCTCCTGACCTCGTGATCTGCCCGCCTCAGCCTCCCAAAGTGCTGGGATTACAAGCATGAGCCACCGCACCTGGCCTTTTTTTTTTTTGAGACAGAGTCTTGCTCTGTTGCCCAGGCTGGAGTGCAGTGGCGCGATCTTGGCTCACTGCAACCTCCGCCTCCCGGGTTCAAGCAATTCTCCTGCCTCAGTCTCCCAACTAAGCTGGGACTACAGGTGCACGCCACAACACCCAGCTAATTTTTGTATTTTTAGTAGAGACGAGGTTTCACCATATTGGCCAGGCTGGTCGCGAACTCCTGACCTCGTGATCCGCCCACCTCGGCCTCCCAAAGTGCTGGGATTACAGGCGTGAGCCACCGTGCCTGGCCTTACAATCAATTTCTTATTCTTGGCCCGGCACAGTGGCCCACATCTGTAATCCCAGCACTTTGGGAAGCCGAGGAGAGCAGATCACCTGAGGTCAGGAGTTCGAGACCAGCCTGGCCAACATGGCAAAAATCCATCTCTACTAAAAATACAAAAATTAGCTGGGCGTGGTGGCACTCGCCTGTAATCCCAGCTACTTGGGAGGCTGAGACACGAGAATCGCTTGAACCCAGGAGGCGGAGATTGCAGTGAGCCACGAAGAAAGTGCAGTTATGATGGGGAAGAGGGAGAAACCAGTGGCTGAAGAGGGGCGTAATGGGGTTGAGGTAGGGGAGTGTTGGTTTTGTTTTTCAATAGTCTGGAGCAGGCTTTGAGGCAAGCTAGTTTCAAAGCAGCCTAGGGTGGTGGAAAGGGCTTGAGTTTTTCCTCATCTTGACCACGACAAGCTTTCCTCAGCTTGATCTCATCTCCGCCAGGTGGCAGGGCAGCGAGAGCCCTGGCTCAGGAGCCAGACTGCCTCCGCTCTTAGCCCAGCTCCACACTCCACAGTGTGACTTTAGCCCAGTTATTTGTGCCTCAGTCTTCTTTCAAATGGGCATAATAAGGGTACCTACTCCATAGGATTGTCGACCTAAAAAGCAGCAGCTTGGGCAAAATTAATGTAAGTAGAGAGTTTATGTGGGCCAAGCTTGAAGATTGCAACCTGAGAGCAGAAAGTCAAGTTTCCCTGAATGTACACTTCAATTACTAGCAGTTACAGGTGGAGTTTTGAAGGCAAAAGTAGGGGACAAGGAGTGGACTGATGCAAAGTTGTTTGTCAGGAATTCTCATTGATTTACAGAAGTAACATTGTTAAGCTACAGACTGTGGGTTGTAGTGTCTGGTGTGGCATTATTGGGTTAATTTATAGCTATTTATGGCAATAGCAAGCAATTTCAAGAGATGAATACACAGTTCAAAGTGGGGAGTAGGGCCTGATTTCAGTCTCATTTTAATGTCTCTCCCGGCCTGACTTGCATTCCTCAGATAAAAATTCTTTTCTCGGGATCATTGTAAGAAGGGAGATAGCTCCCAGCCTGGGCAACATGGCGAAATGCCGTCTCTACAAAAAATATTAAAAAATGAGCCAGGCATAGTGGCAAGTGTCTGTGGTCCCAGCTACCCGGGAGGCTGAGGTGGGCGGATTACTTGAGTCCAGGAGGCAGAGGTTGCAGTGATCTGAGATCGCACCCCTGCACGCCAGCCTGGGAGACAGAGTGAGACCCTGTCTCAAAAAAAAAAAAAAATTGCTCATGCAAAGATGCAAAGTACTTAGAACTGTGGTTGCCTGGCATGGCACATAGTAAGTACCTGCTAGGTGTGAACCGCTATTGTTGTTGCTAGCTATGTGGCCTTGGGCATGTCACTTAACCTCTCACTTTGTCATTCAACCTCTCATTTAACTTCTCATCATTCATCACTTGATTAAGGATTCAAAGTGCCTTTGCCCGTACTAGGTATTCAGCAACACTCAGTTCCCTTGGTTCTTTATATGGTAATAATAGTATTTTACATATGAACACTTACTACACTCCAGGCAGCTCATCTATTACCTTCATCATCCTAGTTAATTATCAAGACAACCATATGAGGAAGTGACATTCGGAAGCAGGTATCCCTAGTTTACAGATGAGGAAACCAGGGTCAAATAGATTGCGATTGGCCCAAGGGCGTATACGAAATGGCTGAGCTGAGATTTTACAATCCTATTTCTTTTTCAAATACTGACACTGGAGTGGGTGATGACCAGTTGTTACTAAATCCAGTGGCTAATCCTTTATTGCTACATGGTTTAAACCGATTGTTGCTGCTAGCTGATGATGAAAGGCTTTGTAGCCTTCCTCCGAGTGGGAACACTTTGCTGCCCCCTTGTGACTCACCAAGTTTCTGCCTCCAGGTTCCCCGTTATTTGAAAAAATAAACAAATAAATAAAAGGCCCGGTGCTGCGACACACGCCTGTAATCCCAGCACTTTGGGAGGCCGAGGCAGGCGGATCATGAGATCAGGAGTTCGAGACCAGCCTGGCCAACACAGTGAAACCCTGTCTCTAATAAAAATACAAAAATTAGCTGGGCGTGGTGGCACGCACCTGTAGTCCCAGCTACTTGAGAGGCTGAGGCAGGAGAATCGCTTGAACCCGGGAGGTGGAGGGTGCAGTGAGCTGAGATTGCACCACTGCACTCCAGCCTAGCGACACAGCGAGACTCTGTCTCAAAAAAAACTTTTTTTTAAATTAACTATCTTTTCTGGTACAGTAATTTCCCTCCAGAAAAGGTGTTGAGGTGTTGCCTGGGAGAGGCAAGGGAAACATGATTGGAGTTGAATTTTGTTTTGTTTTGTTTTGTTTTAATATAGAGGAGAAAATATAGGTGTCTCTCTTTTTTATTCTTTCTTTCTTTTTTTTTTTTTTTTTTTTTTGAGATGGAGTTTTAGTCTTGTTGCCCAGGCTGGAGTGCAATGGTGCGATCTTGGCTCACTGCAACCTCCACCTCCTGGGTTCAAGCGATTCTCCTGCCTCAGCCTCCTGAGTAGCTGGGATTACAGGCATGTGCCACCATGCCCAGGTAATTTTGTACTTTTAGTAGAGACGGGGTTTTTCCATGTTCGTCAGGCTGGTCTCAAACTCCCGACCTCAGGTGATCCGCCCACCTCAGCCTCCCAAAGTGCTGGGATTACAGACATGAGCCACCGTGCCCGGCCTAAATATAGGTGTCTCTTACAGCAACTAGGGGCTTCACAAAGTGGCGACGGTGGGCTCTGGTCTTGAGGGATGACTAAAAGTTTTCCAGGCAGGCTAGGAAGGGGAAGGACATTCTGAGCATAGGGAACAGCATGGGCAAAAGCACGGAGATGTGATGGAGCATCTCGGGATTTTAAGCGAGGAGAGCAACATGCTTAGATTCATTCATTCTCTGATTCAACACATATGTGTCACATACTGTGCTGGGTGGTGACAATGACGGTAGTGAAAAACACCAAGTCCCTAAAATTATGGAGCTTACTTTCTAGGGAGGTAGATTTGAAGCAAATGCAAGTACGAGATGCCTCTGGATAAAAACAAAGCAGGGGATGGGAACAGAGAGGGACCAGATGGTGTTATTTTCAACAGGGTGGTCAGGGAGGCCTTCCCTGAGCAGGTGACATTGGAGCAGGACTGAATGAAGTGGGGGAGCCTGCTTCATGAGTGAATTGGGAAAGATCACACGAGGCAGAGGGAACTACAGGTGCAAAGGCCCTGAGGTGGGAGAGTGTTCGGTGTGATCAAGGAGCCAGAGGCGGGGTGGTGGAGGACTGGAGCATCCTCAGTGCAGGTCGGGGTGGGGATGAAGTTGGTAGGAGATGGAGGAGGTGAGGTTGCAGAAGACTCAGTCATGTTTTCATGGAGGACCTTGTGAGCCATGGCAAGGAGTGGGGATCTCATTCTAAGAAGGGCAGGAAGTGTTTGCTGAGACTGTGTTGAGATGTGAGAGGAAAGAGAGGCATTTAGATGGCTGGCAGATTTTCACCCAAGCAACTAGGAAGACTTCACTATGGATGGGCTAAGTTTGAGAAGCTTATTAGAGCTCCAAGGGGAGCTGTCAGCAGGCTGCTGGACAGCAGCTGGATCTGTGTGTCTGGAATTCAGAGGAAGGATCGGAGCAGCAGGCGTCTGTGCAGAGGGGTCATTGAAAGACCTGGATGAGATGAGATTCTCAAGGGAGCGAGTACATAGAGACAAGTGGACGAGGTCCGAGCCCCATGGCTCCCCAATCTCCAAACTCTAGAGGATGGAGCCAGCAGAACCAGCAGAATGAAGGCACTGAGGAATGACTGACTGGCTAGGGAGCTCAAAGGAAAACCAGGAGAGCTGGGTGTCCCAGAAGCCAAGGGAAGCAGGAGTTGCAAGGAGGATGGGGTGATCGACAATGTCCAATGCTGCTGAGAGGGTCCAGTAAGGTGACGATTCAGACCCAACTGCTGGATTTGACAGCATAAAGGGAGGACATGGATGACCTTGGTACACTCTAGCTTCATGGGCATGTGATCTGTGTAGTGGGACAGGGCCCCACTCTTAGCAGGGTCCTGCAATTGGTCTAATGCACTTCTGAGACCCTGTTGAATTTTTTTTTTTTTTTAAGACAGAGTCTCACTCTGTCGCCCAGGCCGGAGTGCAGTGGAGCAATCTCAGCTCACTGCAACCTCCGCCTCCCAGGTTCAAGCGATTCTCCCGCCTCAGCCTCCTGAGTAGCTGGGATTACAGGCATGTGCCACCAGACCCAGCTAATTTTTGTATTTTTGGTAGAGACAGGGTTTCACCATCTTGGCCAGACTGATCTTGAACTCTTGACCTTGTGATCCACCTGCCTCGGCCTCCCAAAGTGCTGGGATTACAGGAGTGAGCCACCGCACCCAGCCCTGTTGAAATTCTTAATATCTTTCTGCAGTGAGTTGAATATGGAACCTCTCTCAAAACATATATCCATCCAGAATGTGACCTTATTTGGAAAAGGGGTCTTTGCAGATGTAATTAAGGTAAAAATGTTATGACGAGATTATATTGGATTAGGGCAAGCCCTAAATCCAATGACAGGTGTCCTAATAAGGGAAAAGAAAGGGAAAAGACACAGAGAGGTGACATAAAGACATAGGCAGAGGCTGGGCACCGTGGCTCACACCTGTATTCCCACCACTTTGGGAGACTGAGATGGGCGGATCATCTGAGGTCAGGAGTTCGAAAACAGCCGGGCCAACATGGTGAAACCCCGTCTCTACTAAAAATACAAAAACTTAGCCAGGCGTGGTGGTGGGTGCCTGTAGTCCCCGCTACTCAGGAGGCTGAGGCAGGAGAATGAAGTGAACCCGGGAGGCGGAGCTTGCAGTGAGCCGAGATCGTGCCACTACACTACAGCCTGGGTGACTCCATCTCAAAAACAAAAACAAAAACAAAAAACAAAAACAAACAAAAAAAAAATTAGCTGGACGTGGTGGCACATGCCTGTAATCACAGCTACTCGGGGGGCTGAGACAGGAGAATCACTTGAACCCTGGAGGCGAAGGTTGCAGTGAACTGAGATCGCGCCACTGCACTCCAGTCTGGGCAACAGAGTGAGACTTTGTCTCGAAAAAAAAAAAAAAAAAGACAAAGGCAGAGATTGGAGTGATGCATCTACAAGCCAAGGAGCATGAAGGATTGCTTGCAGCCATCAGAAGCTTGAAAGGAGGCCGGGTGTGGTGGCTCACGCCTGTAATTCCAGCACTTTGAGAGGCCAAGGCGGGTGGATCACTTGAGGTCCAGAGTTCGAGGCCAGTCTGGCCAATATGGTGAAACCCTGTCTTTACTAAAAATACAAAAATTAGCTGGGCATGACAGCGCATGCCTGTAATCCCAGCTCTTCAGGACGCTGAGGCAGGAGAATCGCTTGAAGCTGGGAGGCGGAGGTTGCAGTGAGCCGAGATCCTGCCATTGCACCCCAGCCGGGGTGAGAGAGGGAGACTCTGTCGCAAAAAAGAAAAAAAAAAAAAGAGGCCGGACGCAGTGGTTCACGCCTGTAATCCCAGCCCTTTGGGAGGCCAAGGTGGGCAGATCACGAAGTCGGGAGATCAAGAGCATCCTGGCTAACATGGTGAAACCCCGTCTCTACTAAAAATACAAAAAAAATTAGCCGGGCGTAGTGGCGGGCGCCTGTAGTCCCAGCTACTCAGGAGGCTGAGGCAGGAGAATGGCATGAACTGGGGAGGCTGAGCTTGCAGTGAGCCGAGATCGCGCCCGTGCCACTGCACTCCAGCCTGGGTGACAGAGCGAGACTACGTCTTAAAAAAAAAAAAAAAAAAAAGGCCGGGCGCAGTGGTAATCCCAGCACTTTGGGAGGCCTAGACAGGCAGATCACGAGGTCAGGAGATCCAGACCATCCTGGCTAACACGGTGAAACCCCGTCTCTACTGAAAGTACAAAACAATTAGCCGGGCGTGGTAGCGGGCGCCTGTAGTCCCAGCTACTCGTTAAGGCTGAAGCAGGAGAATGGCGTGAACCCGGGAGGCAGAGCTTGCAGTGAGCCAAGATAGCGCCACTGCACTCTAGCCTGGGTGACAGAGCGAGACTCCGTTTCAAAAAAAAAAAAGTGTTCACATCCAAGATCTCATTTGATCCTTCCAAAAGGCCTATGAGGTAATAAAGTAATTCCTTTCATGTCCATTTTTCAGACGACAAAATGGAGGTTCAGAGAGGTTAAGTAATCACTCAAGGTCACACAGCCAGTGACCAGCAGACCTAGAACTCTGATCACAATAAGATCTTTACCCCTCTTCGTGGCTGCCCATTTTAGTCAGCTTTTTTTTTTTTTTTTTTTAGACGGAGTCTCACTCTAGCCCAGGCAGGAGTGCAGTGGCATAACCTCAGCTCACTGCAACCTCCACCTCCCGGGTTCAAGCAATTCTCGTTCCTCAGCCTCCCTAGTAGCTGGGATTACAGGCACACACCATCACGCCCAGCTAATTGTTGTATTTTTAGTAGAGACGGGGTTTCACTATGTTGGCCAGGCTGGAACTTTTGGCCTCAAGTGATCTGCTTGCCTTGGCCTCCAAAAGTGCTGGGATCACAGGTGTGAGCCACCTCACCCAGCCTTTAGCCAGCTTTTGACGCACAACGAGTGGGGGTAGCAAATTCTTGGGCATGTCCGCTTACAAATGTGGAACCCAGTGTTTCTATGTGGGGTGGTGGTGGGGAGGTGGCTGCTCCTCTAGCAACAGTGATCCAGGCCAGCCCTTGGCAGGACTTCCTCACCAGAGTCGGCTGCAAAGCCAGCCAGCTGGCAGCCGGCCAGGCTCATAGAGTGAACCCACTTGGAGCCGAGAGCCCCACAGAGGGCACAGCAGGGGCATGAGGTCCAACAAACTCAGGCTGTGTGTGCTTCTGCCCCAGAGAAGACAACGGCGCTGGGAGAGACAGCAGCCACAGCTTCCCGAGAAGCACTGGAATCCTAGGAGCGGCTGCCGGGCAGGGGCAGGCAAGGCTGACAGATGGAAGAGTGCCCAGGCTGCATCATGGTAGCAGTTTGAGGTTCTGTTGAAGGAGGGAAGTGACAAGCTGGGCTGAGTGACAGGCATGGATGAGAGGGCAGACCAGGCTCTGGAGAAAACAGCACATGAACCCATCTTTAGTGACAGTGAACTGAGCAGAGAAATGTCACTTTCAGGCCTGGAAATGGCCAGGGAGGCATAATAGTGACTCCTGCAGGGGGCTTCTCCTCAACCGGGAGCTGGGCGTCCAGGGCAAGGTGGCCAGGCTTGTGCCATCTCAACTACTTGGGAACAAATAGACTTGGCACTCGATGTTTAGCCACCAAAGTCAAGACCAGGAGCCCCGAAGTCCCATCCCCCAAGGCGCTGAGGAGCCCAGATGCTAGAAAGGGGGCCACAGGATGAGCAGGGCCAGCAGCTGCCTGGCAGGACATCTGTCACAGCCCATTGGGCAGCAACCAAGAGGAGTGTGGAGGCTACGCGGCCCCATTTGCTGAAGGGGAGGGCTGCAGACTGCTCATCTGGGAGAGGGACAGATGAACCCAGAGCCAGCCAAGGAGGTCACAGCCCAGTCAGATCACAAAACAAAACAAACCAAACCCAGCTCTCATTAACTGAAGCTTGGCACATGCTGGGCATTGTGTGATGTGCTGTCTTTGGAAGAGCTGCCTTAATTCGTAGGATAGCTAAAGTGTAATTATTATGTGATTACACCTTATTATGTAATTATTAGACAGAACCCACTTGGAGCTGAGAGCCCCACAGAGGGCACAGCAGGGGCGTGAGGTCCAACAAGCTCAGGCTGTGTGTGCTTCTGGCCCAGAGAAGACGACAGCGCTGGGAGAGACAGCAGCCACAGTTTCTCTAGAAACACTAGAATCCCAGGAGCAGCTGCTGGGCATGGGCAGATGAGGGGGCAGGTGTCATTATCATGACCTCCACTTTATAGATGGGGAAGCTCAGGTACAAAGAAGTAAAGTGCCTTATATAAGTCACGTAGTTAAGTCTTCAGGCTGAGATTCAAACCAGGTCTGTCTAACTTTAAAGCCTGTTTTGTTCACTCTCCCTGGCAGGGCTATTATAACCATTACATGAAATAAAGCATGATATTAGTAATAGTGAAGGCAGCCGGGCATGGTGGCTCATGCCTGTAATCCCAGCACTTTGGGAGGCCAAGATGGGTGGATCACGAGGTCAGGAGATCCAGACCATTCTGGCCAACATGGTGAAACCCCATCCCTACTAACTTACAAAAAAAAAAAAATTAGCCAGTCATGGTGGCGCAATCCTGTAGTCCCAGCCACTCAGGAGGCTGAGTGAGGCAGGGGAATCGCTTGAACCCAGGAGGCAGAGGTTGCAGTGAGCCAATATTGCACCATTGCATTCCAGCCTGGCGACAGAGCAAGACTCTGTGTCAAATAAATAAATAATAGTGAAGGCCAGGTGCGGTGCCTCACGAGTATAATCCCAGCACTTTGGGAGGCTGAGGCAGGCGGATCATTTGAGGTCAGGAGTTCAAGAGCAGCCTGGCCAACATGGCGAAACCCCATCTCTACTAAAAATACATAACTTAGCCGGACCCCAGGAGGTGGAGTTTGCAGTGGGCTGAGATCGCACCACCACACTCCAGCCTGAGTGACAGAGCAAGACTCTGTCTCAAAAAAATAAAAAATAAAAAAAAGAAAGAAATGGGCCAGGTGCAGTGGCTCACGTCTGTAATCCCAGCACTTTGGGAGGCTGAGGCAGGCAGATCACTTGAGGCCAGGAGTTCAAGACCAGCCTGGGCAACATGGTGAAACCCCATCTCTACTAAAAATATAAAAATTCGCTGGGTGTGGTCGCGGGTGCCTGTAATCTCAGCTACTTGGGAGGCTGAGGCGGGAGAATCCCTTGAACCTGGTTGGTGGAGGCTGTAGTGAGCCGAGATTGTGCCACTCCACTGCACTCCAGCCTGGGTGACAGAGTGATACTCCATCTTAAAAAAAAAAAATGGCAGGGCGCGGTGGCTCATGCTTGTAATCCCAGCACTTTGGGAGGCCGAGGCGGGCAAATTACCTGAGGTCGGGAGTTCAAGACAAGCCTGACCAACATGGAGAAACCCTGTCTCTACTAAAATACAAAAATTAGCCGGGCATGGTGGCACGTGCCTGTAATCCCAGCTACTAGGCTACTTGGGAGGCTGAGGGAGGAGAATCGCTTGAATCTGGGAGGTGGAGGTTGCTGTGAGCCGAGATCGCACCATTACACTCCAGCCTGAGCAACAAGATCGACACTCCGTCTCAAAAAAAAAAAAAAAAAAGAATCTTCTAACCTAAAAGTTGGAAAAGCCCCTAGAAGTGATGTACTCCAACCCTCTTTTGTATGCAGGAATTCCTCCATGCAGCCTCCAAGAAAAATACTGATCCAGTCTCTGCTTAAGTGTCTCCAGTGATGAGGAACTTACTATTTCCCAAAGCAGTCATTTACATTTTAAGACTCCTATCATGGTTAGATAGCTCTTAATGGAACTGCGCCAAAATCTGCTTCTTTGTCAATTTCACCCAGAGGACCAGGCTCTGTGCTTTGGGACCACAGAGATGCACAGTAATATCAACTGTCAGGTGCTTTGAAGATTTCAAGCACTCTCCTTTTTTTTTTTTTTTTTTTTTGAGACGGAGTCTCTCTCTGTCGCCCCAGGCTGGAGTGCAGTGGCGTGATCTCAGCTCACTGCAAGCTCTGCCTCCCGGGTTCACGCCATTCTCTGGCCTCAGCCTCCCAAGTAGCTGGGACTACAGGCGCCCGCCATCGCGCCCGGCTAATTTTTTTTGTATTTTTAGTAGAGACGGGGTTTCACCGTGGTCTCTATCTCCCGACCTTGTGATCTGCCTGCCTCAGCCTCCCAAAGTGCTGGGATTACAGGAGTGAGCCACCGCGCCCGGCCTCAAGCACTCTTTTACAGACCACCCCCACCACCACTGACCTCACAACACACAGTGAGGAAGGTATTGTCCTCCCCATTGCACCAATGAAGAAATTGAGGCTCAGGGAGATGAGATGACTTACCAAAGGGAGCAGGCCTAGTAAGGTGCAGAACTGTGAATTCAGCTGAGGGTTCCTGAGTCCAAAGCCCACACTCTTTCTACACCTCCTCTCTTCCTTGAGTCCCCTCCCTCTCCCCCATGGGCCAGCTCTTCAGTTTTTTAAAGGCAGCTCTCATGTTCCTCATGAGTCTTCTCCTCCTCAGCTAAACATTCCCAGGGCTTTCAACTATTTCTTATCAGGAGTCCCATCACTCCAAAAGCTGGATGGGCTCCAGAAACTGAGCACAATATTCCAGGTGGAGTCTGGCCGGTCCTGTGCAGAGCAGACCTCTTGTGCCCTCTCCCCTTTGCTCTGGACACTGTACTGCCATTCCTGCAGCCTGTGTTGGTAGGAATCAAATTCCTGTATTGGTAATAAAGTCTCATCAATCTGTCGACTTACTGATTTTTCACTCATAAATATGAATAATTTGCATGTAAGTTTGGTCTCTTGTTCCTTTGCAAAATCTTCAGTCCCCAGGAGCCCTGAGAAACAAGTGTTATATGAGCACAGAAGGAGATGCATGAGGCAGCCCGGACACTTAATTATACTTTGAAATGTGTGGAGAAGTATGAAACCTACCCAGCTTGCTAGATCAGGCATGTGGGCCCTATCTGTCTTTGGAAGGGGCGCATCCTCCCTGTGGATCTCGATGAATGAAACCAAGTTGAGTTATTGCATCCGCATGGATTTCCAGCAGCTCTGAGCGTCTGGCAGACAGGAAACAAATCAAGTGACTATTCTTCCCAGACTGCTCTTGCCAAACTGGCTGTCAGGGGCCATAGGAACAGAACTCCTCATGATGCCAGCTGGCCAAGTGAAACAGCGGCCAGGGGTAGATTCTTCCCTGCCCCTTAAGGGAGATGCCAAACTTCCAAAAAAATGGGAACCACCTTGTGATAGGCACTGCTGAGCAGCAGGTTTCAAGGTCTTAGTATACCCAGTAGGCAGCTCAACTGTCCTGGCGAGGCCAGGCAGGGCTCTCATGCAGAGATGGTGTGCAAATCCGTTAACAATGGCACCAGGACCAGCTGCAATGCTCTCTCTCTCTGCTGTTTGTGGGCACCATTGGCCACCCACTGAATGAGCTGACCCATGGATAGTGTCTTCTTTTTTTTTTTTTTTTGAGATGGAGTTTCAATCTTGTTTCCCAGGTTGGAGTGCAAGGCGCGATCTTGGCTCACTGCAACCTCTGCCTCCCAGGTTCAAGCGATTCTCCTGTCTCAGCCTCCTGAGTAGCCGGGATTACAGGCGCATGCCACCATGCCCGGCTAATTTTTGTATTTTTGGTAGAGATGGGGTTTCATCATATTGGTCAGGCTGGTCTCGAAATCCTGACCTCAGGTGATCCACCTGCCTCGGCCTCCCAAAGTGCTGGGATTACAGGCATGAGCCACTGCACCTGGCCTGGATAGTGTCTTCTCTTGAGAGCCCGTGCTCAGCTTGAGATCCCCCTTGTGCCCTCTACCAACCTGCACAAAACCCCCAGCACATCAAAGGGACCACACTGTTAGCAAACTAATTGTGAGAGACTGCCCACACCTGCCTTGATAAGTGGAAACAGAAACAGGATTTGGCCACAGAATGCACAGGTGACAATGAAAGACTCAGTGCCAGAAAAGGCACAGGCCCTTTTTCTTGATTTCCAGATGACAACAAAGTACAATACAAAAATACAACCGATGGCCAGGCACGGTGGCTCACGCCTGTAATCCCAGCACTTTGGGAGGCCGAGGCAGGCGGATCATGAGGTCAGGAGATCGAGACCATCCTGGCTAACATGGTGAAACCCTGTCTCTACTAAAAATACAAAAAATTAGCCTGGCGTGGTGGCGGGCGCCTGTAGTCCCAGCTACTCGGGAGGCTGTGGCAGGAGAATGGTGTGAACCCGGGAGGCAGAGCTTGCAGTGAGCCGAGATAGCACCACTCCACTCCAGCCTGGGCGACAGAGCAAGACTCTGCCTCAAAAAAAAAAAAAAAAAAGCAACTGACAATGTTTCATATTGAAATCTCTCCAGACTCTGCCCATTTTAAGTGTGAACAATGTTCACATGAACCCAGCCCATATAAGAGTCACTCAAATATGGAGGCTGACAATTGACAAATAGCACCAACCTGGAGGCTTCAGGTAATTTAGAGAGATGCCACAAGCCCAGTTAGAAGGCTATTTTCCTGGCCGGGTGCAGTGGCTCACGCCTGTAATCCCAGCACTTTGGGAGGCCGAGGCAGGCGGATCACCTGAGGTCATGAGTTTGAGACCAGCCTGGTCAACATGGTGAAATCCCATCTCTATTAGAAAAACAATTTAAAAAACCAAAAAATTAGCCGGGCGTGGTGGCAGGTGCCTGTAGTCACAGCTACTTGGGAGGCTGAGGCAGGAGAATCACTTGAACCCAGGAGGTGGAGGTTGCAGCGAGCCGAGATCGCACCACTGCACTCCAGCCTGGGCAGCAGAGTGAACCACCATCTCAAAACAAACAAACAAACAAACAAACAAACAAACAAAAAAGGCCTGGTGTAGTGGCTCACACCTGTAATCTCAGCACTTTGAGAGGTCAAGGTGGGCAGATCATGAGGTCAGGAGTTCGAGACCAGCCTGGCCAACATAGTGTAACCCCGTCTCTACTAAAAAGTATAAAAATTAGCCTGGCATGGTGGTGCATACCTGTAGTCCCAGCTACTCGGGAGGCTGAGGCAGGAGAATCGCTTGAACCTGGGAGGCGGAGGTTGTGGTGAGCTGAGATCACGTCACTGCACTCCAGCCTGGGCAACAGAGTGAGACTCCATCTCAAAAAAAAAAAAAAGACTATTTTCCCTTGTTTATTTCACACAAGAGGGGCCACCATGAAACGTAAGGCTCAGATGGCAGAGTTGAGTGTGCCACCAGGAAAAGTCTCCAAGATAAGAATCCTCACTACTATCAGGCTCCCTCATGTCTGAGATCCCTACCATTAGAACCACTCCTTTGGGTTAAGGCATTGAAGGCCCCAATCACAAGACAAATATTTCAGTGTATGAGCTATTGACTCAACATGTGACTCTTGAGCCACACTGCCTGGGGTTGAATCCCAATTCTACCAGATACTAGTTGTGCAATCTTGAGCAAGTCACTTAACCTCTCAAATTCTTTGAGCCTTAATTTTCTCATCTGTAAAATAGAGGTAATAAGGGAACCTACCCATAAGGCTATTTTGAGGAGTGATATGATTTGGCTGTGTCCCCACCCAAATCTCATCTTGAATTGTACCTCCTACAATTCCCACGTGTCGTGGGAAGAACCTGGTGGGAGGTAATTGAATCATAGGGGCAGGTGTTTCCCGTGCTGTTCTCATGATAGTGAATAAGTCTCGTGAGATCTGATGGTTTTAAAAATGTGAGTTTCCCTGCACAAGCTCTCTTCTCCTGTCTGCTGCCATGTGAGACATGCCTTTCACCTTCCACCATGATTGTGAGGCCTCCCCAGCCATGTGGAACTGTAGGTCCATTAAACCTCTTTTTTCTTTTTCTTTCTTTCTTTTTTTTTTTTAGATGGAGTCTCATTCTGTCACCCAGGCTGGAGTGCAGTGGCGTGATCCTGGCTCACTACAACCTCCACCTCCCAGGTTCAAGCAATTCTCCTGCCTCAGCCTCCCAAGTAGCTGAGATCACAGGCATGTACCCCATGCCCTACTAATTTTTGTATTTTTAGTAGAGATGGGGTTTTGCCATGTTGGCCAGGGTGGTCTCAAACTCCTGATCTCAGGTAATCCTTCCACCTCGGCCTCCCAAAGTGCTGGGATTACAGGTGTGAGCTACCACGCCTGGCCTAAACATCTTTTTCTTCTCAGTCTCAAGTATGTCTTTATCAGCAGGGTGAAAATGGACTAATAAAAGGAATTAATAGTACATATAAATACAAATGAGTTAATGAATTAATACATATAATACATATAAACTTGGAGCAGTAGCTGGCACATAGAAAGCTGTTATCAGGCCGGGCACAGTGGCTCACGCCTGTAATCTCAGCACTTTGGGAGGCCGAGGCGGGCAGATCACGAGGTCAAGAGATGGAGACCATCTTGGCCACCATGGGGAAACCTCCTCTTTACTAAAAATACAAAAATTAGCCAGGCGTAGTGGCACACGCCTGTAATCCCAGTTACTCAGGAGACTGAGGCATGATAATTGCTTGAACCTGGGAAGTGGAGGTTGCAGTGAGCCAAGATAGTGCCAGTGCATTACAGCCTGGGTGACAGAGGGAAACCCTGTCTCAAAAAAAATAGAAAAAGGCCAGGCGCGGTGGCTCATGCTTGTAATCCCAGCACTTTGGGAGGCCGAGGCAGGCGGATCACGAGGTCAGGAGATCAAGACCATCCTGGCTAACACGGTGAAACCCCGTCTCTACTAAAAATACAAAAATTTAGCTGGGTGTGGTGGCGGGCACCTGTAGTCCCAGCTACTCTGGAGGCTGAGGCAGGAGAATGGCATGAACCCGGGAGGTGGACCTTGCAGTGAGCCAAGATCGTGCCACTGCACTCCAGCCTGGGCGACAGAGCGAGACTCGGTCTCAAAAAAAAAAAAAAGAAAGAAAGAAAAAAAGAAAAAGAAATCAGGAATCAGGCCAGGTGCAGTGGCTCATGCTTGTAATCCTAGCACTTTGGGAGGCCAAGGCAGGAGGATCCCTTGAACCCAGGAGTTTAAGACAACCCTGGGTGACATAGTGAGACCCTTGTCTCTACAAAACAATTTAAAAATTAGCCGGGCCTGGTAGCTCAAGCCTATAGACCCAGCTACTCGGGAGGCTGAGATTTGAGGATTGCTTGAGCCCAGGAGGTTGAGGCTGCAGTGAGCCATGATGTGTCACTGCACTCCAGCCTGGGTGACAGAGAAAGACCCTGTCTCAAAAAAAGAAAAAAGAAATCAGCACCCCCCAACCAAAAAAAAAAATAAATAAATAAAGCAAATACCACAAAGGCCTACTTAAAGTATGATTCCTATTCACTATTTTGTTTATTTGTTTGTTTTTTGTTTTTTGTTTTTTTTTGTTTTTTTTTTTTTGAGACAGAGTCTCGCTCTGTCGCCCAGGCTGGAGTGCAGTGGCCCGATCTTCGCTCACTGCAGGCTCTGCCTCCCGGGTTCACGCCATTCTCCTGCCTCAGCCTCCCGAGTAGCTGAGACTACAGGCGCCCGCCACCACGCCTGGCTTTTTTGTTTGTTTGTTTGTTTTGTATTTTTAGTAGAGACGGGGTTTCACCTTGTTAGCCAGGATGGTCTCATTCTCCTGACCTCGTGATCCGCCCGCCTCGGCCTCCCAAAGTGCTGGGATTATAGGTGTGAGCCACCGCGCCTGGCCCCATTCACTATTGTTAATAATAAATGCACTTTAAGTGGATAATTTGCCTTGAGAGATTAGCTAATAATAGTACGAAGCCATTAGGATTAATGAGAGCTTTAAAATCTAAGCCTCTACAAGGTGGATGCATCACGAATCTACAGTGGGAGACGTCCAGATGATGGCTGCTTTTCGTGGCAGCTTGGAAGCATATCCACAAATTATTTGACACTCCTCCTTTTGAGAGGAGGAATCTATGTGCCATTCCCTCGAATCTGAGCAGCCAACAGAGTATGGTAGAGGAGATGCTGCCTAACTTCCAAAGCTATGTCATAAACCGCGGGCAGTGGCTGCCTCAAGTGTCCTGGCCAGCAGCCCTCAGCTGAGGTCCCAGCCAGCAGCCAGCAGCAAATGACAGACATGTGAGGAAATACATCTCCAGAGGATCCCACCCCAACCAGTGTCAAGTCACCCCCAGCTCTCACATCTTCCCAGTCAATGTGCCAGACATCATGGAGCGGATGCTAGTCATCCCCTTGTGCCCTGTCTAAATTCTTGACCTCCAGAATTCATGAGCATAAGAAAATAGTTATTTTTCACCACTAAGTTTTGGGATGAGGCCGGGCGCAGTGGCTCATGGCTATAATCCTATAATCCCAGCACTTTGGGAGGCCGAGGCATGTGCATCACCTGAAGTCAAGAGTTCGACACCAGCTTTTGCAACATGGTGAAATCTCATCTCTACTAAAAATACAAAAATTAGCTGAGTGTGGTGGCATGCACCTGTAGTCCCAGTTACTTGCAGGGCTGAGGTGGGGAGGATCACTTGACCCCGGGAAGTGGAGGTTGCAGTGAGCCGAGATTTTGCCACTGCACTCCATCCTGGGCAACAGAGCAAGATTCTGTCTCAAAAAAAAAAAAAAAGTTTTAGGATGATTTTTTACACAGCAGTAGGAACTAGAAGGGTAGCGGCAGAGAGGGGCCACAAAAGAGGCTTCTGGGTGCTGTGATATTCTATGTCTTGATCTGGGTGCTAGTTACACAAGTGTGTTCAATTTGTAACGACCAGCCTGGCCAACATGGTAAAACCTCGTCTCTACTAAAAATACAAAAATTAGCTGGGCGTGGTAGCGGGTGCCTGTGATCCCAGCTACTCGGAAGGCTGAGGCAGGAGAATCGCTTGAACCCAGGAGGCAGAGGTTGCAGTAAGCCGAGACTGCACCATTGCACTCCAGCCTGGATGACAAGAGCAAAAACTCTGTCTCAAAACAAAGCAAAACAAGAAACCGTGTCAAGCTATACACTTATTTGTGCATTTTTTTATGCACGTCACCATATTTTAAAACTTTACATTAACAAACCCTGGATATACAGAACATAAAGACATGTCTCTGCTATTTTTTCAGCAATGCCAAAAGTCATGTGATTTTCAAAACAGTACTTTATTAGATCTCACTGAACGGAAAGACACATGTTTAGAAGCTTCATTCGAAGTTTGTTACTTAATAACAAAAAACAAAAGTTCATAGATCCCCTTGAGGAAGCAGTTGTTTTTACTATCTTAGTAAACATGGTCAAAATATTTCATTTGAAACAAAGTGGTAATAAACTATAACACATTTATGTGTCAGTAAATACCATTGGAAGGCATCTAGGTAACATTGCCGAAGATTTGAACAAACAGTATGAGTAAATGATACAGTGTAGGAAGTTTTCTGTACAGTTGGACAAAACTTTTTCAGCATTTTCAGCTTTGTATTTGCTAGATACTGTTTCAATAATAAAATCCACAAAGAATTTATTTATTTATTTTGAGATAAGAGTCTCCCTCTGTCACCCAGGCTGGAGTATAGTGGCAGCATTGTAGCTCACTGCAGCCTTTAACTCCTGGGCTCAGGCGATCCTCCCACTTGAGCCTTCTGAGTAGCTGGGACCACAGGCGCATGCCACCACTGCAGGCTATTTTTATTTTTTAATTTTTTGTAGTGACAGGGTCTCGTTTTGTTGCCCAGGCTTATCTCAAACTGCTGGCCACAAGTGATACTCCCACCCCAGCCTCCCAAAGTGTTCGGATTACAGGTGTGAGTCACCATGCCCAGCCAAAAAACTACTTTTTTGTGTGTGGTCTACCAAAGGAGAAATGTAAAGGAGAAGATATATTATGAACACAAAGTGACTTGTTTACTTTTGTAACATCTTATAGGAAAAATGGAAATAAAGATTTTTACACTGATGAAGTGCTACTCTGACAGGAAACTTTCCAAAAGTAGGGGTGGATTTCAAGGTAACTTTACTGAGAAAGTTGGCGAGCTATCACAGCAAAGATATTGAAGCCTGAAATGTACAAAGTGCTATAGGATTCATTAATCTGGTTAACGGTATAAAAATAAGACTTTTTTTTTTTTGGAAACAGGGTCTCACTCTGTTGTCAAGGCTGGAGTACAGTAGCACAATGTCGGGTCACTGCAACCTCTGCCTCTGGGTTCAAGTGATTCTCCTGCCTCAGCCTACCAAATAGCTGAAATTACAGGCACGTGCCACCACGCCCAGCTAATTTTTGTATTTTTAGTTGAGACAGGGTTTCTCCTTGTTGGCCAGGCTGGTCTCAAACTCCCGACCTCAAATGATCTACCCTCATCGGCCTCCCAAAGTGCTGGAGTTACAGGCATGAGCCACCGTGCCTGGCAAAATAAGACTTGATATACAGTAATTTTTTTTTTTTTTTTTTTTTTTAGACAGTCTCACTCTTTCGCCCAGGCTAGAGTTCAGTGGTGTGATCTCAGCTCACTGCAACCTCCACCTCCCAGGCTCATGCAATTCTCCTGCCTCAGTCTCCCAAGTAGCTGGGACCACAGGTGCGTGTCACCAGGCCTGGCTTTTTTTTTTTTTTTTTTTTGTATTTTTAGTAGAGATGGGGGTTTCACCATGTTGGCCAGGCTGGTCTCGAACTCCTGACCTCAGGTGATCCTCCCTCCTTGGCCTCCCAAAGTGCTGGGATTACAGGTGTGAGCCACCGTGCCCAGCCAATATACCAGTAAAATCTTTAAAGAATTCTATTATGTAAGTCCTTAAAAGAGTTTTCAAACTAAAAGATGCACTTTTTTTTCCACATAAAGATATGCATTTCAAATTTACTGACATTTTCAGGGGTGTCTTAGAGTAGTCAGAAGACTTTTTTTTTTTTTGCCGTGAGGTTTTGCTCTTGTTGTCCAGGCTGGAGTGCAATAGTGCAGTCTCGGCTCATTGAAACTTCCGCCTCCCAGGTTCAAGCGATTCTCCTGCCTCAGCCTCCTGAGTAGCTGGGATTACAGGCGCCTGCCACCATGCCCGGCTAATTTTTTTGTATTTTTAGTAGAGACAGAGTTTTGCCATGTTGGCCAGCCTAGTCTCAAACTCCTGGTCTCAGGTGATCCGCCAGTCTCGGCATCCCAAAGTGCTGGGATTACAGGTGTGAGCCACCGCGCCCAGCCAGGAGACTTTAAAAAAAAAATCATAATAAACACAGCCCATCCAGTTCTTCAAGATAAAGTTGATATTTTAACAATGAGTGAGAAAGTAACTGCTTTGGAAGGAAATGCAGAACAGGCAGAGAACATTTGGAAAATGGATGTTTGTGTTTTCATTGTTATGTAATTTTGTGGCCAAAAATGATGTAAGTAGCATACCTAGAAAACCTATCATATCTGCACATTTTAAAACTTCAGAATAAAAATTCCTAACCTGCTTTTTAAATATATTTCAAATGTAGAGTTTTTTGTGGGTTTTCGGCACATTTGTTAAAAACACAAAGGTGCAACAAGTACTTACCGTTTTGCAAGAACAAATGATTGCCATCAGCAAAAATGACCGTTTACCAACTGAATTTCATCAGAAACCTTTGCATAATTGGTGGGTGGAATTGAAAAACAAGAATTATGATGTACTAAGCCCAGCCAATTAAATTTTTCTTCCATTTGGAGCTGTGTATCTTTGTGAGACATCTTGCTTATGTGTGACATCCACTAAAACTGAGTGCTGCAATAAAGTAAGATCCGCACCTTCAAAGAGCTGCATTATAGTGTTAACCTAAGAACGGTCATAGTAGCCTAACACTTTTTTTTTTTTTTTTTGAGACGGAGTCTTGCTCTGTTGCCCAGGCTAGAGTGCAGTGGCGAGGTCTCGGCTCACTACACCTCCACCTCCTGAGTTCAAGTGATTCTCCTGCCTCAGCCTCCCAAGTAGCTGGGACAACAGGCGTGTGCCACCACACCCAGCTAATTTTTTATTTTTAGTAGAGACGGTTTTTCAACATGTTGGCCAGGCTGGTCTCGAACTTCTGACATCAGGTGATTCACCTGCCTTGGCCTCCCAAAGTGCTGGGATTACAGGTGTGAGCCACCGCACCCAGCCAGCACTTTCTAATAACAATGATGTTAGATTTTTTAAAAATGGCTAAGTAAAGTGGCTCACCCCTGTAATTCCAGTACTTTGGGAGGCCAAGGCGAGTAGATTGCTTGAGCCCAGGCGTTCGAGACCAGCCTGGGCAACATGGTGAAACTCATCTCTACAAAAAATACAAAAATTAGCCTGGCATGGTGACACACGCCTGTAGTCCCAGATACTTGGGGGGCTGGGGGCGAGGATCACTTGAGCCCAGGAGGTTGAGGTTGCAGTGAGCTGTATTCTTAACACTGCACTCCAGCCTGGGGAACAGAGTGAGACCCTGTCTCAAAAAAAGAAAAAAAAAAGATGTTTTAAAAACAAAGCATATGCAATCACATTCTCTTGTGAAAAAATTAATAATAAAATTTTAATGAATATCCAAATAGTTTTGTACTACAAGCATTATAAAACTGTAAATTATTTTAAACTATATTTTATTTTATCTTTGTCTCATCCTTTTAAAATTTCCTTTTTGTGTATGCTTTATAATATACATATTTCGTAGAGTAATACACACACATCATTTTGAAATTACAAAATATTCACGAATGTTGAGAATATCTGCTCAAAATATTTTTATTATAGGGGCATGCAATTTAAAACGTTGGGACACCAGCCTTGGCAATATGGTGAGATCCCATCTCTAAAACAATTTTTTAAAAATTAGCTGGGACTGGGTGCAGTGGCTCACGCCTGTAATCCCAGCACGTTGGGAGGCCAAGGCAGGCGAATCTCCTGAGGTCAGGAGTTTGAGACAACATGGCGAAACCCTGCCTCTACTAAAAATAAAAAAAATTAGCTGGGCGTGGTGGTGGGCACCTGTAATCCCAGCTACTCGGGAGGCTGAGGCAGGAGAATCGCTTGAACCTGGAAGGTGGAGGTTGCAGTGAGCCAAGATGGCATCATGGCACTCCAGCCTGGGCAACAAGAGCGAAACTCTGTCTCAAAAAACAATTAGCTGGGCATGGTGGCACATGCCTGTACTCCCAGCTACTCAGGAGGCTGAGGTGGGAGGATGGTTTGAGCCCAGGAGTTAGAAGCTGCAGTGAGCTATGATGGTGCCACTGCACTCCAGCCTGGGTGACACAGCCAGATTCCCATCTCAAAAAAAAAAAAAAAAAATTGGAGATTATTGCTTTAATAATATCTACCATAATGTTAAGCATCATGAATGTGATGTGATTAGCATAGTGTTTGGCACATATTAAGCCCTCAATGAGTGTTGGCTTTTACAACATCCTCTTTGTAAATGAGGGATGCATTAGACCCAATGTAACATGATGGTTAAAAGTACGAGCCTTGGAATCAGTTGAAGCTGGATGGGTTTCCTGCCAAGTACTAGCTGTGTGAACGTGGTCAATTAACTTCATTGGGCCTCAGATTCTCATTAGTCTCTTAAAGTTGTTGTAAAGATTAAGGGAGATAATGCACTTTATGGCAACAGCTTTACAGAGCTATAATTCACATACCATACAATTCACTTTTTTTTTTAGACGAAGTTCATCGTTGGGCAGGCTGGGGTGCAATGGTGTGATCTCGGCTCACTGCAACTTCCACCTCCCAGGTTCAAGCGATTCTCCTGCCTCAGCCTCCTGCGTAGCTGGGATTACAGGCATGCACCACCAAGCCCGGCTAATTTTGTATTTTTAGTAGAGATGGGGTTTTATCATGTTGGCCAGGCTACTCTTGAACTCCTGACCTCAGGTGATCTGCCCACCTCCGCCTCCCACCATGCTTGGATTACAGCCATGAGCCACTGCGCCTGGCAATTCACCACTTTAAAGTGTATATTTCAGTGGTTTTTAGTATATTCACAAGGCTGTGCAACCATCACCGTGTCTGGAATTGGTGGGTTTTTGGTCTCACTGACTTCAAGAAGGAAGCCGCGGACCCTCGCAGTGAGTGTTACAGCTCTTAAGGTGGCGGGTCTGGAGTCTGTCCCTTCTGCTGTTCAGATGTGTTTGGAGTTTTTTTCTTCTGGTGGGTTCATGGTCTCACTTGCTCAGGAGTGAAGCTGCAGACCTTCCCGGTGAGTGTTACAGCTCTTACGGCAGCGCGTGGGGAGTTGTTCATTCCTCCCAGTGGGCTCGTAGTCTCACTGGGCTCAGGCGTGAAGCTGCAGATTTTCACGGTAAGTGTTACAGCTCATAAAACCAGCGTGGACCTAAAGAGTAAGTATTAGCAAGATTTATTACAAAGAGTGAAAGAACAAAGCTTCCACAGTGTGGTAAGGGATCAGAGCGGGTTGCCAATGCTAGTTTGGGCAGCCTGCTTTTATTCTCTTATCTGGCCCCACCCACATCCTGCTGATTGGTAGAGCGGAGTGGCCTGTTTGGTCAGGGCGCTGATTGGTGCGTTTACAATCCCTGAGCTAGATACAAAGGTTCTCCACGTCCCCATCAGATTAGTTAGATACAGAGTTTTGACACACAGGTTCTCCAAGGCCCCACCAGAGCAGCTAGATACAGAGTATCGATTGGTGCGTTCACAAACCTTGAGCTAAACACAGGATGCTGATTGGTGTGTTTACAAACCTTGAGCTAGATACAGAGTGCCGATTGGTGTATTTACAATCCCTGAGCTAGACATAAAGGTTCTCCAAGGCCCCACCAGAGCAGCTAGATACAGAGTGTCGATTGGTGCACTCACAAACCTTGAGCTAAACACAGGGTGCTGATTGGTGTGTTTACAAACCTTGAGCTAGATACAGAGTACCGATTGGTGTATTTACAATCCCTGAGCTAGACATAAAGGTTCTCCAAGGCCCCACCAGAGCAGCTAGATACAGAGTGTGGATTGGTGCACTCACAAACCTTGAGCTAAACACAGGGTGCTGATTGGTGTATTTACAATCCCTCAGCTAGACATAAAGACTCTCCACGTCCCCACCAGACTCAGGAGCCCAGCTGGCTTCACCTGGTGGATCCCGCACCGGGGCCGCAGGTGGAGCTGCCTGCCAGTCCCGCGCCGTGCGCTTGCACTTCTCAGCCCTTGGGCGGTCGATGGGACTGGGCGCCGTGGAGCAGGGGGTGGTGCTCGTCGGGGAGGCTGGGGCCGCACAGGAGCCCATGGAGTGGGTGGGAGGCTCAGGCATGGCGGGCTGCATCCCGAGCCCTGCCCCGCGGGAAGGCAGCTAAGGCCCAGCGAGAAATCCAGCACAGCGCCGGTGGGCCGGCACTGCTGGGGGACCCAGTACGCCCTCTGCAGCCACTGGCCCGGGTGCTAAGTCCCTCATTGCCCGGGGCCGGCAGGGCCGGCCGGCTGCTCCGAGTGCGGGGCCCGCCAAGCCCACGCCCACCCAGAACTCCAGCTGGCCCGCAAGCGCTGCGCGCAGCCCCGGTTCCTGCTCGCGCCTCTCCCTCCACACCTCCCTGCAAGCTGAGGGACCTGGTTCTAGTCTTGGCCAGCCCAGAAAGGGGCTCCCTCAGTGCAGCGGCGGGCGGAAGGGCTCCTCAAGTGCCGCCAAAGTGGGAACCCAAGCAGAGGAGGCGCCGAGAGCAAGCGAGGGCTCTGAGGACTGCCAGCACGCTGTCACCTCTCATCACCACTATCTAATTCCAGAATATTTTCAACACCCCCAAAGAAACCCATACCCATTAGCAATCATTCTCTATTCTCCCTCTTCCCTCATGCCTGCCTTGACAACCACTGACCTACTTTCTGTTTGTGTGGATTTGCCTCGTCTGGACATCTCCTGTAGGAATCAGAAGAGTCTTTTGTGTCTGGTTCTTTCACTTAGCATAGTATTTTTCACATTCCTCCATGTTGTAGCATGTGTCAGTTATTTCGTTCCTTATTTTTTATTTATTTATTTTTTTTGAGACAGAGTCTTGCTCTGTCGCCCAGGCTGGCGTGCAGTGGCGCGATCTCGGCCCACTGCAAGCTCCGCCTCCCCGGTTCACGCCATTCTCCTGCTTCAGCCTCCGGAGTAGCTGGGACTACAGGTGCCCGCCACTATGCCCAGCTAATTTTTTGTATTTTTAGTAGAGACGGGGTTTCACCATGTTAGCCAGGATGGTCTTGATCTCCTGACCTCGTGATCCACCCTCCTTGGCCTCCCAAAGTGCTGGGATTACAGGCGTGAGCCACCACGCCCGGCCTTTTTTTTTTTTTCCGAGACTGAGTCTCGCTTTATCACCCAGGCTGGAGGGCAGTGGCGCAATCTTGGCTCACTGCAACCTCCGCCTCCAGGGTTCAAGCGATTCTCATGACTCAGCCTCCCAAGTAAGTGGGATTACAGGCGCCCACCACGACACCCAGCTAATTTTTGGGATTTTTTGTTGTTGTTGTTTTTGAGATGGAGTCTCGTTCTGTCGCCCAGGCTGGAGTGCAGTGGCACAATCTTGGCTCACTGCAACCTTCACCTCCCAGGTTCAAGCAATTCTCCTGTCTCAGCCTCCGGCATAGCTGGGACTGCAGGCACGCACCACCATGCCCGGATAATTTTTGTAGTTTTAGTAGAGATGGTGTTTTACCATATTGGTCAGGCTGGTCTCAAACTCCTGACCTCAGGTGATCCACCCACCTCGGCATCCCAAAGTGCTGGGATTACCGGTGTGAGCCACTGCATCTGGCAATTTTTGTATTTTCTTTTTTTAGTAAAGACAGGGTTTTACCATGTTGGCCAGGCTGGTCTCGAACTCCTGATCTTAGGTGATCTGCCCGACTCAGCCTCCCAAAGTGCTGGGATTACAGGCGTGAGCCACTGTGCCTGGCCTATTTCATTCCTTTGTATGGCCAAATAACATTCCATGGTATGGATATACTATGGATATCGGGACTGTTTCCACCTTTTGGCTATTGTAAATAGTTCTGCTGTGACCATTCATGTATGAAAATGCATGTTTAATGCTTGGCACAGGACCTAAGTCACCAGCCACCTAAGTGCTTAATGAACAGTAGGCAGCTGTAATCACTGTTATTACAGAGTGCTACGTTAGGTGATCTGGGGTACAGGATGCCTGGATGTCAGAAATGGATGGCTGAAGGCACCAAGGACAACATTTACCCACTGCACAATTTTATTAAGAGCTGTTCCTGTCAGCCGTACCCAAATGTACAGTATGGCAGCATCAAACAGAGGCATGAGCACGGACCCTGCTCTACCACTTTCGAGACGTGTGACCCTGGGCAGGCCACTTAACCTCCCTCAGCCTTGTGTGTCAATTGCATATAAATACTGTCTTCTCTACGTATCTCACAAGCTTGCTGTCTGGGTCAAGAGATAATTAAAAATATGAAAGCACTCTGAAAACTAAGAGTTTATTATTCCAAGCCTTACGTATGACAGAAGCCAACTGATAAAGTAAGGAAGGAACCACTTTGTACTGCTCACTGGCCTCCCCCTCTCTCCTGATGGTTCACATTCCTTTCAAGATGAGGCCAGCCCCCTCACCCCTAGGGCTAGTACCTTCTTCCCAGCAACTACTTAAGGGCCAATGGCCTGCTCCAGGGTAGAAGCCTGAATTCATATAAACAAAGGGCTTATTGCTGGGCGCAGTAGCTCGTGCCTGTAACCCCAGCACTTTGGGAGGCAGAGGTGGGTGGATCACTTGAGGCCAGGAGTTCAAGACCAGCCTGGCCAACACAGGGGAATGCCATCTCTACTAAAAATACAAAAATTAGCTGGGTGTGGTGGTACACACCTGTAATCCCAGCTACTCGGGAGTCTGAGGCAAGAGAATCGCTTGAACCTAGGAGGCAGAGGTTGCAGTGAGCCGAGATCGTGCCACTGCATTCCAGCCTGGGTGACAGAGTGAGACTGTCTCAAAACAAAACAAAACAAAACAAAACAAAAGGGCCTGTTGCTGGGCGCGGTAGCTCATGCCTGTAATCCCAGCACTTTGGGAGGCTGAGGTGGGAGGATCGCTTGACCCTAGGAGTTCAAGACCAGCCTGGGCAACATAGCGAGACCCTGTCCTAAAAAAAAAAAATTAAACAAAGGGCCTGCCATGCTTCTTTCGTTGCCTACAGGTTGAAACAGACACAGCCTTTCTACTTTTCTCAGTTGCTAGTTGGTCAGAGCGCCCTCATGTGTCTCCATATGGTAATACCTTAAGTCTTTTACAGGATGTGGCATTCTTTTAATCTCAGTATCAATAAAATGTGTAATGGAAATTTTTTTCTCATCACACTTCAAAGCCCACGCTTGACTCTCAGGCTCCAATTAAGCCATTCCAGCTTGAGTTTAGGCAGGTTTCCTGCTTCCACTCAGGCCTACAGATTTCTTCCTGCTCCCTGCCCACCCCCTTTCTCCTTAGTCATTTTTAGAAGCCCTGGTGTCAACTTGGTTCTACCACTTTCTACTCTTCCAAGCTCAGCAAGCTCTCAAAATAAGATTGTAAGTTCTTTTTTTAACTGGATACATCAGGTCTTACTGCAGGATTGGCGGGGGAGGGGGGTGGGAAGGTGGGGGTAATTCCAAAGTACTAGGAAATAATTTTTAAAGTGTTTACCAAATATGACTTGTTCCATAGTCTAAGGAAAAGGGATCCAAAATGAGATCTCATGTAAAGGTCTGACATTTGGGAAGGGGAAAGTGATGTTTGGCAGAGTACATACACACAGACACATACGCATTATACACACAACCAGACAGTGATGTCTGGTACACATACATACCACTCAAACATCCATTCTTGCACACACATTCACATGCAAACAGAGAGAAAGGAGCTCTCTCTCTTTCATGGGTTTCTCATTGAGAATCATGATGATATCAGCACAGGTCTTTGGAGGAAAGGAAATTTACATTCTATATCTGGAACCTCAAGAATGTTCCAGCCGTGTGTGGTGGCTCACACCACTGGGTGTGGTGGGAGGCCAAGGTGGGTGGATCACTTGGGGCCAGGAGTTCGAGACCAGCCTGGCCAACATGGTAAAACCCGTCTCTACTAAAAATACAAAATTTAGCTGAGAATGGTGGTGCACGTCTGTAATCCCAGCTACTCAGGAGGCTGAGGCATGAGAATCACTTGAACCAGAGAGGCGGAGGTTGCAGTGAGCCGAGATCACACCACACTGCACTCCAGCCTAGGCAACAGATGGGACTCCGTCTCAAAAAAAAAGAAAGAAAGAAAAAAAAAGAATGTTCCCCATTCCCTCCATGACCGAGGGTTATGGACGCCTGAGGGACTTTACTTCCCATATTCCACACATCTGCTTCTCAACTGTTTTGCACTCATGGATTTTTCTGAATCCATAAGCCCCCGGGGCAAACTCCATTGAGAGCCCAAGGATACACCAGCATTTGGCTTCGCCCAAGGAGCATGTTTCTGAGAAGTTTCATGTAAATTAAATTTTTGCAGATCAACTATGATTTCCTACTGACATCCACTAAGATTTCTGAGCTGCTCTCTTCATCAAGATAGATTTTCAGTGTACGCCTAACACATCAGCTTCTCTGTTCCTCTGCCTTCTGCCACGCTCCCTGAGTTAGTTAAACCTCATCTGGAAAATAAAGGCCAATGAAACATTAAGATCTCTTCTAGTTCTTTTTTTTTTTTTTTGAGACGGAGTCTCGCTCTGTCACCCACACTACAGTGCAGTGGCGTGATCTCAGCTCACTGCAAGCTCCACCTCCCAGGTTCACGCCATTCTCCTGCCTCAGCCTCCCGAGTAGCTGGGACTACCCGCCACCACGGCCAGCTAAGTTTTCGTATTTTTTAGTAGAGACGGGGTTTCACCGTGTTAGCCAGGATGGTCTCGATCTCCTGAACTCATGATCAGCCTGCCTCGGCCTCCCAAAGTATTGGGATTACAGGCATGAGCCACCGCGCCCAGCCGATCTCTTCTAGTTCTAATAGTCCAAGATCTAGTAAATAAACCCACAAATATATTAGAGAGGCTGCTATTTGGAAAAGACATCAGTATTATTACAATTTGCAATGCAAATATCTACTCTACCTCCAGCTTTTTGGGAAGTCATTTCCCAGGGCTTGAGGGGTTTTTGCCCCACTCCCTTGGAGGGGTAGCAGATGTTTCAGATAACTGGCATGTTAATTTTAGGTGGGTGGGTACCATCCCTTCTGTTTTCCACTCCCTCTGCCCTACTCCCTGCTATCAAATTCCTGAGACCCTCTCTACTAAAATAGAGACGGGTGTTGCGGTTCTGGGGAGTGGTGTGTGCAGCTGGTGACCTAGGGTAGAAAGCACTTGCTAATTAAAGATGAAACAAGTTGCTAGGGAGGCACCGTGGCTTTGGTCTCTAGCAGCAGAGTTAAGCAAGGGCACATGTATCATGGGTCTGTGGCACTGGTCAGGCGGCTGCCTTTGCAATCTTTGAACTGGAAACAGATATTATTCATGCTGATAGGGAAGAGAGTTGCCTGCTTAGTGGTGACGAAAATTAATAGTCCAAGCATTCTTCCATCCTGCATTTTCCATGCTGGCATTTTGACTTAAAAAAAATATTGCTGCAGCTGTTTGCATATTCTGGAAGTGTGTGTGCATGTGTGCGGTTTGGTGTTTACAGATCTGGGGTTGCGGAGAGGAGTCTCCAGAGCAACGGAAGTAGCTGCTTGTCAGTCAGGATTCATTTTGAAAATGAAAGCCTGAAAGCTTGGGGCCCATTCTGGGCCTAGGCCTGGTCTCTGAGAAGTCAGCGAAGGCCAGGAGGTGGCTTTGGCCAGTCAACTCAGTGAATAAACCACTGAATCTCTTTTAAAGAAAAATGAATTGACCAAATCTATGAGTTGCTTTTGATGTCCTGCAGATTGGAGTCTGGAGCAGGGATGTGGGAGCAGGCATTGAGGTGCTGGTTGTGGATACATGTCCCCCGCCCC
The DNA here is from genome assembly GCF_029289425.2 of Pan paniscus. Lineage (NCBI taxonomy): Eukaryota > Metazoa > Chordata > Mammalia > Primates > Hominidae > Pan > Pan paniscus. The sequence goes on from NC_073272.2 coordinate 119,138,001, forward strand.
CAACATACACACACACAATCACATTTTCCCAGCCTGCCAAACCAGAACAAGGTAACAAATATTTCTTGGATAACTACTAGGTGCACAAGGATAGTATGACATAGCTGTCCAAGAGTTTATAGTTTAATTGGCATATGAGAGCAAGGGGAGAGAGATGTAACACAAGGCAGTCTTGGGGCCAAAGAAGTAGCAGAAACACAGGGCTGGGGAAAGAGAGGGATCACTTTGGGCTGGGATAATCAGAGGAGGCTTGCTAGAGGTGGAAACTAAGCGCAACCTTGAAAGAAAAGAACTTCACTACATAGAAGCTCTTCCAGGCAGAGGAGTGTAAGTATAGATACGCTCACGTTACAAGTCTATCCTTTTGGCTGGAATTTGGGGCTTGTATGTGATTTGCAGTTGATAAGCCAGGCTTGAATGCCAGTTCCTGTGTACCAGAACAAAGGCTATGGTGTCGCACAGACCTGCTCTGCCACTTCCTGCTGGGTGACCTTGAGCAAGTAGCCTAACCTCTCTGCAAACTGGGGACAGTAATGATTCCCAGCACTTGAGGTCACTGGGAGGATTAAAAGAGTTAACATATATAACGCAACAAGCACAGTGCCTGGCACATAGTAAATGTTCAAAACCAAATTACAAATGCATAAACTGTTCTGAAGGAAAGCTCTAGATATTTAGGACTTGTTCCAAATACGTGAGGGCCAAGGAAGAAAAGCTTCCGATACCTTCTATCACTGCTGCCACAGGTGGCCCCGAGGGAGTGGGCTGATTTGGCCTGAGCCTCCATCCCCCTTGGCCTAGACTGCTGGAACAGTCTTCCGACTTCCTGCCTCTGCACCTCCCAAATCACCTTTTTAACACAACCTCCATCATGGCTGTGTCTCTCCCCGGCTCATCAATCTTCTATGGCTCCCCGTTGCTCACTGACTGAGCTCCTTAAGATGCTGGGGGTGTGGAGGCAAGAACCACTATTTACTAAGGGAAGGGAAGAGCAAAGAGTACGCTGGTATTAGGAGTGAAAAAGAAAAAAATATCCTTTTTTTAAAAGCCCCTAAGCTTTGAATTTGTAGAAAGCGGGGCCCTGGGGAGAGAGCAGGGATGCATCTCTAAAGAGAACAGGGCGCTCCTGCGGCGCCGGCTCAGATTCACCTGTAGCTGCTTCTCCAAGCCAACCTGGGAAAATTGACGGGAGGGAAGAGGGTGGAGAGCAGGGCAAAGAGGGCGGTGCAGAAGGGGAATATCCCTCCTGAGTTCCGTGGAAGATCGTCAGCCTGGACCCTGGTCTTGGGCTTCTCTGCTGGAATCCTGGGCAGCCCCGGGTGCTGCGGCGAGGGTCAAGGCCACACAAAGGGCAAGGCAGGCAGACGAGCCAGTCACATGGGGCAGTCGAGCTGCCTGCGTGAATGCTAGGCGCGGGACAATGGCAACTCTGGGACAAAGTGCAGGGAGACTCCTGAAGAGATAAGAGGGAAGGGCGAAGGAAGGGGGCGGGGAGCCAGAGCCTCGGAGCTCCAGGACCGCGCTTTGGGAGACCGTGGCTGGAAGCCGAGCTCGGCCCGCTGCGGAAGGGGCGCCCTCGCGCCTCTACACTCTAGCCCCGGCTGGGATGCTGAGAACCGCGGCTTCCAGGGCCGCAGGCGAGCTCCCAGCCAGTCCCCGCGCCCGCCCTTCGGTGCTGGAGGCGGGGCTGCCGAGCTCACCTGGCCGTTTGGGGTGGGACCGCCCGCGACCCGGGGGAGCTGCAGAGGCGGCGGTACCCAGGGAAGTGGAGCTGGGCTTGCCCTGGGGACTTGGCTGGAGCTCACACCCCTCCACGCCCCCCAAGGCCTGCGCGGGGGCCCTCCCCTAGCTCCCTCCCTCCTCCTCCTCCTCCTCCTCCTCTCCTTTGCTCCCTCCCTCCGAACCCAATTGCTCAAGCAGCTTCCTTCCCCAACGCCAGCGCCAGTTCCTCTCCCGTTGGGGCCCGGGAAGGGCAGCTAACGCTGGACACTGGGACGGCCGCGGCGGCAGCTTCAAGACCATGGCCCAGCTCGGAGGGGCCGCGAACCGGGCACCCACGGCCTCTCTCGCGCCGACCTCGCAGAGCCTGCGGTGCGCCCCGCAGCCCCGCCCCTCGAGAGCGGACACTGGTAGCCTGGGCAGGTACTGGGGCAAAGCCGCAGCCGCCGCCTCCCGGGAGCCCCCCTTCCCAGGCACGCTGATGCATTCTGCAGCGGGCTCAGGGCGCCGGCGGGGAGCGCTGCGGGAACTGCTGGGGCTGCAGCGGGCGGCTCCTGCCGGGTGGCTGTCGGAGGAGCGCGCCGAGGAGCTGGGCGGGCCCAGTGGGCCGGGCAGCAGCAGGCTGTGCCTGGAACCGCGGGAGCACGCGTGGATTCTGGCAGCCGCCGAGGGCCGCTATGAGGTGCTGCGGGAGCTGCTGGAGGCTGAGCCGGAGCTGCTGCTGCGGGGCGACCCGATCACCGGCTACTCGGTTCTGCACTGGCTGGCCAAGCACGGGCGCCACGAGGAGCTCATTCTGGTACACGACTTCGCCCTACGCCGGGGGCTGCGGCTCGACGTGAGCGCCCCAGGCAGCGGCGGCCTCACGCCCCTCCACCTGGCGGCCCTTCAGGGCCACGACATGGTCATCAAGGTGCTGGTGGGCGCCCTGGGTGCTGACGCTACGCGCCGCGACCACAGCGGCCACCGGGCCTGCCACTACCTGCGGCCCGACGCGCCTTGGAGGTTGCGGGAGCTGTCGGGAGCCGAGGAATGGGAGATGGAGAGCGGCAGCGGGTGCACCAACCTGAACAACAACAGCAGCGGCACCACTGCGTGGAGGGCCGCGAGCGCAGTGGGCGCGACGGCTGTGGAGACAAGCAGGAGAGTGGCAGCGTCGCGGACCAAGGCGAAGGACACCGCGGGCAGCCGGGTGGCGCAAATGCATAGCCTTTTCCGCCATCTGTTCCCCTCATTCCAGGACCGTTGACAGGGACAGAGACTGGAGAGCTAGGAGGGGCTGTGACACTGTGGCGATGGCTAGGTCCTGGGTTGTCCCGGGTTCCACCGAAGGAGAGGCGCCTTGGACGCTGCTTGGGCCTGCAAGGAACAGAACACGTCGGGGTCCGACTCAGGTACTTGTCTCAGGTCTCCTGTAACCACCGGCCTGGAGGACCCGGGGATTCGGCCACCACCTCACCAAGAGAGAGTGAAGGACCAAGCTGGCCTGGCTCCGAGTTCCAAAGCTACAGGACTAAGGAGTTGGGAGCAGGGAGCGTGGTCCTGCTTGGGAGAGGGCAAGTTAAGCTTCCAGGGGCCATTTCTGGGCAGGCCGACGCGCTGGGTTTATTAGGAAACATTCGCTAGAAGAATGAGTTAAGATTGTAAACCACCAATGCAGAGAAAACGCCTAACTCTGCCGGCCTCGCTCGGCCATTAATGGGTCTTGGGGTGCGGGTAGAGTCAGCCTCTGACAACCTCCTCCTGAGACGACCCAGCCTTACTGGTACTTTTTCTCATGTATCACAGGTTACTTCTTATGTATATTAAAGTGGAATATGTGTTCTTTTCACATGACAAGGCTGTCCTTTCAGTGTTTTCCCCCACCTCCCTTACTAACCACAAAGGAAGAAGCTGCATATGTTTGCAGGGTAGAGGTCACCCAACCGTGGCCGTGATGTTGTGCCCCCCGGGGCAGGCTCTGGGCCTCCTTCTCAGAACAAATGGCCAGAGCTGTGCACAGAAGAAGCTACTTCCACTTGGATCTGAGGAGAAACATACAGTTCACCTCTGTCCTGAGCTCTTTGATGGTCTGGCCTAAGGCACCAGCCTCATCCTAGAAGAGTTGTCATATAGGGGCCTTGGGTTGGGGGTAAAAGGCAAAAGTTTCCAAATTTACATTTCTGATATTTCCACGGTCAGTCATGTAATTTACCTTGATTTGTGGCCTCTAATGAGACACACCCACGGGCACTTTTTTTTTCCCAAGATAGGGCTTTCCTCAGTAGCATTTATTTATTTATTTTTGAAATGGAGTCTCACTCTGTCACCCAGACTGGAGTGCAGTGGCACAATCTTGACTCATCGCAACCTCTGTCTCCCGGGTTCAAGCAATTCTCCTGCCTCAGCCTCCCAAATAGCTACAGGCACCCGCCACCACGCCCGGCTGATTTTTTTTTTTTTTTTTTTTTTTTGGTATTTTTAGTAGAGACAGGGTTTCACTATGTTGGCTGGGCTGGTCTCGAACTCCTGACCTAGTGATCCGCCTGCCTCAGCCTCCCAAAGTGCTGGGATTACAGGCATGAGCCACCACGCCCAGCCAGCAGCATTTATTTATTATTACTGTTTTTTGAGACAGAGTCTCACTCTGTCGCCCAGGCTGGAGTGCAATGGCGTGATCTAGGCTCACTGCAACCTCTGCCTCCTGGGTTCAAGCGATTCTCCTACCTCAGTCTCCCAAGTAGCTGGGATTACAGACGTGCACCACCACGCCTGGCTAATTTTTGTATTTGTAGTAATGATGGGGTTTCGCCATGTTGGTCAGGCTGGTCTCGAACTCCTAACCTCAAGTGTTCCCCTGCCTCAGCCTCCCAAAGTGCTGGGATTACAGACATGAGCCACCACACCTGCTCAGCAGCATTTAAAAAATTAAGTTTAAGGCTGGGTGTGGTGGCTCACACCTGTAATCCCAGCACTTTGGGAGGTCGAGGCAGGAGGATCCCTTGGGCCCAGGAGTTCTAGACCAGCCTGGGCAATATAGGGAGACCCTGTCTCTACAAAAATATACAAAAATTAGCCAGGTGTAGTGGTGCAGGCCTGTAGTCCCAGCTACTAGAGAAGCTGAGGTGGGAGGATTGCTTGAGGTGGGAGGATTGCTTGAGCCTGGGAGGTGGAGGCTGCAGTGAGTAAAGCATTCCACTGCACTCCAGCCTGGGTGACAGAGTGGGACCCTATCTCAATAAATATATATATTTCACTTACGTAAAATTCTTTTTAAAAAGTTAAGTTTAATGCATAAATTGTAGCTTGCAAAATTGCTCCCATTCAGAAATGGCATGAATTAAATAGACTACAGGAGGGTTGACTGAGCCTGAAAGGCCAGGAAAGCAGTTGCTGGCTACAGACCCATGCTGCCTTGGAGAACAGTGCATTTTAAAAATAGCACTGTATCCCTGAAGGCTTGGGTAGCCCTTGCAATGGACTGTCGCGTTCCCCAGCCCTCTCATCCCAGTCCGTGAACACCAGCCAGAAACAGTCACCACTAACAAACAGCCCAGAAACGCCACCCTGAGCCCATCCATCCAGGTTTCCATCTCTGCCTGGTGGGCCTGTTTGCTTCTGTGCTCAAAACTTTCCTATTTTCCTTTATTTTTTATTTTTGAGATGGCGTCTCACTCTTACCCAGTCTGGAGTACCGTGGCAACGATCATAGCTCATTGCAGCCTCAAACACGTGGGCTCCGGTGAACCTCCTGCCTCAGCCTCCCAAGTAGCTGGGACTACAGGCACATGTTGCCATGCTCAGCTATTTTTTTGTCTGTACAGACAGGGTCTCGCTATGTTGCTTAAGCTGGTCTCGAACTCCTGGGTTCAAGTCATCCTCCCACCTCAGCCTCCCAAAGTGCTGGAATTACAGATATAAGACTCTGTGCCTGGCCCACACTGCCTTCCTTTAGTAACCCATGAGGGTCTTCTCAATCATGAAATGATCCAAACCCCCTTGCTGTTTTCAGCCTGTCCCATGTCTCCAGGAGCTACACCTTAAACACACTTACACAGTGTAATAGAGCATTTCCTTTGTCTTTTCTTTCTTTCTTTCTTTCTTTCTTTCTTTTTTAGATGGAGTCTTGCTCTGTTGCCCAGGCTGGAGTGCAATGGTGTGATCTCAGCTCACTGCAACCTCCGCTTCCAGGGTTCAAGTGATTCTCCCTGCCTCAGCCTCCTGAGTAGCTGGGATTACAGGCACCCACCACCACGCCCAGCTAATTTTTGTATTTTTGGTAGAGATGGGGTTTCACCATGTTGGCCAGGCTGGTCTCGAACCCCTGACCTCAGGTGATCCGCCCACCTTGGCCTCCTAAAGTGCTGGGATTACAGGCATGAGCCACCGTGCCTGGCCTTCCTTTGTCTTTTCTAAATGAACTTCTTTTCTTTAGTAATTGAAGGAGGGAGGGCTAACAGTTCCTAGATTCTGGCAGTTGGCATTGGCATCTGGCATTGACTCCCTCCACCCCGTGCCCATTTTATAGATGGGAACAGGCCAACTGATGCAGGACTGTGGTTTCTGTTCCACAACCTCCCCCTTGACAGCTGCCAAGGTGGGTTGGGCTTGGTGAAGGCTATCAGGGCAGGGCCTTCCTGCCACTTGGCTGAGTCTGCAGGCTCCTGGCTTGCAGGGAAGATTGGCGTGTGCTGAGCATTCAAAGGACACTTATAACAGTAGTCCTCTCTTTATAGGAAAAGTTTGAACCTAAGCATCTTAACTGTTAGCAGATCTGGGGGCCTGAGACAAGCGTTCACCCTACTCTTTCCAAAACGAAAACCAAATTACCTGGAAGATTTGAAAACGGTTTTCTGTAGTTTTCCTGTAGTCAGCTACTCTTCCCCACAGATTTTTCTCATCATGTGATACTGCCTAGCCTATCTCCTCCATGTAAAATTGAGGTTTGGCTGCAGGGGACAAACTCCCATGCTGAAAACTCTCCGTGCCTCACATCAAGCCGTTGGCATTTCTGGTATGCTTTTTGAGGCAAGACTGGTATGCTTACCCCAAGAGAAAGAGCAAATTCCCCGAGAAACCTCTTTCCAGGGGAGCAAAGTGGAGTTAAGCAGATGATGCAAGACTTCATTCTAGCAGGGGAGCCAAGCAAGAAGAGGAGACAGAAGCAGGGCTGTGATGGATCAGGGGGAGGGGGTGCTGAGGGAGCACAGGAGGCAGGGCCGGATCCAGGTCGAGAGGAATAGAAAAGGCTTTTGGGGAGGAAGGTGGTGCCTGATCTGAGGCTCGAGGGGTGAGTGGGAGTTGACCGTTGAGTGTGGCAAGTACCACGCACTATAAAGGCAGAGGGTTTGGCAGGAGGGTGGAAGCTGGGGAGTGGTTAATGGCAAGGCTGGAGAAGTGGAAGGGGGTCCAGATCACCTAAAAGAGGTTCATGAAGTTTAGCCAAAAGGTAGTTGGGAATCATGGAGGGTTTCTAAGCAGAGGAGTAGCATGATGAGATTTTGGAAGATCACTCTAGCAGTCACCTGGAGGATGAATGTGCCAGGGGAGAAAACTGGCGGCAAATGCATCGCAAAAGCAAAACACTTCTAGAGCAATGCTTTCAGAAAAGTCATACTAACAAGGCTGTATGCCTATAGTTGCTGTTTGCCTGTAGTCCCAGCTACTTGGGAGGCTGAGGTGGGAGGGTCACCTGATTCCAGGAAGTAGAGGCTGCAGTGAACATGATCGTGCCATGGCACTCCAGCCTGGGCAACAGAGCAAGACCCTGTTTCTAAAAAAATTAGTCATTCTTCACCCCAGGAAGTTCAAAGACCCCTGTGAGGGCAGTGCCTTTCAAATTTCTCTTTTTTTCTCCTCCAAAGTCTTTGCTCTAATGAAGCTTACCTAGAATCCCCATGTGTAACTCTCCCCACCCCCGCCTCTATTCTAGAGAGACAGTCCTACACGGTGGCCCCTGGAGTAAAATTCAAAACCACTGGTGTGGTGGAAAGCTCTCAGCCTTGCCTGGGTTCAAATCCTAGCTCCCGATTCATGACCTTGAGCTACTTGCTGGCCTGAGTGGCAATTTCCTCATCTGTGAAATGGAACCAATAGAATATTTTTTGCAAGTTTGTTCTGAGCATTCAAGATAATGTATGTGCAACATCTGGCACACTGCGTGACACATAGGGAATAGGAAATAACAGCTGTTTGAAAGAATCCTAAGGGGCTCAGCAGGTTCTTGTGGCAAAACTACATTATCTGCTAGGGTAGTCCAGGAGGGATCTTGTGGTTTACCTGCATTATGTCAGCTTTAAAATGAATTTGCATTTATTGCAAGTTATTTTCCATCTGTGCCAGAGGAGTGACTGTTCCTCAAAGGAGATTTTGGCTCCTCTGCTGATGTTCTTCACAAGCTATATATTTTTACTTTTGACATAACAACCACTTGCTGAAGTGCTTAGTATGGCTAAAAAGGATCCAGATGCTAATAGTCAACAAGATGGGAAAAGGCCCTGAAGGCATTTTAGAATTCACCAAGGGCAGGCTGGCACAGTGGCTCATGCCTGTAATCCCTTCACTCTGGGAGGCTGAGGTGAGGGGTTCAAGACCAGCCTGGCCAACGTGGTGAAACCCCGTCGCTACTAAAAATGCAAATAGTAGTTGTGCATGGTGACGGGTGCCCGTAATCTCAGCTACTCAGGAGGCTTAGGCAGGAGAATCTCTTGAACCCAGGAGGCAGAGGTTGCAGTGAGCTGAGATTGCACCACTGCACTCCAGCCTGGGTGACAGAGCAAGACTCTGTCTCAAAAGGTGGATCACCTGAGGTCAGGAGTTTGAGACCAGCCTGGCCAACATGGTGAAACCCCGTGTCTAGTAAAAATATGAAAAAAATCAGGCATGGTGGTGTGTGCCTGTAGTCTCAGCTACTTGGGAGGCTCTGAGGCACGACAATCGGTTAAACCTGGGAGGCAGAGGTTGCAGTGAGCCGAGATAGTATCACTGCACTCCAGCCTGGGTGACAAAGCAAGACTCCATCTCAAAAAAAAAAAAAAAAAAAAATTCACTAAGGCCACAGGCCTAGGAGGACAGAATGGGTTTTTTTGGGGGGTGGAAGGGAAGGAAAGAGGGTGCCAGGCCTGGGGTACCACTGACCTGCATCCCTACTGCTCTAGCTCCAGCCCAGTCTCAAAGGGCCTCAGGTACTGCTCTGGCTGCTGCTCCCAAAGCCATAAGCCTTGGGGCTTCCACATGGTGCTAAGTCTGCAGACTTGCAAAATTGAAGAGTGACTGAAGGCTTGGCAACTTCCACCTAGATTTCAGAGGAAGTATGGGAAAGCCTAGATGCCCAGGCAGAAGTCTGCTGCAGGGGTGGTGCCCTGCAAGAATTCCTACCAGGGGCTAGTTGAGCTGTGGAAGCAGGGCCACCACCCTCGAGACCACAGAATAGTGCAGCCACCAGCAGCACGCATCCTCAGCCTCAAAAAGCCTGTGGCAATGGACTCTAATCCATGAGAGCAGCCACATGGGCTGCTCCCAGCATAGCCATGGGGATGGGGCTGCTCGAGGCCTTGGCGGCTCACCCCTTGCACCAGTGTGCCCAGGATGATGGGACATGGAGTCAAGGGAGATCATTTTGGAACTTTAAGATTTAATGGCTGGCCAAGGCAGGACGGTTGCTGGAGCCCAGGAGTTTGAGAGCAGCCTGGGCAACATAGTGAGACCTCGTCTCTACACAAAATTAGAAAATTAGCCTGGCATGGTGGTGCAAGCCTGTAGTTTCATCTACTCAGGAGGTGAGGCGGGAGGATTGCTTGAGCCCAGGAGGTCGAGACTGCAGTGAGCCATGATCGCACCACTGCACTCCAGCCTGGGTGACAGAGCGACAGAGCAAGACCCTGTCTCAAAAAAAAAAAAAAAAAAAAACGATTTAATGTCTGCCCTACTGTGTTTTGAACTTGTGTGGGGCCTGTTACCCCTTGCTTTTGGGGATATTTCTCTTTTGGAATGGGAGTGTTTACCCAATGTCTGTTCTACCACTGTGTCTCTGAAGTAAATACCTTGATTTTGATTTTTTTTTTTTTGAGATGGAGTCTCGCTCTGTGGCCCAGGCTGGAGTGCAGTGGCGCGATCTCGGCTCACTGCAAGCTCCGCCTCCCGGGTTCATGCCATTCTCCTGCCTCAGCCTCCCCAGCAGCTGGGACTACAGGCGTCCACACCACGCCCGGCTAATTTTTTGTATTTTTAGTAGAGACGGGGTTTCACCGTGTTAGCCAGGATGGTCTTGATCTCCTGACCTCGTGATCCACCCACCTCGGCCTCCCGCAGTGCTGGGATTACAGGCGTGAGCCACCACGCCCGGCTTGATTTTTTTTTTATTTTTTGAGATGGAGTCTCACTCTGTCGCCCAGGCTGGAGTGCAGTAGCGCGATCTCAGCTCACTGCAACCTCCATCTCCCGGGTTCAAGCGATTCTCCCGGCTCTGCGTCCTCAGTGGCTGGGATAACAGGCACGTGCCGTCACGCCCAGCTCATTTTTGTATTTTTAGTAGAGACAGAGTTTCACCATGTTGGCCAGGCTGGTCTCAAACTCCCGACCTCAGGTGATCCACCCGCCTCGGACTCCCAAAGTGCTGGGATTACAGGCATGAGCCACCGTGCCCAGCCTGATTTTGATTTTACAGGCTCACAGCAGGAAGGAACTTGTCCTGAGTCTCAGATGAGACTTTGGACTTTTGGAGTTAATGCTGGACAAGTTAAGACTTGGGGACTATTTGGGGGGATGATTGTATTTTGCATGAGAGAAGGACATAAGATTTGGGGGGCCAGGAGCAGAATGATATGGTTTGAATATTTGTCCCCTCTAAACCTCATGTTGAAATTTGACTCACGGGCCGGGCGCGGTGGCTCACGCCTGTAATCCCAGCACTTTGGGAGGCCGAGGCGGGCGGATCACGAGGTCAGGAGATCGAGACCATCCTGGCCAACGTGGTGAAACCCTGTCTCTACTAAAAATACAAAAAAATTAGCCGGGCGCGGCAGCACGCACCTGTAGTCCCAGCTACTCGGGAGGCTGAGGCAGGAGAATGGCGTGAACCCGGGAGGCAGAGGTTGCAGTGAGCCGAGACCGTGCCACTGCACTCCAGCCTGGGTGACTCAGCGAGACTCCGTCTCAAAAAAAAAAAAAAAGAAATCTGACACACAATGTTGGAGGTGGGGCCTAAAAGAAGGTGTTTGGGTCATGGGGGTGGACCCCTCACCAAGGGTTTGGTGCCATTTTTACAGTAAAGGGTGAGTTCTCACTCTATTAGTCCCTGTGATAACTGATTTTTTTTTTCGTTTTGTTTTTTTTTTTTTTTTTGAGACGGAGTCTCACTCTGTCATCCAGGCTGGAGGGCAGTAGCACAATCTCGGCTCACTGCAACCTCCGCCTCCCGGATTCAAGCGATTCTCCTGCCTCAGCCCCCTGAGTAGCTGGGATTACAGGCGTGGTGACGCGCGCCTGGCTAATTTTTGTATTTTCAGTAGAGACAGGGTTTCACCATGTTGGCCAGGCTGGTCTCGAACTCCTGACCTCAGGTGATCCACCCACCTCAGCCTCCCTATGTGCTGGGATTACAAGCGTGAGCCACTGTGGCCGGCTGAGAACTGATTGTTGAAAAAAACCTGACACTTCCCTCCTTTCTGTCTTCCTTCCTCTATCACCATGTGATGCCTGCTCCCCTTTGCCTTCCACTATGACTGGTGCAGCCTGAGGCCTTCACCAGAAGCAGATGCTGGTGCCATGCTTCTTGTACAGCCTGCAGAACCGTGAGCTAAATAAGCCTCTTTGCTTTGTAAGTTATCCAGCCTCACGTATTTCTTTCCTTCCCCACCAAGTATTTCCTTCTTTCTTTTTTTTTTTTAATGTGGCCCAAGATGAGATATTTCTTTTTAAAAAAAATTTTTTTTAATACAAACAATGTCTCCCTATATTGCCCAGCCTGGTCACGAACTCCTGGGCTCAAGCAATCCTCTTCCCTTGGCCTCCCAAAGTGTTGGGATTGCAGGCATGAGCCACTGTGCCTGGCCCCCCAAGTATTTATTTATTTATTTTTGAGACAGAGTCTTGCTCTGTTGCCCGGGCTGGAGTGCAGTGGCGTGATCTCAGCTCACTGCAACCTCTGCCTCCCGGGTTCAAGGGATTCTCCTGCCTCAGCCTCCCGAATAGCTGGGATTTCAGGCTTGCATCACCATGCCCGGCTAATTTTTGTATTTTCAGTAGAGACGGGGTTTCCCCATGTTGGCCAGGCTGGTCTCCAATTCCTGACCTCAAGTGATCCACCCGCCTCGGCCTCCCAGAGTGCTGGGATTACAGGCGTGAGTCACCGCGCCTGGCCTACAAGTATTTCTTTATAGCAACACAAGAATGGACTAAGACAGACATAATTGCAACCAGCGAACTTACCTTGTTCTTCACTCACGGAAGTAAAAGCAGCAACTTAGTAAGTGCCCACCAAATATTAAATATGTTAGATATTGTTTTCAGATAAAGTCATAAACTGGAGTGAGAGTTAAACCTGAAATCCTCTGAAGAGAATCAAATTATACAAGTCCTTCACCTCCTGGCCCTATTCATCTGTGGGAATGCCCCCTAACCCCAGCTAACATAACAGATATTCCACACCAAGACTCCCCATCTTCCCTCCTTCCCTTCATTCTGACAAAGGAGCATGCCTGTCCTCTTTCAAGATATCGCTCATGCTCTCAACCGCCTCTCCTCTCAGGGTTTACTGACATCAATTGTCTTCTCCTGCATCTTCAAACTTACCCACAGTTTAGTTCAGTACAACAGACATTTTATTTTTAACTTTTTTTTTTTTTGAGACGGAGTCTCACTCTGTTGCCAGGCTGGAGTGTAGTGGCGTGATCTTGGCTTGGCTCCCAGCAACCTCCACCTCCTGGGTTCAAGCGATTCTCCTGCCTCAGCCTCCCCAGTAGCTGGTGACAGGTGAAGACAGCAGGACTTCCTGGGTCGAGTGGGGACTTGGAGAACTTTTCTGTGGAGCTAAAGGTTTGTAAACGCACCAATCAGCACTCTGTAAAAACGCATCAATCAGCGCTCTGTGTCTAGCTAAAGGTTTGTAAATGCACCAATCAGCACTCTGTAAAAACGCACCAATCAGTGCTCTGTGTCTAGCTAAAGGTTTGTAAATGCACCAGTCAGCACTTTGTAAAAATGCACCAATCAACACTGTGTAAAATGGACCAATCAGCGCTCTGTAAAATGGACCAATCAGCAGGATGTGGGTGGGGCCCAATAAGGGAATAAAAACTGGCCACCCAAACCACCAGCAGCAACCTGGTTGGGTCCCTTTCCATGCTGTGGGAGCTTTGTTCTTTTGCTCTTCACAATAAAACTTGCTGCTGCTCTACCTTTATGAACTGTAACACTCACTGCGAGCGTCTGCGGCTTCATTCCTGAAGTCAGTGAGACCACGAACCCACTGGAAGGAAGAAACTCTGGACACATCTGAACAAACAAACTCCGAGACACACCATCTTCAAGAGCTGTAACACTCACCGCAAGGGTCTGCAGCTTCATTCTTGAAGTCAGCGAGACCAATAACCCACTGGAAGCAATACATTCTGGACACATGGGACTACAGGCATGCTGCACCACGCCTAGCTAATTTTTGTATTTTTAGTAGAGATGGGTTTCACCATGTTGGCCAAGATGTTCTCGATCTCTTGACCTCATGATCCACCCACCTCGGCCTCTGAAAGTGCTGGATTACAGGCGTGAGCCACCACGCCTGGCCTATTTTAAGTTCAGGTGTACATGTGTGGGTTTGTTATATAGGTAAACATGTGTCATGGGGGTTTGTTGTACAGATTATTTCATCACCCAGGTATTAAGCTTAGTACCCATTATTTATTTAGAGATGGACTCTTGCTCTGTCACCCAGGCAGGAGTGCAGTGGCACTATTTCAGCTCACCTGCAACCTCCACCTCCCAGGTTCAAGTGATTCTCCTGCCTCAGCCTCCCGAGTAGCTGAAACTATGCCCTGCCTGGCTAATTTTTGTATTTTTAGTGGAGACGGGGTTTCACCATGTTGGTCAGGCTGGTCTCAAACTGACATCTGGTGATCTCCCTGTCTCAGCCTCCCAAAGTGCTGGGATTACAGGCATGAACCACTGCACTCTCCCATTATTTATTTTTCTTGATCCTCACCCTCCTCCCACCCTCCACTCTCTGATAGGCCCCAGTGTGTGTGATTCCCATCTATGTGTCCATGTACAACAGACATTTAGTAAGTCATTAATAGGAGTGTCACTTTGGGTGACAAAAAAGCTCAAGTCTTCCCTAGCCTTCTGGCTCAAACTTGTCTCTCTCTTCTCTTCATAGTAAAGCCTGTCTGCTGAGAGGTCTCCTCACCTCATCATCTCCATTTCCTTACCTCTTCCTCAGTCCTTAACTTTCTGCATTCTGGCTTCTGCCTCTATCATCCCAGAGTAATTGCTTCCAGAAAGGGCGTGGTGGCTCACACCTGTAATTCTAGGACTTTGGGAGGTCAAGGCAGGGGGATCACCTGAGGTCAGGAGTTTGAGACCAGCCTGGCCAGCATGGCGAAACCCCGTCTCTACTAATAACCAGGTGTGGTGGTACATACCTGTGATCCCAGCTACTCAGGAGGCTGAGGCATGAGAATTGCTTGAACCCGGGAGGTGTAGGTTGCAGTGAGCCAAAAGAAAAAAAAAAAAAAGTCCCCCATGATGACCTCCTGTCTTAGTCCATTCTTGTTGCTATAACAAAATACCTTAGACTGGAGGCTGAGGCAGGAGAATGGTGTGAACTCAGGAGGCGGAGCTTGCAGTGAACCGAGATCGTGCCACTGCACTCAAGCCTGGGTGACAGAGTGAGACTCCGTCTCAAAAAAAATTACCTTAGACTGGGTAATTTATAAAGAGCAGAAATTTGTTGCTCACTGTTCTGTAGGCAGGGAAGTCCCAGATCAAGGCAGGTTTGGTGTCTGGTGAGAGGTGGTTCCTCATTTATGGCACCTTTGTGTCCTCACATGGTGGAAGAGATGGAAGGGCCAGGCAGCTCTCTGAAGCCTTATTTATTTATTTATTTATTTATTTTTGAGACGAAGTCTGTCACTGTTGCCCAGGCTGGAGTGCAGTGGCATGACGATCTTGGCTCACTGCAACCTCTGCCTCCTGGGTTCAAGCAATTCTCCTGCCTCAGCCTCCCGAGTAGCTAGCATTACAGGCACCCGCCACCATGCCCAGCTAATTTTTTGTATTTTTAGTAGAGATGTTGGCCTTGTTGGCAAGGCCGGTCTCGAACTCCTGACCTCATGATTCGCCCACCTCGGCCTCCCAAAGTGCTGGGATTACAGGCGTGAGCCACCGAGCCCAGCCACCTCTTTTATAAGGGCATTAATCCCATTCATGAGGGCAGAGCCTCATGACTTAATCACTTCCCCAAAGATCCCTCCTCTTAATATTGTCACCTTGGGGATTAAGTTCCAACATACACATTTTTTTTTTTTTTTGAGATAGAATCTCACTGTGTCACCCAGGGTGGAGTGCAGTGGCACGATCTCAGCTCACTGCAACCTCTGCCTCCCAGGTTCAGGCAATTCTCCTGCCTCAGCCTCCCAAGTAGCTGGGATTACAGACGCCCGCCACCACGCCCGGCTAATTTTTGTATTTTTAGTAGAGATGGGGTTCCACCATGTTGGTCAGGCTGGTCTCCAACTCCTGGGCTCAAGTGATCTGCCCACCTCAGCCTCCCAAAATTCTTGGATTAGAGGTGTGAGCCACCGTGCCCGGCCTACAACATACACATTTTGGAGGGACACATATATTCATGCCTTTGCACCTCCCATCTGCCAAATCCAAGTCCTTATCTTAGTTCACTTCTTGGCAGCACTGAACAATGTTGGCTACTTCCTCCTGTTTGAAACTCTTGTCTAGTCTTCCATAACCTCCTATGGCTTTAATTGCTGGGGTTTACCAGGATGAAGTTCTGGAAGCTTTTCTCTTCACTCTACATTCTCTCCCAAAGTCCTGTTTTTTGTTGTTGTTGTTGTTTGTTTTGTTTTGTTTTGTTTGTTTTGTTTTTTTTTTTGAGACAGATGCTTACTCTGTCACCCACGCTGGAGTGCAGTGGTGTGATTACAGCTCACTGCAGCCTCGACCTCCCGGGTTCAAGCGATCCTCCCACCTCAGCCTCCCGAGTAGCTGGGACTATAGGTGCATGCCACCACATCAGGCTAGCTTTTTGTATTGTTTGTAGAGACAGGGTTTCACCCTGTTGCCCAGGCTGGTCTCCAACTCCTGGGCTCAAGTGGCCCACCCTCCTCAACTTCCCAAAGTGTTAGGATTACAGGCATGAGCCACTGCACCCTGCCTCTCCCAAAGTTGTTTTTTCCCTTCCCCACTTACCCTCCCTCACTCTGCTCCAGCCACTCAGTCCTCCTTGCTGATCCTTCGAACAGCCATGTTCTTCTCAACCCTGGGGTTCCTGCATGCTGTTCACTCTCCAGAAACACTTTTCCCTCTCCCTTGCTCCTGACTTCACCTGACCCACTCATCCTTCATTCACCCACTCATCCTTCATTTCAGGTGTCAGATTAAATGTTACCTCCTTGGGGATGTCTTCCCTGCTGCTCAGGCTATGTTAACACTCTACCCATTACACTCACTCATGAGGCCCCGGGCATCTTTTTTTTTTTCCTTGAGATGGAGTCTTGCTCTGTCGCTCAGGCTGGAGTGCAATGGCGCAATCTCGGCTCACTGCAACCTCCGCCTCCCGGGTTCAAGCAGTTCTCCTGCCTCAGCCTCCCGAGTAGCTGGGATTAAAGGCGCCTGCCACCCCGCCCGGCTAATTTTTTTGTATTTTTAGTAGAGACGGGGTTTCACCATGCTGGCCAGGCTGGTCTCGAACTCCCAACCTCAGGTGATCTGCCTGTCTCAGCCTCCCAAAGTACTAGGATTCTGTAATCCCACAGATTACAGAATCGAGGCGGGTGGATCACTTGAGCCCAGGAGTTCTCAATCAGCATGGGCAACATGGCAAAACCCCATCTCTACAAAATAGAAAACAATTAGCTGGGCATGGTGGCACATGCCTATAGTCCCAGCCACTTGGGAGGCTGAGATGGGAGGATCACCTGAGCCTGGGAAGTCGAGGCTGCAGTGAGCCATGATCGCGCCACTGCACTACAGCCTGGGTGACAGAGTGAGACTCTGTCTCAAAAAAAAAAAAAAAAAGCATCAACGTTAGCATGTGGTCTGCTGCTGAGAACCCACTGATTCGGGATGGAGAGGAGTAGGCTAGGATTAGAGGGACTGGTAAGAGGCTATGGTCTGTAGAGTCAGATGGACAGATAAGAGAGATTTCATGGAATCAACAAGACTTGTGATTGACTGAATGTAGGGGAGGAGGAAGGCAGAGGTGGCAAGGGTGATGCTCAGGTTTCTGACTGGAGCAACAGGGTGGATGGTGGTGTCATTTACTGAGAGGAAGGGCCATGAGAAGAATAGGTTTTTTTGGTGGGTAGGGGAAGGGGATCAAAACTTGTTTTGGATACATTAAGTTTGAGATTGGCTATATGACATCGAGGTGAAGAGATCCAATAGACAGTTGGATACGTAGATAAGCAAATCAAGAGAGAACTGGAGGTAGCTGTGGGGTTACTGGAAGGTTTTTTTCTTTTCTTTTTTTTTTTTTTTTTGAGACAGAGTCTCGCACTGTCACCCAGGCTGGAGTGCAGTGGCGTGATCTCGGCTCACTGCAACCTCCCCCTCCCGGGTTCAAGCGATTCTCCTGCCTCAGCCTCCCGAGTAGCTGGGATTACAGGCGCCTACCACCATGCCCAGCTAATTTTTGTGTTTTTAGTAGAGACGGGGTTTCACCATGTTGTCCAGGCTGGTCTCAAACTCCTGACCTCGTGATTTGCCTGCCTCGGCCTCCCAAAGTGCTGGGATTATAGGCATGAGTCACCGTGCCCGGCCAGGAGAGGGGTTTTATTTTGGCTTGGGAGGCACAGCTTGTTTGTGTAATGACACAAAGGACTCAAAAGAAAAGGAGAAGTAGGAAGACAGAGGAGTCAACACGAATAGTCAATGGATCAAAGCTCCCAAGAGGTGGGAAGGGATAAGGCAGAGCATAGGACTAGGAATTTGTCTCACAGAGGAGGAGACTCTGGAGTCAGACAGTCTGATTAGAGCTTAGTTCTACCACCTTCTAGCTGTGAGACCCTGGGTAAGTCACTCACTCTCCCTGAGTCTTACTTTCCTTGACTATAAAACAATGGAATTGGCCAGGACTGGTGGCTCATGCCTGTAATCCCAGCACTTTGGGAAGCCAAGGCGGGTGGATCACAAGGTCAGGAGCTCAAGATCAGCCTGGCCAAGATGGTGAAACCCCGTCTCTACTAAAAATACAAAAATTAGCCAGGCATGGTGGCAGGTGCCTGTAATCCCAGCTACTCGGGAGGCTGAGGCAGAGAATTGCTTGAACCCAGGAGGCAGAGGTTACAGTGAGCCGAGATCGCACCACTGCACTCCAGCCTGGGTGACAGAGTGAGACTCCGTCTCAAGGGGGAAAAAAAAAGGAATTATGAGTACCTGCCTCATAAATTTGGGCTGATCATTAAAGGAGATAATGCATGTAATATGCTTACCATTGTGCCTTGCACATAGGAACATTGCATAAATGGTAGCTGTTATAACAGGAGTGCAGGAGGAAAAAGAGGGCGCACATACAGGTGAGTTCACAGGTTTGGTTGCAGGAAGTTGAACACATTCTGTTTTTTCTTTTCTTTTTCTTTCTTTCCTTTCCTTTTTTTTTTTTTTTTTTTTTTGAGACAGAGTATTGCTCTGTCACCCAGGCTGCAGTGCAGTGGCAGGATCTTGGCTCACTGCAACCTCCGCTTCCTAGGTTCAAGTGATTCTCTTGCCTCAGCCTCCTGAATAGCTGGGATTACGGGCATGTGCCACCAAGCCCAGCTAATTTTTGTGTTTTTAGTAGAGACGGGGTTTCACCATATTGGCCAGGCTGGTCTTGAACTCCTGACTTCAGGTGATCTGCCTGCCTCAGCCTCCCAAAGTGCTGGGATTACTGGCATGATCCACCACGCCCAGCCTACTAACCTCGATGATTTCTTAAACCCAAACCTGATAGGCCACTGCCTACTTTTGAACTCTTTAATGTTTCTCTTGGCCTCAGGATAGAATTGAAGCTCTCACTTAAGACTTAGAGGCTCCTCGTGATCTGGCATCTGCTTACCTCTCCAGCCTCATTCCTCATCACTACTTCCTGTTCGCATCCTCTTTCTTCACCCATGAATACATCCCCTTTCTACACTCCTGCCATGCAGTAACTTTCAGTTCCCGATCTCCCAGCTTTCTCTTGACTGGGCCTTTTCACAGTCTGTTTCCTCGGCATAGGACATGAACGTTCCACCCGGCAGCCTCAGCCACAAAACCTAACTCCTCGTGGGCCTCCAGGGCTCAGTTTGCTCTTCCTCAGTCCCTCCTGTGTTCGGTACCGGTTCCCAAGACCCTAGTGCCTTCCTTGCCGCGGCACTCTGCACTAGGAGCTGTGTCGGCACTGTCATCTGCCTCCATGTAGGCTGGGAGTCCAAGAAGATGTGGGCCTGTGGTTGTGGTTCACTGCTGCAGCTCAGCACCCAGCACAGATACAACACTATGTATCTGCCTCATAGTCTGAAACGGGTGTTTGAGAATGAACAAGTGGGAGTTGGAGGCAGCTGACCTTGAATTTAGATCCGCAGGCTTTCTGATTTAACTAATAGTTGTGTTTTTTGTATTCATTTGCCTTCAGTTCCCATGCCCTTCTTCCTTTGGAGAGCCCTGTGGAAACAATTTTTCTTTTTTCTTTCCTTTTATTTTTTGAAAAAGAGTTTCACTTTGTCACCAGGCTGGAGTGCGGTGGCGCGATCTGAGCTCACTGCAACCTCTGTTTCCTGGGCTGAAGCGATTCTCCTGCCTCAGCCTCCCAAGTAGCTGGGATTACAGGTGCCTGCCACCATGCCTGGCTAAGTTTTATAATTTTAGCAGAGATGGGGTTTCACCGTGTTGACCAGGCTGGTCTCCAACTCCTGACCTCAAGCGATCCACCCGCCTCAGTCTCCCAAAGTGCTGGGATTACAGGCCTGAGCCACCGTGCCCGGCCTGGAAACAGTTTTTCTAATGAACACCATGTTAGATGTACATTAGACAGTTACAAATGTGGCATTATAGGTTCATGATTTTAGAGGTTAGCGATCAAGTCCAATTTCCTCATTTCAAATGGAAGAAAACAGGTCCCCAAAGCTGCGGTGGCTTGTTAGTGGCAGGCTAGTTGTAGCCGTAAAACTGGGACTAAGCCTCAGATTTCTTGATACCAGTGCTCTTTCTCCTATCCCATACCATGCTGTGATGGATTAAAGATGACCATAAGTCCTTTGATACTCTTCCCATTGAGAGGTGGCCTCTATCACACTTTCCCTTGAATCTGGATGGGTTCTGGAACTGCTTAGACCAAAAAAATACAGGAAAAGGGATAACCCAGTCTGGGTGGGACCAGCTACGTAATTTGTGGAGCCCAAACTGAAAATGTGAGACCCCTTTTAAGAAATTAAGAATTTCAAGAAAGACTGGGCGTGGTGGCTCACGCTTGTAATCCCAGCACTTTGGGAGGCCGAGGCCGGTGGATCACTTGAGGTCAGGAGTTTGAGATCAGTCTGGCCAACATGGTGAAACCCTGTCTCTACTAAAAGTACACAAAATTAGCCGGACATGGTGGTATGCATCTGTAATCCCGGCTACTCGGGAGGCTGAGGCAGGAGAATCGCTTGAACCCAGGAGGTGGAGGTTGCAGTGAGCCGAGATCACGCCATAGCTCTCCAGCCTGGGCAACACAACAAGGCTCCATCTCAAAAAAAAAAAAAAAGGAATTTCAAGATAGCAAAATCAGAGCATCAAGCTAAGCACAGAGCCCTGTGCAACTGCACGACCACCCCCAGGAAGCTGGTCCCGGTGCCAGTTTTAGGGCCCAGGTCTTAAGAGACTGGCAGTTTCCAGTTCCTGTCTCTTGGAACACATGATCAGGCCAGTCATCACATAAGCAGTCATCTATCCAAAAGCATCATGCAGTGAGAAGGCCAAGCCACATAAAGCGGCCCTGTAGGATGAGATGCCATGTAAGGAGAGGGAGAGGAAGGCCAAGCAGCACTAAGGCACCCAGCAGGTGAGTGGAAAAGGCATCTTGGAAGCGAATCCTCCAGCCCCAGCTACCCCCACTAGATCAGAAAAAAAGCAACCAGCCAAGGTCTTCCCAACTTCCTGACCCAGGAATGGAAACAAAATGCTCGTTTTAGGCCACTAGGTTTTGGGATAGTTTGTTACACAGCAATAGATAACAGGAACACATACTATCTCTAGCATTCTTCAAAATGCCAGTGAAATGCTGTCTTTTGAAGCACAAAGTTCTGTTTGTATAAAGTGTCATCATTCTGTGATCCCCAAATTACATACTAAATATATGTGTATGCATATTGCAAGCATATGAATGTCACTTTGGTGATAAAAATATATCAATGTGGCCGGGCGCGGTGGCTCATGCCTGTAATCCCAGCATTTTGGGAGGCCGAGGTGGGTGGATCACTTGAGGTTAGGAGTTCGAGACCAGCCTGGACAACATGGTAAAACCCCGTCTCTACTAAAAATACAAAAATTAGCAGGGTGTGGTGGCACACGCCTGTAGTCCTAGCTACTTGGGAGGCTGAGGCACGAGAATCGCTTGAACCCAGGAGGCGGAGGTTGCAGTGAGCTGAGATCTCACCATTGCACTCCAGCCTGGGCAATAGAGCGAGACTCCGTCTCAAAAATAAATAAATTAATTAATTAATTAATAAAATAAAATATAAATATGCACTTCACACTACGGACATACATTGTTTTGGCATCAGCCTTATCAGACCTTTTTTATTTAAAATATGTAAGTTCAGAATATTTTCCTTGGCCTCTGTGAATACTTCTCTATCATTGTGCTTATAACAATGTATGATAATTGTCTATGTATTTATCTCCTTGACTAGATCCATGCCTTTCAAATTACACAAGCAACCTATTAGTGGGGCATGAAATCCATTTTTTCAATGAAATGGGATAAAATAAAAACATAAGTAATCATTGCACACAAGTAAGTATGAAATCAAGAAACCTGCAGGATTGCAGGATTGTGTGTGTGTGTGTGTGTGTGTGTGTGTGTGTTGTGGCCACTGGAATAGATTGTGAGATCCTAAGGGCAGGGTCCATGCCCAACCTATTCACCACTGCATCCCCAGCAGCCAGTGCACTGTTTGGCACATGTAGGTGTTCTGTAAATATGTGTTAAATGAATGAAATTTATTCTTGAATGCTCCTATTAAGAGATGAACATCCTCATCTTCTTGGGACCCTTCACCCTTTCCTAAGAATAGTACTGGGCTCGAGACTTGTACTTCAGGGAGTCTTACAGCAATGTATTTATTATTCATCCATTTTCAGTTTTCAGTTTGGGTCTACATATCTACACCAGTGTGAAATTTCTGTTAACTGCCTGCCGGAACAGAAACTATCTACTCCCTCCCCAAATATGTCAAGAGTAAAAAAGGAGGGAGAGAGAGAGGAAGAGAAGGAAGGGAGGGAGGGAGGGAAGGAAGGAAGGAAGGAAGGAAGGAAGGAAGGAAAGAAGGAAAGGAGGCAGGGAGGGAAGAAACAAATATCAGTTATAGGTTTATATCAGAAACTCTTTTTTTTTCTATTTTATATATATATATTTTAAATACGGATGGGGGGGGTCTCGCTGTGTTGCCCAGGCTGGTCTCGAACTCCTGGGCTCAAGCGATTCTCCTATCTTGGCCTCCCGAGGTGCTGGGATTACAGGCATCAGCCACTGTGCTGGGCCTATACCAGACATTCTTAAAGATTGCTATTATACAATAGGCCAGGCAATTTTAACACACCATCTCATTTAATTGCCAAAGCAAGTTTATAGCACAATATTTACCCCATTTTACACATTTTACACATGCTCAGGGAGGTTAAGTAACTCCTCTAAAGTCGCCTAGGCTGGGCGCAGTGGCTCACACCTGTAATCCCAACACTTTGAGAGGCCGAGGCAGGCGGATCACCAGAGGTCGGGAGTTTGAGACCAGCCTGACCAACATGGAGAAACCCCGTCTCTACTAAAAATACAAAATTAGCCAGGTATGGTGGCGCATGCCTGTAATCCCAGCTACTCATGAGGCTGAGGCAGGAGAATCGCTTGAACCCGGGAGGCGGAGGTTGTGGGGTGAGCTGAGATCGTGCCATTGCACTCCAGCCTGGCCAATAAGAGTGAAACTCCGTCTCAAAATAAATAAATAAATAAATGAAAATAAAGTTGCACAACTACTAAGTGAGAGGTATGTATTTGATGTGAACTCAGGCCCGGCCAGCTCCATAGCTTTGTGAGCGCTCCATGTCACTCTGCTGCCCCCATGCAGTTAACCAAAGCACCTACACGAAGTGTTTTGCTAAGACAAGACATCCTATGAATAGGACATTTTCTCTATCAATCTATGCGGAACTGACCTATGTAGACACAACTTAAGGTGTTTATGATGCAGACATCATCAGTGGAGTTCATCAACTTTTGGTGATATGTAAATAAACCAGGAACTCACTCTACCATCAGCATGCCTTCTTGAGTGCCACACTTTAAAATGCATATTTCATCAATTTCACTTCAGGTGTAGGTGTTTGCTCGGTTATTTTCATAAATGAATACTCATTTCATTTATTTTGAGACAGGGTCTCACTCTGTCACCCAGGCTGGAGTGCAGTGGCACAAACCTAGCTCATTGCAGCTTCAAACTCCTGGGCTCAGGCGATCCTCCCACCTCAGCCTCCCAAGTAGAAGGACTACAGGTGTGTGACACCACACCTGGCTCATTAAAAGGATTTTTTTTTGTAGAGATGGGGTCTCACTATGTTTCCCAGGCTGGTCTCAAGCTCCTGGTGGGCTCAAGTGATCCTCCTGCCTCAGTCTTCCAAAGTGCTGGAATTACATGTGTAAGTCCCTCTACCTGGCCTTATTTTATTTTAAAATAAAGTCATAAAGTTATATTTTAAAATAGTTTTAGATTTACAGAAAAGTTGCAAGAATATTAGAGAGTTCCTGTATAGCCTGCACCCAGTTTTCCTATGGTTACTTTATTTTTAAATATTTAATTTAATTTAATTTAATTTATTTTGAGACGGAGTCTTGCTCTGTTGGCAGGTTGGAGTGCAGTGGCACGGACCTTGGCTCACTGCAACCTGTGCCTCCCGGATTCAAGCAATTCTCCTGCCTCAGCCTCCCGAGTAGCTGGGACTACAGGTGTGTGCCACCATGCCCAGCTAATTTTTGTATTTTTAGTAGAGACAGGGTTTTGCCATGTTGGCCAGAATAGTCTTGATCTCCTGACCTCGTGATCTGCCTGCCTTGGCCTCCCAAAGTGTTGGGATTACAGACATGAGCCACTGCGCCCAGCCAACAAATGCATTTATTGTACCTCCTTCATGCCAGATGCAGTTTGTTGAAAGCAAAGTGTAGCGAGCAAGACATACCCTTCTGGATCTATCCCTGTGGAGCTCACAGTCTAGCAAAGGAGGCAGACATCAATTAATTGACCACACATGTAACCTTATAGTTACAATTGTGAAGGAAAACTACAGGGTAATTTAAGAGGTAGTAAGCAGAAGAACCTAACTGGACTGAAAGAAGAGAGGGGGAAGTCAGGGAAGGTCTCCCTGTGGAAGTGACAAGCAGGTTGAGACCTGAAGGATGAATGGATGTTAACCAAATGAAGAGGGAGAACATTCCAGGATAAGGGAATGGGAGGTGGTACTTTCTTTGTTTTGTTTTGTTTTTGAGACAGGGTCTCACTCTGTCATCCAGGCTGGAGTGCAGTGGTGCAAGCTGGGCTCACTGCAACCTCTACCTCGTGGGTTCAAGCGATCCTCCCCATCTCAGCCCCCCAAGTAGCTGGGACCACAGGTGTGCACCATCATGCCCAGCTAAGTTTATGTATTTGAGGTAGAGACGGGGTTTCACCATGTTGCCCAGGCTGGTCTCGAACTTTTGAACTCAAGCAATCCACCCGCCTCGGCCACCCAAAGTGCTGGGATTACAGGCATGAGCCACCGCGTCCAGCTTACCTTTTTCTTACCTGTAAAATGGAAGAATATCTAGTGGAATTGATCCTTTTCTCTTTTTAAAAACTTTTTACGGCCAGGCATGGTGGCTCACACCTGTAATTCCAGCACTTTGGGAGGCCGAGGCTGGTGGATCACCTGAGGTCAGGAGTTCGAGACCAGCCTGGCCAACATGGTGAAACCCTGTCTCTACTAAAAATACAATTAGCTGGGCATGGTAGTGCAGGTCTGTAATCCCAGCTACTTGGGAGGCTGAGGCAGGAGAATCGCTTGAATCTGCGAGATGGAGGTTGCAGTAAGCCGAGATTGCACCATTGCACTCCAAGAGCAAAACTCTGTCTCAAAAAAAACCCAAAAAACAAAAAACAAAACAAAAAACAAACAAGGCTCTGCACAGTGGCTCACGCCTGTAATCCCAGCACTTTGGGAGGCTGAGACGGGCAGATCGCGAGGTCAGGAGTCCAAGACCATCCTGGCCAACATGGTGAAACCCCGTCTCTACTAAAATACAAAAAAATTAGCCAGGCGTGGTGGTGCGTGCCTGTAGTCTCAGCTACTCGGGAGGCTGAGGCAGAGGAATCACTCGAACTCGGGAGGCGGAGATTGCAGTGAGCCGACATCGCGCCACTGCACTCCAGCCTGGCGACAGAGCGAGACTCCTTCCCCCCCAAAAAAAACAAACCTTTTTACCTGGGAGCATAGACTGAAGTTACCTTGAAAATACACTCCTGGAACTAATCCTTTACAGACATCATTCAATCCTTACAAACCTGAGGTAGTCAGGTATGACTCTGGATATAAAAGTCTTCTAAGAGAGCAAGGTCCCACAGTTGGTTCAGTGATGAAGCTGGGATTCAACCTTAGGCTTGCCTGCAAGACCTTGAGGGGTTACTCTGTCCCTCCAAATTAAAACCCTGGAGTTGGAAGAGAACTGGCATCAATTTAGCAGCTTATGTTGAGCACCAACTCCATGGCAGCTCAGCCTGATTTTATCTCAGCCTCCCATCACAACGTCCCTCTCCCTGTGCCAACATATGGTGCATCTGTGCTGGGGACTGACACCAAAACGTTCTTCCTGCTCACTCCCTACTCCTCATCTCCTTTTCCTAGTCAGGCAACTGAACCAAGTGCTTTGGTGCATTATTAAATTTCATCCTCACAACCTTCTGAGGGAGACCCCATTTTGCAGATGAGGACACTGAGGGCTTACAACTGGTGAGTGGTGGAGAGCAGGGTTTTGTTTTGTTTAGTTTTGAGATGGGGTCTTACTCTGTGGCCCAGGCTGGAGCGCAATGGCACGATCTCGGCTCACTGCAGCCTCCATCTCTCGGGATCATGCAATTCTCCTGCCACAGTGTCCCGAGTAGCTGGGACCACAGGCATGTGCCACCACGCCCGGCTAATTTTTGTATTTTTAGTAGAGACAGGGTTTCACCATGTTGGTCAGGTTGGTCTCGAACTCCTGACCTCAAATGATCCACCTGCCTCGGCCTCCCAAACTGCTGGAATTACAGGCATGAGCCACCATGCCCGGCCCGGGAGCAGTGTTTAATGAATCCAGACTATAGTCTGGTGATACACAGACAGCAGCAAACTCAACCAGTCTGCTGCCTGCCTCTCAGTAGGTCAAGGGATGGGCAGTGTCACCACAAGGGTGACTTCCTGTCTTTCAAAACCTGTCATCTAATGCTTCCCTTCTTTACTATTTCAGTACCATTTTGAAATCTTAAAATACATCGCAAGTTCCCATTCCTTCCTTCAAGATGCACTGATCTAACCCAACTCCCTTCATAGATATGGGGAAACAGGTACTGGCAATTGTACAAGATAGCGAGGGGCCACTGGATCCAGACCCCACAGCTTTCAACTCCCAGGCTCCAAATAAACCCCTCACACACGGCTAACCCCATGTCCATGTCATTTTCCCTTTCTCCAAATCCTAATCCTACCTTCCGAGTAGTTGGGATTACAGGTGCAATACTTGGGTGCCTGTAATCCCAACTATTCGAGGTCTGTAGAGAAAGCTGGCTATGCCATTAGATCTTGGCCTTGTCACTTAACCTCCTTGGGCTCTGTTAGCAAACACCCAACCTACTCTGATGCAGAAGACTGCTTTCTAATGCTCTGAAATGGTTAGAAATGTCCCCGTCTTGTGACTGCCAGTTAATTTTATCAAGTCCCTCTCCTTTGGACTTGAGTATCGTTTTTTGAGACAGGGTCTCACTCTTGTCACCCAGGCTGGAGTGCAGTGGCATGATCACAGCTCACTGTAGCCTCGACCTTTCAGGCTCAGGTGATCCTCCCACTTCAGCCTCCCAGATAGCTAGGACTACAGGTGCACTCCACCCTGGCCAATTTTTTGTTTTGCCATATTGTGCAGGCTGGTTTCAAACACCTGGGCTCAAGCGATCCACCTGCCTAGGCCCCTCAAAGTGCTGGGATTACAGGCGAGCCACTGCGCTCAGCCTTGAGTAACATTTTTAAGTATGTTAATATTTACCAACTGCTGTTCACAGTGGCAGCTTTCTTTGAATACGAAGGCATCACTGATGCAATAAGAAAAAATATTTGCAGTCAGGCCGGGGACAGTGGCTCACACTTGTAATCCCAGCACTTTGGGAGGCCAAGGCAGGCGGATTACCTGAGGTCAGGAGTTCGAGACCAGCCTGACCAGCATGGCGAAACCCCATCTCTACTAAAAAATAAAAATAAAAAATTAGCCGGGCATGGTGGTAGGCACCTGTAATCCCAACTACTGGGAGGCTGAAGCAGGAGAATTGCTTGAACCCGGGAGGCAGAGGTTGCAGTGAGCCCAGATCACGCCACTGCACTCCAGCCTGGGTGACAGAGCAAGACTCCGTCTCAAAAAAAAAAAAAAAAAAGAAAAGAAAGAAAGAAAAGAAAAAGAAAAAAGAAAAAATTGCAGTCTAGGGGTTCAGGAGATAGGTTCCAAAGATCCCTTTAAAGCTCCTAAGTTCCTTGGTATTCTGGAGCTCACTCTTCACACTTCTGGTGAGCGCCATGCTCTTAGGAATTGCTTTTTTTTTTTGAGACAAGTCTTGCCGTTGCCCAGGCTAGAGTGCAGTGGGGTGATCTCAGCTCACTGCAACCTCTGCCTCCTGAGTCTGAGCAATTCTCCTGCCTCAGCCTCCTGAGTAGCTGGGACTGCAGGCGCGCGCCACCACGCCCGACTAATTTTTGTACTTTTAGTAGAGACGAGGCTTCACCACGTTGGCGAGGCTGGTCTTGAACTCCTGACCTCAGGTGATCCATCTGCCTCGGCCTCCCAAAGTGCTGGGATCACAGGTGTGAGCCACTGTGCCCAGCCGGAATTGCTTTCATCTGAACCTCCTAGTGTGGTTGTAAGGCAGGGACCCCTTTACTGTGCAATCCCACCATTACCACTTGCACACTTTATGCAGCAGCCCACATCTTCTGCCACCTGCCTTCTCAGCTATCTCCAGGCAGCACAGGCCCCCCATCGACTGGGCAGGGAGTTACAGCCAAACCCTGTTCTTTCCCTTGTTGCTGCAGTTTCAATCCTAATTCCACTGGTATTTGGGGGAGCTTTGTTCCCTCTCACGTTTTCTACAGAAAAGATCTGCTAAGGTTTGTATATTGGCCTATTCGTTGTTACCACTTAACATGCCACATAATTTGTCTATCAACCAATGAATCCCAAGTACCTAGAACAGTGTCTGACACAAAGGTGGCCAATAATTTGTTAATGCATCTCTCTAAATATGAAGTTGCTACTGGTTCTTTGAGATGTTAAACATAATTCCCTGATGATTCGTCAGCCAGGGAAACTGCAAGGGGTACCGAAGAAGCTGCACTAACCCGGTAAAAGCTCAAATCCACAAGATTTCCACCGTGTACATTCACTCAGCTGTAGCTCTTCAGTAAGTCAGGCAATGGCATTACCTGTTACAATGTCAACAATTAACCTAGATTTTTTTTAAACAAGTGAACTCGCTTGAATCCAGGAACAGGGGTTGGCAATCTTTTTCCATAAAGAGCGAAGTAGTAAATATTTTAGGCTTCGCAGGCCACATTATCTCTGTGCACAAGGGTGCATTTATATACATAATACGTAAGTTATGCATATGGCTGTGAAACAAGAACATTTTATATGGACAGAAATTTGTATTTCAATTTTCAGATGGCATAAAATATTCTTTCAACTATTTAAAAATGTAGGAACCATATAGTTCAGACTGTACAAAAACAGGCAGCAGATGGCTGGACACAGTGGCTCAGGCCTGTAATCCCAGCACTTTGGGAGGCAGAGGTGGTGGACCACCTGAGGTCAGGAGGTCCAGACCAGCCTGGCCAACATGGTGAAACCCCGTCTCTACTAAAAATAAAATTCTGGGATTGCTATTTCCCTGCACTAGACGTGAATGGGGGAGTTGATTGATTGTAAAACTCATGTGAGGCCGGGCGTGGTGGCTCATGCCTGTAATCCCAACACTTTGGGGAGGCTGAGGTGGGTGGATCTCAAGGTCAGGAGTTCGAGACCAGCCTGACCAACATTGTGAAACCCCGTCTGTACTAAAAATACAAAAATTAGCTGGATGTGGTGGGGGGCGCCTGTAATCCCAGCTACTCAGGAGGCTGAGGCAAGAGAATTGCTTGAACCTGGGAGGTGGAGGTTGCAGTGAGCCAAGATCGCACCACTGCACTCCAGCCTGGGCAACAGAGCCAGACTCTGTCTCAAAATAAATAAATACATAAAAAAAAATAAAATAAAATTTACAGAATCAGTCCTTTACACTAAACACACTTCAAGCACATGGTAGCCAGAGAACATTTCTATCATTGCAGAAAGTTCTACTGGATAGTGTTGTTATTAGGTTTGGCAGGGAAGGGAGAATTCAGTAATTGACAAACCACAATACAACAGCAACCAACCAACCAACATGTTTATAACAGATTCAGAAAGGAAAACACGTCGAAATCTCCAGATAGTGGTGACATTTTCAGCTTGATATGGTAACATGATCGTGACCTTCAGACAGCATAAATATGTGTGCCATCTCATGTGCAATTCCTTATAGACCCAGCTTGGTTCTTCTCCAATGTCTCCTTTTGGAGTTGTACCTACACAGAAAAAAATGTCAAGTTACAAAGGCAGTCTGACAGCAATGTAGCTGTTCCCATTCACATAACCTTTTAGGTACCACAAAATACAAAGGGTACTGCTTTTCTCTCCTTTAACAAGTTTGGAGTTCTTTCTGGAGAGTAAAAAAAATAATTCCCTATGTGTTTAAAAACTAGCCAAGTCAAGTTTTATCCTCTCAAAATAATTTCAAGGCTAGGCTCTTAACTGGGATCAGAGTAGTGGCGAAGCCCACTCTCTCCAAGTGTACTTGTACCCACTTTTGATTCAATGGACCTGGAGGTACACAGACATACTCTGAACCCCCTCATAATGGGTCACAAACATATAAAAGCTCCTGCATGATATTTTTTTGGAGACAGAGTCACCCGCCCCCCCAACACCACCCAGCTAATTTTTGTATTTTTGTATTTTTAGTAGAGGCAGGGTTTCACCATGTTGGCCAGGCTGGTCTCGAACTGGCTGGACTTCGAGATCCACCCGCCTCGTCCTCCCAAAGAGTTGAGATTACAGGCATGAGCCACTGCACTTGGCCTCGCATGATCTTTACAATCGATCAACTCCTCCATTCACGTCTAGTGCAGGGAAACAGCAATCCCAGAATTGTCCATGTCAATCTGTCATGATTTTACCCTCATAAAGGCAAAATCAAAAATGATTAACACGGCTTTTCTTTCAGCAGGATAATGGCAGTACTTCCACAAAATGAAGCACTGTAATTGCAACCTGCTTTCAAAAACATTTTTAACGCTGGAAGATAGCTAAGACAATGAAAATCATTCCATTGGGTCAATTATCTGGGTCAAGGGTATATAATCTTATGTACAAAATACCTTCCCAATTCTAGGAGACCACAGAGTTTAATAGCAGGTTATTTATTGAACTAGGCGTTGAGTTTTACATACATTTTTCTTTTTTTGAGACAGGGTCACACTGTTGCCCAGGCTGCAATGCAGTGACCGGATCACAGCTCACTGCAGCCTGTGAACTCCTGGGCTCAAGTGATCCTCCCAATTCAGCCTCCTAAATAGTTAGGACTACAAGCACGTGCCACCAAGTCCAGCTAATTTATATTTTTGGTAGAGATGGACGGGGGTGGTCTCCCTATGTTGCCCAGGCTGGTCTCAAATTCCTGGCCTCAAGCAATCCTCCTGCGTTGGCCTCTCCCAAAGTGCTGGGATTATAAGTATGAAGCACTGTGCCTGGTTTATATATACTTCTTTCACTCTTCACAAGCAGGTCCCACCATCAGGCAGGACACAGAGAAACCCACGTTCAACTAGATGTATCAAATAATAAAGGACAGTGTCTAGTATCCAGTAAATAAATGGTAAGCAATTAACTAGCCCATAACATTACAATGGGTGGCAATTTTCACGTCTAACTAGCTAAATGAACCAAGGAAATAGGCCCTCAACTTTAGCCCTAAGAAGCCACCCCTTTAAGTCTTCTTAGCAAACCAATCCCACTAGCTTTGCCATACAAGTCGAATCAAGTTCTGGCTGGGCGCGGTGGCTCATGCCTGTAATCCCAGCATGTTGGGAGGCAGAGGCGGGTGAATCACGAGGTCAGGAGTTCAAGACCAGCCTGGCCAAGATGGTGAAACCCCGTCTCTACTAAAAATACAAAAATTAGCCGGGTGTGGTGGCAGGCACCTGTAATCCCAGCTACTTGGGAGGCTGAGGCAAGAGAATCGCTTGAACTTGGGAGGCAGAGGTTGCGGTAAGCCAAGATCACACCATTGCACTCCAGCCTGGGCAATGAGAGCAAAACTCCATCTCAAAAAAAAAAAAAGAGAAAGTGCTTTGACTAGCCTGGGCAACATGGCGAAACCCCATCTCTACAACAGGTACACAAATTAGCCAGGCATGGTGGTGAACGCCTGTAGTCCCAGCTACTCAGGAGGAGGTTGAGGTGGGAGGGTTGCACCACTGCACTCAGCCTGGGTGAGAGAGCGACTGCTGAACCTTGGGCAACTCTCGCTGATTCTTGATGCTCCCTTCAAAACCTGTCTCAAGGCTCATCAGGTCCAAAGAGCGATGGGCTGAAAAAGCCATGCAGGAGACTGAGTTTCAGGCCTAGCTTTCCCTGGAGTTAGTCTAGATGACCTTGGAGGTCCTTCATAGCAATTCTAGTAATGTTTTTCCTTTGAGATCAACTACTTCTGCAGTAGAGGACAGTTTTCCAATCTTTTCTAGTCTCTTTTTAGAAAAGAGAAACATCTAAAAGACTGGGCTAGGTGTGATGGCTCACGCCTGTAATCTCTGCACTTTGGTAGGGTGAGACAGGAGGACTGCTTGAGCTCAGGAGTTCAAGACCAGCTTGGGCAACACAGAGAGACCCCATCTCTACAAAAAATTTAAAAATTAGCCAGGTGTGGTGGCATGTGCCTGTAGTCCCAGCTACTCAGAGAGATGAGGTGGGAGGGTCACTTGAGTCTGGTAGGTAGGGAGATAGTGTCAACGCAGCATGTAAAACAGAACAAGATCCTGTCTCAAAAAACAAAAACAAAGGCCGGGCACAATGGCTTATGCCTGTAATCCCAGCACTTTGGGAAGCCGAGAGGGGCAGATCACTTGAGCTCAGGAGTTTGAGACCAGCCTGGCCAATATAGTGAAATACCATCTCTACTAAAAATATAAAACTTAGCTGGGCGTGGTGACGCACGCCTGTAGTCCCAGCTACTCTGAAGGCGGAGGCAAAAGAATCACTTGAACCTGGGAGGCAGAGGTTGCAGTGAGCTGAGATTGTGCCACTGCACTCCAGCCTGGGCAACAGAGCGAGACTCCGTCTCAAAAAACAAAAACAAAAAGCCTAAAAATACTGACTGGGTCTTCCCCACCAGGATGTGTATAAGACAGCCTTCCACCTTATGACCTAGCTCACACTGAAGATGACCAGGAAATTAACAAGTATTGGAGAAGTATCTGCCCATAAGCCCAGATGTGGGCTGGATGCAGTGCAGAAACAAAGGAAATACGTTTTTAAAAACGAATTTGAGAATGCTGTCAGAGGGTGGATTGGATTGCATGCAATTTTAATCATGTATTTATACTCAAAAAGTAACCCTGGCCAGACACAGTGGCTCTTACATTTAGCAAAATATAAGCAGTATGATGGAGGTCTTACCTGATTTTATTTCCAGTTTTCATCCGAATCCACTGGGGAATGGGACGATTTTGCTTTTGTTTCTTGGCCAGGAATCGCTTAATCCTGAAAGTCTTGTGAGAAGACTGGGAAGAAAATGCAATCAATTTAGACAATATTAGAGCCTGCCCGAATGATTCAAAGTCAAGAACTCCTTCAAACCAACATTTGAGTGCTTAACACATACCCCAGCCCCAAAATCTTTTCAATGCTAAGCCATCAAGCCAAGCAAGTCTCTGACCCTCACAACTTCTCTGGGGGCAGATACCGCAGTTTCCATCGTTCAGATAAAATAAGTGGAATCAGGTTAAGAAACATGCACAAAATCAGAGCATCAATGTGCAGAACCAGGATTCAAACCCAGGTCCTTTCTGCTCCACAGCCAGAGGCTACCTTTCAATTTACCCTGCGGTCCCCCAAGTACTCAGACGACCACACTGGGAATGGCTAGGGAATCTGGCTTCCTGGGAAGAACACAGCTTTGAGTCAAACAGAACCACCTATCTACCATTTGCAAGTCAACGAATCTCAGTGCTCTACTTTGTAAAATAGGGGTACGTACTTTTCAAGTGTCATTGGGAGGGTAATTAAGACTTAGGGAAAGTCCCTGACATTCAGAAGATCTAACCTACTCACCATTTCGGTATTAATCCTAACTCTATCTCTACTGCTAAATTTCACTGGCTAAAAAAATAAACTTTTAAATTTAAAAATAAATGAAATGTCACTTTTCCAAGGATGACTGTCTCAATTTCTAGTTGCATCTTTTGGCTTTCATCTAAGGCCAACCCCAATACTCCCCCAAATCTACAGAATAATCTTGCAAAATTGGCACGGATGCAGGTTTAATGCCTGGCCAACCTGGACGAACATACCCTTGCATAATAATGGGAGCCAATACAAAGAAGGCAAAGATTACACCCCGTCCCCCATCCACAGTAGCAGTTGTAAACTTTGTCAAGTAATAAACTATTACTTGACAAGTAATAAAATACCAGTACTTATCGCCTCCATATCTAGAAATCAACATTTTACATTTCCCAGTAAAGAGTGACTGGTTCGCTGCTGCCATTTACTAAGAAGGCCAGAATGACACACAGGTTCGCAAAACACCCCTTGTTCTAGGCGCTTCCACGGGGTGACGCTCAAGTCTCTGAATAAACGTCCTCGAAACAAAAGTCCTGGGATCTAAAAATGCGGTTCGCTTCTCCACGCCAAGCTAAACCCTTTTCGAAAACCAGTAGCCCACAATACCCTCCTGATTACCCTCCACGTTGCGCATGCCACGGGCAGCCCACAGTCAGGCCACGATTTCGGGGGTGGCTGCCACCTCCCACCCCCCGCCTCCAGAACGAGTTCGCTACAAGCGAAGGGAAACCGGAATCCCTGCCCGACTCGGCAGCGGCCGGGCAAAGAAAGAGCCCCCTTGAATCCGCGGCCGCAGCGCAGCCCGTCCCTCTCCAGGTTGCTCGCTGGCTCACTAGCTTCCCTCCAGGCCACGAAAGACAACAGTGGCCGAACTGGATCTTTTCTTGAAAAAGCCTTTAAAAGGCTCCAGCCCCTCGACGCTCCGCGCGGCCCAGGCATTTCCTGGCAGCGGCCTCGGGTTTTGGGAAGCCACCCCGGGGCCGATGGGGGCCGATGGGGGCCGATGGACTTACCATGGCGAGCAGCGGAGTCAAGAACACACCACGATGGCGGAGAAAGGAAGAGAAAGGAAGCTGGCGGAAGAACGAGCTTAGAAGGCGCTTCCGATGGGCGGAGCTTAGGAGGTGACGCTATGCACCGACCGCCTCTTCTAGTGCCTTCTCTGTCTAGCGATGCGCTCCCGTGGCGCCGTGGGAAAGCGCGCTGGTTTCTGCCAAATGCAGTTAGCTTTGCTTTGCTTCCCTAAGTGCGTTCCCCCAGGGGCCCGGCAGTGTGCTAGGGGCACCCTGCTTCGTAAGTGAGGCAGACAGCCCGTGATAAATGCCAAAGTAGAAGCCCCTCCGAAAAATTAAGGAGCCGATTGGGCGGGACTAACCCTAAGGGAGGGCAGGGGAAGCGACCGTCACTTCCGGGCGCCGGGGACTCGGAACGCCGGGTCTGAGCTCGGCAGGCGGAGAGTAAGTGCCATTTTCCCAGAGGGTTACGAGTCATTTCGGCCTGGCTGGGAGGTGTGGGAAGGGACAGTCGTGTCGGAGGAAGCCGGAGAAGTTGGAGGGGGTTGGACCACGTGGACGCTTATGTAAGCCTAGGGGTTTTCGACTAGGCGGAAGGTTGCCAAAGTTTTCAACTCAGAAAGTTAGGGACAGAACCTCTTCCTTGGCTGCTAGAAGTCCAGCCTGACGTTGTAGCCCGCCTTTGGCAAGATGTACAATAATTAATAACATGCGTTTGGGATGCTAGTGTTCCCCGTTTTCATCCTTTTCCCCATTTAAAAGCAAAAACCTTTCCTTTTTGATGAGTAAATAAAATAAACATAAAAATAAGCTGGGCGTGGTGGCTCACGCTTGTAATCCCAGCACTTTGGGAGGCCTAGGCGGGCGGATTACTTGAAGCCAGGAGTTCGAGACCAGCCTGGCCAACATGGTGAAACCCCGTCCCTACTAAAAATACAAAAAAACTAACCAGGCGTGGTGGTGGGCGCCTGTAATCTCAGCTACTGGGGGGGCTGAGACAAGAGAATCTCTTGAACCCTGAAGGCGGAGGTTGCAGCGAGCCGAGATTGCGCCACTGCACTCCAGCCTGGGCAACAAGAGCAAAACTCCATCTCAAAAAAGAAAAAGTAAATAAATAAACGCAAAAACCTCCATGTATATTTGCAGTCACCTCAAGCATTTTTACACCAACGGATTACAGCAAGGGTTTTTAACCTGGAGTCCACAAGAGTCCATGTATAGAATTCAGAGGATCCCATGAACTTGAATGGGAAAATACAACTTTATTTTCACCAAATTTAATGAAATGTAATGCTTTCTTTATTTAGGAATGTAGGCAACAGACCACAGTGGCATTAGCAGTACTCGTGACTTGGTCACTAATAGAAATCATAGATGGCTTCATATTACATTACAGTTGATGCAGATGTCTCCATATATTATTTACACACTCCCTTTAAATTATATTAGTTATAAGTTCACAAATAGAACTATGTTAAGAAGCCCATGTATTACTATAGCACATATTTCTTTTTTTTTTTTTTTCAAGACTGAGTCTCCCTTTATTGCCCAGGCTAGAGTGCAATGGCACAATCTTGGCTCACTGCAACCTCCGCCTCCCGGGTTCAAGTGATTCTCATGCCTCAGCCTCCCGAGTAGCTGGGACTACAGGCACGCACTACCGCACCCAGCTAATTTTTGTATTTTTAGTAGAGACGGAGTTTCGCCATGTTGGCTAAGCCGGTCTCGAACTCCTGACCTCAAGTGATCCGCCCGCCTCGGCCTCCCAAAGTGCTGGGATTACTGGAGTGCGCTACCGTGCCCGGCCTAAAGTCACATTCTGAGGTCCTGGGGATTAGGGCTTCAACACATGAATTTTGGGGGAACATAATTTAGCTCATGACACCACCAGTCACCTTCTAAGGCCGAATTCAAATGCTGTCTCTTCCCCTTAGCTGGAAATCATCACCCCTTCAACACTGTTGTAATAGTTTATTTGTACCTTTCTTATGGCTCCTAGCACTATCTGTTCTGTTGCAATGCAAAAGGATGAAAGTAACAGTGGCTGCTGCTTATGGGGCTTGATATTTACTATGTAGCTGCATGTATTAATTCAAGCCTCACTGTGAGCTTACCATGTTTTACCAGTGACCTTTTGAATCTTCACCAGAACACTACAAGGTAAGTATGGTTAATTATCCTCATTTTACAGAAGAGGGAACTGCAACAGGGACAGATTAAGTTGTATACCCAAGGTCACACAGCTACTATATTGCACAGCCGGTACTCAAACTCAGGTAGTCCAGGCTTCAGAGTCTGTGCTGTCACCACTACCCTCTATTGCCTTTTCAACACAGATTTTGGGAACCTACTCTGTCTGGTTCGGGTCTTCGTGTTGGGGGTACAGGAGCAAACAAATCTGACCAAAAATCCCTGCCCTCTTGGAGTCTTGTGGCGATGGTATGGTTCTGGATTTTTTTGTGGTGGGAATTACACAAAGCTACACGTGTGATAGAATTTGCCAAGTGTGGTGACTCACGTCTGTAATCCCAGCACTTTGGGAGGCTGAGGCGGGCGGATCACTTGAGGTCAGGAGTTCGAGATCAGCCTGACCAACATGGTGAAACCCCGTCCCTACTAAAAATACAAAAATTAGCCAAGTGTGGTGGCGTGCGCCTGTAATCCCAGCTACTCAGGAGGCTGAGGCAGGAGAATGGCTTGAACCCGGAAGGTGGGGGCTGCAGTGAGCCGAGATCGCGCCACTGCACTCCAGCCTGGGTGACAGAGCAAGACTCTGTCGCAAAACAAACAAAAAAAATTAGCCGGGCATGGTGGTGCGTGCCTGTAGTCCAAGCTACTCAGGAGGCTGAGACAGAGAGAATTGCTTGAACCCAGGAGGTGGAGGGTGCAGTGAGCCGAGATCACGACACTGCACCCCAGCCTGGGTGACAGAGTGAGACTCTGTCTCAAAAAACAAAAACAAAAAAACAAAAAAAAACAATTCTATACAACTCCCCCCTGCCCACCCCTGCCCCAAGGGGTATATGTATAACTGGTGAAATCTGAATAAGCTCTGTGGACTGTGCCAATGTGAATTTCCTGGTTGTGATATTGTACTATAGTTATGCAAGATGCTAACACTGGGGAAAACTAGATAATGGGTACACAGGGCCTCTCAGTCCCTTTCTTTGCAACTTCTTGTGAATCTATTGTTATTTCAAAATACAAGTCTAAAAAAAAAACTCTGCCTTCATTGAGTTTAATTATAGTGGGGAGTTAGACAACAAATATGTAAATTACATGGCACATCAGAAGGAGGTGTCATCAAGAAAAGCAAAGCAGGGGCCAGGTGTAGTGGCTAACACCTGTAATCCCAGCATTTTGGAAGGCTGGGGAAGGAGGAATAGTTGAGACCAGGAGTTTTAGATCAGCCTGGACAACGTAGTGAGACTCTCTACAAAAAATAAAAAATTTAGCCACTGGATGTGGTGGCACGTGCCCGTAGCTCCAGCTACTTGGAAGGCGAGAAGGGAGGATCGCTTGAGCCCAGGAGTTCGAGGCTGCAGTGAGCCATGATTGTGCCACTGCGCTCCAGCCTGAGAAACAGAGTGAGACCCTGTCTCAAAACAAACAAAAAATTGAGGGCTGGGCGCGGTGGCTCACGCCTATAATCCCAGCACTTTGGGAGGCCGAGGCGGGTGGATCACGAGGTCAGGAGTTCGAGACCAGCCTGACCAACATGGTGAAATCTCGTCTCTACTAAAAATACAAAAAATTAGCCGGGTGTGGTGGTGGCGCCTGTAATCCCAGCTACTCGGGAGGCTGAGGCAGGAGAATCGCTTGAACCCGGGAGGTGGAGGTTGCAGTGAGTGGAGATCATGCCACTGTACTTCAGCCTGGTGACAGAGGGAGACTCCGTCTCAAAAAAAAAAAAAAAAAAAAATTGAGAAGGGGTGGCATGAAAGGTAGAAGGAAAACCAGCAAGAAGTGCTCTTTCTAAAAGCAGTAAGAATTAAAAGGATAATTGACATAAGCACTTAAAAGCTTATTTGCTGCTGCTTCTGGTCACCAGAAAGAAAATGCTTGCTCTTAAATAAATGAGCAATAAAAATCCAAAAAATCCAAGTTAAAAAATGTATATTTGGAAAAATGGCCGGGCGTGGTGGCTCCCACCTGTAATCCCAGCACTTTGGGAGGCCGAGGCAGGTGGATCAACTTAGATCAGGAGTTCGAGACCAGCCTGGCCAACATGGCAGAACCCTGTCTCTACTAAAAATACAAAAATTAGCCAGGAATGGTGGCACACCTGTAATCACAGCTATTCAGGAGGCTGAGGCAGGAGAATTGCTTGAACCTAGGAGGTGGAAGTTTCAGTGAGCCGAGATCGCACCATTGCACTTCAGCCTGGGCAACAGAGTGAGACCCTGTCTCAAAAAAAAAAAAAAAAGTTGGAAAAAAATAATGCAGCAATAAAAAATAATACAAATATAGACAGGTGTGGCAGCATGCACCTGTAGTCCTAGCTACTTGGGAGGCTGCGGCAGGCAGATTGCTTGATCCCAGGAGTTCAAGTCCAGCCTGGGCAATGTAGTGAGACCCTGTCTCTAAAAATAAATACAAATGAAAAACAATACAGTATAATAATTATTTACATAGCATTTATACTACATTAGGTATTATAAGTAAACAAGAGATGACTTAAAGTATACAGGAGGATGTGTGTAGGTTATATGCAAATATTACATAATTTTATATAAAGGACTTGGACATCAGTGGATTTTGGTATTAAAGAGATCCTGGAACCAATCCTTCATGGATACTGAGAGACGATTATATTTGCAAAGGTGTAGATGCTAAGAACAGGTATCCAGGGCCTCCCAGAGCCAGCCTAGGAGTCTGAGCTTTATCCTGGGGACCAACAATTTGCAGACTTCTTTTTTTTCTTTCTTTTATTTTTATTTTTTTGAGACAGAGTCTCGCTCTGTCGCCTAGGCTGGAGTGCAATGGTATTATCTCCACTCACTGCAACCTCCACCTCCCTGGTTCAAGCAATTCTCCTGCCTCAGCCTCCCAAGTGGCTGGGATCACAGGCACATGCTACCATCCCCAGCTAATTTTTGTATTTTTAGTAGAGATGGGTTTCACCATGTTGGCCAGTCTGGTCTCAAACTCCTGACCTCAAGTGATCCACCCGCCTCAGCCTCCCAAAGTGCTGGGATTACAGGCGTGAGCCACCAC
This sequence comes from Pan paniscus, assembly GCF_029289425.2. Lineage (NCBI taxonomy): Eukaryota > Metazoa > Chordata > Mammalia > Primates > Hominidae > Pan > Pan paniscus. The sequence continues at coordinate 119,178,051 of NC_073272.2, forward strand.
GCCCGATGTAATTTGCAGATTTCTTTAACAGAATGGCTCTTTGTTTTAAAAGCCATTTTATATAGAAACTCACCATTGACTCTTCTCTGTTACACCCTTAATCCAATCTCAGCAAATCCTGTCAGCTGTCTCAAAAATGTTTCTCGAATTCAGTGCTCATTTCCCCCACCGTCGTTCATCTCTCACTTGGATTACTGCAAAATCCTTCAAACTCTTCCCCCTTCTTCTGGCCCTGCCCCTCTACAGTTTCTTCTCAACACAGCAGTCAATGACCCTGTTAAAACCTAAGCCTGATCATGTCACTGTATTTAGTGGCTCCTTTTTATTTTTCATTTTTTTGAGACTAAGTCTTGCTCTGTCACCCAGGCTGGAGCGCAGTGGCATGATCTCAGGTCACTGCAACCTCCACCTCCTGAGTTCAAGTGATTCCTGTGCCTCAGCCTCTCAAATGGCTGGGACTACAGGCGCATGCCACCACACCCGGCTAATTTTTGTGTTTTTAATAGAGATGGGGGTGTATGTTGGCCATGTTGGTCTTGAACTCCTGAGCTCAAGGGATCTGCCCCCTTCTGCCTCCCAAAGTGCTGGGATTGCAGGCATGAGCCACTGTGCCTGGCCTATTTAGTGGTTCTTAATGGCTCATTTCACTCCAGTAAATATCTAAGTGCCCCAGCCTGGGCGACATAGGGAGACCCTGTCGCTACGAAACGTTAAAAAATTAGCCGGATGTCGGGGCACACACCTGTGGTCTCAGCTATTCAGGAGGCTGAGGTGGGAGGATTGCTTGAGCCCGGAAGGTCAAGGCTGCAGTAAGGTGAGATCACACCACTGTACTCCAGCCTGAGTAACAGAGCAAGACTCTATCTCCAAAAAAATATAAAAAGAAGAAAAAAATTAAAGATTCAAGTTCTCACAACAGGCATACGCTTCCACATCAGCCCCTTCCACCTCACCTCTGTGACCTTATCTCCCACTGCTCTCACCATCAGTTCACTGGGCTTTGGCCATACTGGGCAGTTCTCAGCTCAGGGCTTTTGCACTTGCGCTACTCTCTACCTGGAAGCTCTTCCCCTAGATGTCCCCACGCCTTCATGGCTTCCTTCATCAGTCTCCTTAGGTCTTTTTTCCAATGTCACCTCAGTGAGGCTTTCCCTAACCACTCTATCTAAAATTGCAGCTTGGCCGGGCGCAATGGCTCACGCCTGTAATCCCAGCACTTTGGGAGGCTCAGGCGGGCAGATCATGAGGTCAGGAGTTCGAGACCAGCCTGGCCAACATGGTGAAACCTCATCTCTACTAAAAATACAAAAAATTAGCCGGGCATGGTGGTGTGTGCCTGTAATCCCAGCTACTCAGGAGGCTTAGACAGGAGAATTGCTTGAACCGGGACTCGGGAGGTGGAGGTTACAGTGAGCTGAGATCGTGCCACTCCACTCCAGCCTGGGAGACAGAGGGACACTCTGTCTCAAAAATAAAATAAAGTAAAATAAAATAAAATAAAGTAAAATTGCAACCCCCAGGTCGGGCGCAGTGGCTCACACCTATAATCCCAGCATTTTGGGAGGCCAAGGCCCAGCATTCTGGGCTTGAGCCCAGAAGTTTGAGACCATCCTGGGCAACATGGTGAGACCTCCGCCTCTACAAGAAAAATGCAAAGATTAGCTGGGTGTGGTGGCACATGCCTGTAGTCCCAGCTACTCAGGAAGCTGAGGTGGGAGGCTCACCTGAGCCTGGGGAGTTCGAGGCTACAGTCAGCAGTGATTGAGCCACTGCACTCCAGCCTGGGTGACAGAGTGAGACTCTCTCTCAAAAAAATTTGCAACCCCTGGCCCCCACTCAGCACTGCCTACCCCTACTACTGCTTTATTTTTCTCCATATTACTTACCTGAGATAACATATATTTTATTTATTGTTTGACTCCCTGCCTAGAATGTAAGCTCCATGAGGTCATGGATTGTGTATTTTGTTCACTGCTGTATTCCCTGAGCCTGGAACAGTGCCTGACACATAGTAGATGCGCAGTAAATATTTGGTGAATGAATGAACAAACGCTAATACATCAAAGAGACAACATCAAAGAACAGACTCCACAGGGCAGTTTACATCTTCATTGTTTGGCCTGACCCTTCTTGTTTGAGGGTGGATTTTCAAAATTACTGCTGAAGGCAGTTGGGAGCCTTGAAAGCTTTTAAAGGGTAAGAGTAAGTGGCAATTATATATTTGTTGTTGTTGATGTTGTTGTTTTTGGAGGCAGGGTCTTGCTCTATCACCCCGGCTGGAGTGCAGTGGTATATTCTCAGCTCCCTGCAACCCCCACTTCCCCGGCTCAAGCCATCCTCCAACCTCAGGCCCCCAAGTAGCTGGGACTACAGGTGCGTGCTGCCAACCCAATTTTTTGTATTTGGGTAGAGACAGGGTCTCACCACATTGTCCAGGCTGATCTCGAACTCCTGACTTCAAGCGATCTCACCTCGGCCTCCCAAAGTGCTGGGATTACAGGCATAAGCCACCGTGCCTGGCCAATTATGTAAGTATTTTAAAAAGATTCTTTGGCCAGCTGGAGAGTAGATGGGGATGGGGACAATAGTGGAAACAAGAAGGCTCGTGGGGGCGGTTGTTAAAATTATGCTTTTTTTTTTTTGAAACAGAGTCTCGCTCTTGTCGCCTAGGCTGGAGTGCAATGGCACGATCTCGGCTCACTGTAACCTCCGCCTCCCAGGTTCAAGCAGTTCTCTTGCCTCAGCCTCTGGAGTAGCTGGGATTACAGACACCTACCACCATGCCCGCTAATTTTTGTATTTTTAGTAGAGACGGGGTTTCGCCATGTTGGCCAGGCTGGTCTCCAACTCCTGACCTCAGGTGATCTGCCCGCCTCAGCCTCCCAAAGTGCTGGGATTACAGGCATGAGCCACCACACCTGGTCAACAAACTTTTTCTGATAGTAAATATTTTAGGCTTTGCAGATGACGTACAGTGTCTGTTGCGACTACTCAACTCTGCTGTTGCAGGATGAAAGCTGCAGGACAATATGTAAATGAACGGTGTGGCTGGGTTCCAAGAAAACTTTAGTTACAGATACTAAAATTTAAATTCAATAGAATTGTCATGTGTCCCAAAATATTCTTTTGATTTTTTTCAACCATTCAAAAATACAGAAACCATTCTTCGCTCTCAGGCTGTACAAAAACACGCAGTGGCCAGGTTTGGTCCATAGGCTGTAATTTGCTGAGCCTAGGCCTAGATAATTATGTCAAGACTCTCCTCTCCCTCCTGAAACCTGCAACCCTTCTTCCTCCATTCTCACACTCAGTTGAGGACCTGGCTTCCTAGTCACTGAGAAAATTTAAGCAATCCCAAGAGAACTCCCACAACCCATCCACACATGCTGTCTGCCAACACCTCCACGTGACTATTCCCCCATCCCTCTGTTACTTGAATGAAACGTTTGAACTATGTCCAGCCTGTCTGCTCGCTTGTGCCCTAGATCCAAACCTCTCTCGCCCATTCAACAACCCTGCTCTGACTAGTCTTCCCTTTCTGTCCTTGCTGTTCACTGCATTATTCCCATCAACATACAAATAAATATGCTGTCATCTTAAAAAAGCTGCTTTTTACTCCAACTCCCTTGCCAGCTACTTCTTCTTCTCCTTCCCTTTACAACAAAACCCTGGTAAAGATTTGTCTTCATTCACTGTTTCCAACTTCTCTCCCATTCTTTAAGTGAGATACAATTCAATTCACGTAATATGAAAATCACCATTTTTTTATTTTATTTTATTTTTGAGACAGAGTCTTGCTCTCTGGCAGGCTGGAGTGCAATGGCGTGATGTCAGCTCACTGCAACCTCGGCCTCCCGAGTTCAAGCGATTCTCCTGCCCCAACCTCCCAAGTAGCTGGGATTACAGGCATGCACCACCACACCCAGCTAATTTTTGTATTTTTAGTAGAGGCAGGGTTTCACCATGTTGGCCAGGCTGGTCTTGAACTCCTGACCTCAGGTGATCCGCCCACCTCGGCCTCCCAGAGTGCTGGGATTACAGGTGTCAGCCACCGCACTGGCCACTATTTTATTTTATTTTATTTATTTTTGAGATAGAGTCTCTGTCGCCCAGGCTGGAGTGCAGTGGCATGATCTCAGCTCACTGCAACCTCCGCCTCCTGGGTTCTAGTGATTCTCCTACCTCAGCCTCCCAAGTAGCTGGGATTACAGGCATGTGCCACCACGCCTGGCTAATTTTGTATTTTTAGTGGAGATGGGGTTTTGCCATGTTGGCCCAGCTGGTCTCGAACTCTTGACCTCAGGTGATCCACCCGCCTCAGCCTCCCAAAGTGCTAGGATTACAGATGTGAGCCACCGTGCCTGGCCTAGCAGTCACTCTTTCATTCCCACTCTTCTCTCAGCCCTAGGAAACCGCTAATCTATTTTCCGTCTCTGTGGATTTGCCTATTCTGGATATTTTATATAAATGGAGACACAATATGTAGCCTTTTGTGTCTGCTTTCTTTCACTTAGCATAATGTTTTCAAGGTTCATCCATGTTGTAGCATGAATCAGTATTTCATTTTTTTTAGAAGTGGGGTCTCACTATATTGCCCAGGCTGGTCTTGAACTCCTGAGCTCAAGCAATCATCCCACCTTGGCCTCCCAAAGTGCTAGAATTACAGGTGTGAGGCACTGTGCCAGGCCAACATTTTTAATTTTTTTTAATAGAGACAGGGTCTCACTATGTTGCCCAGGCTAGTCTCGAACTCCTAAGTTGAAGTGATGCTCCCACCTCAGCCTCCCAAATGCTAGGATTACCTGGAAGAGCTCTCATGCCCGGCTCATTTTTCTTTCTGTTTCTTTCTCTTTCTTTTCTTTCTTTCTTTCCTTTCTTTCTCTTCTTTCTCTCCTTTCTTTTCTTTCTCTTCTTTCTTTCCTTTCTCCTTTTTTTCTTTCTTTCCTTCCTTCTTTCCTTTCCTTCCTTCTTTCCTTCCTTCCTCCCTCCCTTCTCTCTCTCCCTCCTTCTTTCCTTCCTTTTTTCCTTCCTTCCTTCTTTCATTCCTCCCTCTCTCCTTCCCTCTTTCCTTCCTCCTTCCCTCCCTCCCTCTCTTTTCCTTGCTTCCTTTTCTTTCTCCTTTTTTCTTTCTCTCTCTTTCTCTTTCCCTCCCTCCCTCCTTCTCTTTCTTTTTCTTTCTTTCTCCTTCCTTCTTTCCTTATTTCCTTTTCTTTTCCTTCCTTCCTTCTTCTCTTTCCCTTCCTTTCTCCCTCCCTCTTCTTTCTCTTTTCTTTCCTTCCTTTCTCTTTCTCCTTCCTTCCTCCTCCTTTTTCTCTTTCTCCCTTTCTCTCCTTCCTTCCTTCTTTCCTTTTTTCCTTCCTTCCTTCTTCCTTCCTTCCTTCCTTTCTTCCCTCCCTCCCTCCCTGTTCTTTCTTTCCCTTCCTCCCTCCCTCCCTTTCTTTCCTTTTTTCTTTCTTTTTCCTTCCTTCCTTCCTTTCCATTTTTTTCCTCCTTCCTTTCTTTCTTCTTGACAGAGTCTTGCTCTCTTGCCCAGGCTGGAGTGCACTGGTGTGATCTTGGCTCACTGCAACCTCCGCCTCCTGGGTTCAAGCAATTCTCCTGACACAGCCTCCTGAGTAGCTGGGACCACAGGCTTGTGCCAACACGCCTGGCTGACTTTTGTATTTTTAATATTTTTTCTTTTTTTTTTTTTTTGGTGTTTATTTTTTTGAGACAGAGTCTCAGTCTGTCACCCAGGCAGCAGTGCAGTGGCACGATCTTGGCTCACTGCAACCTCCATCTCTCAGGTTCAAGCAATTCTCCTGCCTCAGCCTCCCAAGTAGCTTGGATTGCAGATGTGCACTACCACGCCCGGCTAATTTTTGTATTTTTAGTAGGGGTGGGGTTTCACCATGTTGCCCAGGCTGGTCTTGAACTCCTGACCTCAAGTGATCTGCCCGCCTCGGCCTCCCGAAGTGCTGGCATTTCAAGCATGAGCCACCACGCCCAGCCGTATTTTTAGTGGCCAACCTTGCTGGCCACTCCTCCTCCTTGAAACACTTTTCTCTTGGATTAAGTAACACCGGAGTCTTCTGGTATTTCTCCTACTCTGGCTATTCTTTCTGTCTTTGTAGATACATTTCCTTACCTCTGTGTAATGTTAAGAGTTCTTTAAGGCTGGGCCCTAGGTCTGCTTCTGTTCCTACTTCACTCTCTCCCCATAAAGTGACAGAATCCATGGTCATGACTTCAATGGACCCCTAAAAATGGATGAATTCTAAATCCATACATCCATTTCCCACCTGCCATTCACCCCTCACTGTAACATGGTTTCTGTCTCTTTTAGGTCATCAGTTTCATTAGTTCACTAATGAAATCACGACTGCCAAATCCAATGAACACTTCCATTTCTTGTCTTCCTTAATCTCTCTGTGGCATGGGACATTGTCAGCCAATCTCCTTCTTGAAATTTTCCCTTCCCTTAATCCTCTCGCCCATCTGACAGTCATTCACTTTCAATCATTTTTGGTGGCTCTTGTACCTCCCTCTTGGGCTACTTGTTTCTAAAAGCTGAGGAAACATAAAGTTATTTAGAAAGTAAAGGCAAAGTGATGCCATGTTAGGAAGGGCTGGCAGAATGAATGAAAATCAGGCAAAAGCTCAAGGATGTTGTCTAAACATTTTGTTCTTAAGGGACCAGAATAGTTGATGTGGTTTGGATATTTGTCCCCACCCAAATCTCATGGAAATATAATCCCCAGTGTTGTAGGTGGGGCCTGGTGGGGTGTTGGGGTTATGGGGCAGATCCCTCATGGCTTGGTGCTGTCCTCTCCATAGTGAGTTTTACAGAGCTGGTTGTTGTAAAGTGTGGCACCTCCTCCCCGCACTCACTCTCTTGCTCACTCTGTGATGTGGGATGTCTTCTGCTTCACTTTCCACCATGAGTAAAGGCTCCCTGAGGCTTTCCCAAAACTGGAGCAGATACCAGTGCCACACTTCCTGAACAGCCTGCAGAACTGGGAGCCAATTAAATCTCTTTTCTTATAAATTATCCAGTCTCAGGTTTTTATTTATTTATTTATTTATTTTTCTGAGGCAGAGTCTCATTCTGTTGCCCAGGCTGGAGTGCAGTGGTGTGATCTTGGCTCATTGCAGCCTCCACCTTCCTGGGTTCAAGTGATTCTCCTGCCTCAGCCTCCTGAGCAGCTGGGATTACAGGCACCTGCCACCATGCCTGGCTAATTTTTGTATTTTTAGTAGAGATGGGGTTTCATCATTTTGGCCAGGCTGGTCTCAAACTCCTGACCTCAAGTGATCCGCCCATCTCAGCCTTCCAAAGTGTTGGGATTACAGGCGGGAGCCACTGCACCTGGCCAGGTATTTCTTTTTTTTTTTTTTTTCTTTTTTTGAGATGGAGTCTCACTCTGTCACCCAGACTGGAGTACAGTGGCACAATCTCAGCTCACTGCAACCTCCACCTCCCTGGTTCAAGTGATTCTTCTGCCTCCGCCTTCTGAGTAGCTGGGGACTACAGGCGTGTGCCACCACGCCCAGCTAATTTTTTGTATTTTTAGTAGAGACGTGGTTTCACCATGTTGGCCAGGCTGGTCTCAAACTCCTAACCTCGTGATCCACCCACCTCAGCCTCCCAAAATGCTGGGATTACAGGCATATGCCAATGCCCCCAGCCCTGGCCAGGTATTTCTTTATAATAATGTAAGAACAGCCTGTATTAGTTCGTTTTCACACTGCTGATAAAGACATACCTGAGGCCAGGGGTGGTGGCTCATGCCTGTAATCCCAGCACTTTGGGAGGCCGAGGCAGTGGATCACCTGAGGTCGGGAGTTCAAGACCAGCCTGGCCAACATGGTGAATTCCCATCTCTACTAAAAATACGAAATTTAGCCAGGCACGGTGGCGGATGGCTGTAATCTCAGCTACTAGGAAGGCTGAGGCAGGAGAATTGCTTGAATCTGGGAGGTAGAGGTTTCAGTGAGTTGAGATCACGCCACTGCACTCCAGCCTGGGCGACAGAGTAAGACCTTGTCTCAAAAAAAAAAAAAAAAAAAAAAAGACATACCCGAAACTGGGATGAAAAAGAGGCTTTAATGGACTCACAGTTCCACATGGGTAGGGAGGCCCCACAATTATGGCAGAAGGCAAGGAGGAGCAAGTCATGTCTTACATGGATGGCAGCAGGACAAAAAGAGCTTGTGCCGGGGAACTCCTCTTTATGAAACCATCAGATCTTGTGAGACTTCTTCACTATCATGGGAACAGCACAGGAAAGACCTGCCCCATTATTCAATTACCTCTCACTGGGTCCCTCACACAACATGTAGGAATTCAAGATGAGATGTGGGTGGGGGCACAGCCAAAAAACATCAGGCCTAATATAGGAGTGAACCATGAACTGATTTTTCCCTGGTAGACAAAACAAAGGCATGCCAGTGAAAGCAGAAACTAATATCATTCATGCACTTTCGAAATTCTCCAGAGGTTAATTCAGTATCAAAAATTTAATTTCTCAAATATAACAGCTATTTAGTGAAGTTAATAAACACACTTAGCTTCATACTTGAATGTTGTTACTATTTATTGACATCAAAACAAAACAAGCTGAGACTAAAAGTTGCTATTTAACAGGAACAGACATTGATGCAGTTTCCTTCCTGGAGAGGGTACGCACTCGGATCATGAGACCTAAGATAAAACACACACTGGATTGTCAAGAATCAAACAAGGACTACCAATGGGATCTAATTAAACTAAAGAGCTTCTGCACAGCAAAAGAAACTACCATCAGGGTGAACAGGCAACCTACAAAATGGGAGAAAATTTTCGCAACCTACTCATCTGACGAAGGGCTAATATCCAGAATCTACAATGAACTCAAACAAATTTACAAGAAAAAAACAACCCCATCAAAAAGTGGGCGAAGGACGTGAACAGACGCTTCTCAAAAGAAGACATTTATGCAGCCAAAAAACACATGAAAAAATGCTCATCATCACTGGCCGTCAGAGAAATGCAAATCAAAACCACACTGAGATACCATCTCACACCAGTTAGAATGGCAATCATTAAAAAGTCAGGAAACAACAGGTGCTGGAGAGGATGTGGAGAAATAGGAACACTTTTACACTGTTGGTGGGACTGTGAACTAGTTCAACCATTGTGGAAGTCAGTGTGGCGATTCCTCAGGGATCTAGAACTAGAAATACCATTTGACCCAGCCATCCCATTACTGGGTATATACCCAAATGACTATAACGCATGCTGCTATAAAGACACATGCACATGTATGTTTATTGCGGCATTATTCACAATAGCAAAGACTTGGAACCAAGCCAAATGTCCAACAATGATAGACTGGATTAAGAAAATGTGGCACATATACACCATGGAATACTATGCAGCCATAAAAAATGATGAGTTCATGTCCTTTGTAGGGACATGGATGAAATTGGAAATCATCATTCTCAGTAAACTATCGCAAGAACAAAAAACCAAACACCGCATATTCTCACTCATAGGTGGGAATTGAACAATGAGATCATATGGACACAGGAAGGGGAATATCACACTCTGGGGACTGTGGTGGGGTGGGGGGAGGGGGGAGGGATAGCATTGGGAGATATACCTAATGCTAGATGACGAGTTAGTGGGTGCAGCGCACCAGCATGGCACATGTATACATATGTAACTAACCTGCACAATGTGCACATGTACCCTAAAACTTAAAGTATAATAAAAAAAAAAAAAGGAGCTGAAGATAAAAGCAGATGTTTGAAAATATTCTTCATGCTAAGCTCATGTAAGCAAACAAAAAACTAAAACTAATCCTTAAACTTTAGGACATTAGATGCAGAAGTAACATGACTATTTAAATTTTGGCACCAACAAAAGTTTGTTCTATCCTTCACTGTACTTATACTACAAGGACATGCTTGTTGCTTCTGCACTTCCCAAAGTCAACAGTTATCATCAACAATGCAATAAAACTAGATTGGAATGGACGGGCATGGTGGCTCATACCTGTAATCCCAGCACTTTGGAAGGCCGAAGCGGGGGGAATCACCTGAGGTCAGGAGTTCAAGACCAGCGTGGCCAACGTGGTGAAACCCCATGTCTACTAAAAATACAAAAATTAGCCAGGCACAGTGGCGGGCACCTGTAATCCCAGCTACTTGGGAGACTGAGGCAGGAGAATTGGTTGAACCCAGGAGGTGGAGGTTGCAGTGAACCGACATTGAGCCACTGTACTCCAGGCTGGGCAACAGGGTGAGACCCTGTCTAAAAAAAAAAAAAAAAAATGAAAAGAAAATTCAATTTGGGATGAACAACAGCTTTTGATTTTAGAACCAGCTCTTACTTTTCTCTTGTGTCATACGTAATGAAGTCCTCGCTTGACATTTCCCTGCAAATTGCAATGCACGTCCTCACCATCAGCTTTTTCTGACACTAAAATTAATTTGTATAAATTGCAAAAGCAATGAAATTGTACTTCCAATTCTGAACCTCTGATCAGATTCCTGCTTTGACACAAGACTTACTCCTCTGCAGTGTACCCCACCAGCACAACGACCCCCTTTCTCTCTATTCTTTGCCCTGAAGGCACTTCTGGATTGCTTAACGTGTGCTCTTTGGCTGCCTAGACAGTCAGGACACCTAAGGCCATCTGGACTTAACACTCCCTTCCTCCTCCTTTTCTATGGTTAATATCACTTTCCTGCTTTCTTTCTACTGCTGAATCTCCAGATTGGTGCCGCCATCTTGGCACCAGAATCGACCTCGGCTTCGAGCTCCTGGATGGTAAAGCTTCATCCCTGGATGATCCTGAAGTATAATGAAATATGTTACTGTTACAACAATGCTAATATGCTTTAAATGGGATTATCAGGTCATATCTTATATATATTAATATATACTAAAGCTCAGTAATTTAAGACCAAAAATGTGAGGGCATGGTAAATGACAACTTGCCCATTTCCTCTCTCCATCTCCAAGGAAAAGCAACCATTTTATAATTATTATTTTATAAGCCTGGTTCAATTTCTTTTTTTTCAGAGATATCATCTCATTGTGTCACCCAGGCTGAAGTGCAAGTGGCACAATTGCAGCTCACTGCAGCCTCGACATTCCAGACTCAAGCGATCCTCCCACCTCAGCTCCCTAGTAGCTGAGATTGCAGGCAGGTGCAACCACACTGGGCTAAGTTTTTAAATTTTTAGTAGAGAGGGGGTCTCCCTATGTTATCGAGGCGGGTCTTGAACTCCTGAAGTTAAGTGATCCTCCCGCCTTGGCCTCCGAAATGCTAGGAGACGGGGTTTCGCCATGTAGGCCCAGCTCGTCTCCAACTGCTGACCTCAAGTTATCTGCCTGCCTCAGCCTCCCAAAGTGCTGGGCTTACAGGGATGAGCCACCGTGCCTGGCCTATAGTTATTAAGGACATGAAATTATGCTTTATGAGGAAGTGGTCCTCACCCCCACTGCCTACAACACAAGAAAGGAGAGGAAGGGAGCAAACTAGAAGAAGAAAGGTGGTATTGGGGGAAAGGATATAAATTAAAGATGGATTTTAAAAATTGCTTCGCAGGAGGGAGGGCCCTCCTGTGGTTTCACTGGTTGATCTGGCTGAGGGATTTTCTCCAGCGACACTTGCAGCTTAGGGGCAAGAGGCTCCCACAACACCCTGTGCTACCTCGACCCTTCTGACATTGTGCATTATGATCTGATTATTGCTATTTGCCTCTTGCCAATATTGAACCATGAGTTCAACACAGACAAGGACTTATTTTAATCCTTGACCCCAGGGCCAGGCACACAGTCAGTGATTGGTACATGTTTGCTAAATGAATGAGCAAATGGAAGAAATTGAAGAGGGTGGGGTGCGGACGGGTGGTTTATCCAGAGCTGGACAGGCAAGGCAAGTAGAACAGAAGAGGGAGGTGCTGACATGAAAACGGCCTTGAGATGGCTGGCAACAGGCTAGACAAAGAGGCAAGGGATGTCAGCTCATGCCTGGTGGTTCAGGAGAATGGCTTCTCTTAAGGCCAACTCCTCTAACCTCTATCTTGGCTTCCATTTACACCTGCCTTTGCAGGAAGCCTACAGTATTAGTAGTCTCTTTCTCTTGGGTGTTCATCCTTCTAGAGCTTTCCTTTTGGCTTCTAAACTTACTTTCTCATATTTAAAATAATGCTTCATTAACTCCATTAACCTATGTATCTCAATTTCTTTCACAGCTGTGTTAGTCTGTTTTCACAGTGGTAGAAAGAAATACCCGAGACTGGGTAGTATATAAAGAGAAGAGATTTAATTGACTCGCAGTTTCGAATGGCTCGGGAGGCCTCAGGAAATTTAAAATTATGGCAGAAGGTGAAGCGGGCATGCCTTACATGACAGCAGGCGAGAGGTGAATTGCGAGCATAGGAAAAACTGCCACTTTTAAGACCATCAGATCTGGTGTGACTCACTCACTATCAGGAGAACAGCATGAGGGAAACCAGCCTCCTAATCCAATCACCTCCCACCAACTTCCTCCCTTGACACATAAAGATTACAATTCAAGATAAGATTTGGGTGGGGACACAGAGCCCAACCATATCAACAGCCATATGAGAAGTCTTCAAAAAGTCCATGGAAAACGTGTATTATCAAGAAACTGTGCATGGATTGCAAAATCTTTTTGAGGGCTGGGCATGGTGACTCACCCCTGTAATCCCAGCACTTTGGGAAGCTGAGACTGGTGGATCACTTGAGGTCAGGAGTTTGATACCAGCCTGGCCAACATGGTGAAACCTCGTCTCTACTAAAAAACAGAAAAATTAGCCAGGTGTGGTGGTTCACACTTGTATTCTCAGCTACTCAGGAGGCTGAGGGAGGAGAATAGCTTGAACTGGGGAGGTGAGGTTGCAATGAGCTGAGATCGTGCCACAGCACTCCAGCCTGGGCGACAGAGTGAGACTCCATCTCAAAAACAAAATCTTTTTGCACCAAAACAAACTGGTACTAACGCATTATAAAATGTCTTAACAGGATCTAGTTTGAGTCATTAAAAAGGAGAAGTCATCAGTTTGAAAAGAGCTACAATCAGAGCAAAATGAATTCTGCTAAAATTGAAGGAACAACAAACGTCAAATTTAGGGTGACGTTAGGGTGGAAGAATGGTAAAATCACTGATGCTTTACCAAAAGTTTATGGGGACAATGCACCTAAATAAATCAGCAGTTTATAAAAATAGTTAATTTGTAAGAAAGGACAAGACGATGCTGAAGATGAAGCCTGCAGCAGCAGGTCATCCACATCAATTTGTGAGAAAAAAAATTTATCTTCTTTGTGCCCTAATTTGGAAGGACCAACGATTAACAGCAGAAACAACAGTCAACACCATAGACATCACAATTGGTTCAGCTTACAGAATTCTGACTGAAAAATCAAAAGTTGAGCAAACTTTCCACTTGATGGGTGCCAAAACCAGATCAGCTGCAAAGAACAGAGCTTTCAATGGAAATTTTAAACAAGTAGGATCTATTGGTTGCTACAAAATTAATTGCAGTTTTTGCCATTGAAAGACATGTCAAAAACCGCAATTACTTTTGCCCCAACCAATAGATCATGAAGCATCTATTGGGAAAGTGTAACAGGAGGTGAAATGTGGCTTTCCAACTATGGAGACAAAGTACAATCGAAGTAATGGCTCCGAAGATGTGGAAGTGGTCCAGTCAAAGCAAAAGTGGTCTGGTCAAGAGCAAAGGTCATGGAAATAGTTTTTTGAGCTGCTTGAGAAATTTTGCTTGTTGACTTTCTGGAGGGCCAAAGAAAAATAACATCTGCTTATTATGAGAGTGTTTTGAGAAAGCCAAAACTTTAGCAGAAAAATGCCCAGGAAAACTTCACCAGAGAGTCCTTTTCTACCACAGCAAAGGTTCTGCTCATGCCTCTCATCAAACAGGGGAAATTTTGAGAGAGTTTCAATGGGAAACCAGTAGGCATTCACCCTACAGTTGGTATTTAGCTCCTTCCAACTTCTTTTGGTTTCCTAATGATAAAAAAATCTGTAAAGGGTACCATTTTTTTTCCAGTTAATAATGTAAAAAAGATTGCATTGATGTAAATTCCCAGGAACTCCAATTCTTTGGGGGTGGATAAAATGGCTAGTATCTAAGTGCTGTGAGCAAGAGACAAAAATAAATAAATAAATGGCTAATATCATTGCTTACAAAAGTGTCAAAGTGTCTTGACCTTGGTGGATCTTATAAGTTTATATTTTTTATCTTTTATGTCTATTTTCCACAAACTTTTTTTTTTTTTGAGACAGGGTCTGGCTCTGTCACCCAGGCTGGAGTGCAGTGACGTGATCTCCGCTCACTGCAACCTCCGCCTCCCGGGTTCAAGCGATTCTCCTGCCTCAGCCTCCTGAGTAGTTTGTACTACAGGTACGCGCCACAACACACAGCAATTTTTTTTTTCTATTTTTTTAGTAGAGGTGGGGTTTTGCCGTGTTGGCCAGGCTGGTCTTGAACTCCTGCCCTCAGGTGGTCCACCTGCTTCGGCCTCCCAAAATGCTGGGATTACAGGCGTGAGTCACTGCACCCATCGTCTGTTCTTTTAAAAATCCATGGCCGGGTGCGGTGGCTCACACCTGTAATCCCAGCACTTTGGGAGGCCGAGGTGGATGAATCACAAGGTCAAGAGATCATAGACCATCCTCGCCAACATGGTGAAACCCCGTCTCTACTAAAAATACAAAAATTAGCTGGGCTTGGTGGCACGTGCTTGAAGTTCCAGCTACTCGGGAGGCTGAGGCAGGAGAATCACTTGAACCCCGGAGGCAGAGGTTGCAGTGGGCAAAGATCGCGCTGCTGCACTCCAGTCTGGTGACAGAGCGAGACTCAGTCTCAAAAAAAAAAAAAAAAAAATCCCTCAGGCTGGACATGGTGGCTCATACCTGTAATCTCAGCACTTTGCGAGGCTAAGGTGGGCGGATTGCTTGAGCCCAAGAGTTTGAGATCAGCCTGGGCAACATGGGAAAACCCTGTCTTGACAAAAAATACAAAAGTTAGCTGGGCATGGTGGCCTATGCCTATATTCCCAGCTACTCAGGAGGCTGATGTGGGAGGATCAACTGAACCCAGAAGGTCAAGGCTGCAGTGAGCCGTGATTGTGCCATGGCACTCCAGTGGTGGTGACAGATGGAAACCTTACCTCAAAAGAAAAAAAAAAATCCAGGCTGGGCCCAGTGGCTCATGCCTGTAATCTCAGCCCATTGGGAGGTTTAGGTGTGCACATCACTTGAGGTCAGGAATTGGAGACCAGCCTGGCCAACATGGTGAAACCCTGTCTCTACAAAAAATACAAAAATTAGCCATGTGTGGTGCCAGGCATCTGCAATCCAGCTACTTGGGAGGCAGAGGAAGGAGAATTTCTTCAACCCAGGAGGTGGAGGTTGCAGTGAGCCAAGATGGCACCACTGCACTACAGCCTGGGTGACAGAGCAAGACTCTGTCTTAAAAAAAAAGAAAAAAAATCCACGTAGGAACTAATTGCAAGCCATGATTCTTTCTGATAATTACACATTTATATGTTCAGGAGAATGTGAAGGAGGCCTCAGAGTAGAACTAAGGGTCCAGAAACTTTTGAAGATCCCTCGTACTTCTCTAAAAAGTTGTATATATCTTTTCCATTCTCAACCCAATCTGGCTTCCCTGCCCCATAATTCTAGGGCATCAGTGATTTGCAAGTCACTGAATGCCATGGCTTTTGTCAGGCATCATAATTGACCATTCAGCGGCATCCAACCCTGCTGGCCACTCCTCTTCCTTGAAACACTTTTCTCTTAGATTAAGTAACCCAGAGTCTTCTGGTTTTTCTCCTACTCTCTGGCTAGTCCTTCTCTGTTTTTGTAGATACATTTCTTTACCTCTATGTAATGTTAGTTTTTCGAGGTTGGGCCCTAGGTCTGCTTCTGTTCTTACTTCACTCTCCCTCTTAAGTAACAGAATCAATGGCCATGACTTCAATGACCACCTAAAAAGAGATGAATTCCAAACATACATCCATTTCCCACCTGCCATTCACCCCTCACTGTAACATGGTTTCTGTCTCTTTTAGGTCATCAGTTTCATTAGTTCACTAATGAAATCACGACTGCCAAATCCAGTGAACACTTCCATTTCTTGTCTTCCTTAACCTCTCTGTGGCACGGGACATTGTCAGCCAATCTCCTTCTTGAAATTTTCCCTTCCTTTAGTACTCTTGCCCAGTTGACAATCATTTACTTTCAGTCATTATTGGTTCTTGTACCTGCCTCTTTGG
Source organism: Pan paniscus (assembly GCF_029289425.2). Classification (NCBI taxonomy): domain Eukaryota; kingdom Metazoa; phylum Chordata; class Mammalia; order Primates; family Hominidae; genus Pan; species Pan paniscus. The sequence continues at coordinate 119,194,351 of NC_073272.2, forward strand.
CTATTTGTTTCTAAAAGCTGGGAAAACATAAAGTGGTGATTAAGAAAGTAAAGGCGAACTGATGCCACGTCAGGAAGGGCTGGCAGAATGAATGAAAATCAGGCAAAAGCTCAAGGATGTTGTCTAACATTTTGTTCTTATGGGACAAGAATAGTGGATGTAGTTTGGATATTTGTCCCCACCCAAATCTCATGGAAATATAATCCCCAGTGTTGTAGGTGGATCCTGGTGGGGTGTTGGGGTTATGGGGCGGATCCCTCATGGCTTGCTGCTGTCCTCTCCATAGTGAGTTCTTACAGAGCTGGTTGTTGTAAAGTGTGGCACCTCCTCCCCGCACTCACTCTCTTGCTCACTCTGTGATGTGAGATGGCTGCTCCTGCTTTACCTTCCGCTATGAGTAAAAGCTCCCTGAGGCCTCCCAGAAGCTGAGCAATGTGAGATTCCCGACTTGTACAGCCTGCAGAACTGTAAGCCAATTAAACCTCGTTTATTTTTTTCTTTTCTTTTTTTTTTTTTTGAGATGGAGTCTTGCTCTGTCACCCAGGCTGGAGTGCAGTGGTGCTATCTTGGCTCACTGCAACTTCTGCCTCCTGGGTTCAAGCGATTCTCCTGCCTCGGCCTCCCGAGTAGCTTGGATTACAGGAGCGTGCCACCATGCCCGGTTAATTTTTTTGTATTTTTAGTAGAGACAGGGTTTCACCATGTTGGCCAGGCTGGTCTCAAACTCCTGACATCAAGTGGTCATCCCACCTCAGCCTCACAAAGTGCTGGGATTACAGGCATGAGCCACCGTGCCCGGCCAAACTTCTTTTATTATCAATTACCCAGTCTCAGGTGTTTCTTTTTAGCAGTGCAAGAATGGTCTAATACAGGAGTGAACCATGAACTGATAGTTCCCTGGTGGACAAAACAAAGGCATGCTAGTGAAGGCAGAAACTAATATCATTCATCTGCTTTCCAAACTCCAAAGAGGTTAATTCAGTATCAAAAAATTAATTTCTCAAAATTCACAGCTGTTTGCTAAAGTTACTCACTACACTTAACTTCATACTTGAATGCTATTACTATTTATTGACATCAAAACAAAACAAGCTGAGACTAAAAGTTGCTATTTAACAGGAATAGACATCAGTGCAGTTTCCTTCCTGGAGAGGGTAGGCACTCAGATCATGAGACCTAAGATCAAACAAACTAGATTGTCAAGAATCCAACAAGGACTACATTTTACCTCTTAATAGAAAAAATGCTGGAGACAAAACAAGATGTTTAAAAATATTCTTCATGCCAAGCTTAGATAAGCAAATAAAAAACTAAAACTAATCCTAAAACTTGAGGATATTGGATACGGAAATAACATGACTATTTAAATGTTTGCATCAATGAAAGTTTGTTCTATTCTTCCCTGTACTTGTACTACAAGGACATGCTTGTTGCTTCTATACTACCCAAAGTCAACAGTTATCATCAACAATTCAGTAGAAATAGATCAGAACAAGACTTCAAAGCGACTCTGCTCCACCAAAATTTAGAAACTCAATTTGGGATGAACAACAGCTTTTGATTTTAGAACCAGCTCTTACTTTTCTCTCATGTCATATGTGATGAAGTCCTCACTTGACATTTCCCCCGGCAAATTGCAATGCATGTCCTTGCCATCATCTTTTTCTGACACTTTAATTTATAGAAATTGCAAAAGCAATGAAATTGTACTTCCAATTCTGAACCTCTGATCAGATTCCTGCTTTGAGGCAAAACTTACTCCTCTGCTGCACACTCCTCTACTCTTTTCTTTCTTTTTTTTTTTTGAGATGGAGTCTCACTCTGTTGCCCAGGCAACAGAGTGGCAAGTGGCAAGTGCAGTGGCAAGTGCAGTGGCAAGATCACGGCTTACTGCAACCTCCGCCTCCTGAGTTCAAGCGATTCTCCTGCCTCAGCCTCCCGAGTACCTGGGACTACAGGCACCTGGCACCACGCCTGGCTAGTTCTTGTATTTTCAGTAGAGATGGGGTTTCACCATGTTGACCAGGCTGGTCTCAAACTCCTGACCTCAGGTAATCCACCCACCTTGGCCTCCCAAGGTGCTGGGATTACAGGCGTGAACCATCACACCCAGCCTCTCCTCTTCTTTTGTATGGCTAATACAACTTTCCTGCTTTCTTTCTACTGCTGAATCTCCAGACTTGGTTATGTCATCAGGGTGCGAGAGTCGACCTTGGCTTCGAGCTCCTGGATGGTAACGCTGCATCCCTGGATGATTCTGAAGTACAATGAAATATGTTACTGTTACAACAATGCTGCTAAGCTTTTACGTGGGATTTTCAAGTCATAACTTATATATTAATATATACTAAAGTCCAGTCATTTAAGACCAAAAATGTGAAGGCATGGTAAATGACAACTTGCCCACTTCCTCTCTCCATTTCCAAAGAAAAGCAACCATTTCCTAATTATTATTTTATAAGCCTGGTACAACTTATTTTTCTTAGAGACATAGTCTCATTTTGTCACTCAGGCTGAAGTGCAAATGGCAAGATTGCAGCTCACAGCAGCCTTGACATTCCAGACTCCAGCGATCCTCCCACCTCAGCTCCCTAGTAGCTGGAATTGCAGGCACGCTCTACCACAATGGGCTAAGTTTTAAAATTTTTAATAGAGATGGGGTCTCCCTATGTTATCCAGGCTGGCTTTGAACTCCTGAAGTTAAATGATTCTGCCACCTTGGCCTCCCAAATGCTAGGATTGCCTGCATAGACGAAGTTTCGCTCTGGTTGTCCAGGTTGGAGTGCAGTAGTGCAATCTCAGCTCACTGTAACCTCTGCCTCCCGGGTTCAAGCGATTCTCCTGCCTTAGTCTGCTGAGTAGCTGGGACTGCAGGTGCACACCACCAAGCCCGGCTAATTTTTGTATTTTTAGTAGAGACGGGGTTTCACCACGTAGGCCAGGTTCATCTCCAACTGCTGACCTCAAGTGATCCACCCGCCTCAGCCTCCCAAAGTGCTGGGATTACAGGCATGAGCCACCATGCCTGGCCTATAGTTATTAAGGACATGAAATTATGCTTTATGAGGAAGTGGTCCTCACCCCCCTTGCCTGCAACACAAGAAAGGAGAGCAAGGGAGCAAAGTAGAAGAAAGGTGGCACTGGGGAAAGGATATCAATTCAAGACTGATGGTAAAAATTGCTTAGCAGGAGGGAAGGCCCTCCTGTGGTTTCACCAATTGATCTGCTTGAGGGATTTTCTCCAGCGACACTTGCAGCTTAGGGGCAAGAGGCTCCCACAACACCCTGTGCTACCTCGACCCTTCTGACATTGTGCATCATGATCTGATTATTGCTATTTGCCTCTTGCCAACACTGAAACATGAGTTCCACGTGCACAAGGACTTATTTGAATCCCTGACCCCAGGGCCTGGCACACAGTCAGTGATTGGTACATGTTTGCTAAATGAATGAGCAAATGGAAGAAATTGAAGAGGGTGGGGTGGGGATGGGTGGTTTATCCAGAGCTGGACAGGCCAGGCAAGTAGAACAGAAGAGGGAGGTGCTGACATGAAAACAGGCTAGACAAAGAGGCAAGGATGTCAACTCATGCCTGGGGGTTCAGGAGTGTTGCTTCTCCTAAGGCCAACTCCTCTAACCTCTACCTTGGCTTCCATTTTCACCTGCCTTTGCAGGAAGCCTACAGTATTCGTTGTCTCTTTCTCTTGAGTATTCATCCTTGTAGAGCTTACCTTTTGGCTTCTAAACTTACTTACTTTCTCATATTTAAAATAAAGCTTCATTAACACCATTAACCTATGTATCTCCATTTCTTTCACAGCTATATTAATCGGTTTTCACACTAGTAGAAAAAATACCCAAGGCTGGGTAATATATAAAGAGAAGAGGTTTAATTATTTTATTTTATTTTTATTTATAAAATAAATAAAATATGTGACGTAGTCTCGCTCTTGTCGCCCAGGCTGGAGTGCAATGGTGCGATCTCGGCTGACCACACTTCTGCCCTTCAGGTTTAAGCGCTTCTCCTGCCTCAGCCTCCTGAGTAGCTAGAATTACAGGTGGGCATAAGCACATCCAGCTAATTTTTGTATTTTTAGTAGAGATGGGTTTTGCCATGTTTGCCTGGCTGGTCTGGAACTCCTGACCTCAGGTGATCCACCGGCCTTGGTATCCCAAAGCTGGGATTACAGGGGTGAGCCATCAAGCCCAGCCGAAGAGGTTTAATTGACTCACAGTTCCACATGGCTGGGGGAGCCTCAGGAAACTTACAATCATGGCAGAAGGGGAAGTGGACACATGCTACATGGCAGCAGACTAGAGGTGAAGTGCGAGCATAGGAAAAACTGCCTTGTTTAAAACCATCAGATCTTGTGAGACTTACTCACTATCACAAGATCAGCATGTGCGAGACTGCCCCAATAATCCAATCACCTCCTACCAAGCTCCTCCCTTGACACATGAGGATTACAGTTTAAGATGAGATTTGGGTGAGGGAACAGAGCTCAATCATATCAACAGTCATATGAGAAGTCTTCAAAAAGTCCATGGAAAATGTGTATTATCAAGAAACTATGCATGGATTGCAAAATCTTTTGGCACCAAAATAAACTGGTACTAACTCGTTAAAAAGTATCTCGACAGGATCTAGTTTGAGGCATTAAAAAGGAGAAGGCATCAGTGTGAAAAGAGCTCCTATCAGCGAAAAATGAATTCTGCTAAAATTGAAGGAAGAACAAACATAAAATTTAAGATGAAGCTTGGGTGGAAGAACGGTAAAATCACTGATGCTTTACCAAAAGTTTATGGGGACAATGCCCCTAAAGAGATCAGCAGTTTACAAATGGATAACTTGTAAGAAAGGACAAAATGATGTTGAAGATGAAGCCTGCAGCAGCAGGTCATCCACATCAATATGCAAGGGAAAAAATTAGGCCAGGCGCAGTGGCTCACACCTGTAATCCCAGCACTTTGGGAGGCCGAGGCGGGTGGATCACAAGGTCAGGGGTTCAAGACCAGCCTGGCCAACATAGTGAAACCCCATCTCTACTAAAAATACAAAAATTAGTTGGGCATGGTGGCATGAGCCTGTAGTCCCAGCTACTCAGGAGGCCGAGGCAGGAGAATCGCTTGAACCCAGGAGGCGGAGGTTGTGGTGAGCTGAGATCATGCCACTGCACTCCAACTTGGGCAACAGAATGAGACTCCGTCTTAAAAAACAACAACAAAAAAAATCCTCTTCGTGCTTTAACTGAAAAGCATCGGCCGGGTGTGGTGGCTCACCCCTGTAATTCCAGCACTCTGGGAGGCCAAGGCGGGCGGGTCACCTGACCAACCTGGCCCACATGGTGAAACCCTGTCTCTAATAAAAATACAAAAATTAACTGGGTGCGGTGGCGGGTGTCGGTAATCCCAACTACTCGGGAGGCTGAGGCAGGAGAATCATTGAACCCGGGAGGCAGAGGTTGCAGTGAGCCAAGATTGTGCCACTGTCCTCCAGCCTTCGTGAGAGACTAAGACCAACTATTAATGGCAGAAACAACAGCCATCACCATAGACATCACAACTGGTTCAGCTTACACAATTCTGACTGAAAAATTAAAAGTTGAGCAAACTTTCCACTTGATGGGTGCCAAAACCAGATCAGCTGCAGACAAGAACAGAGATTTCAATGGAAATTTTAAACAAGTGAGATCTATTAGGTTGCTGCATATTAATTGTGGTTTATGCCATGGAATGTCAAAAGCCGCAATTACGTTGGCACCAACCAATAGATCATGAAGCATCTATTGGGAAAGTGTAACGGGAGGTGATACGTGGCTTTCCCAGTATGACTCTGAAGACAAAGCAATATCAAAGCAATGACTCCGAAGAGGTGGAAGAGATCCAGTCAAAGCAAAACTGGACTGGTCAAGAGCAAAGGTCATGGCAATAGTTTTTTGAGCTGCTTGAGCAACTCTCCTTATTGACTTTCTGGAGGGCCGAAGAATAGGAACACCAGGCTTTTTTTTTTTTTTTTTTTTGAGACCAAATCTCACTCTGTCACCCAGGCTGGACTGCAGTCGTGCAATCTCGGCTCACTGCAACCTCTGCCTCCCAGGTTCAAGCTGTTCTCCTGCCTCAGCCTCCTGAGTAGCTGGGATTACAGGCACGCACCACCACGCCTGGCTAATTTTTGTATTTTTAGTAGAAACGAGGTTTCACCATGTTGGTCAGGCTTGTCTCGAACTGCTGACCTCGTGATCCTCCCATCTCAGCCTCCCAGAGTGCTGGGATTACAGGCATGAGCCACCGTGCCCGGCCAACACCTGCTTATTATGAGAGTGTTTTGAGAAGGCCAAAGCTTTAGCAGCAAAATGCCCAGGAAAGCTTCACCAGAGAGTCCTTTTCTACCACGGTAATGCTTCTGCTCGTGCCTCTCATCAAACAAGGGCAATTTTGAGATTTTCAATGGGAAACCATTAGGCATCCACCTTACAGTCGGGATTTAGCTTCTTCTGTCACTTTTTTGTTTCCTAATTTTAAAAAGTCTGTAAAGGGCAACCATTTCTCTTCAGTTAATAATGTAAAAAAGATTTCATTGATGTGGTTAAATTCCAAGGACCTCCACTTCTTAGGGGATGGATGAAATGACTAGTATGGAATTGTTGTGAGCAAGAGACATACATACATACATAAATGGCTAGTTATCATTGCTTACGAAAGTGTCTTGACCTTGGTGGATCTTACGATGAGAAGTTTATATTTTTTTCTTTTATTTCTATTTTCCACAAACTTTTCTTTTCTATTTTTCCTTTTTTTTTTTTTTTGAGATGGAGTCTGGCTCTGTTGCCCAGGCAGGAGTGCAGTGGCACGACCTTGGCTCACTGCAATCTCCGCCTCTTGGGTTCAAACGATTCTCCAGCCTCAGCCTCCCGACTAACTGGGATTACAGGAGCCCGCCACTGTGCCTGGCTAATTTTTGTATTTTTAGTAGAGACTGGGTTTCACCATGTTGGCCAGGTTTGTCTTGAATCCCTAACCTCAGGTGAAGTGCCCGCCTTGGCCTCCCAAAGTGCTGGGACTACAGGCATGTGCCACCATCCCCTGCCTTTTTGTTGTGGGGGGGATGGAGTCTCCCTCTGTCGCTCAGGCAGGAGTGCAGTGGTGAGATCTAGGCTCACTACAACCTCTGCCTCCCGAGTTGAAGTGATTCTCCTGTCTGAGCCTCCTGAGAAGTTTGGACTACAGGTGTGCTCCACCAAGCCCGGCCAAATTTTTTTTTGTATTTTTTGGTAGAGATGGGGTTTTACCATGTTGGTCAGGCTGGTCTCAAACTCCTGACCTCAGGTGATCCACCTACCTCAGCCTCCCAAAGTGCTGGGATTACAGGCATGTGCCACCATGCCTGGCCTTTTTTTGGGTGTGGTGGTGAGGGGGGCAGATGGAGTCTAACTCTGTTGCTCAGGCAGGAGTGCAGGGTTGAGATCTCTGCTCACTGGAACCTCCGCCACTCAAGTTCAAGTGATTCTCCTGCCTGAGCCTCCCGAGGAGTTTGGACTACAGGTGCGCTCCACCAAGCCTGGCAAATTTTTTTTTTTTTTTTGTATTTTTTGGTAGAGATGGAGTTTCACCATGTTGGCCAGGCTGGTCTCGAACTCCTTACCTCAGGTGATCCAACCGCCTCAGCCTCCCAAAGTGCTGGGATTACAGACATGAGCCACTGCCCCTGGCTTCTGTTCTTTTAAAAATCCATATAAAGCTGGACACGGTGGCTCATGCGTATAATCCCAGCACTTTTCGAGGCTACAGTGGACAGATTGAGCCCAGGCATCTGGCAAACAGATGCCATGTTAGGAAGGGCTGGCAGGATGAATGAAAATCAGGCAAAAGCTCAAGGATGTTGTCTAAACATTTTGTTCTTATGGGACCAGAACAGTTGATGTAGTTTCGAAATTTGTCCCCACCCAAATCTCATGGAAATATAATCCCCAGTGTTGTAGGTGGGGCCTGGTGGGGTGTTGGGGTTATGGGGCGGATCCCTCATGGCTTGGTGCTGTCCTCTCCATAGTGAGTTCTTACAGATCAGGTTGTTGTAAAGTGTGGCACCTCCTTCCCACACTCACTCTCTTGCTCACTCTGTGATGTGACATGCCTGCTCCTGCTTCACTTTCCGCCATGAGTAAAAGGTCCCTGAGGCCTCCCAGAAGCTGAGCAATGTCAGATGCCATGCTTGTACAGCCTGCAGAACTGTGAACCAGTTAAACCTCTTTTCTTATAAACTACCCAGTCTCAGGCATTTATTTATAACAATGCAAGAACAGCCTAATACAGGAGTGAACCATGAACTGATCTTTCTCTGGTGGACAAAACAAAGGCAATGCCTGTGAAGGCAGAAACTAACATTATTCATCTGCTTTTGATACTTCCAAGAGGCTAATACAGTATAAAAAATTTAATTTCTCAAAACTCACAGCTGGCTGGGCGTGGTGGTTCACGCCTGTAATCCCAGCACTTTGGGAGGCCGAGGCCGGTGGATCACGAGGTCAGGAGTTCAAGACCAGCCTGGCCAAGATGGTGAAACCCCATCTCTACTAAAAATACAAAAAATTAACCGGGCGTGGTGGCAGGTGCCTGTAGTCCCAGCTACTCAGGAGGCTGAGGAAGGAGAATCATTTGAACCCGGAGGGTGGAGGTTGCAGTGAGCCGAGATTGTGCCACTGCACTCCAGCCTGGGTGACAGAGTGAAACTCTGTCTCAAAAAAAAAAAACAAAAAAACAAAAAAACAAAAAAAAACCTCACAGCTGTTTACTAAAGTTACTCACTACACTTAGCTTCATACTTGACTGCTGTTACTATGTATTGACATCAAAACAAAACAAACTGAAACTAAAAGTTGATATGTAACAACAACAGACATTGGTGCAGTTTCCTTCCTGGAGAGGGTAGGCACCAGATCATGAGACCTGAGATAAAACAAACTAGATTGTCAAGAATCCAACAAGGACTACATTTTACCTCTTAATAGAAAAAATGCTGTAGACGAAACGAGATGTTTAAAAATATTCTTCATGCTAAGCTTATGTAAGCAAATAAAAAAACAAAAGTAACCCTAAAACGTTAGGACATTGGATACAGAAGTAACATGACTATTTAAATGTTTGCATCAATGAAAGTTTGTTCTATCCTTCCCTGTACTTACAGACAAGGACATGCTTGTTGCTTCTACACTACCCAAAGTCAACAGTTATCATTAGCAATGCAATAGAAATAGATGGGAATAAAGCTTCAAAGCGACTCTGCTCCACCAAAATTTAGAAATTCAATTCAGGATGAACAACAGCTTTTGATTTTAAAACCAGCTCTTATTTTTCTCTCGTGTCACACGTGATAAAGTCCTCACTTGACATTTCCCCTGCAAATTGCAATGCATGTCCTCGCCATCAGCATTTTCTGACACTTTAATTTATAGAAATTGCAAAAACAATAAAATTGTACTTCCAATTCTGAACCTCCGACCGGATTCCTTCTTTGAGACAAAACTTACTCTTCTGCTGCGTACTCCTCTCCTCTTCTTTTCTTTCATTTTTTTTTTTTTTTTTTTTTTTTTTGGAGATAGAGCCTCCCTAGTGTCACCCAGGCTAGAGTGCAGTGGCACGATCATGGCTTACTGCAACCTCCACCTCCTGAGTTTAATCAATTCTCTTGCCTCAGCCTCTCGAGTACCTGGGACTACAGGCGCCTGCCACCAAGCCCGGCTAATTTTTGTAGTTTTAGTAGAGACTGGGTTTCACCATGTTGGCGAGGCTGGTCTCAAAGTCCTGACCTCAGGTGATCCACCCATATCGGCCTCCCAAAATGCTGGGATTACAGGCATGAGCCACCACGCCTGGCCTCTCCTCTTCTTTTCTATGGCTAATACCACTTTCCTGCTTTCTTTCTACTGCTGAATCTCCAGACTTGTCATCAGGGTGCCAGAGTCGACCTCTGCTTCGAGCTCCTGGATGGTAACGCTGTATCCGTGGATCATCCTGAAGTACAATGAAATATGTTACTGTTACAACAATGCTACTAAGCTTTTACATGGGATTTTCAGGTTATACCTTATATATTAATATATACTAAAGCCCAGTCATTTAAGACCAAAAATGTGAGGGCATGGTAAATGACAACTTGCCCACTTCCTCTCTCCATCTCCAAAGAAAAGCAATCATTTCCTAATTATTATTTTATAAGGCTGGTATCACTTTTTTGGGGGGCGACATGGTCTCATTGTGTCACCCAGGCTGAAGTGCCAGTGGCAAGATTGGGGCTCACTGCAGTCTCGACATTCCAGACTCAAGCAATCCTCCCACCTCGGCTCCCTAGTAGTTGGGATTGCAGGCACGCTCTACCACACTGGGCTAAGTTTTAAAATTTTTAATAGAGATGGGGTCTCCCTATGTTATCCAGGCTAGTCTCAAACTCCTGAAGTTAAATGATCCTCCCACCTTGGCCTCCCAAAAGCTAGGACTACCTGCATGAGCCATCATCCCTGGCCTATTTCTATATATATATTTTTTTTTAGATGAAGTTTTGCTCTTGTTGCCCAGCTAGAGTGCAGTGGTGCCATCTTGGCTTACTGCAACCTCTGCCTCCTGGGTTCAAGCGATTCTTCTGCCTTAGTCTCCCAAGCAGCTAGGACTACAGGTGCACGCCACCATGCTGGGCTAATTTTTGTATTTTTAGTAGAGACAGGGTTTCACCATTTAGGCCAGGTTCGTCTCCAACTGTTGACCTCAAGTGATACACCCGCCTCGGCCTCCCAAAGTGCTGGGATTACAGGCATGAGCCACCATGCCTGGCCTATAGTTATTAAGGACATGAAATTATGCTTTATGAGGAAGTGGTCCTCACCCCCTTTGCCTGCAACACAAGAAAGGAGAACAAGGCAGCAAATTAGAAGAAGAAAGGTGGCGCTGGGGAAAGGATATCAACTCAAGATGGATTTTAAAAATTGCTTAGCAGGAGGGAGGGCCCTCCTGTGGTTTCACCAGTTGATCTGATTGAGGGATTTTCTCCAGCGACACTTGCAGCTTAGGGGCAAGAGGCTCCCGCACCAACCTGTGCTACCACAACCCTTCTGACATTGTGCATCATGATCTGATTATTGCTATTTGCCTCTTGCCAACACTGAAACATGAGTTTCACAAGTACAAGGATTTATTTGAATCCTTGACGTCCAGGGCCTGGCACACAGTCAGTGATTGGTACATGTTTGCTAAATGAATGGATGAGTGGAAGAAATTGAAGAGGGTGGGGTGGGGATGGGTGGTTTACCCAGAGTTGGACAGGCAAGGCAAGTAGAACAGAAGAGGGAGGTGCTGACATGAAAACGGCCTTGAGATGGCTGGCAACAGGCTGGACAAAGAGGCAAGGGATGTCAACTCATGCCTGGTGGTTCAGGAAACATTGTTTCTCCTCTAACCTCTACCTTGGCTACCATTTTCACCTGCCTTTGAAGGAAGCCTACAGTATTCGTTGTCTCTTTCTCTTGGCTATTCATCCTTCTAGAGCTTTCCTTTTGGCTTCTAAACTTACTTTCTCATACTTAAAATGATGCTTCATTAAAACCATTAACCTATGTATCTCCATTTCTTTCATAGCTGTATTAGTTGGTTTCCCCACTGGTAGAAAGAAATGCCTGAGACTGGGTAATATATAAAGAGAAGAGGTTTAATTGACTCACCATTTTGCATGGCTGGGGGAGCCTCAGAAAATTTACAATCATGGCAGAAGGGGAAGTGGGCACGTCTTATATGGCAGCAGACTAGAGGTGAAGTGCGAGCATAGGAAAAACTGCCTTGTATAAAACCATCAGATTTCATGAGACTTACTATCATGAGATAAGCATGTGGGAAACTGTCCCCCACCCCAAATCCAATCACCTCCCACCAAGCTCCTCCCTTGACACATGAGGATTACAATTTAAGATGAGATTTGGGTACAGGCACAGAGCCCAATCTTATCAACAGCCATATGAGAAGTCTTCAAAAAGTCCATGGAAAATGTGTATTATCAAGAAACTGTGCATGGATTGCAAAATCTTTCGGCACCAAAATAAACTGGTACTAACTCGTTAAAAAATATCTCGACAGGATCTACCTTGCAGCATTAAAAAGGAGAAGTCATCCATTTGAAAAGAGCCCCTATCAGAGCAAAATGGATTCTGCTAAAATTGAAGAAAGAACAAACATAAAATTTAAGATGAAGCTTGAGTAGAAGAACGGTAAAATCACTGATGCTTAACCCAAAGTTTATGAGGACAATGCCCCTAAAGAAATCAGCAGTTTACAAATGGATAACTTGTAAGAAGGGACAAGACGATGTTGAAGATGAAGCCTGCAGCAGCAGGTCATCCACATCAATTGGCAAGGAAAAAAATTAATCCTGTTTGTGCTCTAACTGGAAAGCTTTGGCCAGACGTGGTGGCACCCCTGTAATCCCAGCACTCTGGGAGGCCAAGGCGGGCAGATCACTTGTGGTCAGGAGTTCGAGACCAGCCTGGCCAACATGGTGAAACCCCGTACCTAAGAAAAATACAAAAACAAAAATTAGTTGAGCGCAGTGCAGGGTGCCTGTAATCCCAGCTACTCGGGAGGCTGAGGCAGAAGAGTCATTGGACCTGCAGGCGGAGGTTGCAGTGAGCCAAGATCACACCACTGGCCTCCAGCCTGGGTGACAGAGTCAGATTCTGTCTCAAAAAAAAAAAAAAAAAGAAAAAGAAAAGGACCAACAATTAATGGCAGAAACAACAGCCAACACCACACACATTTCAATTGGTTCAGCTTACACAATTCTGACTGAAAAATTAAAAGTTGAGCAAACTTTCCACTTGATGGGTGCCAAAACCAGATCAGCTGCAGACAAGAACAGAGATTTCAATGGAAATTTTAAACAAGTGAGATCTATTAGGTTGCTGCATATTAATTGTGGTTTATGCCATGGAATGTCAAAAGCCACAATTACGTTGGCACCGACCAATAGATCATCAAGCATCTATTTGGAAAGTGTAATAGGAGGTAAAACATGGCTTTCTCAGTATGACTCTGAAGACAAAGCACAATCAAAATAATGGCTCCGAAGAGGTGGAAGTGGTCCAGTCAAAGTAAAGGTCATGGCAATAGTTTTGTGACCTGCTTGAGGAACTTTCCTTGTTGACTTTCTGGAGGGCCGAAGAAAAATAACACCTGCTTATTATGAGAGTGTTCTGAGAAAGCCAAAGCTTTAGTAGCAAAATGCACAGGAAAGCTTCACCAGAGAGTCCTTTTCCACCACGGCAATGCTTCTGCTCATGCCTCTCATCAAACAAGGGCAATTTTGAGAGTTTCAATGGGAAACCATTAGGCATCCACCTTACATTCGCGATTTAGCTCCCTCTGACTCCTTTTTGTTTCCTAATCTTAAAAAGTCTGTAAAGGGCACCCATTTCTCTTCAGCTAATAATGTAAAAAAGATTTCATTGATGTGGTTAAATTCCCAGGACCTCCACTTCTTAGGGGATGGATGAAATGGCTAGTATGTAATTGTTGTGAGCAAGAGACAAAAGTAAATAAATAAATAAATAAATAAATAAATAAATAAATGGGAAGTCTCATTGCTTATAGAAGTGTCTTGACCTTGGTGGATCTTATGAGAAGTTTACATTTTTTTCTTTTATTTCTATTTTCCAGAAACTTTTCTTTTGTTTTACTTTTTTTTTTTTTTTTTTTTGAGATGGAGTCTTGCTCTTTTGCCTAGGCAGGAGTGCAGTGGCGCAATCGCGGCTCACTCAACCTTCACCTGCCAGGTTCAAGCGATTCTTCTGCCTCAGTCTCCCGAGTCGCTCGGATTACAGGCCCTTGCCACCGTGCCTGGCTAATTTTTGTATTTTTAGTAGAGACTGGGTTTTGTGATGTTAGCGAGGCTGGTCTCAAACCCCTGACCTCAAGTGAAGTGTCCACCTTGGCCTCCCAAAGTGCTGGGACTACAGTTGTGTGCCACCATGCTCGGCCTTTTTTTTTTTTTTTTTTTTTTTGCCAGGCGGGGCGGGGGTGGTGGTGAGTCTTGCTCTGTCGCCTAGGCAGGAGTGCAGTGGTGTGATCTCTGCTCACTGCAACCTCCGCCTCCTGGGTTCATGCCATTCTGCTGCCTGAGCCTCCTGAGAAATTTGGACTACAGGTGCATGCCACCACGCCTGGCTAAATTTTGTTTTGTTTTGGTTTTTGGTAGAGATGGGGTGTCGCCATATTGGCCAGGCTGGTCTCGAACTCCTGACCTCAGGTGATCCATCTGCCTCAGCCTCCGAAAGTGTTGGGATTACAGGTGGAAGCCACTTTGCTTGGCCTCTGTTCTTTTAAAAATCCATATAAGGCTGGACATGGTGGCTCAGGAAGGGCTGGCAGGATGAATGAAAATCAAGCAAAAGCTCAAGGATGTTGTCTAAACATTTTGTTCTTATGGGACAAGAATAGTTGATGTGGTTTGGATATTTGCCCCCACCCAAATCTCATGGAAATATAATCCCCAGTATTGTAGGTGGGGCCTGGTGGGGTGCTTGGGTTATGGGGCGGATCCCTCATGGCTTGGTGCTGTCCTCTCCATAGTGAGTTCTTACAGATCAGGTTGCTGTAAAGTGTGGTACCTTCTCCCCACACTCACTCCCTTTCTCACTCTGTGATGTGGGATGCCTGCTCCTGCTTCACCTTCTGCCATGAGTAAAAGCTCCTTGAGGTCTCAAAAGATGAGCAATGTCAGACGTTTTGCTTGTATAGCCTGCAGAACTGTGAGCCAATTAAACCTCTTTTCTCATATATTACCCAGTCTCAGGTATTTCATAATAGCAATGCAAGAACGACCTAATATAGGAGTGAACCATGAACTGATCATTCCCTAGTGGACAAAACAAAGGCATGCTAGTGAAGGCAGAAACTAATATCATTCATCTGCTTTCCAAACTACAAAGAGGTTAATTCAGTATCAAAAATTTCTCAAAACTCACAGCTATTTAGTATTCACTACACTTAGCCTCATACTTGAATGATGTTACTATTTTTTTTTTTTGAGATGGAGTCTTCCTCTGTTGCCCAGGATGGAGTGCAGTGGCACAATTTTGGCTCACTGCAACCTCTACCTCCTGGGTTCAAGCAATTCTCCTGCCTAAGCCTCCTGAGTAGCTGGGACTACAGGCACGCACCAACATCCCTGGCTATTTTTTTGTATTTTTGTAGAGACGGGGTTTCACCATATTGGCCAGGCTGGTTTCGAACTCCTGACCTTGTGTTCCGCCCGCCTTGGCCTCCCAAAGTGTTGGGATAACAGGCGTGAGCCACTGCGCACGGCCAAATGCTGTTACTATTTATTGACATTAAAACAAAACAAGCTGAGACTAAAAGTTGCCATTTAACAGCAACAGACATTGGTGCAGTTTCCTTCCTGGAGAGGGTATGCACTCAGATCATGAGCCCTGAGATAAAACAAACTGGATTGTCAACAGTCAAACAAGGACTATATTTCACGTCTTAATAGAAAAAATGCTGAAGATAAAATGAGATATTTCACAATATTTTTATCCTAAGCTCATGTAAGCAAACAAGAAACTAAAACGAATCCTGAAACTTTAGGACATTGGATACAGAAGTACCATGACTATTTAAATGTTTGTATTAGGCAGGCACGGTGGCTCACGCCTGTAATCCCAGAACTTTGGGAGGCTGAGGCGGGCGGATCACCTAAGGTCAGGAGTTTGAGACCAGACTGGCCAACATGGTGAAACCCCATCTCTACGAAAAATACAAAAATTATCTGGGCATGGTGGCAGGTGCCTGTAATCCCAGTTACTCGGGATACTGAGACAGGAGAATCGCTTGAACCCAGGAGGCGGAGGTTGCAGTGAGCCCAGATTGCGCCACTGCACTCCAGCCTGGGTGACAACAGTGAAACTCCGTCTCAATATATAAATGAATGAATGAATGTTTGCATCAACAAAAATTTGTTCTATCCTTCACCATACTTGTACTACAACGACATGCTTGTTGCTTCTACACTAAACAAAGTCAACAGTTATCATTAACAGTGCAATAGAACAAGATTGGAACAAGGCTTCAAAGCAACTCTACTCCACCCAAATTTAGAAAATTCAATTCAGGATGAAAAACAGCTTTTGATTTTAGAACCAGCTCTTACTTTTCTCTCGTGTCATATGTGATGAAGTCCTCACTTGACATTTCCCTCCTGTAAATTGCAACGCATGTCCTCGCCATCACCTTTTTCTGACACTTTAAAACTAAATCGTAGACCGGCCGGGCTCAGTGGCTCATGCCTGTAATCCCAGCACTTTGGGAGGCCGAGGCGGGCAGATCACCTGAGGTTGGGTGTCCGAGACCAGCCTGACCGACATGGAGAAACCCCGTCTCTACTAAAAATACAAAATTAGCCAGTGTGGTGGCGCATGCCTGTAATCCCAGCTACTCGGGAGGCTGAGGCAGGAGAATTGCTTGAACCCAGGAGGCAGAGGTTGCAGTGAGCTGAGATCATGCCATTGCACTCCAGCCTGGGCAACAAGAGCGAAACTCTGTCTCAAATAAATAAATAAATATTAAATTAAATTGTAAAATTGCAAAAACAATGAAATAGTACCTCCAATTCTGAACCTCTGATCAGATTCCTGCTTTGACACAAAACTTACTTCTCTGCAGTGTACCCCACCGGCACAGCGGCCCCCTTTATCTCTATTCCTTTGCCCTCTGGATTGCCTAACGTGCTCTTTGGCTGCCTAGACAGTCAGGACACCTAAGGCCATCTGGGCTTATCACTCTTCTTCTTTTCTAAGATTAATACCACTTTCCTGGTTTCTTTCTACTGCTGAATCTCTAGACTTGTCAACAGGGTGCCAGAGTCGACCTCGGCCTCGAGCTCCTCGATGGTAACACTGCATCCATGGATAGTCCTGAAGTACAATGAAATATGTTACTGTTACAACAATGCTACTAAGCTTTTACATGAGATTTTTAGGTTATACCTTATATATTAATATATAATAAAGCCCAGTCATTTAAGACCAAATATATGAGGGCATGGTAAATGACAACTTGCCCACTTCCTCTCTCCATCTCCAAAGAAAAGCAACCATTTCCTAATTATTATTTTATATGTCTGGTTAAATTCATTTTCTTTGGAGACAGGGTCTCACTGTGTCAGCCAGGCTGCAGTGCAAGTGGCATGATCCAGCCTCGACATTCCAGACTGAAGGAATCCTACCACCTCAGCTCCCTAGTAGCTGGGATCGCAGGCCCGTGCTACCACACTGGGTTTTTAAATTTTAGCAGAGACGGGGTTGCCCTATGTTGCCCAGGCTGTTCTAGAACTCCTGAAGTTAAATGATCCTCCTACCTTGGCCTCCCAAATGCTAGGGTTACCTGCAGGAGCCATCACGCCTGGCCCATTTCTTTTCTTTTTTTCCTTTTTTTTTTTTTTTTTTTGTCTGAGACAGAGTCTTGCTCTGTTGCCCAGACTGGAGTACAGTGGTGTGATCTCGGCTCACTGCAACTTCTGCCTCCCCAGTTCAAGCGATTCTCCTGCCTCAGTCTCCCAAGTAGCTGGGACTACAGGCATGAGCCACCATGCCCGGCTAATTTTTATATTTTTAGTTGGGACAGGGTTTTACCATGTTTTTCAGGCTGATCTCACACTCCTGACCTCAAGTGATCTGCTCGCATTGACCTCCCAAAGTGCTGGGATTATAGGCATGAGCCACCAACACTGGCCCCAGGCTTGTCTTGAACTCCTGGCCTCAAAGTGATCCTCTCGCCTTGGCTTCCCAAAGTGCTAGGATTACAAGCATGAGCTACGGTGCCTGGCCTATAGTTATTAAGGACATGAAATTGTGCTTTATGAAGAAGTGGTCCTCACCCCCACTGCCTACAACACAAGAAAGGAGAGGAAGGGAGCAAACTAGAAGAAGAAAGGTGGTATTGGGGGAAAGGATATCAATTAAAGATGGATTTTAAAAATTGCTTCGCAGGAGGGAGGGCCCTCCTGTGGTTTCACTGGTTGATCTGGCTGAGGGATTTTCTCCAGCGACACTTGCAGCTTAGGGGCAAGAGGCTCCCACAACACCCTGTGCTACCGCGACCCTTCTGACATTGTGCATCATGATCTGATTATTGCTATTTGCCTCTTGCCAATATTGAACCATGAGTTCAACACAGACAAGGACTTATTTTAATCCTTGACCCCAGGGCCGGGCACACAGTCAGTGATTGGTACATGTTTGCTAAATGAATGAGCAAATGGAAGAAATTGAAGAGGGTGGGGTGGGGTGGGGACGGGTGGTTTATCCAGAGCTGGACAGGCAAGGCAAGTAGAACAGAAGAGGGAGGTGCTGACGTGAAAACGGCCTTGAGATGGCTGGCAACAGGCTAGACAAAGAGGCAAGAGATGTCAACTCATGCCTGGTGGTTCAGGAGAATTGCTTCTCTTAAGGCCAACTCCTCTAACCTCTACCTTGGCTTCCATTTACACCTGCCTTTGCAAGAAGCCTACAGTATTTGTTGTCTCTTTCTCTTGGGTGTTCATCCTTCTAGAGCTTTCCTTTTGGCTTCTAAACATACTTTCTTATATTTAAAATAATGCTTCATTAACACCATTAACCTATGTATCTCCATTTCTTTCTTTTTTTTTTTTTTTGAGATGGAGTCTTGCTCTGTCGCCCAGGCTGAAGTGCAATAGCATGATCTCTGCTCACTGCAACCGCTGCCTCCTGGGTTCCAGCGATTCTCCTGCCTCAGCCTCTCGAGTAGCTGGGACTACAGGTGTGCACCACCACGCCCGGCTAATTTTTCTATTTTTGGTAGAGACGGGGTTTCACCATGTTGGCCGTTCTGGTCTCAAACTCCTGACCTCAGGTGATCCACCGGCCTTGGCTTCCCAAAGTGCTAGGATTACAGGTGTGAGTCACTGTGCCCACCCGTATCTCCATTTCTTTCACAGCTGTATTAGTCCGTTTTCACACTGGTAGAAAGAAATACCCGAGTGTGGGTAATTTATAAAGAAAAGAGGTTTAATTGACTCACAGTTCCACATGGCTGGGGGATCCTCAGGAAACTTACAATCATGGCAGAAGGGAAAGCGGGCATGTCTTACATGGCAGCAGACTAGAGGTGAAGTGCGAACATAGGAAAAACTGCCTTGTATAAAACCATCAGATCTTGTGAGACTTACTGTCACAAGATCAGCATGTGGGAGACTGCCCCCATAATCCAAGTTCCTCCCTAGACACATGACGATTACAATTCAAGATGAGATTTGGGTGGGTATACACAGCCAAACTATATCAACAGCCATATCAGAAGTCTTAAAAAGTCCATGGAAATTGTGTATTATGAAAAACTATGCTTGGATTTCAAAATCTTTTTGCACCAAAATAAACTGGTACTAATTCATTATAAAATATCTCAACAGGATCTAGTTTGAGGCATTAAAAAAGGAGAAGTCATCAGTTTGAAAAGAGCCCCTATCAGAGCAAAATGAATTCTGCTAAAATTGAAGCAAGAACAAACATCAAATTTAGGGTGAAGCTTGGGTGGAAGAATGGTAAAATCACTGATGCTTTACCAAAAGTTTATGGGGACAATGCACCTAAAAAAATCAGCAGTTTACAAATGGATAACTTGTAACAAGGGAAAAGATGACGTTAAAGATGAAGGCTGCAGCAGCAGGACATCCACATCAATTTGCAAGGAAAGAAATTAATCCTCTTTGTGCCCTAACTGAAGAGTCAGCCAGGTGTGGTGGCTCATGCCTGTAATACCAGCACTCTGGGAGGTCAAGGCAAGTGGATCACTTGAGGTCCAGAGTTTGAGACCAGCCTGGCCAACCTGGTGAAATCCTTTCTCTACTAAAAAAATACAAGAATTAGCCATTCATGCTGGCGCACGCCTATAGTCCCAGCTACTCGGGAGGCTGAGGCAGGAGAATCGCTTGTGCCCGGGAGGCGGAGCTTGCAGTGAGCCGAGATCGTGCCACTGCACTCCAGCCTGGGTAACAGAGTGAGACTCTGTCTCAAAAAAAGAAAAGGACCAATGATTAACAGCAGAAACACGGCCAGATGCAGTGGCTCACGCCTGTATTCCCAGCACTTTGGGAGGCCGAGGTGGGTGGAACAACTGAGGTCAGGAGTTTGAGACCAGCCTCGCCAACATGGTGAAACCCTGTCTCTACTGAAAATACAAAAACTAGCCGGGCCTGGTGGTACGTGCCTATAATCCCAGGTACTAGGGGAGGCTGAGGCAGGAGAATAGCTTGAACCCAGGAGGCAGAGGTTGCAGTGAGTCGAGATTGCCCCACTGCACTCCAGCCTGGGCGACAGGGTGAGACCACGTCTCAAAAAGAAAAAAAATAAACAGCAGAAACAACAGCCAACACCGACATCTCTATTGGTTCAGCTTACACAATTCTGACTGAAAAATTAAAAGTTGAGCAAACTTTCCACTTGATGGGTGCCAAAACCAGATCAGCTGCAGACAAGAACAGAAATTTCAATGGAAATTGTAAACAAGTGGGATCTATTAGGTTGCTGCAAAATTAATTATTGTTTTTGCCATTGAAAGGAATGTCAAAAACAGCAATGACTTTTGCTCCAACCAATAGATCATGAAGCATCTACTGGGAAAGTTTAACAGGAAGTGATACGTGGCTTTCCCAGTATGACTCTGAAGACAAAGCACTATCAAAACAATGACTCCGAAGAGGTGAAAGTGATCCAGTCAAAGCGAAATGGACTGGCCAAGAGCAAAGGTCATGGCAATAGCTTTTTGAGCTGCTTGAGGAATTTTACTTGTTGACTTTCTGGAGGACCAGAAAATCATAACATCTGCTTATTATGAGAGTGTCTTGAGAAAGTTAGCTAACTCTTTAGCAGAAAAATGCGCAGGAAAGTTTCACCAGAGAGTCCTTTTCTACCACGGCAATGCTCCTGCTTATGCCTCTCATCAAACAAGAGCAATTTTGAGAGTTTCCATGGAAAACCATTAGGCATCTACCTCACAGTCAGGATTTAGTACCCTCTGACTTCTTTTTGTTTCCTAATCTTAAAAAATCTGTAAAGGGCAACCATTTCTCTTCAGTAAATAATGTAAAAAAGATCTCATTGATGTGGTTAAATTACCACGATCTCCAATTCCTTGGGGATGGATGAAATGGCTAGTATCTAGGTGCTGCGAGCAAGAGACAAAAATAAATAAATATATAAATAAATGGCTAGTATCACTGCTTACAAAGTGTCTTGACCTTGGTGGAGCTTATGAGAAATATATATATATACACACAAACACGCACCCATATATATATATTTTTGAGACGGACTCTCACTCTGTCGCCTAGGCTGGAGTGCAGTGGCTGGGTTCAAGCGATTCTCCTGCCTCAGCCTCCTGAGTAGCTGGGACTACAGGTGCACCACCACGCCCACCTAATTTTTGTATTTTTAATAGAGACAGGGTTTCACCATGTTGGCCAGGATAGTCTCGGTCTTTTGACCTCGTGATCTGCATGCCTCGGCCTCACAAAGTGCTGGGATTGTAGGCGCGAGCTACCGCGCCCAGCCTTTTATTTCTACTTTCCACACACTCTTGGGTTTTTTTTCCTCTTTTTTATTTTTTTGAGATGGAGTCTCACAGTGTCACCCAGGCTGGAGTGCAGCAGTGTGATCTGAGCTCACTGCAACCTTTGCCTCCCGGGCTCAAGCAATTCTCCCACCTCAGCCTCCCGAGTAGCTGGGATTACAGGCACCCACCATCATGCTCGGCTAATTTTATTTTTTTATATTTGTAGAGATGAGGTTTCACCATGTTGGCCAAGTTGGTCTGGAACTCCTGACCTCAGATGATCCGCCTGCCTCGGCCTCCCAAAGTTCTGGTGTTACAGGTGTGACGCCGTGCCCGACCTTTTTTTTTTTTCTTTTTTCAGGTTTTCTTCTTTTTTCGAGCTGGAGTCTCGCTCTGTTGCCCAGACTAGAGTGCAGTGGCTCAATATTGGCTCACTGCAACTTCTGCCTCACAGGTTCAAGTGATTCTCCTGATTCAGCCTTCCATGTAATTGGAGCTGGAAGGAAAGGCACATGCCACCATGCCTCGCTAAATTTTTTTTATATTGCTTAGTAGAGACCAGGTTTCACCACGTTGGCCAGGCTGGTCTTGAACTCCTGACCTCAGGTGATCCACCTGCCTTGGCCTCCCAAAGTGCTGTGATTACAGGCGTAAGCCATCACGCCTGGCCTCTGTTCTTTTGAAAATCCATATGAGGCTGGGCACAGTGGCTCATGCCTGTAATCTCAGCACTCTGGGAGGCTAAGGTGGGCAGATTGCTTGATCCCAGGAGTTTGAGACCAGCCTGGGCAACATGGGAAAACCGTATCTCTACAAAAAATACAAAAAGTAGCTGACTGTGGTGTCACATGCCTGTAATCTCAGCTACTCAAGAAGCTGTGGTGGGAGAATCAACTGAGCCCAGAATATCAAGGCTGCAGTGAGCCGCGACTGTGCCACTGCACTCCAGCTTGGGAGACAGAGGGAGTCTTTACTTAAAAAAAAAAAAAAAAATCTCCTTATAGGAACTTACTGCACATCATGATTCATTCTTTCTTTTTTTGAGACAGAGTTTTGCTCTTGTCACCTGGGCTAGACTGCAGTGGTGCCATCTCGGCTCACTGCAACCTCTGCCTCCCGGGTTCAAGCGATTCTCGTGCCTCAGCCTCCCGAGTAGCTGGGATTACAGGCGCCAACCACCACACCCAGCTAATTTTTGTATTTTTAGTAGAGACGGGGTTTCACCATGTTGGCCATGCTGGCTTTGAACTCCTGACCTCAGGTGATACATCCACCTCTGCCTCCAAAAGTGCTGGGATTACAGGCGTGAGCCACCATGCCTAGCCAATTCTTTCTTTTTTTTCTGAGATGGAGTCTCACTCTGTCTCCCAGGCTGGAGTGCAGTGGCACAATCTCGGCTTACTGCAATGTCCGCCTCCCCAGTTCAAGCGATTCTTCTGCCTCAGCCTCCTGAGTAGCTGGGACTACAGGTGTGCGCCATCATGCCTGGCTAATTTTTGTATTTTTAGTAGAGATGGGCTTTCACCATATTGGCCAGGCTGTTCTCAAACTCCTGACCTCGTGATCTGCCCGCCTTGGCCTCCCAAAGTGCTGAATCACAGGTGTCAGCCACCCTGCCTGGTGATTCTTTCTTATAATTATACTTTGATATGTTAAGGAGAATGTGAAGGAGGCCTCAAAGTAGAACTAAGGGTCCACAGACTTTTGAAGTTCCCTTGTACTTCTCTAAAAAGTTGTATATATTGTTTCCTTCCTCAACCCAATCTGGCTTCCCTGTCCCATAATTGTAGGTCATCAATGATTTGCAAGTCACTGAATGCCATGGCCTTTGTCAGGCATCATACTTGACCATTCAGCAGCATCCAACCCTGCTGGCCACTCCTCTTCCTTGAAACTTTTCTCTTGGATTAAGTAACCCAGTCTTCTGGTTTTTCTCCTATTCTCTGGCTAGTCCTTCTCTGTCTTTGTAGATACATTTCCTTACCTCTATGTAATGTTAGCGTTATTCAAGGCTGGGCCCTAGGTCTGCTTCTGTTCTTTTCTCTCTCTCCCTAAAGTGACAGAATCCATGGTCATGACTTCAATGGACCCCTAAAAATGGATGAATTCCAAATCCATACATCCGTTTCCCACCTGCCATTCACCCCTCACTGTAACATGGTTTCTGTCTCTTTTAGGTCATCAGTTTCATTAGTTCACTAATGAAATCACGACTGCCAAATCCAATGAACACTTCCATTTCTTGTCTTCCTTAATCTCTCTGTGGCATGGGACATTGTCAGCCAATCTCCTTCTTGAAATTTTCCCTTCCCTTAATCCTCTCGCCCATCTGACAGTCATTCACTTTCAATCATTTTTGGTGGCTCTTGTACCTCCCTCTTGGGCTACTTGTTTCTAAAAGCTGAGGAAACAAAGTTATTTAGAAAGTAAAGGCAAAGTGATGCCATGTTAGGAAGGGCTGGCAGAATGAATGAAAACCAGGCAAAAGCTCAAGGATGTTGTCTAAACATTTTGTTCTTATGGGACCAGAATAGTTGATGTGGTTTGGATATTTGTCCCCACCCAAATCTCATGGAAATATAATCCCCAGTGTTGGAGGTGGGGCCTGGTGGGGTGTTGGGGTTATGGGGCGGATCCCTCATGGCTTGCTGCTGTCCTCTCCATAGTGAGTTCTTACAGAGCTGGTTGTTGTAAAGTGTGGCACCTCCTCCCCGCACTCACTCTCTTGCTCACTCTGTGATGTGGGATGCCTGCTCCTGCTTCACCTTCCACCACGAGTAAAAGCTCCCTGAGGCCTCCTAGAAGCTGAGCGATGTCAGATGCCATGCTTGTACAGCCTGCAGAACTGTGACCCAATTAAACCTCTTTTCTTATAAACTAACAACTCTTAGGCATTTCTTTATAGCAATGCAAGAATGGCCTAACATAGTAGTGAACCATGAATTGATCTTTCCCTGGTGGAAAAAACCAAGGTAAGCTAGTGAAGGCAGAAACTAATATCATTCATCTCCTTTCAATACTTCCAAGAGGTGAATTCAGTACTCTGTCTCGAAAAAAAAAAAAAAAAAAAAAAAGAAATAAAAAATAAATGTTTGCATCAATGAAAGTTTGTTCTATCCTTCCCTGTACTTGTACTATGAGGACATGCTTGTTGCTTCTACACTACACAAAGTCAACAGTTACCAACAACAATGCAATAGAACAAGATCGGAACAAGACTTCAAAGACACTCTACTCCACCCAAATTAAGAAAATTCAATTCAGGATGAACAGCAGCTTTTGATTTTAGAACCAGCTTTTACTTTTCTCTCATGTCATATGTGATGAAGTCCTCATTTGACATTTCCCTCCTGCAAACTGCAATGCATGTCCTCACCATCAGCTTTTTCTGACACTAAAATTAATTTCTAGAAATTGCAAAAATGATGAAATTGTACTTCCAATTCAGAACCTCTGATCAGATTCCTGCTTTGACATAAAACTTACTCCTCTGCCGTGTACCCCACGAGCAGAGCGACCCCCTTTCTATTCTTTTGCCCTGAAGGCACTTTTGGATGGCTTACCATGTGCCCTTTGGCTGCCTAGACAGTCAGGACACCTAAGGCCATCAGGACTTATCACACACCTCTCCTCCTTCTTTTTTTTTTTGAGATTGAGTCTCACTTTGTTGCTCAGGCTGGAGTGCAATGGCACAATCTCTGCTCACTGCAACCTCCGCCTCCTAGGTTCAAGCAATTCTGCTGCAGCCTCCCAAGTAGCTGGGACTACAGGCACCTGCCCCGACACCCGACAGATTTTTGTATTTTTAGTAGAGACTGGGTTTCACCATGTTGGCCAGGCTGGTCTCAAAGTCCTGACCTCATGCGATCTGCCCGCCTCAGCCTCCCAAAGTGCTGGGATTACAGGTGTGCGCCACCGCGCCTGGCCTCCTCCTTCTTTTCTACAGCTAATACTACTTTCCTGCTTTTCTTCTACTGGTGAGTAGCTATAGTTGGTGCTGTCATCAGGAAAATAGTGTTGATAGTGGCTTTGAACTCCTGGATGGTAAGACTGCATCCCTGGACGACCCTGAAGTACAATGAAATAGGTTACTGTTACAACAATGCTACTAAGCTTTTACATGGGATTTTCTGAATCATAAGTTATATATTAATATATCCTAAAGCCCAGTCATTTAAGACCATAAATATGAGGGTACGGTAAATGACAACTTCTCTACTTCCTCTCTCCATCTCCAACGAAAAGCAACCATTTTGTAATTATTATTTTATAAGCCTGGGTAAATTTCTTTTACAGGATCTCACTGTGTCACCCAGGCTGAAGTGCAAGTAGCACAATTGCGGCTCACTGCAGCCCTGACATTCCAGATACAGGCGATCCTCCCATGTCAGCTCCCTAGCAGCTGGGATTGCAGGCACACTCTCCCACACTGGGCTACGTTTTTAAATTTTTAGTAGAGATGGGGTCTCCCTATGTTGCCCAGGCTGGTCTCAAATTCCTGAAGTTAAGTGATCCTCTTGCCTTGGCCTTCTAAATGCTAGGATTACCTGTATGAGCCATCACACCTGGCCCATTTCATTCCTTTTTTTTGAGACGGAGTCTCACTCTGTTGCCCAGGCTGGATTGCAGTGGCATGATCTTGGCTCACTGCAATCTCTGCCTCCCAGGTTCAAGCAATTCTCCTGCCTCAGCCTCCAGAGTAGCTGGGATTACAGGTGCCCACCACCACACTCGGATAAGTTTTGTATTTTTAGTAGAGACGGGTTTTTGCCATGTTGGCCAGGCTGGTCTTAAACTCCTGACCCCATGTGATCCACCCACTGTGGCTTTCCTAAGTGCTGGGATTACAGGCATGAGCCACCATGCCTGGCCTTTTGTGAGATTTCTAAGGATGACTAATCCTATGTATATAGCTGTCAGCATACACTTTCCAAGAATTTACCAAGTGTAATCTTGGCTACCTTGAATAATGATATAATTGGTATAATAAATTTTTGTAGTATAAAGGACAGCCCAGAGACAGTAAAGAAAAATCTAGGCAGCCTGCCCCCACCCTGCCATCAAAAACATGTAACATACAGGACTCTTTATACCAACAAAAGGTTACAAAACCTCCTTAACCTTTCCTCTATGGAATTAAAGATAACATCTGTGAATACCATAGAAAGTTACATCTTAATTTTATAATCAAAGCTGAATTACTGTCTCCGGACTACCTTACGTATGCATGCTGTGGAGGGTGGTCCAGTTCCAGTTCCTCCAGATTTTGAAGGCATTAAAGCTTCATGAATGCCCAAGTCGTCCTTTTTCACTTCCCTGGAACTAGCTACCCCCACTGCCCTCACCCTTTCAATTTTTCCTGCCTCCTTCCCCTAGCATCACTTCTCTCCACCAGAGCAGCTAACTCCCCATGGCTGTAAGCATCATGAGAAAGCAACCACGTTGTGTTCACTACCATAGTGTCAGTGCCAACACATACTAGGAGGTGCTCAAATATTGTTTAGACAGCCAGGGTCTGAGTTGTCTCCATACTACCTTTATTTCCAAAGAAATCAAACATGTATCTGAACAAAAGGAGGCAGAAATTGATCAAACACTTGCTTTCCTATTGTTTCTAACAGTTTATATTTATTTTTAAATTATTTTTTTTTTAATTTTTTGAGGCAGGGTCTCACTTTGTAACCAAGGCTGGAGTGCAGTGGTGTGATCATGGCTCACTGTAGCCTTGACTTCCCAGACTGAAGTGATCCTCCAGTCTCAGCCTCCTGAGTAGCTGGGGCTACAGGTGCACACCACTATGCCCAGCTAATTTTTAAAAATTATTTTAGAGATGGGGTCTTGCTCTGTTGCCCTGGCTGGAGTGCAGAGGCACAATCTTGACTCACTGCAACCTCCACCTCCCAGGCTCAAGCGATTCTCGTGCCTCAGCCTCCCGAGTAGCTGGGATTACAGGCGCCAACCACCACACCCAGCTAATTTTTGTATTTTTAGTAGAGACGGGGTTTCACCATGTTGGCCATGCTGGTTTTGAACTCCTGACCTCAGGTGATACATCCACCTCTGCCTCCAAAAGTGCTGGGATTACAGGCGTGAGCCACCATGCCTAGCCAATTCTTTCTTTTTTTTCTGAGATGGAGTCTCACTCTGTCTCCCAGGCTGGAGTGCAGTGGCACAATCTCGGCTTACTGCAATGTCCGCCTCCCCAGTTCAAGCGATTCTTCTGCCTCAGCCTCCTGAGTAGCTGGGACTACAGGTGTGCGCCATCATGCCTGGCTAATTTTTGTATTTTTAGTAGAGATGGGCTTTCACCATATTGGCCAGGCTGGTCTCAAACTCCTGACCTCGTGATCTGCCCGCCTTGGCCTCCCAAAGTGCTGAATTACAGGCGTCAGCCACCCTGCCTGGTGATTCTTTCTTATAATTATACTTTGATATGTTAAGGAGAATGTGAAGGAGGCCTCAAAGTAGAACTAAGGGTCCACAGACTTTTGAAGTTCCCTTGTACTTCTCTAAAAAGTTGTATATATTGTTTCCTTCCTCAACCCAATCTGGCTTCCCTGTCCCATAATTGTAGGTCATCAATGATTTGCAAGTCACTGAAAGCCATGGCCTTTGTCAGGCATCATACTTGACCATTCAGCAGCATCCAACCCTGCTGGCCACTCCTCTTCCTTGAAACTTTTCTCTTGGATTAAGTAACCCAGTCTTCTGGTTTTTCTCCTATTCTCTGGCTAGTCCTTCTCTGTCTTTGTAGATACATTTCCTTACCTCTATGTAATGTTAGCGTTATTCAAGGCTGGGCCCTAGGTCTGCTTCTGTTCTTTTCTCTCTCTCCCTAAAGTGACAGAATCCATGGTCATGACTTCAATGGACCCCTAAAAATGGATGAATTCCAAATCCATACATCCGTTTCCCACCTGCCATTCACCACTCACTGTAACATGGTTTCTGTCTCTTTTAGGTCATCAGTTTCATTAGTTCACTAATGAAATCACGACTGCCAAATCCAATGAACACTTCCATTTCTTGTCTTCCTTAATCTCTCTGTGGCATGGGACATTGTCAGCCAATCTCCTTCTTGAAATTTTCCCTTCCCTTAATCCTCTCGCCCATCTGACAGTCATTCACTTTCAATCATTTTTGGTGGCTCTTGTACCTCCCTCTTGGGCTACTTGTTTCTAAAAGCTGAGGAAACAAAGTTATTTAGAAAGTAAAGGCAAAGTGATGCCGTGTTAGGAAGGGCTGGCAGAATGAATGAAAACCAGGCAAAAGCTCAAGGATGTTGTCTAAACATTTTGTTCTTATGGGACCAGAATAGTTGATGTGGTTTGGATATTTGTCCCCACCCAAATCTCATGGAAATATAATCCCCAGTGTTGGAGGTGGGGCCTGGTGGGGTGTTGGGGTTATGGGGCGGATCCCTCATGGCTTGCTGCTGTCCTCTCCATAGTGAGTTCTTACAGAGCTGGTTGTTATAAAGTGTGGCACCTCCTCCCCGCACTCACTCTCTTGCTCACTCTGTGATGTGGGATGCCTGCTCCTGCTTCACCTTCCACCACGAGTAAAAGCTCCCTGAGGCCTCCTAGAAGCTGAGCGATGTCAGATGCCATGCTTGTACAGCCTGCAGAACTGTGACCCAATTAAACCTCTTTTCTTATAAACTAACAACTCTTAGGCATTTCTTTATAGCAATGCAAGAATGGCCTAACATAGTAGTGAACCATGAATTGATCTTTCCCTGGTGGAAAAAACCAAGGTAAGCTAGTGAAGGCAGAAACTAATATCATTCATCTCCTTTCAATACTTCCAAGAGGTGAATTCAGTACTCTGTCTCGAAAAAAAAAAAAAAAAAAAAAGAAATAAAAAATAAATGTTTGCATCAATGAAAGTTTGTTCTATCCTTCCCTGTACTTGTACTATGAGGACACGCTTGTTGCTTCTACACTACACAAAGTCAACAGTTACCAACAACAATGCAATAGAACAAGATCGGAACAAGACTTCAAAGACACTCTACTCCACCCAAATTAAGAAAATTCAATTCAGGATGAACAGCAGCTTTTGATTTTAGAACCAGCTTTTACTTTTCTCTCATGTCATATGTGATGAAGTCCTCATTTGACATTTCCCTCCTGCAAACTGCAATGCATGTCCTCACCATCAGCTTTTTCTGACACTAAAATTAATTTCTAGAAATTGCAAAAATGATGAAATTGTACTTCCAATTCGGAACCTCTGATCAGATTCCTGCTTTGACATAAAACTTACTCCTCTGCCGTGTACCCCACGAGCAGAGCGACCCCCTTTCTATTCTTTTGCCCTGAAGGCACTTTTGGATGGCTTACCATGTGCCCTTTGGCTGCCTAGACAGTCAGGACACCTAAGGCCATCAGGACTTATCACACACCTTTCCTCCTTCTTTTTTTTTTTTGAGATTGAGTCTCACTTTGTTGCTCAGGCTGGAGTGCAATGGCACAATCTCTGCTCACTGCAACCTCCGCCTCCTAGGTTCAAGCAATTCTGCTGCAGCCTCCCAAGTAGCTGGGACTACAGGCACCTGCCCCGACACCCGACAGATTTTTGTATTTTTAGTAGAGACTGGGTTTCACCATGTTGGCCAGGCTGGTCTCAAAGTCCTGACCTCATGCGATCTGCCCGCCTCAGCCTCCCAAAGTGCTGGGATTACAGGTGTGCGCCACCGCGCCTGGCCTCCTCCTTCTTTTCTACAGCTAATACTACTTTCCTGCTTTTCTTCTACTGGTGAGTAGCTATAGTTGGTGCTGTCATCAGGAAAATAGTGTTGATAGTGGCTTTGAACTCCTGGATGGTAAGACTGCATCCCTGGACGACCCTGAAGTACAATGAAATAGGTTACTGTTACAACAATGCTACTAAGCTTTTACATGGGATTTTCTGAATCATAAGTTATATATTAATATATCCTAAAGCCCAGTCATTTAAGACCATAAATATGAGGGTACGGTAAATGACAACTTCTCTACTTCCTCTCTCCATCTCCAACGAAAAGCAACCATTTTGTAATTATTATTTTATAAGCCTGGGTAAATTTCTTTTACAGGATCTCACTGTGTCACCCAGGCTGAAGTGCAAGTAGCACAATTGCGGCTCACTGCAGCCCTGACATTCCAGATACAGGCGATCCTCCCATGTCAGCTCCCTAGCAGCTGGGATTGCAGGCACACTCTCCCACACTGGGCTACGTTTTTAAATTTTTAGTAGAGATGGGGTCTCCCTATGTTGCCCAGGCTGGTCTCAA
This sequence comes from Pan paniscus, assembly GCF_029289425.2. Lineage (NCBI taxonomy): Eukaryota > Metazoa > Chordata > Mammalia > Primates > Hominidae > Pan > Pan paniscus. The sequence continues at coordinate 119,225,225 of NC_073272.2, forward strand.
ATTCCTGAAGTTAAGTGATCCTCTTGCCTTGGCCTTCTAAATGCTAGGATTACCTGTATGAGCCATCACACCTGGCCCATTTCATTCCTTTTTTTTGAGACGGAGTCTCACTCTGTTGCCCAGGCTGGATTGCAGTGGCATGATCTTGGCTCACTGCAATCTCTGCCTCCCAGGTTCAAGCAATTCTCCTGCCTCAGCCTCCAGAGTAGCTGGGATTACAGGTGCCCACCACCACACTCGGATAAGTTTTGTATTTTTAGTAGAGACGGGTTTTTGCCATGTTGGCCAGGCTGGTCTTAAACTCCTGACCCCATGTGATCCACCCACTGTGGCTTTCCTAAGTGCTGGGATTACAGGCATGAGCCACCATGCCTGGCCTTTTGTGAGATTTCTAAGGATGACTAATCCTATGTATATAGCTGTCAGCATACACTTTCCAAGAATTTACCAAGTGTAATCTTGGCTACCTTGAATAATGATATAATTGGTATAATAAATTTTTGTAGTATAAAGGACAGCCCAGAGACAGTAAAGAAAAATCTAGGCAGCCTGCCCCCACCCTGCCATCAAAAACATGTAACATACAGGACTCTTTATACCAACAAAAGGTTACAAAACCTCCTTAACCTTTCCTCTATGGAATTAAAGATAACATCTGTGAATACCATAGAAAGTTACATCTTAATTTTATAATCAAAGCTGAATTACTGTCTCCGGACTACCTTACGTATGCATGCTGTGGAGGGTGGTCCAGTTCCAGTTCCTCCAGATTTTGAAGGCATTAAAGCTTCATGAATGCCCAAGTCGTCCTTTTTCACTTCCCTGGAACTAGCTACCCCCACTGCCCTCACCCTTTCAATTTTTCCTGCCTCCTTCCCCTAGCATCACTTCTCTCCACCAGAGCAGCTAACTCCCCATGGCTGTAAGCATCATGAGAAAGCAACCACGTTGTGTTCACTACCATAGTGTCAGTGCCAACACATACTAGGAGGTGCTCAAATATTGTTTAGACAGCCAGGGTCTGAGTTGTCTCCATACTACCTTTATTTCCAAAGAAATCAAACATGTATCTGAACAAAAGGAGGCAGAAATTGATCAAACACTTGCTTTCCTATTGTTTCTAACAGTTTATATTTATTTTTAAATTATTTTTTTTTAAATTTTTTGAGGCAGGGTCTCACTTTGTAACCAAGGCTGGAGTGCAGTGGTGTGATCATGGCTCACTGTAGCCTTGACTTCCCAGACTGAAGTGATCCTCCAGTCTCAGCCTCCTGAGTAGCTGGGGCTACAGGTGCACACCACTATGCCCAGCTAATTTTTAAAAATTATTTTAGAGATGGGGTCTTGCTCTGTTGCCCTGGCTGGAGTGCAGAGGCACAATCTTGACTCACTGCAACCTCCACCTCCCAGGCTCAAGCGATTCTCGTGCCTCAGCCTCCCGAGTAGCTGGGATTACAGGCGCCAACCACCACACCCAGCTAATTTTTGTATTTTTAGTAGAGACGGGGTTTCACCATGTTGGCCATGCTGGTTTTGAACTCCTGACCTCAGGTGATACATCCACCTCTGCCTCCAAAAGTGCTGGGATTACAGGCGTGAGCCACCATGCCTAGCCAATTCTTTCTTTTTTTTCTGAGATGGAGTCTCACTCTGTCTCCCAGGCTGGAGTGCAGTGGCACAATCTCGGCTTACTGCAATGTCCGCCTCCCCAGTTCAAGCGATTCTTCTGCCTCAGCCTCCTGAGTAGCTGGGACTACAGGTGTGCGCCATCATGCCTGGCTAATTTTTGTATTTTTAGTAGAGATGGGCTTTCACCATATTGGCCAGGCTGGTCTCAAACTCCTGACCTTGTGATCTGCCCGCCTTGGCCTCCCAAAGTGCTGAATCACAGGCGTCAGCCACCCTGCCTGGTGATTCTTTCTTATAATTATACTTTGATATGTTAAGGAGAATGTGAAGGAGGCCTCAAAGTAGAACTAAGGGTCCACAGACTTTTGAAGTTCCCTTGTACTTCTCTAAAAAGTTGTATATATTGTTTCCTTCCTCAACCCAATCTGGCTTCCCTGTCCCATAATTGTAGGTCATCAATGATTTGCAAGTCACTGAATGCCATGGCCTTTGTCAGGCATCATACTTGACCATTCAGCAGCATCCAACCCTGCTGGCCACTCCTCTTCCTTGAAACTTTTCTCTTGGATTAAGTAACCCAGTCTTCTGGTTTTTCTCCTATTCTCTGGCTAGTCCTTCTCTGTCTTTGTAGATACATTTCCTTACCTCTATGTAATGTTAGCGTTATTCAAGGCTGGGCCCTAGGTCTGCTTCTGTTCTTTTCTCTCTCTCCCTAAAGTGACAGAATCCATGGTCATGACTTCAATGGACCCCTAAAAATGGATGAATTCCAAATCCATACATCCGTTTCCCACCTGCCATTCACCACTCACTGTAACATGGTTTCTGTCTCTTTTAGGTCATCAGTTTCATTAGTTCACTAATGAAATCACGACTGCCAAATCCAATGAACACTTCCATTTCTTGTCTTCCTTAATCTCTCTGTGGCATGGGACATTGTCAGCCAATCTCCTTCTTGAAATTTTCCCTTCCCTTAATCCTCTCGCCCATCTGACAGTCATTCACTTTCAATCATTTTTGGTGGCTCTTGTACCTCCCTCTTGGGCTACTTGTTTCTAAAAGCTGAGGAAACAAAGTTATTTAGAAAGTAAAGGCAAAGTGATGCCGTGTTAGGAAGGGCTGGCAGAATGAATGAAAACCAGGCAAAAGCTCAAGGATGTTGTCTAAACATTTTGTTCTTATGGGACCAGAATAGTTGATGTGGTTTGGATATTTGTCCCCACCCAAATCTCATGGAAATATAATCCCCAGTGTTGGAGGTGGGGCCTGGTGGGGTGTTGGGGTTATGGGGCGGATCCCTCATGGCTTGCTGCTGTCCTCTCCATAGTGAGTTCTTACAGAGCTGGTTGTTATAAAGTGTGGCACCTCCTCCCCGCACTCACTCTCTTGCTCACTCTGTGATGTGGGATGCCTGCTCCTGCTTCACCTTCCACCACGAGTAAAAGCTCCCTGAGGCCTCCTAGAAGCTGAGCGATGTCAGATGCCATGCTTGTACAGCCTGCAGAACTGTGACCCAATTAAACCTCTTTTCTTATAAACTAACAACTCTTAGGCATTTCTTTATAGCAATGCAAGAATGGCCTAACATAGTAGTGAACCATGAATTGATCTTTCCCTGGTGGAAAAAACCAAGGTAAGCTAGTGAAGGCAGAAACTAATATCATTCATCTCCTTTCAATACTTCCAAGAGGTGAATTCAGTACTCTGTCTCGAAAAAAAAAAAAAAAAAAAAAGAAATAAAAAATAAATGTTTGCATCAATGAAAGTTTGTTCTATCCTTCCCTGTACTTGTACTATGAGGACACGCTTGTTGCTTCTACACTACACAAAGTCAACAGTTACCAACAACAATGCAATAGAACAAGATCGGAACAAGACTTCAAAGACACTCTACTCCACCCAAATTAAGAAAATTCAATTCAGGATGAACAGCAGCTTTTGATTTTAGAACCAGCTTTTACTTTTCTCTCATGTCATATGTGATGAAGTCCTCATTTGACATTTCCCTCCTGCAAACTGCAATGCATGTCCTCACCATCAGCTTTTTCTGACACTAAAATTAATTTCTAGAAATTGCAAAAATGATGAAATTGTACTTCCAATTCGGAACCTCTGATCAGATTCCTGCTTTGACATAAAACTTACTCCTCTGCCGTGTACCCCACGAGCAGAGCGACCCCCTTTCTATTCTTTTGCCCTGAAGGCACTTTTGGATGGCTTACCATGTGCCCTTTGGCTGCCTAGACAGTCAGGACACCTAAGGCCATCAGGACTTATCACACACCTTTCCTCCTTCTTTTTTTTTTTTGAGATTGAGTCTCACTTTGTTGCTCAGGCTGGAGTGCAATGGCACAATCTCTGCTCACTGCAACCTCCGCCTCCTAGGTTCAAGCAATTCTGTTGCAGCCTCCCAAGTAGCTGGGACTACAGGCACCTGCCCCGACACCCGACAGATTTTTGTATTTTTAGTAGAGACTGGGTTTCACCATGTTGGCCAGGCTGGTCTCAAAGTCCTGACCTCATGCGATCTGCCCACCTCAGCCTCCCAAAGTGCTGGGATTACAGGTGTGTGCCACCGTGCCTGGCCTCCTCCTTCTTTTCTACAGCTAATACTACTTTCCTGCTTTTCTTCTACTGGTGAGTAGCTATAGTTGGTGCTGTCATCAGGAAAATAGTGTTGATAGTGGCTTTGAACTCCTGGATGGTAAGACTGCATCCCTGGACGACCCTGAAGTACAATGAAATAGGTTACTGTTACAACAATGCTACTAAGCTTTTACATGGGATTTTCTGAATCATAAGTTATATATTAATATATCCTAAAGCCCAGTCATTTAAGACCATAAATATGAGGGTACGGTAAATGACAACTTCTCTACTTCCTCTCTCCATCTCCAACGAAAAGCAACCGTTTTGTAATTATTATTTTATAAGCCTGGGTAAATTTCTTTTACAGGATCTCACTGTGTCACCCAGGCTGAAGTGCAAGTAGCACAATTGCGGCTCACTGCAGCCCTGACATTCCAGATACAGGCGATCCTCCCATGTCAGCTCCCTAGCAGCTGGGATTGCAGGCACACTCTCCCACACTGGGCTACGTTTTTAAATTTTTAGTAGAGATGGGGTCTCCCTATGTTGCCCAGGCTGGTCTCAAATTCCTGAAGTTAAGTGATCCTCTTGCCTTGGCCTTCTAAATGCTAGGATTACCTGTATGAGCCATCACACCTGGCCCATTTCATTCCTTTTTTTTGAGACGGAGTCTCACTCTGTTGCCCAGGCTGGATTGCAGTGGCATGATCTTGGCTCACTGCAATCTCTGCCTCCCAGGTTCAAGCAATTCTCCTGCCTCAGCCTCCAGAGTAGCTGGGATTACAGGTGCCCACCACCACACTCGGATAAGTTTTGTATTTTTAGTAGAGACGGGTTTTTGCCATGTTGGCCAGGCTGGTCTTAAACTCCTGACCCCATGTGATCCACCCACTGTGGCTTTCCTAAGTGCTGGGATTACAGGCATGAGCCACCATGCCTGGCCTTTTGTGAGATTTCTAAGGATGACTAATCCTATGTATATAGCTGTCAGCATACACTTTCCAAGAATTTACCAAGTGTAATCTTGGCTACCTTGAATAATGATATAATTGGTATAATAAATTTTTGTAGTATAAAGGACAGCCCAGAGACAGTAAAGAAAAATCTAGGCAGCCTGCCCCCACCCTGCCATCAAAAACATGTAACATACAGGACTCTTTATACCAACAAAAGGTTACAAAACCTCCTTAACCTTTCCTCTATGGAATTAAAGATAACATCTGTGAATACCATAGAAAGTTACATCTTAATTTTATAATCAAAGCTGAATTACTGTCTCCGGACTACCTTACGTATGCATGCTGTGGAGGGTGGTCCAGTTCCAGTTCCTCCAGATTTTGAAGGCATTAAAGCTTCATGAATGCCCAAGTCGTCCTTTTTCACTTCCCTGGAACTAGCTACCCCCACTGCCCTCACCCCTTCAATTTTTCCTGCCTCCTTCCCCTAGCATCACTTCTCTCCACCAGAGCAGCTAACTCCCCATGGCTGTAAGCATCATGAGAAAGCAACCACGTTGTGTTCACTACCATAGTGTCAGTGCCAACACATACTAGGAGGTGCTCAAATATTGTTTAGACAGCCAGGGTCTGAGTTGTCTCCATACTACCTTTATTTCCAAAGAAATCAAACATGTATCTGAACAAAAGGAGGCAGAAATTGATCAAACACTTGCTTTCCTATTGTTTCTAACAGTTTATATTTATTTTTAAATTATTTTTTTTTTAATTTTTTGAGGCAGGGTCTCACTTTGTAACCAAGGCTGGAGTGCAGTGGTGTGATCATGGCTCACTGTAGCCTTGACTTCCCAGACTGAAGTGATCCTCCAGTCTCAGCCTCCTGAGTAGCTGGGGCTACAGGTGCACACCACTATGCCCAGCTAATTTTTAAAAATTATTTTAGAGATGGGGTCTTGCTCTGTTGCCCTGGCTGGAGTGCAGAGGCACAATCTTGACTCACTGCAACCTCCACCTCCCAGGCTCAAGCGATTCTCGTGCCTCAGCCTCCCGAGTAGCTGGGATTACAGGCGCCAACCACCACACCCAGCTAATTTTTGTATTTTTAGTAGAGACGGGGTTTCACCATGTTGGCCATGCTGGTTTTGAACTCCTGACCTCAGGTGATACATCCACCTCTGCCTCCAAAAGTGCTGGGATTACAGGCGTGAGCCACCATGCCTAGCCAATTCTTTCTTTTTTTTCTGAGATGGAGTCTCACTCTGTCTCCCAGGCTGGAGTGCAGTGGCACAATCTCGGCTTACTGCAATGTCCGCCTCCCCAGTTCAAGCGATTCTTCTGCCTCAGCCTCCTGAGTAGCTGGGACTACAGGTGTGCGCCATCATGCCTGGCTAATTTTTGTATTTTTAGTAGAGATGGGCTTTCACCATATTGGCCAGGCTGGTCTCAAACTCCTGACCTCGTGATCTGCCCGCCTTGGCCTCCCAAAGTGCTGAATCACAGGCGTCAGCCACCCTGCCTGGTGATTCTTTCTTATAATTATACTTTGATATGTTAAGGAGAATGTGAAGGAGGCCTCAAAGTAGAACTAAGGGTCCACAGACTTTTGAAGTTCCCTTGTACTTCTCTAAAAAGTTGTATATATTGTTTCCTTCCTCAACCCAATCTGGCTTCCCTGTCCCATAATTGTAGGTCATCAATGATTTGCAAGTCACTGAATGCCATGGCCTTTGTCAGGCATCATACTTGACCATTCAGCAGCATCCAACCCTGCTGGCCACTCCTCTTCCTTGAAACTTTTCTCTTGGATTAAGTAACCCAGTCTTCTGGTTTTTCTCCTATTCTCTGGCTAGTCCTTCTCTGTCTTTGTAGATACATTTCCTTACCTCTATGTAATGTTAGCGTTATTCAAGGCTGGGCCCTAGGTCTGCTTCTGTTCTTTTCTCTCTCTCCCTAAAGTGACAGAATCCATGGTCATGACTTCAATGGACCCCTAAAAATGGATGAATTCCAAATCCATACATCCGTTTCCCACCTGCCATTCACCACTCACTGTAACATGGTTTCTGTCTCTTTTAGGTCATCAGTTTCATTAGTTCACTAATGAAATCACGACTGCCAAATCCAATGAACACTTCCATTTCTTGTCTTCCTTAATCTCTCTGTGGCATGGGACATTGTCAGCCAATCTCCTTCTTGAAATTTTCCCTTCCCTTAATCCTCTCGCCCATCTGACAGTCATTCACTTTCAATCATTTTTGGTGGCTCTTGTACCTCCCTCTTGGGCTACTTGTTTCTAAAAGCTGAGGAAACAAAGTTATTTAGAAAGTAAAGGCAAAGTGATGCCGTGTTAGGAAGGGCTGGCAGAATGAATGAAAACCAGGCAAAAGCTCAAGGATGTTGTCTAAACATTTTGTTCTTATGGGACCAGAATAGTTGATGTGGTTTGGATATTTGTCCCCACCCAAATCTCATGGAAATATAATCCCCAGTGTTGGAGGTGGGGCCTGGTGGGGTGTTGGGGTTATGGGGCGGATCCCTCATGGCTTGCTGCTGTCCTCTCCATAGTGAGTTCTTACAGAGCTGGTTGTTATAAAGTGTGGCACCTCCTCCCCGCACTCACTCTCTTGCTCACTCTGTGATGTGGGATGCCTGCTCCTGCTTCACCTTCCACCACGAGTAAAAGCTCCCTGAGGCCTCCTAGAAGCTGAGCGATGTCAGATGCCATGCTTGTACAGCCTGCAGAACTGTGACCCAATTAAACCTCTTTTCTTATAAACTAACAACTCTTAGGCATTTCTTTATAGCAATGCAAGAATGGCCTAACATAGTAGTGAACCATGAATTGATCTTTCCCTGGTGGAAAAAACCAAGGTAAGCTAGTGAAGGCAGAAACTAATATCATTCATCTCCTTTCAATACTTCCAAGAGGTGAATTCAGTACTCTGTCTCGAAAAAAAAAAAAAAAAAAAAGAAATAAAAAATAAATGTTTGCATCAATGAAAGTTTGTTCTATCCTTCCCTGTACTTGTACTATGAGGACATGCTTGTTGCTTCTACACTACACAAAGTCAACAGTTACCAACAACAATGCAATAGAACAAGATCGGAACAAGACTTCAAAGACACTCTACTCCACCCAAATTAAGAAAATTCAATTCAGGATGAACAGCAGCTTTTGATTTTAGAACCAGCTTTTACTTTTCTCTCATGTCATATGTGATGAAGTCCTCATTTGACATTTCCCTCCTGCAAACTGCAATGCATGTCCTCACCATCAGCTTTTTCTGACACTAAAATTAATTTCTAGAAATTGCAAAAATGATGAAATTGTACTTCCAATTCGGAACCTCTGATCAGATTCCTGCTTTGACATAAAACTTACTCCTCTGCCGTGTACCCCACGAGCAGAGCGACCCCCTTTCTATTCTTTTGCCCTGAAGGCACTTTTGGATGGCTTACCATGTGCCCTTTGGCTGCCTAGACAGTCAGGACACCTAAGGCCATCAGGACTTATCACACACCTTTCCTCCTTCTTTTTTTTTTTTGAGATTGAGTCTCACTTTGTTGCTCAGGCTGGAGTGCAATGGCACAATCTCTGCTCACTGCAACCTCCGCCTCCTAGGTTCAAGCAATTCTGTTGCAGCCTCCCAAGTAGCTGGGACTACAGGCACCTGCCCCGACACCCGACAGATTTTTGTATTTTTAGTAGAGACTGGGTTTCACCATGTTGGCCAGGCTGGTCTCAAAGTCCTGACCTCATGCGATCTGCCCGCCTCAGCCTCCCAAAGTGCTGGGATTACAGGTGTGTGCCACCGTGCCTGGCCTCCTCCTTCTTTTCTACAGCTAATACTACTTTCCTGCTTTTCTTCTACTGGTGAGTAGCTATAGTTGGTGCTGTCATCAGGAAAATAGTGTTGATAGTGGCTTTGAACTCCTGGATGGTAAGACTGCATCCCTGGACGACCCTGAAGTACAATGAAATAGGTTACTGTTACAACAATGCTACTAAGCTTTTACATGGGATTTTCTGAATCATAAGTTATATATTAATATATCCTAAAGCCCAGTCATTTAAGACCATAAATATGAGGGTACGGTAAATGACAACTTCTCTACTTCCTCTCTCCATCTCCAACGAAAAGCAACCATTTTGTAATTATTATTTTATAAGCCTGGGTAAATTTCTTTTACAGGATCTCACTGTGTCACCCAGGCTGAAGTGCAAGTAGCACAATTGCGGCTCACTGCAGCCCTGACATTCCAGATACAGGCGATCCTCCCATGTCAGCTCCCTAGCAGCTGGGATTGCAGGCACACTCTCCCACACTGGGCTACGTTTTTAAATTTTTAGTAGAGATGGGGTCTCCCTATGTTGCCCAGGCTGGTCTCAAATTCCTGAAGTTAAGTGATCCTCTTGCCTTGGCCTTCTAAATGCTAGGATTACCTGTATGAGCCATCACACCTGGCCCATTTCATTCCTTTTTTTTGAGACGGAGTCTCACTCTGTTGCCCAGGCTGGATTGCAGTGGCATGATCTTGGCTCACTGCAATCTCTGCCTCCCAGGTTCAAGCAATTCTCCTGCCTCAGCCTCCAGAGTAGCTGGGATTACAGGTGCCCACCACCACACTCGGATAAGTTTTGTATTTTTAGTAGAGACGGGTTTTTGCCATGTTGGCCAGGCTGGTCTTAAACTCCTGACCCCATGTGATCCACCCACTGTGGCTTTCCTAAGTGCTGGGATTACAGGCATGAGCCACCATGCCTGGCCTTTTGTGAGATTTCTAAGGATGACTAATCCTATGTATATAGCTGTCAGCATACACTTTCCAAGAATTTACCAAGTGTAATCTTGGCTACCTTGAATAATGATATAATTGGTATAATAAATTTTTGTAGTATAAAGGACAGCCCAGAGACAGTAAAGAAAAATCTAGGCAGCCTGCCCCCACCCTGCCATCAAAAACATGTAACATACAGGACTCTTTATACCAACAAAAGGTTACAAAACCTCCTTAACCTTTCCTCTATGGAATTAAAGATAACATCTGTGAATACCATAGAAAGTTACATCTTAATTTTATAATCAAAGCTGAATTACTGTCTCCGGACTACCTTACGTATGCATGCTGTGGAGGGTGGTCCAGTTCCAGTTCCTCCAGATTTTGAAGGCATTAAAGCTTCATGAATGCCCAAGTCGTCCTTTTTCACTTCCCTGGAACTAGCTACCCCCACTGCCCTCACCCTTTCAATTTTTCCTGCCTCCTTCCCCTAGCATCACTTCTCTCCACCAGAGCAGCTAACTCCCCATGGCTGTAAGCATCATGAGAAAGCAACCACGTTGTGTTCACTACCATAGTGTCAGTGCCAACACATACTAGGAGGTGCTCAAATATTGTTTAGACAGCCAGGGTCTGAGTTGTCTCCATACTACCTTTATTTCCAAAGAAATCAAACATGTATCTGAACAAAAGGAGGCAGAAATTGATCAAACACTTGCTTTCCTATTGTTTCTAACAGTTTATATTTATTTTTAAATTATTTTTTTTTAAATTTTTTGAGGCAGGGTCTCACTTTGTAACCAAGGCTGGAGTGCAGTGGTGTGATCATGGCTCACTGTAGCCTTGACTTCCCAGACTGAAGTGATCCTCCAGTCTCAGCCTCCTGAGTAGCTGGGGCTACAGGTGCACACCACTATGCCCAGCTAATTTTTAAAAATTATTTTAGAGATGGGGTCTTGCTCTGTTGCCCTGGCTGGAGTGCAGAGGCACAATCTTGACTCACTGCAACCTCCACCTCCCAGGCTCAAGCGATTCTCGTGCCTCAGCCTCCCGAGTAGCTGGGATTACAGGCGCCAACCACCACACCCAGCTAATTTTTGTATTTTTAGTAGAGACGGGGTTTCACCATGTTGGCCATGCTGGTTTTGAACTCCTGACCTCAGGTGATACATCCACCTCTGCCTCCAAAAGTGCTGGGATTACAGGCGTGAGCCACCATGCCTAGCCAATTCTTTCTTTTTTTTCTGAGATGGAGTCTCACTCTGTCTCCCAGGCTGGAGTGCAGTGGCACAATCTCGGCTTACTGCAATGTCCGCCTCCCCAGTTCAAGCGATTCTTCTGCCTCAGCCTCCTGAGTAGCTGGGACTACAGGTGTGCGCCATCATGCCTGGCTAATTTTTGTATTTTTAGTAGAGATGGGCTTTCACCATATTGGCCAGGCTGGTCTCAAACTCCTGACCTCGTGATCTGCCCGCCTTGGCCTCCCAAAGTGCTGAATCACAGGCGTCAGCCACCCTGCCTGGTGATTCTTTCTTATAATTATACTTTGATATGTTAAGGAGAATGTGAAGGAGGCCTCAAAGTAGAACTAAGGGTCCACAGACTTTTGAAGTTCCCTTGTACTTCTCTAAAAAGTTGTATATATTGTTTCCTTCCTCAACCCAATCTGGCTTCCCTGTCCCATAATTGTAGGTCATCAATGATTTGCAAGTCACTGAAAGCCATGGCCTTTGTCAGGCATCATACTTGACCATTCAGCAGCATCCAACCCTGCTGGCCACTCCTCTTCCTTGAAACTTTTCTCTTGGATTAAGTAACCCAGTCTTCTGGTTTTTCTCCTATTCTCTGGCTAGTCCTTCTCTGTCTTTGTAGATACATTTCCTTACCTCTATGTAATGTTAGCGTTATTCAAGGCTGGGCCCTAGGTCTGCTTCTGTTCTTTTCTCTCTCTCCCTAAAGTGACAGAATCCATGGTCATGACTTCAATGGACCCCTAAAAATGGATGAATTCCAAATCCATACATCCGTTTCCCACCTGCCATTCACCACTCACTGTAACATGGTTTCTGTCTCTTTTAGGTCATCAGTTTCATTAGTTCACTAATGAAATCACGACTGCCAAATCCAATGAACACTTCCATTTCTTGTCTTCCTTAATCTCTCTGTGGCATGGGACACTGTCAGCCAATCTCCTTCTTGAAATTTTCCCTTCCCTTAATCCTCTCGCCCATCTGACAGTCATTCACTTTCAATCATTTTTGGTGGCTCTTGTACCTCCCTCTTGGGCTACTTGTTTCTAAAAGCTGAGGAAACAAAGTTATTTAGAAAGTAAAGGCAAAGTGATGCCGTGTTAGGAAGGGCTGGCAGAATGAATGAAAACCAGGCAAAAGCTCAAGGATGTTGTCTAAACATTTTGTTCTTATGGGACCAGAATAGTTGATGTGGTTTGGATATTTGTCCCCACCCAAATCTCATGGAAATATAATCCCCAGTGTTGGAGGTGGGGCCTGGTGGGGTGTTGGGGTTATGGGGCGGATCCCTCATGGCTTGCTGCTGTCCTCTCCATAGTGAGTTCTTACAGAGCTGGTTGTTATAAAGTGTGGCACCTCCTCCCCGCACTCACTCTCTTGCTCACTCTGTGATGTGGGATGCCTGCTCCTGCTTCACCTTCCACCACGAGTAAAAGCTCCCTGAGGCCTCCTAGAAGCTGAGCAATGTCAGATGCCATGCTTGTACAGCCTGCAGAACTGTGACCCAATTAAACCTCTTTTCTTATAAACTAACAACTCTTAGGCATTTCTTTATAGCAATGCAAGAATGGCCTAACATAGTAGTGAACCATGAATTGATCTTTCCCTGGTGGAAAAAACCAAGGTAAGCTAGTGAAGGCAGAAACTAATATCATTCATCTCCTTTCAATACTTCCAAGAGGTGAATTCAGTACTCTGTCTTGAAAAAAAAAAAAAAAAAAAAAAAAGAAATAAAAAATAAATGTTTGCATCAATGAAAGTTTGTTCTATCCTTCCCTGTACTTGTACTATGAGGACATGCTTGTTGCTTCTACACTACACAAAGTCAACAGTTACCAACAACAATGCAATAGAACAAGATCGGAACAAGACTTCAAAGACACTCTACTCCACCCAAATTAAGAAAATTCAATTCAGGATGAACAGCAGCTTTTGATTTTAGAACCAGCTTTTACTTTTCTCTCATGTCATATGTGATGAAGTCCTCATTTGACATTTCCCTCCTGCAAACTGCAATGCATGTCCTCACCATCAGCTTTTTCTGACACTAAAATTAATTTCTAGAAATTGCAAAAATGATGAAATTGTACTTCCAATTCGGAACCTCTGATCAGATTCCTGCTTTGACATAAAACTTACTCCTCTGCCGTGTACCCCACGAGCAGAGCGACCCCCTTTCTATTCTTTTGCCCTGAAGGCACTTTTGGATGGCTTACCATGTGCCCTTTGGCTGCCTAGACAGTCAGGACACCTAAGGCCATCAGGACTTATCACACACCTCTCCTCCTTCTTTTTTTTTTTGAGATTGAGTCTCACTTTGTTGCTCAGGCTGGAGTGCAATGGCACAATCTCTGCTCACTGCAACCTCCGCCTCCTAGGTTCAAGCAATTCTGTTGCAGCCTCCCAAGTAGCTGGGACTACAGGCACCTGCCCCGACACCCGACAGATTTTTGTATTTTTAGTAGAGACTGGGTTTCACCATGTTGGCCAGGCTGGTCTCAAAGTCCTGACCTCATGTGATCTGCCCGCCTCAGCCTCCCAAAGTGCTGGGATTACAGGTGTGCGCCACCGCGCCTGGCCTCCTCCTTCTTTTCTACAGCTAATACTACTTTCCTGCTTTTCTTCTACTGGTGAGTAGCTATAGTTGGTGCTGTCATCAGGAAAATAGTGTTGATAGTGGCTTTGAACTCCTGGATGGTAAGACTGCATCCCTGGACGACCCTGAAGTACAATGAAATAGGTTACTGTTACAACAATGCTACTAAGCTTTTACATGGGATTTTCTGAATCATAAGTTATATATTAATATATCCTAAAGCCCAGTCATTTAAGACCATAAATATGAGGGTACGGTAAATGACAACTTCTCTACTTCCTCTCTCCATCTCCAACGAAAAGCAACCATTTTGTAATTATTATTTTATAAGCCTGGGTAAATTTCTTTTACAGGATCTCACTGTGTCACCCAGGCTGAAGTGCAAGTAGCACAATTGCGGCTCACTGCAGCCCTGACATTCCAGATACAGGCGATCCTCCCATGTCAGCTCCCTAGCAGCTGGGATTGCAGGCACACTCTCCCACACTGGGCTATGTTTTTAAATTTTTAGTAGAGATGGGGTCTCCCTATGTTGCCCAGGCTGGTCTCAAATTCCTGAAGTTAAGTGATCCTCTTGCCTTGGCCTTCTAAATGCTAGGATTACCTGTATGAGCCATCACACCTGGCCCATTTCATTCCTTTTTTTTTGAGACGGAGTCTCACTCTGTTGCCCAGGCTGGATTGCAGTGGCATGATCTTGGCTCACTGCAATCTCTGCCTCCCAGGTTCAAGCAATTCTCCTGCCTCAGCCTCCAGAGTAGCTGGGATTACAGGTGCCCACCACCACACTCGGATAAGTTTTGTATTTTCAGTAGAGACGGGTTTTTGCCATGTTGGCCTGGCTGGTCTTAAACTCCTGACCCCATGTGATCCACCCACTGTGGCTTTCCTAAGTGCTGGGATTACAGGCATGAGCCACCATGCCTGGCCTTTTGTGAGATTTCTAAGGATGACTAATCCTATGTATATAGCTGTCAGCATACACTTTCCAAGAATTTACCAAGTGTAATCTTGGCTACCTTGAATAATGATATAATTGGTATAATAAATTTTTGTAGTATAAAGGACAGCCCAGAGACAGTAAAGAAAAATCTAGGCAGCCTGCCCCCACCCTGCCATCAAAAACATGTAACATACAGGACTCTTTATACCAACAAAAGGTTACAAAACCTCCTTAACCTTTCCTCTATGGAATTAAAGATAACATCTGTGAATACCATAGAAAGTTACATCTTAATTTTATAATCAAAGCTGAATTACTGTCTCCGGACTACCTTACGTATGCATGCTGTGGAGGGTGGTCCAGTTCCAGTTCCTCCAGATTTTGAAGGCATTAAAGCTTCATGAATGCCCAAGTCGTCCTTTTTCACTTCCCTGGAACTAGCTACCCCCACTGCCCTCACCCTTTCAATTTTTCCTGCCTCCTTCCCCTAGCATCACTTCTCTCCACCAGAGCAGCTAACTCCCCATGGCTGTAAGCATCATGAGAAAGCAACCACGTTGTGTTCACTACCATAGTGTCAGTGCCAACACATACTAGGAGGTGCTCAAATATTGTTTAGACAGCCAGGGTCTGAGTTGTCTCCATACTACCTTTATTTCCAAAGAAATCAAACATGTATCTGAACAAAAGGAGGCAGAAATTGATCAAACACTTGCTTTCCTATTGTTTCTAACAGTTTATATTTATTTTTAAATTATTATTTTTTTTAATTTTTTGAGGCAGGGTCTCACTTTGTAACCAAGGCTGGAGTGCAGTGGTGTGATCATGGCTCACTGTAGCCTTGACTTCCCAGACTGAAGTGATCCTCCAGTCTCAGCCTCCTGAGTAGCTGGGGCTACAGGTGCACACCACTATGCCCAGCTAATTTTTAAAAATTATTTTAGAGATGGGGTCTTGCTCTGTTGCCCTGGCTGGAGTGCAGAGGCACAATCTTGACTCACTGCAACCTCCACCTCCCAGGCTCAAGCGATTCTCGTGCCTCAGCCTCCCGAGTAGCTGGGATTACAGGCGCCAACCACCACACCCAGCTAATTTTTGTATTTTTAGTAGAGACGGGGTTTCACCATGTTGGCCAGTGTGGTCTTGAACTCCTGACCTCAAGTGATCCGCCCACCTTGGCCTCCCAAAATGCTGTGATTACAGGCGTGAGCCACTGCATCCAGCCTATTTTATGTTTAAATTAATAGACTTTTATTTGTTTTATTTAGAACCAGCTCTTACTTTTGTTTACAGTTTTGGGTGAGATGCCTGCTTCTACTTCACCTTCTGCCATGAGTTAAAGCTCCCTTAGGCTTCACCAGAAGGTGAGTGATGTCAGATGTCAAAAATTTAATTTCTCAAAACTCATAGCTATTTAGTAAAGTTAATAAACACACTTAGCTTCACACTTGAATGCTGTTACTATTTATTGACATCAAAACAAAACAAGCTGAGACTAAAAGTTGCTATTTAACAGGAATAGACATTGGTGCAGTTTCCTTCCTGGAGAGGGTATGCACTCAGATCATGAGACCTAAGATCAAACACACTGGATTGTCAAGAGTCAAACAAGGACTACATTTTACCTCTTAATAGAAAAGATGCTGACGACAAAACACGAAGTTTAAGAATATTCTTTATGCTAAGCTCATATAAGCAAACAAAAAACTAAAACTAATCCTAAAACTTTAGGACACTGGATACAGAAGTAACATAACTATTTAAATTTTTGTATCAACGAAAGTGTGTTCTATCCTTCACTGTACCTGTACTACAAGGACATGCTTGTTGCTTCTACACTACCCAATGTCAACACTTATCATCAACAATACAATAGAATTAGATCGGAACAAGGCTTCAAAGCGACTCTGCTCCACCCAAATTCAGAAAATTCAATTCGGGATGAACAACAGCTTTTGATATTAGAACCAGCTCTTACTTTTCTCTCGTGTCATATGTGATGAAGTCCTCACTTGACAATTCCCCCTGCAAATTGCAATGCATGTCCTTGCCGTCACCTTTTTCTGGCACTTTAAAATTAATTTGTAGAAATTGCAAAAGCAATGAAATTGTACTTCCAATTCTGAACCTCTGATCAGATTCCTGCTTTGACACAAGACTTACTCCTCTGCAGTGTACCCCACCAGCACAGCGACTCCCTTTCTCTCTATTCTTTGCCCTGAAGGCACCTCTGGATTGCTTAACGTGTGCTCTTTGGCTGCCTAGACAGTCAGGACACCTAAGGCCATCTGGACTTATCACTCCTCTCCTCCTTCTTTTCTATGGCTAATACCACTTTCCTGCTTCCTTTCTGCTGCTGAATCTCCAGACTTGGTGCTGTCATCAGGGGGACAGAGTCGATTTCGGCTTCGAGCTCCTGGTTGGTAAAGCTGCATCGCTGGACGATCCTGAAGTACAATAAAATATGTTACCGTTACAACAATGCTACTAAGCTTTTATATGGGATTTTTAAGAGTCATAGTTATGTATGAATATATACTCAAGTGAAGTCATTTAAGACCAAAAATGTGAGGGCATGGTAAATGACAACTTGCCTACTTCCTCTCTCCATCTCCAAAGAAAAGCAACCATTTGGTAATTACTATTTTATATGCTTGGGTAAATTTTTTTTTGGAGATAGGGCCTCACCCTGTCACCCAGGCTGAAGAGCAAGTGGGATGATCAAGGCTTATTGCAGCCTCGACATTCTAGACTCAAACGATCCTCCCACCTCAGGTACCTAGTAACTGGGATTATAGGCACGCGCTACCACACTGGGCTGTTTTTACATTGTTAGTACAAACAAGCTCTCCCTATGTTGCCCAGGCTGCTTTCCAACTCTTGGGCTTAAGTGATCCTCCTGACTTGGCCTCCCAAATTGTTGGGATTACAGGCATGAACCATCATGCCAGGCTCTAAGTGCCAGTTTTAAAGGAAGCACAGAAGATAGAGGAACACGTTAAATAACAGCATGGGGATGTAATCTGCCAATTCAGAACAGGAAAAGCCCTACAAGACAAATTGGTTTCTGCAACAAATGGTAGGAAAACAAGAGAAGGGGAAATTGTTTAGATTAAAAGAAAACTTGGCTGGGTGCAGTGGCTCATACCTTTATTCCCAATACTTTGAGGGGATCGGCTGAGCTCAAAAGTTTGAGACCAGCCTGAGCAACATAAGGAGACCTCATCTCTACAAAAAAACTTAAAAATTAGCTGGGCATGGTGATGCATGCCTGTAGTCCCAGCTACTCTGGAGGCTGAGGTAGGGGGATGGCTTAAGCCCAGGAGGTCGAGGCTACAGTGAGCTGAGATTGTACCACTGCACTCCAGCCTGGGTGACATAGCAAGACTCTGTCTCAAAAAATAAACTAAAAACAAAAGAGAACTGAAGAAGACATTTCAAGGAAGCATAATTTGTGGAATTTGTTTAGGTCCTATTAAAAAAAAGACATTAGGCTGGGCGCGGTGGCTCATGCCTGTAATCCCAGCACTTTGGGAGGCTGAGGCGGGAGGATCACCTGAGGTCAGGAGTTCGAGACCAGCCTGGCCAACATGGTGAAACCCTGTCTCTACTAAAAATACAAAAATTAGCCGGGCATGGTGGCTTGAGCCTGTAGTCTCAGCTATTCGGGAGGCTGAGGCAGGAGAATCACTTGAACCCGGGAGGTGGAGGTTGTGGTGAGCTGAGATCATGCCACTGCACTCCAGCCTAGATGACAGAGCGAGACTCCATCTCAAAAAATAAATAAATAATTTTAAAAAGACATTAATGAAGCAATTGGGAACATATGAACACTGAATAGTCAGGACGTTAAGGAATTATTGTTAGTTTTTTTTTGGTGTGAAAATGCTACTAGGGTAATATTAATAGAGTATTTATCTCATATACTGAAGTATTTAAGGAAGAAATTATGTGCAGGGTTTGTTTGAAAATAATCTAGTAGGGGTAGGGATGAAGTAGAATAGAAAGAAGGTTGGCTATGAACTGCTGGGTGATGGGTACAGTACATGGAGTTCATCATACTATTCGATTTTTTTTTTTTTTTTGAGACAGAGTCTCGCTCTGTTGCCCATGCTGGAGTGCAGTGACGCGATCTCGGCTCACTGCAAGCTCCGCCTCCCAGGTTCACGCCATTTTCCTGCCTCAGCCTCCCGAGTAGCTGGGACTACAGGCGCCCACCACCACGCCTGGCTAATTTTTTGTATTTTTAGTAGAGATGGGGTTTCACCATGTTAGCCAGGATGGTCTTGATCTCCTGACCTTGTGATCCGCCCGTCTTGGCCTCCCAAAGTGCTGGGATTACAGGCGTGAGCCACCGCACCCGGCCAGTTTTTTTTTTGAGACTGAATCTCGCTCTGTTGCCCAGGCTAGAATACAATGGCGTGATCTCGGCTCACCTCAACCTCCACCTCCCAGGTTCAAGTGATTCTTCTGCCTCAGCCTCCCGAGTAGCTGAGATTACAGGTGTGCGCCACCACATCCAGCTGATTTTTTGTATTTTTAGTAGAGACGGGGTTTCACCATGTTGGCCAGGCTGGTCTAGAACTCCTAGGCTCTAGCAATCCACCCACCTCAGCCTCCCAAAGTGCTGGGATTACAGGTGTGAGCCACTGCACCTGGCCCATCATACTATTCTCTGTTCTACTTTTGTGTATGTTTACAGTTTCTATAGTAAGTTAATAAAAGCCCAGCCAAGACTGAAATAAAAGTTGGTCAGGCGTGGTGGCTCACGCCTGTAATCCCAGCACTTTGGGAGGCTGAGGCAGGTGGATCACGAGGTCAGGAGATCAAGACCATCCTGGCTAACACGGTGAAACCCTGTCTCTACTAAAAATACAAAAAAAATAAGTCAGGTGTGGTGGTGGGCGCCTGTAGTCCCAGCTACTTGGGAGGCTGAAGCAGAAGAATGGCGTGAACCCAGGAGGCGGAGCTTGCAGTGAGCCGAGATTGTGCCACTGCACTCCAGCCTGGGCAACATAGTCAGACTCTGTCTCAAAAAAAAAAAAAAAAAAAGTTGCAGATGATTAAAGTTCCCCTTTAAAAATTCTATAATAACAGTGCCCTTTACACTTTCTTTACACTTGCAGGAAAAGGGAAAAAAACCCTCATAAACAAGTTTAATGACAAGCAGCACCTTGTTTCTTATTCGATCTCTCTTGACCACTTCTTCTTTCTTTTCAGTTTTTTCTGAGCTGCCTATTGATTCTGTACTTTCAGCCTTCTTTCCTTTATCCCGAAGTGTGTCTTTCTCTTTTTTCATTTCTTCTTCTTTTCTCTTAAAAGTCTTCTCTTTCTCATAGCGCTCCTTCTGCCTACGGCGCTCTTCTTCTTGCCGCTTCAGCCTCTCTCTTTCTCGAAGTATGCGCTCCTGATCTCGTTCATATTCCCGTTCCCTCTCCCTGTAGTCTCTGCCGCTCTCGTCTTCAGGTCTGCATGAAAAACAAATCTGAGACAGAACCCTGAAAGATCTTGTAATCACAAATGCAGGAACACTGTGATTCTGATTTGGTCCCTGCAATGAGGTTGCACTTTTAGAGCAGAGTGAAAAATACTAGTGTTTTAAGAAGGAACAAAACCCCAAAACCATTCACCCAGATTAAGATACAAGAATATTCTGAAACCGTTCCTCCTCATCCCCCTGCCCTGCATAAAACAGCTTATCTTAATTCAGGTACATGTCCAGGACATAGCAGCAAAACTAGCATGTATAAATCAAACATAACAAAGAGTCCTTGACTACTGACCTCTTTGGTTTTTCATCTTTAAGTTCGCTATCAGAACGCTTGGGCAATGTACAACTTTGCCCACTGGCTCTTTCATCACTGAGATTCTCTTTGTCCAATTTCTTGGCTTTTTCTCTTTTGTCCAATTCTTTTTCATCCCCTTTTTCTGGCTTCTTGAGCAGCTTTAAAGATAAAATGTTTATTTTTATTTTGAAGGCTGGGACACTATCTTCTATTAAAAACCCAGTATACCAAATATTTAAAATTTAGACTAGACAAGGCCCCCTATCTCTGTAGGTACACTAGATCTTTCAGGTGAACAACTAGTGCACAAGAGTAGTAATTTACTAAAAGGATGCTATTAATGTTAAAGTGTTATCCACTTGAATGAAGTGGTTTAATCACTTTGTGGCAATAGGATCAAGACTCCTTTGGCTTTTATTCTGAGGCAGGGTCTCACTACTCTGTTGCCCGTGCTGGAGTGCAGTGGCATGAACATGGCTCACCGCAACCTTGACCTCCTGGGCTTAAGTGGTCCTCCTGCCTCAGCCTCTTGAGTAGCTGGGACAACAGATGCACACCACCACATATGGCTAATTTTTAAATTTTTTTGTAGAGACAAGGTCTCATCATGTCGCCCAGGCTGGTCTCAAACTTCTGGGCTCACACCATCCTTCTGCCTCGGCCTCCCACAGTGCTGGGATTACAGGTGTGGGCCACTGTGCCCGGCTTCCTTTGGCTTTAAATGGGTCAACCTTTAAGTGAACCAATGCATACTTCAAAGTATGCTTCTGTAGCAAACCAGCATGTTGATATAACTTAATGGGAAACAGCCCACAAATTTTAAGTGATAGGCAGATCGTTTCTGTTGGGACTGTTTTTATGTAGTACTTGGAATGACAAATACCTTGGTCACCAAAGGAGAGATCCATTGCAGGAATAATTTTGCCTTGAGCCTGAGAATAACATACTTATGATGGTACAATTATCTTGCCATTAGAGATTAATAACAAGAATTATTTGGCATTTGATTTAAAAATCTAAAGGCTGTATACAACCAAATAGTGAAGTTCCATCTCTACTGAGTAGGAACTCTGTATTTAATGCCATATTTACGCATGTTCAAAAATGCCATTGTTTTTTACATCGCTGCTATGAATCTCTCGAGAATACCTCCAAGTGTCGGATAATCAGAGAGATTCTTAGGCAAAATAGAAGAATTTCAAGTCTCAGAGTGAAGGTATCACACAAGGTTCATCTCAGGGTGAAGGCATCATGTAAATTACTAAGCAAAAGGCAAAGCACCACAAGACATAAGCACAAAGCATTTTGGCACACAGACAGCCACTGCAAATGGTGAGTCCAAAATGGACACTGAGAAGGCACCAGTGTAAAATGAGGATACCATGTGCAGGTTTCATTGGAAGTGCTCTTATTTCTCCAATGAACATCCTTATTAGAAACCAAGGTGTTCATTACTCTAATAAGAACATTAATGAATGTCTCTAGCATGGCTGGCTCTACCTTCTGCCTTGCTGATTGTTAGGAATAGCAAGTCAAGTCACTTGTGGCATAGCAGACAGAGAGATTGCTGGAAAGAATTAAGATGAGAAACTCCATCCTCCCCCAAGCCCCTCATCACCAGTAATGAGCCCCGTAGAGACTTAGGGAACCCTTGCTACATAAACTGCTGAGTTTTCAGGAAATAAAATAAGGAGACCCTGCCACCCTCTCTGTGAGATTTTCTTTGACTTTATCTGAAGTACTAGGTACTAGTACTTCCCCAGGAAATATGTTGAAACAAGGGCTGCCCAAGCCATGCCCTTAGAAGGGAAGTGGCAAGGTTGGGATCTTTCTGCAGGTTTTCTTCTTCCCAAATGCAATGCATGAATCCGAATCTGCTGCTCACAGATTCCCAGATATATGCAGGAAGATACTACGGGAGTCATGTGAGAGGGAAAGGCACATATTGCAGGGTATTTATCCCTAGTCCTCCCACAAGGCAGCCAGTTATGAGAAGCATATAAGAAGATGAGAAAGAACTATATAGGCATGGTTGTCCTCTGGCTGTAGGTCAATGAAGCTTCTGGGCACACAGCAGAGCATCAGGAAGTCACCTGGGCTTCCTTTTAAAGTAGAAATTTATAATAAAATAGCTCAGCTTTTAATAAGACTCAAGTCAACCTGAAGGGGTTTTCAACAAGTAACACTACCACCACCACCACCAAAAGGACTTATTAGCTAAGACCTGTGTGTGTGACATGATACTAGATGCTCTGTATCATGTACTTGGTCCTTACATTTTTCTGATTCACAGCTTGTAACAGAAACCTGTGTACCTGAAGACAGTGGAAAACAAACAGATGAGGTAACTTCATGTATCAATTATGAAGAAAAAGCTGAAAAAAACCCATAAATCATGCCAGCCAGCCCTAAGCCCTCATTTACTATGAATTTAGAGGACAATAGTCTAAAAATCCAACATTTTCAATGACAAAAACAACACAGATCTGCACTGAAGAAATAACATACTACTTTATCCTTTTAAATGATCTTAAATTTAAAAACTAATACTATTACAGGAAAGATTTTTATTGGATCACTTCCCCCCAAAAGAGAACAAAAACAAAACAAAAAATTCATTTACACCAACACAAGACGCATGCATAAAGAAGTAGATACGTGCAATTTTTAGCAACATGCAGTCAGTTTCAACATTCTTATACCTTAATCTTTGGTTCATCCTTTAATTTGTCCCTTTCTGGAATTCTGTCTATCTTCTTTAGCTTTTCTATATCTTTCCTTTTTCGTTTCTCTTCTTCTTTCCATTTCCTCCTCTCTTCTTCTCTTTGTCTTTTTCTTTCTATTTCTCTCCTCCTTCTTTCTTCTCTCTTTTCTTCTCTCATTCTCTAGAAAGAAACATCAACACAAGCCTTCAAATAAAATAATCATCACCAAAACCCTAATAAATCCTGAAGTCATGGTAGGCCCCAACTGAATAATCTTTCCTTCCTACTTTCTACAAAGTGGCATTCTACCACCGTTATCCCCACTCCACCCAGAAAACGAAAGACAATGAAGACCAGGACCTGCTAATATTAGTCTTCCACTGCTGCCTTACTATCTCTCCAGAGGCTTTCAGAATATCAAATGAGTGTCTCTGGGACAACCTAAGAACATTCCAGGTTTGTAGAGTGAACTCCTGGTCCAACAACCAGAGTGAAGGAGCAGGCCAGAGAGTGAGACCAAGAAGGCAAATCCTTAAAGAGTAATGGTGGAAAAAGCAGCTATTTCTCCTCTAGAAACCCAATGCTCTTAAAATGTTTATAGAATGCAAAGCAATGAAATTAAAGTATTGAGAGAACTATAAAGACAAAAGATTTACCTGCTTGTTTTTCAGGAAGCTCAAAAGTGGGGTTGTCTTTTTAGCTAAATAAATGTAAACAGATTATTAATCATACTTGTCAACCCCTAGAAACGATTCCATTTTCTGACATTCCCTGCCAACCACCCAAGGTGGGAAAACGTGTACACCCCTTATGCAGAAAGATCACAATTGTAATATCAGAAAGAAGTTTTACAGCATTCGATTTCAACAATACGGGATTAAAATACCTTTTAAAAAGTGAAGAAATTCAAATTAAAACAACAAAATAATTTATTAAAAGAGTCATTCCCAACTGATGAGAATTAAGTACTTGGGACATTCTCTTGTTTTACTGATAGGAGTGTAAACTTGTTCAACTGGAAGAAGTTGGGGGGAAGGGGCTAAAAATATCTAATCCTTTTGACCCCATAATTCCACTTCTGGGAATTTATTCTAAGAAAGTTACCAGAAATAGGCTTGTACTATCCATCTATTAATAAAAGTCAAGTTTTGGAAGAATATTTTTCATTTTCAACATTCTGAATAAGCTATTAGCCTTACAGCCATCTTAAAACACATATTCCTGGCCGGGCACAGTGGCTCATGCCTGTAATCCCAGCACTTTCAGAGGCCAAGGCAGGCGGATCACTTGAGGTCAGGAGTTCGAGATCAGCCTGGCCAACATGGTGAAACCCCGGCTCTACTAAAAATACAAAATTGGCCGGGCATGGTGGCGGACACCTGTACTTCCAGCTACTCGGGAGACTGCGGCAGAATCGCCTGAACCCAGGAGGCGGAAGTTGCAGTGAGCCGAGATTGCGACACTGCACTCCAGCCTGGGCGACAGAGCAAGACTCCATCACACACACACACAGACACAGACACAGACACACACACACACACAGACACACAGACACACACAGAGAGAGAGAGAGAGAGAGAGAGAGAGAGAGAGAGAGAGAGAGAGAGAGAGCGCGCGCGCGAGCGAGCGAGCGAGCAAGCAAAAAAAACAAAAAAACCCCACATATTCCTTAGGATAAATTCCTGAGTAGAAATCCTGGGTCAAAGATTATGCTCATGTTTAGAGCTACTGATACAGTAGTGACAGCCTATTACTGAGAACCAAGATCCAAGCTAGAATTCCTCAAGTAGTTTTCAATTTTGCAGTAACTAATTTCATTTTTTCGTATTTTCAAGTCAAAATTTTTTTAGGAATATGAACTTATTACTAGGAAATACCAATTGACCTTCAAAGGCTTACCACTGTCTAAACATTCCTTATCAGTCATCGAACTTTTTGTATTTATATTACATTTGTGTGAAACTAAATAGGTCAAAGAATTTTTCCCACATTAATGGATTCTCATAATGCTGTGAGGCAGGTATTACCATCTGCATTTTACAGTAACAGTCTCAGAGAAACTAGTAACTTCCCCGAAGTCACACAGCTAGCAACTGATGGAGGTAGGAGACTTAGGTACTGTGATGAAAAGGCTGTTGCCCTGATTCTTTTTGCCCACTTACCTATTAATTCTCTATTTTTTGCTTCTATTTCCTCTAGCAGTGTCTCTGGAGTAGATGTCATTTTCTCATTATCTGTGGCATAACTTTCCAAAAACTTTCTATATTCAGGATCTAAATAATCATTTAAGGAAACAGAAAATATAATAGACTTTAAACAAAAAAAGAAGACATTATCTAGGATACTGACTTATCAAAGAAGATAATTTTTTACTTCGTGGAAGATAAAAAAAAACTAAACCATACCCACAAGGTAGACTATTTAGAGCTTAATTGGTCACTTGCTCTCAGGACTCCTATCACTGATACTCACTATAGGAATCTGGTATAACATGGGGTCAGGAAAAATGAGACGCCATGCATTATAACAGAACCAGTAGGGGTATTACATAGTTTGCTTTTAAAAGTCACTGTCCTACTAAACTAAGTTAGGTGTTCCAAAAAGATAAATTAGAGAGAAGTCCTAGATGTGGCACTTGAGGTGATGGGAATTCCTGGCGTTCTCTCCTAGACCTCTAACATCAGAAAGGGTGACACATCTAAGCCATTATATTGCTTGTTTCTATGTGTCACTTGATCAAGTCTTCCAGATCTAAATCTGTAATAAAACCAGTATCACAGCTATGTGTTATTGAGTCCTTACTGTGTTTTCTTTATAAAATACCTGTAATAGTAACAAATGATGGAAATTAAACTAGATGATTCTAAAGTAACAGTCTGATATAAAATATGGTCCTAGTCCTTATCCAACATAAAGAGTTGTGTAACAGCTATCTAACGTAACATTACAGAAGTCTCAAAATCTGGAGCCAGTGTACCTTAAATGGCAATTATTTTGGTTTTTCAGTCCTTGTATTACTTTCTTTCTTTTTTTTTTTTTGAGACGGAGTTTTGCTTTTGTTGCCCAGGCTGGAGTGCAATGGTGCGGTCTCAGCTCACTGCAACCTCCGCCTCCCGGGTTCAAGCGATTCTTCTGCCTCAGCTTCCCAAACAGCTGGGATTACAGGTGCCCGCCACCATGCCTAGCTAATTTTTGTGTTTTTAGTAGAGATGGGGTGTCACCATGTTGGCCAGGCTGGTCTCGAACTCCTGACCTCAGCAACTCTGCCCGCCTTGGCCTCCCAAAGTGCTGGGATTATAGGAGTGAGCCACCGCACCTGGCCTCAGTTCTTCTATTCCTGTTCAACCTAATACTATGTGTGTAGCTAACTGTATATCCAAAGACCAGAAAATAGGAGTGACAACTTCAGCTACTTTATACAAAGTTACCTGGGTATGGAAATTTTCCCATGACAGTTCAAACCTTCTTCTTTATAAATATAATGGAAACCAAAAGTCAAATAAATAATCATAAAAATAGTGAGGCCTCAAGAAGCACCTGTTAAACTTTGAAACCTGATTTTTTTCCACTATTTTCTTTTTCTTTTTTTTTGAGATGGAGTTTCGCTCTTGTTGCCCAGGCTGGAGTGCAATGGTGTGATCTCAGCTCACTGCAACCTCCGCCTCCTGGGTTCAAGCGATTCTCCTGCCTCAGCCTCCCGAATAGCTGGGATTACAGGCATGCACCACCATACCCGGCTAATTTTATATTTTTAGTAGAGACAGGGTTTCTCCATGTTGGTCAGGCTGGTATCAAACTCCTGATCTCAGATGATCCGCCCGCCTTGGCCTCCCAAAGTACTGGGATTATAGGCATGAGCCACCACGCCTGGCCTTTCCACTATCTTCTAATCAATAAATCTATGGTGATTTGTTACTCAATAGTCAACATTATATTGTTCAATGGTTGAAGAATGAAATGCCCTAGCCAAAGAGAGCAGAGATTCTGTGCAAGAAACTCTCTCTAGTCTAACAATTAAGCAAAGCTTCCATCGGCAAATAACATTTCTCACTTACTTTATTTTGTATATTTTCTAATTTAAAATTTTGGGGTCGAATTAACTCTCACAAAGATATTATTTTTAAAAACCCCACAGCAATAGCATTATATAATTAGAGCTATACTGTACCATCATCGATAGTCCCGACTTTGGTATCTCTTTTCTTAGTCTTCTTTTTCGCAGCTTTTTGAAAAGGTGCAAATTCTACTATAGCGGGATATTCCTGACCTGTTTAGAAAAAAAATACCACACTTGCTATAACAAAGAAAATGTCAAAAGTGGATATAAGGGAATCAACCCATTGCTTTCTATGACTCTTTTGATGGCAGTCATCTGAAGAGGGTCTCCCAAAGGCATAAAGCACACTGGCACAACCATAATCAACATACTACAAAAGGAGCCACAAATTCACACTGATAACATAGTGAAACAACAAGGCATGGAAGTAAAATATTCATATCAATTCAACTTATAAAATGTGATATTTTAATGTGAAAAAGACCCTACAAACTATTTTTCATTTAAAAATGTTAGAAATCTCCAAAATAGGCAAATCTATAGAGACAGAACATAGAGTAGTAGCTGCCTGGAGTTTGGGGTAGAAGTGGTGAGAAGAATGAGGAGTGACAACTAATGGGTGGGGTTTCTCTTAGGGGTGATGAACATGTTCTAAATTTAGATTGTGGTGATAGGCTCATAAGCCTATGAATATACTAAAATTCACTGAACTGTATACTTTAAAAGGATGACTATTTCAGACATGTGAATTATATCTCAATAAAGCTGTTATTTTTTAAAAGTGTAACTATTTGAGGTGATGTGTTATGTGAGGTGATGAATGTGTTAACTTGATTGTATACATTTCACAATGTATATATGTATACATTATGTATACATTTCACAATGTATATATGTATACATTATGTATACATTTCACAATGTATATATGTATACATTATGTATACATTTCATAATGTATATATGTATACATTATGTATGCATTTCATAATGTATATATGTATACATTATGTATGCATTTCATAATGTATATATGTATACATTATGTATGCATTCATAATGTATATATGTATACATTATGTATGCATTTCATAATGTATACACGTATACATTATGTATGCATTTCATAATGTATACGTGTATACATTATGTATGCATTCATAATGTATACGTGTATACATTATGTATGCATTTCATAATGTATACGTGTATACATTATGTATGCATTTCATAATGTATACACGTATACATTATGTATGCATTTCATAATGTATATGTGTATACATTATGTATGCATTTCATAATGTATACGTGTATACATTATGGTATGCATTTCATAATGCATACATTTCATAATGTATACATATATAAAATTATCACGTTGGGCTGGGCATGGTGGCTTATGCCTATAATCCCAGCATTTTGGGAGGCCGAGATGAGAGGATCACTTGAGGTCAGAAGTTTGAGACCTGCCTGGCCAACATGGTGAAACACTGTCTCTACTAAAAACACAAAAATTAGCTGGGCGTGGTGGCACGTGCCTGCAATCCCAGCTACTCTGGAGGCTGAGGCATGAGAATCACTTGAACCCAGGAGGCAGAGATTGCAGTGAGCCGAGATCATGCCACTGCACTCCAGCCTGGGCGACAGAGTAAGACTCCGTCTCAAAAAAATAAATACATAAAAATAAAAATAAAAAAAAATACAAAAATTAGCCAGGCATGGTAGTGCACGCCTGTAATCCCAGCTACTTGGGAGACTGAGGCAAGAGAATCACTTGAACCTGGGAGGCGGAGGTTGCAGTAAGCTGAGATTGTGCCACTGCACTCCAGCCTGGTTAAAAAAAAAAAAAAAAAAAAGAAAAGAAAAAAGAAAAAACAATTATTACATAGTAAAATTTAAATATATATTATTTTATTTGTCAATTATAGCTCAATAAAGCTGGGGAAAAATCTGTTAACACTTAAGAAAAATACACCAGGACACCAAAAGCATAGGCAACAAAAGTAAAAATACAGAGGGTAGATCTCATGTTAAGTGTTCTTACCACAATAAAACAAAAATATAAAGTATATCTCTTATTTAAAAAAAGTAAAAAATAGATAAATTGGACTATGTCAAAATTAGAAACTTCTATGCATCAAAAGACACAATCAACAGAGTGAAAAGGCAACCCATGGAATGGGAGAAATATTTGCAAATTATATTATCTGATAAGGGGTAATATCGAGAATATATAAAGAACTCCTATAACTCAACAACAAAAAACCAAATAACCCAATTTAAAAAATGGTCAAAAGACTTGAATAGACATTTCTTCAAAGATAATATACAAATGGCTAACAAGCATATGGAAATATGTTCCACATTACTAGTCATTAGGGAAATGCAAATCAAAACCACAATGAGGTATCATCTCACGCCTATTAGGAGGACTACTATCAAAAAGCAGAAAATAACAAGTGTTGACAAAGATGTGGAGAAACTGGTACACTCATGTATTGGTGGGAATGTAAAATGATGCAGCTGCATGGAAAACAGTATGGCAGTTCCATAAAACATTAAAAATAGAATTATTGGGCCAGCCTGACTAACATGGTAAAACCCCATCTCTACTAAAAATACAAAAATTAGCTGGGTGTGGTGGTGGGCACCTGTAATCCCAGCTACTCAGGAGGCTGAGGCAGGAGAATTGCTTGAACCCAGGAGGTGGAGGTTGCAATGAGGGAAGATCGCGCCATTGTACTTACTCCAGCCTGGGCAATGAGGGCAAAATTCCATCTCAAAAAAACAAAACAAAACAAAAAAGAACTACCGGCAGGGCACAGTGGCTCACACCTGTAACCTCAGCACTTTGAGAGGCCGAGGTGGGCACATCACTTGAGGTCAGGAGTTTGAGACCAGCCTGGCCAACATGGTGAAACTCCGTCTCTACCACAAACATAAAAAATTAGCAGGGTGTGGTGGCAGGTGTCTGTAATCCCAGATACTTGGGAGGCTGAGGCAGGAGAATTGCTTGCACCTGGGAGGTGGAGGTTGCAGTGAGCCAAGATCGTGCCACTGCACTCCAGCCTGTATGACAGAGACTCTGTCTCAAAATAAATAAATAATAAAATAAAAATAGAATTACCAAATGACTCCAGAAATTCCATTTCTCGGTATATATCCAAAAGCAGTGAGAACAAGGACTCGAATATTTGCACATCTGTGTTCATAACAATATTGTTCACAATAGCCAGGAGTGGAAGCAACTCGAATACCCCTTGACAGATGAATGGATACACAAAATGTGGTATATACATATACTGGAATATTAGTCTTAAAAATGAGGCTGGGGGCAGTGGCTCATGCCTGTAATTCCTAGCATTTTGGGAGGCTGAGGCAGGCATGTCACTTCAGGTCAGGAGTTTGAAACTAGCCTGGCCAACACAGTGAAACCCCATCTTTACCAAAAATACAAAAAAATTAGCCAGGTGTGGTGGTGGGTACCTGTAATCCCAGCTACTTGGGAGGCTGAGGCTGGAGAATTGCTTGAACCCAGGAAGCAGAGGTTGCAGTGAGCTGAGATCGCGCCACTGCATTCCAGCCTGGGCAACAAAGTGAGACTCCATCTCAAAAAAAAAAAAAAAAAAAAGATGAAAATTCTGACACATGCTACGACATGGATACACCTTGAAGATATTATGCTAAATGAAATAAGCCAGACAGACACTGTATGTTTCCACCTATATGTGGTACCTACAGTAGTGAAACTCATACAGACACAAGGTATAATGGTGGTTGCCAGGGGCTGGAGGAAGGGAAATAAGGAGTTGTTTAATGGGTAAAGAGTTTCAGTTTTTCAAGATGAAAAAGTTCCCAAGATTGTTGCACAACAGTGTGAATATACCTTAATGCTACTGAACTGTACACTTAAAATGGTTAAGATGGTAAATTTTATGTTACGTATATTTTTACAATTTTTAAAAATGCAAAAGGAATGAGGTAATGATATATGTTATATGTTACAACATGGATGGACCTTGAAAACATTGTGCTAGGTAAAAGAAGCCAGTCAGAAAAGACCACATATTGTATGATTACATTTATATGAAATGGAGGGAAATCATAGATACATAAAGTAGATTAGTGGTTGCCAGGGGCTGGAGGGAGAGAATGGGAGGTAACTACTAATAGATATGGGTTTCTTTTTGGAGGGATGAAAACATTCTGGAATTAGTACTGATGGTTGTACTACCTTGTGAATATACCAGAAACCACTGAATTGTACGCTTTAAGAGGATGAATTTTATTATAGGTGAGTTATATTTCAATACAAAAACCCCAAGTGACTAATGGGAAAAAAATTCACAAGCACCCTGTCACAGAATGTCAAAAACAAGGTATCCTATCCTTAAATCATTGGCATGTAGACATAAGCAAAAAAATAAAAATAAACAGAATTGACCAGAAGGCACTGCAAAGCAGTCATGGAGGAAAAATTATGTTGGGAATCCCAGTGAGTAGAGAATCAGATTAGCTTCAAAACTGTGATATATTAGGCCAGGCATGGTGGCTCACGCCTGTAATCCCAGCACTTTGGGAGGCTGAGGCGGGTGGATTGCTTGAGGCCAGGAGTTTGAGACCAGCCTGGCCAACATGGTGAAACCCCATCTCCTAAAATTACAAAAATTAGCTGGGCGTGGTGGCACACACCTGTAATCCCAGCTAAGTCGGCAGGCTGAGGAACGAGAATTGCTTGAACCCAGGAGGCGGAGGTTGTAATGAGCCAAGATTGTGCCACTGTACTCCAGCCTGGGCGACAGAGTTAAGACTCTGTCTCAAAAAAAAAAAAAAAAAAAAGAGAGAGAGAGAGAAGAAAAAGAAAAAAAACAAAAATAAAAACCAAAAAACAAAACTGTGATATATTTGAGAAGGAATAGATAAACCAGACTGAAACAGAGGGAAATCGTGGAAGACAGGCTGAAGAAACAGAAGTGAGGCCAGAATATGGAGGACCCTGACTACCAGGCTAAGGAGTTTGGACTTTTTCCCCCAACTGTTAATTTAAATCATTATTTTCAAAAAGATTAATTTCATGGCAATATAATAGACTGAATTATACAAGAATGAAAAAAATGGAAAATCCTGTAAGTTTAGAGACAGTGGTTGTCTAGGCATTAAGTGATGAGGACATAAAGTGTGACAGTTTAAGGCTAGGTGAACAAGATATTAAAAAAAAACAATAAAATCCAGCCTGGGCAACATAAGCAGACCTTGTCTCTAAGATTTAAAAACAAAACAAAACAAACAAACAAACAAAAAACACAATGAGGAAAGGATAGTCTCTTTAATAAGTGGTGTTGAGCTGGGTATGGTGGCTCGCACCTGTAATCCCAGCACTTTGGGAGGCTGAGGTGGAGGGGGGGATCACTTGAGCCCAGGAGTTCAAGACCAGCCTGGGCAATGTAGTGAGACCCCATCTCTATAAAAAATTTAAAGAAAATTAGCCAGGCATGGTGACATACATCTGTAGTCCCAGCTACTCAGGAGGCCGAGGTGGGAGGATTGCTTGAGTCCAGGAATTCCAGGCTGCAGTGAGCTGTGATTGCGCCACAGCACTCCAGCCTGGGTGGAGACCCTATCTCAAAAGATAAACAATAAATTGACAAGATTCATAACTTACATGTAAGAGATTTTTAAAAAAGGAAAAAATTAAACACAACTCGGATTTCCAGGCTAAGTAACTAGAATCTACTTAAATATCTACTGGAATAAAATAGTTGGAGTGGAAAAATAGCTGGCTTGGGGAGATTAATAAAAGTTGGACAAACAGTGGCAATCCAATTTTTACTGGCATAGTCCCTGACAAAAATTTAATTTTTACCAACTTTGAAGTAATATTGAAAAAAACAAAACAAAACAAGAAGACACACTATCTACCTATAATTGCAAACCAAAAAGAAAAGTGGCAAATGGCAGCTTAGATATTCTCTGGCTAAATGTAGGTAGCAGATAATAGAGTGTTAAAGTAGAAATGTGTCTTCCCTATAGACTGGACCTTTCTGGATATAAAGTAAGAGATGTATCAAGTTTCTTTTTTTTGATTTTGAGACAGAGTCTCGCTCTGTCGCCAGGCTGGAGTGCAGTGGCGTGATCTCAGCTCACTGCAACCTCTGCCTCCCAGGTTCAAGCGATTCTTCTGCCTCAGCCTCCCAAGTAGCTGGGATTACAGGCGTGGACCGCCACGCCTGGCTAATTTTTTTAGTATTTTTAGTAGAGATGGGGTTTCACCACGTTGGCCAGGCTGGTCTCGATCTCCTGACCTCGTGATCCACCTGCCTCGGCAACCCAAAGTGCTGGGATAACAGGCGTGAGCCACCACACCAGGCCGAGATGTATCAAGTTTCATGTTTTAATTATATACAACTTTGTGAGAATGTTAAAGAGTATCCCAATTGGGAACTGTTGGCTTAATGGATTTGAATTAAATAAATGTTTGTCCTTGAAGCAAAATAAGAAGTAAATATTTAAAACTTATCAAACAAGTTTAAGAGTCACTTATCAGTACTGCGGCTGAAATTCTACAGTCAAAACAGCAGGTTTAAGCCAGGGCAAAAAATGTGTCACACGAGGAGAAAACAGTTGCAATTTCACTCAGTTGATCAAACTTAAAAAATACTAGGTTAATAAAAATAACCAAGGACTGTGAAAAGTCACGTCTATTTATAAGACTGCAATAAGCTTATTAAATGTGTAAAACTCTAGGAAGCAACGCAATGCACGAGTTGTCTTAAACATACAAATGACAAAGAAATTCCCTTTTTACTTCAGTTACCAGGACTCACCTTTATTGTCAAGGAATACATAACCATCAAAGCGATCCCTGAACAAAATAATGTCCTCTTGGTTTTTAAAGTTGATGTATGCTCTGGCATACATATGAGGATACAAACTGCAGAGAGGAAAGCAATTACGTAAATGTACTTGCAGGTGTCTGGCCCGATTACAAGTATGCATATATTAAAGACAAGCTCAAAAATCAAATGAAAAACAGTAGGATAAAAAGAATGAAAGAAATCTTTTTCATTTACCCCTTTCCTTTTTTTTTTTTTACCTCGTATCATTAGAAAAAAACTCAAAATAATCATGCTCAGGCATAGGTTGAAGATGTTCCTGAAGCTGCTCCTTGGTCAAAGTGGGAGGTAATCTTCGAATTACCACCTTAAGAAATGCATAAGGAAAATAAAATTAGTACAAATCAATTTTCTGTCATACCTGAAAGAATCACAGTTCCTGAAGAAGGCTGGGCTTTAAAATATGAGATCACTTGTAAAAACCCAGGAGAAAATATTCTTCTGCAGCCCAATGCTCAGAATTAGTCAAACATAATAGTAACGCGGTTTAAAAAAACCCTTGGAAATGAGAACCACCTGGAGCAAGGAAAAATCGCAGGTTTTGCTCTTTACAGCAGCCCTGCAGTTTACCAGGTTTGTGCATCATTTTCGATCACCCATTTTTTAACAGATCTAGTGGCAATAAATTAGTAAGCCAACGCTGGTCTTTGTGGGTGCCACGAAATCTTGATTTAGTAACAAGTTTCTCCCACGTCCAACACATCTTAAAATCCTTGCCCATTGAACTTAAGAATTCAAAACTCTAACGAATACAAAAAATCCACCCATTGCTCTCAAAATAGGATGCTCTCGATCTACCCTCCTGTACCA
This sequence comes from Pan paniscus, assembly GCF_029289425.2. Lineage (NCBI taxonomy): Eukaryota > Metazoa > Chordata > Mammalia > Primates > Hominidae > Pan > Pan paniscus. The sequence continues at coordinate 119,260,221 of NC_073272.2, forward strand.
TTAATCACCCTGCACTCTCCCCCAACTCGCCTCCATGAATAATATTCCCATCCCTCATGTCTCCTTCACTATTTAATATTTCTCCCCAATTACACCTTTAGTTCCTCATTCTTTACACCGTCGCTCTCCCCTCCCATTATCATCTCACAGCTCTGACCTAAACCCTTCCCGTTTGGGGAGTCCCCCCTTTTCCTCACCCCCACCCAGGATTTGGCCGGGAGGGGCTCTCCCCATTTCGGGTGAATGGATGAACCAGGATGATGCGACTTCCATTCAGGCGAAGAGATAGAAGGGGAACCTGAGAGAGAAAGGGGGCAGCCCCATTCCCAGCCATTCTCCCCGCGCTGCGGACTCGTCCCGCCCTCTCCCGGGCCAGCGGCCGACCGGGCACCTTGCTCAGCGCTTCTTTCTTCTCCTTGTTGCGATCCTGCTTATCTTCCCCCTTGGAGCTGTCCCCCGAGGTCCCACCACCGCTGCCTGTGGCCCCGGCGGGGGTTAACAGGGTTACTCGCTTCTCCTTAGGCCTGTGCTCCTTCTCTTCCTTCATGGCTACGTCCCCCGCTAAAGCGGCTTGGCCGGAACGGGGCTACCCCGGGCACAAACGGCTCCCGGAAAGCTCCCGTCAAAGCTCCGCCCCCAACAAATGCCCCTTGTGATAAGTCGGGCCCCACGTTCCGTTGGGTCCTGCCAAGCTCTCGCGAGACTTGGGCCTTTCCCAGTGCAAAGGTTTTAACACCTGGTTTTTACTTCCCGCCCGCCAAGTTCCTGCGCCACCCAATCCCCTCGCGGCCCAGACTCCCTCGGGGCCCGCCCCTTCGCGCGTCATTAGCAACTCCGCCATCTTGAAGTGACTCTGTCGGGGACTACAAATCCCGGCATACAAAGCAGCTACCCGCTTTTGTTGGGCGTTCAGGAGCCAGAGCTATCTCAGGGTCCCTGTTTGTGAGTAAATCGAATCCTTTCATCTTCAGAGTTTTCCAGGTCGAAAGATAGGTTCTGCACGCTTAGTTTCCATCAGATAAACTCAATGCCGTCCAAATTTTGCCTCACTAGGGGAGCGACTTGTATTTTTTATCATTGAATTCAGAGGCTTTAGCATTTATTTTCCTACAACTAAAAGAAAAAGCCTAACATTTAAAAAACTTTATTTTCCTTATATTGATTAGGATTTACAGATACTTAGTAAATACTACAATATTAGCCGAGTTCAGTGGCGCACGCCTGTAGTCCCAGCTGCTCGGGAAGGTTGAGAAGAGAGGATCTTGAGCCCAGGAATTCGAGGCTGCAGTGAGCCATGATCGCGCCGCTGCACTCCAGCTTGGGCGACAGAGCGAGACCCTGTATATAAAAAAGAAGGATAATAATAAATAAACACAAGATACTGATATTTAAAGGAGTAATATGACTAAAATATACAAGATTTGTTTTCATCACCTTATTTTAGCAAAAGGATCCTTCTCCCCAGGTACTGATGTCCCACAGGGAGGGGAATAAAAATAAAACCCAACTTGATTTAGTTGCGATCACCATCTTCACTTAAAAAGGGCCAATTTTACATTATTTATAATAACTCCAAACTGGAAACAATCCAAATGTGAATCTAACAGTGATTATGTTGAGTGACAGAATCTAGACACAGAGTACATGTTGTACAATTCCATTTATATGAAATTTTAGAAAAATAAAACCACAGTGATAGAAAGCAGATCAGTCGGCCAGGCGTGGTGGCTCACGCCTGTAATCCCAGAACTTTAGGAGGCCAAGGTGGGTGGATCACCTGAGGTCAGGAGTTCGAGACCAGCCTGGCTAACTTGGCGAAACCCCGTCTCTACTAAAAACAAAAAAAAATTAGCAGGGCGTGGTGGCGCATTCCTGTAATCCCAGCACTTTGAGAGGCTGAGGCAGGCGGATCACCTGAGATCAGGAGTTCGACACCAGCCTGGCCAACTTGGTGAAACCCCGTCTCTACTAAAATACAAAAATTATCTGGGCATGGTGGCAGGCGCCTGTAGTCCCAGCTATTTGGGAGGCTGAGGCAGGAGAGTCACTTGAACCTGGGAGGCGGAGGTTGCAGTGAGCCGAGGTTGTGCCACCGCACTCCAACCTGGGTGACAGAGTGAGACTCCATCTCAAAAAGAGAGAGAGACACAGACACCCATAGAGGACAGAAACCAAATTAAAGATGCAATAGGAGCCCAAGGCAGAAAGCTGCCTAAGGGCCAACTCCCATTTTTGCCGACCTCTAGGATATATTCCCCTGACTCTGCACTTAAATTTTCTCACTCCAATTGTCCAGCCTATTCTTGGATTCCTATTCCTGTGGCTAAAACGGTTTCCCTGTATTTGACATCTGTTACTCTTGCTTTCAGTACCTGGCCGTTCTTATGAGCCTTGTTGATGCATCGGCCTCTGACCTACTGCTTAGCTCTGCACTTGCATGTTGGTAGTGTATGCCTCTGTTTTGGTGTCCTCACTAGCTTTAAACCACCAGCTGTTTGTCAGTTGCCAGAATAAAGTGTCCCAGGGCTCAGTCCTTAGACCTCTTTTCTATGTACACTCACTCCTTTATTAATCTCATTCATTCTTTTGGCTTTTCTGTCTTTGCTGACAACTCTACTCTAGAATTTACATGTCCAGGCCGGGCGTGGTGGCTCACAGCTGTAATCTCAGCACTTTGGGAGGCCGAGGCGGGTGGATCACCTGAGGTCGGGAGTTCGAGACCAGCCTGGCCAACATGTGACATCCCGTCTCTACTAAAAATACAAAAAAATTAGCCGGGCGTGGTGGCAGGCGGCTATAATCCCAGCTACTCAGGAGGCTGAGGCAGGTGATTCGCTTGAACCCAGGAGGTAGAGGTTGCAGTGAGCCGAGATTGTGCCAGTGCACTCCAGTCTGGGCGACAGAGCGAGACTCCATCTCAAAACCAAAACAAAACAAAAAAAGAATTTACATCTCCAGCCCATACCTCCCTGATGATTTCCAGAGTCATGTATCCAACTGCCTATTGAACATCTCCACTTAAGACGTCTAACGTGTTCAGCCACTGAATGCATCCAAAACTGAACACTTGATCTTCCCCCACACCAACTGTATTAGCCTCCTATTCCTGCTGTAACATTACCGCAAATTTAGTGGGTTTAAATAATGCAAGTGTATTATCTTACAGTTCTGTAGGTTAAAAGTCCAACAAGGTTTTAGCTTTGTCCTGTGAGGGGGCAAAAAAATATAGTAATAATAAATAAATAAACAAACAAACAAACAGTCCAATATGGGTCTCACTGGGCTAAAATCAAGGTGTTGGCAGGACTGAGTTCCTTCCTGGAGGCTCTAGGAGATAATAGATTTCCTTGTCTTTTTCAGATTCTTGAGGCGGCCCATATTCCTTGGCTTATGAACCCTTCGTCTTCAAGCATCTCTCTCTGACCCTGCCCCTACTTCTGTCTATTGTCTATATCTCTTTTATTCTCTGCCTTGCCATTCCAAGTTTTTTTTTCAGGGTCACAGCTCACTGAAGGCTTAAACTCCTGAGCTGAAGTGATCCTCCTGCCTTAGCCTCCCAAATAGCTGGGACTACAGGTGCATGCCACCATGCCCAGCTAATTTATTTTTATTTTTGTAGAGAAGGGGGTCTCACTGTGTTGCCCAGGCTGGTCTCCAACTCCTGGCCTCTGCACTTTCCCCTTTCACTTTGAAGGACTCCTGTGTTTACATTGTGTCTGCCTGTAAAATCCAGGATAATCTCCCTATTTTAAGGACAGCTGATTAGCAACCTTAATTTCCTTTTGCTATATAACCTAACACAGTCATGGGTTCTGGGGATTAGGATGTGTACAACTTTGGGGGAGATATTATTCTACCTAACACATACTGTAGACTTCCTTTTTGATGAAACTTTTAATTGCAGTATAACAGATGTACAGACAAGTGCACTAAAAGTAAGCACCCAGCTTGCTGAATTTTCACAAAGTGAACACACTTATGTAACCAGCATGTAGATCAAGAAACAAAACATTGCCAGCACTCCAGATGCTCTCTTCCTACTTGTTCCCAGTCATTTTCGCCACCAAGAATACCACTATCCTTTTTGCTTTTTCTTTTTTAGCAGCTACATCCTTTTATGAATGACTTCTAATACTATTGAGTTTGTCGTTTTGAACTTTATGTAAATTGAATCATACAGCATGTATTCTTTTATGTTAGGCTCCTTTCTCTCAACATTTATGACTGAGATTTATTTATTTATTTATTTAGAGACGGAATCTCGCTCTGTTGCCCAGGCTGAGGTGCAGTGGCGCCATCTTGGCTTACATCTTGGCTCACTGCAACCTCCACCTCCCGGGTTCAAGCGATTCTTCTGCCTCAGCCTCCCGAGTAGCTGGGAGTACAGGCATGTGCCACCACGCCCGGCTAATTTTTGTATTTTTAGTAGAAATGGGGTTTCACCATATTGGCTGTTGGATACAGTGAGTTCTAGATCTCTCTTCAAAGAATCAGTATGTCAGTATGTTCAGTTCTTTGTCCTCCATTGTAAAGTTTAACTTCCTTGTAGTTTCAGTAAACAACATTTTCCACCAGTTTTCATCAGTAGTTCACATCTGTTCCCCTGGTTACCTGCTCCGTCCTGACTCACCCCGGTCATCCGCTTTGACCTGAGTCACCCCTGGTCCCTGCTCTGACCTAAGTCACCTTTAGTTACCTGTTCCTAACCGTCCTTCCCACCAAACTATTCACCCCGCCACTCTGGCTCATACCCCTGGTCTCTTTAAAGTAGCCAATCAGAATTAGCTTAGACTGTGCAGTCCAACCCTAGCCAATAGGGGAGCGACACAGCAGTAGGGGCTACCTGTGTCAGGAATAAGAACCCCTTCCCCTCCCTTGTTCAGGTGTGCTCTCGCCATTACTCCATTCACGAGTTGCACCCTTCTGTAGAAGTAAAAATTGTCTTGCTGAGAAAATTAAATTTATGTTCGAGTGCTATTTCTTTGTGGCAGCGAGGAACAAGCATTTTGTTTCTAACATTGGCCAAGCTGGTCTTGAACTCCTGACCTCGTGATCCGCCCGCCTCGGCCCCCCAAAGTGCTGGGATTACAGGCTTGAGCCATCACGCCCAGCTTATTTATGTTATATGTAGCTGTGGATTATTCCTTTTCACTGTTACATAATATTCCATTGTATGAGTCTGCTACAATTTATCCCACTCTTAGGGGCTAATACAAATAGTGCTGCTGGGATTTTAGTGCATATTGTTTGATGATTCATGTCAGATACATACCTAGGAGTGGAATTGCTGGATCACAGAGTAAGCATATGCTCAACTTTAGTAGGTACTACCATAGAGTTTTCCAACAGGGTTGTACCAATTTACACTTATCAGCAGTGTGTGAGAGTCCTGAGTGCTTCATACCCTTCCCAACATCTGGTATTGTCTCGTGGGTGTGTAGGGGTGCCTCATTGTAGTTTCACTTTGCATTTCTCTAATGATTAAGTTAAGCACCTTTTCATACATTTTTCACTGTGTGCCTTTCTATCCTTTTGGTTATTGCACCAGGTTGTTATATTATTTATGCCAGAGCAAAAGAAACAAAACAAAACAGGGATGGTGATATGGCTCCTTTCCACCAAGTAAGGGGGAGAACAAGAATAAGTGTGTGCGTGTGTGTGACAGAGAGGGAGAAAGAGAGCTGTCCCTAAAGTTCCTCACACCACTGATTCTCACAGTTTCACTGTATGCTCCAAGGTTCCTCTTCCCACTTCTGATGATGAGCAGTATCATGTTTGGGACCCCACTTTAGAAAAGCAGAAGGAGGCTCTGCCTGTAATCCCAACACTTTGAGAGGCTGAGGTGGGAGGATTACTTGAGCCCAGGAGTTCGAAATCAGCCTGGGCAACATGGCAAAACCCGTCTCCACAAAAAATTAAAAAATTAGCCGAGTGTGGTGGCACACGCCTGTGGTCTCAGCTACTCAGGAGGCTGAGGCGGGAGGATAGCTTGAGCCCGGGAGTTAAGGCTGCAGTGAGCTGTGATCGCGCCACTGCACTCCAACCTGGGTGACTGAACAATACCCTGTCTCAAAACAAACAAACAAACAAACAAAAACCCAGAAAGAAAATATCTATGCACAAATGGAAGAATCTTACTTTAAAACATCTTCCCTGCCCTCCATTGAACAGCCTACTTTTAATAAATTGTCTTGCCCGTTTTTTATTAATTCCTTTCACAAATAAAACTCCTTGTGGAAATCTTGTGGAACTGCCTGGTGTTCAGCTCCACCTAGCTTAAAGGTGGTTTAATATCCAATTTTAAGATCAAATTGACTTTTATTTAAATGTTATATTCAATGTTGGTTTTAATTAATTCTTGACCCAGATCAGCTCTGAAATTATCCAAATTCTAAACAGATAATTAGGAAAGGAGTTGGATAATTTGTACAGTACAAAAAATTATTTCACATGAGCGCCTGCTGATCCTAATATTACCTATGAAAGAAAGGGTAATATTTTATGAATTAGCCAAGTTAAAAATATGTATGAGAACGTTGGACTCCTTCCCAGTCAGTGCATAAAGGAGGCTTACATAGTATAATTATTTGAAGTACCTTCCCACAGTTTAAGGATTATAACAAAAGATGTTAACCAGCTATTCCTGATGTCTACTGATGACATAAAACAGGAGGAGGTGGCCGGGCGCAGTGGCTTAGTAATCCCAGCACTTTAGGAGGCCGAGGTGGGCAGATCACTTGAGGTCAGGAGTTCGAGACCAGCCTGGCCAACATGGTGAAACCCCATCTCTACTGAAAATACAAAAATTAGCTGGAAGTGGTGGCGAGCACCTGTTATCCCTGCTACTTGGGAGGCTGAGGCAGGAGAATCACTTGAACCTGGGAGGCGGAGGTTGTGGTGAGCAAGATCGCGCTACTGCACTCCAGCCTGGGCAACAGAGTGAGACTCTGTCTCAAAAAAAACAGGAGGAGCTAACGAACAATATAAGGAATTCAGTCACATGGGAAACAGAGATGAATTTCTCAATTAAGAAAAGTTTTTAGTTTAAAATTGGTAGCTGAGCCTTGGAGGAGTGACATTAGATTCTGAGGGAGAATACAAGTTGAGTATGCCTTATCTGAAATGCTTCAGGCCAGAAGTGTTTTGGATTTCAGAAGTGTTTCGAATTTTGGAATATTTGCATATATGTAATGAGATAACTTGGGGATAGGACCCGAGTCTCAACATGAAATTCATTTATGTTTCATATGCCCCTTGTACACAGAGCCTGAGGGTAATTTTAATTTTTTCCTTGGAGACACTGAATAAACTGTGTGTCGTGTGCCTGTGTTTTGTCTGTGGCCTGTCCCACGAGGTCAGGTGTGGAATTTTCCACTTGTGATATCATGTCAGTGCTCAAAAAGTTTCAGATTTTGGGGCATTTCAGATTTTGGATGCTCAAACTGTACCACACATGTAAACTTTATTTATTTATTTATTTTTGAGATGGAGTCTCGCTCTGTTGCCCAGGCTGGAGTGCAGTGGCATAATCTCGGCTCACTGCAGCCTCCACCTCCCAGGTTCAAGCTATTCTCCTGCCTCAGCCTCCCAAGTAGCTGGGATTACAGGCGCCAGGCATGGGGCTAATTTTTGTATTTTTAGTAGAGACGGGATTTCACCATGTTGGCCAGGCTGTTCTCAAACTCCTAAGCTCAAGTGATTCTCCCACTTCGGCCTCCCAAAGTGCTGGGATTACAGCCATGAGCCACCGCACCCAGCCGCACTCATGTAAACTTGTAAGTAAATCCAGTAAGCTTTAAAAATCCTGAAGTTGTGTAATTTTCTCAGGGGAATAATTTTACAGATATAAGCGTAGAAAATTATCAGTTAATTCTATTTCTATAATGTAGACTTAGAAAGATCCTGTGTACTGAGAGTGAGATGAAATTTGGACAAAAGGAGACTTATGGACTTTCACAACAACAAAACAATCATGATCAAAGCTTATTTTTGCCCTGTGCTGGGCACTTTGTGTGCGTTAACTTGGTTAGTCCTCACACCAGCCCTATGAATTGGGTACTGTTGTTTTCCCTATTTTGCAATGAGTGAAATTAAGACACGTGGTCACTCAAACCCAAAATTACATGGCTAGAAAGTAATACAGCTGATTCATAAATCTAAATTACATCTCCAAGGCTGGTAGTTAAAAAAACAAAACAAAACAAAACGAAAACTCTAAATCCTGTGAGTTTGTGTAGGGGCTATTAAAAAAAACTAGAAAAAATTATAGAGTTATCTTAAAAATACTGGTAAATTCTCAGATGTAAAAGTAATGTTAATAAAATTAATAAAGTGTGTGTTACATTACAAAAATATGAAGAGATTATTTATGTCAAATGTTAAATGCAGTAACACATTATATGGATATGAAAGTAAGGAGGCCGGGCGTGGTGGCTCACGCCTGTAATCCCAGCACTTTGGGAGGCCGAGGCAGGTGGATCACCAGGTTAGGAGTTCAGGACCAGCCTGGCCAACAGAGTGAAACACCATCTCTACTAAAAATACAAAAATTAGCCAGGTGTGGTGGCACGCACCTGTAATCCCAGCTACTTGCGAGGCTGAGGCAGGAGAATTGCTTAAACCTAGGAGGCGGAGGTTGCAGTGAACCAAGACCATGCCATTGCACTCCAGCCTGGGCAACAGATTTGAGACTCCATCTCAAAAAAAAAAAAAAAGGCTGGGCACGGTGGCTCACACCTGTAATCCCAGCACTTTGGGAGGCGGATCACAAGGTCAGGAGATCGAGACCATCCTGGCTAATACGGTGAAACCCCATCTCTACTAAAAATACACAAAAAATTAGCTGGGCATGGTGGCGCACGCCTGTAGTCCCAGCTACTCGGGAGGTTGAGGCAGGAGAATCACTTGAACCTGGGAGGTGGAGGTTGCAGTAAGCTGAGATCGCACCACTGCACTCCAGCCTGGGCAACAGAGCAAGACTCCGTCTAAAAAAAAAAATAGCCAGGCGTGGTGGTATACGCCTGTAATCCCAGCTACTTGGGAGGCTGAGACAGGAGAATTGCTTGAACCCGGGAGGCATAGGTTGCAGTGAGCCGAGATCTTGCCATCGCACTTCAGCCTGGGTGACAGAGTGAGACTTCGTCTCAAAAAAAAAAAAAAAAAAAAAAAAAAACCCAAAAGAAACGAATTAGATTAAAGAAAGCTCTGATATATACAGCTCTTAAATCCCTCAGAATTTCCTGGGTCATAGTAGCATCTTTTGTTTTAATGAGGTGACTCTTGGTGGGATCCTGGATAGCCTCAGGATGAGGGCTGGTTGCCAGGGGAACCAATCATGTAATTAGAGGGTTGGAACTTTCAACCCCACATCACCCCACAAACCTAGACCTCTGGGGAGGGGAGAAGGGCTGAAGGTTGAGTTGATCACCAATGGCCAGTGATGTAATCAATCATGCCTATGTAATGAAGCCTCCATAAAAGTCCCAAAGGACTGAGTTCTGAGAGCTTCTGGCTAGCTGGACATGAGTTACCTTGAGGGTGGTTCTCTGAGAGAGAGAGCATGGAAGCTCTGGGCCCCTTCTCACATGCCTTGCCCTACACAGCTTTTCTATCTATTTGTCTATATGCTTCGTAATATCCTTTATAATAAATGAGTAAATTTAAGTAAAGTGTTTCCCTGAATTCTGTGAGCTACTCTAGCAAATTAATGGAACCTGAGGAGAGGGTAGTAGAAACCCCTGATTTATAGCTGGTGGGTCAGAAGTATAGATGACAACCTACTACTTACTATTGGCATTTGAGGTGGGGGGCAGTCTCATAGGACTGAGCCCCAAATCTCTGTATAGGATCTATGGGATCTGATGCTATCTCCAGGTAGGCAGTGTTGGAATTGAATTGATTTAGAGGAGATCCAGCTGATGTCAGCTGGAGAATTGCTTGGTTGGTGTATGTGTGTATTTCCCCACACATTTTGGTGACCACAGGTGGAGTGTTCTGTGTTTCCTTGAGTGTGAGAGTAGGAAAAACACTTTGTTTTGTTTTCCTATCTTTAAAACATCCAAAAATCAATTACTGTAATAGACCATATCAGTAGAATAAAAAGCAAAAACCACATAATCATCTCAATAGATGCAGAAAAAACATTTGCCCCAAATCCAACTCCTTTTCATGATAACAACACTCAACAAACTAGGAATACAGGGGAACTTTTCTCAACTCAGAAAAGAGCATCTACAAAAAACTCGCAGCTAATAACATACTTAGTGGTGATAGACTGGATGTTTTCCTCCTAAGATCGGGAACAAGAGAAGAATGTCTAATCTCACCACCTCTATTCAACATTGTCCTGGAAGCTCCATCAATGGCAACTGGGCAAGACAATGAAATAAAATGTATTCAGATTGGAAAGGAAGAACTAAAACTTTATTGGCAGATGACATAGTCTTAGTTCATGTACATAGAATATCGTGGTCATGTATATAGAAAATCCTAAGGAATCCACTAAAAAACAACCTGCTAGGACCAATAAATGAGTTCAGCATGGTTCCAGTATATAAGATCAATATTGGAAAAAAATAAATTTTATTTCTATATACTGTTGATGAATAATCTAAAAATGAAATTAAGAAAATTATTCTATTTGCAATAGCATCAAGAACAAAATATTAGGAATAAATTTAACAAAGGAAGTGCAATACTTATTCTCTAAATACTATAAAACATTGTCAAAAGAAGTAAAAGATTTAGCTGGGTGCAGTGGCTCATGCCTGTAATCCCAGCACTTTGGGAGGCTGAGGTGGGCGGATCACATGAGGCCCGGAGTTCGAGACCAGACTAGCCAAGAACGTGAAACCCCGTCTCTACTAAAAATACAAAAATTAGCCGGGCATGGTGGCAGGTGTCTGTAATCCCGGCTACTTGGGAGGCTGAGGCAGGAGAATCACTTGAATCTGGGAGGCAGAGGTTGCAGTGAGCCGAGATCGTACCACTGTACTCCAGCCTGGGCGACAGAGCCAGACTCCATCTCAACAAAAAAAAAAAAAGAAAAAAAAATTAGCTAGGCATGGCGTTGTGCACCTGTAGTTCTAGCTCCTCAGGAGGCTGAGGTAGGAGGATCATTTGAGCCCAAGAGTGTGAGGCTTCAGTGAACTATAATCTGGCCACTGCACTCTAGCCTGAGTGACAGAGTGAGACCCTGTCTCTTTCTCTCTCTCTATATATACATATATAAAAAGTTAAACATAGACTTAACCATATGACCCAGCAACTACACTCCTAAGTATATACCCAAAGGAATTGAAAACAGACACTCAAACAAATACATGTACACCCATAGTCAGAGCTAAAAGGTAAATGAACAAATATCCATCAACAGATGATTGGATAATAAGCAAATTGTGTTCTATGCATACAATGGAATACTGTTTAGCCATAGAAAGGAAGTACTGATACATACTACCATGTGGATGAACCTTGAAAACTAAATGAAAGAAGCCAGACATGAAAGATTACATATTGCAATTCCATTTATATGAAATATCTAACATAGGCTGGGCGAGGTGGCTTACGCCTGTAATCCCAGCACTTTGAGAGGCCGAGACGGGCAGATCACGAGGTCAGGAGTTTGAGACTAGCCTGGTCAACATGGTGAAACCCCATCTCTACTAAAAATACAAAAATTAGCAGGGCGTGGTGGCACGCACCTGTAATCCCAGATACTTGGGAGGCTGAGGCAGGAGAATTGCTTGAACCTGGGAGGTGGAGGTTGCAGTGAGCTGAGATCACTCCACCGCACTCCAGCCTGGGTGACAGAGCAAGACTCCGTCTCGGGAAAAAAAAAAAAAGAAAAGAAAAGAAATATATAACATAATTAAATCCACAGAGAATGCAGATTGGTGGTTGCCAGGGATTGGGGGGGTTGGTGGAGGGGAGGAGGAAATGAGGAGCATTTGCTTAATGGGTGTGGGGTTTTCTTCTGGGGTGATGAAAACAATGTTTTGGAACTATATAGAGGTGGTAGTTGCACAACATTGCAAATGTATTAAATACCACTAAATTGTTTGCTTTAAACTGGTTAATTTTATGTTATGTAAATTTCACCTCAGCAAATAAAAATGTGTTTACAGAAAGGTTCAACAGCCAGGCGTGGTAGCTCACATCTGTAATCCCAGCGCTTTGGGAGGCTGAGGGATGAGGATTGCTTGAGCCCAGGAGTTCCAGAGCAGCCTAGGCAACATAGGGAGACCCCTGTCTCTACCAAAAAAAAAAAAAAAAAAAAAGCCGGGTATCATGGCCCACACCTGTAGTTCCAGCTACTTAGGAGGCTGAGGTGGGAGGATCACTTGAACCCAGGAGGCGGAGGGTGCAGTGAGCTGAGATCGCGCCACTGCACTCCTGCCTAGGTGACAGAGTGAGACTGCATCTCAAAAAAAAAAAAAAATCAATATAGGGATTACCTGAGGGTGTGATCCTGAGATCCTGAGATCCTGAGGGTGGGATCCTGAGATCCTGAGGGTGTGATCCTGAGGGTGTGATCTGGAGGGGATCCTTGAGGGGCTTCTTCAGTGTTTTCAGTCTTGTAGTTCTTGATCCGGGTGGTGGTTATGCAGGTGTTCTTCTATAATTATTGGTTCTATTACAAAGTTGTGTTTTATGCACTTTCCTGCCTCAGGCCTTTGTACTAGGTGTTCTCTGTCTGGAATGCTCTTCTCCCCAATATCTGTTTCATGTAGGTCTCTGCCCAAATGTCACCTTATCAGAAGAGGCCCCTCCCTGACTACCATATATAAAATAGCATTCCCCTACACCCCTGCACTCTTAGCCCATTACCTTGCTTTATTGTTTTTCATAGCACTCATCACAATCTGATATATATATATATATATATCTGTCACTGTCTCTCATGTACGTTCTTTTTTTTTTTTTTTTTTTTTTTTTTTTTTTTTTTAGATGGGTTCTCTGTCACCCAGGCTGGAGTGCAGTGGCATGATCACATCTCACTGCAACCTCAAACTCTCAGGCTGAAGGGATCTTCCTGCCTAAGCCTCCTGATTAGCTGGGACTACAGGCACATGCCACCATCCCTTGCTAAGTTTTTTATTTTTTATTTTTTGTAGAGATGGGGTCTCACTTTGTTTTCCAGGCTGGTCTCCAACTCCTGGCCTCAAGTGATCCTCCTGCCTCAGCCTCCTAAAGTGCTGGGATTACAAGTGTGAGCCACTGTGCTCACTTCATGTAAGTTCTATGAAAACAGGGACTTGTGTGCTTTCATGACTGTATCTCCAGTGCTTAATGCCTGTCATGTAGTGGGTGATCAATACAAATTTATTAAATGAATGTTCACAGCCACCAGTCTAGTCCAGTCTACCATGATCTGACTTGGACCAGTGCACCACCCCCATAACTGATCTCCCTGTTTCATGTCTGGCTGCCTTCAATCCATTCCCCACTCTTCAGAATTATCTTTTTGAAATTTAGATCTGATCATTTCATTTTCCTTTTTAAACCCTTTAAAAAAAATTTTTTTGGGGACGGAGTCTCACTCTGTCACCCAGGCTGCAGTGTAGTGGTGCAGTCTCGGCTCACTGCAACCTCTGTGCACCCCCAACCCCGGGTTCAAGCACTTCTCCTGCCTCAGCCTCCTGAGTAGCTGGAATTACAGGTGCGTGCCATCACCCCTGGCTAATTTTTGTATCTTTAGTAGAGACGGGGTTTCACCATGTTGGTCAGGCTGGTCTCGAATTCCTGACCTCGTGATCCGTCCACCTCGGCCTCTCAAAGTGCTGGGATTACAGGTGTGAGCCACCGCGCCCAGCTCCCCCCACTTTTTTTTTTTTTTTTTTTTTTTTGAGACAGAGTTTTGCTCTGTCTCCCAGGCTAGAGTGCAGTGGCGCAACCTTGGCTCACTTCAACCTCCAACTTCCAGGTTCAAGGGATTCTCCTGCCTCAGCCTCCCAAGTAGCTGGGATTAAAGGTGCCCGCCACCACACCCAGCTAATTTTTTGTATTTTTACTAGATACGGGGGTTTCACCATGTTGGCCAGGCAGGTCTCGAACTCCTGACCTCAAGTGATCCGCCCACCTCGGCCTCCCAAAGTGCTGGGATTACAGGCGTGAGCCACTGCGCCTGGCCCTTAAAATGCTTTCATGGCGCATTTTTGCCCTTCAGATAAAGTCCAAAGTCCTTAACATGACTTGCAAGGTGTCTGCTCTTTGGCCCTGACTACCTTGTCTCTTTTCCCCAGCCACCTTAGACTGCCTTGAGTTTTTAGCTGGAGGCAGTCTCTCACATCAGGGCCTTAGTATATATACTTGTCCCTCTACCTGAGATACTCTTTCTCCAACTCACCTCTCGGGTCTCAGTTTGAGGCTCATTTCCTAGGGGAGACATAGGTGCCCTGACCTTTCAAACTAGGTAAGCTCCTTTAGGGTCCAGCTGCAACCTCATCTCTTCTGGAGCGCTTGCTTCCCTCTACATATTTAGTTTCTTTTAAATTGTAAGAATAACTATTTAGTTCCCACCTATGAAATGAAGTTGTACCATTTAATTAAAGGTGATGAAAATATTCCTGAACTGTAGAAAATCTAATCATAAGCTTGTAAACATGAAAAGTACTTTGAGTACACTATTGATTTAGGTGCTTTTATGGAGTTACGGTCCCTTTTAAGAATCTGCTGAATGCTGCGGACTCCAGAATAATGCTAATTTGCAAGTACATTGTATACTTTTTCAAAATTCACAGAAAAGGCTGGGTACGGTGGCTCACGTCTGTAATCCCAGCACTTTGGGAGGCCAAGGCAGGCAGATCACTTGAGGCCAGGAGTTCCAGACCAGCCTGGCCAACACAGTGAAACCCCATCCCTACTAAAAATACAAAAAACTAGCTGGACGTGGTGGTGCATGCCTGTAATTCCAGCTACTTGGGAGGCTGATGCAGGAGGATTGCTTGAACCTGGGAGGCAGAGGTAGCAGTGAGCCGAGATTGCGCTACTGCACTCCAGCCTGGGCGACAGAGTGAGACCCTGTCTCAAGACCAAAAAAAAGAAAGAAGAAAAAAAGATTCACAGACAAGTATTAAAAAACGTCATGTGGAGAGTAGTGCACAAACGTCATCTTTCTCTTGCCCTCTCAACTCTTTAAGACTGATTTATGCTCTTAATTCTGTCGCTTCTCTGTTCTACCTCCTAGAATTTAGTCATCAGCAGCATTCTTTCACCTTTTATCATCTGTGTCTTCTCCTGGACCTTTTCTCTCAGCTTATATAATAGATAACAATTCAAAGTATATCTTTTTCCATAACACTTTATTCTACTTTTGAATAACTTTTTTTATTTTTAGTTTTTAGAGATGGGAGTCTTGCTATGTTGCCCATGCTGTTCTCAAACTCCTGAGCTCAAGTGATCCTCTAATCTTGGCCTCATGAAGTCCTGGGATTACAGGCATGAGCCACTGTGCCCAACCCTGAATAACTTTTTTAGTATAAATTATCAGAAATAGTTAAAAAAATGAACATTTTTTCTGGTTCTTTTGCTACTCATTGCCATATTTTCCTCTCTCTCTTTTTTTTTTTTTTGAGACAGGGTCTCACTCCTGTCACCCAGGTTGGAGTGTAGTAGCGCAATCATGGCTCACTGCAGCCTTGATCTTCTGGGTTCAAGGGATTCTCCCACCTCAGCCTCCTGAGTAGCTGGGACTACAGGTGCACATCACCACACCCGGCTAAAATTTTTGCTTGTTTTTTGTAGAGACGGGGGTCTCCCTGTTGCCCAGGCTGGTCTCCAACTCCTGGCCTCAAGTGATCCTCCCATCTCAGCCTCTAAATGTGCTGAGATTACAGGCGTGAGCCACTGCGCCTTGCCTCCGTGACACTTTTCATTTATTTCCTTTTCGTCCGAAGCTTTGTGTAGGACATGACACTTTTCAAAATGCTTTCCTAGGCCAGGTATGGTGGCTTACGCCTGTAATCCCTGCATGTTGGGAAGCTGAGGCGGGAGGATTGCTTGAAGCCAGGAGTTTGAGATGGGCTTGGGCAACATAGGAGATCCTATTTGAAATTAAAAGAAACGAAACAGGCAGGGCACGGTGGCCTGTAATCTCAGCACTTTAGGAAGCCCAGGCGGGTGGATCACATGAGGTCAGGAGTTCGAGACCAGCTCAGGAGGCTGAGGCAGGAGAATTGCTTGAACCTGGGAGGTGGAGGTTACAGTGAGCTGAGATTATGCCACTGCATTCCAGCCTGGGTGGCACAGTGAGACTCTGTCTCAAAAACAAACAAACAGTCATTATTTAATGTCCAGCTCCATGAGGGCAGGGGCTGTGTCCATCTTGTTCACTGCTAATATCCCCCATGCCAAGCACAGTGCCTGATAGAGAGTAGCTACTCAAAGAATATCTTTAGGCCGGGCGCAGTGGCTCATGCATGTAATCCCAGCACTTTGGGAGGCCGAGGCGGGCGGATCACGAGGTCAGAAGTTCAAGACCAGCCTGACCAATATGGTGAAACACTGTCTCTACTAAAAATACAAAAATTAGCTGGGTGTGGTGGTGCACGTCTGTAGTCCCAGCTACTCGGGAGGCTGAGGCAGGAGAATTGCTTGAACCTGGGAGGCGGAGGTTGCAATGAGCCAAGATCGTGCCACTGCACTCCAGCCTGGACAACAGAGCAAGACTCTGTCTCAAAAAAAAAAAAAAAAAAAGAATATCTTTAAACGGATTAATGAATGTGAATAAAAACCACTAACCCAGAATTTATTCTTGCATCTGTTTCATGGGATTAGCCCAAATTCTAGCCATGTCAATAAAAATTTACTAATCATTTGGCCTAACTGGCCTCCCGGCCTCGTGTTCCATCTCCCTTGTGAGCCATCCTATAGCCGCAACCACAGTAACACTAAAACAAACAAACAAACAAAAAAACCCAAGTCTGATTGTGTTCTCTTCCGAAACCTCTGCTATCTCCCCCGCTGCCTACAGAATACAGTCAACGCTCCTCAGCTTGGATTCAAGGCTTTGGCCCCAATCTCCCTTTTTAAACCTCTCTAGGCTTATTTATTAAGTGCTTATTATATGCCAAGCACTAGGCTAGTCACTGAGTTCATAAACCAGTTGGAGAGACAGGTACATTGACTAATTTTAATAAGGTGTGATCAGCACTATTACAGAGACTGTGAGAACACAGATAGTTTCAGGTAATGGATGATAAAATATTGTTTTTGCCCTCTGCAGGTTCACGAGTTCTGTCTACAATAGCAATGTCCAATACAGTGGTCAGACACATTTCAAGTGCTCAATAGCCACCTGAGGCTAGTGTCTGTCACACTGGATAGCTGAGCACAGATACTTTTATCACCCATGGATGTGGGGGTTAACTATAGCTGCTTCCAAGACAGCAAGGGAGCCAGGCTCGGTGGCTCACACCTGTAATCCCAGCACTTTGGGAGGCCGAGGCAGGTGGATCACGAGGCCAGGCGATCGAGACCATCCTGGCTAGTATGGTGAAACCCCGTCTCTACTAAAAATACAAAAAAAAAAAAAAAAAAATTAGCTGGGTGTGGTGGCATGCGCCTGTAGTCTCAGCTACGCGGGAGGCTGAGGCAGGGGAATCGCTTGAACCGGGGAGGCGGAGGTTGCAGTGAGCTGAGATCGCGCCACTGCACTCTAGCCTGGGCAAAAGAGCGAGACTCCGTCTCAAAAACAAATAAATAAATAACCAAGACAGCAAGGAACATTTCCCATATGTGAAGCCTGTGGTGCTAGCTACCAATTCCCCAAACACAACCCCTCTCCCCCACACCTTGGCTCGGGTATATTTTGTAGTACAGGCTCCCAAGAGAAAGAATGCATGAAAGTACTTTGTAAACTATTAAGTGATACAGAAATGTGATATAATAAACAGGCTCAGAGGTCTTGCTTTCATCATGGCTTTGGTTACTTCGAGCAAATTATAGCTCTTTTCTTAAACTACTCCCACCCCTATAATTTATGCCAAAGTGTTCTGAAAAGAAACACAGGCAAAATGGTTATCCTAGGGCTAAAAATCCTGATTATACCTACCTTGAAGCTTTTAATCCAGGACCCTACTTCACCACCCGCCTTCTCTGTCACTTTCTCTACAAAGGAAGGACACGAAGTAAGACTTCCAAAAGAACAAAATGTTTATTTTTTAAATTTAAGAATTATGGGAAACCTAAGTAATGGGAATTGCATTCTCATCGGGGTCTTCTGGCAAGTCGGAAGCACCACCCTCTCCTGTAGCTCGATGCTTCTCTAGTTTAGCAATCAATTCTTTCGCTGGATTGAAGACGCCATTGGTCTGCTGGTCACAGACATAGCAGCGCGGGGTGGTGCGGAAATGCTGCAGTGCACAGCTCTCGCAGAAATAATGCCTGCACTTGGTGACAACTGGGTTTTGGAAGCTCTGGCGACAGATGAAACACTTGAATGGTATTTCCTCATCATCGCTTCCCACTTCATAGTTTTCATCCTCATAGACACCATAGCGACCCTCATCAAGCTCACGTTCGATCTGCCACCCATGCTTGTAATCTGAACGGTCATGGAGGAATTTGCAGCTGTCTCCGAAGCCGCAGAAGCCAGTCTCTTTGTAGTCCTTACAGATGTCGGGCTGGTAATCCCAGCGCACGGTGGCACGTAGATGCTCGGGCGCTCGGATGGGGCCCTTCCTCACCATCCCGGAAGAGGCATTGCCCATAGACGTATCCTTGGGCTTCATGTATTTCTGATAATTGTTGATTCCCCGATAGATCTTGTCATCCTCCTTGCCCCTCAGCTCCTCCTGGATCTTCTGGCTGCGCTCAAAGATGGCTTGTGCATCGCGCTCTTTCTCTGTGTCCAGCTCATAGACAGCTGTCGCTCCCATATCCTCTGGTCCCACGGGTTTCGCCGAACGGGTGGATTTATAAACCACGCCGAGACTCTCGGGCTCATTTTCCTCTTCCTCTTCGCTGCTCAAGTCGCCGTAAGCCGCCTTCTGTTTACCACTGTCACGGGTCTTCTGTATCATTGGATTGTGGGTCACCCGCTTCTTTTCCGGTCGAACCACAGTGCAGCCTTCGTCGCTACTGCTGCCGCTTTCTCCGGGCTCTGGGTCGCAGGCCGGGCGCTTTCTGCGTCCAGCAGCCCCTTTCCGCCCAGGCTTTTTGAAAAGGAAGGTGCACACCTGATCCACCGCCTTTCCTGGAGAAAGCTGCTCTGCCATTTTAGAGTCCCGAGCTCCGAAACAGCCGTGGCTGCCTGGGTTGCACTTGGCCCCTGCACGTCACTCCACGTTGCGCGCTCCGCCGGGAGTCGAAGCAAAAGACACTGACGGAAGAGGACTGCGAGAGCGCGAGCACCCGTCTCTCTTGTGCCCTAGCAGATTCCGTCGCTTCTTCCGGAGCCGTACTGGCACCGCCCCGCTCGCGGGCGGCCGCGGGGCTTGCTGGGAAGAGAGGCGAAGCCAGGTTACCTTTCAAGGACCCAGAAGTAGGGTTTTGGCCTAGGTAACGGGGCAGAGATGTGGTTCGAGATTCTCCCCGGACTCTCCGTCATGGGCGTGTGCTTGTTGATTCCAGGACTGGCTACTGCGTACATCCACAGGTTCACTAACGGGGGCAAGGTAAGCCGGCTTCGGCCCGGGGGCCGACTCCACGGGCTGATTTCCGAAAAGGGTGGTGGGCAGGGAGACCGTCAGCCTGCGAACCCTCTCTCCGAGGTCGGCCCTCTACTTGCTTCCGGTTGCCTAGAAGCTGAGGCTTGCGAAACGAAGCCCGATAGAAACCACATCCTGCTCTAGTGAAAAACAGCGTTTCTGGGTGTATCAGAGTGGGCCTTACGGCAGAGTAGCGACGCGGGGGCCGGGAAGGTAGATTAGAAGAGGTGGCTCAAGCCTGAGAATCGCTCACTGCAACCTCCGCCTTCTGGGTTCAAGAGATTCTCCTGGTTGGGCGCGGTGGATCACGCCTGTAATCCCAGCACTTTGGGAGACCGAGGCGAGCGGATCACCTGAGGTCGGGAGTTCGATACCAGCCTGACCAACATGGAGAAACCCCGTCTCTACTAAAAATACAAAATTAGCTGGGCGTGGTGGCGCATGCCTGTAATCCCAGCTACTCGGGAGGCTGAGGCAGGAGAATCACTTGAACCCAGGAGGCGGAGGTTGCGATGAGCCGAGATCGCGCCACTGCACTCCAGCCTGGGCAACAAGAGCGAAACTCCGTCTCAAAAAAAAAAAAAAAAATAGATTTTCCTGCTTCAGCCTCCCGAGTAGCCGGGACCACGCCTGGCTTTTTTTTTTTTTTTTTTTTTTTTTTTGTAGAGACGGGGTTTCATCATGTTGGCGAGGCTGGTCTCGAACTTCTGACCTCGGGTGATCCACCCGCCTTGATCTCCCAAAGTGCTGGGATTACAGGCGTGAGCCGCCGCGACCGGCCACCCTTGACTTTTTTATTCCCCACTTTCTCTTGCAAGCCTTTAGGAATTTACTGCGAGATCTTGTTTTTTTACATCAGGATTCATTTTCCCCTCTTCCTAGCCCTTCACATCATCTCTAGAGTACAGAGTATAAATTTATTTACTTTTTGATTTTGTTACTGTTCTTCACGTGTGATCTACAGCTGTTGTTTCTTAGTGTCCCAAAAGGCAACAACTAGATATTTCTTTTCTTTTTTTTTTTTTTTTAAAAAAAAGGAAAAAATATTCATGTTGGTTAAAATAGTGTAAAAAGTCACAGGTACCAACTTAATCCTAAAGTTTAGTGGTCTGATTTTATTTAGGAGATTCTGTTCTTGTACTACTAATTTGCATTTTTATTTAAACGATGATTCCATTTCTCTGGAATGTCCCTTTTAAAAATTGTAATATCTATCAATTGGGTCACTCACTTTTATAAACTGCAACAATAATTGTCTCTTATTTGAAGGAAAAAAGGGTTGCTCATTTTGGGTATCACTGGAATCTGATGGAAAGAGATAGGCGCATCTCTGGAGTTGATCGTTACTATGTGTCAAAGGTAAGATGCCACTCTGATGCCAGCCTTTTGCCAGGGTTGAGGTGGGTTCTGGTAATGCCTTGCCAAGGGTCATACAGTGCTAATATATAACTAGCATTTTCTTATCTACTAGTGAGGTTGGCATCTTTTTACATATTTAATCTTTTATATTTCTTTTTTTTTTTTAGTTTTTCTTCTGTCATATATTTCTTATTCTGTGGATTGTTGCCTATATCCTTTGCCTGTTCCACTGTCTTTTTCTTTTTGAGCTATGGTTCTTTATATATTCTAGACTTTAATTTTTTTGTCTATTTTATATATGACATTTTTCCCAGTCTGCTGTTTGTCTTTTTCACTTTATGATGTTTTTCATCAGGTAGTTCTAAATTTTGATATTCAATGTATCATGTTTTGTTGTTCTGGATTCTAGGTTTTTATGTCTCCCGTACAAAGGCCTTTTCTATCTAAGATTATAAAAATACGTTCAAAAAATAAAATAGAGACAGTCTTGCTGTGTTGCCCAGGCTGGCCCTCAAACTCATAGGCTCAAGTGATCTTCTTGCCTCAGCCTTTGGAGGAGCTGGGACTGCAGGTGTGCCACTATACCTGGCTCATAAAAATACTTTTAAAAAATAATTTCTCCTAATATTGTTAGTTTCTTTAAAAAATTAGTTATTTGGTTACATCTACAGGTCATTTTGGAGTATAATGTGAAGGGAGGATTAACTTTACTTTTTTCCAACAGGTAGCTAGTTATCGCAATTACCCATTTATAGAAGAGTTTAGTAGTCCTAGCTACTCAGAAGGCTGAGGCAGGCTATAGGCAGGAGGATAGCTTGAGCCCAGGGGTTCGAGGCTGCAGTGAACTAGGATCGTACCACTGCACTCCAGCCCGGGCGAGAGAATGAGAGCCTGTCTCAAAAAAAAAAAAAAAAAAAAAACCACCAAGCACCCAATTCATTTTTATTTGTAATACCACTCTGGTAAACTAAATTTCCATGTACACATGGGCCTGTTTCACGGATGTGCTTTTCTATACTCTAGGTCTGCCTATTCCTGCAACAATACTTCATTTAAAGAATTACTATAATTTTATATTTTGATTCAATTATGACATTGCCATTTTTGTAGGTCAAAAACGACCAAGCAGTAGCATTTCATAAGGCTCAACTTAATAGTATATTTTTTGTTTTTCTGTGTTTTTTTGTTTTTGTTTTTTGAGACAAGGTCTCACTCTGTCACTCAGTCTGGAGTGCAGTGGTGCAATCTTGGCTCACTGCAACCCCCGCCTCCCGGGTTCAAGCGATTCTTGTGCCTCAGCCTCCTGAGTAGCTGGGATTACAGGCACCTGCCACCATGCCCAGCTAAATTTTTTTTTGTACTTTTTGGTAGAGATGGAGTTTCACCATGTTGGCCAGGCTGGTTTCCTAACTCCTGACCTCAAGTGATCCGCCCACCTCAACCTCCCAAAGTGTTAGGATTACAGGCGTGAGCCCCTACTCCTGGCCCTAATAGTATGTTTTTATATTTTGTAGGAGTAGTTCATTCTCATACTTCTTTTAAAAATGTTTACTTTTTAATATTTTCTCCTTCCTCATTTATTCCTCACAACAAACCTAAGTAAATAGTATTTCCATTTTATAGACAAGGGTCAGAGTGATTAAGTACTATTATAAGGACTCAACCTGGGTGATACACCTCTCAGTAGAGAGGTAGTTGAGAATCTAATCCAATGAACATGATAATAGATATCTACTTACCTGGAGCCATATTTCTCCAAGTATGGTCCAAGAATAACCATCAGAATCACCTAGCATGTGAGACAGAATTAGGATTTCTAAGAGATGGCTCCAAGGAAGATACAGTTTTAACTTCTCCTAAGGCAGTTCTTCCTGTAATAGTAAACCAAATACCTGGACTATGTTATTTAATACCTAGAAGAAGTGTCATCACTGATGAGGCCTTTTTTTTTTTTTTTTTTCCGAGACAGAGTCTTGCTCTGTCGCCTAGGCCGGAGTGCAGTGGAATGATCTTGGCTCACTGCAAGCTCCACCCACCAGGTTCAAGCGATTCTCCTGCCTCAGCCTCACGAGTAGCTGGGATTACAGGTGCGCTGTAATTTTTGTACTTTTAGTAGAGACAGGGTTTCACCATCTTGGCCAGGCTGAACTTGAACTCCTGACCTCATGATCCACCCACCTCGGCCTCCCAAAGTGGTGGGATTACAGGCGTGAGCCACCACGCCAGGTGTAATCTTTTAATTTATAGCTTCTGAAGTATTTGGTTGTCAACTTAGTAAGATCCAGTAGGTATTTTGAATAGATAGTGTAGTGCTTGTCAGAGAAGGGTTCGGGAGTTGGGGTCCCTGAATTCTGGCTCTGCTAATTCCTTATGGACTTAAGCAGGTGACTTTTAACCTCTCTGAGCCTCCATTTCCTCATTTGTAAAAAAAAAATGGAATGAGAATAATAGTATCTACCTCATGTTGGCTGTTATTTTTTAAAACAGATTTTACCTTCTTGTCCTCTGACTCACTGAGGTGCTTTGTAAAAGGATCCAGGTGGAGGCCAGGCACAGTGGCTCACACCTGTAATCCTAGCACTTTGGGAGACCGAGGCAGGTGGATCCCCTGAGGTCAGGAGTTCTAGACCAGCCTGGCCAACATGGCGAAACCCCTTCTCTACTAAAAATACAAAAATCAGCTGGGCATGGTGGCGCACGCCTTCAATCCTAGCTACTTGGGAGGCTGAGGAAGGAGAATTGCTTGAACCTGGGAGATGCAGGTTGCAGTGAGGCGAGATCGCATCACTGCACTCCAGCCTGCATGACGGGAGTGAGACTCCATCTCAAAAAAAAAAAAAAAAAGATCCAGGTGGTAAAGAGTTGCTTGACTTTAGTTCTGATTGGGGGTCAGGAAAGGTTTGTTTCATATAAAGCAATATGCTGCTGTCAGAAAATGAAAACTAGAAATCATTACAGGTTATTCTTTAGTGATTATAAAATTTAATCCAATGTATTGTTGCAGTTAGAGAAATGTGGGATGTGGAAGCACTCTTTTTAATAACAATGCCATTTAATGACACTGGAAATAAAAGTACATGGCATATCTTTGATGGGAACAGACTTGTCACATTCTCCTTTTTAAACTGTTTTTCAGGGTTTGGAGAACATTGATTAAGGAAGCATTTTCCTGATTGATGAAAAAAATAACTCAGTTATGGCCATCTACCCCTGCTAGAAGGTTACAGTGTATTATGTAGCATGCAATGTGTTATGTAGTGCTTAATAAAAATAAAATGAAAAAAATGCATTTCTTTTTTTTAAATATGTTACACAAAATCAAGCAATCTACCCAATGTAGTCTTTATCACTTAAAAAAAACTAGAAGGCAACTGTGAGGCTTGTATAGACATAATGTACATCCATAATGTACATCAAGCACCTGTCTCTGTGCCTAGCAGCTAATACTTCATAAATTGTAGTTGCTACTATTGTAATAGACACTAGTATATTTTATTTAACTTTATTTATTTATTTTTTTAGACAGAGTCTTGCTCTGTTGCCCAGGCTGAAGTTCAGTGGCTCAATCTCGGCTCATTGCAACCTCCAACTCCCAAGTTCAAGTGATTCTCCTGCCTCAGCCTCCTGAGTAGCTGGGATTACAGGCGCCTGCCACTACACCTGGCTAATTTTTATATTTTTAATAGAGACGGGGTTTCACCATCTTGGTCAGGCTGGTCTTGAACTCCTGACCCCGTGATCCACCTGCCTCGGCCTCCCAAAGTGCTGGGATTACAGGTGTGAGCCACTGCGGCTGGCCAGTTTTTATATTTTTAGTAGAGACAGGGTTTCACCATGTTGGCCAGGCTGGTCTCGAATTCCTGACCTCAAGTGATCCACCCACCTTGGCATCCCAAAGTGCTGGGATTACAGGTGTGAGCCATTTTGCCCGGCTGACATTAGTAAATTTTACAAACATAGTTTCTTCAGAGATGACCAGGGGAATACAGAAAAAGTATTTTTTTTCTAGTTCCTTTTCTGAGTGGATCCTACAATGTTTAAAATTCCAGTTGGTTAGGTTTGAGCTGAGAGGGGTGTAAGAAGATAATTCCAGGCCGGGCGCAGTGGTGGTGTGAGACAGGAGAATGGTTTGAAACCGGGAGGTGGAGGTTGCCGTGAGCTGAGATTGTGCCACTGCACTCCAGCCTGGGTGACAGTGACAGAGTGAGCCTCCGTCTCCAAAAAAAAAAAAAAAAAAAATTCCAGTTGGGATATGTTTAAAACAGATTGCACCTTCAACCTTCATACATTCTGTATAGTATCTAACAAATAGTATATGCTTAAGTTAATTTTTGTTTTAGTATACAGCAACAGCAATCATTCGGTTTATTAAAATGAGAGTGTACTGAGCACTTGAAATAGAGATGCATGTTCAACGTTAAAGGTAACCAAAGATGAAGATCTGAAAAGATAAAACTAAAGATGGTGATAACTCCATGTGTATAAAGCAACACCACAGATGACACTTCCAGGTGAGAATACTAAGTTGCTTTTCATTGCTTATCCAGTTTAACATTTGATCTGGTTACCTTGAACATGCCTGCACTGTGTGATTGCCATTGATCTAATTTTATAGGGCGGGGCTTATAGAAGGAAGTGGTGTTTAAACTTACAGTGGTGGCTGGATTGTGCCATCCCTTGATCGGCAATGACCTTTTACTTTTTACTGTATAAGGAAAGCCTGGTCATGATTACAAACTTAATAGAACCTGTATTATCATTTAATGCTTCACAGGCCTTGTGTAATTGACTGTTAGGAGAACTATCGCTGGCCGGGCGGTGGCTCACACCTGTAATTCCAGCACTTTGGGAGGCCGGTGGATCACCTGACATCGGGAGTTCAAGACCTGACTGATCAACATAGAGAAACCCCGTCCCTACTAAAAATAACAAAACTAGCTGGGTATGGTGGCGCATGCCTGTAATCCCAGCTACTCTGGAGGCTGAGGCAGGAGAATTGCTTGAACCCAGGAGGCAGAGGTTGCAGTGAGCTGAGATTGCGCCACCGCACTCCAGCCTGGGCAACAAGAGTGAAATTCTGTCTCAAAAAAAACAAAAAACAAACAAAAAAAGCTATCCCTGGAAAGGAAGGAAGAGGGCAAGTAGTACACCTAGGGAGTTGTGGATACAGAAGATGTGTTGAAAACATGACTTATCTATTACTACTTTTATTGATTTTTAGGTCTGTTATTTCTCCATTTTGCCTGTAGGCAGGGATCATCCCCTAAATTTTTATGTCCTTAGACGACTGTCACAGCTACACAGCTGTATAGTGAGGGGCTACAAAATGACAGGTAGAGTTGGTAAGGTTCACGGTTAAGAGTCCAAATTCTTCACTGCCCTTTTTTGTAGCATCTGCTGTGAAATTGAGCTTTATTTTTGTACTCTACTGCTAGGGGGTGAGCCAGATTAAAGCACTTTGAAGATAGAAGATTTAACGGTGGATTTCTTTTATTTTTTCTTTTCTTTTTTTTTTTTTTTTTTCTGCAAGTGCAATTAGAAGGGTTTTCTTAAGCAGCTCTATCTGATGTGGTAAAGCTACTGATGTCAGATCCATCTGTCACCAGCTCTTAAGGCCTGTTAAAATGCTGCTTAGGAAACTATCCCATTTGCTCGGTTTTATTTACTATCATTAAGTTTTTAAAAAAATAGATGTTATATTCACCTAGCTCAAAATCCAACAATATGAGGTATGCAGTGAAAATAGTTGCTCTAATCCCCTGCCCAACACCTGTCAATTGTCACACCACCCCAAAGGGTTTCTTTTTATTTTTATTTTTTTGAGATGGTGTTTTCGCTCTTGTCACCCAGGCTGGAGTGCAATGGCGTGATCTCAGCTCACTGCAACCTCCGCCTCCTGGGTTCAAGCAATTTTCCTGCCTCAGCCTCCCAAGTAGCTGGGATTACAGGTGCCCGCCACCACACTCAGCTAGTTTTTGTATTTTTAGTAGATAAGGGGTTTCACCATGTTGGCCAGGCTGGCCTCGAACTCCTGACCTCAGGCAATCCACCTGCCTTGGCCTCCCAAAGTGCTGGGATTACAGGTGTGAGCCACTGCGCCTGGCGTGGGTTTCTTTTTACTTTAAAAATAATCCTTTTTGGCTGGGCACGGTGGCTCAAAAAAAAAAAAAAATCCTTTTTTATTAAACCCAAACCAAAAATGGTCAATAGTGTTTCTTTTTCTTTTTTTCTTTTTTTCGAGACAGGGTCTCACTCTGTCACCCAGGCTGGAGTGCAGTAGCGAGATCTTAGCTCACTGCAACCACTGCTTCCTGGGCTCAAGTGATCCTCCCACCTCAGCCTCCTGAGTAGCTGGGACCACAGGCACTTACCACCACGCCTGGCTAATTGTATTTTTTGTAGAGACAGGGTTTTGCCATATTGCCCAGGCTGGTTTCAAACTCCTGGGCTCAAGAGATCTGCCAGCCTCGGCCTCCCAAAGTGTTGGGATTACAGGTATGAGCCACCGTACCTGGCCAATAGGGTTTCTTTTTGCACATACAAATACAAACGGGTTCTTCTGTCTTGTATGCAATTGTAGTATCTGACACATACTGTTCACTTCTTTGGAAGTTTGGAAGAATGGTTCTTGTTTGAAATTACATGTACCAGGTTGTTACTTATAGGGTCAAATAAAGTAGTCAATAGGAAAAGACTGAAAAAAGATAGAGGAAGCCACACATATTCAGAAGGAAGAGGAAGACAATGGCGTTGCCTTTTGTTTGGTAACCAGATGATCACTTAGCCAGTGGCAGAGCTGGGACTAGAATCCTGATGTTTTGACTCCCAACCTAGTGTATTGTTCTTTGTGGTTTACTTCACTAAACGCTGATTGAGTAAATGCTACATGCCAGGTGCTGTACCTCAGATTTGAATATGACACCACAGGCCGGGTGCGGTAGTTCACCCCTGTAATCCCAACACTTTGGGAGGCTGAGGCGGGCAGATCACTTGAGGCCAGGAGTTCGAGACCAGCCTGGCCAACATAGCGAAACCCCCATCTCTACCAAAAAATAAAATGACCTAAAATAAATGAATGTGACACAGAACTGCTCTGCAGGAACTCAGTCAGTGGGAGTGACAGACAACTATGTGAAGGATAAGTGCTGTGACAGAAGTTTGCAGAAGGTGCTGTGGGAGCGCAGAAGTGGGGCAACCCAGCCTTGGGTTGAGGGGAAAGGAAAGAGCTTAGAGATACGTTTCCAGAGGATGTCTACACTAAGCTGTCTGGAAGGCTGGATAGGATTTACGAGACAAACAACTGAGGGGAAGACATTCCAAGCAGAGGGAACAGCATAAGGGTGGGGACACAAATAGCATGGCTATGTGGGAAACTCTACAAGCAGTTCTGCAGAGCGAAGAGTGTGAGGCAGAAGAAAGGGACCAGAGAGGTTGGCAGGGCCCAGAACGTGAATGTCTCCCCCTGGGTGTCGGAATTCCTCCTGAGGGCGACTGGGAAGTCTAGCAGGAGGTAGGAGAGTGATGCGACTTGCGCACGTCTGCCTGGCTGCTCTGCAGAGTGGTTCTCAGCTGGGTGAGTTTGCCTCCCAGGGCATATTGCAACGACTGCAGACATTTTTCCTTGAGGCAACAGGAGGTATGGGTGGGGAGGTGTTGCTGACATCTAGTGGTTAGAAGCCAGTGATGCTTCTAAACATCCTAAGATGTACAGGACAGTCCCACGTTGACAGTTTCCAGTAGCCTTAAGTGTCAATAGTGCCAAGGTTGAGAAACTCTGAAAACAGTAGCAGGGTCTCCATTAAGGAACACAGTGGGAAGTGTTTTTTAAAAAAATTCTGCCTGGGCACAGTGGTTCACACTTGTAATCCTAGCACTTTGGGTGGTTGAGACAGGAGAACTGCTTGAGCCCAGGAGTTCAAGACCAGCCTGGGCAACACAGCAAAACTCCTTATCTATTTTGAAAAAAAGTATTAAAGAGTCCGGGCGCAGTGGTTCACACCTGTAATCCCAGCACTTTGGGAGGCCAGAGCGGGCCAATCACTTGAGGCCAGGAGTTTGAGACCAGCCTGGCCAACATGGTGAAACCTCATCTCTACTAAAAATACAAAAATTAGGCCAGGCGTGGTGGCTGACACCTGTAATCCCAGCACTTTGATAGGCCGAGGCAGGCGGGTCACCTGAGGTCAGGAGTTCGAGACCAGCCTGGCCAACATGGTGAAACCCCATCTGTACCAAAAGTTACAAAAATTAGCCGGGCGTGGTGGTGTGCATCTGTAATCCCGGCTACTTGGGAGGCTGAGGCAGGAGAATCACTTGAAGCCGGGAGGTGAAGGTTGCAGTGAGCCGAGATCAAGCCACTGAACTCCATCCTGGGTGACAGAGGGAGACTCTGTCTCAAAAACAAACAAATAAAAATACAAAAATTGCTGGGTGTTGTGGTGGGCACCTATAATCCCAGCTACTAGAGAAGCTGCAGCACAAGAATCACTTGAACCCAGGAGGCAGAGGTTGCAGTGAACCGAGATGGCGCCACTGCACTCCAGCCTGGGTGACAGACTGAGACTCCCTCTCAAAAAAAAAAAAAAAAAAAAAAAGCGTTAAAGAGAGAAAAAAGTTTTAAAAAGTCCTAATTATTCAGAAATGTATGGGAGCAATTTCCCTTCTCCCTCCCTCTCCTGGTTCTTTTTTTCATTCAGATCTCTCATCTGTAAACTTGAAGCATATCCCTGCCCTGGAGGCGTTTGTTTTTCCAAGGAAGTATCCTAATGTACTCTTCTTTCTTTCTTTTTTTTTGTTTTGAGGCGGAGTTTTGCTCTTGTTGCTCAGGCTGGAGTGCAGTGGCGCAATCTCAGCTCACTGCAACCTCCACCCCCGGGGTTCAGCCAGTTCTCCTGCCTCAGCCTCCCGAATAGCTGGGATTACAGGCATGTGCACTACACCCAGTTAATTTTTTGTATTTTTAGTAGAGACGGTGTGTCACCATGTTGGCCAGGCTGGTCTCGAACTCCTGACTTCAGGTGATCCACCTGCCTTGGCCTCCCAAAGTGCTGGGATTACAGGCGTAAGCCACCATGCCCAGCCTCCCAATGTACTCTCAGTGATGTGCCTCAGCTTGAGAAGGCACAGAACAACATGTTTCTTTTCCAAATAGATGATGTAAGATGTGGAAACACAGAAAGTTGGGAGTAACTTCACATCAGGAAGCTGCACCACCTGTGGGTTGTGTGGCCTTTGGTAGGTCACATCACTGATCTTAGCTTCAGTTCTCCCATCTCTCAAGTGAGGACAGTATGTGCCCTGCATACGTCCCTGGGTAGCTGAGAAGATCTCACGAAATCATGTATGTGAAGTAGTTTGTAAGTGTACAGCCTCGTGCATGTGGAATGGACCATTGCTGCATTTTGAGCACCCCTTTAACAGCTCCCCAGCCAACCCCCAAATCCCTCAGGCACTTACACAAAAGTGATGTTGGGAGGACCCTCAGGCCAGGTCTTTGGTCCCCTGTTAGAGTGGTCACAGCTAGGGAATCTCAGAGCACTGCAAGGACAACAGACGGTAGGAACTTTGATGAAGACACTAATTGTTTGGAAGCTGTTTTCTGAAAGCAGAGCTAAAAACGCAGTTTCATGCCACTGTGAGAACCGAGTGCCTGGTTACCCCTCTCAGCTCTTGCTGCTTGCTCTGCTCTAAGGGAAGGTGCTGAATGGATAGGACTGAAGCTGGCCATTCTCACCAAGAAGCTTCTGGTTGAGGGTAAGGGATGGAGGATGAGAGTTAAACATCAGTTGGTTTTCAAGATTCCATATCACTCTGATACTTCTGTGAACTGAGAAATTATTCTCCTGTACTTCTGTGGGAAACAAGGCACATGGTACAATTTTAGGTTTTTTTTTTTTCTATACCAAGTGTATAGATTTGGATTTTAGATATCAAAAGAGACTGTCATTCAGCTTACTGGTTTGGGTCTGTGTGTGCTTGTGTAATGCTCCCTTTGTCACCTCATCCATACCCTCCTGACCAAATATTTCATCTTTGAGGTTTGAATACTCTAGAATTTTTTTTTTTTTTGAGATGGAATCTCACTCTGTCACCCAGGCTGGAGTGCAATGGCATGAGTGGTGGAGTGCTCGGCTCACTGCAACTTCTGCCTCCTGGGTTCAAGTGGTTCTCCTGCCTCAGCCTCCGAGTAGTTGGGATTACAGGCGCCCCCCCACCATGCCTGGCTAATTTTGTATTTTTAGTAGAGACGGGGTTTCACCATGTTGGCCAGGCTGATCTTGAACTCCTGACCTCAAGTGATCAACCCATCTTGGCCTCCCAAAGTGCTAGGGTTACAGACGTGAGCCACCACACATGGCCAGTTGTCACATTTTGATGCAGTTTTGATAAAAGGCAGAGAGAGAAATTCCTATAAAGAATAAATCCTGTGTTATGTTTACATAATCTTTAATTGTTAAGTTTTTTTGGCATATTTCTGTACCCTATATGTCTTATGCTATTGTCTGTAATACTCCTTCCTCCAACCCCAAAGACTCTTCTGCAACAAAAATCCAAATAATTGCTTTTAGGATTTCCACAAATCTTGATTCACCATTAGACACATAATTGTTCTTTACAGGGCACCACTGAGAAAATGACCCAGCAGATATTACTTGTATAAACTCAAGTAACTGTTGCTTTATTCGTTTGAACACATTTGGTATCATCCATTGTTTTGGTTCTTCGTAGGTGCCTTCCTCAGTTCGAGCAAACATGGAGAGACCAATTATTATATTTGGGCTGGAGAGTGATCAGGCAATAAAACTTATAAACAACCATGCAATTTTAATTATGACCCCAAAAAACTATAATCCCAAAGGCAACAGAAAGAAGGTAGGGAAAACACTGGGAACACTGAGCATTACTGCCCCAAGAAAACAAAGATATTTTCCACGTGGTTAAGAGTTTCTTTGGTGGCTGGGCGTGGCAGCTCATGCCTGTAATCCCAGCACTTTGGGAGGCCGAGGCAGGCAGATCACCTGAGGTCAGGAGTTTGAGACCAGCCTGACTAACATGGAGAAACCCCGTCTCTACTAAAAATACAAAATTAGCCGGGTGTGGTGGTGCATGCCTGTAATCCCAGCTACTCGGGAGGCTGAGACAGGAGAATTGCTTGAACCTGGGAGGCGGAGGTTGCGGTGAGCTGAGATCGTGCCATTGCACTCCAGCCTGGGCAACAAGAGTGAGACTCCGTCTCAAAAAACAAAACAAAACAACACCACCAAAAAAACCCCAACCAAACAAAAAAACACAGTTTCTTTGGTATACTGTGCCTATCTGCTCTGTACCACCTGCCATGTTGCTGGGGAGTGTTTCATTCAGCAGACAGATTTTCCCTCTAAGCCTAATACGCTTCATTTCTAGAGGCCAGAAGTCACCCCGGCTACCAGAAGCTTGTTCTTCTCTCTTACCTCTAAGAACTTAGTATTTGGGGTGGGGGTTGGTCTGGTCTCTAGGGAAACCCTGGAGTTTTCATACAGTGCCTACAAGAGCAGCCCACTCTAGTTATGACTGTGGATCTGAACATCAAGACATCACTATCAAAAATCCAGCCATTGGATTATAAATCATGCTGCTATAAAGACACATGCACACGTATGTTTATTGCAGCACTATTCACAATAGCAAAGACTTGGAACCAACCCAAATGTCCATCAATGATAGACTGGATTAAGAAAATGTGGCACATATACACCATGGAATACTATGCAGCCATAAAAAAGGATGAGTTCATGTCCTTTGTAGGGACATGGATGAAGCTGGAAACCATCATTCTCAGCAAACTATCGCAAGGACAGAAAACCAAACATCGCATGTTCTCACTCATAGGTGGGAATTGGACAATGAGATCACTTGGACACAGGGTAGGGAACATCACACACTGGGGCCTCTTGTGGGGTGGGGGGAGGGGGGAGGGATAGCATTAGGAGATATACCTAATGTAAATGACAAGTTAATGGGTGCAGCACACCAACATGGCACATGTACACATACGTAACAAACCTGCACGTTGTGCACATGTACCCTAGAACTTAAAGTATATATATATATATTTAAAAATCCAGCCATCAGGAACAGCTTTGCCATAGTACTTTTGTTCTGAGGAAGGCACTATTCAATGAGGCACTCATGCTCAAGGATGGCCAGGATATTCTGAGAGGTTTTCGTGACATCATGACTCTCAAGGACCTACCCACCTGGGCCTGACTACCACAGTACTCAGGTCTGTGGCCTTTACTGTTAGAGGATGGGCTTCTGCTTGGGAAAGGCCCTGGGTTCCTACCACCTCCTCCCTCTTTCTTCCTAGGGCAGTCTGGTGGCCTTTGAGACATGAAGCAAAGTCACTTGCTTAGAACTGAGGCAGGAGAATAGAGTCTGGAAGCAGGGAACCTAAGGCCATTTCATGCTGACTTCCTAGAACTAAATTGAAAGGAAAGCCCTACCTTTCCACGCCTACGTAACAAAAGAACCAGAGGTTGCTCCCCTTGCAAATCCCCACCTTTCTGTGTGGCAGATGGGAAATTGAAAGTACCTCTGATTGGTTGGAAAAAAAGCAGATGGCAAATTGAAAGTACCTCTGATTGGTCGCTTTTTGCAACCAATCAGACGTTTGCATAGGAGTGTAACTTTGTAACTTCACTTCAACCTCTGATTGGTTGCTATCCTAACCAATCATATGGATTGGGGGCCAAGTCTTCGTTTGTATAGAAGGGCAACTTTCACTCTAGCCTCTGATTGGCTGCTTTCCACAACCAATAAGATGTTTGCATAGGAGTGTGACCTTTGTAACTTCATTTCAGCCTCTGATTGTGGGCTGCAACTTCATGAACATGGGGTGAACACCAAGTGGCCAATGGTAAACCTCTAGCGGGTATTTGGACCCCAGAAGATTGTGTATCAGGGCCCTTGAGCCACTGCTCCGCCCGTTCTCACGCTGTGGAGTATACTTTCACTTTCAATAAATCTGTGCATCCTTGCTTCTTTCCTGTCTTTGCTGTGCGTTTTGTCCAATTCTTTGTTCAAAACGCCAAGAACCTGGACAACTTGCAGTAAAGACCCTCTACTGGTAACAGAACCTGCCCAAATCCAACATGCCTCATGTTTTGGGTAAGAAAGCATTTCATTGTCCCCTGCTTTGAATTACTTGCTAGTTATTTTTTCATGTGAATACACTTTGTCTTCCCAACTATATTGTAAGTGCATCGAGGGTGGGAACCTTGTCTTAAGCCAGTTTTACTTCTCACAATTCCTGCCACCTGCGCACTTTACAGTCACTTAAAAGATACGTGGTGGCCGACTGGGTTCATTCGACAAGCAGAGAATGTCAGCTTTAAGCCTAGGCTTGTGGCTAAGAGGCATCAGCCTTGCTGGGGATTGGTAGGATAAGAGAAAGAAGGGGAAAAAATAAGTAAGGGAAGGGGTGAAAGGGTGAGCATGAGAGTATAAGGGGAGGAGAGGGAAGAAACTGAGAGGGAATGAAAATGAGGCATAGGTGGAAAAGAGTATAATTCAAGGCCCAGGGTGTGGAGTCCCAAGAGAGGGCTCTGTCCTCTCTTCCTTGTGCTGTGATGTAGACTACCCCTATCTAGGGCATCTCCCTGGATTTTCTTCAGTTCAGGAAGAACCTAGGCCAGGCGCGGTGGCTCACGCCTGTAATCCCAGCACTTTGGGAAGCTAAGGTGGGCAGAACACTTGAGGACAGGAGTTCGAGACCAGCCTGACCAACATGGTGAAACCCTGTGTCTACTAAAAATACAAAAATTAGCAGGGTGTGGTGGTGCATGCCTGTAATCCCAGCTACTCAGGAGGCTGAGGCAGGAGAATCGCTTGAATCCGGGAGGGGGAGGTTGCAGTGAGCCAGGATCGTGCCATTGCACTCCAGCCTAGGCGACAAGAGCAAGACTGTCTCAAAAGAAAAAAAAAAAAAAAAGCAGCAGCAGCTAAGAGAGTGTAGGCCAGGCGCGATGGCTCATGCCTGTAATCCCAGCAGTTTGGGAGGCTGGGGCGGGCGGATCACTTGTGGTCAGGAGTTCGAGACCAATCTGGCCAACATGGTGAAATCCCGTCTGTACTGAAAATACAAAAATTAGCTGGGTGCGGTTGCACACACCTGTAATCCCAGCTACTTGGGAGGCTGAGACAAGAGAATCGCTTGAACCCGGGAGGCAGAGGTTGCAGTGAGCCGAGATCGCACCACTGCACTCCAGCCTGGGCGACACAGTGAGACTCCGACTAAAAAAAAAAAAAAGTGTGTGGATCTGCAAGACTCTCCAAAGCAGTTCTCTCTAGTGAGCACAACATCCTTGATACAAATTTCCCCCTCCCCTCCACTCCCCACATTCAGGACAAGGGAGGCGCTGGCCCTCTCGCCCCCTGGCGGTCTGTCTAGCTCCCGGCAGCCTCGGAAAGCCCAGGACAGTAGGGCAGTGTACTTGCGACCGACCCCGCCCATCGGCTCCTGGGGAGCCGACAGGACGCACTCCACTTGGCCAGGCCTGCATCAGGCTCTGGCTCTGTCGCCCAGGCTGTAATGCAGTGGTGCGATCATGGCTACTGCAGCCTCGACCTCCCGGGCTCAAGTGATCTTCCATCTCAGCCTCCCAAGTAGCTGAGACCACAGGAGCGCGCCGCCACGCCCGGCTAATTTTTGTTACTGGGGCGGCGCGTATTGGTGCAGTCTCCACGTTCTTTCAGAAGAACGCGGGCGCATCGCTGGACCACGCGCCAGTGGGCAGCCGGCGCAGCCTCCCTGCCCCCCATAGTCCCGATGCTTCCAGAGGCCCATGGCGGGGGTGCGGCGCGGGGGTGGGGAGTCGGGTGGGAGTTACGGCTTCCCAAGCAGCCAAGTCTATTTTCTTCCCGAAGAGGGAGGGGCTGAGCTTGGCAAGGCTCTAGCCAGCTCCTCCCGCTGTGCCCCACCTGCTCCTCCCAGCATTCCCCTCCATCTCTGCTTCCAAGCCATTTTTCTCCACTCAGACCTGCACTAGCATCCGAGCAGGGAGTAGTTTGGAAGAACTTGTCCTCGGCGCTGCATGAGGATTCAAAAGGCCTCTCAACCTAGAGAGCCCTGGAAGCCAAAATTTGTGCGTTTCAGTAAGGGGCTTGGCTGGGGGTAAGAAGTAAAGTTCTGGCCACAGAATTTAAGCTTCTGCTTCAAAGAAGGAGCCTTTCTAATCTGCTGGGAAATCTCTCCAGGTTCCCTCCACGAAAGTATTTTGCCTGCATTTGTCTCCTCTGGGCAGGCAATAAGGAATCCTACTCCCAAGCCCGTTGGGGTGGCTTACGCCTGTAATCCTAGCACTTTGGGAGGCTGAGACAGGAGGATCGCTTGAGGTCAGGAGTTTGAGACCAGCCTGGGTAACATAGTGAGACCTAGTCTCTACAAAAAATTAGCTGACCTTGGTGGTGTGTGCTTGTGGTCTCTGCTACTTGGGAGGCTGAGGCGGGAGGATCACTTGAGTCCAGGAGGTCGAAGCTGCAGTGAACCGTAATCGCACCACTGCACTCCAGCCTGGGTGACAGAGTGAGACCCTATCTCTCCCCTCCCCCCACCGAAAGAAAAATGAAAACAAAACAAAGGGGAAAAAAACAAATCCTGGCCCTGCGTGGTAGCTCGCACCTGTAATCCCGGCACTTTGGAAGGCTGAGGCTGGCGGATCCCTTGAACTCAGGAGTTCAAGACCAGCCTGGGAAACATAGCAAAAACCCGCCCCCACAAAAAAATACAAAAATTAGCTGGGCATGGTGGCGGGCGCCTATAATCCCAGCCACTCAAGAGGCTGAGGCAACAAGATTGAAATTCCATCTCAAAATAAAATTAAAATAAGGCCGGGCGTGGTGGCTCACACCTGTAATCCCAGCACTTTGGAAGGCCGAGGCGGGAGGATCACCTGAGGTCAGGAGTTCGAGACCAGCCTGGCCAACATGGTGAAACCCCGTCTCTCCTAAAAATACAAAAAATTAGCTGAGCTTGGTGGCGTGTACCTGTGATCTTAGCTATTAGGGAGGCTGAGGCAGGAGAATTGCTTGAACGCGGGAGGAGGAGGTTGCAGTGAGCCGAGATGGCGCCACTGCACTCCAGCCTGGGTGACAGAGTGAAACTCCATCTCAAACAAAACAAAACAAAACAAAACAAACGAAAAAAGAAAAAAGAAAGAATCCCACTCCCCTTCCCACATCAGGTCCTCACCACCATCTTCTTCTCACCAGTGGCCTCTGGGCTGCCTAGGAGAGGTCTTGCTGTCCTTGCCCACCTAAGCTCGACACGAAGGAAATGGGAGCTCTGCTTTACACAATGCAGCTACTGTGGGGCCTGTTTCTAACCCCCATCCCAGAAGCAGCACAACTCCCCCACCCTGAACCCAGGAGGAGGGCAGGGCTGTGGTTCCTGGCCTGTTGTGGCACCAGAGGGTTAAAGACAGTTGGTGTGATGGGCTTTCTGGGAATCAGACCGGTGAGCAGAACCGAAGGCAGTCACCATCGTCGATCACAGCTCAGGAGCTTATGTGCTCAACAACAACATCCACACAAATCCTCTCATTTATTTATTTATTGAGATGGAGTTTTGCTCTTGCCGCCCAGGCTGGAGTGCAATGGCGCGATCCGGCTCACTGCAACCTTTGCGTCCTGGGTTAAAGCGATTCTCCTGTCTCCGCCTCCTGAGTAGCTGGGATTACAGGTGCCCTCCACCATGCCCGGCTAATTTTTGTATTTTCAGTAGAGACGGGGTTTCGCCAAGTTGGCCAGGCTGGTCTGGAACTCCTGACCTCAGGTAATCCGCCCGCCTCGGCCTCCCAAAGTGCTGGGATTAGAGGCATTAGCGACCATGCACGGCCCATACAAATCCTCTTTCAGGCTTGGCTTCCGGGCATTGACCCTACCACATGAGCTCAGGACACACCGGGCCCTGGAGTACTGGGCTAATTCTCCCAGCTCAGCAGAGTGGTGGGCTCTTCCCAGTTCCTCTGCTTTTGGAGTCTGTGCTGGTCATTGAGAGGTGACAGCGTGCTGGCAGTCCTCACAGCCCTCGCTCGCTCTCCGCGCCTCCTCTGCCTGGGCTCCCACTTTGGCGGCACTTGAGGAGGCCTTCAGCCCACCACTGCACTGTGGGAGCCCCTTTCTGGGCTGGCCAAGGCAGGAGCCGGCTCCAGGGAGGTGTGGAGGGAGAGGCGCCAGTGGGAACCCGGGCTGCGCGCAGCGCTTGCGGGCCAGCTGGAGTTCCAGGTGGGCGTGGGCTTGGCGGGCCCCGCACTCGGAGCAGCCGGCCGGCCCTGCCGGCCCCGGGCAATGAGGGGCTTAGCACCCGGGCCAGCGGCTGCGGAGGGTGTACTGGGTCCCCCAGCAGTGCCGGCCCACCGGCGCTGCGCTCGATTTCTCACTTGGCCTTAGCTGCCTTCCCGCGGGGCAGGGCTCGCGACCTGCAGCTCGCCATGCCTGAGCCTCCCACCCCCTCCGTGGGCTCCTGTGCGGCCCGAGCCTCTCCGACGAGCGCCGCCCCCTGCTCCACAGCGCCCCGTCCGATCAACCACCCAAGGGCTGAGGAGTGCGGGCGCACACGCAGGACTGGCAGGCAGCTCCGCCTGCAGCCCCGGTGTGGGATCCACTGGGTGAAGCCAGCTGGGCTCCTTTGTCTGGTGGGGAGGTGGAGAACCTTTATGTCTAGCTCAGGGATTGTAAATACACCAATCGGCACTCTGTATCTAGCTCAAGGTTTGTAAACACACCAATCAGCACCCTATGTCTAGCTCAGGGTTTGTGAATGCACCAATCGACACTCTGTATCTAGCTACTCTGGTGGGGACTTGGAGAACCTTTGTGTGGACACTCTGTATCTAGCTAATCTGGTGAGGACGTGGAGAACCTTTGTGTCTAGCTCAGGGATTGTAAACGCACCAATTAGCACCCTATCAAAACAGACCACTGGGCCCTACCAATCAGCAGGATGTGGGTGGGGCCAGATAAGAGAATAAAAGCAGGCTGCGGGAGCTAGCGGCAGCAACCCGCTGAGGTTCCCTTCCGCAATGTGGAGGTGGTGTTCTTTTGGTCTTTACAATAAATCCTGCTACTGGCCGCTCTTTGGATCCACACTACATTTATGAGCTGTAACACTCACTGCGAAGGTCTGTAGCTTTACTCTTGAAGCTTAGCAGGACCCACGAGTCCACCGGGAGGAATGAATAACTCCAGGCTCGCCGCCTTAAAAGCTGTAACGCTAACTGCGAAGGTCCGCAGCTTCACTCTTGAGCCAGGGAGACCACAAACCCACCAGACGGAAGAAACTCCGAACACATCCGAACATCTGAAGGAACAAACTCCAGATGCGCCACCTTAAAAGCTGTAACACTCACCAAGAGGGTCCGTGGCTTCATTCTTGAAGTCAGACCAAGAACCCACTAATTCCAGACCCAGTCAGTCTTACCATCATCATGATACGTAAACTAATGTTTATTGAGCACGTACAATGTACCTGTCCTTGTTTTGAGGTCTCTGTCTGAATCACCTAAATTCATCTTTTTACCAACCCTATAAAAAGACTATTAAGATCCCCATTGTGCACATGAGGCTCAGAGAGGTAAAACTATGGAATGAGACCACTGCTTCTCCTGTTGTCCTTCTTAGCTTCTCCCCCACCTCCCCTTTGCCCTAGTTTATGAGACAGGAGAAAAGGGAGAAAGCAAAAAGTTGGAAAGAAACAGAAGTAAGATAAATAGCTAGATGATCCTGGTGCCAGCACCTGGCCGTGGTGGTTAAAATAATATTAACACCAGTAGTTTTGGTCAGGGGTTATCTGTGAATTCCAGACATTGTATGAGAAAGCACTGTAAAACCTTTTGTTCTGTTACCTGACGTATGTAGCCCCCAGTCACGTTCCTCACGCTTACTTGATCTATTATGACCCTTTCACGTGGACCCCTTAGAGTTGTAAGCCCTTAAAAGGGCTAGGAATTTCTTTTTCAGGGAGCTCGGCTCTTAAGACGCGAGTCTGCTGACTCTCCCGGCCGAATAAAAACCTCTTCCTTCTTTAATGCGGTGTCTGAGGAGTTTTGTCTGCGACTCATCCTGCTACAAAACAACCTGCCTGAAGTCACAGTTACAACGCCAGTATGTGGCAGAGCTCGGATTTGAAACCCTGTACTGTATCTGCATTCAGAGTCTGTGTTGTTTCTTTTTTTTCCTTTGTGACAGAGTTTCGCTCTTGTTGCCTGGGCTGGAGTACAATAGCACAATCTTGGCTCACTGCAACCTCTGCTTCCCAGGTTCAAGCGATTCTCCCACCTCAGCCTCCCAAGTAGCTGCGATTACAGGCCAGCACCACCATGCCTGGCTAATTTTTGTATTTTTAGAAGAAATGGGTTTTCACCATGTTGGCCAGGTTGGCCTCGAACTCCTGACCTCAGGTGATCCACCCGCCTCAGCCTCCCAAAGTGCTGGGATTACAGGCGTGAGCCACTGTGCCCGGCCCAGAGTCTGTGTTTCTTCTACTAAACCACACTGTCTCCAAAACTCCTCCCTTCCCACCCTCCATTCCCCTGCCTCACCACTCCACCTCCACAGCATGATCTCTGGGTGTGGGACCTCAAAACATGTGATGTCTTCCAGGCAGTGAGCTCAGCATTTCTTCCTGGATAAAGACACTTAACATTGCAGTTTTCTTCCTTTGGTGGGTTTGAAATCCACTGTCTTTTTTTTTTCTTTGAGCCGGAGTTTCGCTCTTTTTGCCCAGGCTGGAGTGCAGTGGCGAGATCTCGGTTCACTGCAACCTCCGCATCTCCAGTTCAGGTGATTCTCCTGCCTCTGCCTCCCAAGTAGCTGGGATTACAGGCGCCCGCCACCATGCCCAGCTACTTTTTAGTAGAGACGGGGTTTCACTGTGTTGGCCAGGCTGGACCTGAACCCCTGACCTCAGGTGATCCACCCACCTCAGCCTCCCAAAGTGCTGGGATTACAGGCGTGAGCTACCATGCCTGGCCAATACCACTACTATAAATAATACTATTAATAGAAATGATATCTAGGCTGGGCATGGTGGGTCATGCCTGTAATCCCAGCACTTTGAGAGGTGGAGGTGGGAGCCTAGGAGTTCAAGACCAGCCCAGGCAACAAATAGAGACCTTGTCTCAACAAAAAACAAAAACAAACAAAAAAACTGGGTGTAGTGGCACATGCCCGTGGGCCCAGCTACCCAGGAGGTTGAGTTGGAAGGATCACTTGAGCCTGGGAGGTTGAGGCTGCAGTGAGCCTTGATCACACCATTGCACTCCAGGCTGGGAAACATTTTGAGATCCTGTCTCAAAAAAAAAAAAAAAAAAGAAAGAAAAAGAAAGGCTGGGCACAGTGGCTCACACCTGTAATCCCAGCACTTTGGGAGGCCAAGGTGGGCGGATCACCTGAGGTCAGGAGTTTGAGACCAAAAATTAGCTGGGCGTGGTGGCAGGTGCCTGTAATCCCAGCTACTCGGGAGGCTGAGGCAGGAGAATCGCTTGAATCTGGGAGGCGGAGGTTGCGGTGAGCCGAGATAGTGCCACTGCACTCCAGCCTGGGCAACAAGAGCAAAACTCTGTCTCAAAAAAAAAAAAGAGAGAGAGAGAGAGAGAAAAAGAAAGGCTATCTAATCATTATAGAGAGAGATTATGATGTACCAGGCATTGTTCTTGGTCTTCACATGAATTGCCTGGTTTGATCCCCATAAAATCCCTATTCTGTAGGCATTGTTATTAACCCCATTTTATAGACAAGGGAACTGAGAAAGAAAAATGTTAAATTGTTCCTGAGTGTAAGCTGATAAGCACTATATCTCTTTCATCTTTGATTCATAAAAGACATCTTTGAAAGCTGTAAAAGGAAAATAAAAACTTGGGACCCCAATTCACTCTGCCAAAAGGAAAAAAAATTAAACTGAAAGCTGAGTCATGCAAGAAGCTGCCTTTCCTTTTGTTCCTAAGCAGACAGCTACAAATAACAGGTTAAATATCTCCACCTGTAGCTACTCTATGTTTACCTTATCTTATGTAAAGTGCTGATTTACTGAGCAGGAGACAGATACATAATTGATTCTTCCTCTACCTGCTCTTTTTCTCTTGCAACATGTGGATTCAATCATGTGACCATACCTTCCCTCTCTTCCCTCAAGCTCGCATTTCCCCTTTATTATTATTATTTTTTATTATTATTATTGTTATTATTTGAGACGGAGTCTAGCTCTTGTTGCCCAGGTTGGAGTGCAGTGGCGCAATCTTGGCTCACTGCAACCTCTACTTCCCGGGTTCAAGCGGTTCTCCTGCCTCAGCCTCCCAAGTAGCTGGGATTACAGGTGCCCACCACCATGCCCAGCTAATTTTTGTATTTTTGGTAGAGACAGAGTTTCACCATATTGGCCAGGCTGGTCTCCAACTCCTGATCTCAGGTGATCTGCCTGCCTTGGTCTCCCAAAGTGCTGGGATTACAAGCGTGAGCCACTGCACCTGCCCTTGCATTTCTCCTTTAAATACTGAAGCCTAGGCCGGGCGTGATGGCTCAGGCCTGTAATCCCAGCACCATGAGAGGCCGAGGTGCATGGATCGCCTAAGGTCAAGAGTTCGAGACCAGCCTGACTAAGATGGTGAAATCCCGTCTCTATTAAAAATACAAACACTAGCTGGGTGTGGTGGCAGGAGCCTGTAATCCCAGCTACTTGGGAGGCTGAGGCAGCAGAATCGCTTGAACCCGGGAGGCAGAGGTGGCAGTGAGCCAAGATCGTGCCATTGCACTCCAGCCTGGGCAACAAGAGTGAAACTCCGTCTCAAACAAACAAACTAAAACCTGAAGCCTGGCCAGGTGGGGTGGCTCATGGCTGTAATCCCAGCACTTTGGGAGGCTGGGGCAGGAGGATAGCTTGAGCTCAGGAGTTCGAGACCAGCCTGGGCAACAGAGCGAGACCTTGTCTCTACAAATAATTTAAAAATTGGCCAGGTGTGGTGGTGGCACACCTATAGTCCCAGCTACCTGGGAGGCTGAGGTGGGAGAATCACTTGAGCCCAGGCAGTGGAGGCTGGGGTGAGCCATGACTGTGCCACTGCATTTCAGCCTGGGTGACAGTGAGACCCTGTCTTTAAATAAATAAATAAATACTGAAGCCCTCAAAGTCATCTTTGGAGAAAGGCACAGACCTGTCTCCCAGACACATCCTTAACCTTGGCAAAATAAACTGGTAAATTGAGACCTGTTTCAGATACTTTTTGGTTTGCAAAGCAATGAAGTACACATGGGAAGTCCTAACCTCAGAATTTGGAAATGAAAAAGTAAAAGCTCAGCCAAAGAAGTCAGCTTTGGGTGTGAGTTTGGGACAGTACTTGCTGTACCTCAGTCTGTTCAACTGCAATATGCAAATACTAATACCTCATAATGCTATTGTGAGGAGTAAATGACTTCAGACACTGAAGGCTTAACACAGTGACTGGCATATCATAGGGATGCCCAATACATACCAGCTGTGAGGCTTATCACCACTGTTCTTCCTGGCATGGCCCTGTAAGCTCATCTTCGGCTGAAGAGAAGCTAGGTATAGCTACTACAGTTTGGTCCTATTATTGCGGTCAGACAGTTGCTGTGATTGGCTCTCCCCTCCTTCCCTCACCCCCTCCCATCTTACCCTCTGTTATTAACATAAGCAGTCAGAAACATGTAGGCTATGCTTCTCATTGGTTGAAATTGTTGTTTCCTTGGCAGCACTTGCAAACATTCCATCTGGCAATCTGAGAGAAGCTACTGAGAGAATCCTGAGACATCCCCAGCCACCTACCACTGCTCCTGTTCCAAGCAAAGAAGATCTGCTCACTCCGGTACTGGGGATTCTCCGGGGTGGGGGAGTCCACAGAAAGGACTTGCAGTGGTTCTCCCTATTCATCACCCAGACCCCAAACGTTACCATTCCCCCCATCTCTTCCCACCCACCCTGCCTATCTGGCCTCTGAGAAGGGGAGGGGAGGGGAGGGGAGGACAAGGGAGAGGGAGGGGGAGGGGAGGGGAGCAGAGGGGAGGGGAGAGGAGGGGAGGGAAGGGAAGAAAAATAACTAGGAGATGCCAGTGGGAGGGAGGCTTAAGAATGGTGTGGGCCCACAGATGTGTGAGGGTAAAAATTGAGCTTCTTCCTGGGCACTGCTCCCCATCTTCCCTCTCCTGTTGGAGCACAGGCTCCCCAGGGAAAGTCTTAAGGAGGTCCTTCCATGCATAAAGCA
Organism: Pan paniscus; assembly: GCF_029289425.2. Lineage (NCBI taxonomy): Eukaryota > Metazoa > Chordata > Mammalia > Primates > Hominidae > Pan > Pan paniscus. Next base: position 119,304,481 of record NC_073272.2, read on the forward strand.
CACACCCCATGTGCTTCGTGTTGGAGGTCACAGATTTGACTTCTCATCGATTTATCAATAGGAAATTTGCTGAAAGCAAAGTTACTGAATGTCCAAGTTACCAAATGGGCAGTTTTCTTTTCTTTTCTTTTCTTTTCTTTTCTTTTCTTTTTTTTTTTTTTTTTTGAGACAGAGTCTCGCTCTGTCGCCCAGGCTGGAGTGCAGCAGCGCGATCAAGGCTCACTGCAACCTCCGCCTCTGGTTTCAAGTGATTCTCCTGCCTCAGCCTCCCGAGTAGCTGGAACTACAGGCATGCACCACCACGCCCTGCTAATTTTTGTATTTTTAGTAGAGATGGGGGTTTCATCATGTTGGCCAGGCTGGTTTCGAACTCCTGACCTCAGGTAATCCTCCCACATTGGCCTTCCAAAGTGCTGGGATTACAGGTGTGAGCCACCGCGCCTGGCCCCAAATGGACAATTTTCTTTCTTTCTTTTCTTCTTTCCTTCTTTCTCTCTTTCTTTCTTTTCTTTTTTGAGGTGGAGTTGCACTCTGTTGCCCAGGCTGGAGTGAAGTGGTGAGATCTTGGCTCACTGCAAACTCTGCCTCCCGGATTCATGCCATTCTTCTGCCTCAGACCCCCAAGTAGCTAGGACTATAGGCACCCACCACCACGGCTGGCTAATTTTTTGTATTTTTAGTAGAGACGGGGTTTCACTGTGTTAGCCAGGATGGTCTCGATCTCCTGACCTCGTGATCCGCCCGCCTTGGCCTCCCAAAGTGCTGGGATTATAGGTGTGAGCCACTGTGCCCGGCCCAAATGGACAATTTTCTAAAGGATCAAGTTGATATATGGCTACCTCACCAAAGTCTACTGAAATTACCAATTTACCCAAAAACCTTTGTACAGTTGTCTTTAACTACAGAGTTTATAGCAGGTTGCTCTGGCCAAATTGGCATGGCCTAAGGGCTAGGGAGAGCCAGTTCTCTAGTGTTAAGGACCTTTAGGCTCCTCACTGACCACCCTTTAGCCTCTGGCTGCTCTGGAGTGGGCAACCTGGAAATGCTCTGTGTGCTCCGGCAGATGATCCTGTCTACCTCCAGCTGTAGCAACAAGGAACTGGGGCAGAGGCAAACTGAGCTTAAAAATGCCAACATCAGTCTGGGCAACATACTGAGACCTATAAAATAAATAGCCTGGTGTAGGCAGGACACGGTGGCTCATGCCTGTAATCCCAGCATTTTGGGAGGCGGAGGCGGGCAGATCACCCGAGGTCAGGGGTTGAAGACCAGCCTGGCCAACATGGTAAAACCCTGTCTCTATTAAAAATACAAAAATTAGCTGGGCGTATTTTTGTATTTACAATACTTTTGTATTTTGTATTTACACACCTGTAATCCCAGCTACTCAGGAGGCTGAGGCAGGAGAATTGCTTGAACCCAGGAGGCGGACGTTGCAGTGAGCCGAGATTGCGCCACCGCACTCCAGCCTGGGTGACAGAGTGCGACTCTGTCTCAAAAGAAAAAAATAATAGCCAGCTGTGGTGGTATAGGCCTTTAGGCCCAACTACTCAGGAGGCTGAGGTGGGAGGATCACCTGAGCCCAGGAAGTTGAGGCTGCAGCTAGCTGTGATTGCACCACTGTACTCCAGCCCGGGTAACAGAGCAAGACCCTATCTCAAGAGAAAAAAAAGGAAAACAAAAAGCTAAAATGAACAATAGCCAACATTATTTCAGGGATGTTCAAAGGCTGTCCCAGTGGTTCTTGAACTGATGGCCGTTGGAGCCAGGTTGCCTTTTGCAGTATCTACTACCCCCTGGGATCAATGATGATGTCAAGAAAGGAAACAGAGAGTTGCCCTTTGTCCGGGCGTGGTGGCTCACACCTGTAATCCCAGCACTTTGGAGATTACACTGAGGCAGGTGTATCACCTGAGGTCAGGAGTTCAAGACCAGCCTGGCCAACATGGTGAAACCCCGTCTCTACTAAAAATAACAAAAACTAGCCGGGCATGGTGGCGGACACCTGTAATCCCAGCTACTTGGGAGGCTGAGGCAGGAGAATCACTTGAACCCGGGAGGCAGAGGTTGCAGTGAGCCGAGATTTTGCCATTGCACTCCGGCCTGGGCAACAAGAGTGAAAACTCCGTCTCGAAAAAAAAAAAAAAAGAGTTGCCTTTTGTGAAAGAGGCTCCCAGAGAGAGAGTGGGTCACTGGACTCTAGATGAAAATGTGAGAATAAGGCCAGGCGCGATGGCTCACACCTGTAATCCCAGCACTTTGGGAGACTGAGGTGGGTGGATCAGGAGGTCAGGAGTTCAAGACCAGCCTGGCCAAGATGGTGAAACCCCGTCTCTACTAAAAATACAAAAATTAGCTGGGCGTGGTGGCAGGTGCCTGTAATCCCAGCTACTCGGGAGGCTGAGGCAGCAGAATTGCTTGAACCCAGGAGGCGGAGGTTGCAGTGAGCGGAGATCGTGCCACTGCCCTCCAGCCTGGGTGACAGAACAAGACTCTGTCTCAAAAAAAAAAAAAAAAAAAAAAGGAAGAAAGAAAATGTGAGAATAGGGCCCTACTGCTCTTTCTGAATCTTGGAGGGAGAAGAGCAGCACAGTTGAGAGCATGGGCTGTGAAGCCAGACACTGTGGGTGTACAGCTCAGTTTCCTCATTTTCACATGGCAGCAACAGGCCCTCTGTCTGTGACTCAGGGCTCCTGTAGGAAACTGTTGGCATATTAAAATGAGGATAGCTGTAGAAGGGTTAAGTAAGGGAATATTTACAAAGGTGTGGCCAGAGTGCAGGGCAACAGAGGAAGGTGCAGCTCCCCGGGGCTAGTAACAGTGGGCCTAAAACGTTGAGGGGAGAGAATGCTTACCCTTACCACACTGGGAAGCTGGGAGAGCGCCGCCCTGAAAGACGCTGGGGACTTCATGCAGCCAGCCATCAGCCAACTCGCAGGGAGAAAACCACCAGGGACATACATTTTGACTTCCTGATCTCCTTATTGTGTGGAACCCCCTAGAAGCCAGAGGGCACCATTTATGGGTGCAGTCAGGTTAGTTTTCCAGGGCAGGAAGCAGGAGGAGATGCAAGGACAGTGGATTTGGAAAGGCAAATGGAAGGTGCCCAGCGCACTCTTTCATAGGGCTGTGATGACAGTTAAATGAAACATAGCACATTAAACACCCCCAAATTGGGAGCTGTTATTTATAGAAAAATAGCTCCATTTGGAGAGAGATACCCACTTTCATGTAGCCCTTCCACTCAATGGAAGGATTGCTTGCAACATACTTATTTTTTATTTTTTGAGACAGCCTTGCTCTGTCACCAGGCTGGAGTGCAGTGACACAATCTCGGCTCACTGCAACCTCTGCCTCCCGGGTTCAAGCAATTCTCCTGCCTCAGCCTCACGAGTAGCTGGGATTACAGGTGCTGGCCACCATGCCAGTCCAACTTTTTTTTTTTTTTGAGATGGAGTCTCACTCTCATTGCCCAGGCTGGAGTGCAATGGCGTGATCTGGGCTCACCACAACCTCCGCCTCCCAGATTCAAGCGATTCTCCTGCCTCAGCCTCCTGAGTAGCTGGGATTACAGGCACGTGCCACCACACCTGGCTAATTTTTGTATTTTTAGTAGAGACGGGGTTTTGCCTTGTTGGCCAGGCTAGTCTTGAACTCCTGACCTCAGGTGATCCACCCGCCTCGGCCTCCCAAAGAGCTGGGATTACAGGCTTGAGCCACCAAACCTGGCCCAGGCCAATTTTTGTATTTTTAGTAGAGATGGGGTTTCTCCATGTTGGCCAGGCTAGTCTCAAACTCCTCACCTCAGGTGATCTACCCCCCTTGGCCTCCCAAATTGCTGGGATTACAGGCATGTGCCACCGTGCCCGGCCATGTTTTTTATTTTCTCTGAGACAGGGTCTCGCTCTGTCACCCAGACTGGAGTACAGTGGTGAGATCACGGCTCCCTGCAGCCTCGACCTCCCAGGCTCAAGTGATCCTCCTACATCAGCCTTGTGAGTAGAAAGCTGGGATTATAGGCACACATCACCATGCCTGGCTAATTTTTTAAACTTTTGTAGAGATGGGGCCTTGCTATGTTGTCCAGGCTGATCTCAATCTCCTGCACTTAAGCGATCCTCCCACTTTGGCCTCCCGAAGTGCTGGGATTACAGGCCTGAGCCACTGCACCCAGCCGCCTGTAAGGAATTTAAAGCTGTGCTGGAAGTAAGCAATTTTTCATAAGCAAAGAGACTTAAACAGTAGCAAGAAAAGAAAGGATTTAAGACTCAAGGGAAAAGATGTAAAAAACATTGAAAATGAGCAAAGACTTCTAGCTCTGTGATGGAGCCATCTTTACAGCCCTAGTAACACAAATTTTCACATTGTCAATACATGTTAAAGGCATCTGGAAGATTATAGCTATCATTTATGATAAAAATCTTACTAGAACAGGAACAGACGAATGTTTTCTTGATGTGATACATCTCAAACCACAAACCACATCATACTAATGGTGTAACACCAGAAAGCAAGGCCATCAAAGTCAGACACAATAGGAGGATGCTCATTATTTCCACTTTCATTTTACATTTTTCTGGAAGTATTAACCAAAGCTAATACTCATAAGAGATATATACTCCTGGAAAAAAGATGATAAAAGTGACAGTTTATTGGAGATGATATAATTGTATACTGTACTGGAAAAACCCAAGAGAGAGAACTATGAAACCAATATTCCTCTGCTGTAATGCCTCTACTCATTTTAACACTATCTTTATAGGCCAGGTGTGGTGGCTCACACCTGTAATCCCAGCACTTTGGGAGTCCAAAGTGGGTGGATCACTTGAGGTCAGGAGTTCAAGACCAGCCTGGCCAACATGGTGAACCCCCGTCTCTACTAAAACTACAAAAAATTAGCCAGGCATGGTGGCACACACCTGTAGTCCCAGCTACTCGGGAGGCTGAGACAGAAGAATCACTTGAATCCGGGAGGCGGAGGTTGCAGTGAGCCAAGATTGTGCCATTGCACTCCAGCCTGGGCGACAGAACGAAACTTTGTCTCAAAAAAAAAAACCACTATCTTAGCCGGCGCTCTGGCTCACGCCTGTAATCCTAGCACTTTGGGAGGCCGAGGCAGGTGGATCACCTGAGGTCAAGAGTTCGAGACCAGCCTGGCCAACATGGAGAAACCCCATCTCTACTGAAAATACAAAATTAGCCGGGCGTGGTGGCGCATGCCTCCAATCCCAGCTACTCGAGAGGCTGAGGCAGGAGAATCACTTGAACCCAGATTCTCCCGGGAGGCGGAGGTTGCGGTCAGCCGAGATAGCGCCATTGCTCTCCAACCTGGGCAACAAGAACAAAACTCTGACTCAAACAAACAAACAAACAAACAAAAAACAAAACACTGTCTTTATACATTTTTTTTTTTTTGAGATGTAGTCTCCCTCTGTAGCCCAGGCTGGAAGGCTGGAGTGCAGTGGTGCGATCTCGGCTCACAGCAACCTCTGCCTCCTGGGTCCCGGTTCAAGCAATTCTCCTGCCTCAGCCTCCTGTGTAGCTGGGATTACAGGCATGAGCCACCATGCCCAGCTAATTTTTGTATTTTTAGTAGAGACGAGGTTTCACCATGTTGGCCAGAGTGGTCTTCAACTCCTGACCTCGTGATCTGCCTGCCTCAGGCTCCCAAAGTGCTGGGATTACAGGCGTGAGCCACCGCGCCGGGCCTTTATATTTCTTTTTAAAAGTTAAGACAGGTTGGGGAGTGGGGAGATCTCACTATGTTGCCCAGGCTGGTTTGAAACTCATAGCCTCAAACTGTCCCCCTGCTTCAGCCTCCTGAATAGCTGAGATTACAGGCACATGCCACCACACCCACTTCATTTTAACATCATTTTAAAAGAGCCAGGTGCCCTCAGTTGCTCCTAGCAGGGATTGGGTTTCTTATCAAAGATTCAACTTGGAATCAGTATTGCTAGGCACTCCAAAGAAGTGCTGCTTTTTTTCTACTACATTTTGATTTAAGCCATTATGGTGTTTTTTTGTTTTTTGTTTTGTTTTTGAGATGGAGTTTTGCTCTTGTTGCCCAGGCTGGAGTGCAATGGCGCGATCTTGGCTCACTGCAACCTCCACCTCCCAGGTTCAAGCAATTGTCCTGCCTCAGCCTCCCGAGTAGCTGGAATTACAGGCGCCCGCCACCACACCCGGCAAATTTTGCATTTTTAGTAGAGATAGGGTTTCACCATGTTGGTCAGGCTGGTCTTGAACTCCTGACCTCAGGTGATCTGCCCGCCTCGGGCTCTCAAAGGGCTGGGATTACAGGCGTGAGCCACCGCGCCGGGCCTCATTATGATTTTGAGAATGTGAGAATCCTTGGTTTTCAGGAAAAGTAGATATCAGCAGCTAGGCACAGGTCTGACTCCTACCCTTAAACCCCTAATCCCCTCCCTAGAGGCAATAACTGCTTCCTGTCTCTTGTGATTCTTCAAGAGATGATCTGTACTTATATGAGTGTGTTCACATGTGTGTACACACACAGGCACACAGTAACTTCTTTTTTTCCCCAGGAAAAAGAAAATGAGTGAGACTCAAAATTCAACAAGCCAGAAAGCAATGGATGAGGATAAAAAAGCCGCAAGCCAAACAATGCCGAATACACAAGACAAGAACTACGAGGATGAATTGACTCAAGTAGCTCTAGCTCTGGTTGAGGATGTCATCAATTATGCTGTTAAGATTGTGGAAGGTAGTGATCCTGTTTGTTTGGATGCCTAAATAATTGTCTATATAGTCTAAATATAGCACCACACTACCTGGCAACTAACAAATTCACACCTTTTTTTTTGCAGAGGAGCGAAACCCTTTGAAAAACATCAAGTGGATGACTCACGGTGAATTCACTGTGGAAAAGGGTCTTAAACAAATTGACGAATATTTTTCGGTAAGTTAGGCCGACCACTCCAGCATGGTACACCAGTGTGAAGAACAATAAAGAGACTCTCAGCAGATCAAAAGTTTGAAGTCTGGAAAATCTAGGAGATGGTATCAAAGGGGGCTGACTAGAATAAGTAAACATCGTCTCCATCTCAGTTCCAAAATCAAGGTGGGATAGTCTTTGAAGGTGAAATGCACAATCACAATCATTTTCCCTGTGTCTGTATCATTCTAACCTTACATTTCCCTGGGAAAATCTGCTCTTCCTACTTAAGCAATTTGTCCATGCTGGTGCATTAAATGGGGGCCTAGTGGCCTAAGGAGGGAGATGCTCCTCCAAAATAGGAGTTCTCCACCACCATTATTTTGTTTATTTTTTTTAGAGACAGGGTCCCACTCTGTCACCGAGGCTGCAGTGCAGGGGCTCGATCCTAGCTCCCTGCAGCTTTGAACTCCTGGGCTCAAGCGATCTTCCCACCTCAGCCTTCCAAGTAGACAGGCATGTGTCACCACACCTGGCTAATTTTTTTTTGTAGAGACAGGGTCGTGCTATGTTGCTCAGGCTGGCCTCGAACTCCTGGCCTCAAGGGATCCTCCTGCCTTGGCCTCCCAAAGTGCTGGGATTACAGGTGTGAGCCATTGCACCCAGCCTCCACCACCAACTTTAGAATGCTCCTGTTAACAGAGGGGATGCAGATGGATCAAAAGACTTTTTGATTTGGCTTTGGAATATATTGCCTGCATAGTAAGATGTACAATCCCATGAATTCCTTTGTTTTTCTGCCTGTGTCTGACTCTGACTTCTTCATGTGGCAGCTTTGCTGAGAAGGCCCTGGATTACTTTGCATAACTGGTGAGTGAATAAAGGAGAATGGCTTGGGCCAGGCGCAGTGGTTCACATCTGTAATCCCAGCACTTTGAAATACCAAGACGGGAGAATCAATCATTTGAGCCTAAGAGTTTGAGACAGCCTGGGCAACATAGTGGGACCCCATCTCTATAAAACTAAAAAATTAGGCCAGGCATAGTGGCTCACGCCTGTAAGCCCAGCACTTTGGGAGGCCAAAGTGGGCAGATCACAAGGTCAGGAGTTCAAGTCCAGCCTGGCCAATATGGTGAAACCCCGTCTCTATTAAAAATACAAAAATTAGCCAGGCGTGGTGCTGGGCGCCTGTAATCCCAGCTACTCGGGAGGCTGAGGCAGAAGAATCGCTTGAACCCAGGAGGCAGAGGTTGCAGTGAGCTGAGATTACACCACTGCATTCTCAATCCTGGGCGACAGAGCAAGACTCCGTCTCAAAAAAAAATAATAATAATTAGCCGGGCGTGGTGGTATGCACGTATAGTTCCAGCTACTCAGGAGGCTGAGGTGGGAGGATCACTTGAGCCCAGGAGGTCGAGGCTGCAGTAAGCTGTGATTGCGCCACTGCACTCAGCCTGGGTGACAGAGTGAGACCCTGTCTCAAAAAAAAAAAAAAAATGGCTTGAAATCCTTCTCATTGTGCTTCTGTGGAACAGAGACCAGTTGAAATTGGTGGAGGCGAACTCCCCTACCCCTGGGAAAAGTTCCAGCTCTCTCTGTTCCCCAGGCCAGCCCCTCAAAGCCTACAGCCCTCAGGGCAGTTTCCCAGGCCTTAGGAAGGCCTGGTCAGGTGTGAAGGAGGAAAAGTCAGGGATTTCTGGCTCCACGCCTTCTATGCTCCAGCGGACACCACTCACCGTTCTCATTAGGAGGGGTATCTTGAGCATAGTGAAGATGAATGGTGCAAGTTATTCTTGAGCCTTCCTGCTGTGGAGCACTTCTCCATTTGGGGTTGGGCAAAGGCCCCTGCCTACTGCACTCAGGGTTCCTGAATCAAACTAGAATGGAACACATAGCAAGTAGGAAAAATTTCCCTTGCAAATCCCACTGGTCATTCTGAGTAAAAGGCAAAAGTAAGTCCTGACAATGGTCTACAAGGCCCAATATGATCTGAGTTCCCTTTCCCCTCCCAACTTATGGTTCAGCTCCCATCACTCCTTCCCCCCTCTCACCTTCTTCCCTCGGCCACACTTGCCTCCTTGCCGTTCCTCGACTGCCAGGCATGTTCCCCTGTCAGGACCCTTGCTCTTGCTGTTCCCTCTGCCTGGAACCCTCTCCCCTAAGATGTATACCCATGGCTCACTGCTTTACCTCCCTTCAGATCTTTGTTGAAAACTATCACCTGCTCATTGAGGCTTTTCTTGGCCACTTCATCTAAAATCACAACCCTCTCCACTTCTCTGATTCATTTTTCCCTTCGCACTTCTTTCTGCCTACTAGAGTCTATTTACTTGTCCTGCTGCCTGTCTTCCACCACCAGACCATATGGTCCATGAGGGCAGATTTCTCTTGACTGCTCTCTTCCCAGCCCCTAGCAATGTCAGGTACACAGATGCTCAATAACTCTATGTTGAATACATGAGCAGATTTATTATTGCATTACCATATTTCTTCACAGATGAAGAGCCAGGTCAAAGGATTTGTCTTACCTATTTCGTAGGGCTGTTGTGAGGACAGAGACAATTAAAAAGTAAATGACTGAAAAGCTAAACATGTTATATTAACTCATGATGTAAAATCGCCCTGTTCCCAGCCCCACTAATGCAGCATGCCTGGCATTTCTTTTTTTTTTTTTTTTTTTTTTTTTTGAGACGGAGTCTCACTCTTTCGCCCAGGCTGGAGTGCAGTGGCGTGATCTTGGCTCACTGCACCCTCCGCCTCCTAGGTTCAAGTGATTCTCCTATCTCAGCCTCCCGAGTAGCTGGGACTACAGGCATGTGCCACCGTGCTGGCTAATATTTTGTATTTTTAGTAGAGACAGGGTTTCACCATGTTAGCCAGGATGGTCTCGATCTTCTGACCTTGTGATCCGCCTGCCTCGGCCTCCCAAAGTGCTGGGATTACAGGCGTGAGCCACCGCGCCCGGCCCTTCTTTTTTTTTTTTTTTGAGACAGAGTTTCACTCTTGTCACCCAGGCTGGAATGCAATGGTGCGATCTCGGCCTACTACAACCTCCACCTCCTGGGTTCAAGTGATTCTCTTGCCTCAGCCTCCCGAGTAGCTGTAATTATAGGCACCTGCCACCATGCCAGGCCAATTTATTTTTTATTTTTAATTTTTAGTAGAGATGGGGTTTCACCATTTTGGCCAGGCTGGTCTCGAACTCCTGACCTCAGGTGATCCACCCACATTGGCCTCCCAAAGTGTTGGGATTACAGGTGTGAGCCACTGCACCCGGCCAAAGTGTGAGGCATTTCTGATGGAGAGCTTTTTCAAGCTTATTGCCAGTTTCCCAGGGTCCACTACACATCAGGGGATGGTAAATTAGGAGTTGCCATTTACTGAGTACTGCTATGTGTTAAGCACTGCAGTGCACATCATCATGCATTATCTCGTTTAATCCTCACAACAAAACTGTGTATGGGTATATCAGTGTACCCATTTAAAAGATGAGAACTTTGCACAAATTGCCCAACCTCTCTCTGATTGAGCAGCAAAACGAAGTTATGATCATATGTCTGTCTGATTTTTTTTTTTTTTTTGTGAGACAGGGCATTGCTCTGTCACCCAGGGCTGCAGTGCAGTGGCACCATCTTGGCTCACTGCAACCTCTGCCTCCTGGGTTCAAGGGATTCTCCTGCCTCAGGCTCCCGAGTAGATGGGACTACAGGTGCATGCTACCATGCCTGGCTAATTTTTGCATTTTTAGTAGAGATGGGGTTTCACCATGTTGGCCAGTCTGGTCTCAAACTCCTGACCTCAAGTGATCTGCCCACCTCAGCCTCCCAAAGTGCTGGGATTACAAGCGTGAGCCACTGTGCCTGGCCTGATACATTCTTTTTAAAAAATATTTATTTATTTATTGAGACAGAGTCTTGCTCTGTCGCCCAAGCTGGAGTGCAGTGGCGCAATCTCGGCTCACTGCAGCCTCAAACTCCTGGGCTCAAGTGATCCTCCTGCCTCAGCCTCCTGAGTAGCTAGGACTATGGGTACACAGCACCATGGCCGAGTAAATTCTTTATTTTTTTGTAGAGATGAGGTCTCACTTTGTTGCTCAGGCTGGTCTTGAACTCCTGGCCTCAAGTAGTCCTCCTGCCTCAGCCTCCTAAAGTGCTGGGATTACTGCCAGCCACTGGCAGTGGCCACTGCACCCGGTGTGAGCCACTGCACCCAGTCAGTTCTATCTGATATATTCTTTCCACCACAGTAGGAAAAGTATTTTTTTTTCTTATTTGTTTTTTCTCATCAGCTTCTACTGACCCAGGAAAAGTACTTTTGGATGACAAAAATAATGCAGACTTTTATTATCATTTAAAAATACAAATTCAAATGATTTTAAGGTACTACAATGTGAATACGAATAATTAAACCTGGTATCAGAAAGCTGGTACAGGCTGGGCGCAGTGGCTCACGCCTGTAATCCCAGCACTTTGGGAGGGCGAGGCGGGCAGATCACTTGAGGTCTGGAGTTTGAGAACAGCCTGGTCAACATGGTGAAACCCTGTCTCTACAAAAATACAAAAAAATTAACTGGGTGTGGTAGTGTGTGCCTGTAATCCCAGCTGCTTGGGAGGCTGAGGCAGGAGAATCACTTGAACCTGGGAGGCGGAGGTTGCAGTGAGCTGAGATCGTGCCACTGCACTCCAGCCTGGGCAACAGAGTGAGACTCTGTCAAAAAAAAAAAAAAAAAAAAGAAGAAGGATGGTATAGGATGGTATAGTTGTGGAGAGGGAACACTTACACATTGCCAATGGCAAAGTTGGTTCATTCTCTTCAGGAACACAGTCTGGCAACAGGAATATACAAATGGGTTCCTTATAAAAGAAAAATCAGAGAATGCCCATCACCTCAGACAGTTAAAATTACTTTTATAATAAAAAAAAGACATCACTATAAAAAATGCCCAGTGAGCAAAAAGATACAAATTAGAAAATGAAATTACCCAAAATACCCATTTCTATTACCCCAAAGGTCACTTACCATGGATAACAGTTTTGTGCATATACTTTTTTTTTCATTGTTTTTTGCCTTGTGCATATACTTCTATGTGTCTGTTGATTGTGAGTGTCCAGTAGTATGTAGCTGGCTAAGCCATCCATGATCAAGTAGTACAGTGAGATACTGTTTCCTGGAAGTGAGTATATGAAGCAGTATCATGTAAAAATCACAAAACACACACACTGCTGATACATAAAAGTCTGCTGCCTGCACACGGATAAAAATGGGAGGAGATTCGCCTGATGAAAATAGTTAAATTTAATGTCATGTGTAAGGCTGCCTTCATTCACAAAAGGGGGGAAAAATCCACTAAGAGCCAAGCTGAGAAGAAGAAACTCTTAGAACTGAGGCTTCTAGTGGGGTGGAGAAAGCACTGAGCGGGCTGCTCAGGAGTCCTGGGTACCAGTCCCAGTTTATTGTGTTAGACTGTCCCTACCTACTTCTAGGCCCTGGTATCCTCATCTGCAAAGTGAAGGGCTGCATTAGATTATCTCTAGTGACCTATTCAATGTTATAAAGTCTGTGATTGTGTGACAGATTAAACATTAGGGCTAGAAAAGTATATTGAGTAATATAGAACAGTTGAAAAAAAAGGCATGCTCTGGCTGGGTGCGGTGGCTCATGCCTGTAATCCCAACACTTTGGAAGGCCGAGGCAGGTGGATCACCTGTGGTCAGGAGTTTGAGACCAGCCTGGCCAACATGGTGAAACTCCGTCTCTACTATATGTGCTGCCGAAGCGAGCACAGAAACTCCGTCTCTACTAAAAATACAAAAATTAGCCAAATGTGGTGGTGCACACCTGTAATCCCAGCTACTCGGGAGGCTGAGGCAGAAGAATCACTTGAACTCGGGAGGCGGAGGTTGCAGTGAGCCGAGAAAACGCCACTGTACTCAAGCCTGGGTGACAGAGCAAGACTTCATCTCAAAAACATAAAAAAAAAAAAAAAAGAGGCATGCTCCAATGAGCCATAAGGGGTTGACTGTTGGGCCCCTTCATTAAAAGGAGTAATGATTTTGGGGCCAGGCGTGGTGGCTCGTGCCTATAATCCCAGCACTTTGGGAGGCCGAGGCATGTGGATTACCTGAGGTCAGGAGTTCAAGACCAGCCTGGATCTCTACTAAAAATACAAAAATTAGCTGGGCGTGGTGGTGAGCACCTGTAATCCCAGCTACTCAGGAGGCTGAGGAAGGAGAATCGCTTGAACCCAGGAGGCGGAGGTTGCAGTGTGCCGAGATCACGTCACTGCACTCCAGCCTGGAAGACAGAGAGGGACTCCGTCTCAAAAAAAAAAAAAAGGAAGGAATAATGACTTTGGGAGGCCGAGGCCAGTGGATCACTTGAGCCTAGGAGTTTGAGACCAGCCTGGGCAATATAGGGAGACTGTCATCTCTACAAAAAATATAAAAATTAGCCAGGTGCGGTGGTGCATGCCTGTATGTAGTCTCAGCTACTTGGGAGGCTGAGGCGGGAGGGTCACTTAAGCCCGGGAAGGTTGAGGCTACAATGAGCCATGATCGTGCCACTGCACTCCAGCCTAGGTGACAGAGTAAGACCCTGTCTCAGAAAAAAGGAATAATGATACATGAAAGAATACACAGCTCCTGATCTCAAGGAATCTCGAGTCCAGTGCTCTTCTCTGGACTGAAACAGCCAATTGGGTACAAGTTTGAAATAAGCTGAGGCAAAAGGCCAGCCTACATTTTTTTTAAAGGAGGGCCTGAAATCTTTTTGATGTCTCCTGTACTCCCTCTCCACATTACTGGGACTTGTTAGACTCTCCCAATTCCTTCCTTCTGTGAACCTTCATCTTAATTCAGGCTCTTCTTTGATTCAGAAGCTTCTGGTGCCCCGAGAGCCAGCCCAAGGAAGTTCAGTTGAATTGAATTTGTTGAACACCTGTGAAATCTAAGGCCCTGTGCCAGGAATCAGGGATGCATTTTGACTTCTGTGGGCCCTAGGCACTCTTCCCTTTGTAGGCCCCTTTCTCCTTCAAAAGATGAAAAAATTCAAGACAGCACTGGTATAAAGATGAATATAATCATGACCCTAAAATTCATATATTCTTCTTCTTTTTTTTGAGACAGAGTTTTGCTTTTGTTGCCCAGGCTGGTGTGCAATGGCGCAATCTCGTCTCACCACAATCTCCGCCTCCCGGGTTCAAACGATTCTCCCGCCTCAGCCTCCCAAGTAGCTGGGATTACAGGCATGCGCCACCACGCTGGGCTAATTTTGTATTTTTAGTAGAGACTGGATTACGCCACGTTGGTCAGGCTGGTCTCGAACTCCCGACCTCAGGTGATCCGCCCTCCTCGGCCTCCCAAAGTGCTGGGATTACAGGCGTGAGCCACTGTGCCCGGCCTTTTTCTTCTAATTTTAAAAGAAATGAACACATTTTTTTTTGTGGGCCCTAGGTATTGAGCTTACTATGCCTTACAGATAAGTCAGCCCTGTTAGAAATGTTTTAATATTGGCCGGGCATGGTGGCTCACGCCTGTAATCCCAACAGTTTGGGAGGCCGAGGTGGGCAGATAACTTGAGGTCAGGAGTTCAAGATCAGCCTGACCAACATGGTGAAACCCTGTCTCTACTAAAAATACAAAAATTAGCCGGGTGTGGTGGTGGGCGCCTGTAATCCCAGCTACTCAGGGAAGCTGAGGCGGGAGAATTGTTTGAACTTGGAAGGCGAAGGTTGCAGCGAGCCGAGATGGTGCCATTGCAGTCCAGCCTGGGGGACAGAGCGAGACTCTGTTTCAAAAAAAAAAAAAAGAAAAGAAATTTTTTAATATGGAGACTACAACGCAGACAGTTCCTTATGGCTGTACTATGCGGGGATGTCTCAAGTGCCATAAGACAGGCAGAAAACAAGTTCCACCAGTGTTCAAAGGGAAAGGGTGTGAAGTCACATCTGGTTGGAAGAGGGATCAGAAAGACTTCTTGGAGGTGGTAGTTTTAAGGAAAACAGAATTTATCAAGTAGGTGATAGAGAGAAGCTTCTCAAGAAATGACAACAGCTGGATCAAAAGCATGGTGTAAACATGGGGAATAGTGCTAGTTATAGCTTGATGGGAATATGAGCATTTTGTTGAGAAAAGTGTGACATGAAACTTGTTTTTTTTTTTCTGAGACAAGGAGTTTCCCAGCCTGGAGTGCAGTGGCACGATCATAGCTCACTGCAGTCTTAAATTCCTGGGCTCAAGCGATCCTCCTGCCTCAGCCTCCCAAAGTGCTGGGATTACACCACGCCTGGCCATTGTGGGAAGTCTTAAATGACACAGTGAAACATTTTCATTTTGTTTGGCAGGCAATGGGGGAGTTGCTGGAGGTTGCTTTTTTTTTTTTTCTGAGATGGAGTTTCGCTCTTGTCGCCCAGGCTGAAGTGCAATGGCGCGATCTCAGCTCACTGCAACCTCCGCCTCCTGGGTTCGAAGGATTCTCATGCCTCAGCCTCTCAAGTAGTTGGGATTACAGGCACCCACCACCACGCCCGGCTCATTTTTGCATTTTCAGTAGAGACGGGGTTTCACCATGTTGGCCGAGCTGGTCTCGAACTCCTGACCTTAAGTGATCTGCCCGCCTCAGCCTCCCAAAGTGCTGGGATTACAGGCGTGAGCCACTAAGCTTGCGCCCCGCCCACGGGAGGTTTTTGAGCTGATCAGCTATGACTGAAGCTGTGCTTAAGGAAAATAACTCTGGCTTCATTGTGGGTGGGGGATTGGAGAAGTGAGGTTGAGGACAATGGAGTCTAGATAGGTTATTGCCTAAGTCCAGGTGAGAAACACTAAGAGCTGAAGTAGAGCAGTGGCAGTGGGACTGGAGAAGAATGGATAGATTTGAGACACATTTCAGGTAGAATAGATATGATTGAAGGTTAATAAAAAATGGATTAAGGAAGGAAGGAAAGAAGGAAAGAAGAACTGAATGAATGCTACTTTTTTTTTTTTTTTTGAGATGGAATTTCACTCTTGTAGCCCAGGCTGGAGTGCAATGGCATGATCTTGGCTCACTGCAACCTCCTGACTTCAAGTGATCCGCTCACCTCGGCCTCCCAAAGTGCTGGCATTACAGGCGTGAGCCACTGTGCCCAGCCTAAATGCTACTTTCAATAATGTAGTTAACCTTAGTTGTGTACAGTTGGCTGTCCATATCTGCAGGGGAATACGTTTTCAGACCCTCCATGCATATCAAAATCCACGTGCGCTCAAGTCCCTTAGTCGTCCCCCCATCCATGGATGTAACCAACTGTGGATTGAAAAGGTTGGCCCTATGTATTAGAATCCGCAGCGGTGGGACTGTATTCCCATCTCAACTCCAAGAATAGGCCCAGACAAAGGAGACATTCCAAGGAAGATTTTGTTTCTCAACTCTCATCACTATGAAGATTTGTGCCTTGAAAGGGGAAAGCGCCTGGGAGTGGTGGCTCATGCCTGTAATCCCAGCACTTTGGTAGGCTGAGGCGGGCGGATTGCTCGAGCCCAGGAGTTCAAGGCCAGCCTGGACAATATAGCAAGACCTGGTCTCTAAAATAAATAAATAAATAAATAAAATAAAATAAAATAAAAATTTAAAAAGAAAGGGGCAAGCTTCTCCAAGGGTGCAAACAAGGAATCCCTCCTTTCTGTAGGATGTGGATTATTCTATTGCCTCCCTGAACTTATTTTATATACCACCTATGGCTACAATTAAGTGAGTTGGATTTTCACAAATGGCTAAAGCCAGCCTCATTACTTTCCAGTCACACATTTAGGTCTCCTGGGATGAGCAGAACAAGTGTTCTAATCACTTTCTAATTATTTTCCAATTAATTGAACCTGCCTCCTGTGAGGGGGTCTGAAGCAACATCTGTCTGTATGTACATGTAGACATTGAAGGGTGTGCCTTGCTGGGCATGGTGGCTCACACCTGTAATCCCAGCACTTTGGGAGGCCAAGGCAGGTGGAACACTTGAGCTCAGGAGTTTGAGATCAGCCTGGGCAACATGGCGAAACCCCATCTCTACCAAAAATACAAAAATTAGCTGGGCGTGGTGGCGCATGCCTGTAATCCCAGCTACTCGGGAGGCTGAGGCAGGAGAATCGCTTGAACCCAGGAGGCAGAGGTTGCAATGAGCCAAGATCACGCCACTGCACTCCAGCCTGGGTGAAGAAGTGAGGCTCTGTCTCAATCAATCAATCAATCAATCAATCAATGTGTGTCCCTACAGTCCAAGGCTCAATCTCAACTGATGTTTGCATTCTTCACTTGTTTCATTTCAGCTTAACCTTTTCTCTCCTCCACCCATGGTGATAATTGGGAGCTGACCCTAGTTTGACCCCAATAAAAAAAATTAGGAGTGGCCAGGTGCGGTGGCTCACACCTGTATTCCCAGCACTTTGGGAGGCCAAGGTGGGTAAATCGCTTGAGGTCAGGAGTTTGAAACCAGCCTGACCAACATGGTGAAACCCCGTCTCTACTAAAAATACAAAAAGAATTAGCCGGGCTTGGTGGCATACGCCTGTAATCCCAGCTACTTGGGAGGCTGAGGCAGGAGAATCGCTTGAATCTGGGAGGCACAGGTTGCAATGAGCCGAGATCATGCCACTGCACTCCAGCCTGGGCAACAGAGAGAGACTCCATCTCAAAAAAAAAAAAAAATTAGGAGCGGACTCCAGAACAGAGCTCTAACCCTGACTGTTACATGCCACACTTATCTTTTATTTTTATTTATTCGTTTTTTTAGGGATAGGGTCTTGCTCTGTCACCCAGGCTGGAGTGTAGTGGTGCGATCACAGCTCACTGCAGCCTCAAACTCCTGGACTCGGGCAATCCTATTGCCTCAGCCTCCCCAGTAGCTGGGATTACAGGTGCGTGCCACCATGCCTGGCTAATTTTTAAATTTGTTTTGTAGAGATAGGGTCTTGCTACATTGCCCAGGCTGGTCTGGAACTCCTGGGCTCAAGCAATCCTCCTGCCTCGGCCTCCCAAAGTGCTGGGATTACAGGCATGAGCCACTGCACCCAGCCATGCTGCATTTATCTACAGGACTTGAACAGAAGGCTTTTCTTTTTCTGTGTGCTTTTTCTTTTTTCTATGAAACAGAAGTGTGTTTCTAAAAAATGCTGGGCACATGGCGTAGAGTTTGTAGAGAGGAAAGACTTAATTCACAGCTTCCTCTACATCTACTATGTACACTGGAGTATCTCAACTGCTGACCTACCCGTAGCACGAATCTCTGCTGGTACCTACTTCACCATGAAGGTCTCCAAAACCAAACCGCCGGTAAGTTCTTCTTTTTCTCCCTTCAGTGAGACTTCAGTGAGAATGGAGACTTCTCTTGTCAAGGTCATCAATAACCCCATTTTTACAAAATTTAATAGTCATACTTCTGTCCTCATCTTACTGGCCTATGCACGGCACTTGCCAAAACTGATCACTCCCCGCTCCATGAAACTTTCCATTTGGCTTCTAGAACAACATACTTTCCTGATTTTCCTCCTGCCTCACTGACCATTCCTTCACAGTCCGTCTCTACTGGTAGTTTCCCTGCCTCATACCAACCTCTTCATGTTGGAATGTCCTGAAACTCAGGCCTTGGACCTCTTCTCTAATACTCAGTTCTGTGGTTATCTCTTCCAGTCTCATAGCTTTAAATGCCACCTAGAGCTTATGATCCCCAAATTTGTATCTCTAGCACAGACCCGTCCCACGTGGATGTTTAATAAACATCTAATTTATTGTATGTAAAACTGAACTTCTGATTTTCCCTTCCAAGCCTATCTACTTGCAGTCTTCATCTTAGTTAATAGCCAAAATCCTTGGTGTCATCCTTGACTCTTCTCTCATATCCCTCATCTAATCCATTAGGAAATCCTATTGGCTCTACTTTCAAAAATATATCCAGAATCCAACAATTTTTTTTTTTGAGACAGAGTTTCACTCTTATTGCCCAGGCTGGAGTGCAGTGGCACGATCTTGGCTCACTGCAACCTCCACCTCCTGGGTTCAAGTGATTCTCCTGTCTCAACCTCCCAAGTAGCTGGGATTACAGTCGTGCGCCACCATGCCTGGCTGGTTTTTGTATTTTTAGTAGAGATGGGGTTTCACCATGTTGGCCAGGCTGCTCTCGAACTCCTGATCTCAAGTGATCCACCCACCTTGGCCTCCCAAAGTGCTGGGATTACAGGCGTGAGCCACCGCGCCCGGCCCCCCCAAACAATTTCTTACTACTCCACTTCTATCATCCTGGTCCAAGACACCATCTTCTCTCACCAAGATTATGTCAATAGCCTCCTAATCAGTCTCTCTGCTTCCACCCTTGCCCTCATCATGTCTGTTTTCAATGTTGCAGGCAGCCTGAATGAGTCTTGTAAAACAAATTTTTCTTTTTCTTTTTTTTTTTTAAGAGATGGTGTCTTGCTTTGTTACCCAGGCTGGTCTTGAACTCCTGGCCTCAGGCTATCCTCCTGCCTCAGCCTCTCAAAGTGCTGGACTTACAGGTGTGAACCACCACGCCCAGCTGTAAAACAAATTTGTCACTTTTGTGTTTAAAATTTTCCAAAAGTGCTTCTCAAACTTCTCTCTCTTTTTTTTTTTAAGACAGAGTCGCTCTGTCATCCAGGTTGGGGCAGAGTGGTACAATCAGAGCTCACTGAGGCCTTGACATCCCAGGCTCAAGTGATCCTCCCACATCAGCCTTCCTTGTAGCTGGGACTACAGGTGCACACCACCATGCCCAGCAAACTTCGTGCTGGGATTACAGGCGTGAGCCACCACACCCAGCTGTAAAACAAATTTCCGTCACTCCTCTGTTTTATCTATATCTGTCTGCCTATCTAATCTATCTATCTATCTATCATCTATCTATCTATATCTATCTATCTACTTATTGAGACAGGGTCTCACTTTGTCACCCTGGCTGGCAGGCAGTGGCATGATCAGGGCTCACTGCAGCCTCTACTTCTTGGGCTCAAGCCATCCTCCTGCCTCAGCCCCCCAAGTATGGGACTACAGGCATGCACCACCACGCCTGGCTTTTTTTTTTTTTTTTTTTTTTTTTTTGAGTTTTCGTAGAGACAAGGTCTTGCTATGTTGCACAGGCTGGTCTTGAACTCCTGAGCTCAAGTGATCCACCCGGCTTAGCCTCCCAAAGTGCTGGGATTAGAGGCGTGAGCCACCGCGCCTGGCCCATTCTTCTGTTTAAAACTTTCCAAGGGCAGGCGCGGTGGCTCATGCTTGTAATCCCAGCACTTTGGGAGGCTTACACGGGCAGATCATGAGGTCAGGAGTTCGAGACCAGCCCGACCAACATGGTGAAACCCCATCTCTACTAAAAATACAAAAATTAGCCGGGCATGGTGGCGCATGCCTGTAATCCCAGCTACTCAGGAGGCTGAGGCAGCAGAATTGCTTGAACCCAAAAGGCGGAGGTCACAGTGAGCCGAGATTGCGCCACTGCACTCTAGCCTGGGTGACAGAGCGAGACTCTGTCTCCAAAAAAAAAAAATTAAAAAAAAATAAAAATAAAAATTAAAAAAAAAATAGATAAACTTTCCAAAAGTGCTTCTCAAAATTTAAAGTGCTGGCAGGGCATGGTAGCTCATGCCTGTAATCCCAGCACTTTGGGAGGCCGAGGTGGACAGATCACCTGAGGTCAGGAGTTCAAGACCAGCCTGGCTAACATGGTGAAACCCCGTTTCTACTAAAAATACAAAAATTAGGCCGGGCACGGTGGCTCATGCCTGTAATCCCAGCACTTTGGGAGGCCAAGGCGGGCGGATCACCTGAGGTCGGGAGTTCCAGACCAGCCTGACCAACACCCTGTCACTACTAAAAGTACAAAATTAGCCAGGCGTGGTGGCTCGTGCCTATAATCCCAGTAACTCGGGAGGCTGAGGCAGGAGAATTGCTTGAACCCAGGAGGTGGAGGTTGCGGTGAGCCAAGATCATGCCATTGCACTCCAGCCTGGGTACCAAGAGCGAAACACCATTTCAAAAAAAAAAGAAAAACACAAAAATATAGCCGGGTCTGGTGGCTCATGCCTGTAGTCCCAGCTACTTGGGAGGTTGAGGCAGGAGAATGGCTTGAACCCAGGAGGTGGAGGTTGCAGTGACCAAGATGATGCCATTGTACTCCAGCCTGGGTGACAGAGTGAGATTCCATCTCAAAAAAAAGAAAGAAAGAAAGAAAGAAAGAAATTTAAAGTTTGTACAAATTACTTAGGGATCTTGTTAAAATGAAGAATCTGATTCAGCAGGTGTGGGGTAGGGATTCAGATTCTGCATGACTAACAAGCTCGCAGACCATGCTGAGGCTGCAGGCCTAGAGACCAGCTTTCAGTAGTAAGGGCCTACAAGGCCCTGTGTGATCTGGTCCCTTGTTACTTGTGCTTTCCCACTACTCCTTCCCTCTCACTGTGCTCTGGCCATTCTGATCTTGCTTCTCCTCAAATAAGTCAGGTATAGTCCTGCCTCAGGGCCTTTGCACTTGCTTTTTCTTTTGACTAGAACACTCTCCCCTAGGCATGTGAATTGCCTGCTCCCTCACCTCCTCTTTCACTCACTTTCCTATGCTTTTTCTCCATAGCACTTACCACCTTTTCATGTTCTATATAATTGTTTTTTTGTTTTGTTTTGTTTTGTTTTTAGATGGAGTCTCGTTCTGTCTTCTAGGCTGGAGTACAGTGGCGCAATCTCGGCTCACTGCAACCTCTGCTTCCTGGGTTTGAGTGATTCTCCTGCCTCAGCCTCTTGGGTAGCTGGGATTATGGGCACATGCCACCACACCCAGCTAATTTGTGTATTTTTAGTAGAGATGGGCTATCACCATGTCGGCCAGGCTGGTCTGGAACTCCTGACCTGAGGTGGTCCATCTGCCTCGGCCTCCCAAAGTGCTGGGATTACAGGCATGAGCCACCACACCCAGCCCTGTAATTGTTTTATTATTGTCTATTCCCTCCATCAGAATGTAAGCTCCATAAAGGCTGGGATTTTTGTCTTCCTGTAAAACAAGGCCTGGCAAATAGTAGGCACTCAATAAATACTTGAAGGAATGATTGCTGGTATCCACGAGGTAGACCATGAATAAGAAATATGTTAACTTGATAGCTGGTGTGAAAAGAGCCAAAATAACATCCATGAATCTAGGGGAAGGGTCGTCAGAGGAGCAGGGCTGGTACCAAGCATAGTGCCTGAAACATAACAGACATAAACATTTTATTTCCTCTTTGCCTTCCCATCCTTTCCCAAAAGTTATTTGCACCTTGGCCTGATGTTAAGATTTTGTATATGACCACACAGTCAGTGAGCCATCTATGTCCTATATTCATCCTATCCTAGTACAAATGTGCCTATTCAGAGCGTTTGGAACCTGCAGTAATCTAAAGAGGTGCAATATGCGGAGATCTTACTTCTGGTCATATATCCCTCTACCAGCTGTCTTACTAATTGGCCAGGTCAGAGGTCAGGAAATGAGACTGCTGGAGGGGAACAAGACTACACCAGAGACCACACAGAGAGAGGTCTTGGGAGAATGGCTCTTGCTCAAAATTCCAAGTATAATTTTGGAGGCGAGGATGGGAGGGACTACTGAGACAATATTACAACCTACATGTTTATGCTGCTTTAAAAATGTTTCACACCTTTTCATCTATATTAATTCATTTTCATGCCATTCCTAAGAGGTAGAGATTGTCAGTTGAGTAAAGTGGAGCATGTAAAGAAGGTTAATGACTTACACTCCTATTAATGAGGAGCACAAGCCTGTCCCAAGGTATTTCCAATATTGTAAAGATTCTTAAGGTATTTGTTGTCAAAAAGATATTTTGGGGAACAGAGGTTTAAAGTGACAAAAAACTATCACCTATAGATTCCCAATTCATAAGCAAGATGAATTCTAGAAATTCAAAAGTATGCATATGGGCAAGTGTAGGGAAGTAAGGAATTAAGTTTGTACGATTGGGCTGGGCGTGGTGGCTCACGCCTGTAATCCCAGCACTTTGGGAGGCCGAGGTGGGCGGATCACCTGAGGTCAGGAATTCGAGACCAGCCTGGGCAACAAGGTAAAACTCCGTCTCTACTAAAAATAAAAAAAATAGCTGGGTGTGGTGGCGGGCATCTATGATCCCAGCTACTCAGGAGGCTGAGGCAGGAGAATCACTTGAACCCAGGGGGCGGAGGTTGCAGTGAGCTGAGATTGCGCCACTGCACTTACACCTGGGAGACAGAGCAAGACTCCATCCTGAAAAAAACAAAAAGAGTTGGTATGACTGGTCTGGGCTAACAGTTGTCCTTCTCTTTTTTAGGATGCACCCATTGTTGTTTCTTATGTAGGCGACCACCAAGCATTAGTTCACAGGTAATGAACATTTGGAGGTTTGTTTTAAAAGGGTGGGAGAAAGGTCATCACACTCCAGGAATCCAGCAGTTGCGCAACAACAGATAGTTCATGTAATGGTCACTTTTCTTCTTTGGACCACCAAGCCCATTAGAATGGGCTGAAACTGTTCTAGAAAATTATTTTTCTTAGTGTCTGGTTTTTCATTCATTATAAGCTTGAGGATTAGTTGCTGGAGTGGGGTGGAGGCAAAGTGGGTCATGTCTATTGTTTCTAAGGAAAACTTCAATATCACATAAAATTAACTCATGTATAATAATCCCTTTTATAGCAGCTCTCTTAAAGTATCTTTACATATAAGCTCATGAATCCTTTCATTGACTGGGCTTAAGAAACAGTAAAGGATAGACATAGAGAACCTTAGCTACCTCCCCTCCCCCGCCATAAAAGAGGCTTCTTGCTTACTAGGAATATAAAAGAGTAAATAGGGAATCCCCTTTGTTTGATTTTAAAAGCTTTTGATTTAAAAATACTTTAAAAGTGTTTGTTTTTCTTCCTTTGTAGACCAGGAATGGTTCGCTTTCGAGAAAACTGGCAGAAGAATCTTACTGATGCCAAATATAGTTTCATGGAGTCATTCCCCTTCTTATTCAATCGTGTCTGATACTTACAGGATGTCTTAGGATTGTTTTTCTCATCAGGATACATTAAAAATACAATACAGCACGTCAAACCACAGAATATTTATTGAGTAATAAACTTGTGGCACACAATCCAGCTGTATTTTTTTGCATTCATTCATTTTCCATTCTGCAACCTCCATCACATTAGCAGAGTAACCAGTAAGTGTTTTCTATTTTCTAAAGTATTTTTTTCTATCACTATATGTATCACTTCTGAGTCTTACAGGCATAGAGCTGAGTTTAGAGAGTTGCTAAAATTCACCTATTGGACCAAACTAAGGTTGGTACTTGGCTGTTTGTTCCCCATCTGAGCCTAAGTCTCCAGCTTAGACACATCTCTTTATGGGCACAACTGGGAACAACAAAATGGCAACAGTTCTACAGCTCATAATATAACCAGTCTGAAGGGTTCCCCTACTCACAGACCCCTTCATTTACTGGGAGTTAAGCCTCACTGCTAAATAATATATTTTGAAACTGGAAAACTGGGCATGCTGCCTTCCACAATACACCACTATACTCATGATTGCAGGAGGGTGGCTTGGGGACCAGGGGCAATGACACGGGAAGGATACAATCATTGCCCTTACTTATCTTTGATCTTCTTCCCATCCTCACACTGAATAATCACTTGTTCCTACCTTCCCTGTGAACCTCTCTTGCCTGGCTGCAAAATTTTAAGACACCAAAGACAAAATTACATTATGCTCTGAGTGATTACTTACAAGTACATCAGAATATTTACTTACATCGAAAAGCACTGGAAAGGAGGAACACAAAATATGAAAGACAATTGATATGGTACTGAAATTTTTCTTTTTTAACTGTTAGATATTTGTGCAATAAATAAAAAAGGAGGGAAAACCATATCAGAGCAATAGGCAAGGAGGTGGCAAACTAGATAAGTCTCCTTGGAGAACAAAAAATATATTTAAAATACAATAGCCCTACTACAACTGATTTATGGCTCAGGTGACTAAACACAATTTGAAGCAGTAACAACACTCATAAGCTGAAAATAAAATACTTTTAGCCCTTTTATTCTTCTTGCCTCTTTCCCAAAGAATATGCCAACGAAGCTGTTCTTGATGTCACAATATTCATATATCGCAGAATTTCTGCATTTAAACTACCTTGCCTACTGAAAATAAGATAATCATTTCATCTCTAGGAACCAGTAACCAAAAAAAAAATGTCCTTAGAGAATACATTTTTATTTGTTTGTTTATTTAGAGACGGAGTCTCATTCTGTCTCCCAGGCCGGAGTGCAGTGGCTTGATCTCGGCTCACTGCAACCTCCACCTCCCAGGTTCAAGCAATTCTCCTGCCTCAGCCTCCCGAGTAGCTGGGACTACAGGCGTGTGCCACCACGCCCGGCTAAATTTTTTGTATTTTTAGTAGAGATGGGGTTTCACCATGTTAGCCAGGATGGTCTTGATCTCCTGACCTCATGATCCGCCCACCTCGGCCTCCCAAAGTGCTGGGATTATAGGCGTGAGCCACCACGCCCAGCTGAGAATAAAATTTTTAAGTGGGTATTACAAAATTCAGGTTTTATTATTCAGGGAAGTAGATGGATTGAGACTCAAAACTTTGGGAACTAGTTTCTTTTAACTTTTGAAAACTACAGATTTATTAGGCTAGGCAGCAACTACAATTAGGTATAAATAAACAGAAATCATTTCAAATTCAGGGGTCATTAATGCTGCTACATGCTGACTCTTTATTTCAGTAGTTGCGGGTTAAAAGTAGACATTTCCTGGAACATATATTTAATAGTATTTAAGACTGTTAATACTGTTTAATTATAAAACTTTTGGCCGGGTGTGGTGGCTCATGCCTATAATCCTAGCACTTTGGGAGGCCGAGGTGGGCGGATTGCTTGAGGTCTGGAGTTTGAGACCAGCCTGGGCAACAAGGTGAAACCTCGTCTCTACTAAATATACAAAAATTAGCTGGGCATGGTGGTGCACACTGGTAGTCCCAGCTGCTCGGGAGGCTGAGGTGGAGGATTGCTTGAGCCCAGGAGGTGGAGGTTGCAGTGAGCCGAGATTGCACCACTGAACTCTAGCCTGGGTGACAGAGGGAGACCCTGTCTCAAAAATAATAATAAAAAAACTTTTGCTCTATACTTTGAAATATGACTGCCTTATTTAAACACTTTTGAAAAACAACCACTTAAAAATATAAGGCAAGCGGGCATTTTACAATAGTATAATCAGAATGTCCTTATCACTCAGGTAATTTAAATTTATCATAGGCATGTAATAATAATGCAGATCAAATAACCTTAACAAAAACGGCCAGGCACGGTTGCTCACACCTGTAATCCCAGCATTTCAGGAGGCTGAGGCGGGCAGATCACTTGAGGTCAGGAGTTCGAGACCAGCCTGGCCAAGATGGCGAAACCCCATCTCTATTGAAAATACAAAAATTAGCCAGTTGTGGTGGTGAGTGCCTGTAATCCCAGCTACTTGGGAGGCTGAGGTGGGAGGATCACTTGAACCCAGGAGGCAGAGGTTACAGTGAGCCGAGATCACACCACTGGGCTCCAGCCTGAGTGACAGAGTGAGACTCTATCTCAAAAAACAAAAAACAGAAAACCAACCTTAATGAAAACAGCCAAAACTTCCTGGGTTCCCTCCCCCATTCACTCTTCTGACCTAATTAAAATTGAACGAAATAAACAAAGGAACAAGATCATGATATCATAGTCCCACAATTTTCCATTTCTCCCCAACTTAAAAACAAACAGAAAGGTTTAAGTGTTTAAAATGAAATCTACTTAGTATATGAAAGACAGTTAAAAATATTTAATATCATTTTAGTTTCTCTTATGAAATAATTAAGCTAAAATACTGACTCATTATATTTTTCCTTATCAGAACTCTTGACCATAGTTGACTCCTGTTCTTTTGGATGTTATCCTATCCTCAAGCTCATATCAGCTCAGATTGAAATAAAGTACTTACATGGGGATAAGAGTAGACTTCTTAAGACTTTATATTTCAAATAACTATTTTAAAGTAACTTATTAAGAATTTAGGCTGGACGCAGTGGCTCACGCCTGTAATCCCAGCACTTTGGGAGGCCAAGGCGGGCGGATCACCTGGGGTTGGGAGTTCGAGACCAGCCTGACCAACATGGAGAAACCCCATCTCTACTAAAAATACAAAATTAGCCAGGCATGGTGGCACATGCCTGTAATCCCAGCTACTCAGGAGGCTGAGGCAGGAGAATTGCTTGAACTTAGGAGGTGGAGGTTGTGGTGAGCCAAGATCACCCCATTGTACTCCAGCCTGGGCAACAAAAGCGAGATTCCATCTCAAAAAAAACAATTTAAAATATCTAATGTTCACATTTTCAATTCAACAAATCTGTGGGTTAGTTTGCTTTTTGGTTTGTTTGTTGGTTTTAGAGTGGAGGTAGGGACTTAAATCAAAACCCATTATTTCCAGGGTAGATCATATATTATAGTACACAAGTCAGTTTTCAAATTCCAGATTTGCTTTTCGCAGCAATGCCTTCATTTTGTTAACAAAAGTGGCCTCCTATATGTTCCTATCAAGTCCATTTATAACACATTCAACACAGAGGAGTGATAATTTCCCAAAAGTTCAGCTGGGGTAGAGGTGGGGGTGGGGCAGGCATCGCATAGAGCTAATAGTAGCACTGTCTCATGGTGTGAGATTGAAGTTTCTCATCTCACTAACACTTTTTGTTCAAGCCACCTCCTCCAATACAGTAGCATTTTATTCATAATTTGGATTTTTTTTTTTTTGAGACAGAGTTTCACTCTTCTTGCCCAGGCTGGAGTGCAATGTCACAATCTCGGCTCACTGCAACCTCCGCCTCCTGGATTCAAGCAATTCTCCTGCCTCAGCCTCCCGAGTAGTTGGGATTACAGGCGCCCACCACCACGCCCGGCTAATTTTTGTATTTTTTGGTAGAGACAGGGTTTCACCATGTTGGCCAGGCTGGTCTCGACTCCTGACCTCAGGTGATCCACCCGCCTTGGCCTCCCAAAGTGCTGGGATTACAGGCGTGAGCCACCGTGCCTGGCCTTTTATTTTTTTCTGAGACACAGTCTTGCTTTGTCGCCCAGGCTGGAGTGCAGTGGCACAATCTCGGCTCACTGCAACCTCCACCTCCTAGGTTCAAGCAATTCTCCTGCCTCTTCCTCTCAAGTAGCTGGGACTACAGGTGTGTGCCACCACTCCTGGCTGATTTTGTATTTTCAGTAGGGACAGGGTTTCACCATGTTGGCCAGGCTGGTCTCGAACTCCTGGCCTCAAGTGATCCACCCGCCTCAGCCTCCCAAAGTGCTGGGATTACAGGCGTGAGCAACCGTGCCCAGCCCATAATTTGGATTTTTAAACCAGAAAGTTACTATGGTCAATCCAAAATAACCCAAAGAACTTGCTAAAGTTATATCAATAAGCAGCTTTTTATTGAAGGACTGAAAGAATTAAATAGAAGGCACAGTAGCACTGTAAAGCTTTCTCAGAACATAATAATCTTTTTCTATGTATGTGTGGAACCCAGACTTTCTTTTTTGTTGTTAAAAATGTCTTCTGGACAATCAGAAAATCTTTATTTGTCATCCTTCCCTTTGGTCTTTCTGTAAACCATTTCTCGAAAACTGGCCAGAATCTTGTTCTCTCTCTTTCGTCTCTCTTCTTGGTTAAAGGATGCAAGGGCTCTCTTCTCATCAGCACTGTAGATCTGGTTCTCTTTTCGCAGTCGCACAGCCTCCATTCGGCGATGCCTGGAGAGAATTTTATTTTTGGCTTAATTTCTCAGTAATTATTTTCATAGTACATCATCATTAATCCTTTCTTACCCAGAGTGGTCTATTTAACAGCTGACAAAAATTGAAATGGGTTAAATTTCCAAAAGATCATTTATTAATATTTTAGCTGCCTGACACGTCCTTTTTTTTTGTTTTGTTTTGAGATGGAGTCTTGCTCTGTTGCCTAGGCTGGAATGCAGTGGCGCGATCTCAGCTCACTGCAACTTCCACCTCCCTGGCTCAAGCAATTCCCCCATCTCAGCCTCCTGAGTAGCTGGGATAACAGGTCTGGCTAATTTTTGCATTTTTAGTAGAGATGGGGTTTCACCATGTTGGCTAGGCTGATCTCGAACTCCTGACCTCAAGTAATCCGCCTGTCTCAGCCTCCCAAAGTGCTGAGATTACAGGCGTGAGCCACCGTGCCCGGCCCTGATATGTCTTTGATTCATTTCCACTATTCAAATAATGATCTCTGATTTCCTGTCAACATAGTAAATGTTATCCTTTTTTCTTTTCTCCTTTTTGTGAGTCTTAAAGTCTGGCTCTGTCACCAAGGCTGGAGTGCAGTGGCGCAATCTTGGCTCACTGCGACCTCTGCCTCCTGGGCTCAAGTGATTCCCCTGCCTCAGCCTCCCGAGTAGCCGGGAGTACAGGTGTGTGCCACCACGCCCGACTAATTTTTGTATTTTTAGTAGAGATGGGGTTTCGCCATGTTGGCCATGCTGGTTTCGAACTCCTGACCTCAGGTGATCCACCTGCCTCGGCCTCCCAAAGTGCTGGGATTACAGGTGTGAGCCACCATGCCTGGCCGCTATCATTAATTTCAAATACTAAGGGTATACGTCTAATTTGTTCCCAGTAAAACAATCAGAAATGGGCAAATTATTAAACTTCCTAGGTGATATATCCATTTGCCTTTGTGGAATTGGAAGTAGGATAGATAAAACATTTAACTAGTCATTAATCAGATGGAACTTCCTTCAAGGTTCTACTTTACCATAAAACCAAAAGAACCAAGTCTAGGCTGGGCATGGTGGCTCACGCCTGTAATCTCAGCACTTTGGGAGGCTGAGGCAGGCAGGTCACCTGAGGTCAGGAGTTTAAGACCAGCCTGGCCAACGTGGTGAAACCTCGTCTCTACTAAAAATACAAAAATTAGCTGGGTGTGGTGGTGGGTACCTGTAATCCCAGCTACTTGGGAGGCTGAGGCAGGAGAATCATTTGAACCCAGGAGGTGGAGGTTGCAGTGAGCTGAGATCGCGCCACTGTACTCCAGCCTGGGAGACAAGAGCGAAACTAGGTCTCAAAAAAAAAAAAAAAAAAAAAAAAAAGAACCAAGTCTAAATCTGTAATTGAACAGCAGTTTTTATCAGTGGATTTAACTTCCAAGTCTCCCTCTGTCACCCAGGCTGGAGTGCAGTGGCATAATCTCGGCTTATTGCAACCTCCGCCTCCCAGGTTCAACTGATTCTCCTGCCTCAGCCTCCTATTTCATGTACTGAATAGTTCTTTCTTTCCCCATTGATCTGACATGCTATCTCTTTCATACACTGAAGTTCCATACGTGTATGGTTATCTTTGGGCTCTGAATTTTATTTTATTTTTTTTTGAGATAGTGTTTTGCTCTTGTTGCCCAGACTAGAGTACAATGGCGAGGTCTCAGCTCACTACAACCTCCGCCTCATGGGTTCAAGCGATTCTCCTGCCTCAGCCTCCCAAGTAGCTGGGACTACAGGCACTAGCCACCATGCCCAGCTAATTTTTGTATTTTTGGTAGAGATGGGGTTTCACCATGTTGGCCAAGCTGGTCTTGAACTCCTGACCTCAGGTGATCCACCCGCCTCAGCCTCCCAAAGTGCTGGGATTACAGGCGTGAGCCACCACGCCCGGCCTCAATTTTATTCCACTGAACAATTCAGTTGTTCTCCTATGCTTTCTAAAGTGCTGTAAGCTTCATAATAAGTCCTCCTATTTGTAGGGGAAATCTTACCTTCCTGCTCTTCTTTTTCAGGAGTGACTTGGCTATTCTTGTCCTTTTAGTCTAGTATATAAATTTTAGAACTGGCTTATTAAGTTTCATGAAAAACTGTGTTGTGATTTTGATTGGGACTGTATTGAATATAAAGATCAATTTGGGAAGAAATGACAACTTTACAATATTGCCTTCCTATCCGTGAACCTGGTATCTCTCCAGCTATTTAAGTTTTCTTTAATCTTACCTTCTTGCTCTTCTTCAGAAGTGACCTGGCTATTCTTGTCCTTTTAGTGTAATATATAAATTTTAGAACCAGCTTTATAAGTCTCATAAACAACTGTTTTGTGATTTTGATTGGAACTATATTGAAGATACGGACTCTTAATGTCTTACATTTTTCCCCATAGAACCTTGGGCATCTTTTGTTAAGATTTATTCTTAAGTCTCTCATATTCTGACACTGTTATAAACGCTCAAGGTTCTAGGTTTCTGTTGTTAGTAAATAGAAATGCAGTTCATTTTTATTGGAACTGTATTGAATACACAATCTCTTAATAATGCTTTATAGTTTTCCTCACAGAGCCCTGGGCATCTTTTGTTAAGATTTATTCTGAAGTCCTTCATATTCTCTGATACTATTACAAATGTTTTCTTCTTATTTAGTTACATTTTCTAGTTGTCTGTTGCTGGTAAATAGAAATGCAATGGATTTTTGTGTACTAACCTTATATCCAACCAGTTGTTAAACCCTCCTCTCATTTATAATTTATCTGGAGATTCTTTGGGATTTTCTATGTAAACAATCAAATCATTCACCATGTCATTCACAAAAAAATGACTTTTTTTTTTAAGACGGAGTTTCACTCTTGTCACCCAGGCTGGAGTGCAATGGCACGATCTTGGCTCATTGTAACCTCCTCCTGGATTCAAGTGATTCTCCTGCTTCAGCCTCCTGAGGAGCTGGGACTACAGGTGTCCGCCACCATGCCCAGCTAATTTTTGTATTTTTGGTAAAGACAGGGTTTCACCATGTTGGCCAGGCTGGTCTTGAACTCCTGACCTCAGGTGATCCACCCAACTATGCCTCCCAAAGTGCTGGGATTACAGGCGTGAGCCACCACGCCTGGCTAAAAAATGACATTGTTATATCGCCCTTTCCAATCCTTATTATTATTATTATTGTTTTTTCAGGCTGAGTTTTGCTCTCCAGGCTGGCATGCAGTTGTGTGATCTTGGCTCATTGCAACCTCCGCCTCCTGGGTTCATGCGATTCTCCTGCTTCAGCCTCCTGAGTAGCTGGGATTACAGGTGTGTACCACCACATCTGGCTAATTTTTGTGTTTTTAGTAGAGACGGGTTTTGCCATGTTGCCCAGGCTAGTCTTGAACTCCTGGACTCAAGTGATCTGCCTGCCTTGGCCTCCCAAAGTGCTGGGATTACAGGCATGAGCCACCGTGCCCAGCCTTCCTTTCCAATCCTTGTGTCTCTAATTTCTTTTTCTTGCCTTACTGTGTGGGTCCTCCAATGCAATGCTTCAAATATTGGTCCTCAGTATTACAAGATTCTGGAGGTGCTTCAGGGTTTCTGCAAATATTTGCCTTCAGTGTCATTTAAAAATAGTTATCTACTTAAAAAAAAAGTTTATCAAGTTTTAAAGAATCCAAAATTCAATTTGATCTAAGTACTGCTGCCCTATTTGCTCATTCTCCTGGTTCTTCCTGGAACTTTTCTCTTTCCTAATTTTATATTCATTTCCCATGCTGAATCCAGTGTCTTTTTAAAATTTATTTATTTATTCATTTATTTATTAGCCAGGATATATTCTCAGCTGACCAATGTCTTTTATCATCTTTTTCTGTTATTCAGTCTCAGAAATCTGGGTCCATAAAAAACTGAAGACAAACTTGTAACCAGGAAACACTGTCTTGTGAAAATATTTTCCTAACTGCCACATTCCTCATGGGGCAGTGATAAATAGCTGAATTTAACTATATCCTCCATTGGATAAAATATCTGTAAGCAAATACCAACTAGGAAAGGACATTAGGAAGATTGATTCTTTGAAGTCAGAGATATAGCTGAGTTTGAGGCTGAGTTGCATATATACTTGGAATTGCAGAAAACCATGTTATACTAACAACACTAATATCAAACCAATATTTATACTCTACTTTTCATAAGAAACAGTCACTTAATGAAAATCAATTACCAAAATATAATTCTGGTAGTAAAAAAGAAGAAAAAGATCTAATCATGGAAACTGAGCTTAATGCCAACAACATACCTGCTACCACTCATTACATAACCTGAGCATTCAAATGATGCAATTTCTTCACTTGTCAAGCCAATTTCACCTCTTCGTGGGATACGTTTTCCAGCTTTTACATATTCAGCCATAGCTGCACCTTCACCAGGTAACAGAGCATGGCCATAGCTACAAAGTAATTCAGAATTCAGAAAAGGTCCATTAAATCATCTTAATATTAAAAGCTTATAATCTAAAGAGAGCACCAAAAATCCCCACATTTTCTCTCAAACAAGAGTAGGAATAACAGTGCTCAGCAGTAGTGTGCTAGGAAGCTCAATGTGAATTGCTTTATCCTAATTAGTGTATTAAACATTGCATTGCACTATGACCTATACAACTAACCCAGAAATGCAGAAATATTTTGAAAGAAAAGAACTGCTGTGAGTATAGATTCACAGTTTACAATTATGGATTAATTTATCCCTACAGGTATTGTCATTACTGGTTCTGGCTCCAGCTGATTCCCTTTCCCTTTTTCCCTTAAAAAATCCAAAGTATGCCAGGCACAGTGGCTCACGCCTACAATCTGAACACTTTGGGAGGCTGAGGCGGGAGGATCACCTGAGATCAGGAGCTTGAGACCAGCCTGGCCAACATAGCGAAACCCCGTCTCTACTAAAAATACAAAATTAGCCGGGCATGGTGGTGCATGCTTGTAGTCCCAGCTACTCAGGAGGCTGAGGCAGGAGAATCACTTGAACCTGGGAGGCAGAGGTTGCAGTGAGCCGAGATCGTGTCACTGCACTCCAGCCTGGGCGACAGAGCAAGGCTTTGTCTCAAAAAACAAAACAAAACAAAACAAAACAAAACAAAAAACAAAGTAGGCTGGGTGCAGTGGCTGACGCCTGTAATCTCAGCATTTTGGGAGGTTGAGGCGGGCAGATCACTTGAGATCAGGAGTTCGAGACTATACTGGCGAACATGGCGAAACCCCAGCTCTACTAAAAATACAAAAATTAGCCCGGGCGTGGCGGCAGGCGCCTGTAATCCTGGCTACTTGGGAGGCTGAGGCAGGAGAATCACTTGAATCTGGGAGGTGGAGGTTGCAGTGAGCCAAGATCATGCCACTGCACTCCAGCCTGGGCAACAGAGTGAAACTCAATCACATCACTGTGCTTCAGCCTGGGAGACAGAATGAGACTCCATCTCAAAAAAACAAAACAAAACAAACAAACAAAAAATTCTAGGCCAGGTGTGGTGGCTCACGCCTGTAATCCCAGCACTTTGGGAGGCTGAGGCAGGTGGATCATGAGGTCAGGAATTTGAGACCAGCCTGACCAACATGGTAAAACCGTATCTCTACTGAAAATACAAAAAAAAATTAGCTGAGTGTGGTGGCGCGTGCCTGTAATCCCAGTTACTCAGGAGGCTGAGGCAGGAGAATCGCTTGAACCTGGGAGGCAGAGGTTGCAGTGAGCCAAGATCACGCCACTAAACTCCAGCCTGGGCAACAGAGCGAGACTCCGTCTCACAAAAAGAAAAAAAAATTCTGCTGGTAAAAAAAGAAAAAAAGGAATAAAAAATTCTGTGAGGATCAAAGAGAAATAGAAATCACACCTACTTGTAGAGGGGAAGTATTGGGAATCAGCATATGCATCTCCTTTTGAAAAGGGCTTCGAAGGATAGTAAGGATTTTAACAGGAAGAAACTGGCGATAGGGAAGAAAACAGAGGGCAGGGAAAAGAAGGGAAGGCATACTGGATGAAGAAATAAGCTGAACATGGCATAAAAGTTGCAAAGTGCACATTAAGCCCAGGGAATATTTAGTAGTCCAGCTCAGCTGGAACCTGGAGTAGAAATAAGGGAATAGAGTCAGATAAGCTTGGCAAGGTAAGTTAGAACCAGACTTTTTGGTAGGTACTTTAGATATTATAAACACACTGCTACTTACTTCAAAGGTTTATCATCTTGAGAGGTAAGTGTTTTTGGAGCCTCTGGGCCAATTAAATCTGATGGTTCTTCAGCCTCTGCATGAAAGATATTAAGAAACACATTCACATTCTGACTAATTCGTTACTTTAATGTTTCATCTGTTCTGAGTTAGTCTATCAGAAGAACCTACTTGTTCGATCCTTCCAGGGATTTTCCAGAAACTCTTCTTGGGATTCTTTAGAGCTTGAATCACTGGACTCTTTTCTGCTCTTCTTAGACCTCTTTTTCTTATATTTCTTCCTATAGGGATTTTAATTTGATACAAATTCACTTAATCTTCCTATGTTAGAGGGCATCTTAATTTTTCTTTTCTTTTTAAATTTTGAACTGGTGACTATACATCTTAATTTTTCAAGGCAAAGAAAGGTGACAATAAAATGATCTGAATTCCCAGCTTATTCAAACTTACAAGATAATTTTACTTAAAAAAATCTGCTTCTAACTGAACCTGGGAAACAGAGCAAGACCCCGTCTCTATTAAAAAAAAAAAAAAGTAGCTGGGTGTGATGGCACACATCTGTAGTCTAAGCTATTCAGGAGGCTGAGGCGGGAGGATCACTTGAGCCCAGGAGTTCGAGGCTGCAATGAGCTATGATTAGCCCACTGCACTCCAGTCTGGGCAACAGAGCGAGACACTGCCTCTTAACAATTTTTTTAAAAAGTATTCTAACTTATTTAACCAAATCATCTTTTGCTATAAAAATTATCACTAAAGGAGGCTGGGTGTAGTGTTTCACCCCTGTAATCCCAGCACATTGGAAGACTGAGGCGGGTGGGTCACTTGAGCCCAGGGGTTAGAAACTAGCCCTGGGCAACATGACGAAACCATGTCTCTACAAAAAATACAAAAATTAGCCAGGTGTGGTGGCACACGCCTGTAGTCCCAGGTATGGGGAAAGTGGGGGCAGAGGTGGGAGGATGGCTTGATCCTGGAAGGTTGAGGTTGTAGTGAGCTGTGATCGTGCCACTGCATTCCAGCCTGGGTGACAGGGTGAGACACGGTCTCAAAAAAAAAAAATTCACTAAAGGGAACAATGAAATACAGTTCTGATGTTGTAGAAAGACAACAGAAATAAAACAGCCTAAAAAGTCCCAACAATTTGAACATTATGAATAATTTTATGTGTAATGGATTAAAATATGTCAAATATGTTTAAATCCTTGGGTTAATAATACTTTTTAAAAATCCAATTCATTATTTGAAAAGTCATTAAAACAAAAAAAAATCAAGCAATTATCCTGCTCTTACAATATAAACTATATTTCAGGGTATCTAAATAGTTGATGAGGGTAAGTTTCTCTTATAGAATCATTCTGCCTAATAAATGAAGGATAAAGCCAGGATTAGACTATCACCATTTTACAACCCCTAATGAAATAATGGATCGAGATAATGACCATCAATGGCTGTTAATATGACAAAAAGTGACAACCAGACATTATTTGCCTCCTGACAGTAAACAGCACCACTTACGAAGTATTCTTGCCCCAAACTCAAATCTGAGCCTTCTCAGGCCTCTAGACCTATTAATCTATTGGAAATACAGAGGACAGAACATGCCAAAGAATACCATAAGAATACGGTCACTGCAATTTAGGGACATTATTTGGATCCTGATTGGAATAAACTACAGAAAAAACTGCTGAGAATAGAGGAATTATTATTAAATGTTTTAGGCACAATAATAGCATTCTGGTTAAGGGTTTTTTTTTTTTTTTTAAATATAGAGACAGGATCTCGCTATGTTGCCCAGGCTGGTATTGAACTCCTGGGCTCAAGCGATCCTCCTGCCTGGCCTCCCAAAGTGCTGGGATTACAGATATGTGCCACTGTGCCTGGCCAGTTTTTTGTTTTGTTTTGTTTTAAAGAATGCCTATCTTTGTGAACCTGGGAGGCGGAGCTTGCAGTGAGCCGAGATCACGCCACTGCACTCCAGCCTGGGCAACAGAGCGAGACTTCATCTCAAAACAAAACAAAACAAAACAAAAAGAATGCCTATCTTTTAGAGAAAGGTACTGAATTGCTTATGGATGGAATGACATCTGAGATTGGGTCCAAAATAAATGATGGATGGCAGATACTGCCCATGAGTTGATAATTATTTAGACTGCATGACAGGTGCAGGAAGGATCATTATACTATTTTATGTAATTTTATATGCATTTGAAATTTTCTGGCCGGGTGCAGTGGCTCACTCCTGTAATCCCAGCACTTTGGGAGGCCAAGGTGGGAGGATCACTTGAGGTCAGGAGTTCGAAACCAGCCTGGCCAACATGGTGAAGCCCCATCTCTACTAAAAACACAAAAATTAGCCGGGCATGGTGGTGGGTGCCTATAATCCCAGCTACTCGGGAGGCTGGGACATGAGAATCGCTTGAACCTGGGAGGCGGAGGTTGTAGTTAGCTGACATCGAACCACTGCACTCTGTTGCCTGACAGAGTGAGACTCTGTCTCAAAAAAAAAAAAAAAAAAAAAAAGAAAAGAAAT
Organism: Pan paniscus; assembly: GCF_029289425.2. NCBI lineage: Eukaryota > Metazoa > Chordata > Mammalia > Primates > Hominidae > Pan > Pan paniscus. The sequence goes on from NC_073272.2 coordinate 119,341,906, forward strand.
TTTCCATAATAAAACTTAAAAAACTGACGATCTGTGTTTCTTCTTCTTTTCCTTTTTCTTGGCTTTCTTTGCTCTCCTTTTGTTATCTTCATCTGCAAATTAAAGCACATTACAATTAAGAAAAAAATTTTTTAACTCTAAAACCGTAGTACTTTTGAGTAGGTAACTATCCTATTGCTGTCCCATTTATTGTTACAAAGAAATTACCTCATTGAAACATTTATTGCTATTTGTCACGAACTGTAGGAGGTACTATGAACATAGAAATTAAAGTCACTAGGTTTTGATGATATAGGGTATTATTATTAATTTTATTGTGTGAGATAGTGTGGTGGCTAATTAGGAAAATGCCTCTTTTTACAGGATGCATACAGAAATATTTAGGGTGGAAGTGTGATGATATTTGTAATTAACTTTGACTATCTCAGTGAAAAGCCCATATTTGAAGCAAATATGTAAAAATACCAACAACTGCCAAATCTAGGTGATTAAGTATATGGTATTAATTATACTATTCTCTTCGCTTTTCTGAATATTTAAATATTTTCGTGATAAAAAGGGAAAGAAAACTATGTGTGTGTTGGAGGGGGGAGAGAGAATCCTTTCCTGGAGCTCAGTCTAATGGAGGAGACATATAGGTAAAGAGATCAATACAATCTGGAATGATAGAGGGAAGCTTGGGGAACCTGGACACACAGAGGAGTCTCAAAATCAGACTGATTTGAGGAGGGCGGCTGAGGAATGGTTGATCAGGAAAGGTGACTCTTAAAGTAGTTCTTTGATTACAAAAGTAATGCATGCCCATTGGTGCAATGAGTAAACCAAGCTGGATGGAGGGAGAGACTGGCATTGTAGGCAGAGGGCCTCTCTACCAAGTAACAAGAGAAAGAACATGGAATACTGAGGAGACAGAAAGTAGTTTTCAGATTACAGAGGATGTTGCAAGAGAGTGTAACAGGGTATATGTGATTAGAGAGAAATGAGTCAGGGTCTGAACTTTACCCTGAAGGCTATGGAGTGCTATTGAAGGATTTTAAGTAGGTATTTGGTGTATAGGGTATTATTACTAATTTTATTGTATGAGATAGTGTTGTAGTTAAGTATAAAAATGCCTCTTTTTAAGTGTTGCATACAGAAATATTTGAAAGTTCTGTCTTCCAGCACTGAGGAAGAGAAGTGACAGGGAGGGCCAGGAAACTTCGGCGATATCAGAGGAAGGTGAATCTTTGTGTAATGTGTTAACCTCAGAGGAGGCACCTTCTGGTCAATCATCAGCCAGGAGAGAGTACAAAAAGGAGACTCTTTGTGATGCACTACCCCAGATAGGGTGCCTTCCACAAATAGGCAGCCAGCATGAAGTAGGCACTTTATGGCATACCTTTTTGAAAACTGTAGAGGTGCTCATTGGGCATGAGAATTAAACAAAAGAGCCCTTCCACTGGGCCGATGCAGCCCTGTAAGGCTTACTTTGGTACAGCCCAACCCCCTGACTTGGTCTGGTGCCATGTGCCTTGTACACTTTGCACAACCAATCCCAATCCGGAGTCAGATTGCTTAGGTTTGAATCCAAACTGTGTGACCTTAGGGATAGTACTTATAACCTGCTCTGTCTCCATTTCCTCATCTATAAGATGTACCCTACAGTTATTGTATGGATTAAATGGCAATAATAAATATAAAGCACTTATTGGGGTACCTGGCACAAGGTTAGCAAGTGTTCAAAAACTCTTCAGTATTATTAGTGTTTTCAGGAACCTTCTTCTAAAATAAGTTTTAAGAAGTAAAACTAGTTTTGAAGCAAGGCTTGCAGAATGCTGTTGGCGTTCTTACCACTGGAGTCTGTTTCAGAATCAGAGTCACTGTCGCTATCTTCAGAATACTTCTTATGTTTTCTTTTCGATGATTTTTTCTTTCTCCTTTTCTTGGACCTTTCTTTTGAATGGCTAGACTTCTTCTTTTTTTCTTCTAAGAAAGTACAAATAAAAAAATTATATTCTAAAAAACTATTTCTGAACATCAAAAGAAACAGACGATGGGCAATTTGAGTAAAAGCAAAGTCTAATGTTCAACTATTTACAAACTGATTTTTTTAATCTCTCAATAAAATAGCTTGTATTTTAAAAATACCCTTTTTTTAAAATACCTTCTGAAGTAGAAGCTGAAGTAGTGCTTTTCTTTGGCTCTTCATCCTCCACTGGTGTATGTTCATCAGAACTGAATTTAAATAAAATGGTTATAAGAATTAGGAAAGTGATGAGATATGGACCATGGAGTATAAAGATATGAACTCCAAATTTTTCAGTAACAGCATCGATTGTCCAAGAACCATTAAAAGCAAGCATTGGAGATCCTAAGGCAGAACTTGGGAATCAAAAAAACCAAAACAACAACAAAGCAAGCACTGAACTACTTTCATAAACGTGCAGTTCAAGGGTCTACCATCTTTGTAATAATAAAATAACTTATCATTTGCATAACACTTTAGAGTTTACATAGTGCTATTTAAACAAAGCAGCATGGAGGATTTATATTTTCACAAGAAACCACAGGGAAAAAGTAGAGAAACAGGAACCATAGGAAAGATTAAAGAAACTGGGTATAAGAAGGCTGAAGAAAGACTTTATAATTTTATTTTAAGCACGTAAAAGACAAATGGTAAAGCAGCAACTGTTCTGTCTCCTCAGAGCAAAAACCTAACAAACTACAGTCTAAAGAGATGTTGTTCTGTTGCAGAGAATTCTGAAAATGAGTATTATTCAAATTCTACAATAGTTTAGAAAAGGGGTTTCCACATCATATAATCTTTTCCTCTGAAGATCATACTTGGAGTAATTTAAATATTATCTAGAAAATTATTTTGGCTGGGCGCAGTGGCTCACGCCTGTAATGCCAGCACTTTGGGAGGCCGAGGTGGGCGGATCATGAGGTCAGGAGTTCAAGACCAGCCTGACCAACATGGTGAAACCCCATCTCTACTAAAAATACAAAAATTAGCCAGGCATGGTGGCATGCACCTGTAATCCCAGCTACTCGGGAGGCTGAGGCAGGAGAATCACTTGAACCTGGGAGGCGGAGGTTGTGGTGAGCCAAGATCGCACCACTGCACTCCAGCTTGGGTGACAGAGTAAGACTCTGTCTCAAAAAAAAAAAAAAAAAAAAAAAAGAAGAAAGAAAACTATTTTTAGGGTTCCTTCCAACTCTAATTCAATACATTCAGGTTCTTCAAGTGTTTTCTTTTTTTTTTCTTTTAAATAGTCTTGTTATTTGCCCAGGCTGGTCTTGAACTCCCGGGCTCAAGGAATCCACCTGCCTTGGCCTCCCAAAGTGCTGTGATTACAGGCGTGAGCCACCGCACCTGGCCTCTTCAAGCATTTTCTAAAGGTATCTGTAAGAACAAGTTTCAGATAATAATGCTTTATTATCCAATCACAAATTACAGGTTTACCTGTCAAGCACATTGTCTCAACTCAACCTAAAGTTGGCACAGAAATAGAGAGGGAAGAAGAAACTTATGAGTAGCATCAAAGAGAAAAGAAATAAGCAAAAAGAAAAAGCATTAAGTCTGCAGATAGGATTGGATATAGGAATATTAACAAAACCATACTGGTATATTCATTTTAAAAAATCTCTTTGTAGGCTGGGCGCAGTGGCTCACCCCTGTAATCCCAGCACTTTGGGAGGCTGAGGCAAGCGGATCACGAGGTCAGGAGCTCGAGACCAGCCTGGCCAACATGGTGAAACTGCCGTCTCTACTAAAAATACAAAAATTAGCCGGGCGTGGTGGCAGGCACCTGTAATCCCAGCTACTCGGGAGGCTGAGGCAGGAGAATCGCTTGAACCCAGGAGGCGGAGGTTGCAGTGAGCTGAGACCGCACCATTGCACTCCGGCCTGGGCGACAGAGCAAGACTCCATCTCAAAAAAAAAAAATCTCTTTGTAATGCCAATATCTGGCATGCAATCTGCCACTGAGTTTAGTTGAGAAAAAATAATTCAAAATAATGTGTATTATTTAACAATGAACCCTTCTATTAATAGGAAAATTATACTCCATGAATTATTTTAGATTATGCTAAAATCTACTAGCAACATGTTTTAATCTTTAGATATGTTCTATGTTTTTAAAACTTAAGGGGTAGAAGAACATAAATCACAAGAAAGAAAAATGTGAGATATATTTAAAGTTCTTCACTTAAACATTTTCACAATAGATTCAGGATTTAAACACATATTATAACATTTTAAAAATATATTTTTTAACCACTTACTCTGGTTCAGGATTCTTTGGAGAAAGTCCCCATACTTCAGGAGCTCCCAATTCTCCAATTCTCTCTCTCTCACTTAATCTCCTAGCAGATAAAGACATGTAAATTATAACTCAATGGCTGAGTTGTTTCCTAAATATATAATCAAATTCAATAGGAGTCTAGTTAAGCCTTTTTTCCCTTTATATTTTAAACATGGATAAAAACTTGGTTTAAATGTAAACTCATCACTTAAGGTCTGATGTTCTGATGATACTATCAAATGGTACAGACTATAGAAATGATGGCCTGGGAGACTGTCAAGTGCATCCATTCTGCTGAATGCATGACACAGCTCTTAACTGCTCATTTCATCATCTGTAATATGTGACAGAAACAGCTTCACATTTGTAAGTAACTTCATTTGTTTACAGATTTATGAAAGGTGAAGAGAAGTCTCTTTTGATATGGTCAAACCTTCAGTTTTCAGAAACCGAGGAATTAATGAAGAAAATAAAAATGATGCATTAGACGTAGAAAACAACTGAAGTTCTGAAAATGAAAGAAAAGTTTTTATTTTATTTTATTATTTATTTTTTTAGATGGAGTCTCGCTCTGTCGCCCAGGCTGGAGTGCAGTAGCACGATCTTGGCTCACTGCAACCTCCGCCTCCTGGGTTCAAGTAATTCTCCTGCCTCAGCCTCCTTAGTAGCCGGGATTACAGGCATGCGCCATCACGCCTGGCTAATTTTTGTATTCTTAGTAGAGATGGGGTTTCATCATGTTGGCCAGGCTGGTCTCAAACTCCTGACCTCAGGAGATCCACCTCAGGTGCTGGGATTACAGGCGTGAGCCACTGCACCCGGCCCGAAATAAAAGTTTTTTATTTTTTTGTAGAGATGAGGTCTTGCCGCCAGGCGCGGTGGCACATGCCTGTAATCCCAGCACTTTGGGAGGCTGAGGCGGGCGGATTGCTTGAGATCAGGAGGTCAAGACCAGCCTGGCCAACATGGTGAAACCCCGTCTCTAGTAAAAATACAAAAATTAGCCAGGCGTGGTGGCGCATGCCTGTAATCCTGGCTACTAGGGAGGCTGAGGCAGGAGAATCGCTTAAACCCAGGAGGTGGAAGTTTCAGTGAGCCAAGATCGCACCACTGCACTCTAACCTGGGAGACAGAGCGAGACTCCGTCTCAAAAAAAAAAAGAGGTCTTGCTTTGTTGTCCAGGCTGATCTTGAACTCCTGGCCTCGAGCAATCCTCTTGCCTCAGCCTCCCAAAGCGTTGGGATCACAGGCATGAGCCACTGCACCTAGTCAAAAAGTTTCATTTAACAAAAAATATACTTGGGGCTGGGCGTGGTGGCTCACGCCTGTAATCCCAACACTTTGGGAGGCCGAGGCAGGTGGATCACCTGAGGTCAGGAGTTCAAGATCAGCCTGGCCAACATGGTAAAACCCTGTCTCTACTAGAAAAAATACAAAAATTAGCTGGACACGGTGGCATGTGCCTGTAGTCCCAGCTATTCAGAAGGCTGAGGCTGGAGAATCCCTTGAACCCTGGAGGTGGAGGTTGCAGTGAGCCAAGGTCACGCCACTGCACATGACAGCCTGGGTGATAGAGTGAGACTCTTATCTCAAAATAAAAAAACAAAAAAAAAACTATACTCAATGAGATACAAGGTTTGTTCCCTCTCTGTTTTCCTTTTAGTTCCTTTTTGGAAAAAGAGTGCATTTTGTATCTATTCTTTGAAGGACACTAAAATTTGTTTCTTCTTTTGTTTTATGCCTATGGTTTCTTCTGTTTTAATTTTTGATATTCCTCATAAACTAAAAAACAAAACAAAACAAAGACTAAGGCTCATTCTCTCAAAGTTTAGCTGCTTGTGACTCCATTTGTTTTTAAAAATCCTTCCAAAATAAATATAATTGCAATGAGTTTTTGTATAAATTGTTTTTGCTTCCTTAATCAGGGGAAAAGGTATTATAACTATGCAGAGTCAGACTGAGAGGGTTTCCCACCTGAAGTAACAGACAATTTAAAAGGTAACATATTTATAGCTGTACTTGGAATGTATGGATATCGGGGGAAGAACGCCTACCAGGCTGTAAACAGCAGGAAGTCCTGTTGTCACCTGGTTTCATCTGTAATGTTAAGATAAATTATTGGCCGGGCCCAGCACTTTGGGAGGCTGAGGCGGGTGGATCACCTGAGGTCAGGAGTTCGAGACCAGCCTGGCCAACATGGCGAAACCCCGTCTCTACTAAAAATACAAAAATTAGCTGGGTGTGGTGGTGCATACCTGTAATCCCAGCTATTCAGGAGATTGAGGCAGAAGAACCACTTGAACCCAGGAGGTGGAGGCTGCAGTGAGCCGAGACTGCACCACTGCATTCCAGCCTGGGAGACAGAGCGAGACTCCATCTCAAAAAAAAAAAAAAAAGATAAATTATTTATTTTCTAAATGTACATATGCAAGTTTCATCCAAGCACTTCTGACATCTTTTGGTGAGGATTCTCCAAGAAGAAACTATTTACTTTTTGACTGACATAGCCTGTGGGTATGTTTCTGAAAAATGTAACTTGGAGAGATGGGTCTCCAACCTAACTCAGGACTGTTTTTACTGTTTTTGCTCCCATGCATGAAACATTAATAGCTAACACTTATGGAATAGTTATGTTCCAGCCACTTAATTATTACAATCCCCAAATCCCTAGTACTTATTTTATCCCCTTTTTAATCCATAGTACTTATTTTATCCCCCTTTTAATGATGAAGAAATGGAGCCCAGAGAGGTTAAGTAACTTGACCAAGGTCACACAGCTATTAAGTGGCAAATAAAGGCTTCATACTCAGTCTGATTCTGGAGTTTGTCCTTTTCCTTTCTTTCTTCCTGTTCTTCTCTTTGTTTTTTTTCGTTTGTTTGTTTTTGAGACAGCATCTCCTTCTGTCACCCAAGCTGGAGTGCAGTGGTGAGATCATGGCTCACGGCAGCCTTGGCCTTTCCAGCTCAAGTGATCCTCCCACTTCAGCATCCCCAGTACCTGAAATTACAAGCACATGCCACCACGCCCAGCTGATTTTTAAAACACTTTTTGTAGAGACAGGGTATCCCTATATTGCCTAGGCTGGTCCTGAACTCCTGGATTCAAGTGATCCTCCTGCCTTGGCCTCCTAAAGTGTTGGGATTACAGGCATGAGCCTCTGCGCCCAGCCAAAAAATGCATAGTTTTAAGGAGAAAGGAAAAGGCTCATAATTATTGCTGTGTAAGTCTTAATATCTTGTTTATTGTTAAATTATGTGTCAGGCACTGTACTAAGTTATTTACATGCACTTATATGTTTTAAAAAATGAGAAACTTAGAAATATTACAGGCATTGAGAGGTAGGTTAAAGTTCCAACAGTTGGGAGATGTCTTGAGTCTTTTTCTTCCGGCAGTGGGAGGTAATAAAGTATAGTGATGAAAAGGACAGGTTCGGCAGGGCATGTGGGGTCATACCTGTAATCTCTGCACTTCCGGAGGCCAACGTGGGAGGATCACTTGAGCCCAGAAATTCGATACCAGCCTGGGCAACATGGTGAAACCCTGTCTCTACCAAAAAATACGAAAATAAGCCGGGTGTGGTGGTGCGCACCTATAGTCCCAGCTATGAGGGAGGCTGAGGTGGGAGGATCACTTGAGCCCAAGAAGGTGGAGGCTGCAGTGAGCCAAGATTGCACCACTGCACTCCAGCCTGGGCGACAGAGCTAGACCCTGTCTCAAAAACAAAACAAAACAATCCCCAAGCTATGCATTCTTCCACTCCAATACTCACTTTGATTAGAGATCTAGTCTCATCCTGGCGTCATTTTTCGAGGTCAAGACTGAGACCACTTAACAAGACCTTCCTCAAAGTGGGGTCATCTATAGCTTATCAGATCACTTTTCCTACATGCATCTAATCGTCTTGTCTGAGGGGAAGGTTTATTTCCTCTCCAACTTAAACCCTTGATTTCATCCCTTCCTAATTCCCCACAAAACATTTCTACATAAATATCCTGTTATCTCAGACCTGTAAGTTCCTTCATTCAACAAGCAATGGTTGAGCGCCTATAAAGTACCAGGCACTTAGAATTCTGTGATCAGAATTCTCCTCCGTTCACTGGCTCCTCCTTTCCATCAGCTCAGTCTAGTGGGGAATACAAATATATTCACGAATGATAATGACACAACCAGGTAAATGCTACAGTTCTGGTAGGTCTGAACTCTCGGCAATATTCGCTAACAAGACAGGAGGCGGAAGGGGGTAGCGGGAGACCAGGGCACTATATGAAGGGGCCTGAGGGTAAGGGAAAATGAAAAGGACGAATAAAGGGTTGTCGTGGGTGGATTAAAGAAAGGGATGAAAATGGGCGCAAGGCAAGCAGAGTGAGCGAAATGCGAATAGTCAGAAGCGGAATGAATGATAGATCGGACTCCAAAGGCACGTAGGCTCGTACAAGAGAAAGTGCGGCCGTCTCACTCACTTCTGCCGCAGGCTCTCCTCCCTCTCCTTGTCGAGGAGGCTAGGCCAAGGCTTGTCGCTCCCGTAGGGGCGCGAGTAGCTGCCGTAATAGACTGACGAGGAGGCAGAAGCGAAGGGGATGCCCCGGGGCGCAGAGGGCCGCTCTCTAGAACGCGACCGGGAGCGTGAGCGGTAGGACTGGTTTCGGGAGCCTTGGCTGAGGCCACCCAGCTGATGGGTGAGTCCATTCCGGTCCCCGGACCGAGAGCAAGAGTGCGAGCGAGAGCGGCGGCCCCGCGGGGAGCGGGCAGATTTGCTGGGCTTCGGACTCTTCGACGAACTGCGACGTCTTCCCCCCGAGCCCGAGGCCTCCCTATCCGGGCTGCGCGAGCCGGACACCGGAGCCATGGCTACTGGGGGGCCCCAGCAGCCGTGGGACAAGGGGGCGCTCTCGCGAGCCTAGGAAGATGTCTGTTGCCTTGGTTCCCGGGACCTGCCGCTGCGGAACAGCCCAAATCTGAGGAAACCTTGGACACAGTTCTGGGTACTTCTGCAAAACCCTTCCCCGGATCTAGGCGGTCGTCACCGACAGGAAGCGATGTGTGCATCAATATAAATAAGCCGGTGGGGCAACTAGATTGCGTGCATCCTTCCAGTTCCGAGTGAGGCTCCTCAAGTCTAAGCAAGAGACCAAGTTCTTTCTCAGCCTTGAACTTGAAACACTTGAAGGGAAGTATATATTTCAAACACAATATACAGTATACATTTCACTGAGTGGCCGTATGAACAAGACAGTTAATTCTGCTTGTGTTTCATGTGCTTTCTGTGTGTATTTATATATAAATGTGTGTGTGTGTGTATGTCATGTATGAAAGTATGAATGTATATTTTCTTTTTCTTTCCAATCCCAAGCAAATCGGGAGGGTTTTTCGCGACTGGGGATGAGCTATGGTGTCTAAGCCCCATATTGCCGTGTTAGCTTAGAGGGCGCAAATTTTGTTAATGACTCGCGCCTGATAAACTTCAATTAAGTTTCCCGCCTAGAGAAAAACTGCATACTTATCCCCTAGCCACCGTCTCCACCAATATGCCCCAGCAAAAGGAGGTTTTTTTTTGTTGTTGTTGTTTTTGTTTTTGTTTTTTTTTTGAGACTGGAACTCACTCTGCTCACTCTGTCGCCCAGGATGGAGTACAGTGGCAAGATCTCAGCTCCCTGCAAACCTCCGCCTCCCGGGCTCAAGCTATCCTCCCACCTCGGCCTCCTGAATAGCTGGGATTACAGGCGCATGCGACACCAAGCCTGGGTAGTTTTTTTTTTTGAGGGGGGTCGGGGGAAACAGGGTTTCACCTTGTTGCCCAGGTGGTCTTGAACTCCTGGGCTCAAGCGATCCGCCAGCCTCGGCCTCCCAAAGTGCTGGGATTATAGGTGTGAGCCACTGCGTCTGGCTTGTATTTTTTTCCCCAAAAAGTGTCATTTTATTTTTTATTTTTTTTATTTTTGAGACAAGGGCTCACTCTGTCATCCAGGCTGGAGTGCAGTGGCTATCCTGGCTCACTGCAACCTCCGCCTCCCAGGTTCAAGTGATTCTCCTGCCTCAGCCTCCTGAGTAGCTGGGATTACAGACATGTGCCATCACGCACAGCTAATTTTTTATTATTTTTTAAATTTGTACAAATCTATGGGATACATGTGAAATTTTGTTACATGTATATAATGTGTAGTGATGACGTCAGGGTATTTAAGGTGTCCATTATCTGAGCACAATACATTTTTGTTAAGTGTACTCTCGGCCTGGTATGGTGGCTCACGTCTGTAATCCCAGCACTTCGGGAGGCAGAGGCGGGTGGATCACTTGAGGTCAGGAGTTTGAGACCAGCCTGGCCAACATGGCGAAACCCTGTCTCCACTAAAAATACAAAAATTAGCTGGGCCTGGTGGCACGTGCCTGTAATCGCAGCTACTAGGGTGGCTGAGGCACGAGAATCGCTTGAACCCGGGAGGCTGAGGTTGCAGCGAGCCGAGAGTGAGATTGCACCACTGCACTCCAGCCTGGGCAACAGAGTGAGACTGTGTTTCCAAAAAAAAATAGTGTACTCTCACTCTACCATGCTGTCAATATCAAACATTGAATTTGGGGCTGGGCATGGTGACTTACACCTGTAACTCCAGAAATTTGGGAGGCCGAGGCGGGCCAATCACTTGAGCCCAGGAGTTGGAGACCAGCCTGGGAAACACAGGGAGACCCTGTCTCTACAAAAAATTTAAAAATTTGGCGAGTGTGGTGGTGCATGCCAGCTACTCAGGAGACTGAGGTGGGAGGAACACTTACTTGAGCCCAGGAAATCGAAGTTGCAGTGAGCCGTGATTGATCCACTGCACTCCATGGGCGACAGAGTGAGACACTATCTTAAAACAACAACAAAAACCATTGAATTTATTTCTTCTATCTTACTGTATGTTTGTACCCTTTAACCTATTTCTCTTCATCCTTCTGCTTCCTCCCACATACCCTACCCAGCCTCTATTATCTGTCCAGCAAAAGGAATTTGTAATCCCCTCTTTGTCCAGCTCCTTAAACTCGTCTCATTGTATGCCAGCCCAGCAATATAGAGTTAAGGATCAGTATTCCTATTCTTTTTTTTTTTTTTTTTTTTTTTTTTTAGATGGAGTCTCGCTCTGTAACCAGGCTGGAGTGCAGTGGCGCGATCTTGGCTCACTGCAATCTCTGCCTCTAGCGTTCAAGCTATTTTCCTGCCTCAGCCTCCTGAGTAGCTGGGATTACAGGGGCGTGCCACCACGCCCAGCTAATTTTTGTAGTTTTAGTAGAGACAGAGTTTCACCATGTTGGCCAGGATGGTCTTGATCTCTTGACCTTGTGATCCGCCCGCCTCAGCCTCTCAAAGTGCTGGGATTACAGGCGTGAGCCACCACGCCCAGCATTTCTATTCATTTTATACTGTTTTTCTTTTCTTTTTTCTTTTGTGAAACAGTGTCTGGCTCCCTCACCCAGACTGGAGTGCAGTGGTGTGATCTTGGCTCACTGCAACCTCCACCTCCTGAGTTCAAGGGATCCTCCCACCTCAGCCTCCTGAGTAGCTGGCATGTGCCACGGTTCGCTAATTTTTAAACTTTTTTGTAGACATGAGGTTTTGCCATGTTGCCCAAGCTGGTCTTGAACTCATGGACTCAAGTGATCCTCACACCTTGGCATCTCAATGTGCTGTCATTACAGGCTTGAACCACTGCACCTAGGCCTCTACTGTTTTTAAATCAAAGGGCATTCCAACATTAATTCTACTGATTTCGACTTTTTTTTTTTTGAGACAGAGTCTTGCTCTGTTGCCCAGGCTGGAGTGCAGTGGCAGGATCTTGGCTCACTGCAACCTCTGCTTCCTGGGTTCAAGCAGTCCTCATGCCTCAGCCTCCCAAGTAGCTGGGATTACAGGTGCCCACCACCATGCCCAGGTAATTTTTGTATTTTTGGTAGAGACTGGGTTTCACCCTGTAAGCCAGGCTGGTCTCAAACTCCTGACCTCCAATGATCTGCCAGCCTCCGCTTCCTAAAGTACTGGGATCACAGGCGTCAGCCTCCATGCACAGCCCTCAATTTGGATTTTTGAAGGTACATAGGTTTGCTGAAGAAATTCCAAGTCCAGTCTGCCAGTAGCATGATGGCCTCTGGGATTTTCCTAAGAAGTAATTTATCAGATCATGAAAATTAATGCCAATTGATTATCAGAAATCTCCTTTTTTTGGAATTTAAGGGAAAGACGTATGAAATAATGTTAAATGGAAAGAGTGGACCACACTATTGGATATGTTCTATGTATAACTAATTTGTCATGGGGCCAGGTCCAAAAACTTAATCGAGTGAGAGAAATTCTGTGATTTGGGATGGAGATTGGGGAGAATTTCTAATAAGAAAGTTTTCAATGGAAAACCTACTGCCTAACTTTTGCAACAACAGGCTGTACACCTTCACATCAGTTGCCTATAAAACCAACTCTGCAACAGTGATTGGTCTACCTGCCCCATGGCTGGTGGACATGTACTTTAGTTGGAAAGAGAAAACCCCTACTCCTGCACATCTGAATGGCATGGTGCTCTTCTTGCCAGGTATCCTGGGAGCAGCCTGTGTTTCATGAGTTGGCAGTGAGGGGGAGCTAGAGCACACAGGGAGGTGCAGACAGCCAGTGGGATCAGGCTTGCAGAGTTTGGGTCCTGCCACTGCACTCCAGCCTGGGTAACCTCTGCCTCCCAGGTTCAAGTGATTCTCCTGCCTCAGCCTCCCAAGTAGCTGGGACTTCAGGCATGCGCCACCATGCCCAGCTAATTTTTGTATTTTTAGTAGAGACGGGATTTCACTGTGTTGGCCAGGCTGGTCTTGAACTCCTGACCTCATGATCCGCCTGCCTCACCCTCCCAAAGTGCTGGGATTACAGGTATGAGCCACCGCACCTGGCCTATTCTTTAAATTTTTTTTTTTGAGATGGGGGTCTCACTCTGTCACCCAGGCTAAAGTGCAGTGGCACTATCTTGGCTCACTGCAACCTCTGCCTCCTGGGTTCAAGCGATCTTCCCACCTCAGCCTCCCGAGTAGCGGGGACAACAGGCGCATACCACCATGCCTGGCTAAGTTTTGACGTTTTTGGTAGAGACAAGGTTTCGCCATGTTGCCCAGGTGGGTCTGGAACCCCTGAGCTCAAGTGATCCGCCCGCCTCGGCCTCCCAAAGTGCTGGGATCACAGGCGTGAGCCACCTCACCTGACCTGATCCATTCTCTACAGGAATTAAACCATTTGTGTGTTATGGGATATGGAGGTATTCAGCTTCCATTCACTACTCCTCTTCAAAGTCTGAGACTCTGCAGCTGTCTGGACAGGTGCATGGCTAACACCCAGAGGACTGAGGCAGGGATCTGGGTTGTGGAAATGGAATTTAAGGAGTGGGTGTTAGGGGGACTCTTGTAGTTTGTGTCCATTTGAATTTGAGGATGCTTTCCAATTATGCCAACAATTGTTTTAGAGACTGCGAGATTAAAACAATGTTTTTAATCACTAACCTCTTTTGAAAGAATTTGCAGGATCAAAACCCGAACTACATAATTTCTAAAAAGAATTTTCTTTTAGAATACTTCTTAGTCAATACAGACCTGTGATCCCTGATAACTTAACTGGCGTGCTGGCTTTGTCAGTTCCTCTAACACCTCACTTATCTGCATTTCTTCTCTGATAATGAATTGCTACTACTTCTACAGGAAGAAATTGGATGATATTAGGCCCCTAAATATGGAAAATTTCGCACTCTTGGGTTAGCCTATTTGAATCTCACATTGGAAAGACTGTCATAAATGGAGAACTGTTTCTAATTTGACTCCACTAGGAGGAGCTGTATCTACCAACAGGTAGAAATATGGCTGGAACTTGCAGGTGTGTTCTGAGGACCAAAAGCACAGGATAAAATAAGTGATGTGACCATTCTAGGATATATTCGAGCTAAAGATCGTGTGTGCTCATGCGCACACAAAAGATAGAGAGAGGAACATTGAATGAAGCAGAGCTCAGTGCTAGACATGGATGGAGAATTTGAGTGCTCTGCTGCCCACCGGGTCCCTAGGGGACTAGGATGTTAGCCAGGGGACGAGGCCGCCCCAAAACTTGGCCAAACAACTGATATCCTAAAGCACAGCCAATAATCACAATAGACACAATAGTTGTGTCACAGATTCCAAATACAATTGAACAGCTTCCAGTTTGCGTCTATGTGAGAAGGGGCAAAAAAGGGAAAGAGGGTTGATCACAGAGAGAAGTAAGATATAACCCTCTGTTCCTGTGTTGCTTAACTCCAATTAACTGACATTCCTTATTTGCAGTATCTAGAGTACAAAACTTTGGTGCTGATAGTGAGAAATCAACGTGCCGCACATTTGCTATTCCTGTAAGGGCAAATGTTAAATATGGGACTGTGGCATTTGATTCCCTCATGCTCCCCGCTTCTTTTCCTCCTCCTTCCCTTCTGTCCCTTCCCCCTCTCTTCCTGTAGCTTTAAAAATGAAAGAACAGGACTTCCTCAGAATGCAGTTTTGCAAAATTTAACTAAACACTACATGAAGTACTCGTATCTATTATCGGATAAGCCATGCCAATAAACTGAAAACCCAAAATAGGCACACCCTGAAAACATTGGACTCAGTGAGCAGAGATGCTAGCTGTAGTCATGCTTTGATCTTGCCTTGTTTTTTTTTTTTAAATTAATAGACTTTATTTTTAAGAGCAGTTTTAGGTTTACAGAAAAATGGAGCAGAAAGTACAGAGCTCCCATATACTCCCCCTGCCCTGCCCCACTCCACCTCCACAGTTTCCTCTATTATGAACATTTTGTTTTGGTATGGCACATTTGTTTTTTTGTTTATTTGTTTGTTTTTTAGGCGGAGTTTTGCTCTTGTCGCCCAGGCTGGAGTGCAATGGTGCGATCTTGGCTCACTGCAACCTCTGCCTCCTGGGTTCAAGCGATTCTCCTGCCTCAGCCTCCCAAGTAGCTGAGACCACAGGCATGTGGCACCATATCCAGCTAATTTTTGTATTATTAATAGAGACGGGGTTTTACCATGTTGGCCAGGCTGGTCTCGAACTCCTGACCTCAGGCCTCCCAAAGTGCTGGGATTACACCTGCCTTGGCCTCCCAAAGTGCTGGGATTACAGGCGTGAGCCACTGCACCTGGTGGTGTGGCACATTTGTTAATTGATGAATGAATTTTGATATATGATAATTAACTAAAGTCTGTAGTTTACATTTAGGTTCATTCTTTGTGTTCTACTTTCTATGGATTTTGCCAAATGCATAATGTCATGTACCTACTATTACAGCATCATACAGAGCAGTTTCACTACCTTTAAAATCTCTCTGTGCTCTACCTATTCATCCTTCCTTCCCTACCCTCTCCCTTCTTCCCTGCCAAACTTCTGGAAACTGCTGATCTTTTTACTGTCTCTACAGTTGTACTTTTTCTAGAATGCCATAGTATTAGTCAGGGTTCTCTAGAGGGACAGAACTAATTATATATATACATATATATGTGTGTGTGTGTATATATGTATACATATATTGTATATGTGTGTGTATATATATAATATATGTATACATATATTGTATATATATACATGTATACATATATTGTATATATATACACACATATACAATATATGTGTATGTATACTATATGTATATATAGTATATATGTATATATGCTGTATATGTATATATATACTATATATGTATATACATATATATTAGCAGTAGAACTAATAGTAGTATATATATGCTATTAGTAGAACTAATAGCATTAGTAGAACTAATAGCATATATATATATATATATATATATATGGAGTTTATTAAGGAGTATTGACTCACATGATCACAAGGTGAGGTCCCACAGTAGGCTGTCTATAAGCTGACGAGCAAGGAGCCTACTCCAAGTCCCAAAGCTGAAGAACTTGGAGTCTGATGTTCAAGGGTAGGAAGCATCCGGCACGGGAGAAAGATGTAAGCCAGAAGATTAAACCAGTCTAGTCTGTTCTTCTGCCTGCTTTTATTCTGGCCCCCCGGCAGCTGATTAGATGGAGCCCACCCTGATTGAGGGTGGGTCTGCTTCTCCCAGTCCACTGACTCAAATGTTAATCTCCTTTGGCAACACCCTCATGGACACACCTAGGAACAATACTTTGGAACATTCTTCAGTGCGATCAATTTGACACTCAGTATTAACCATCACAGCCATATATTTGCAATCAGACTGGCTTCTTCCACTTGGCAATGTGCATTTCACATTCCTCCATGTCTTCTTGTGACTTGACAGTTCATTTCTTTTTAGTGCTGAATAATATTCTATTGTATGGATACACCACAATTTGCATATCTATTCACCTATTGCAGGACATCGTGATTGTTTCCAAGTTTTGGCAATTATGCATAAATCTGCTATAAACATTTATGCGTAGGTTTTTGTGCAGATATATGTTTTAACCTTACTTGGGTACATACCTAGAGGTGTGATTACTGGATCATATGGTAAGACTATGTTTAGCCTTGTAAGAAACTACCAAACTGTCTTTGAATGTAGCTGAACCATTTGGCATTCCCACCAGCAATGAATGAAAATTCTTGTTGGTCTACATTCTTGTCAGCATTTGGTGCTGTCAGTGTTGTGGATTTTGGCCATTCTAATAGCTGTGTAGTGGTATCTCATTTTAATTTTCAATTTGCAAACTACATATGATGTTGAACATCTTTTCATGTGCTTGTTTGCCATGTGTATGTCTTCTTTTGGTTCACATATTTTTAATTGGGTTATTTTCTTATTGTTGAGTTGAAGAGTTCCTTGTGTATTGTGGATACAAGCCTTTTATATGTATTTTGAAAATACTTCCTTTCAGTCAGTGGCTTGTATTTTCATTCTCTCTCTCTCTCTCTTTTTTTTTTTTGAGACAGAGTCTTGCTTTGTCTCCCAGGCTGGTGTGCAGTGGCACAATCTTGGCTCACTGCAACCTCTGCCTCCTGGGTTCAAGCGATTCTCCTGCCTCAGCCTCCTGAGTAGCTGGGACTTCAGGTGCCCGCCACCAGGCCCGGGCTAATTTTTGTATTTTTAGTAGAGACAGGGTTTCACCATATTGGCCAGGCTGGTCTTGAACTCCTGACCTTGTGATCCACCTGCCCTGGCCTCCCGAAGTGCTGGGATTACAGTCATGAGCCACTGCGCTCAGCCCCATTCTCTTAATGATGTTTTTTGTACGACAGATGTTTTTAATCCTAATGAAGTCCAAGTTATCAATTTTTTTTTCATGGACTATTCTGTTTGCTTTTTACCTAAAAACTTATTGACAAACCCCAAGTCACCCAGATTTTTTCATATGTTATCTTCTTGAAGTTTTATAGCTTTACATTAATTTTTTTTTTTTTTTGAGACGAAGTCTCGCTGTGTTGCCAAGGCTGGAGTGCAGTGGCGAGATCACTGCAATCTCCACCTCCTGGGCTCAAGCAATCCTCCACCTCCGCCTTCTAAGTAGCTGGGACTACAGGCAGGCGCCACCATGCCTGGCTAATTTTTTTTTTCTTTTGGTAGAGACAGGGTTTTGCCATGTTACCTAGGCTGGTCTCAAACTCCTGAACTCACGAGATCCAGCCGCCTCAGCCTCTGAAATTGCTGGGATTTCAGGTGTGAGACACTGCACCTGGCCTAGTTTTACATTTTATATTTAAATCTGTGATCCATTTTGAGTTACTCTTTGTGAAAGGTGTAAGATTCATTTTTTTGCATGTAGCTGTCCAGTTTTTCCAGCGCCATTTGTTGAGAAGACTATCCTTTCTCCATTGGATTGCCTTTGTTCCTTTATCAAAGATCAGTTAACTATATTTGTGTGGGCCTATTTCTGAGCTGTCTGTTATGTCTCATCAATCTATTCTTTCACCAATACCCCACTGTCTAGATTACTGTAGCTTTATAATAGTAATATCTTGTTGTTGGGAAATGTCAGTCCTCTCACTTTATTCTTATTCTTGAGAATTAATTTGGCAATTTCTGGGTCATTTGATTTTTTATATAAACTTTAAAATCAGTTAGTTGACTTCCACAAAATGATTTGCAGGGATTTTGATGGGAATTGCATTCAATCTATAGGTCAAGTTGGGAAGAAGTGACATCTAAACAATATTGAGTCTTCCTATTCGTGAACATAGAATCTCTCTTCATGTATTTATTTATTTTTATTAAATTTTTTACCTTGCAGCTCAAAGGATCTCCATTTAGATCTTTGATTTATTTCATCAGAGTTTTGTAGTTCTCTGCATATAGATATTGAGATATAACACATATTTTGTTATGTTATACCTAAGTATTTAATTTTTTGGTGCTAATATAAATGGTATTGTGTTTTTAATTTCAAATTCCAGTTGCTCATTGCTGACATATAGGAAGATGATTGACTTTTGTATATTAACCTTGTGTCCTACAATCTTGCTATAATTGCTCATTAGTTTCAGGAGTGTTATTTTTTATTGTTAATTCCTTGGGATTTTCTACACATATAATCATGTCATCTGTGAATAAGGACAATTTTATTTTTTTCCTCTCAGTTCATATACTGTTTATTTTACTTTATTTTATTATTGCATTAGGCAGGACTTCCAGGACAATTGTGAATTGGAGTGGTGAGAGGTGATGCCTTTGCCTTGTTCCTGATCTTAAGGGGAAAACATCTAGTTTCTCACCATTAAGTGTAATGTAGGCATTTTTAGATGTCCTTATCATGGTGAGGAACTTACTCTCTCTTCCTGGGCTTCTGAGAGTTCTTAACATGAATGGGTGTTGGATTTTGTCAAATGCTTTTTTCTGCATCTGTTGATATGATAATGTTATTTTTCTTCTTTAGCTTGTTAATGTGATGGGTTACATTAATTGGTTTTCAAATGTTGAACCACCTTTGCATGCATGAAATAAATTCCACTTAGTTGTGGTGTATAATTTTTTTGTATACATTGCTGAATTTGATCTAACATTTTGTTGAAGATTTTACATCTATGTTCATGAGAGATGTTCATTTGTGGTTTTCCTTGCTTGTAATGCATTTGTCTGATTTTGATATTTGGGTAATGCTAACCTCAGAGGATGAGTTAGGACGTATTTCCTATGCTTCTATTTTTTAGAACAGATTGTAGAGAATTAGTATAATTTCTTCCTTAAATGTTTGGTAGAATTCCCCAGTGAAACTATCTTGGCCAGGTGCTTTCTGTTCTGGAAGATTATTGATTCAATTAAAAATACATATAGATGTTGAGATTGTCTGTTTCTCCTTGTGTGAGTTTTAGTAGATTGTATCTGTTGGGAGAAAAGCTGAGTGTAGGGAGAAAAGCTGAGTGTCGGGAGAGAAGCTGAGGCAGGGCTTGCATGTCTGCTAGACTTGCTGGCTCCTTACTTCTAGCGCTCCCATTATCCCAAGTAGCCATATGTTTTTCATTCACTTGATACACTGTTTCCTTTCAACCCCCACATCCTCACCACCTGTTTCTTTGAGCACTAATAAATAGCGTGGGCTCCCAGAGCTCAGGGCCTTTGCAGCCTCCACATTTGCGATGGCCCCCTGGTCCCACTTTCTCTCAAACTGTCTTTTTCTCAATCCTTTGACTCCACTGGACTTCGTCGTCCCCACAACCTGGTGTTGGGTCTGATCATCCCAACAGTATCTTTCAAGGAATTGGTCCATTGCATCTAAGTTATTAAATTTGTGGCCATAAAGTTTTGCAAAATATTCCTTTCTCATCATTTTAATGTCCATGAGATCGGTAGTAATGACCTCTCTTTCATTTCTGATATTAGAAATTTGTTTCTGGGCATGGTGTCTCATGTCTGTAATCCCAGCACTTTGGGAGGCTGAGGCAGAAGATCCCTTAAGCACAGGAGTACAAGTTTACAGTCAGCCTATGATTGCATCACTGCACTCTAGCCTGGGTGACAGAGCAAGACTTTTGTCTCCCGCCAAAAGAGGAAAAAAATTTATGTTTTGTCTCTTTTTTCCCTTGGTTACCCTGACTTGATATTTACCGATTTTGTGATCTTTTCAAAGAGCCAACTTTTGGTTTTGTTGCTTTTCTTGTTTTCTGTTTTAAATTTCCTTGATTTTTGCTCTGAGTTTTTATTCCATCTTTTCTTCTGCTTTCTTTTCATTCAATTTACTCTTCTTTCTCTAGTTTCTTAAGGTTGAAGTTTAGATTATGAATTTTAGTTCCTCTTTTTTTTTTTTTTTTTTTGGCAGAGTCTCGCTCTGTTTCCCAGGATGGAGTGCAGTGGCACGATCTCGGCTCACTGCAACCTCTGCCTCCTGGGTTCAAGCAATTCTCCAGCCTCAGCCTCCCGAGTAGCTGGGACTACAGGCGCGTGCCACTATGCCCGGCTAATTTTTTGTATTTTTAGTGGAGATGGGGTTTCACCATGTTAGCCAGGATGGTCTCGATCTCCTGACCTCATGATCCACCTGCCTCAGCCTCCTAAAGTGCTGGGATTACAGGCGTGTGCCCGGCCCTGTTTTTCTAATACATGCACTAAGTGCTAATGAATTTTCCTCTATGCATTGCTTTCATTGATTACCACACATTTTGAAAAGTTGTATTTTCATTTTCACGTAGTTCAAAATATTTTTCAAATTCCCCTGAAATGTCTTCTTTGATCCATGTGTTCTTTAGAAGTGTGTCTTATGGCAAAGAAGTGGTCTACCTTGCTGAATGTCCCATGCGAGTTTGAGAAGAATGTGTATTCTATTGTAGGATAAAATGCTCTATAAATGTCAACTAGATCCAGTTTATTGATGGTTCAACCATATCCTTACTGATTTTCTGCCTGCTGGATTTGTCAATTACTGATGTTGACGTGTTGATGTCTCCAAGTATAATAGCGGGTTTAGCTCATTCTCCTTGCAGTTATGTCAGTTTTTGCTGCACATATTTGGATACTCTCTCATTAGACACATACACATTAAGGATTGTTCTGTTTTCTGGAGAATTGACTCCTTTATCCTTATGAAGGGCCCCTCTTTATCCCTAATAATTTTCCTTACTCTAAGGTTTGCTTTGTCTGAAATTAATATAGCTACTCCGGCTTTCTTTTTCTTTTTCTTTTTTGTTTTTTGAGACAAGAGTCTTACTCTGTCACCCAGATTGGAGTGCAGTGGCATGACCTTGGCTCACTGCAATCTCCGCATTCCAGGTTTAAGCGATTCTCGTGCCTCAGCCTCCCAAGTATCTGGGACTACAGGTGCATGCAACTGCGCCCGGCTAATTTTTGTATTTTTAGTAGAGATGGGAGGTTTCCCTATGTTGGTTTTCACTATGTTGGCCAGGCTGGTCTCAAACTCCTGGCCTCAAGTGATCTAGCTGCCTCGGCCTCCCAAAGTGCTGGTGTGTCTGGAATTTGTTCCTTCCAGTGGGTTCTTGGTCTCGCTGACTTCAAGAATGAAGCCGCAGACCCTCGTGGTGAGTGTTACAGTTCTTAAAGATGGTGTGTCTGGAGTTTGTTCCTTCAGATGTTCAGATGTGTCCAGAGTGTCTTCCTTCTGGTGGGTTCGTGGTCTCACTGACTTCAGGAGTGAAGCCGCAGACCTTCGCAATGAGTGTTACAGCTCTTAAAGGTGGCACGTCCGGAGTTGTTTGCTCCTCCTGGTGGGTTTGTGGTCTTGCTGACTTCAGGAACAAAGCCACAGACCCCGGCAGTGAGTGTTATAGCTCTTAAAGGTGGCGCACGTCCGGAGTTGTTTGTTCCTCCCAGTGGGTTTGTGGTCTCGCTGACTTCAGGAGTGAAGCCGCAGACCCTCGCGGTGAGTGTTACAGCTCATAAAGGTAGTGCATACCCAAAGAGTGAGCAGCAGCAAGATTTATTGTGAAGAGCAAAAGAACAAAGCTTCCATAGCGTGGAAGGGGACCTGAGTGGGTTGCCGCTGCTGGCTCGGGTGGCCAGCTTTTATTCCCTTATTTGGCCCCACTCACATCCTGCTGATTGATCCATTCTACAGAGTGCTGATTGGTCCATTTTATAGAGTGCTGATTGGTCCATTTTACAGAGTGCTGATTGGTGTGTTTTCAATCTTTTAGCTAGACACAGAGTGCTGATTGGTGCGTTTTTACAGAGTGCTGATTGATTGGTGCATTTACAATCCTTTAGCTAGACACAGAGCGCTGATTGGTGCATTTTTACAGAGTGCTGATTGGTGCATTTACAATCCTTTAGCAAGACAGAAAAGTTCTCCAAGTCCCCACCTGACCCAGAAGTCCAGCTGGCTTCACCTCTCACTGGGATTACAAGTGTGAGCCACCGAACCTGGCACAGCTTTCTTTTGATTAGTGCTACTATAGCATAATCTTTCTCCATCCTTTTTCAGAAAAAACTCCTGTCTCCAAATCAAAACCATTCTTTTACTTTTGATCCATGTCTTTATATTTTATTTATTTATTTATTTATGAGACAAGGTCTCACTCTGTTGCCCAGGCAGGAGTGCAGTGGCGTGATTATGGCTCATTACAACCTCAGCCTCCCTGGGCTCAGGTGATCCTCCCACCTCAGCCTTCTGAGTAGCTGGGACTACAGGCACAGGCCATCCTGCTTGGCTAATTTTTATATTAGCAGGGGTTTTGCCATGTTGCTCAGGCTGGTCTTGAACTCTTGAGCTCAGGTAATCTGCCTGCCTCAGCCTCCCAAAGTGCTGAAATTACAGGTGTTAACTACCACACCTGGCCTGTTTTTGTATTTAAAGTGAGTTTTTTGTAGCCAATATAGAGTTGGGTCTTGTATTTTTATCCATTCTGAGTGTTTCTGTCTTTTTTTTCCTCTTCATGCTCATATCATGAAGTTTCTGTCTGTCTTTTAATTTGTGTATTTAGATCATTCACATTTAAAGTGATTATTGATATATTTGGATTAGTGTCTACCATATTTGTAACTATTTTCAATTTGTTGCCTTTGTTCTTGGTTTCTATTTTGTCTTTTACTCTTTTTCTGCCTTCTTTGGTTGTAATTGAGCTTCTAATTATGATTCCATTTTCTCTCCTCTCTTAGTATATCAGTTATACTTCTTTTTTAAAATTTTATTTAATGGTTTGTGTGTGTGTTTTCTTTTTCTTTTCTTTTTTTTTTAGGGTAAGGTCTCACTCTGTCACTCAGGCTGGAGTGCAGTGGCACGATCATAGCTCACTGCAGCCTTGACCTGCTGAGCTTAAGCAGTCATCCTGTCTCTGCCTCCTGAGTAGCTGGCAGTACAGGTACACGCCACCACACATGGCTAATTATACTTCTTAAAAATATTTTTAGTGTTGCCCTAGTGTTTGCAATATGCATTTACTACTAATCTAAGTTCACTTTCAAATAACACTATATCATTGCATGGGTAGTACAACTATTTTATAACACAGTATTCCCAATTCCTCCCTTATAACATTTCTGTCCTTTATAACATTGCTGTCATTCATTTCACTTATCTCTAAACTATAATCACTGAACCCATTGTTTCTATAATTAATTTGAACACTGTTATCAGTTAGATCAAATAAGAAAAATGAGATATTTATTTTATTTTACCTTTATCGAAGATTTCCCTAATGTTTTTCCTTTCTTTATGTAAATTGGAGTTTTTGGTTTTTTTTTTTTTTTTTTGAGTCTTGCGCTTGTCTCCCAGGCTGGAGTGCAATGGCGTGATCTTGGCCCACTGCAACTTCCTGGCTTCAAGTGATTCGCCTGCCTCAGCCTCCCAAGTAGCTGGCACTACAGGCACCTGCCACCACGCCCAGCTAATTTTTGTATTTTTAGGAGAGATGGGGTTTCACCATGTTGGCCAGGCTGGTCTCAAACTCCTGACCCCAGGTGATCTGCCTGCCTCGGCCTCCCAAAGTGCTGGAATTACAGGCCTGGGCCACTGTGCCCAGCCGATCATTTTTCTATTCTTTGAAAAACTTTTGGCTGGGCACAGTGGCTCACGCCTGTAATCTCAGCACTTTGGGAGGCAAGGTGGGTGGATCATGAGGTCAGGAGTTCGAGACCAGCCTGGCCAACATGGTGAAACCCTGTCTCTACTAAAAATACAAAAATTTGCTGGGTGTGATGGGAGGGGGGGTGCCTGTAATACCAACTACTCAGGAGACTGAGGTAGGAGAATCACTTGAACCCGGGAGGTGGAGGTTGCAGTGAGCCGAGATCGTGTCACTGCACTCCAGCCTGAGTGACAGAGCAATACTCTGTCTAAAAAAAAAAGAAAAAAAAAACTTTTAACATCTATTGCAAAGCGGTTATACTGGTGACAATTTCTCCCAGTTTTGTTTGTCTGAGAAAGTCTTTATCCTCTTGAAGGGTAATATCACTGGGTGCAGAATTCTAGGTTGTTGGTGCTTTTCTTTGAATACCTCTTCTTGCTCCTCTATGGGTAAGGTATTGTTTTCATCCATCTTCTTTTAAGAGTTTCTCTTTGTCTTTGATTTTCTATAGTTTGAATATGATATGCTTAAATATAGATTATTTTGGTATTTATTCTACTACGTGTTCCTTGACTATATTGGATCTGTGGTTTGCTCTCTGTATTAACTTTGAAAAATTTTCTGCCATTATTATGTTAATTATTTCTTCCATTCCTTTCTCTCTTCTCTCATTATGCATATGTTACACCTTTGTAATTGTCCACAGTTCTTTGATATTCTGTTTGTTTTTTGTTTCATTATTTTTTCTCTTTGCTTTTCAGTTTGGGAAATTCCTATTGTCATATTAAGAGCTTTTCTTTTCTTTTCTTATTTTACTTTATTTTTGAGACAGCGTCTCAGTCTGTCATCCAGGCTGGAGCACAGTGTATTGATCATAGCTCACTGCAGCCCCCAACACCAGGGCTCATGCAATCCTCCCGTCTCAGCCACCACACCTGGATAATTTTGTTTAAGAGATGGGGTCTTGCTATGTTGCCCCCGCTGGTCTCAAACTTGCCTGCAGCAATCCTCCCACTTTAGCCCCATGAAGTGCTGGGCTTACAGGTGTGAGCCACCGTGTCCAACCCACATATGGAAGTCTATTATCATATCTTCTAGTGTACTGTTTCTTTCCTGCCTTCTCTAGTCTAACCATAAGCCCATCAGAACATTCTTCAATTCTGTTACTATGTTTGTGATTTGTAGCATTTCTTTTTTAATTTTTTTCTTAGAGTTTTTATCACTCTATACATTACTCATCTTTCTTGCATGTTATCTGCTCTTTCCAATAGAACACTTAGCATAATAATCATAGTTATTTTAAATTCCCAACCTAATCATTCTAAAATCTGTGCTGTATTTTAGTTGGGTTCTGATGCTTGCTTCGTCTCTTCAGAACATGATTTTTTTGAGACAAGGTCTCACTCTGTTGCCCAGGGTGAACTGCAGTGGCATGATCATGGCTCATTGCAACCTCCTGGGCTCAAGCGATCTTCCTACCTCAGTTTCCCAAGTAGCTAGGGTCTACAGGCATGTGCCACCATGCCTGGCTAATTTTTCTTATTTTTTGTAGAGACAAGGTCTCACTATGTTGTCCAGGCTGGTCTAGAACTTCTGGGCTCAAGTGTTTCACTTGCTTTGACCTCCTGAAGTGCTGATATTAAAGGTGTAGGCCACTGCACCTGGTTCTAGAATATGTTTTTTGACTTTTAGCAGTCTTATACATTTTTGTTGAAAACCATACATGATGTACTGGGTAGAAAGAACTGAGGTAGGCTGGGCATGGTGGCTGTGCCTCTCTATTCCCAGCACTTTGTGAGGCCAAGTCAGGAGGCTCACTTGAGGCCAGGAATTCGAGACCAGCCTGGGCAATAATATAGTGAGACCCTGTCACTACAAAAAAAGGAAAAATAAAAAAGCACTGAGGTAGGTAGTTCTTTTGTGTGAGGTTTTATGGTTCTCTGGCTAAGAATTATGCTGTTTACTGTTGGCCGTAGCTTTAAGTGTCAGAAGCTAAAATTTCTTGTAGGGCCCTTGTCTTTGTCTCCTTTGTTGTCTTTGAGTTTTTCCAGAGGCTCCTTCTTAAATAGGATCTGAGGCTTGCAGTCTTTTCAGCTGTAATTCACTTATAATCTGTGGTTATTACGCAGGATTCTTACTGATGTGGTGGTAAGGTTGGGAGGAGCACAAGCATTCTATCATCCCATGATTAGATCTCAGTCTTTCACTGAGCCTGTGTCCCTGGGCTGTGACCTTTACAAGTCCTTCTCAGTGTCCCCACCCATCCCTTTAGCCTAGATGGAAGGCTAGACAGGGCTGGAGTTTAGTACTTCCTTTCCCTGTGTTTGGTCAGGCTTTGGGGAAACAGAACTTGGGTAGGCTCTGGTAAAATAGTTTCCTCTCAGGGTAGTCCTTGGCTAGGGAAAACAGAGATCTCTGGGCATATTTCAAAATGATTGCTTTTCTTGTCCACCTGCTGGAAGCAGGGAGGGATTCCCACCCCCTCCCTTCACAGTGACGACTTGGTGGGGCTTCTGGAGATAAAACTCATGAAAGTGTGGAGTCCCCTTAAGGCTGCCCCCACCCTTGAAGTTTTAACTCTCTAGATAGGCCATACTGAGCTTCTAGAAGTTCATCAGAACAGTTGTTCCTACAGAGTGTTCCTACTCGTACTGGCTCCAACTGTGGGTTTCTGCTGATGGCTTTCTACTCTTGGTAAATGGTAATTCTCTGTATCTGCCTGTCTGTCTCTAGTTTTCATGCCTTCCACTGTAATTCTCTGATATATCTAGGAAGAGTTATTTTTAGTTTGTTCAGCTTTTTTCTTGTGAGGACAGGAATGATGACTTCCAAGCTCTTTACGTGTTGGACTGCAAACGCGCAAGTCCTTGTCTTGCTGTTTAAAGTGTGAGAATTTGAGGTTTCCAAGATGGCCGAATAGGAACAGTTCCAGTCTACAGCTCCCAGTGTGAGTGACGCAGAAGATGGGTGATTTCTGCATTTCCAACTAAGGTACCGGATTCATCTCAATGGGGCTTGTCAGACAGTGGGTGCAGCCCACGGAGCGTGAGCCAAAGCAGGGCAGGGCATCGCCTCACTTGGGAAGTGCAAGGGGTTGGGAAATTCCCTTTCCTAGCCAAGGGAAGCTGTGATAGACGGTACCTGGAAAATCGGGACACTCCCACCCTAATACTGCACTTTTCCAATGGTCTTAGCAAACAGCACACCAGGAGATTTTATACTGCGCCTGGCTCGGAGGGTCCCATGCCCACGGAGCCTTGCTCACTGCTAGCACAGCAGTCTGAGATCAAATTGCAAGGTGGCAGTGAGGCTGGGGGAGGGGCGCCTGCCATTGCTGAGGCTTGAGTAGGTAAACAAGGCGGCCGGGAAGCTCGAACTGGGTTGAGCCCACCGCAGCTCAAGGAGGCCTGCCTCCCTCTGTAGACTCCACCTCTTGGGGCAGGGCATAGCTGAACAAAAGGCAGCAGAAACTTCTGCAGACTTAAACATCCCTGTCTGACAGCTTTGAAGAGAGTAGTGGTTCTCCCAGCATGCAGTTTGAGATCTGAGAATGGACAGACTGCCTCCTCAAGAGGGCCCCTGACCCCCGAGTAGCCTAACTAGGAGGCATCTCCCAGTAGGGGCTGACTGACACCTCATACAGCTGGGTGCCCCTCTGAGACGAAGCTTCCAGAGGAAGGATCAGGCAGCAACATTTGCCATCCTGCAATATTTGCTATTCTGCAGTCTGTGCTGGTGATACCCAGGCAAACAGGGTCTGGAGTGGACCTCCAGCAAACTCCAACAGATCTGCAGCTGAGGGTCCTGACTGTTAGAAGGAAAACTAACAAACAGAAAGGATATCCACACCAAAACCCCATCTGTACGTCACCATCATCAAAGACCAAAGGTAGATAAAACCACAAAGATGGGGAGAAACCAGAGCAGAAAAGCTGAAAATTCTAAAAATCAGAGTGCCTCTTCTCCTCTAAAGGAACACAGCTCCTCACCAGCAATGGAACAAAGCTGGATGGAGAATGACTTTGACGAGTTGAGAGAAGAAGGCTTCAGACGATCATTAATAACAAACTTCTCCGAGCTAAAGGAGGATGTTTGAACCCATCACAAAGAAGCTAAAAACCTTGAAAAAAGATTGGACGAATGGCTAACTAGAATAAACAGCATAGAGAAGACCTTAAATGAATTGATGGAGCTGAAAACCATGGCACGAGAACTACGTGACGAATGCACAAGCTTCAGTAGCCAATTCGATCAAGTGGAAGAAAGGGTATCAGCGATTGAAGATCAAATGAATGAAATAAAATGAGAAGAGAAGTTTAGAGAAAAAAGAGTAAAAAGAAACAAACAAAGCCTGCAAGAAATATGGGACTATGTGAAAAGACCAAATCTATGTCTGATTGGGGTACCTGAAAGTGATGGGGAGAATGGAACCAAGTTGGAAAACACTCTTCAGGATATGATCCAGGAGAACTTCCCCAACCTAGCAAGGCAGGCCAACATTAAAATTCAGGAAATACAGAGAATGCCACAAAGATACTCCTTGAGAAGAGCAACTCCAAGACACATAATTGTCAGATTCACCAAAGTTGAAATGAAGGAAAAAATGTTAAGGGCAGCCAGAGAGAAAGGTTAGGTTACCCACAAAGGGAAGCCCATCAGACTAACAGCTGATCTCTCAGCAGAAACTCTACAAGCCAGAAGAGAGTGGGGGCCAATATTCAACATTCTTAAAGAAAAGAATTTTCAACCCAGAATTTCATATCCAGCCAAACTAAGCTTCATAAGTGAAGGAGAAATAAAATCCTTTACAGACAAGCAAATGCTGAGAGATTTTGTCACCACCAGGCCTGCCCTAAAAGAGCTCCTGAAGGAAGCACTAAACATGGAAAGGAACAACCGGTACCAGTCACTGCAAAAACATGCCAAATTGTGATGACCATCGATGCTAGGAAGAAACTGCATCAAATAACAAGCAAAATAACCAGCTAACATCATAATGACAGGATCAAATTCATACATTACCATTTTTTTTTTTTTTTGAGACAGAGTCTCGCTCTGTCACCCAGGCTAGAGTGCAGTGGTGCGGTCTCGGCTCACTGCAAGATCCACCTCCTGGGATCATGCCATTCTCCTGCCTCAGCCTTCCGAGTAGCTGAAACTATAGGCGCCTGCCACCATGCCCAGCTAATTTTTTGTATTTTTAGTAGAGATGGGGTTTCACCGTGTTAGCCAGGATGGTCTTGATCTCCTGACCTCGTGATCCACCCACCTTGGCCTCCCAAAGTGCTGGGATTACAGGCGTGAGCCACTGCGCCCCGCCCCACACATCACAATATTAACCTTAAACGTAAATGGGCTAAATGCTCCAATTAAAAGACACAGACTGGCAAATTGGATAAAGAGTCAAGACCCATCAGTATGCTGTATTCAGGAGACCCATCTCATGTGCAGAGACACACATAGGCTCAAAATAAAGTGGTGGAGGAAAATCTACCAAGCAAATGGAAAACAAAAAAAAGCAGGGGTTGCAATCCTAGTCTCTGATAAAACAGACTTTAAACCAACAAAGATCAAAAGAGACAAGGCCATTACATAATGGTAAAGTGATCAATTCAACAAGAAGAGCTAACTATCATAAATATATATGCACTCAATACAGGAGCAGCCAGATTCATAAAGCAAGTCCTTAGAGACCTACAAAGAGACAGAGTCCCACACAATAGTAATAGGAGACTTTAACACCCCACTGTCAACATTAGACAGATCAACGAGACAGAATGTTAACAAGGATATCCAGGAATTCAACTCAGCTCTGCAGGAGCTGGTTTTTTTGAAAAGATCAACAAAATTGACAGACCACTAGCAAGACTAATAAAGAAGAAAAGAGAGAAGAATCAAATAGACACAATAAAAAATGATAAAAGGGATATCACCACTGATCCCACAGAAATACAAACTACCATCAGAGAATACTATAAACACCTCTACACAAACAAACTAGAAAAATCTAGAAGAAATGGATAAATTCCTGGACACATACACCCTCCCAAGACTAAACCAGGAAGAAGTTGAATCCCTGACTAGATCAATAACAGGCTCTGAAATAGAGGCAATAATAGCCTACCAACCAAAAAAAGTCCGGGACCAGACAGATTCACAGTCAAATTGTACCAGAGGTACAAAGAGGAGCTGGTACCATTCCTTCTGAAACTATTCCAATCAATAGAAAAAGAGGGAATCCTCCCTAACTCATTTTATGAGGCCAGCATCATCCTGATACCAAAGCCTGGCAGAGACATAACAAAAAAAGAGAATTTTAGACCAATATCCCTGATGAACATCGATGCAAAAATTCTCAATAAAATACTGGCAAACTGAATCCAGCAGCACATCAAAAAGCTTATCCATGATGATCAAGTTGGCTTCGTCCCTGGGATACAAGTCTGGTTCAACCTATGCAAACCAATAAATGTAATCCATCATATAAACAGAACCAAAGACAAAAACCACATGATTATCTCAATAGATGCAGAAAAGGCCTTTGACAAAATTCAACAGCCCTTCGTGCTAAAAACTCTCAATAAACTGGGTATTGATGGGACGTATCCAAAAATAATAAGAGGTATTTATGACAAACCCACGGCCAATATCAGACTGAATGGGCAAAAACTGGAAGCATTCCCTTTGAAATCTGGCACAAGACAGGGATGCCCTCTCACTACTCCTATTCAACATAGTGTTGGAAGTTCTGGCCAGGGCAATCAGGCAGGAGAAGGAAATAAAGGGTATTCAATTAGGAAAAGAGGAAGTCAAATTGTCCCTGTTTGCAGATGACATGATTGTATATTTAGAAAACCCCATCATCTCAGCCCAAAATCTCCTTAAGCTGATAAGCAACTTCAGCAGTCTCAGGATACAAAATCAGTGTGCAAAATTCACAAGCATTCCTATACACCAATAACAGACGAACAGAGAGCCAAATCATGAGTGAACTCCCATTCAGAATTGCTTCAAAGAGAATAAAATACCTAGGAATCCAACTTACAAGGGATGTGAAGGACCTCTTCAAGGAGAACTACAAACCACTGCTCAACGAAATAAAAGAGGACACAAACAAATGGAAGAACATTCTATGCTCATGGATAGGAAGAATCAATATTGTGAAAATGGCCATACTGCCCAAGGTAATTTATAGATTCAATGTCATCCCCATCAAGCTACCAATGACTTTCTTCACAGAATTGGAAAAAACTACTTTAAAGTTCATATGGAACCAAAAAAGGGCCCACATTGCTAAGACAATCCTAAGCCAAAAGAACAAAGCTGGAGGCATCACGCTATGTGACCTCAAACTATACTACAAGGCTACAGTAACCAAAACAGCATGGTACTGGTACCAAAACAGAGATATAGACCAATGGAACAGAACAGAGCCCCCAGAAATAATACCACACATCTACAACCATCTGATCTTTGACAAACCTGACAAAAAAAGAAACGGGGAAAGGATTCCCTATTTAATAAATGGTGCTGGGAAAACTGGCTAACCATATGTAGAAAGCTGAAACTGGATCCCTTCCTTACACCTTATAGAAAAATTCATTCAAGATGGATTAAAGACTTAAATGTTAGACCTAAAACCATAAAAACCCTAGAAGAAAACCTAGGCAATACCATTCAGGACATAGGCATGGGCAAGGACTTCATGACTAAAACACCAAAAGCAATGGCAACCAAAGCCAAAATTACAAATGGGATCTAATTAAACTAAAGAGCTTCTGCACAGCAAAAGAAACTACCATCAGAGTGAACAGGCAACCTACAGAATGGGAGAAAATTTTTACAATCTACCCATCTGACAAATGGCTAATATCCAGAATCTACAAAGAACTTAAACAAATTTACAAGAAAAAATCAAACAACCCCATCAAAAAGTGGGAGAAGGATATGAACAGACACTTCTTGAAAGAAGACATTTATGCAGCCAAAAGACACATGAAAAAATGCTCATAATCACTGGCCATCAGAGAAATGCAAATTAAAACCACAATGAGATACCATCTCATACCAGTTAGAATGGCAGTCATTAAAAAGTCAGGAAACAACAGGTGCTGGAGAGGATGTGGAGACATGGGAACACTTTTACACTGTTGGTGGGACTGTAAACTAGTTCAACCATTGGGGAAGACAGTCTGGCGATTCCTCAAGGATCTAGAACTAGAAATACCATTTGACCCAGCCATCCCATTACTGGGTATATACCCAAAGGATTATAAATCATGCTACTGTAAAGACACATGCACACGTATGTTTACTGCAGCACTATTCACAATAGCAAAGACTTGGAACCAACCCAAATGTCCATCAATGATAGACTGGATTAAGAAAATGTGGCACATATACACCATGGAATACTATGCAGCCATAAAAAAGGATGAGTTCATGTTCTTTGTAGGGACATGGATGAAACTGGAAACCATCATTCTGAGCAAACTATCGCAAGGACAGAAAACCAAACACTGCATGTTCTCACTCATAGGTGGGAATTGGAGAATGAGAACACTTGGACACAAGATGGGGAATATCATACACTGGAGCCTGTCGTGGGGTGGGGGGAGGGGGGGAGATAGCATTAGGAGATATACCTAATGTAAATGACAAGTTAATGGGGGCAGCACACCAACATGGCACATGTATACATATGTAACAAACCTGCATGTTGTGCACATGTACCCTAGAACTTAAAGTATAATAAAAAAAAAATAATAAAGTGTGAGAATTTGGCCAGGCACAGTGGCTCAGCCATGTAATCCCACCACTGTGGGAGGCTGAGGCGGATGGATAACTTGAGGTCAGGAGTTTCAGACAAGCCTGGTTAACATGGTGAAACCAAGTCTCCACTAAAAATACAGAAATTAGCAGGGCATGGTGGCACTTGCCTGTAATCCCAGCTACTTGGGAGGCTGAGGGAAGAGAATGGCTTGGGCCAGGCGCAGTGGCTCATGCTTGTAATCCCAGCACTTTGGGAGGCTGGGGCAGGTGGATTACTTGAGGCCAGGAGTTTGAGACCAGCCTGGCCAACATGGCGAAACCCCGTCTCTACTAAAAATACAAAAATTAGCCAGGTGTTCTGGCGGGCGCCTGTAATCCCAGCTACTTGGGTGGCTGAGGCAGGAGAATCACTTGAACCCGGGAGGCAGAGGTTGCAGTGAGCGGAGATCACACCATTGCACTCCAGCCTGTGCGACAAGAGTGAAACTCCATCTCAGAAAAAAAAAAAAAGAATCACTTGACCTTGGAGATGGAGGTTCTAGTTAGCTGAGATCATGCCACTGCACCCCAGCCTGGGTGACAGAGTGAGACTCTGTCTCAAAAAAATAAATAAAATAAAGTGTGAGGAACCAGTTAGAATGGCAATCATTAAAAAGTCAGGAAACAACAGGTGCTGGAGAGGATGTGGAGAAATAGGAACACTTTTACACTGTTGGTGGGACTATAAACTAGTTCAACCATTGTGGAAGTCAGTGTGGCGATTCCTCAGGGATCTAGAACTAGAAATACCATTTGACCCAGCCATCCCATTACTGGGTATATACCCAAAGGACTATAAATCATGCTGCTATAAAGACACATGCACACGTATGTTTACTGCGGCATTATTCACAATAGCAAAGACTTGGAACCAACCCAAATGTCCAACAATGATAGACTGGATTAAGAAAATGTGGCACATATACACCATGGAATACTATGCAGCCATAAAAAATGATGAGTTCATGTCCTTTGTAGGGACATGGATGAAACTGGAAATCATCATTCTCAGTAAACTATCGCAAGAACAAAAAACCAAACACCGCATATTCTCACTCATAGGTGGGAATTGAACAATGAGATCACATGGACACAGGAAGGGGAACATCACACTCTGGGGACTGTTGTGGGGTGGGGGGAGGGGGGAGGGATAGCATTGGGAGATATACCTAATGCTAGATGACGAGTTAGTGGGTGCAGCACACCAGCATGGCACATGTATACATATGTAACTGACCTGCACAATGTGCACATGTACCCTAAAACTTAAAGTATAATAAAGTAAAAAATAAAAAAAATAAAAAAATAAAAAAAATTAAAAAAAAATAAATAAAGGGTGAGAATTTTAGACTTCCATGATGTTGTACACTCATCATACACTGCTTCACACAGGGAAAAGGACGTTGTGTTTTCTTTGATAAATAGCAGCTTAATCCACTGTTAATTGTTTTAAAGAATCACTTTTCATTTTTATTTTCTTATTGTATTATATGCATCTTATGTTATATATTGCCTTAATTTTTAAGATGACAGAATAAATGGATGAATAAATGAATATCAAAAAAGGCAGTTTAAAGCAATGAAATGGAATCTATTTAATTGGTCTGGGTATAAGAACAAATGAGAAATATTTGGTCCATATCCAATGGTTTAATCTCCTTAATTTTTATCCAGAACTAACCCCGTATCTTTGGCATTTTGCCGAAATAAGGATTCACTTTAATATCACTATGCAATATTTCTGGATCATAATCCACCTCAGGGAAGGACAGATTTGGTTATGGAGACCTCGGAAGTCCAAGTCTCTATGCTAAATAGACAGCAGAAGAACCAATTTAACAGCTTTCAATATTTCTGTCTGACTCCCTGTTGGAATTGCAGTTTTGATGTGGTGAGTAGGCGCATAGAATTAATTGGACATTCTTGGAAATATTTTGTGATTCAAATGAAGAAATAGGAGAATCCTGGATGTTTCCTGGGGTGTTGGGCTTGGGGACCTGGACTGGGGCCAATCACATTGTGAGATGCCCCTCCCAGTCCTGACTTTCCCTCCTTCTTAATCAATATTTCAATCCTTTTAAGCCCCAAGATGACCAACTGAGTTAAAAGGCAGGTAGGTGAGTGAGAAAAAGAGAAAAGACAGCCCCACTGCTTGACCTTGTGATGGGCCTGTAGAATGAGATCTTAGAAATTCATTTGCATATGAATCCTAATTCTGTGTTTCCTTTCTCCTACAAAGCCCAGTTGACCACAGCCATTTTTTTGTGCCTCACTGGCTAACACTCAGAGGATGCCTTACTCTAGCTCCCCCTTACTACAAAGCTCCCTAAAAGTGAACATCAGCTCTGGACTCACTCATTGCCATGGATTTCTTTCTCCCCTAGGTTTCCGCAGCCTCCTTTTCCACTTCGGATTTGAAAACATCTTTTGTTTCGTCTTTTTTTCCCCTTGTTCAAAAAAGAAATGGATAGAGATTCTTCCTTGCTTTCTACCTTGCCTCCATTTTTTTTTTTTCTTAATCCAGAATTCTTGGGCCTAGCATAGGAAAAAGTAATGCTCCAAATCTGCACGTCTCATAGTGGCCCTAATTTTATCTGGGTGCTGTGCTTGGGATGAGTCTAGGCACATCAGTTATGGTGCCTATGCCTAAATGTCACCACTTCAATCTCCTGTGTCCCTTGATTGTGAAAGTAAGAGCGTGTGTACAAGGCACTTTTTGTAAGAGCCTGTGTAGGAGGCACTTTTTGTATTCCTAGAATCTAAAATACTGGCATGTAAATGTTAGGAATTCACACATTGACTTTAAGATCTACCCTTTGGTTGGATGTGGTGGCTCATGCCTGTAATTCCAGCACTTTGGAAGGCTGAGGTAGGAGGACTGCTTGAGGCCAGGAGTTTGAAACCAGCCTGGGTAACAAAGCGAGACCTGGTCTCTACAAAAAAATAATTTTAAAAAGATCTACCCTTTGTATGGCCGGGGGGCGGGGGGCGGGGGGCGGTGGATCCAGCCCATTGGTGTGTAGTTGATAATTAAATTTTGTTTATACCATAGTGTTACCGGACGAGGGTGTCCAGGTTCCTGGCGTTTTGAACAAAGAATTGGACAAAACACAGAAACAAAGCAATGAAGCAATGAAGCCACAAAAGCAGAGATGTATTGAAAACGAAAAGTACACTCCACAGGGTGGGAGCAGACCCGAGCAGCCACTGAAGGGCCCAGTTACAGAATCTTCGCGGGTCCAAGTACCCCCTAGAGGTTTTCCATTGGCCACTTGGTGTTCACCTTATGTAAATGAAGTGGTGGCTTGCAATCAGTCTGATTGCAGAGAGCAACCAGTCAGAGGCTGAGTGAAGTTACAAAGTTACACTCCCATGCAAACGTCTGATTGGTTGCAAAAAGCAACCAATCAGAGATACTTTTAATTTCCCATCTGCCAATGCAGAAAAATGGGGGTTTGCAAAGGGAGTAGCCACTCGTCCTTTTGTCCTTTTGTTACTTAGGCATGGAAAGTTAGGGTTTTCCTTTCAATTTCGTTTTAGGAAGTCAGCCTGAAATGGCCTTGGGTTCCCTGCCTCCAGACCTTATTATTCTGCCTCAGTTGCACTCAGGGTCCCTGTCCCATAGTTCTGTGCTGATATCTGAGATATCAAGTGTGATATTGACTGAGGCAAATGACAAATTACCAATTCCAAAACGAACACTAATTGCATAATAACAGTTTCCAAGCTGTTAGTCTGCTTTCCTAAAAAAGCTAATTTAACACAAGCACAGAACTGGCTCTTGCCCATGGGTTGTATTTTCGGTTGGCAGATTTTGCTTTGCAAAAAGATTGGGGGAAATGAGGACTGTTGCAGAAGAAGCATACTTGGCCTTTTGTGAAGAGAGTACAAATTGCATCAACCTCTCAAGGCCTGAAAGTGTGAACACAAGGACACTTAATACCTTCAAGAGAGGTCGATTACCTTTCCCAGAGGTAAAATGACCTAGTGCTTTGGCTTGAGTGGGATCCTTGAATTTTCAGCCCTTCGAAGGAGAGTTTTGTGCAGGATGGAGGTGCTTGAGTGCTGAGGAACTGAACCTGGGTTGGTACGCATTGTCCATAGGATTCAGGGCCCAGGGGAGGGCATGGTCACTAAATGGCTGATCCTCTCTGGAATGAAACTTTAGAAAGCAAAACGCAAAATTTTTTGATTACTATAGAATGCTGAAGTTACTGGACTCCTCCTGAGATTATGTTCATAACTTTTTAGCTGAAACTAACATCTACAAAGACCATCTATCTTGGATGAACCTATTTTCTGGTAACCAGTGTTAAATATTTTTTAATCAAAAATTTAAAACTTGCATTAGAATAATTTCTGATTTTCACCTTTTTAAATAGAATTTTTTAAAATATATTTTTTAAAGATGAGGCCTCACTACATTGCCCTGGCTGGTCCGGAACTTGTGCACTCAAGCAGTCCTCCCACCTCAGCCTCCCAAAGTGCTGGGATTACATGTGTGAGCCACTGTGCCCAGTTTGATTTTTGCCTCTGAAATATTTGAAGTATATTTTAAAATACATGCTTTTTGTGGGTTTACATTTAGAAGACTTCTCTTTTTTGAAACTTAGAAAGAGTGGAAATTATTATCCGCAGCAGTGTTTTTGAATATTACCTTTGCCTCATGCCTTAATTCTTGTGGAACCTGGAAGAAGTAGAGATGCATTAAAAATAGTATATGTATCAACCAGGCGCCGTGGCTCATTCCTGTAATCCCGGCAGTTTGGGACGCCGAAGTGGGTGGATCTCTTGAGCCCAGGAAGTCGAGACCAGCTTGGGCAACATGGTGAAACCCCATCTCCACTGAAAATACAAAAATCAGCCAGGCATGGTAACGCATGCCTGTGATCCCAGCTACTTGGGAGGCTGAGGTGGGAGGATCCCTTGAGCCTGGGAGGTGCAGGTTGCAGTGAGCTGAGATCACGCCACTGCACTCCAGCCAGGGTGACTGAGTGAGAACAGGTCTCAAAAAAAAAAAAAAAGTATATATATGTGTCTCTTGAAGACCCCATCAGTTATGGGAAAGGGTATTCACTATTCTTTCCCAGACAGCCTGAGCATGAAAAAAAAAAAGTTCTGTTAGTGTGTGTCAAATTGAATGTTGGTGTTAATTGCAGGATTTGTGGGGAGTAGTTGTCCAGCTTTCAATCTCAATATGGCAAAGCCATGTGCTCAACTGTGAACACAGGTTAGAAGAGGTCAGAACTCAGTCTGATGGTGTCCTGTGGCTTTTATCTTTATAGATCCTGTAGTTCTGTTTTGAGGGTACTTATAACATTGAGGAAGCTGATGTTTAAAAAGAACAGGTGCCAACATTGGGAAATAAGAAATGTTGGTTTCAAAATTTTCTGGTGAGG
The DNA here is from genome assembly GCF_029289425.2 of Pan paniscus. Taxonomy (NCBI): domain Eukaryota; kingdom Metazoa; phylum Chordata; class Mammalia; order Primates; family Hominidae; genus Pan; species Pan paniscus. The sequence continues at coordinate 119,380,345 of NC_073272.2, forward strand.
ATGGCAGTGGGCATGCGCAGGTGCATTCCTAGATGTTCCCCACTCCCGCCAGGCGCTGGGGGCTCTGGGTAGCAATAGCCTCCTCTCTGTGCAGAAGTCCCACATTACATGCAACTGCTTTGTTGACATTTCGTATCCACAACTGTGAAGGTCGCAGAGTGAGATAGTGGGCAACACAGCAAAAAAAATGCATGCTTTCCTAAGAAAACAGAGCCTCACTTTACACTGGGAACACACAAGTGCTGTGAAACTGGACTTTGATTTCTCCCCTGTGAGAGGAAATTCTGATGGAACTATGGCACTTATCTTAGCAATCACTTCATAGTGCAACCTTGGTGCTCACAATTAACCACTTTTTTTTTTTTTTTTTTTTTTGAGACAGAGTCTCGCTCCATTGCCCAGGCTGGAGTGCAGTGACGCGATCTCGGCTCACTGCAAGCTCCACCTCCTGGGTTCACGCCATTCTCCTGCCTCAGCCTCCTGAGTAGCTGGGACTACAGGCGCCCGCCAACACGCCTGGCTAATTTTTTTGTATTTTTTTTAGTAGAGACGGGGTTTCGTCATGTTAGCCAGGATGGTCTCGATCTCCTGACCTCGTGATCCACCCGCCTCGGCCTCCCAAAGTGCTGGGATTATAGGCGTGAGCCACCCCGCCCAGCCCACAATTAAGCACTTTTAATAGCAAATGAAAAGCCTTGCATTTCTAGAGATTGCTCAAAAGCAAAGGCTGTATTGAGAAGAACTTAATGCTTTTTAAAAAGTGGGCCTCGCCTCCTTCAGCTCTCCCATTTTTCTTTTTCTTGTTTTCTATTCTGGCAGTTGCACAGGAAGAAGACAGCATGAACAATTTACTGCCTGTTCCAGTGAATGATGAGTCTGGATCACTGTTCAGGGGACTATCTCTTTGCTTTGAGTCCCAATAACCCCAAATATTCCCTTTCTATTTTTAATTAGCAGGAATTCAAGATCTCTTAAGGATGAAGAGAGCAACAAAATACATTGGACGTTGTGATTGTCAGTTTTGAGTTGGGGAAGGTGTAATAATATGCCTTCTGGGCTGGGGATGGGGGAGAAAAGGGAGAACAGCCTCATTCTGGCTTTGGTGGAGTTTCCTCTCATGATTCTTCTGAAGCAGCAGGACCTTTGGGCCGGAATGGCTCCTATTCTCCTGTGTCCCCCACAAAAAGGGAGGGCAGTGGACAGAATTTGGAGCATGTCGAATCAATGCTTAGCTGTTGCCTTCGCATAAATACTGAGTAGCCACTTAGGAAGCTTCCCCTAGAGTCCGGAGTTGGGCATGAATGTTCCTATTAGCACGGATGGGGCTCTACTCTGTCTGAAAACACAGTTCTCTCACTAGGAACTCACCCACCCCATCATGCATATGTATGTGGTCCCAAAGGGTAAGAATGAGGATGGGGTGATGGAGAGCAGAGGAGAAAAAGTATGGGTCAGTAAACACACAACGGGTACCTGGAGAACTTCTGTGAAGTGCAGGGCCTATTCATGCTGACGCAGAAAGGTCACCTCATGAAAAGAGGCCTCCTCACCATTCTGTTTCAATGTCATTCCCTTATAAATACCAATCCATACATTATTAACCCCATTTGATACACACACAGACACACACAAATGGGGCACTGACTTTGTTTATTTGGCATTTGGTGAACTGCTCTTGATGTTGTGCTCCGCACAATTAAAATCTGCCAGAAAAACACTTTGGAAACTGTCATGAAGATAGTACCTTAGAGAAGGGGGACTACAAAATGATGGCTGATGACGGGGGCTCATTCCAGGCCAACTGGGGCCAGGCCAAAGGAAGGCAAGGGCAGAAGAGGCATAGGTGGCATCGGCAGCCTGAGCAGTGGTGGCTCCAGAAGAGCCCATCTCCAACAGGGCTCTGGAACACGGATGACATGATAGGGCCCATCCAAGATTATGCCTACCCAGTGGCTCAGGGCGACAGGGCCACTATCATGTTATTTCTGAACATTAATTAATGTCTCCTGATATCTCCTCTACTTGACTCACCTATTTTTATTTTTGTTTTATTTTATTTTTTTGATATATTTAATTTTGTTAACTAAATCTTAAGTTTAAATATTGACAATGTCACACTTGAATTATTGAATATATTTAACTTTATGAAATATGTTGCTCTAAATATGCATATTTAGTTTAATGTGTATTGTTTTATGTAGATAACTTAGAGATAATTTTGTATTTGTCAGTAATCCTAACCACAGAATTTTACAGTTTTCAGTGGCACTAACACTTTCTTCTCTAAGAACATTAAAATAAATGAGCCAACTGGAATAATGCCAGCACTTCTAATTATTGGGCCTTAGGAGTAAATAGATCAATTAAGAACTATGTCTTCTAAAATAGCAAGCTTAGAGATGTGCTCGGACGTGACAGGTGCTTGTTCCTGATGACAAGGGTGAATGGCCTTGTAGGACTCTTTAAGGAGATTGCACGTTAGCCTAGGTTTTGTAATAGCCAGTCTCCAAGATGGCCCTCAGTGATCCTTGCCTGTTGGTATTCATGCCCTTGTGTAGTTTCCTCCCATATTGAATTAGGGTTGGCCCTCTGTGACCAATAGAATACAGCAGAAGTGATGGTGGGCCTTCCAACGCTGTCATAAAATCCACTGATGCTTCTGCTTTGCTGTCTTGGATCACTCACTCTGGGAAAAGCCAGCTACAATCCTATGAGGATCCTGAATAACCACTGTAGGAAGGCCCATATGGAGAAGAAGGAAGGTGTGCAACCAACAGCCAGCACCACTTTGCCAGTCACGTGAATTAGTCAGCTTGGAAGTGAATCCTTCAGCCCCACTCAAGCCTTGAGATGACTGCAGCCCTGGCCAAAATCTGATTGTATCCTTCTCAGAGCAAGAACTTCCAGGCCAAATTCTTCCAAATTTCCTGACCCATAGAAACCATGAGAAATAATAAATGATTATTGTTTTTCTAACCCACTAAGTTTTAGAATAACATGTTACTGATACAGAAGGTATGGAAGTGATGTGACTCATTCAAGGAATTTTTGTTTTGTTTTGTTTTTGGGTTTTTTATTTTTTATTTTATTCATTTATTTATTTTTTTTGACAGGGTCTCACTCCTGTCATCCAGGCTGTAGTGCAGTGGTGCAACTATGGCTCACTGCAACCTTGACTCCCTGGGCCCAGGTAATTCTGCTACTTCTGCCTCTCAGGTAGCTGGGACCACAGGTGCACACAACCACCGTTGGCTAATTTTAAAATTTTTTGTAGAGATGGAGTCTTGCTATGTTGCCAGGGCTGGTCTTGACCTCCTGGGCTCCAGTGAGCCTCCTGCCATGGCCTCCCAAAGTGCTGGGATTACAGACATGAGACACTGCAGCCAGCCATAGGCCTGGATTTAGAAACAACTCTGCCTGAGGCCAGGCATGATGGCTCACGCCTGTAATCCCAGCACTTTGGGAGGATGAGGCAAGAGGATCACTTGAGGTCAGGAGTTCAAGACTAGCCTGGCCAGCATGGTAAAACGCTGTTTCTACTGAAAACACAAAAATTAGCTAGGCGTGGTGGTTTGTACCTATAGTCTCAGCTACTCAGGAGGCCAAGGCAGGAGAATCGCTTGAACCCAGGAGGCAGAGGTTGCAGTGAGCCAAGATCGAACCACTGCACTCCAGCCTGAGCGACAGAGCAAGACTCCCGTCTCAAAAAAAAAGTATATATATATATATATATATATACACTTATATATATATACTTTTATATATATACACTTATATATATACTTTTATATATATACACTTATATATATACTTTTATATATACACTTATATATACTTTTATATATATATGCTTATATATACTTTTATATATACATACTTATATATATACTTTTATATATATACTTATATATACTTTTATATGTATATACTTATACTTTTATATGTATATTTATATATACTTATATATATATTGTATACTTTTATATACATATTTTTAAAGACATCAGCAACATTGTCTGATTTTACTTATTTATTTGTTATTATATATTTTTTCATACAGAGACAGGATCTTGCTGTGTTGCCCAGGCTGATCTTGATCCTGGCCTAAAGTTATCCTCCTGCCTTGGCCTCCCAAAGTGCTAGGGCCTCCCAAAGTGCTAGGGCCTCCTGCTAGGCCTCCCAAAGTGCTAGTGGGAGTGTGAGCCACTTCCCAGCTCATAATCTGATTCTAAAGAGACAAATGATTTACTAAACCGAAATTTATTTTTTAATTTAATTTTATTTTTTAATTATACTTTAAGTTCTAGGGTACATGTGCACAACGTGCAGGTTTGTTACATATATATACATGTGCCATGTTGGTGTGCTGCACCCATTAACTCGTCATTTACCTTAGGTATATCTCCTAATGCTATCCCTCTCCCCTCCCCCAACCCCACGACAGGTCCTGGTGTGTGATGTTCCCCACCCTGTGTCCAAGTGTTCTCATTGTTCAATTCCCACCTATGAGTGAGAACATGCGGTGTTTGGTTTTCTGTCCTTGTGATAGTTTGCTCAGAATGATGGTTTCTAGCTTCATCCATGTCCCTACAAAGGACATGAACTCATCCTTTTTTATGGCTGCATAGTATTCCATGGTGTATATGTGCCACATTTTCTAAATCCAGTCTATCATTGATGGACATTTGGGTTGGTTCCAAGTCTTTGCTATTGTGAATAGTGACGCAATAAACATACGTGTGCATGTGTCTTTATAGCAGCATGATTTATAGTCCTTTGGTTATATGCCCAGTAATGACATGGCTGGGTCAAATGGTATTTCTAGTTACAGAACCTTGAGGAATCGCCACACTGACTTCCACAATGGTTGAACTAGTTTACAGTCCCACCAACAGTGTAAAAGTGTTCCTATTTTTCCACATCCTCTCCAGCACCTGTTGTTTCCTGACTTTTTAATGATCGCCATTCTAACTGGTGTGAGATGGTATCTCATTGTGGTTTTGATTTGCATTTCTCTGATGGCCAGTGATGGTGAGCATTTTTTCATGTGTCTTTTGGCTGCATAAATGTCTTCTTTTGAGAAGTGTCTGTTCATATCCTTCTCCCACTTTTTGATGGGGTTGTTTGATTTTTTCTTGTAAATTTGTTTAAGCTCTTTGTAGATTCTGGATATCAGCCCTTTGTCAGATGGGTAGATTGTAAAAATTTTCTCCCATTCTGTAGGTTGCCTGTTCACTCTGATGGTAGTTTCTTTTGCTGTGCAGAAGCTCTTTAGTTTAATTAGATCTTATTTGTCAATTTTGGCTTTTGTTGCCATTGCTTTTGGTGTTTTAGTCATGAAGTCCTTGCCCATGCCTATGTCCTGAATGGTATTGCCTAGGTTTTCTTCTAGGGTTTTTATGGTTTTAGGTCTAACATGTAAGTCTTTAATCCATCTTGAATGAATTTTTCTATAAGGTGTAAGGAAGGGATCCAGTTTCAGCTTTCTACATATGGCTAGCCAGTTTTCCCAGCACCATTTATTAAATAGGGAATCCTTTCCCCGTTTCTTTTTTTGTCAGGTTTGTCAAAGATCAGATGGTTGTAGATGTGTGGTATTATTTCTGATGGCTCTGTTCTGTTCCATTGGTCTATATCTCTGTTTTGGTACCAGTACCATGCTGTTTTGGTTACTGTAGCCTTGTGGTATAGCTTGAAGTCAGGTAACGTGATGCCTCCAGCTTTGTTCTTTTGGCTTAGGATTGTCTTGGCAATGTGGGCTCTTTTTTGGTTCCATATGAACTTTAAAGTAGTTTTTTCCAATTCTGTGAAGAAAGTCATTGGTAGCTTGATGGGGATGGCATTGAATCTATAAATTACCTTGGGCAGTATGGCCATTTTCACGATATTGATTCTTCCTATCCATGAGCATGGAATGTTCTTCCATTTGTTTGTGTCCTCTTTTATTTTGTTGAGCAGTGGTTTACAGTTCTCCTTGAAGAGTTGACCCACCTATTTTTAAAGCAAACCTTCAGTCAGAGGTTTTATAAGGTATTGGTTTAGTATATCGAACAATTAATATCATAAGAAAAAAAACCCCACAACATGTAACTCTATGCCATTGACATTTTAAACTACACTGGGAGAAGCTATTTCCTTATTGGAAAAATATTTTAGGAAAGTTAATGCTGTACCCCTTTCCCTTCAGTTCTGTTTTGGACTATGCTTATTGCTTTGTCTTTCTCCTCCCATTGTTAATATTCTTTAAGGGTTTTTACCCAGCTCCTGGATGTAAGTCTAGTGGACACATTGCAATCAGTACCTGCTGTTAACGCTATGCTTGGTAACAGGATGAAGAAATTTCAGTATCCTGACAGTGGACCATTGGGGTGTCCTTGAGCAGCTGCCTCTGGTGCCTCACTTCATAGTGTCACCCTGGTTGTGGGGATAGTTGAGCGAGGTATAAGGTGGGCCCCATTTGCAGTTATATGGAGGGGAATGGTCCCTCCATTTGGGAAGCTAATTTTCTCACATTGTTCTCACAATAACTTCTTATTGCTTATTGGAAAAATGAGTTAATACTAGAGATACCTACTGATAACTTGGTAACTACTTAAATGCAGGCATAAAGCAATCATGGCTTGAAGCCAGATAATGCAAAACCAATCTTTTCTCACATCTGAATTCCTGTATATTAATTAATGAGTTTGCCCAATAGGTAATTAGTCACACCTTGTTAACTAGATATAACTAGATATACTGATTTCATTTAGAATTTTAATTAACCCACCCTTCTCACATTTAAATATTTATATATTTTGTAATATGGAAGTAGTGCTAGAAACAGAGTTATCTATGTAAGATGTATGTAAAGATAACTAGATATTACTAGAACTAGACTGAGTATGTGAAGGCAGGATGCTGTCAAACAAGTTTTCCTCAAATTTAACTTCATAACTCTTATTTTAGAAAACTTGCTATAATATAGATAATATGTGGTTCCTAGTTAAGTACTTACTTAGAGATATTGGAAATAACTAGAAAAATACCTGAATCTAGGATGTTGAAAAACACATTCTTTTTACATCCGAATTTAATTTCTTTTAACATAAGGTATTGGAAATATAGATAACTAGTGGTAGCTATGTAATTTTAAATTAGAGATACCTAGAATTAGCTAGAAAGCTACTTAAAGCCATAAAGCTGAAAAATACATGCTTTTCATCTCTAAAATATTCCTTTTTTAATATTTCTTTTTGGAATGTGCATTTAGTACTCAAAATACCTAGCATACTAAGGTAAGCTTTATTTTCATTTTTTTGAGACAGGTTCTCGCTCTGTTACCCAGGCTGGAGTGAAATGGCATCATCATGATTCACTGTAACATCAAACTCTCTGGCTCATGTGATCCTTCTGCTTCAGGCTCCCAAGGAGCTAGGACTACAGGCATATGCCACCATGCCTGGCTAATTTATTTTTTATTTTTTATTTTTTTAGGTAGAGATGAGGTCTCACTACGTTTCTCAGGCTGATCTGGAACTCCTGGTCTCAAGCCATCCTCCCACCTTGGCCTCCCAAAGCACTTGGGTTGACAGGTATGAGCCACTGCACCCAGCCTCTAAGGTAAGCTTTATATAAAGATAACTAGATATAACCTAGCCTGGGCAACATAGGGAGAACCTATTTCTACCAAAGATTTAAAAATTAGCCACGTGTGGTGGTGTGAGCCTGTAGTCCCAGCTACTCAGGAGGCTGAGGCGGGAAGGTCAATAGAGCCTGGGAATTAGAGGCTGCAGTGAGCTTGATGGGCTCAGTGTACTCCAGCCTGGGCGACCGAGTGAGGCCATCTCAAAGGTAAATAAATAATAAAAAATAGATACAACCTGAATGACTAGTTGAAGGCAGAAAGCTAAATAACACATTGTTTTCAATCTAACTTCTCATCATTGAAGGAATATGTTAGTAATATAGATGACTAATGTTACTTATATAACTACTTATAGAGAAATAACTGGAAATAACTAGAAAATTAATTGAAGCCAGGATGTTGGAAGACATTTTTCTCAAGTGCAACTTATTATTTCTTCTTGAAGTAAAGTACTGGAAAGGTAGATAACTAGTGATACACAGATATATCAAAATAACTGGAAAACTACTAGCTGTCCAAAAAAGAACAACAACAACAAAAAACTATACTTATCTGTTCTATATTTTTTGAATGCTATTACTATAAATAAGTAGTAATCAAGAGGCATTTGGTTTACTCTGGATAACTAAACATGAGTGGAATAAGTAGTTAAAGCTGGAGAGCTAAAAAACACAACACAAAATTGTCAATTGTAAATTCTCCTTATCATTGGAATAATTAGTTAATACTGTAAATGTTCAGTTGGTACCTTTGTAATTATTTACCTAGAAATAACCAGAAATAGCAAGAATAGCTAGTTGAAGGCAGGAAGTTGCCAGTCACGTTCTTTTCAACACTAAATTCTCTGCTGAAGAAAAGTTGATCAATCCAGGAAGTTGAAACAATATTCTTCTCAACACTATAGTCGTATCTATTGTGGCTATAATGAGTTAGTGCTGTAGATAACTATTTGTACCCAGGACACTAACTACTTGGATACAACTATTAATATGGAAATGAAGATGAGGTAGGAGGCCAGAGAAGTTATTTTCCAGTCACAGGGTCACGACCCCACTGATGGAAACAGGATCAGGTCAAAACAGGATGCAGTCGTCCCAGCCTGTTGGCTCGAGCCTGTAATTCCTGCACTTTGGGAGGCCGAGGTGGGCGGATCACTTGAGGCCAGGAGTTCGAGACCAGCCTGGCCAACATGGTGAAAACCCATCTATACTGAAAATATAAAAATTAGCTGGGCGTGGTGACGGGTGCCTGTAATCCCAGCTACTTGGGAGGCTGAGGCAGAAGAATAGCTTGAACCCGGGAGGTGGAGGTTGCAGTGAGCCGAGATCGCGCCATTGCACTCCAGCCTGGGGACACAGTGAGACTCCCTTAAAAAAAAAAAAAAAAGAAAAAGAAAAACAACAACAAAAACCCAAAAAACCAGGATGCAGGGAAGAAGCCAGCGAAATCCAGCAGATGGCGACAAAAGCTACCTCTAGTTGGCTTCACTGCCCATTAGCATCAAGACACTCCCAGTGTAAAGATAATTTACAAGTGCCATAGCCAGGGGCCATGGCAATAGCCAGGAAGTTACCTTGTATTTTCTGGATACTCCTCACTCGTTTTCTTGAAAGTTCTCAATAACCTGCCTGTTGATTAGCACATAATTAAAAGTGGTATAAATACAGCTGCCAACAGCCCATCAGCTGCTGGCTCTGGGTGCACTGCCTATGGGTTAGTGCTGTTCTGCAAGAAGCAATACCAGTTCAATAAAAGTTGCTCTATCTCACTACCTGCTCATCCTCCATCCGGGCAAAATCCCAATTTGGCAGCTTGTCTGTGCTACGTCAAAGATAAGGAGGTGAGAAAATATTCTCATAAATACCTTCTTTCTTTTCTTTCTTTTTCTTCTTTTTTCCTTCCTTCTTTCTCTTCTTTTTATTTTCCTTCCTTTTTCTTTCCTTCTTCCTTCTTTTCTGTCCTTTCTTTCTTTCTTTCCTTTCTTCCCTTTCTTCCTTCCTTTCCTTCTTTTTCTTTCTTTTTTTGAGACAGCACCTCGCTGTGTTGCCTACACTGGAGTGCAGTGATGTTTGAAAGCACAGTCTTCACAGACTCACATTCTTATTTTTTTGTGAAATAATGAGTTTATACTACAGATATCTGGTGGTACCTATGTCAGTAGTGAAATAGATTTAACTAGAAATAACCAGAAAAAAAATACGAAGTCATGAAGTTGAAAAAATCATGATTTACCACTGCAACTTCTTATTTCTTATTATTATAATGAGTTAGTATTATAGATATCTGGTGATGTCTACTTCATTACTTACCTCAAAATAACTGGAGATAATTAAAATAAGTATTGTAATCCTGGAAGGTGATAAAGAAAGTCATGCAGTACTATCTTCTCGTTCTTTGTTGGAATTTTGCCTTAGAACTATAGCTAAGTATTGGTACCTGAGAAACTAGATATGTGGAGACATCTGCAGATAACTAAAGTATCTAGTGTAAGAAGAAAAATATTCTTCTTGATTCTAAAATGTTATTTCATGTTGGCATGATGTGTTAGTACTGCAAATAACTGGTGGTACCTAGGGAATGAGTAAACTGGAGATCACTTGTGATATGTAGAATAATTAGTGGAATCCAGAGAATTACCTCATTTCTTGTTGGAATGATGGGTTAGTATTAGAAATAACTAGGTGTCCCTTGTGAAATATATAATTAGAAATAAGTAGAGAGAAGCAGAAAAACTTGTAGAAGCCCAGACCCTGGAAACACATTTTTTCAAATCTAAATTCTTTTTACTTGTGGAATAATGAGTGAATGGTATGGTTATGCAGTGGTACCTAGGTAATTGGACACAACCAGAGTAAACGTTTGACAGCAGGAATGTAACAAAGAATTAAAAAAGATTATTTATGAAAATTAATATTATTAACATAAAAATAAATAAATAATAATGAGCAATACCATAAAACAAGAAGTAAGTATCACAAACAAGAATACAAACATTATTTGGAAATCTGACTTTTATTTTTTGTAATAGAGTGTTAGTATTATTGATAAGTAGTGGTATCTATTTATTTAGAGGTAACTAGACTTAACTCAGTCAAGTAGACACATAAAATTAACCACCACAGTATGTAACTAGTTTAGTAGGGATAGTTAGAGATAACCTGGAAATCTATTTGAATTCAGAAGTTGAAAAACCATTCGTCACACCCCTAATTCTTATCTCATATAGGAATACATATTTAGTACTATGGTTAACTACTGGTCACAAGATTACTAGTTAACTACAGAGAACTGGTTGGAGCCAGAAGGTGGAAACCACAATCCTCACAACTGGGAATTCTTGATTAGAGTTCCCTCTAATTAACTATACTACTGATACATTATTTCAACCAGAATTAAGAATTTCATGCTGAGTAGATTATGGTTCCACTTTTTAGCTTCAGCCAGTTATCTGTAGTTAACTAGCTAAGCTGTTACTACTAATTATCCATAGTAACAAATCCTTATTCAAACAGGAGATTAAGATTTAGGGTGGTAATCCCAGCACTTATGGAGGCCAAGGCGGGTGAATTGCTTGAGCCCAGGAGTTCGAGACCAGCATTGGGCAAACAGTGAGACCTCGTCTCTATAACAATTTTTTTTTTAATTCACCGGGCATAGTGGCTCCTGCCTGTCATCCCAGCTCCTCAAGAGACTGAGGTAGGAGGTTGGCTTGAGCATGGGGAGTGGAGGTGGCAGTGAGCCGAGATGTTGCCAGTACACTCCAGCCTGGGCAACAGAGTGAGACTCTGTTTCAAAACAAACAAGCAAACCAAGATTTAGGGTGGTATGAAACAGTTTTTCAACTTCCAGATTCAAGCAGATTTTCTGGTTATTTCTGGCTATCCCTAGTAAAGTAGTTACCTCGCTACCAGTATTTGTCTATAGCACTAATACATGTTGCAAATATTAAATTTAGTGTTGAGAAAAAATGTTTTTTCATTTTCCTGCCTTCAAATTATCGTTCTAGGTATATCTAATTATCTCTAATTAAATAAATAAATAGATATTGTTCCCGGAACCGAGCCGGGTTTGGCTGCGTTTTCTTGTGGCCCAATAAGGACAAACAGACAAATTAGGAAAGAAGGGAATTTATTGCTGTAACCGGATACAGGGAGAAGGTCAGAGATATTCCACCAGACCAACTCAAAGCGTTACAATTTTCTTAGTGCTTACATAGGTTGGGGTTATGTGCCTATGTGCAGTATAGCATTTGCCTAAGTCTGTAGGTAACTAATTTTGTTTCAACTAGGTCAGAGGCAAAAAAATGCTTGCTAAGTCCGAGTATGCTGTGAGGGGCCCAGTGCCTTCAAGGCATGTCTATTGTGGTACCGGAGTGATTATTTCTGTCTTATCTCCTTTATAACTTGGCCCGGAGTACTGTCTTAGACTCTCCAATAAATCTGTTTGAACAGCTGCCTCTGTTACCTTGACTCGTCTCAGATTTCATCGACCCAAGACAGATCCTGGCACTAGGAATGTAAGGCTGTCTGCATTATTTTGACTTGCTCCAGGTTAGGGACAAGCTTATGCAAGGCTCCTACTGACCATGTGTTTCATTTCTAGCTTTGATGTCTGGACACCGATTTCCCTAGATTTAACTATTTGCTCAATGTTAAGGCAGCTCTGTGGAAATTTATGTAACTGAAGTGTTATGCAGGCCTGTGTGTGATTGTCAGGGAGAATTGGCCTGCCACAATAGCACTATGTATCAATAATATTACCTCATTGTTATTTTAAAATAAATGAAAGAATTAAAAACAAGTCTTTACTAACTTCCTGGTGTCGTATATTCATTCTGGTTATTTCTCTTCACCTTTATTTAACTGATTACCTATGTAACACTAGATACCTGCACTACTCACTCATTATTCCACTATAGTAAGAAATTAGCTTTGACAAAAATGTGTTTTTTCAATTTTGGGCTACTATGTACTTCTCTATTTAACTGTACTTATGTCTAGGTACTCCCAGATATCTGTAGTATTAACTCCTTATTCCAACAAGAAATTAGAAAGTAGACTTGAGAAAATGTTTCTCATCTTCCTGCATTCAAATAATTATTCCACTTTTCACAAGCTATCAGTTTGCTTTTTCCCTAGCTACCATGACTTACATGTAGTATTAACACATTATGCCAACAAGAAACGTGATGTCAGAATTGGGAAGAATGCTTTTTAGCTTCCTGGCTCATACTAGTCATTCTAGTTACCTCCAGTTATCCCTAGATACCTACTTTTTAAGGTATCACTACTTTTCTATAATTCTAAAGCAACAGTCCACCAAAGAATAAGGATCTAGTATATAAGACTGTGCGTTTCAGGCAAACTAAAATACACAAATGGGACTTCATTAAACTAAAAAGCTTCTGCACAGCAAAAGAAATAATCAACGGACTGAAGAGACAACCTGTTGAATGAGAGAAAATATGTGCAAACTGTTCATCTGACAGGGGACTAATATGCAGAATATACAGGGAACTCAAACAACTCAAGTGGAAAAACCTACAAATAATCTCATTTAAAGGTGGGCCAAAAACATGAATAGACATTTCTCAAAAGAAGACATACAAAAGGTATACGAAAAACTGCTCGAATTTGTTAATCATCAGAGAAATGCAAATGAAAACCACAATGAGATATTATCTTATGCCACTCAGAATAGCTATTATTAAAATGACAATAAATAACAGATGTTACTGAGTATGCAGAAAAAAGGTAAGTCTTACACAGTGTTGGTGGGCATGTAAACTAGTATAGCCACTATGAATGACAGTGTAGTGATTTCTCAAAAAACTAAAAATAGAATTACCATTCGATCCAGCAATCCCAACACTGGGTCTACCCAAAGGGAAAGAAATCAATATATCAAAGGGATACCTTCATTCGCATGTTTATTGCAGCACTATTCACAATAGCAAAGATATGGAAGCAACTTGTGCTCATCAACAGCTGAATGGATAAAGAAAATGTGGTACATATATTCCACAGTGGAATAGTATTCAACCACAAAAAAGAATGAAATCATGCCATTTGCAGCAACATGGATGGAACTGCAGGTCATTACCTTAAGGGAAATAAACCAGGCACAAAAACACAAGTATCACATGATCTCACTTATATGTGGGAGCTAAAAAATGTGGACACATGGAGGTAGAGAGTGGAAAAATAGATAACATAGAATGGAAAGAGTGGAGGGAGGGGGGATGATGAAGAGAAGTTGGTGGAAGGGTGCAAACATACGGTAAGATACAAGGAATAAATTCAATGTCTGATAGCAGAGTAGGGTGAATATACTTAACAAAAATATACTTGGGTGAGGGATACCCTAATACCCTGACTTGACACTATGCATTAAATACATGCAACCAAATTTATTCTGTATCCCCTAAACTGGTACAAGTACACATGTCTCACGCCTGTAATCCAAGGTACTCAGGAGGCTGAGGCAGGAGGATTGGTTGGGTCCAGGAGTTCAAGACCAACTTGGGCAACACTGTCTCTAGAAAAGAAAAAAAAAAAAACTGTGCATTTCAATTTCGACCACAAACGCATGTTCCAACTATCTTTAGTTACCTCTAGTAACCTCGTTGAATAAGTATCACCAGCTATCCATAGTATTAGCTGATTATGATAACAAGAAACCAGAGGTTGGAGTGGTAAATCATGATTTTTCAGATTTGTGCCTTCAAATATTTTTTCTTTTTTTTTTTTTGAGACGGAGTCTCGCTGTGTGGCCCAGGCTGGAGTGCAGTGGCACGATCTGGGCTCACTGCAAGCTCAGCCTCGCGGGTTCACGCCATTCTCCTGCCTCAGCCTACCGAGTAGCTGGGACTACAGGTGCCCGCCACCACGCCCGGCTAATTTTTTGTATTTTTTTTTTAGCAGAGACAGGGTTTCACCATGTTAGCCAGGATGGTCTCAATCTCCTGACCTCGTGATCTGCCCGCCTCGGCCTCCCAAAGTGCTGGGATTATAGGCGTGAGCCACTGCGCCTGGTCGCCTTCAAATATTTTTCTAATTACTTCTACTTAATTCAAATTTACTAGCGACCTACATACCACCAGATATCTGTAGTACAAACTCATTTTATCAAGGAAAGATAAGAATTTCGTCTTGTCGAGGATTGCTTTCCAGGTTCCAGGCTTCTCTGAGGTTTTCTAGTTATTTCTAGTTATCTCCAGTTCAGTAGCTACTATGTACTCCTGCTTATATAGAACTAACTCATTATGCTAACAAGAAATAAGAAGTTGGTTATAGGAAGACGTTGTTCTCCACTCTCTGGCTTTATCTGTTATTGACATTTTACAGGTGTGACATTATTGAGTCACAGAGACGTTAAGTAACCTGGTCAAAGTCACCCACTTGGGAAATGTCCAGCGCTGGGATTTGAACCTATCTTGAGTACTATCCGTGATACAGAGGATGTTTGTTATCATGCTATATGCTATAATTTTCTTTTGTAATTAGTAGCTGTAATTATCGCTATTTAACTAGTTTCCTGTGTTCAAGCAGTTATCTCTAGGACTAACTGATTCCAACAACAGACAAAAATGTAGTGTTGAGGAGAATGGTTAACTTCCTGAATTCAACCACTTTTCTTCAGCATCCTGGTTTAAATTTCTTATTCTAGATAATATCATTTATCCCTCGGTTACTAATGAGGGAGGTACCACTAGATATCTATGGCACTAATTCGATATTCAAACAAGTGAAGGAAATTTTGAGCTGAATGATATTTTATTTCTGTTTATCTCTAGTTAACTAATTACAAAAGAATAATAATTATAGCATAATAGCAAACGTTATTGAGCACATCCTCTGTGTCAGGGATGGTACTGAGGATGGGTTCAAATCTGAGCTTTGGACATTTTCCAAGTGAGTGACTTTGAGCAGGGTACTTAACATCCAGGTGATTCAATAACACTACCTATAAAATGACAATAATAGCACATCAATATGTACCAGTTTGTTAAGAGGATTACATGTGTTCATATAAACAAATCACTTAGATCATTGCCTAGAACACAGTAAGAACCAGGTAAGTGTGAGCTACCATTAGTATCATCTCAATTAATCTCCACAACAGCTCCATGAGGTAGGTATTATTATAACAGGTTTTACAGATGAGAAAAATGAAGCACAGGGAGAAAAAACCACTCCCCAGGTTAGCTAGCTAGCAAATGTCAAGCAAAGCCATGATGCAGATGCCAGCAGTCTAACTCCAGGGTCCCTGCCCTCATAAATCTAGGACATCAAACTCATCATTTGGGCCTATTTTTGCTTGGATGATGCTCAATTACGTACAAAACATTTGCAAGAAGTGACTCAATTTAACTAAAAATTTTAAGTGAATACTAATTGATTGGTGGCCCGGTAGGTAGCACTCACCGAAGGGGCACAGAAATGACTACTGAAGCTTAGAAAGCACTGAAGCAAGTCATGGAAATCTCTCAGACACCACACAACTCCAATTCTGACAGATGTCCTAGCTGGGCTAAGGCACACCATGATTAAAATCATTGTAGGTCTCTCACATAGTAACTGATCCCAGGCCAAATTTCATCTCAGAGTGTCTGGCCACGAGAAAGGTGAGGTCTACAGAACCCTGCAAGCGGCAGCCTGAGGAGGAGATGTCTTGGTTAATGTCAGGGAGAGTCTGTGGGGGTGAAATTCCTTGACAGCATTTTCAGAGTGAATTGTTCAACCAACCATCTTGTAGCTGGTTTCCTCTCTGTCCTCCTGGAACAGGAGAAAGGAGAGACTTACCTGTCTAGCACAGTGGGCGAAGTGAGTGGGTGTACCTTTATGGGCCTATGAAAATGGTTTATTTTATTAAATGGGTCTGATGGCAATGGTGTTTATCATGGCAAAAAAAAAAAAAAGGATAAATAATCCCAATATTCAGGAAACCAACTCATTCCAAGGAACAATTCTTATTTTTAATTAATTAATTAATTAATTAATTTTTATTTATTTATTTTTTTAGAGCCAGGGTTTCATTGAGTCGCCCACGCTGGAGTGCAGTGGTGTGATCATAGCTCACTGCAGCCTCCAATGCCTGGGGTTAAGCGATCCCCCCACCTCAGCCTCCTGACTAGCTTGGACGACAGCGCATGACACCATGCCTAACTATTTTGTTTTTTATTTTTTTAGAGATGGGTTTTTTTCTATTTTGCTCAGGTTGGTCTCAAACTCCTGGTCTCAAGCGATTCTCCCGCCGAAGCCACAGGAGGAGCTAGTATTTACAGGCGCGCACAACCGGGCCCAGAATCGTACGGGGGCACGATTTTTAAATTTTTTTGTTTTGAAATACAGGGTCTCGCTCTGTCGCCCAGGCTGGAGTGCAGTGGCTGGAGTGCAGTGGCGTTATCATAGTTCACTATAACCCACACCCTGCATCGTCCTGAGGCACACTTCTTAAGGGAAAAACATAGAGGTCCCAATCGGCCCTGGCTCTTTTTTATTTGACATTTATCAGTAGGGAGCAAAAGGTCAGAATGATAGTTCTAGACAAAGAGTAGGAAAGGAGAAGCAGGAGGAGGAGGATGGGTAACAGAAGGGGGTGAGGATGGAGGGAAGACGGGAGCTAACCCAAGTCCCCAGCGCCTGCCCAGCACAGTGAACACTGGCACTTCTGCAGAGGGCTTGCAACCTAAGGCGCCAGAGCCCAGCATAGCTTAGCAGACATTGCATGCTCCACAGTCTCGTCTAGCGCCAAAGGAAGGGCCACTTGCTGTGTAAGCCTTCTGGGATGCACTAAACACCAGGCAGGGTTCTATGTGTACTCTGACGTGGAGTACCTGGAGCTTTTGCAAGGGGCGTGTTAGGTTTCTTGCAACTTGCACCTGAGCATCCAGAGTGCTCTGCAAATCCCAGCCCCAAACTTCCGCTTCCACAGATCTCCTGGAGAGCGTGGCGCACTCAACTTTCTGGACATTGCTGCAAAAACCTAGCATGCAGCCTCTGACTTCATCATTTCATCTTAATTACGGTCCGATTCGCGGACTTTGGGTGGGAACAGACCAGAACTAGAGAGACTCATCCATTAGTTACTAACTACCCAGAGGGGAGAGCGGTGCTGGCAGTCCAAATTGCAAGGTGCGCTGCCTTCAGCCTGCGGCGTCTTCGCCCTGGAGAAGCATTACGCCGGCCCGCCTGCCTCCAGGGCCACACGGAAACGTGTTCTGCAAACTTTCTCCAAGGGCTCGGGGGCTAGATTGGGTCTCGCTCCGCTGCCTCTCCCCCTGCCTCAATTTCGACTCGTGCCAGACAGCTCAGCCCCTCCCTCTGGCAGTCACCCCGCCCGGAGTGGGAGTGGTCAACGAAGCTGCAAAATGGATCGCAGGTCCCCACACACGTCCGACCCCTCCCCGCGCCCTGACCACGAACGCATCCCTGACTTAACCGCCACACTCGGGCCGTGAGCGCCTGCCAGCAGGGCCTTCCGCCCCCCCCCCCCCACACACACACCGCAAGCAGCGGCGACCAGGGCAGGAGCCCACTCCCCGCCACCTGCAGGCGTCGGACCCGAAGTCCACGAGCCGGAACTCAGAGCAGGAGCCGAAGGACCCCAGCGCAGAATCCGTGGAGGCGCACGGCTTCATCCACCGCGCTCCCAGATGGGGTCCCAGCCCAGATCCGGCCACGAAGACACAGGCAACCCCGGCCTGGGTTTCCTGTTCCATGAGCTCCAGGAAGGCGACAGTCAGTGCTTGTCTGGGGACCCGGACCGGTGCTTTGGGGAACTCCCCCGGAGGGAGAGAGTTTGGGGAACTCTCCCGAGAAGGGAACTTTCCCGGAGAGGGGGGCGTGGACCGGACGCTGCTGCGCCTCCTCTCTCAGGCCGCGGTTCTATGCTGCCCTGTGCCCGCGCCAAACGCCCTGATCTCTCTCTGTCTCTCTCCTCTCTCAATCTCTCTTTGCCTTTCCTCCTTTCCAGATGCGAAGGCTGTAGGGACTTTGGTGATTGAAGCTGGAGGAGACGAGGAGAAGAAAATACGGTCCAAACCCGAGCTGGGAGCTGGAGCAGAAGAAGAAAGTCACTTCTGTGCGGGAGCTGCCGACCCCACGATCAAGGATAACCAGAAGCGCGGCGGTGGCGACCAGGAGCCCTCGCAGCAGCAGCCTGAGGCTTCCAGCCCAGGACTCCTCCGCGGAGGAGCCACAACCCCAATATTAGCGGCGTCTCTTCAGCCCCAGTGCGTTCAGCAGGTTGCACCTGAAGGAGCTAGACAGCATTTTCCCACGCTCTGAATATCTCGACGTGTTCGCTCGGTAAGCGGCTTGCTCTGGAGCTTCCCAGTTCCCAGGACTCTGGGGCTCTTCCCTGGACGCCTTTGGCTCTACCCATGTCTGTTTACCAGGCTCCAGTGCCAAGAGCTATTTAGGGGGCTCAAGGCCACTGGCTCAGGGCCGCTCTTGAGCTGTGGGATGCGGGCGATAGCAACTGGGCATCAAGGTATTTTTCAAGCAGTATAGATACGAATCAAGTTAAATATTTGCATTAAAATTATTAACCTTCGGGCTGGTGCTGTGGCTCATGCCTGTAATCCCAGCGCTCTGGGAGGGCAAGTCAGGAGGATCACTTGAGTCCAGGCGTTCAGGGCCAGGCTGACCAATATACTGAGACTTCATCTCTACAAAAAATTTTGTAAAATTAGCTGGGCATATTAGCAGCACGCACCCGTAATCCAAGGTGCTCTGGAGGATCGCTTGAGCCCAGAGTTCAAGGCTTCAGTAAACTGTGATCCGGCCACTGCCCTCCAGCCTGTGCTACAGAGCTAGACCCTGTCTCTAAAATTAGATACATAGATAAATTACATGAATAGATGACAGATAGATAGAGATAGAAAAATCTTGAATCCTAAGTGTTTTAGCCCTCTCTGAAATTCTGCACACAAAGGAAAACCATCCCCTACCTAATGCAAGCCTGGGGCTATTTTTAGGTATCACAGAAAAATGTGCAGGAGCAGTTGGGAGGCTAGACATTTTCAAACTGGTATGAAATGTTCATAGGTGTATTTCGTTTCATCCACAATTCCAAATACTGAATTTTTGTAGTTTTCTTTCCCAGAAAGCAGCTTGCAATCTGCATGGATGTGAGTGAAGCCGAAGTGGAAGCCAGTAAGCCTGATGAAAGCAATTGGTCAGAGTAGCCACTCTCTGAAACCTGCCTCAGTCCTTGAATACCTTTGTCCTACACATTCTCCAATTGGCCTGTTTTTGTTGCCTTTTCTATGTTTGCCAAGTGAGTTTTGAACTTTAGTGGGGGAATAATGGGATACGTAAACCTTAGCCTATGGAAATTTCCCATTACCAGAGGGAATATGCTTTCTAATGCGAAACAGAACTAAACTGTTACTTCTATTTCCTGTACAAGGTTAAGTGTAAATAAAGTTCCATTCCTTCTAACAATGGTATCCTTTAGAGAACACTTCTGTGTGGAGTTATGTTGGGACTGAGTCTGACTTGAGGAGTTTGCAAATTAATGCACCAAGGACCCATATTGTGAGAAGGTTCAACTGTATTTAAAATATTTAAACCAGGCTATGTTCTTAGCTAAATGACCAAATTTATAAATATTCAGGCATTGGGATAAGGGAATAAGTTACATACAGAAAGAACACATTATATGAGTAATTAATGTATGTTTAGTTTCACTGAGACTTATGGGGAGGACATAGCTTAAAAGTCCAAGTGCCTGGTAGTCCTGCTGTTGTTTTTAAGGGTCTGATGAAGCCATGTAGAAAGTGGCAGCCCGCAATTTTGATTTTCTCCAATACTTTTATTTGTAAGCCGGAATACACTGCTAATATACTTGCATTACACTGGGGGTGTGGGGGGGCAGGTTTGCAAACAGGAAATTTGTTTAAAAATTGGAATAAAAAAGAACAATTTTGAAAAAGTTTTCACTTAACTAAGAAGGGTGAAAAGGTTAAAGAAAAATTGCATACACTCAAATATATACCTTGAAGATATGGCACAAATGGAGCTCTATGAGGGAATATTCTCTTTAGGAATTTCTGACAACTAAGAATTTTTTTTTATGTTACTGTTTTAAACTGGTGGGTTTTATGTAATTTGTTTGGTGGTGGGGTGGGGCACGCTCAATTTAGACCAGGTTCTTACCTGTGCTAATTTGAAATGGTTTTTCATTTTCCCAGGCAGTGGTGATTAATTTGTAGGTCATGAGATCAAGAAATTACGAAGATTACTTCAGTATTATTGACTGAGTATATTTTCAAAACAAAGAGAAAATCCAGGATTAGGTTATGAGCAGTGCTGTGCAGTTCATGTGAGTGCAGTGATGGGCCCCCCATGACTAAGCCTTTTTTTTCAGACCATCTTTTTCACTCTCAAGAGTTTTCAGAGGATGAAGTCTGGCCCAGTGGCTCACGCCTGTAATCCCAGCAATTTGGGAGGCCAAGGCAGGCAGATCACGCGAGGTCAGGAGTTCGAGACCAGCCTGGCCAACATGGTGAAACCCCATGGTGAAAATACAAAAATTACCTGGACTTGGTAGCGCACCACTGTAGTCCCACCTACTAGGTGTAGCATGAGGCAGGTGGATCGCTTGAACCTGACAGGCAGAGGTTGCAGTGAGCCAAGATCGTGCCACTGCACTCTAAATCTGGGTGACAGAGCAAGACCCTGTCTCAAAAAAAAAAAAAAAAAAAAAAAAATTCAGAGGATGAATGGCCCCTTAGGCATCCTTTACGAAACCTGATTAAAGATCCAGCCTGCTCCTATTGATGTAGTTACTTCAGACTGAAGATGGGCTTTTCAAACGGGGTTGCAGTGTGTGAAGATGCGGCCATTGCACTCCAGCCTGGGTGACAGAGTGAGACTCCGTCTCAAAAACCACAACAAAAACGAAACTTTAGAAAGCAAAACCCCCAATTTTTTTGATTACTATAGAATGCAGAAGCTCCTGGACTCTTCCCGAGATTGTGTTCATAACTTTTCAGCTGAAACTAACATCTGCGAAGACCATCTATCTTGGGTGAACCTATTTTCTGGTAACCAGTGTTAAATATTTTTTAATAAATAAAAATTTTAAACTTGTATTAGAATAGTTAATTTCTCGTCTTTGCCTTTTTTCCTTTTTTAATATGTTTTTTAAATCCCTTTTGAGAGATGAGATCTGAATATGTTGCCCAGACTGGTTTTGAACTCCTGAGCTCAAACAATCCTCTCACCTCGGTTTCCAGAAATGCCGGGATTACAGGCCTGGGCGATCACACCTGGCCTGGTTGTTGCCTTTGCAATATTTGAAGTACATTTTAAAATACATGCGTTTTGTGGGATTACTTTTAAAAGAACTCTCTGTTTTGAAATTTAGATTGAGTGGAAACTATTATCTAAAGCATTATTTTTTACTATTTCCTCTGCCCCACGCCTTAGTTCTTCTGGAACTTCGAAGAACTAGAGAGACATTAAAAATAGTACATATGTCGGTGAGTTGCCGTGGCTCCGTTCAAGCGATGCCGGGGGGTGGATCGCATGAGCCCAGGAGTTTGAGACAAGCCTGGGCAACATGGTGAAACCACAGCTCCACTAAAAGTACAAAAATCAGCTGGGCATGGTGGTGCATGCCTGTAGTCCCAGCTACAGGGGAGGCTGAGGTGGGAGGATCCCTTGAGCCTAGGAGGTGGAAGTTGCAGTGAGGTGAGACCAGGCCACTGCACTCCAGCCTGGACAACGGAGTGAGACCCTGAGTCAAAAACAAAAACAAAACAGACAAGTAAATACATGTCTCTTGAAGACTCCATCACTTAGGGGAAATGGTATTCACTATTCTTTTCCTGAGCATGAAAAAAATGTTCTGTTAGTGTGTGTCAAATTGAATGTTAGTGTTTACTGCATGATTTGTGTGGAGTATTTCTTTGGCTTTCAATTGCAATATGGCAAAACCATGTGCTCAACTGGGACAAAGGTTAGAAGAGGTCAGAACTCGGTCTGATGGTGTCCTGTGGCTTTTATTTCTATAGATTCTGTAGTTCTGTTTAGAGGGTACCTACAGCATTGAGGAAGCTGATGTTTAAAAAGAACAGGTGCCACATTGGGAAATAAGAAATGTTGGTTTCTGGCCGGGTGTGGTGGCTCACGCCTGTAATCCCAGCACTTTGGGAGGCTGAGGCAGGCGGATCACGAGGTCAGGAGATCGAGACCATCCTGGCTAACAAGGTGAAATCCCGTCTCTACTAAAAATACAAAAAAAATAGCCGGGCTTGGTGGCGGGCTCCTGTGGTCCCAGCTACACGGGAGGCTGAGGCAGGAGAATGGTGTGAACCCGGGAGGCGGAGCCTGCAGTGAGCCCAGATCGCACCACTGCACTCCCGCCTGGGTGACAGAGTGAGACTCCGACTCAAAAAAAAAAAAAAAAAAGGAAATGTTGGTTTCAAAATTATCTGGTGAGGATGGCAGTGGGCATACACAGGCACATTCCTAGATGTTCCCCAATTCAGCCAGGCGCTGGGGGCTCTGGGTATCAATAATCTCCTCTCTGTGCAGAAGTCCCACATTACATGCAACTGCTTTGCTGACATTTCATATCCACAACTGTGAAGTTCGCAGAGTGAGATAGTGGACAACACAGCAAAAAATGCATGCTTTCCTAAGAAAACAGAGCCTCGCTTTACACTGGGAACACATACGTGCTGTGAAACTGTACTTTGATTTAACCCCTGCGAGAGGAAATTCTGATGGAACTGTGGCACTTATCTTAGTAATCACTTCATAGTGCAGCCTTGGTGCTCACAATTAACCACTTTTAATAGCCAACGAGAAGTCTTGCATTGCTAGAGATTGCTCATAAGCAAAGGCTGTATTGAGAAGAACTTAATGTTTCTTAAAAAATGGGCCTGGCTTCCTTCACCCTCCCATTTTTGTTTTTGTTGTTTTCTACTCTGGTAGTTGCACAGGAAGAAGACACCATGATCAAATGACTG
Source organism: Pan paniscus (assembly GCF_029289425.2). Taxonomy (NCBI): domain Eukaryota; kingdom Metazoa; phylum Chordata; class Mammalia; order Primates; family Hominidae; genus Pan; species Pan paniscus. The sequence continues at coordinate 119,403,960 of NC_073272.2, forward strand.
CCTATTCCAGTGAATGATGAGTCTAGATTACTGCTCAGGGGACCATCTCCTTGATTCCAGTGCCAATAACCCCAAAGATGCCCTTTCTATTTTTAATTAGCAGGAATTCGAGATCTCTTAAGGATGAAGAGAGCAACAAAATACATTGGACAGTGTGATTGTCCGTTTTGAATTGGGGAAGGTGCAATAATATGCCTTCTGGGCTGGGGATGGGGGAGAAAAGGGAGAACAGCTTCATTCTGGCTTTGGTGGATTCTCATCTCATGATTCTTCTGAAGCAGCAGGACCTTTGGGCCAGAATGACTCCTATTCCCCTGTGTCCCCCACAAAAAGGGAGGGCGGTGGACAGAATTTGGAGCATGTCGAATCAATGCTTAGCTGTTGCCTTCCCATAAATACTGAGTAGCCGCTTAGGAAGCTTCCCCTAGAGTCCAGAGTTGGGCATGGATGTCCCTATTAACATTGATGGGTCCCTATTCTGTCTGAAAAAAAGGGCCAAACTAGTTCTAAATTCACTAAAAGTCACCCGCACCAGCTCTGCAGCTCCTTTCCATCACTGCCCTCACACAAACTGCAGAGCGAGGCTCATAACCTCATCCTGGATTTTGTTTTCGTTTTGGAAAATTCTCTCTTAATAAAACTTAAGTAATCTTAGAAATCTTTTGATCCCATGACTTACAAATTAATCATCACTGCCTGGGAAAATGAAAACGTATTTCAAATAAGCACAGGTAAGAATCTGGTTTAAATTGAGCGTGCTCCCCATCACCAAACAAATTTCATAAAACCCACCTCTTTAGACAGTCCCATCAAAATATAATTCCTTAGTTGTTAGAAATTCCTCAAGAGAATATTCACTCATAAAGTTCAATTTGTGCCATTTCTTCAAGGTATATATGTAAGTGTATGCCATTCTTCTTTAACCTTTTCACCCTTCTTAGGTGACTGGAACCTTATTCAAAATTGTTCTTGTTTGTTCCAATTTTTAGGCAAACTTCCAGTTTGCAAACCTGTCTCCCCCCGACCCCCACTGTAATGTGCGTATATTAGCAGTGTTTTCAGGCTGACACATCGAAGTATTCCAGAAAATTACAATTTCAGGTAGCCACTTTCTACATGTCTTCATCAGACACTTCGAAAAAATAGCAGGACCATCAGGCACTTGGACTTTTAAGCTATCTCCTCCCCATCAGTCTCAGTGAAACTAAACGTACTTAATTACTCATATAGTGTGTTGTCTGTGTGTGTGACTTAGTCCCTTAACCCAATGCCCGAATATTTATAAACTCACTCACTGAGCTAAGAACATAACTTGGTTATGTTCAGCGATCCTACGGAGTAGCTGAGACTACAGGTGTGTGCCACCATGCCGGTCTAATTTTTTAAATTTTTAATTAATTAATTAATTAATTTTTTGAGACGGAGTCTTGCTCTGTCGCCCAGGCTGGAGTGCAGTGGCGCTATCTCAGCTCACTGTAAGCTCCGCCTCCCAGGTTCACGCCATTCTCCTGCCTCAGCCTCCCGAGCGGCTGGGACTACAGGCGCCCGCCACCACGCCTGGCTAATTTTTAAAAATATTTTTAGTAGAGACGGGGTTTCACCGTGTTAGCCAGGATGGTCTCGATCTCCTGACCTTGTGATCCGCCCGCCTCGGCCTCCCAAAGTGCTGGGATTACAGGCTTGAGCCACCGCGCCCGCCCTAATTTTTTAAATTTTTACGTAGCAACAGAGTATCATTATATTGCTCAGGCTGGTCTTGAACGCCTGGACTCAAATGATCCTCCCGCCTCGGCCTCCCAGAGTGCTAGGATTACAGGCATGAGCCACCGAACCAGCCCGAAGATTAACAAATGTTAAGGCATTATTTTAAAAATCAAGACCAATGAAAAAAATCCACAGTAACCAAATTGTTAAAATGTTCAATAAAGGCAAGATCCAACCGTGTAGGACTCACTCTCCTCACCCTGATGTCAATCGCAATTCCAACAAAACATTTCCAAAACAGGAGTCTGGCCAAAGTTTCCTGGCTTGATTCGTTTCTATAATGCGTGAAAAAATACCTTAATGCCCAGTAGGCATCGCCCCCACCCCACAGCTCAAGAGTGACCTACTCCAGTGGCCTTGAGCCCCATATGTAGCTTTTGACTCTGGAGGGGAGGGAGCGAGACTGGGGCAGGGCCAAAGGCGTCCCGGGAAGAGCCCTAGCGTCCTGGATAATTGCGCACCTCTAGAGCAAGCCGCTTACCTAGCAAACACGTCGGGATACTGAGAGCATCGGAAAATGCTGTCTAGCTCCTTCAGGCGCAACCCACTGAATGCACTGGGGGAGAAGAGATGCTGCTGATCTTCTGGCTGCAGCTCCGAGGAGGAAGAGTCCTGCGCGGACTCCTCAGGCTGCTGCTGCCAGGGCTCCTGGTATCCACCGCCGCCCTTCTGGTTCTCGTCGAACATGGGGTCCGCAGCTCCCGCGCAGACGTGACTTTCTTCTGCTTCTGCTCCCTGCTCGGGTTCGGACTCTTCTTCTTATCCTCTCCTCCCACTTCAATCACCGAAGGCCCTATAGCCCTATAGCCTTCGCATCTGGAAAGGAGGAGAGGGAAAGGAAGGGAGGGAGGGGGGGGAGAGAGAGAGAGAGAGAGAGAGAGAGAGAGAGAGAGAGAGAGAGAGAGAGAGAAAGGCGCACAGGGCAGCCTAGACTCGCGGCCTGAGAAAGGTGGCACAGCAGCTTCCCGCCCACGCGCCTCTCTCCGGGAAAGTTCCTTTCCTAGAGTTGAACAAATCACCGGTCCGGGTCCCCAGCCAGGCACTGACCGTCGCCTTCCTGGAGCTCATGGAACACGAAGCCCAGGCAGAGGTAGCCGGTGTCTTCGTGGCTAGATCTGGGCTGGGACGCGATCTGAGAGCGCGGTGGATGAAGCCCTGCGCCTCCGCGAATTCTGCGCTGGGGTCCTCTAGCTCCTGGTTCGAGTTCCGGCGCGTGGACTTCGGGTCCAACGCCTGCACGTGGCGGGGAGCCGGCTGCTGCCCTGGTCGCCTCCGCTGGCGGGGTGTGTGTGTGTGTGTGTGTGTGTGTGTGTGTCGGACGGAAGGTCCTGCTGGCACGCGCTCACGGCAGGAAGGTGGCGGTAAAGTCAGGGGCGAGCTCCTGGTCAGGGCGCGGGGAGGGGGTCGGGCGTGCAGGGAACCCGCGCTCCAGTTTGCGGCTTGGTTGACCACTCCCAACCCGGGTGGGGTGACTGCCAGGAGGAAGGGGCCAAGCTGCCTGGCGCCAACAGATTGGGGCAGGGGAAGGGGCGGAGGAGCTAGACCCAATAGAGAAAGTTAACAGAACATGTCTCTGTCCAGCCCTCCAGGCACGCGGGCTTGCAGAATGCTTCTCCAGGGCGAAGGCGCTGCAAGCTGAAGGCAGTGCACCTTGCGGCGTGGGTTCCTGGCACCACGCTGCCCTCTGACTAGTTGGTGACTAATGCATGAGACTCTCTGGTTGTGTTCCGTTCGCACTCAAAGTCCTCGAATCGGACCGTAATTAAGATGAAATGATGAGGTCGGAGGCTGCATGCTAGGTTTTTGCAGCAACGTCCAGAAAATTGAGCACGCAAGGCTCTCCAAGGGGGTCTGGGGAACCCTGAGTTTGGGCCTGGGTTTGGCAGAGAGCTCCGGATGCTCAAATGCAAGCTGCAAGAAACCTAACACGCCCCTTGCTAACTAATTACTCCACCTCAGAGTACAAGCGTAGAACCCTGTTCGGTGTTTAGTGCATCTAAGAAGGGTTACACTGCAAGTGAATCTTCCTTTGGCTCTAGACGCGACTGAGGAGCATGAAATGTCTGCTAAGCTATATTCTGCTCCAGAGCCTCAGGTTGCAGGCCCTCTGCAGAAGCGGGAGTGTTTCGTGTGCTGGGCGGGCGCTGTGGACTTGGCTTAGTTCCCGCCTTCCCTTGCTCGTCATCACCTTCTCTTACCCACCCTCCTCGTCCTCCTCCTGCTTTCCCTTTCCTACTCTTTGTCTAGAATTATCTTTCAGACCTCTTGCTCCCTACTGATAAATGTCAAATAAAAAAGAGGCAGGGTAGATTGGGAGCTCTATGTTTCTCCCTTCAAGAAGTGTGCCTCAGAACGATGAAGGCTGTGGGTTACAGTGATCTATGGTCGCCCCACTGCAATCCTGCCACTGCACTCCAGCCTGGGAGAAAAAGAGAGACCCTGTACCTTAAAAAAGAAAATGGTTCCTCGGGATGATGCTGGGCCCGGTGGTGCGTGCCTGTAATCCTAGCTACTCCAGGAGGCTGATGCGGGAGGATCGCTTTAGCCCAGGAGTTTGAGACCAGCCTGAGTAACACAGCAAGACCCCCATCTCTAAAAAAATAAAAAACAAAAATAGCGGGACGTGGTGGCACGCACCTGAAGTCTAAGCTACTCACCTAGCTGAAGCGGGAAAATCGCTTGAACCTAAGCGTTGGAGACTGTAGTGAGCTATTTTTACCAGCGGAGGCTGTTCAGTTTGTTGGCGTTTTGAACAAAGAATTGGACAAAACTCGCAAGGAAACAATGAAGCAACAAAAGCAGAGATTTATGGAAAACGAAAGTTCACTCCACAGGGTGGGAGCAGGCCTGAGCAGCCACTCAAGGGCCCCGATACAGAATCTTCTCGGGTCCAAATACCCCCTAGAAGTTTCCCATTGGCTACTAGGTGTTCACCTTAGGTAAATGAAGTGATGACTGGCAATCAGTCTAAATGGTTGTGGAAAGCAACCAATCAGAGGCTGAAGTGAAGTCACAAAGTTCCATTCCTCTGCAAAGGTCTGATTGGTTCCAAAAAGCAACCAATCAGAGGTACTTTTAATTTCCCGTCTGCCCAGCAGATAAGGTGGGGGTTTGCAAAGGGAGTAGCCACAGGTGCTTTTGTTACTTAGGCGTGGGAAGTTAGGGCTTTCCTTTCAATTTAGTTCTAGGATGTCAGCCTGAAACGGCATTAGGTTCACTGCTTCCAGACCCTATTCTCCTGCCTCACTATGATCACACCACTGCACTCCATCCTGAACTACAGACTGAGACCCTAGCTGTAAAACATAAAACAAAATAAAAAATAAGAATCAGGCCTTGGAATGAGTTGGTTTCCTGAATATTGGGATTATTTAGCCAATTTTGGCCTTCAGAACCACCACTGTCATCAAGCCTATTTAATAAATTAAACAATTTTCATAGGCCCCTAAAAAGAACTGGGACCCCCACTCACTTTGCCCACTCTGCCTGACAGATAAATCTCTCCTGTCTCCCATTCCTGGATGGTAGATAGGAAGCCAGCTACAGAATGGTTGGTTGACCAATTCACTCTGAAAAAGCTGTCAAGGAATTTCACCCACAGACTGTCCCTGACATTAACCAAGACGTCTCCTCCTCAGGCTGGATCTTGCAGGGTCCGGCAGACCTCACCCTTCTCATGGCCAGACACACTTTGATGAATTTTCGCCTGGGATCAGTTACTATGTGAGAGACCTACAATGGTTTTAATCATGGTGTGTATTAGCCCAACTCGGACATCTGTCAGAATTGGAGTTGTGTGGTGTCTCACAGCTGAGATTTCCATGACTTGCTTCAGTGCTTTCTAAATTTCAGTAGTCATTTCTGTGTCCCTTTGGTGAGTGTTACCTACCGGAGCACCAATCAAAGTAGTATTTACTTTAAAATTTTTAGTTAAATTGATTCACTTCTTGTAAATGCTACGTACTGAATTGAGCCTCATCCCAATAAGCATAGGCACAAATGATGGGTTTTGATGTCCTAGATTTATGAGGGCAGGGACCCTGGAGCCAGACTGCTGGCATCTGCATGATGGCATTGCTTGACATTTGCTAGCTAGCTCACCTGATGAGTTGCCTTTTCTCTCTGTGCTTCAATTTTCTCATGTGTAAAATGAGGTGATAATAATATCTACCTCATGGAGCTGTTGTGGAGATTAATTGAGATGATACCAATGGTAGCTCACACTTACCTGGTTCTTACTGTGTTCTAGGCAATGATCTAAATGATTTGTTTATATGAACACATGTAATCCTCTTAACAAACCTATATACACATTGATGTGCTATTATATGTCATTTTACAGGTGGTGTTATTGAGTCACCAAGGTGTTAAGTATCCTGCTCAAATTCACTCACTTGGGAAATGTCCAAAGCTGAGATTTGAACCCATCCTCTGAGTATTATTCCTAACAGAGAGGATGTGCCCAATGACATTTGCAATTATGCTATAATTATTATTCTTTTGTAATTAGTTAACTAGAAATAAGCAGAAATAAAAGTATCATTCATCTCAAAATTTCTTTCACTTGTTTGAATATCGAATTAGTGCCACAGATATCTACTGGTACCTCCCTCATTAGTAACCGAGGGATAAGTGAGGATATCTAGAATAACAAGTTTAAACCAGGATGCTGAAGAAAAGTGGCTGAACTCAGAAAGTTAACCATTCTCCTCAACACTGCATTTTTGTTTATCGTTGGAATCAGTTAGTCCTGTAGATAAGTGGTTGCACACATGAAAATAGTTAAACAAATCCCAGCTCTGGACATTTCCCCAGTGGGTGACTTTGAGCAGGTTACATAACATCTGTGTGACTTAATAACATCACACCTGTAACATGTCAATAACAGATAAAGCCAGAGAGTGGAGAACATCTTCTTCCTATAACCAACTTCTTATTTCTTGTTAGCATAATGAGTTAGTTCTATATAACAAGGGGCACATAGGTAACTACTGAACTGGAGATAATGAGAGATAACTGGAAAACAGAGAAGCCTGGAACCTAGAAAGCAATTTTCAACAAGACAAAATTCTTATATTTCATTGATAAAATCAATTTGTACTATAGACATCAAGTGGTATGTAGGTCAATAGCAAATTTAAGTAAAGTAGAAATAATTAGAAAATAACTTGAAGGTATGAATCTGAAAAATCAGGATTTACCACTCTAACTTCTGATTTCTTGTTATAATAATGAGCTAATACTATAGATAACTGGTGATACGTATTGATGTGGTTTGGCTCTGTGTCCCCACCCAAATCTCATCTTGAATTGTACTCCCATAATACCCACATGTTGTGGGAGGTACCCGGTGGGAGATAATTTGAATCATGGGGGCGGTTTCCCCCATACTGTTCTCGTGGTAGTGAATAAGTCTCATGAGATCTGGTGGCTTTATCAGGGGATTCTGCTTTTGCATCTTCCTCATTTTCTCTTGCGGCTGCCATGTAAGAAGTGCCTTTTGCCTCCCACCATGATTCTGAGGCCTCCCCAAACACGTGGAACTGTAAGTCCAATTAAATCTCTTTTTCTTCCCAGTCTCAGGTATGTCTTCACCTGCAGCATGAAAATGGACTAATACACCTCTTTAATGAGGTTACAAGAGGTAACTAAAGATAATTAGGACATGCATTTGACGTCGAAATTGAAATGCACAGTCTTAAAAACTTGTTTTTCTGGCTGGGCATGGCAACTTATGCCTGTAATCCCAGCACTTTAGGAGGCCGAGGTGGGCGGGTCACCTGAGGTTAGGAGTTTGAGACTAGCCTGGCCAACATGGTGAAACCCTGTCTCTACTAAAAATATAAAAATTAGTTGGGCATGGTATTGGGTGCCTGTAATCCCAGTTACTCGGGAGGCTGAGACAGGAGAATTGCTCGAACCTGGGAGGTGGAGGTTGCAGTGAGCCATGATTGTGCCATTGCCCTCCAGCCTGGGCAACGGAGCGAGACTCTGTCTCAAAAACAAACAAAAAAATTGTGTTTCTTTTCTAGAGACAGGGTTTCACTATGTTACCCAAGCTGGTCTTGAATTCCTGGGCCCAAGCAATCCTCCTGCCTCAGCCTCCTGAGTAACTTGGATTACAGATGTGAGACATTTGTATTTGTACAAACTTATGGGATACATGAGGAATTTAGTTGCATGAATTCAATGAATAGTGTCAAGTCAGGGTATTAGGGTATCCATCATCCAAGTACATTTTTGTTAAGTATACTCATCCTACTCTGCTATCAAACATTGAATTTATTCCTTCTATCTTACTGTATGTTTGCACCCTTCCACCCACTTCTCTTCATCATCCCCCCTCCCTCTGCTCTTTCTATTCTATGTTATCTATTTTTGCCCTCTCTGCCTCCATGTGTCCACATTTTTAAGCTCCCACATATAAGTGAGAACATGTGATACTTCTCTTTTTGTGCCTGGTTTACTTCCCTTAAGGTAATGACCTGCAGTTCCATCCATGTTGCTGCACATGGCATTATTTCATTCTTTTTTATGGCTGAATATTATCTCTTCCTGAGAGGCCTTAGACTGAGCCAATATTTAACGCTGGCTACAAGAAAATAGGTTCACCCAAGATAGATGGTCTTTGTAGATGTTAGTTTCAGCTGAAAAATTATGAACCAGTCTCGGGAGGAGTCCAGTAGCTTCAGCATTCAAGGCCCCAGATACAGAATCTTCTCAGGTCCAAGTACCCCCTAGAGGTTTCCCACTGGCCACTTGGTGTCCATCTCATGTAAATGAAGTGGTAGCCTGCAATCATTCTGATTGGTTGCTTGTCACAACCAATCAGAGGCTGAAATAAAGTTACAAGGTTCACAGCCAATCAGAGGTGAATGTGAAGTTACAAAGTTGCACTTCTGTGCAAAGTAAGACTTGGCCCACAATCAGTTTGATTGGTTGCAGACAGCAATCAATCAGAGGCTGAGGTGAAGTTACAAAGTTACACTCCTACGCAAAGGTCCAAATGGTTGCAAAAAGTACCAGTCACAGGTACTTTCAATTTCCCATCGGCCCTGCAGAAAAAGTGGGTTTTGCAAAGGGTGTAGCCTCTGGTCCTTTTGTTATTTAGGCATGGAAAGTTAGGGTTTTTGTTTCAATTTAGTTCTAGGAAGTAAGCGTGGAATGGCCTTAGGTTTTCTGCCTCCAGACCTTATTTTCCTGCTTCAGAAGGGTTGAAAACTCAAGGATCCCACCCAAGCAGAAGCACTGGGTCATTTTACCTTTAGGAAAATTAATCAACCTCCCTTGAAGGTATTCGGTATCCTTGTGTCCACGCTTTCTGGCCTTGAGAGGTTGATGCACTTTGTACCCTCTTCACAAATGGCCAAGTATGCTTCCTCTGCAACAGCCCTCATTTCCCCCAATATTTTTGCAAAGCCAAGTCAGCCAACCAACAGTACAACCCGTGAGCAAAAGCCAGTTCTGTGCTTGTGTTAAATTAACGTTTTTAGGAAAGCAGGCTAACAGCTTGGAAACTCTCATGATGCAATGCAATTGGTATTTGTTTTGAAATATGTAACTTATGGTTTGCCTCAATAAATATCACACTTGCTCCTTCTCAGATATCAGCACAGAACTATGGGACAGGGACCCTCACTTCAGTGGTATAAACAAAATTTAATTTTCAACTACACACCAATGGGCTGGATCCCCCCATACAAAGGGTAGATCTTTTTTTTTTTTTTTTTGAGACGGAGTCTCGCTCTGTGGCCCAGGCTGGAGTGCAGTGGCATGATCTCGGCTCACTGCAAGCTCCGCCTCCCGGGTTCACGCCATTCTCCTGCCTCAGCCTCTCGAGTAGCTGGGACTACAGGCGCCCGCCACCTCGCCCAGCTAATTTTTTGTATTTTCGGTGAGACCGAGGTTTCACCGTGTTAGCCAGGATGGTCTCGATCTCCTGACCTCGTGATCTGCCCACCTCGGCCTCCCAAAGTGCTGGGATTACAGGCATGAGCCACCGCACCCGGCTGGTAGATCTTTTTAAAATTATTTTTTTTTGTAGAGCATGGGTTTCGCTTTGTTACCCAGGCTGGTCTCTAACTCCTGGCCTCGAACAATACTCCTACCTCAGCCTCCCAAAGTGCTGGAATTACAGGCATGAGCCACGACTTCCAGATGAAGGGTAGATCTTAAGGTGAATGTGTGAATTCCTAACATTTACATGCCAGTGTTTTAGATTCTGGGAATACAAAAGATACCTCGTACACACACTCTTGATTTTACAATCAAGGGACACGAGAGATTGAAGTGGTGACATTCAGGCATAGACACCATAACTGATTTACCTAGACTCATCCCAAGCACAACACCCAGACTAAATTAGAGCCACTATGAGAAATGCAGGTTTGGAGCGTGACTTTTTCCTCTGATAGGCCCAAGAATTTTGGTTTAAGAAAAAAAAAAAAAATAGAGGCAGGGCAGAAGGCAAGGAAGAATCTCTGTCCATTTCATTTTTGAACGAGGGGCAAAAAGATGAAACAAAAGATGTTTTAAAATCAGAAGTGGAGAAGAAGGCTGTGGAAACCTAGTGGAGAGAGGAATCCATGGGAATGACAGAGCCCAGAGCTGTTGTTCACTTTTAGGGAGCTGTGTGGTAACGGGGAGCTGGGAGTAGGGCATCCACTCAGTGTTAGCCAGTGGGGCACAAAAAGATGGTTGTGGTCAACTGGGTTTTATAGGAGAAAGGAAAACAGAACTCAGGTTCATATACAAATGGATTTCTAATGTCTCCTTCCACAGCCCCCATCACAAGGTCAAGCAGTAGGGCCTGTCTTTTCTCTTTTTCTCTCTCACCTACCTGCCTTTTAACTCAGTTGGTCATCTTAAGGGGCTTACCAGGATTGAAACATTGATTAAGAAGGAGTGAAAGTCAGGACTGGGAGGGGCATCTCACAATGTGACTGGCCCTGGCGCAGGTCCCTAAGCCCAACACCCCAGGAAACATCCAGGATTGTCCTATTTCTTCATTTGATCAGAAGATATTTCCAAGAATGTCCAATTAATTCTATGCGCCTACTCACCACATCAAAACTGCAATTCCAACAGGGAGTCAGAAAAATTTTGAAAGGTGTTAACTTGGTTCTTCCGCTGTTTGTTTAGCATAGAGACTTGGACTTCTGAGGTATCCATAACCAAATCTGTCCTTCCCCGAGGTGGATTATGATCCAGAGATATTGCATAGTGATATGTTAAGCTGAATCTTTAATTCAGCAAACCAAGATAGGGGGTTAGTTCTGGATAAAAATTAAGCAGATTAAACCATTGGGTATGGACCAAATATTTCTCGTTTGTTCTTTTACCTGGACCAATCAGATGGATTCCTTTTTCATTGCTACAAACTGTCATTTTTGCTATTCATTTATTCATCCATTTATTCCCTGTTGTCTTAGAATAGATAGGCAGATACAGAGAATTACAGTTTACCAGGAGTAGAAGCCCACCAGCAGAAACCCACAGTTGGAGCCAATATGAGTAGGAAAACTTTCAACTGTCATTGTTGAATTTCTAGAAGCTCAGCATGGACTATCTAGAGAGTTAAAACTCCAAGGGTGGTGGCAGCCTTAAGGGGACTGCACATTTTCATGAGTTTTACCTCCAGAAGCCCCACCAAGTTGTCACTGGGAAGGGAGGGCATGGGAATCCCTTCCTGCTTCCAGCAGGTGGACAAGAAAAGCAATCATTTTGAAATATGCCCAGAGCTCTCTGTTTTCCTTAACCAAGGACTACTCTGGGAAGAAACTATTTTATCAGAGCCTAACCAACTTGGGTTTCCCCAGACTGACCAACCACGGGGAAAGGAAGTACTCAACTCCAGCCCCATCTAGTCTGCCATCTAACCCAAAAGGATGGGTGGGGACGCTGAGAAGCACTTGTAAAGGTCACAGCCCAGGGACACAGGCTCAGTGAACAACTGAGATCTAATCATGGGATGATAGAATGCTTGCCCTCCTCCCAACCTTACCACCACATCAGTAAGAATCCTGTATAATAACTGCAGATTATAGGTGAATTACAGCTGAAAAGACTGCAAGCCTCACATTATATGTAAGAAGGAGCCTCTAGAAAAACTCAAAGACAACAAAGGACCCTACCAACACAAGGACCCTTCAAGAAACTTTAACTTCTGACACCTAAAGTTACAGCCAACAGTAAACAGCCTAATCTTCCTAGCCAGAGAACCATAAAACCTCACACAAAAGTACTATCTACCTGAGTTTTTTTTTTTTCCTTTTTCCTTTTTTTGTAGTGACAGAGTCTCACTGTATTATTGCCTAGGCTGGTCTCGAATTCCTGGCCTCAAGTGATCCTCTGACTCAGCCTTCCAAAGTGCTGGGATTACAGGCATGAGCCACCACACCCAGCCTACCTCAGTTCTTTCTACCCAGTACATCAGGTATGATTTTCAACAAAAACGTATAAGACTGCTAAAAGTCAAAAAACACATTCTGGGACCAAGTACAGTGGCCCATACCTGTAATCCCAGCACTTCAGAGGCCAAGGTGAGGGGATCACTTGAGCCCAGAAGTTCTAGATCAGCCTGGGCAACATAGAGAGACCCCGTCTCTACAAAAAATAAGAAAAAGTAGCCAGCATGGTGGCGTGTGCCTGTAGTCCTACTTACTAGGGGACTGAGGTGGGAGGATTGCTTGAGTACTGAAGGTTGAGGCTGCAGTGAGCCATGATTGTGCCGTGGCACTCCAGCTTGGGCAACAGAGTGAGACCCTATCTGAAAAAAGATCACATTATGAAGAGACAAAGCAAGCATCAGAACCCAACTAAAATACAGCAGAGATTTTAGAATGATTAGACTGGGAATTCACAATAACTATGATAATTACGCTAAGGACTCTATTGGAAAAAGTAGACAACATGCAAAAACAGATGAGTAATGTATAGAAAGATAAAAACTCTAAGAAAAAAATAAAAAAATAAATGCTAGCTATCACAAACATAGTAATAGAAATGAAGAATGTCTTGAAGGGCTCATCAACAGACTAGAGAAGACAGCAAAGAATCAGTAAACTAGAAGATATGACAATAGAAACTTCCCAATATGGGCTGGACATGGTGGCTCACACCTGTAAGTCCAGCACTTTAGGGGGCCAAAATGGGAGAATTGCTTGAGGCAAGTGTGAGACCAGCCTGGGCAACATAGCAAGACCTCATCTCTGAAAAAAAATTATCCAGACGTGGTGCCTGAGGCAGGAGGATTGCATGAGCCCCAGGGTTGGAGGCTTCAGTGAGCTATGATCATGCCACTGCACTCCAGCCTGGGTGACAGACTGAGACCCTGTCTCAAAAAAATATATATATAAATAAATAAATAAACGAAAGAAAGAAAAGAGGAGAGATGAGAAGAGATGAAAATAAAACTTCCCAATAGGACAATATAAATTTTCTAAACTGAAAAGCAAAGAGAAAAAAATAATGAAACAAAAACCAAACAGAATATCAAGGAACTGTGGACAATTACAAAGGTGTAACCTATGCATAATGGGAGAAGAGAGAAAAAATTGAAGGAATAATTGATGGAATAATGGCAGAGAATTTTCCAAAGTTAATGGCAGAGACCAAACCACAGATCCCAGAAGGTCAAAGAACATCAAACGGGATAAATACCAAGAAATCTACATTTAAACTTATTATATTCAAACTATAGAAAATCAAACACAAAGAGAAACTCTTGAAAGGCGGTGAAAACAATGGCTTACCTATCGAAGAGCAAGAAGAGGTGTTCAAAGAAAAACACCAACAACCTAGATTTCTTCATCCGGTGAAGTTACCCTTCGAGAAAAGGAGAAATAAAGACTTTTTCAGAGAAACAAAATTGAGAGAAATTGTCACCAGTATAACTGCCTTGCAATAAATGTTAAATGTTTTTCAAAGAAAAGAAAAATGATAGAGGTCAGAAACTCTAATTTACATTGGAGGCCAGTTCTTATTGGTAAAATATTTTAGGAAACTTAATGCTGTACCCCCTTGCCTTCCGTTCTGTTTTGGACTATGCTTATTGCTTTGTTTCTCTCTCCTCCCATTTTTAATATTCTTTAAGGGTTTTTCCAGCTCCTGGATATGAGTCTAGTGAACAAACTGCACTAAGTATCTGCTGTTAACGCTATGCTTGGTAATAGGATGAAGAAATGTCAGTATCCTGACAGTGGACCATTGGGGTGTCTAGCTGCCTCTACTCCCTCTTCATTAGGAATAGAGTCACCCTGGTAGTGGTGATAGTTGAGCAAGGTACATGGTGGGCCCCATTTAGAGTTATAGGGTGGGAAGGCCCCCCATTTGAAAAGGCCATCTTCAGTCTGAGGTGACTACATCAATAGGAGCAGGTTGGATTTTTAATCAGGTTTCCTCAAGGATGTCTAAGGGGTCATTCATCCTCTGAAAACTTTTTTTTTTTTGAGACAGGGTCTTGCTCTGTTACCCAGACTGGAATGCAGTGGCACAATCTTGGCTCACCTCTCAGGTCCAGGCGATCCTCCTGCCTCAGCCTTTGTAGTAGCTGGGGCTACAGTGGTATCCCAGCACGTCTGGCTAATTTTTGTATTTTTACCATGAGGTTTCACCATGTTGGCCAGGCTGGTCTCGAATTCCTGGCCTTAAGTGATCCACCGGCCTCTGCCTCCCAAAGTGTTGGAATTACAGGCGTGAGCCACTGGGCCCAGACTTCATCCTCTGAAAAATCTTGAAACTGAAAAGGATGGTCGGAAAAAAAAAGCTTGGTCATGGGGGGCCCAGAGAGTTTGTGGCTTGTCTAGCTGGGACGGAATAGTCCTGATGCCCTGGATATTGCCTTGATATTTTAGCCTGCAGAGTTAAGGAAAATTTGGCCAAACTAGGTCTAAATTCACTAAAAGTCACCAGCACTAGTTCTGCAGCTCCTTTCCATCACTGCACTCACACAAACTGCAGAGCGAGGCTCATAACCTCATCCTGGGTTTTCTTCTTGTTTTGAAAAAATACTCTTAATAAAACTTAAGTTATCTTAGTGACTTTTTGATCCCATGACCTACAAATTCATCATCACTGCCTGGGAAAATGAAAAACTATTTCAAATTAGCATAGGTTACATTCGGGTCTAAATTGAGTGTGCCCTACCCCACCAAAAAATTTCATAAAACCTACCAGTTTAAAACAGTAACAGGCCGGGCACGGTGGCTCACACCTGTAATCCCAGCACTTTGGGAGGACGAGGCGGGTGGATCATGATGTCAGGAGATCGAGACCATCCTGGATAACACGGTGAAACCCCATCTCTACTAAAAATACAAAAAATTAGCTAGGCGTGGTGATGGGCGCCTGTAGTCCCAGCTACTCGGGAGGCTGAGGCAGGAGAATGGCAGGAACCCGGAAGGTGGAGCTTGCAGTGAGCCCAGATTGCGCCACTGCACTACAGCCTGGGTGACAGAGCGAGACTCCATCTCAAAAACAAAAAAACAAAACAAAACAAAACAAAGCAAAAAAACCAGTAATACCAAAAACTCCTTAGTTGTTAGAAATTCCTCAAGAGAATATTCCCTCACAAAGCTCAATTTGTGCCGTATCTTCCAGGTATATATTTGAGTGTATGCAATTCTTTTTTTAACCTTTTCAGCTTTCTAAGGTGAGTGGAACCTTATTCAAAATTTTTCTTGTTTATTCCAATTTTTAGGCAAATTTCTAGTTTGAAAACCTGCCCCCCCACACCCCCACTGTACTGCAAGTATATTAGCAGTGCATTCACGCTTACAAATCAAAGTATTCCAGAAAATTTAAATTAAGTGCTGCCACGTTCTGCATGGCCTCATCAGACACTTAAAAACAACAGCAGGACCACCAGCCAAGAGTACTTTTAAGTTATGTCCTCCCCATCAGTCTCAGTGAAACTAAACATACATTAATTACTCATTTAGTGTCTTCTCTCTCTGTGTAACTTACTCCCTTACCCCAATGCCTGAATATTTATAAATTCAGTCATTTAGCTAAGAAGGTAGCCTGGTTTAAATATTTTAAATACAATTGAAACTTCTCACATCCTGGCTCCTTGGTGCATTAATTTGCATAGTTCTTAAGTCACACTCAGTCACAACATAACTCCATACAGAAGTGTTCTCCAAAGGTTACCATTGTTAGAAGGAATTGAACTTTATCTTAATTTTGTATAGGAAATAGCAGTAGCAGTTCAGTTCTGTTTAATTTTATTTTTCCATTAGAAAGCATATTCCCTCTGTTAATGGGAAATTTCCACAAGCTAATGTTTACATATCCTACTTTTCACCCCCTAAAATTCAAAACTCACTTTGCAAACATAAAAAGGCAACACATATAGGCCAATTGGAGAATGTGTAGGACAAAGTATCCAAGGTCTGAGGCAGGTTTCAGAGTGGCTACTCTGACCAATTGCTTTCATCAAGCTTACTGGCTTCCACTTCGGCTTCACTCACATCCATGCATATTGCCAGTTGCTTTCTGGGAAAAAAAACCACAAAAGTTCATTATTTGGAATTGTGGATGAAGTGAAATACACCTATGAACATTTCATACCGGTTTGAAATTATCTATCCTCGTAACCGCTCCAGCACATTTTTCTGTGATACCTAGCCCCAGGATTGCATTAGGTAGGAATGATTGTCCTTTGTGTGCAGACTTTTTTTTTTTTTTTGGACAGAGTCTGGCACTGTCACCCTGGCTGGAGTGCAGTGGCACAATCTCGGCTCACTGCAACTTCCGCCTCCCGGGTTAAAGTGATTCTCCTGCCACAGCCTCCTGAGTAGCTGGGATTATAGGCACCCGCCACCACGCCCAGCTAATTTTTTTGTATTTTTAGTAGAGATGGGGTTTCACTATATTGGCCAGGCTGGTCTTGAACTCCTGACCTCATGATCCGCCTGCCTCGGCCTCCCTAAGTGTCGGGATTACAGGCATGAGCCATCATGCCCCACCTGTGTGCAGAATTTAAGAGAGCACTAAAACACTCACGATTCAAGATATCTCTGTCTATGTATCTATCTATGTGTCTATCATCTATCTAATCTATCTATGTATCTAATTTTAGAGATAGGGTCTAGCTCCGTGGCACATAGTGGAGGGCAGTGGCATGATCACAGTTCACTGAAACCTCGAACTCCTGGGCTGAAGCGATGCTTCAGAGTAGCTTGGACTACAGGTGCCTGCTAATACGCACCACTAATTTTACAAAATATTTTGTGGAGATGGAGTCTCACTATATTGCTCAGGCTGGTTTTGAACGCCTGGACTCAAGTGATCCTCCTGACTTGGAGTCCCAGAGCACTGAGATTACAGGCGTGAGCCACCCACCAGCCCGAAGATTAATAATTTTTAATGCAAATATTTTAAAAATCACGACCGATGAAAAAAAAATCCACAATAACCAAATTGTCAAAATTTTCAATAAAGGCAAGATCCAATCCTGTAGGACTCACTTTCCTCACGCTGATGTCAATCGCGATTCCAATAAAACATTTACAAAAACAGGAGTCTGGCCAAAGTTTCCCAGTTTGATTCGTTGATACACTGTGTGAAAAATACCTTAATGCCCAGTAGGCATCGCCCCCGCCCCACAGCTCAAGAGCGGCCTTGAGCCCCATACTTAGCCTTGTGGCCTTGGGCCTTGTGGCCTTGGGACCCCTACATAGCCAGGGGCCTTGAGCCCCCTACATAACTTTTGACTTTGGAGGAGAGGGAAGGCGACTGGGGCAGAGCCAAAGGCGGCCCTAGAAGAGCCCTAGCGTCCTGGGAACTGGGCATCTCCAGAGCAAGCTGCTTACCAAGCGAACATGTCCGGATATTGAGAAGGTCAGAAAATGCTGTCTAGCTCCTTCAGGTGCAACCCGCCGAACGCGCTGGGGCTGAATAGACGCTCCTGATCTTGGGGTTGCGGATCCTCAGCGGAGGAGTCCTGGGCCAACTCCTCAGGCTGCTGCTGCCAGGGCTCCTGGTGGCCACCACCGCCCTTCTGGTTCTCGTGGATCATGGGGTCCGCAGCTCCCGCGTACACGTGACTTTCTTTTCCTGCTCCTGCTCCCTGCTCGGGTTTGGTCCGTATTTTCTTCTCATCGTCTCCTCCAGCTTCAGTCACTGAAGTCTCTATATCCTTCGCATCTGGAAAGGAGGAAAGGGAAAGAGAGGTCGGAGGAGAGAGCTGGAGAGAGAGAGAGAGATCAGGGCGTTTGGCCCAGACACAGGGCAGCCTAGACCCGTGGCTGAGAGAGACAGCGCAGTAGCTTCGGGTTCACGCTCCTCTCTCCGGGAAAGTTGCTTTCCAAGAGTTCACCAAATCACCGGTTCGGGTCCCCAGACAGGCATTGACCGTCTTCTTTCTGGAGCTCATGGAACAGGAAACCCAGGCCGAGGTCGCCGGTGTCTTCGTGGCCGGATCTGGGCTGGAACGCCACCTGGGAGCGCGGTCGACGAAGCCGTGCGTCTCCGCGGATTCTGCGCTGGGGTCCTCTGGCTCCTGGTCCGAGTTCCGGCGCGTGGACTTCGGGTCGGACGCCTGCAGGGGACAGGGAGTGGGCTGCTGCTCAGGTCGCCTCCGGTGGCTGTGTGTGTGTGTGTGTGACAGAGAGAGAGAGAGAGGAGAGGGAGAGAGAGAGAGAGAGAGAGAGAGAGAGAGACAGAGAGACAGAGAGAGAGAGAGACAGAGAGAGAGAGAGAGAGCGAGCGCGAGAGCCTTGCTGGCACGCGCTCTCGGCCGGGGCGTGGCCTTAAAGTCAGGGGCGCGCTCCTGGTCAGGCGCGGGGAGGTGGCGGGCAGGTGTGGGGAACCGCGCTATATTTTGCGGTTTCCTTGACCACTCCCACCCTGGGCGGGGTGACTGCCAGCAGGAAAAGGCTGAGCGGTCTGGTGGGAGCCTATTTGGGGCAGGGGGAGGGGCGGAGGAGCGAGACCCAATCTAGCTCCGGAGCCCTTGGAGAAAGTTTGCGCAACACGTCTCTGTCCAGCCATCCAGGCAGGCAGGCAGGCCAGAATAATGCTTCCCCAGGAGAGAGCCGAGGCAAGCTGAAGTCAGTGCACCTAGCGGTGTGGGCTCCCGGCACCACTCTCCCCACTGGGTAGCTGGTGACTAATGGATGAGCCTCTCCAGTTCTGTTCTGTTCCCACCCAAAGTCCGCTAATAGGACCGTAATTAAGATGAAATGAAGAGGTCGAAGACTGCATGCTAGGTTTCTGCAGCAACATCCAGAAAGTTGAGGGCGCCACACTCTCCAAGGGGTCTGCGGAAGCGGGAGTTTGGGGCTGCGATTTTCAGGGCACTATGGATGCTCAGATGCAAGCTGCAAGAAACCTAACACGCCCCTTGCAAAAGCTCCAGGTACTCCACGTCAGTGTACAGGTATAGAACCCTGCCTGGTGTTTAGTGCATCTAAGAAGGCTTACACTGCAAGTGTCCCTTCCATAGGCTCTAGATGAGACTGCGGAGCGTGCAATGTCTGCTAACTATGCTCCGCTCCCACGCCTTAGGTTTCAGGCTCGCTGCAGAAGCGCGAGTGCTCCATGTGCTGGGTGGGCACTGTGGACTTGGGTTAGTTCCCACCTTCCCTTGCTCCTCATCCCCTTCTGTTACCCACCCTCCTCGTCCTCCTCCTGCTTCTCCTTTCCTACTCTTTGCCTAGAACGATCATTCTGACCTTTTGCTCCTTAATGATAAAATGTCAAATAAAAAAGAGCCAGGGCAGATTGGGAGCTCCACGTTTCTCCCTTCAAGAAATGTGCCTCAAAACGATGAATCTGTGTTCAGTGAGCTATGATAGCGCCACTTCACTCAAGCCACTGCACTCCAGCCTGGGCGACAGAGTGAGAACCTGTACCTCAAAAAAAAAAAAAAAAAAAAAAAAAAAAATTGTGCCCCCAAACGATTCTGGGCCCGGTGGTGCGGACCTGTAATCCTAGTTACTCCTGACGCTTTTGCAGGAGGATCCTTTGAGCCCAGGAGTTCGAGAGCAACCTGAACAACATAGAAAGACCCCCATCTCTAAAAATATAAAAAATAAAAATAGCTGAATGTGGTGGCATGCGTCTGTCATCCAAGCTACTCAGGATGCTGAGGCTGGGGGATCGCTTGATGCCAGGCATTGGAGGCTACAGTGAGCTATGATCACACCACTGCACTCCAGCCTGGGCGACTCAGTGAAACCCTGCTTAAAAAAAAAAAAAAAGGAAAAGAAAAGAAATAAAAGTAAATTAAAAAAATTAAATTGTTCCTTGAAATGAGTTGGTTTCCTGAATATTGGGATAATTTATCCAATTTTTGCATAACCACCATTGTCATCAGACCCATTTAATAAAATAAATCAAACCATTTTCATAGGCCCTTGAAAGTACGCCCACTCACTTTGCCCGCTGTGCCAGAAAGATAATTCTCTCCTTTCTCCTGTTCCTGAGAGGGCAGATAGGAAACCAGCTACAGGATGATGGGTTGACCAATTGACTCTGAAAAAACTGTCAAGGAATTTCACCCCCACAGACTCTCCCTGACATTAACCAAGATGTCTCCTCCTCAAGCTGCCTCTTGCAGGGTTCTGCAGACCTCACCCTTCTCGTGGCCAGACACCCTGTGATGAATTTTGGCCTGGGATCCGTTATTATGTGAGAGACTTACAATGATTTTAATCATGGTATGTATTAGCCCAGCTATGACATCTGTTAGAATTGGACTCCTGTGGTGTCTCACATCTGAGATTTCCATGACTTGCTTCAGCGCTTTCTCAGCTTCAGTAGTCATTTCTGTGTTCCTTTGGTGAGTGTTACCTACCGGAGCACCAACCAAGGTAGTATTTACTTTAAAATTTTAGTTACACTGATGCACTTCTTGCAAATGTTATGTTCCTTATTGAGCGTCAGCCAGGTAAAAATAGGCACAAATGATGGGTTTGATGTCCTAAATTTATGAAGGCAGGGACCCTGGAGCCAGACTGCTGGCATCTGCATTACGGCATTGCTTGTCATTTGCTAGCTAGCTAACCTGGTGAGTTTGTTCTCTTGTGCTTCAATTTTCTCATCTGTAAAATGGAGTAATAATAATACCTACCTCATGGAGCTGTTGTGGAGATTAACTGAGATGATACTAATGGTAGCTCACACTTACCTGGTTCTTACTGTGTTCTAGGCAACGATCTAAGTGATTTGTTTATGTTAACATATTTAATCCTCTTAACAACCCTATACACACGTTGATGTGCTATTACTGTCATTTTACAGGTGGTGTTATTAAGTCACGGAGATGTTAAATACCCTGCTCAAAGTCACTCACTTGGGAAATGTCCAGAGCTGGGATTTGAACCCATCCTCTGAGTACTGTCCCTGACACAGACGACGTGCTCAATAACCTTTGCTATTATGCTATAATTAGTGTTCTTTTGTAATTAGTAAACTAGAGATAAACAGAAATATATGTATCATTTAGCTCAAAATTTCCTTCACTTGTTTGAATATCGAATTAGTGCCATACATATCTAGTGGTACCTCTACTCTGTTAATTACTTCTTTTACTGTGCAGAAGCTTTTTAGTTTAATAAATGCCATTTGCATATTTTTTTTACCTGAAATGCACAGTCTTATTTACTATATCCTTATTCTTTGTTGGAATGTTGCCTTAGAACTATAGAAAAGTAGTGATACATTAAAAAAAAAAAACATAACTAAGTGTCTAGGGATAAGTGGAGATAACTGGAATGACTAGCATAAGCCAGAAAGCCAAAAAGCATTCTTTCCAACTCTGACATCATATTTCTTGTTGGCCTAATGTGCTAATGCTATACATAAGTCATGATACCTAGGGAAAAAGTAAACTACAGACAGCTTGCAATAAGTGGTATAATTAGTTGAATCCAATAAGATGAAAAACATATTCTCAAGTCTACCTTCTAATTTCTTCTGGAAATAAGGAGTTAATAATACAGATATCTGGGAGTACCTAAAGAACTAGTTAAGTAGACACAAGTAAAGTTAAATAGAGAACTACATAGTAGCTCATTATATAAAACCCATTTTCCCCAAATCTAAACCCTAACCACTCCTAACCCCTTAGTATTTGCAGAGTATATTAAAAAACACAGATATATTGAAAAACACAGCAGGCAAGGGTCTCTGCCTTTGCTTCAGGCTCTCAGAGAGATGAGAGTTATTATTCCTGGCAGATTGTAGCAACAACCATCCAGGTGTATGTAAAGAACATTCTTGCAAATGTGTGTAATCTCCTCTGATCTAATATCCTATGGGTAGGTGGAGATGAGGCAAGAGGAAAAGACTACAGTAGCAAATCATTTCATTTGGATACTTAATAAATTAAGTAAACTACTAAATTATTTGACCAGCTTGCATTTGTAATTATATACCAAAAAGTATACTTTTTTATTCTATATTGAAATCATATTTTTTTCTTTGGAGAAGAATGGAATTGGTGGTGAAGTGTCACAAAGTCTGAAATTTACCTGTGAACGTTTCAGCAAAAAGCAAAGAAGCAAAAGCACATGCACACATAGCTATAGAAAGAAAATATAGCAAAATGTTAACAAAGTTTGAACCTACTTGGTGAGTATACCAGTGTTACTGTTCATTCTTTAAAGTTTTCTGTATGTTTGAAAATTTTCATTAACAATTTTTAAAAAATAAATGGAAGGTTTCAACAAAGTACATAAACCCAAAAGCCTTACACTTAACATCTAAGGCTCAAATAGCAACGAAGTTTGACTTCTACAATAAACAATAAAGACCCTTGGCTTTTATTTCACTAAATACACTTAAGTATTGCCACATTATAAGCATTGCCTTAAAACGTCTGCTCTCAAAAAGACATTTGGGGTTATATGGCAAAAGTGTCAAAGCAAGGCACTGAAAGACCAAAGAACTCCATGTAAAGATTATCCTAAACCGAATTGCCTTGGGATTTCTAAAAGTACTGCAAACACTACCCAAGGCTGATTTTGTCCACGTCTAGCGATTTCCCCACCTCCGTCCTTGGATGCTGGCATTCCAAGTGGCTCACAATATCTCCCAGCCAAACACACTGAAATTCTTAGACTTAAGACAAGTATGCCACAGAGCAGCCTTCTGACACTGCAACTGGGGACAATCAGTGCACCCTCACTTCTCTCTCCACCACTCCTCAACATCTTCCCCAAGATCCTTTATTTTAATTTTTTTAGAGACAAGATCTCACTCTGTTGTCCAGGCTGCAGTGCAGTGGCCTGATCATGGCTCACTGCAACCTCCACCTCCTGGGCTCAAGCTATCCTCCCGTCTCAGCCTCCAGAGTAGCTGGGATTACAGGCATGCACCACCGCGCCTGGCGATTGAAATTTTATTTTATTTATTTTCTTCAAGACAGGGTTTTGCTGTGTTGCTCAGGCTGGTCTCCAGCTCCTGGGCTCAAGAGAGCCTCCCGCTTCAGCTTCCCCAATAGCTGGGACTGCAGGTGAACACCATCATGCCTGGCATCCCCCAGGATCCTTGAGCCTTAAGTATTGCACGCACCTCTCAGGCAGCCACACCCACCATCAGAGTGTGGTCAAGCCCATGAAACCTCAGGCAGCCCCACTGAGCTTGCTGACGATTTCACTTTGCACAGGCTAGGGTGGAGTATGGCAGCCCCACTGAGCTTGCTGATGATTTCACTTTGCACAGGGCTAGGGTGGAGTATGGCACCCCCTTCTCCATTCCCTGCAGATCTTCCTTAAAAAAAAAAAAAGTTTTCCTTTTATTTATTCATTTTAGTTCTCCATGTATGTATGTATGTATGTATGTATGTATGTATGTATGTATGTATTTATCTTGTTGCCCAGGCTGGAGTGCAGTGGCGTGATCCAGGCTCACTGCAACCTCCACCTCCCAGGTCAAGTGATTCTCCTGCCTCAGCCTCCTGAGTAGCAGGGATTACAGGCACGTGCCACCCATGCCTAGCTAATTTTTGTATATTCAGTAGAGACGGGGTTTCACCATGTTAGCCAGGCTTGTCTTGAACTCTTGACCTCAGGTGATCCGCCTGCCTCAGCCTCCCAAAGTGCTGGGATTACAGGCATGAGCTACTGTGCCCGGCCTTATTTATTTATTTTGAGAGGGTACATGTGCAGGTTTGTTACATGGATATATTATGTGATGCAGAGGTTTGGGCTTCTATTGAACCCATCATCCAAATAGTGAACATAGTACCCAATGGATAGTTTTTCTTTTTAAAATTTTTATTTATTTATATATTTTTTAAATGCAACGTAGTTGTTATTGTAAGTGCTCATCCATTTAAAAATAAATCTAGACTGGGCATGCAATAGCTCATATTTGTAATCCCAGCTACTCGGGAGGCCAAAGCTGGAGGATCACTTGGCCCAGGAGTTCAAGGTTACAGCGAGCTATGATCATGCCATTGCACTACAGTCTGGGTGGCAGCGTGAGACCCTGTCTCTAAAAACAAAACAAAACAAAACAAAACAAAATAAAATAAATCTATACTGCCTTACATTTTTGGATTTTGTTTTCCATTGACAAAAACATTAGAATCGATTTTTCCAAAGCACTTTCTTTTCTCCTATAAACTTTAAAGTAGGTTTAAGATGTGCATACTCAAAAATCATATGCTTATGATTCTTTAAATTCTTTAAAAAACAAAATTCTGAAATAATTTTTACACCTTACAGTTCAGCTTAAAAGTACATCTGTTGCAGTAACAAAGCATTCAACCAGCACTTTCCTGACAAGTGTTACCATAAGCTACATAGGCTACAACTGTGTTTAGGCACTTTTATTATTTCACAGGAGTTATTATGAGCTGCCAGTTCTCCTATTTGCACACTTCATTCACACTTTTTAAAGTAGTTTCATATTCACCATTTTATTTGCCCCTCTCAATTGCCCCCTAAAGGTGAGGCACCCAGGAGACTTCTCATTCCTATTTTAAAGTTGTGGAAACCAAAGTAGGACATAAGCTAGTTACCACACTGGGCCCACAATTCAAGTCTCATGAGCCTGCAATTCATGCCCACCAACTGCCGCTTCATCCCCTTAAGCTATCTTTCAGGGCAAAGAGAACTCTAACTAAAAGGATACAATAGCATGATTGCCAAACCTGCAGCGACGACTTCTGTCAAAATATTTACCCCTTGTGGCCCTTGGAAGATAATGTGCTAAGTGAACTGTAGAGTTAAGATAGCAAGGTGTGGGGCAATACTGACACCCACTTGCAGATAGGTCAGAAAATTTCTGTTGTGCAACATTCCCTCCAACACATAGTTCACTTGAGCATTCTCATGATCCAGTTATCTGGCTTGTTTGTGCACCCTGGTTGATGCAAAGGAGAACTCCCACACAGTTCTCTAAGTATAATTATAGCAAATGTACAACATTTGATTAACATGGCAATTGATTCTATTCATGACCCTCAGTCACTGCTGGCTGCTGGGAAAAGACTGAGATATAGAATGATTTTAAAGATCAATAAAATTCTTCTCCTTAAAAAAAAACTCATTAAAAAAGTAAGCAAAATCTTCCATTTCCTAAATTAGAGGCAAAAAGACTTAACTATGGTTCACCTTGTTCTCTCAAGCTTTTACTATTAAGCTCAGTTTAACTTCCTTCAAACAGCAATCACTTGTGTCATACCCCGCAGTTAATCCACAATGTCCAGTTTCTTCCATCATCATAACTGGGACTTCATGTCCTGGGAGACAGGACTTAACCAGTTCAAAGACTTTGATGTCAGTGTAGTGGTCCAAAGGCATTCAGATTATAATAATGTATTGCAATAATTATCGAGCAGTTACTAAATATCAGACTTCCCTGTATTATTTTATATATATCCTAAATTAATCCTCAAAAATCCATCAGGCAGGCACTGTTATATCCACTACTTGACAAGAACTGAGGCACAAAGGGTAAGAAAACTGCTGAAGTTCACATAGCAACAAATGGCCAATGAAGGACTTGAGCCAGGGCCTTAACGTCAGCCACTACACCAAAACTGCCTAGCCCTCAACTATAATCTCAGATCAATCATTAAACGAATCACATGACCTTGGGCCAGTCATTTCATACCTCTAGGCCTCCACTGTAAAAAGAGACGCACTAGGTGAGCTTTCACGTGCTTTCCTGCTTTTAACGTTCTGCCAATCTCTGCCTGGATTGCTCCCCTCCAGAATAAGTGCTGTAACTGCTAAGACTAAAATTTCTCAGTCACTGTGAGTTCCTGTTCTAGTACATTCCCCTCACTCTTCAGGGTGCTAGGGTCCAGTCTTCACTTTGGGTTTTATTTTCAAATACTCAACTGCAATGCTAATCCTAAATATTCTCTCTCGGTCTAAGATCACCTTTCTCTACTACTAGGGGGTAAGCAGGACCGATCCCACTCCACACTTTTACCCCATTACTCCAGCCCACATGGCAGCTGCCCAGGCAGCCCAGAAGGAGGCCTAAGAAAGCCCTAGAAGCAAAGCCATAAGAATAAGTCAGTTTTCCTAGAGGTCAAACAAGGCTGTAGGGCACCTGCCAAGCCTCCCGACCTCGTTGGCAGTATTCCATAGTGTATATGTGCCACATTTTCTTTGTCCAATCCACCGTTGCCAGGCACCTAGGTTGATTCCATGACTTAACTATTGTGAATAGTGCTGTGATAAATAAGTGCAGGTGTCTTTTTGGTAGAATGATTTCTTTCGGATATATGCCCAGTAATGGGGCTGCTGGGTCAAATGGCAGTTCTTTTATTCATTATTTTATTGTAAACTTGTCTTTCTCTGTTCTATGTTGTCAGTTTTTGCTTCATGTATTTATGGCTCTGTTTTTAGATGAATATGTTTATAATTGTTATATATCCTTTACTCAATTTTTTGTTTTTGAGACAGAGTCCCACTCTGTCACCCACGCTGGAGTGCAGTGGTGTGATCACAGCTCACTGCAGGCCTGAACTCCTGGGCTCAAGTGATCCTCCTGCCTCAGCCTCCCCAGTAGCTGGGACTACAGGCATGTGCCACCAAGCCAGGCTAATTTTTTTTTTTTTTTTGGAGAGACAGGGTTTTGCTATGTTGTCCAGGCTGTGGTAGTTCTATTTTTAGCTCTTTGAGGACTCTCCAAACTGCTTTCCACAGGACGATCAAATTTACTTTCCTACCAACAGCATATAATCATTCCCTTTTCTCTGCATCTTTGCCAACATGTGTGATCTTTTGCCTTTTTTATAATAGCCATTATGACTAGTGTGAGAATGGCGCTCTGAAAACTGGCTAGCCATATGCAGAAAAATGAAACTGGACTCCTACTCTTCACCACATAAAAAATTAACTCAAGATGAATTAAAGACTTAAATGTATTTTCTTTATTTTTTTTTAGAGATGAGGTCTCTGTCACCTAGGCTGGAGTGCAGTGGCATGATCCTGGCTCACTGCAGCCTCAACCTCCCAGGCTCAAGTGATCTTCCCACCTCAGCCTCTCAAGTAGTTGGGACTACAAGCATGTGCCCCCTCACCCAGCTAATATTTTAACTTTCTGTAGAGACGGGGTTTCACCATCTTGCCCAAGCCGGTCGAAGACTCCTGGGCTCAAGTGACCCTTTGGCCTTGGCATCCCAATGTGCTAGGATTACAGACATGAGCCACTGCACCAGATTATTAAAGACTTAACTGCAAGATGTCAAACTATAAAAATCCTATAAGAAAACCTAGGGAAAACTCTTCTGGACATTGTCCTAGGTAAACAATTTAAGACCTCAAAAGCAAGCGCAACAAAATAAAAAATTGACAACTGGAGCCTGATTAAATGAAAAAGCTTCTGTACAGCAAAACTAACGATAAACAGAGTAAATAGTCCACAGAATGTGAGAAATATTTGCAAACTATGCATTCAACAAAAAACTAATACCCAGACTCTAACAAGAACTTACAAATCAATAATAAAAAAAAAAACCCTATCGAAAATTGGGCAGAGGACACAGACACTTCCCTAAAGACATACAAGTGGGAAACAAATGTGAAAAAAGTATTCAACCTCCCTGTCACCCGTTTGACAGCCCTTACTTCCTACTATGTTCGGAATTGGTGGGTTCTTGGCCTCACTGACTTCCAGAATGAAGCCGCAGACCCTTGCGGTGAGTGTTACAGTTCTTAAAGGTGATGTGTCTGGAGTTTGCTCCTTCTGATGTTCAGACATGTTCGGAGCTTCTTCTGGTGGGTTCATGGTCTCACTGGCCTCAGGACTGAAACCACAGACTTTCAAAGTTGAGTGTTACAACTCCTAAGCCAGCGCATCTGGAGTTGTCCCTTCCTCCCAGCAGGTTCGTGGTCTCGCTGGCCTCAAGAGCGAAGCTGCAGACCTTCGCGGTAAGTGCCACAGCTCATAGACGCGGTGCACATCCAAACAGTAAGTAGCAACAAAGTTTATTTCAAAGAGGAAAAGCGCAACACTTCCACACTGTGAAACATTACCAGCCCAGGTTGCCACTGCTGCCTCAGGCAGCCTGCTTTTATTCCCTTATCTGGCCCCACCCACATCCTGCTGATTGGTTCATTTTACTGAGAGCTGATTGGTCTGTTTTACAGAGAGCTGATTGGTCTGTTTTGACAGGGTGCTGATTGGTGCGTTTACAATCTCTGAGCTAGACGCAAAAGTTCTCCAAGTCCCCACTAGATTAGCTAGACACAGAGCACTGATTGGTGCATTCACAAACCTTGAGCTAGACACAGGGTGCTGATTGGTGTATTTACAATCCCTTAGCTAGACATAAAGGTTCTCCAACTCCCCACTAGACTCAGGGCCCAGCTGGCTTCACCCAGTGGATCCCGCACCTGGGCGGCAGGTGGAGCTGCCCACCAGTCCCGCGCCGTGTGCCTGCACTCCTCATCCCTTGGGCGGTGGATGGGACTGGGTGCTGTGGAGCAGGAGGCGGCGCTCGTCGGGGAGGCTCGGGCCGCACAGGAGCCCACGGTGGAGGGGGGCTCAGGCATGGCAGGCTGCAGGTCCTGAGCCCTGCCCCGCGGGGAGGCAGCTGAGGTCCTGCGAAAATTCGAGAGGTCCTGCGAAAATTCGAGCGCAGCGCCGGCGGGCCGGCGCTGCTAGGGGACCCGGTGCACCCTCCACAGCTGCTGGCCCGGGTGCTAAGCCCGTCACTGCCCGGGGCCAGTGGCGCTGGCTGGCCGCTCTGAGTGCGGGGCCCGCTGAGCCCACGCCCACCCGGAACTCGCGCTGGCCCGTAAGCGCCTCGCGCAGCCCCGGTTCCCGCCCGCGCATCTCCCTCCACACCTCCAGGCAAGCTGAGGGAGCCGGCTCCAGCCTCGACCAGCCCAGAAAGGGGCTCCCACAGTGCAGTGGCAGGCTGAAGGGCTCCTCAAGCGCGGCCAGAGTGGGCGCCGAGGCCGAGGAGGCGCCGAGAGGGAGCGAAGGCTGCAGGGGCTGCCAGTACGCTGTCACCTCTCACTACCTTGCATGGATGGTGGAGCCATAGTGATTGGGTGACCATCCTGGCCTCACTGCCTGCTGTGTGACCTTGGCTTTTCTAATAATGTTCTTTGAGTATTTCAGATTTATCTCTGAGGTGAAATGTGCTTAATGAGGGCCCTGGAATCATTCTAAGACCCTTGTCCTTAGAAAGAAGCTAATGATCCTCTCAGTGTGTGGCTCGGAGGAAGTGACAAAATCATGACTTCCTGACATGATAAATGGTCCGCTGTTCTGTGGTCCAGCTTTCCTTTCAATGCTCAGTTGCTGGGCTGAAAAGACAACCATATTGACTCTAGAATGTCAGTTACAATGTCTGTCCTCACAAGGGAAGTCATGATCAAACTGAAACAAGCAAGGTTTTCCCATGCTAGATGCCAGAGACAGGTTTACCCGTGGGTGAATGATGCAGTTCTTGTCCATGGTATAGGATGGGATGGTGTGGTGTCAGGGGAGGGGGCAAGAGGGGCACTGGAGGTAAGAGAGTGGGAGAAGAGGAGGGGTCCCTGTCAAATTCCCCTCAATCCTGAGAGAGACACTTAGGAACAGAGTGTCTCTGCTCCCTCTGGGTATTCCCGTGTATATTTTGAAGCCTGGGAGGCAGGATGGAGGACATCCTGCTGATGCCTGAAGGATGGCAAAGCAGAATAGAAGGATGCTCCCTTAACCCCATGACCGAGCCTCTGAATTAACCAGCTCCAGTGTTTAACCTATCTCTGGACTTATTTATTTTTTTATTTTAATTTCAGCTTTATTAAAATACAGTGTCCCTTTTGATTTCATTTTTTTTTTTTTCAGATGGAATTTCACTCTTGTTGCCCAGGCTGGAGTGCAATGGTGCGATTTTGGCTCACCGCAACCTCTGCCTCCCAGGTTCAAGCGATTCTCCTGCCTCAGTCTCCCAAGTAGCTGGGATTACAGGCATGCACCACCACGCCCGGCTAATTTTGTATTTTTAGTAGAGAGGGGGTTTCTCCATGTTGGTCAGGCTGGTCTCAAACTCTCGACCTCAGGTGATCCGCCTTTCTCAGCCTCCCAAAGTGCTGGGATTACAGGTGTGAGCCACTGTGCCCAGCCTACAGTGTCCCTTTTCTTGTGACAGTCTTTATCTAAAACACTGCAGCTGATTGCACACAAGAAAGCCCACCTGGGGAAGGTATTGGCCACCCTGATTGGTGAACCATTTTTGCCAACAGCAGCAGGACAGAAAACATGAGAGTTGTCACAGAGACACAAATATGCTGAAATAAATAAAAAGATATCCCATGTTCATGTATTAAAAGACCTGATAGTGTTAAGATGGCAATACTGTTTAATTTGATCTATTCCCCAGATTGATTCAGTGAAATCTCTCAAAATCCCAGCTAACGTCATTTGGAAATTGACAAGCTGATCCTAAAATGTACTTGAACACTGAAGTGACCAAGAATTGCCAAAATAATCTTGAAAAAGTTAAACATTTAGAAGACTCACACTTCCTGATCTTAAAACACACTACAGAGTTACAGTAATCAAAACAATGGGATACTACCATAAGGATAAGCATATAGACCAATGGAATAGAATTTAGAGTCCAGGAATACACATATATGTATGGGTAATTGATTTTCAACATGGGCATTAAAGCCATTCAATGGGGAAAAATAATCTTTTTAAGAAATGGTTCTGGGAAAACTGGATATCCACGTGCAAAAGAATGAAGTTGGACCCTGTATAACACCATATACAAAAATTAATTCAAAAGGAATAAAAACTTTAAGAGCTAAAACTATAAAACTCTTAGAAGAAAATATAGATGCAAAATTCATGACCTTTCTATAGTCAATGGATTCTTAGATATGACACCAAAAGCACAAGCACAGAAGAAAGATAGATAAACTGGACATCATCAAAATTTAAAACTTGTGTGCCTCGATGGACACTATTGGCAAAAAGTGAGGAGGCAAACCACAGAGTTGGAGAACAATTTTGCAAATCACACATCTGATAAAATATATCTAGAATATGTAAAGAATGCTTAAACTTGATAATAAAAAGACAAATAATCCAGTTAAAAAGGGGGCAAAGGATCTGAATAGACAGTTCTCTAAAGAAAGTATACAGATGCACAATAAGCACAAGAAAACATGTTCAGTATCATTAGCCATAAGGGAAATACAAGTTAAAAGCACAATGAAGTGCCATTTCATATCCACTAGATGGCTATAATAAGAAAGACAGATAATACCCAGTGTTGGTAAGGATGTGGAAAAATTGGGACCTTCCTACACTACTGTGTATCTGATGTTGAAAAGCAATTTGGTGGTACCTATCAACATTTATACATTTAAAGATTTTTTAAAGCACTTTGCAAAAATAAGTAAAAGAACTTTGCTTTCCCTTAGCCATTCCACTCCTGAGTAGTATCCTACAGAACTACTCACATATATGCCTAAACAAGGCATGTACTATATTTATTGCAGCAGAATTGGAAAGTTTCAGTTAGACAGGAAGAATGTTTTAGAAATTTATTGCACAGCATGGTGACCACAGCTAATAATAATGTGTTGTATGTTTCAGAATTGGTAAGAGTATATTTTAAACATTCTCGTCACAAAAAATAAGTAGGTGAAGTAATGGATATATTCATTAGATTGATTTATTCTTTCTACAATATATACATGTATCAAAACATCACATTTTACCCCATAAATATATACAACTGTTATTTGTCAATTAAAAAATTTCAACACAAATTAATATTAATATTAAAAATAAAATAAATTGTAACTTAAAAAAGGAATCCTAGGGCGGCCCTCCTGCCCACCCTCTTTCTCCCGTCCATCTGTCTGTTTGATTCTCTTAGACTTCGTGTTCTTTTTTCTGTCTTAATCTCAACTTGTTTTTAAACTAGATTGCTTTGAGAAGATGACTAAATAAAGTTTCCTTTTGATTAAAAAAAAAAGGAAACATCCCAAGTGTTCACTAACAGAATGACCTATGGAGAATAAACTAATAGGAGAATAAACGAATTCCTAGTTCTTTCCTTATGAAACAACTGTGGAATACCATACTACAGTAAAATAATGATATAGACTAAGGTTTGTGCTACTGATATTTTAGATTGTATAGTTCTTAGTTGTGGGTGGCTGACTTGTGTGTTGTAAAATGTTTAGCCCTATCGCAGGTCTCTATCAGTAGGTGTCAGTAGCACTCTCTCACCGCAGCTGTCTCAACCAAAATGCCACTAGATTGCCAAATGCTGAGGGGGTAGCAAACTAGTCCTTAGTTGAGAACCACTGATGGTAGCCTTATATTTACTGATGTGAAAAGAACTCCAAGACGTTTTGTTAAATAATAATTTAGAAATAACCAGGTATCTCTTTGATGTACCAATTTCATTTCCTTTGAATAAATACCCAGAAATGGAATTGCTGGATCATATGGTAAGCTTCTTATTTAAAATTTTTGAGAAACCTCCAAGCTGTTTTCTATAATAGCTGTACTTATTTACATTCCTATTGAAAATATACAAGAATTCCCATTTCTCCACACCCTCACCAACACTTGTTATCATTTGATTTTTTAAATAATAGCCATTCGAATGGGGGTGAGATGATGTTGCATTGTGGTTTTGATTTGCATATCCCTGAAGATTAGTGATGTTGAGCACCTTTTCGTATACCTGTTGGCCATCTGTATGTCTTTGGAAAAATGTCTACTCAGGTCCTCTGCCCATTTAAATTTTTTTAATTATTATTTTTGCTATTGAGTTGTATGAGTTCTTTATATATTTTAGATACTGGCTCCCTTTTGAATATATAACTTACAAATATTTTCTCCCATTCTGCAGGTTGCCTTTTGATTTTGTTGATGATTTTACTGACTGTGCAGAAACTTTTTCTTGCCGTGTAATGGTGATAATCATTTCACAATTGATATGTATATCAAAACATTATGTTTAACATCTTAAATATATGCAATTTTTGTTTGTAGATTATACCTTAATAAAGCTGGGAAAAAAGAATGAAAATGATATGTGCAGGATGATTCAAATTCTGTTTTTAAAAAACTATATATTTGTATTGGTAATATGATTATGTATGAGGATACAAAGGAAAAATGTCAAGGATACGTACTAAATTGAAAACAATGGTTACCTCAGGAGAGAGGGCTAGGATTGCATAAGTGTTCATGCATGTTGAAGGTGTGGGGTAAGGAGAAGAGGGGCCTTTGGTTTTACTGCTTGAATTGTCAAAGTTTACCAAAAATGTGCATTCATAGATTACTTATATAATTTAAAATGTAGTTAAATAAACTTATGGAAAGCATTTTGTAGAGAGTAGGTCACCAAAGAAGCCTACACTCTTACTATATCAGCTGCCAAAAGAGATTTGGATGAGTGCTTAATTGTACTCAGCTCATGATTTAATCCTCAAATACCTATAATGTGCAATTTCTGTTAGGGACTGAAATGATTATGTCATTTCTTTTACCAATCAGTTATAATCTATATTTAATATAATGTCAGATGATTCTATGGAATTTAGAAATGGAAAAAAACTGGCATTTAAAATTATAGACATAATGTACATCAAAAACCTATCACTGTGACTAGCACTTAATACTTCATAAATGGTACTTGCTAATATTGTTATACATGTTAGTATGTTCGAAAACATTGTTCCTTCAGCATTCACTAGAATACAACAAAAGTTTTATTTTTTTCTAGTTTTTTATCTGAATCCTATAGTGTTTACAATTCCAGTTAGGACACTTTTAAAACTGAGATCACACCTTCAACATCCATTCATCCTGTATGGTATTTAACAATAGAGTAAAAAAGTAAAAGCTCAAATTATTACAAGTTAATTGATGTTTCCTATAGTCAAATGCCACGAAAAGGGAGGTGAAGAATTTGGACCCTAATGCTGATTCTGACCAACTCTCATTCTTTCTGGTCATTTTGTCAATCTGTAAGTCAACAGAGCAGAAACAGCTACCATTATTTATTTATTGAAAGAGTGTAGTTGTCACTTGGAATAAAGAGTTGCATGTTCAGTGCTAAAGGTAACCAGATAATATGAAGATCTGTAACCAGATAATATGAAGATCTGAAAATGTATAACTACTGTAAAGATAGTGATATTCCATGTATATACAGCAATTCCACAGATGACATCAGGGTCTAGTAAGTAAGAAAAAATCGTTTTTGATATTGATATTTTATCCAATTTAACATTTGTTCTGATGATGACTTTAAACACACCTGCACTGTGTGATTTATGTTGTCCTCATCATACAAGGCAAGGTTTACAGAAGGAGGGAGGTGGCTTTCATGCTGAGAGTGATACTCTTTTATTGTACTACTCCATGTTAATTAGGCAATGACTTGTTACATGACAAACTTCATGTAATACAGCCTCTAGTCTTTATTTTGTGCTTCACAGATCTCATTTCTCTGGAAAGGAAGAAAGAGAACGAGTAGTTGTATTTCTATTACAGACAGTCAGGGATATAGAAGACTATTAACAACATTACTAAGTCTATTACTAAATCTGTCAATGTGTAGTTCTGATATCTTTCCACTTTGCCTTCGGAGGAGAAATTACACACTAAGTTTATGTCCTTTGATGAATTTCACAGCTGAATAGTGAGGGACTGCAAAATAACCGGTGAAAATGAGAGTTGGTCAGAATCAGCATTAGGGTCTGAATTTTTCACCTTTCTTCATGGTATATACTATGGAAAATATCAATTAACTTGTAACTTGAGCTTTACCTTTTTACTCTATTGCTAGGAGTGAATCATATTACAACTATTTGAAGCTAGAAGACTGTAGTGGTGCTGTGTATCTTGGATTTCTCTTGATTTTTTTGCAAGTGCAGTTAGCCAGAAGGTTTTTTTATTTTTTATTTTATTTTATTTTATTTTATAGCAGTTCTGACTGATGTGGTCCAGCTACCCTCAGAGCCACTGACCTTGGGCCAATATGTTGCCTACTCTTAAGTATTTTGAAATACTGCATGGAAAAAAATGTCATTTATTTGGTTGTATTACTATATTTAATTATTTGAATAGATATGGTTAGTTTAATTTGTTAACTTGGCTAGGTGATGGTACCCAGTTATTCAAACACTAATCTAGATGCTGCTGTGAGGGTATTATATAGATGTGGTTAACATCTATAATCAGTTGCTTTAAGTAAAGGAGACTGTCTTGGATAATCTTGGTGGGCCTCATCCAATCAGTTGAAATGCCTTAAGAGCAAAACTGATATGCCCAGAGGAAGAAGAAATTCTGCCTGCTGACTGCAGCCTCAGTTTCCACCTGAGAGTTTCTAGGCTTCCCAAGTTCCCTACAGATTTTGGACTTACCTAGCTGGACCCCACAATCATCTAAGGCAATTCCTTGAAACAAATCAAATACATATATACCCTGTTGGTTTTTTTTTTTTTTTTTTTCTGAAAGAACCCTGACTAATACAGATTTTGAAACTAGAAGTGGGATGTTGCTGTACTAAAGACCTAAAATGTGGAATTCGCTTTGGAATTAGGCCATGGATAGAGACTAGAAAAATTTTTGAGAAGCGTGATAGAAAAAAACCTAAATTGCCCTGAAGAGACTGTTGTTAGAAATAGGAATATTAAAGTTGATTGTATAGAGGTCTTGGAAAGAAATGAAGAAAATGTTACTGAAAATGGGAGGAAAGGCAATGCTTGTTATACAGTGACAGAAAACTTGGCTGAACTATGTTCTTCAGTCACATGGAAAGCAGAACTTGAAAGTGATGAACTTGGATATTTGGCAGAAATTTACAGGCAAAATCCTTAAGGTTTTTCTTTGTGAACCCCAAGATCTTTACCCTAAAATGGTTCTGTTGAATTTTACCCTGACAATGTAAATTGATAGCTTATCTTCATAACCTGGTTTCTCCTTGCTGCTTATAGTAAAATGTAATATTGATACAGACAGGAGACAGGGAAATACTGGGTAGAAGAGGGTGGTTTCCCAGCAAAGGCCCCACCCTCAAGTCTGGAAACCCGTGGCCCTAAATGGGAACAAGCGTTCCTGTTTTTGTGCCCAAATGCTGCCTTTTGGCCTGCCACGCCCCCGTATCCTGTACCTGTATAAACTCCAAACCCCAGGATCCACAAGCAGATGAGCAGACAAGCAGAAGAGCAGAGGAACAGAAGAGTGGTGTGGCAGAGAAGGAGAGAAGAGAAGGAGCTTCTGAACGTCAAGAGGAGTTAGGCTGGGGACGGTAGGAGAGGAGATCAGCCAAGGGACGACTGAACTCCAGGGGAAGATTATCTTCCCACTCCATTCCCTTTCCAGCTCCCCATCCATCCTGCAGAGAGCCACCTCCATCCAGCAATAAAATACCCCACATTTACCATCCTTCAATTTGTCTGTGTGACCTGATTCTTCCTGGATGCTGGACAGGAACCCAGTACCAAGAGGGCACTGAGCTGTTTAACACTTAAGCTGTCCCTGGATGGCAGGGCTAAAGGAGCATTGTAACATCCCTGGATATCGCTGTAGGCCCAGAGCCCAAAAGTGCTTGCCCTAGCTCAAATGCGTGCTCCCCCTCCCATAAGGGGTTTGAGCATGCAGTGGCCAAACAGACGAGCCACACCCCTGTTGCAGGCCCTGCAAGGGGGGTCAGTGAACTCTCCCATTTCAATGTGAAAGATATAAATTGAGGAAAGAACTATTAGGCAAAAAGTAACTAGCACTTGATTTTGGAGGTTCTCAGCCTATCGTGATTCCAAAGGATGCCAAAATTAGAAAATGTATTGTTGCAAAAGCATACTCTGAAGAGAAGGCCAACAGTATGGCTGGACAATCTTGCTAAAGAGATTATATATGTGATTCATGGATCCAATCAACCATATCAGCTGAAGGCAGGAATAGAGATGGGTTTATCCAGGAAGGATCTTGTCTAATGACATGGACTCCCATAACACACACGAGACTGATAAGGATTTTGAGAATGTTATATCAACAGAAATACTGGCATCTTGGAGTAAAGGAGATAGATATGGGATGAAATGAAGGAAGACTGTTGGACTTCTGGAAATCTATAGGCAGGATATGAGCTGACAGGGCTACTAGACTGCAAAGACACATTAGCCTTCAAGAAAAAGGAAGAGTGAATTATGAGGGTGGCACAGAAGCTGGTGG
Organism: Pan paniscus; assembly: GCF_029289425.2. Lineage (NCBI taxonomy): Eukaryota > Metazoa > Chordata > Mammalia > Primates > Hominidae > Pan > Pan paniscus. The sequence continues at coordinate 119,441,349 of NC_073272.2, forward strand.
ATCACTGCAAGACCAGATGGCAGAGCATTGAGCTAAAGAGGATTGTTCCTAGGCCTTGAAATCTAATGGAATTAGCTATGCTAATTATTTATTTATTTACTTTTTTGAGATGAAATCTCATTCTGTCACGCAGGCTGGAGTGCAGTGGTACAATCTCAGCTCACTGCAACCTCCACCTGCCAGGTTCAAGCAATTCTCCTGCCTCAGCTTCCTGAGTAGCTGGGATGACAGGAACTCACCACAATGCCCCTCTAATTTTTGTATTTTAGTAGAGACGAGGAGGGGGGTTTCACCATGTTACCCAGGCTGGTCTCGAACTCCTGACCTCAAGTGATCCACTCACCTCAGCATCACAAAGTGCTGGGATTATAGGCATGAGCCACCACACCTGGCCCTGCCATGCTAAATTTTGAACTTACTTGGGACAAGAAACCACTTTATGCCTCCCATATTCATTCTTTTGGAATGGTAATGTCTTGTAAAAGGAAAATAAATCTCAGGACTCCAAAATCATTAAGCCAAAGGGAAAAGTCAAGCTGGGAACTGCATCAGGCAAACCTACCTCCCATTTTATTCTTAAATAAGATAGCTACAAACAAACAAAAAAAGCTACATATATGCCTCACAATTTGTCCACTGGGACATTCCTTTTGAGCCCCAAGATGTTTACCTTAAAATGGTTCTGTTGAATTTTACCCTGACAATGTAAATTGATAGCTTATCTTCACAGGTTCTAGACAAAGAACAGAACTCAAAGTCATCCTTCTGTTCATCTGAGACAGATGCATATCTGATTGCTTTCCTAATGTAAAAATGCAGATTCACTGAGCTGACAAAGGCATAAGTAACTATTCCTCTACTCTTCTCTCACATGTAAACTGTGTATTCAGTGAAAGGTTTATCAAACGCTCAAAATAATGCAACCATTTGTCTGTTATCTACCCACACCTTTAATTTTTTTTCCTTTTCCCCCAATATCTGCCCTTTTGCCTTTAAATACTGAAGTCCACAAAATCTTCTTGGGAAAAAGGCATAGACCTGCCTTCCAGATGCATGTTCTTAACCTTGGTAAAATAAAATTTCCAAGTTAATTGAGACCTAGCTCAGATACTTTTTGGTTTACAAATTGGTAACCAGCAAGGGATTCTGAGTGGAGGTGCCCCTGACCTTTGACAAATCTTCTATTACTGCTTGGTACCAGCTTGAGATATCTTTATTGCTCAAATCAATAGGCAGATTTGCTGAGGCCTGGGAACTTCCCCCCTCCAGACAATCCCTGTAGCAGGACGAGCTGCAGACAAAATCTTTCAGACACTGAGTTGTAGAAGGAAGGGCTTTATTCAGCTGGGAGCATCGGCAAGCTACTGTCTTAAAATCCGAGCTCCTCGAGTGCACAGTTTCTGTCCTTTTTAAGGGCTCGTAACACTAAAGATTTCACATGAAAGGGTCGTGATTGATTGAGCAATCTAGGGGATATGTGACAGGGGCTTCATGCACCGGTAGTCAGAGTGAAACAGAACAGAGCAGGGAGTTTCACAGCGTTCTTCCATACAATGTCTGGAATCTATGGATAACATCGGTTGCTAAGTCATGAGTTGATTTTTAGCTACTAGGTTTAGGCCAGGCAGGCCCAGGCCTGGTTTCAGTTCTGGTTTTGGGTCTGGTGCCTGGCTGCCTGCCCTTGGTTTCACTTCCTTGTTTTTTTCTTAAAACAGGTACTGAGTATAAAACAATATAAAACAATATGAGAGGGTCCGTCTCTTCCCTCACCCTGATCTCCCCAAATTTGGTCGATATCTAAGGTTTTTTTTTGCTGTACAACTCCTTTTCTGGAGTTTTACTCACTTTCAACAAGGAAGGTGAGTTTTCCTGCTTCCATGATGATGGAGGGCAGGCAACTCCTTTCTGGAGTTTCAGCTCAATTCCAACAGGGAAGGCGAGTTGGAGATTTTTTCCTGCTTATAGGCTGGTAGAGAGCAGTGTTGAGCCTGGACTCCATTCCTAGGTAAGTAGCTGAATTGGGGTTTTATCTTGAAAATTCTCCTTAATGACCTAAAGTTAAGATTAACAACCAGCAGCTCTTAATTTCTCCTTACCATTAGAGTGCTCAGGAATTGTATACATAGTATGATCATTTGTTTGTTTTGCTAAACTGTTTTTTCATTTATTTGTTTGTTTTGTTGTTTTGGTCTTTTTCCCATTGGATTTGACTAACTCTACCCAACTATATCAAATGTGAAGGAAAGTTACAAATGGTGAGGAACAACGCCTCTGCATTGGGTAAATTCCTGCAGCTGGGGGGAAAAAGGGAAAAGGATAAACAGCCATCAACAGGAAAAAAGAAACATTTTGACTACCTGAGGGGCTTTATTTACATAACAAGGCCACCTTTTGCTAGCCAAGCCAAACTGTGCTCCACACTGCAGTTCTGTAGCTAAGGTTTTGCCCTTTTTTCCACCATAACAGCCTGGGTTTGGTTCCTAAATCAAGTTCTTTCTGGTTTGATATTTGTGTTATTTTTGAAATATCAGCAATTTGTTCCAGCTAAAATAGGGTAGTGAGATTTAGAAGAATTTTTTAAGAGCTTAGTGGCTAAAAGTCAGTTTAATTAAAAGCTAATATCCACGATGTGTGTGTGTGTGTATATTTAAAATGCCTTTATGGTTTTTTGTTTTGTTTTGTTTGTTTGAGAAGGAGTTTCACTCTTGTTGCCCAGGCTGGAGTGCAATGGTGCGATCTTGGCTCACTGCAACCTCCACCTCCCGGGTTCAAGCAATTCTCCTGCCTCGGCCTCCCAAATAGCTGGGATTACAGGCATACGACACCACACCCAGTTAATTTTGTATTTTTAGTAGAGATGGGATTTCTCCATGTTGGTCAGGCTGGTCTCAAACTCCCGACAACCTCAGGTAATCTGCCTTCCTCAGCCTCCCAAAATGCTGGGATTACAGGCGTAAGCCACCGTGCCTGGCCTGTTTTTTTTTTCTCTCCTAGTACCTTGTTTTTTGAGAAAAAGGTTTTTTCCTTCTCAGTCAAATGAATTCTGTTTTCTCCATTTACTTCTGCCTATCTCTCCTTTCTCTTGTTCCCCTCTGCTGCATGAGGGACCCAAAATAGTTTCTAACAGCCTGTAATTCCTTAAATAAAACAGAGAAGGCACTAGAGTCCTTTTTGAGGAGAAACATCTGTTTTTCCTTATGGAACCCCAAGAGTCTAAACAGACAAGTTCCTCTCAGATCTTAAACTGCTTGCTTTTGTACTGTGTTACCTGATTTTTGGACTAAGTTATTACAACAGAGGCTACTCTTCGGGTGTTTAAGATAAGAAAAGGTATACTTTAGACACTTAGAGGAAAGTCTTTGTAACAAAGTGCAGTGCAAATGCATCACATGGTCTAGAATCATGATAATTCTATCTTTTGGAGATCCAGGATTCAGCGTGGGCTCTGCCCAGAGCGGAGATCCAGGATTCAGCGTGGGCTCTGCCCAGAGCTGAGATCCAGTTAAAAGCTAGAGACTAGGCTGGGCACAGTGGCTCATGCCTGTAATCCCAGCACTTTGGGAGGCCAAGGTGGGCAGATCACGAGGTCAGGAGTTCAAGACCAACCTGGCCAACATGGTAAAACCCCATCTCTACTAAAAATACAAAAATTAGCGGGGCATGGTGGCAAGTGCCTGTAATCCCAGACACTTGGGAGGCTGAGGGCATGCCCAGCCGATGCTACACTTTTAAACAGCCAGATGTCATGATTACTCACTATCATTAGAACAAAACTAGAGGGGAAATCTGCCCCTATGATCTAATCGCCTCTCACCAGGCCCCATCTCCAACACTGGGGACTACAATTTGATATGCATTTGCAATATCAATTGCCGCATACCAAGTTCTCTCTGTTTTGGGCCTCTGTAATAGTCACAATGTCAGGTACTGCTGGTGCCAAAGGTGGTATTACGCATTGAGCTGCCTAAAGTCAGTGGTAAGTCTCCAAGAAACCAAGGTCTTGTGCACAGGCCAGATGGGGCTATTGAATGGAGAAACAGTCTCATGAAACATTTTGGCTTCCTTAAGCTCAGCAATGATGGCAATTATTCTTTTTCTCCCCTAGGCAGCTGACATTGTTTTTTGGGAAACAACAGTACTAGGTGTTGGTCATCAGATGGGTCCATGGTCTTCTATATTTCTCACTAAGATGGCCATAACTATTGCAATTCCTGTCAGGGCTTGGAGGCAAAGGCAAGTGGGGCTGCACATGGAAAACACATCACTACCAATATTTCATTCAGTAGTGGGGGCCATGACAACGGAGGTTAGTAGGAGCCCAAAGTCAGAGAACACGATCTGTTTTCTCCTCATCTTGATGCAAGGGTTTGTGGGGATCACAGTCACCTGTGTACTGGTATCTAAAAGGCCTAAGAAGTGCAATTCCTCTCCACTGTTCAGCTGAACTCTAACCTTGGCATAGGGCCTCTGGGTCCCCTGAGTACAGAAGGATCTTGTTTATAACCCCTAAAATCTTTGGATTTTTGTTTGTAACCCCTAATCTTGTTTATATTTGAAAGCTGAGTGTCAGAGCAAAAGTTGCTCAGGATCTCTGATTTGTCTCCAAATCCACCAGGAGAGGTGGAAGGCCATCACTGTGCAGACTCTAGCGGGACCACTTATCAAATCCCCATGGCCTGGTACTTGGCCCTGAATTTTTTAGTGGGGAGCCCATCAATCTGCTTTCGTGGTTCCATTATTGAGTAATCAGACTCAGAGATCTCTTTGGGAAGGCCCTTGCCCAGATAGTCCAGAAGAGGGCACTCAAGTACTATTTTATGCTCCTTTTTTGGAGGGGAGGGGTCAAATTTTGCTATTTTATCGGAAGCCACTTCTTCTGTGCCTGAGAATTTCTCAGTTAAGATCTGGATCACACTGCAGATTGATGGACTTGACCTCAGGAGGTGGCTTAATTGGGCTTGACAACAAGCAGGAGCAGCATGAACAAACCCGTAAATCTAAGTCTGGTTAATCTTCTCATCTACTGTTCCCACTCCCTCGTAGTAGACCCAAGAGACCACCAGGAGGGCTGCAGGACCTCCATAGTCTCTGCGAAGGTGAGACATGTTTTTCAGTGACTAGGTACTCATTATGTGTGGACCAAATCTGTCAGAGACCAAACAGTACCCAGCTGAGGAAAGAGATGGTCGTTGGTATACATACACTCTCATCTCCCCACCTTGCTCCTCCTCCTCAGAGAAAGTGGCCACTATCAAGGCGCTATGGAGGAGGGGGTCTGTAGTGATGTACCCCTCAAGGAGCCACTTTCCTTTATGAAGTTTATTTAACAAGATTACCTTTTTCGTAATGGAAGCAAACTAGCCAAGTCTCTGTGGTTTCTTCCCCTAAGCAAGTCTTCCTTCTGGCTTGGCTGCTGGGCATTGACCCTATCTAGTGAGATCACTGGACAAAGTGATTCTAAAGAGCTCTACATTATTTTTATTAGAAGCATGAGTCTCAGTAACATGCTGCATGGCATGTTGTCCGTCAGCCCCAGGGAACTGCTTAGATCTAGGAATAGTTTTGGGGTACAAGTCAGTTTACAGGGTCTCCAACGACTTCTGGCCCCATCGTCAGAGTACAGTGTCCAGGGAATTGTTCCTGTGGCTTCTTAGAGCCCCTCTGCTGGATCTCTTATTTGATCCACTAGGTTATCTCAGCCGAGGTGATGGGGATAAACAGGAGGACCGATGGTTACCTTGGAACCAAAAGCTTTTATAAACAATTTTCTATCATCCTCCAAGTATACCCTGTGACTTACAATAGCAATGCCTGAGACCTGCTGGCATGGCTGGTAAAGTGCCACGTGAGGTCTGCTAGCACTTCGCAGGACTCACTGGCAGAGTGCCCGGTCAGATCCTCTGACTCTGGCAAATAATCCATTAGCATCCTCCAGGAGTGCCCTGCAAGGTCTGCTTACACCCATCATTAGTGAATTGCCCCACGAGATTTTCAGGCTCTTTGCTCTTCAAAAACGACATTGTGCATAATCAACTACCCAGCTTGCCATTCCAATTTTTCAAGAGCTCAGCTGAGCTAGAGAGAGCTGAGCTGCTGGGTGTCAGAGTAGTCGATTAAGACGAGTCAAAATAAAAGTAACAGTCAGACTTTAATAACTGCCTTTGATAGTATAAGCAAGGGACTGAACCAGAAAAAGTACCGACTCCTCCATTATTCCATTTTTCCATATGGAGTGGCTCCAACAGGGGTCTGATGGATTAGCACAGATGCAGGGCATCATCATCTCACTGTTAAGGGAGCCCTGAACAAGAGGCTCCTGCCATTTTATGGACCCAGGGGCAGGAGGAGGTGACAGGGAAGGGCTAGGAGTAGAAAAGTACTGAGTACTGAGTCAGCTTGAAGAAAAAAATATTTTTAGGCATCCCCCACTCCCACCATGGCAACAAGAGGTCTTAGCTCAGGTGCTTGAGAAAGGCCTCTGCCAAAGGCTCCTGATAAGGCGGACTCCAAATGGAGGCATCTGGTCTAGGAATGCCGACACGTGTGAGAGCATGATCAGTTAGGGACGTCTGAGTCCTTGACTGCAACTCCATTCACAGACTGCAATGCACGGCTGTGCATCAAGTCTGATGTGGGGAGGGCACGTCCCCCCATGATCCCTGCCAGGTAAAGCTTTTGTAATTGCCTATGGCGAGGCCTGAAAGATCACCCCTAGGTTTTTGGCCAAGAGTTGAATTCACTCTCTCCAGTGGTCCTAGCACTTCCTGTGAGAGGTCTTGCTGTCATTGTCTCTAAAAGCATGAAACAAAGGAAGTCAGATCTCTGCCCCTTTGGAATGCAGCTACTGTGGGGCTAGGTGTTTCTAGTTTCCATTACAGAAATACTGAATCCACCCGTGCCCCTACCACACCCACACAGGGAACTCAGGAGAAGGGGAGGCAGGGCTGTGGTTTCTGGCCTGCTGTGGCACTAGAAGGTTCATAGCAGTGAGTCTGATCGGCTTTCTGGGTGTCAGACCAGACGGAAGAACCAAAGCCAGTCACCATCATCAGTAGTATTCTAGCTCTGGAGCTTACGTGTTCACCAATGACAGTGTCTGCCCAAATCTTCCTTCTGGCTTGGCTGCTGGGCATTGACCCTACCTAGTGGAAGCTTAGGACACACCTATCCCTGGAATTCTGGGCAAATTCTCCCAGCTCAGGAGAGTGGTGGGCTGTTTTTGGTTCCTCTGCTTTTTAAATTCTATCTGTTATGGTTAGCATCAGGCCTCTGAGCCCAAGCTAAGCCATCGTAACCCCTGTGACCTGCACATATACATCCAGATGGCCTGAAGCAAGTGAAGAATCACAAAAGAAGTGAAAATGGCCGGTTCCTGCCTTAACTGATGACATGCCACCATTGTGATTTGTTCCTGCCCCACCTTAACTGAGCAATTAACCTTGTGAAATTCCTTCACCTGGCTGCAAACCTCCCCCACTGAGCACCTTGTGGCCCCTGCCCCTGCCCATAAGAGAAAAACCCACTTTGATTGTAATTTTTCACTACCTACCCAAATCCTATAAAACAGCCCCACCCACCCCTATCTCCCTTCACTGACTCTCTTTTTGGACTCAGCCCGCCTGCACCCAGGTAAAATAAACAGCCCCGTTGCTCACACAAAGCCTGTTTGGTGGTCTCTTCACATGGACGTGCATGAAATTTAGTCCCTTAATCATCATCACTGTGGAAGACAATGTTTATTAAACACCTACAGCATGGCAGGCCTTGTTCTGAGTGTTCTACTTGAATCTCTTCATTTCATCTTCTTTTCAGCCCTATGAACTAATTACTGTGAAAATTCCATTGTACAGATGAGGCTCAGAAAGCTAAAACAACCTGCCTAAAGTCACAAATCCAGTAAGTGGCAGATCTGTGACTTGAAACCCTCTGTCTGCATTGAGAGTCTCTGTTCCTCCTATTGAGCCACACTGACTCCCATACTTCTGAAACCGCCTTTGCAAAATTATGACTAAGACAGTGAAAGAGATTTAACTTAACCAACTCCATTTTGCTTCTAACCTCCAAGCTGTCCTTGTTCATTCCTGGGCGTAGGCCCAACTAATCTTGGAAAAAATTTAGTTTATAGTTTAAACAAAGATGGTAATAGCCTTTCCCAAAGCAGACTTCCTTCTTGCCTGGGAACTAGATTGCCTTTGTAGGACCAACATTGGCCACAAGATTAGAAATTACAGTTTAGGAGTCATGCAGCTGGAGGCTACAAGATTCTAACCCTTCCTAAACTGCTCCTAAGATCAGTGGTTGAGATATTTTGTAAACCCTGCACTTGAGGGATCAGCTGGCACCACCCAAATGGATAAACTGGCTCATCTGATCTTGTGGCCGCCACCCAGGAACTGACTCAGCACAAGAAGACAGCTTCGACTCGCTATGATTTCATCTCTGACCAATCAGCACTCCTGGCTCACTGGCTTCCCCCCACCCACCAAGTTATCCTTAAAAACTCTGCTCCCTGAATGCTCGAGAAGACTGATTTAAGTAATAATAAAACTCCAGTCTCCCACACAGCCGGTTCTGCATGAATTACTCTTTCTCTATTGCAATTCCCCTGTGTTTATAAATCGGCTCTGCCTAGGCAGTGGGCAAGGTAAACCCCTTGGGCAGTTACACTTCTTCCTCCCACCCCAGTGCCCTGACCCCTCCATGCCATCTCAGCAGCATGATGTTTACATATGGGTCCTAGATTTGTGTAGTGTTTTCCAGGCAGCAAGCTTAGTATTTCTTCCTGGATACAGAGGACATTTAACGAAGCACTTCCCTTTCTGTATTGCAATTAAGACCAATTGTCTTAAGGTGGGAAACTACTCCACATACAAAGCATAGTGGTTAAAGGCAGGGGTTCTGATACTTGGAGATGTCAGGGACTAATAAAGTTAATAAAATTGGGTCCTGACATAGGTTATTATCTTTTTATTTCACTAATTAAGGACATTTAAAACAACACCATTTACACTACTATTAAAATAATAGTAGACTGAACATGGTTGCTCACACCTGTAATCCCAGCACTTTGGGAGGCCGAGGCAGGAGGATCACTTGAGGTCAGGAGTTTGAGACCAGCCCGGGCAACATAGGAAGAACTAGTCTCCACACATAATAAAAAAGTTAGCTGGGTGTGGTGGTGTGTGCCTGTGGTCCCAGCTACTTGGGAGGCTAAGGCAGGAGGAGTACTTGAGCCTGGGAGGTTGAGGCTGCAGTGAGCTGTGATTGCACTACTGCACTCCAGCCTGGGTGACAGAGTGAGGCTGAAACGGCTTTTGCAAAAATTACAACACTGAGAAAATTATAGCAGTGAAAGAGATCTGATCATGCCAAAGTCCCATCGTGCCTTTGGCCTTCAAGCTGCCCCTAATTATTCCTGGGTTAGGCCAAGCTAACTTGGAGAGACATTTAGTTTATACTTTAAATGATAATAGCCCTTTCCCAAAATTCAACTGCCTTTGTAAAGCTAATGAGAGACCACCAGGCTAGGGGGATAGAGGAGCCTAAATTCTGCTAAGGTGTAGACATAAACGATTGCCAGCTATTGTTCTGGAGGTCACAAGATATGCTACTTCCCCAATTACTCCTCCAGATAACATTACTATTGTAGAACCTAAGACTGGCCTTTTGAGATATCTTTTCAGATTTGTTTGCCTGTCTGACACCAATGGCTTCACCTGGACCTGCCAGCCACTCCTGTGGCCCCACCCAGAAGATATTCAGTGGGCAGAAGGACCATTCCTGCACCCTTATGATTGCACCCCCAACCAATCAGCAGCAAGCACCCATTGCTTAGCCACCCTAACTCCCTCCCTAAAACTATCTTTGGAAAACCCTACCCCTAAATGCTCAAGAAGATTGATTTGAGTAACAATTCTATCTCCCATGTGGCGTGGCCAGCCTTGCATCAATTAAATTCTTTTATTTACTACCATGCCATGGTCTTCATTTGTGCAGCAGGCAGGAAGAACCCATCAGGTGGTTACAATCCTGTCTCAAAATATTTAATAACAGAAATAATATCTAAACCTTGTAAAGAAAGATTACGATGTGGCAGGTTCTGCTCTCAGTCTTTCAATGAAATATCTGATTCAATCCTCATAAAAATCCTGTTCAGTAAGCTTGTTATCCCCATTTTATAGGCAAGGAAATTGAAGAAAAAGAAACAATATGTAAATTGCTTCTGCCTCTGCTGATAACCATTATAGTTAGCATACTATAATATACTGTCTCTCTCTTTCATAAAAGACAAGAGTAACCTTTAGGCCCACAAGGGAGGCCCTGATCTCAGAATTTAGGAATAGCCAAGTAAAACACAGACACCTCTGAGTTTGAGTCTTGGGAAAATGAGCATTGTGTCTGTTTCCTGAAATTTAAGATGAAAACACTAATATCTGTTGTGAGGAGTAAATGACAACATATACCGAGTATTTACACAGTAACTGGCACATAAGAACCTCCGAATACATACCAGCTGTAAGGCTTATTGTCACTCTTCCTCCTTGCACAGCCCTATGAGTTCATCTCTTGCTGGGAAGAAGCTGAGTATGGATACTACAGACTGGTCCTGTTATTGAGGTCAGATAAATTTGATGTTCCTCCTTCCCTCACTCTCTCCCATTTCCTCCTCCTTGACCGAACTGAAACGGGCAGAAATATTTGGGCTTTACTTCCCATTGGTTGAAATTGTTGCTATAACAGCATTCATAAGCATTCTTTCTGGGAACCCTGGGTAAGAGCTGCTTAAAGACTTCTGAGGCTTCTTCAGCTACTGCTGCTGGTACTCCAAACAACGATCTGATCATTCATGTATCAGAGTTTGTTAGGAATGGGGACTGTCTACAAAAAAAAGTACCTACAGTGGTTCTCCCCATTCATCACCAAGACCCCACACTTGACCATGCTCCCAGCTCTTTCTGCCCATTCTGCCTACCTAGCATCTTATTAGGAAGGTACAGATAAAAAAAGAGCTAGAAGAGGTCATTGGGAGGATCAAGAATGATTTGTCCCCACAGATATGTAAGGATAAAATCCTAGTGTTTTCCTTCTCCCGTTGGAACACAGGGCTCCATGGAGAAAGTTCTAAAGAGGGTCTTCCCATGGACAAAGACTTCACCTTAATTGCTTGGTGTTGGCGGTCATGATTTTGACTCCTGGTTAATTCATCAAGAGCCATTTTGCCAAAATCCAAGTCACAGAATGACCAAGTGAACAAGTGAGCCATTCTTGGAGCAATCAAGTTACTAATGACTAGTTCATGCAAGCTTAAGAAATTAACTGATTTACAAAACACTTTGTTGTTTTTGCAGAGTTTACTACAATTTACTTTGAGTGAATGGGCATGGCATAAGGGCTATGGAGAGCCAGTTCTATAATGTTCTGTGCCTTCAGACATATCCTCTCCCATCGGTCGGTCTTTCCCCAGTCTGGAATGGGCAGTTTCAGGAGACTGTTTTCCCCCAGTAGATGACCCTCTCTCCCATCCCCAACCCACAGCTACAGCAACAGGAACTTAGCTGAAGCCATCCAGCTGACGCCCAAGACCATTCCAGTCAATGAACTAAGGACAAGCGTATGAGTGTCCCCCCACCCCATCCCAACCCCATGCTCCAGACCTACCCTCATGGCCACTGAGTGGGACACTGGAAACTTTGCCTTCCTGAGAGAATGGGGCTCTCTCTGAGAGTGGGAACATCTCTGTTGTCTTGGCTCCCAGACTGCTGCCACCACAGTGCAACCACCCAAAGCAAAGGGAATCATGGAAGCTATTTCACGTATGCTGACAAAGCCCTGCCCCAGTCCTAGGGGACCTCCCACCAATGTGAAGAGGTGTGTGTGTGTGTAATACAATTGTGGGGTTTTTTTTCTTTTTTTTTTATTGTACTTTAAGTTTTAGGGTACATGTGCACAACATGCAGGTTTGTTACATATGTATACATGTGCCATGTTGGTGTGCCGCACCCATTAACTCGTCATTTAACATTCGGTATATCTCCTAATGCTATCCCTCCCCCCTCCCCCCACCCCACAACAGGCCCCGGTGTGTGATGTTCCCCTTCCTGTGTCCATGTGTTCTCATTGTTCAATTCCCACCTATGAGTGAGAATATGCGGTGTTTGGTTTTTGGCCTTGTGATAGTTTGCTGAGAATGATGGTTTCCAGCTTTATCCATGTCCCTGCAAAGGACATGAACTCATCATTTTTTATGGCTGCATAGTATTCCATGGTGTATATGTGCCACGTTTTCTTAATCCAGTCTATCATTGTTGGACATTTGGCTTGGTTCCAAGTCTTTGCTATTGTGAATAGTGCCACAATAAACATACGTGTGCATGTGTCTTTAGAGCAGCATGACTTATAATCCTTTGTGTATATACCCAGTAATGGGATGGCTGGGTCAAATGGTATTTCTAGTTCTAGATCCCTGAGGAATCGCCACACTGTCTTCCACAATGGTTGAACTAGTTTACAGTCTCACCAACAGTGTAAAACTGTTCCTATTTCTCCACATCCTCTCCAGCACCTGTTGTTTCCTGACTTTTTAATGATCGCCATTCTAACTGGTGTGAGATGGTATCTCGTTGTGGTTTTAATTTGCATTTCTCTGATGGCCAGCGATGATGAGCATTTTTTCATGTGTCTTTTGGCTGCATAAATGTCTTCTTTCAAGAAGTGTCTGTTCATATCCTTTGCTCATTTTTGATGGGTTGTTTTTTTCTTGTAAATTTGTTTGAGTTCATTGTAGATTCTGGATATTAGCCCTTTGTCAGATGAGTAGATTGCAAAAATTTTCTCCCATTCTGTAGGTTGCCTGTTCACTCTGATGGTAGTTTCTTTTGCCGTGCAGAAGCTCTTTAGTTTAATGAGATCCCATTTGTCAATTTTGGCTTTTGTTGCCATTGCTTTTTGTGTTTTAGACATGAAGTCCTTGACCATGCCTATGTCCTGAATGGTATTGCCTGGTTTTCTTCTAGGGTTTTTATGGTTTTAGGTCTAACATTTAAGTCTTTAATCCATCTTGAATTAATTTTTATATAAGGTGTAAGGAAGGGATCCAGTTTCAGCTTTCTACATATGGCAAGCCAGTTTTCCCAGCACCATTTATTAAATAGGGAATCCTTTCCCCATTTCTTGTTTTTGTCAGGTTTGTCAAAGATCAGATAGTTGTAGATATGCGGCATTATTTCTGAGGACTCTGTTCTGTTCCATTGGTCTATATCTCTGTTTTGGTACCAGTACCATGCTGTTTTGGTTACTGTAGCCTTGTAGTACAGTTTGAAGTCAGGTAGCATGATGCCTCCAGCTTTGTTCTTTTGGCTTAGGATTGACTTGGCAATGCAAGCTCTTTTTTGGTTCCATATGAACTTTAAAGTAGTTTTTTCCAATTCTGTGAAGAAAGTCATTAGTAGCTTGATGGGGATGGCATTGAATCTATAAATTACCTTGGGCAGTATGGCCATTTTCACGATATTGATTCTTCCTACCCATGAGCATGGAATGTTCTTCCATTTGTTTGTATCCTCTTTTATTTCATTGAGCAGTGGTTTGTAGTTCTGCTTGAAGAGGTCCTTCACATCCCTTGTAAGTTGGATTCCTAGGTAGTTTATTCTCTTTGAAGCAATTGTAAATGGGAGTTCACTCATGATTTGGCTCTCTGTTTGTCTGTTATTAGTGTATAAGAATGCTTGTGATTTTTGCACATTGATTTTGTATCCTGAGACTTTGCTGAAGTTGCCTATCAGCTTCAGGAGATTTGGGGCTGAGACGATGGGGTTTTCTAAATATACAATCATGTCATCTGCAAACAGGGACAATTTGACTTCCTCTTTTCCTAATTGAATACCCTTTATTTCCTTCTCCTGCCTGATTGCCCTGGCCAGAACTTCCAACACTATATTGAATAGGAGTGGTGAGAGAGGGCATTCCTGTCTTGTGCCAGTTTTCAAAGGGAATGCTTCCAGTTTTTGCCCATTCAGTATGATATTGGCTGTGGGTCTGTCATAGATAGCTCTTATTATTTTGAGATACATCCCATCAATACCTAATTTATTGAGAGTTTTTAGCATGAAGGGCTGTTGAATTTTGTCAAAGGCCTTTTCTGCATCTATTGAGATAATCATGTGGTTTTTGTCATTGGTTCTGTTTATATGCTGGATTACGTTTATTGATTTGCGTATGTTGAACCAGCCTTGCATCCCAGGGATGAAGCCCACTTGATCATGGTGGATAAGCTTTTTGATGTGCTGCTGGATTCGGTTTGCCAGTATTTTATTGAGGATTTTTGCATCGATGTTCATCAGGGATATTGGTCTAAAATTCTCTTTTTTTGTTGTGTCTCTGCCAGGCTTTGGTATCAGCATGATGCTGGCCTCATAAAATGAGTTAGGGAGGATTCCCTCTTTTTCTATTGATTGGAACAGTTTCAGAAGGAATGGTACCAGCTCCTCCTTGTCCCTCTGGTAGAATTCGGCCGTGAATCCATCTGGTCCTGGACTTTTTTTGGTTGGTAAGCTATTAATTATTGCCTCAATTTCAGAGCCTGTTATTGGTCTATTCAGAGATTCAACTTCTTCCTGGTTTAGTCTTGGGAGGGTGTAGGTGTCATGGAATTTTTCCATTTCTTCTAGATTTTCCAGTTTATTGGCGTAGAGGTGTTTATAGTATTCTCTGATGGCAGTTTGTATTTCTGTGGGATCAGTGGTGATATCCCCTTTATCATTTTTTATTGCATCTATTTGATTCTCCTCTTTTATTCTTTATTAGTCTTGCTAGCGGTCTATCAACTTTGTTGATCTTTTCAAAAAACCAGCTCCTGGATTCGTTGATTTTTTGAAGGGTTTTTTGTGTCTCTATTTCCTTCAGTTCTGCTCTGATCTTAGTTATTTCTTGCCTTCTGCTAGCTTTTGAATGTGTTTGCTCTTGCTTCTCTAGTTCTTTTAATTGTGATGTTAGGGTGTCAATTTTAGATCTTTCCTGCTTTCTCTTGTGGGCATTTAGTGCTATAAATTTCCCTCTACACACTGTTTTGAATGTGTCCCAGAGATTCTGGTATGTTGTGTCTTTGTTCTCGTTGGTTTCAAAGAACATCTTTATTTCTGCCTTCATTTCATTATGTACCCAGTAGTCATTCAGGAGCAGGTTGTTCAGTTTCCATGTAGTTGTGTGGTTTCGAGTGAGTTTCTTAATCCTGAGTTCTAGTTTGATTGCACTGTGGTCTGAGAGACAGTTTGTTATAATTTCTGTTCTTTTACATTTGCTGAGGAGTGCTTTACTTCGAACTATGTGGTCAATTTTGGAATAGGTGTGGTGTGGTGCTGAAAAGAATGTGTATTCTGTTGATTTGGGGTGGAGAGTTCTGTAGATGTCTATTAGGTCCGCTTCATGCAGAGCTGAGTTCAATTCCTGGATATCCTTGTTAATTTTCTGTCTCATTGATCTGTCTAATGTTGACAGTGGGGTGTTAAAGTCTTGGAGTCTAAGTCTCTTTGTCGGTCTCTAAGGACTTGCTTTATGAATCTGGGTGCTCCTGTATTGGGTGCATATATATTTAGGATAGTTAGCTCTTCTTGTTGAATTGATCCCTTTACCATTATGTAATGGCCTTCTTTGTCTCTTTTGATCTTTGTTGGTTTAAAGTCTGTTTTGTCAGAGAATAGGGTTGCAACCCCTGCCTTTTTTTGTTTTCCATTTGCTTGGTAGATCTTCCTCCATCCCTTTATTTTGAGCCTATGTGTGTCTCTGCACGTGAGATGTGTTTCCTGAATACAGCATACTGATGGGTCTTGACTCTTTATCCAGTTTGCCAGTCTGTGTCTTTTAAATGGAGCATTTAGCCCATTTACATTTAAGGTTAATATTGTTATGTGTCAATTTGATCCTGTCATTATAATGTTAGCTGGTTATTTTGCTCGTTATTTGATGCAGTTTCTTCCTAGCCTCGATGGTCTTTACAATTTGGCAGTGTTTTTGCAGTGGCTGGTAGTGGTTGTTCCTTTCCATGTTTAGTGCTTCCTTCAGGAGCTCTTTTAGGGCAGGCCTGGTGGTGACAAAATCTCTCAGTATTTTGCTTGTCTGTAAAGGATTTTATTTCTCCTTCACTTATGAAGCTTAGTTTGGCTGGATGTGAAATTCTGGGTTGAAAATTCTTTTCTTTAAGAATGTTGAATATTGGCCCCCACTCTCTTCTGGCTTGTAGAGTTTCTGCCAAGAGATCAGCTGTTAGTCTGATGGGCTTCCCTTTGTGGATAACCCGACCTTTCTCTCTGGCTGCCCTTAACATTTTTTCCTTCATTTCAACTTTGGTGAATCTGACAATTATGTGTCTTGGAGTTGCTCTTCTCGAGGAGTATCTTTGTGGCGTTCTCTGTATTTCCTGAATTTGAATATTGGCCTGCCTTACTAGATTGGGGAAGTTCTCTTGGATAATATCCTGCAGAGTGTTTTCCAACTTGGTTCCATTCTCCCCGTCACTTTCAGGTACACCAATCAGACGTAGATTTGGTCTTTTCACATAGTCCCATATTTCTTGGAGGCTTTGTTCATTTCTTTTTATTCTTTTTTCTCTAAACTTCTCTTCTCGCTTCATTTCATTCATTTGATCTTCCATCACTGATACCCTTTCTTCCAGTTGATGGAATCAGCTACTGAGGCTTGTGCATTCATCATGTAGTTCTCGCGCTGTGGTTTTCAGCTCCATCAGGTCCTTTAAGGACTTCTCTGCATTGGTTATTCTAGTTAGCCATTCGTCTAATTTTTTTTCAGGGTTTTTAACTTCTTTGCCATGGGTTCGAACTTCCTCCTTTAGCTCAGAGTAGTTTGATTGTCTGAAGCCTTCTTCTCTCAAGTCATCAAAGTCATTCTCCATCCAGCTTTGTTCCATTGCTGGTGAGGAGCTGCGTTCCTTTGGAGGAGGAGAGGTGCTCTGATTTTTAGAGTTTCCAGTTTTTCTGCTCTGCTTTTTCCCCATCTTTGTGGTTTTATCTACCTTTGGTCTTTGATGATGGTGACGTACAAATGGGGTTTTGGTGTGGATGTCCTTTCTGTTTGTTGGTTTTCCTTCTAACAGTCAGGACCCTCAGCCGCAGGTCTTTTGGAGTTTGCTGGATGTCCACTCCAGACCCTGTTTGCCTGGGTATCAGCAGCAGAGGCTCCAGAACAGCGGATATTGGTGAACAGAAAATGTTGCTGCCTGATAATTCCTCTGGAAGTTTCATCTCAGGAGAGTACCCAGCCGTGTGAGGTGTCAGTCTGCCCCTACTGGGGGGTGCCTCCCAGTTAGGCTACTCGGGGGTCAGGGACCCACTTGAGGAGGCAGTCTGTCCGTTCTCCGATCTCAAGCTGCATGCTGGGAGAACCACTACTCTCTTCAAAGCTGTCAGACAGGGACGTTTAAGTCTGCAGAAGTTTCTGCTGCCTTTTGTTCAGCTATGCCCTGCCCCCAGAGGTGGAGTCTACAGAGGCAGGTAGGCCTCCTTGAGCTGCGGTGGGCTCAACCCAGTTCGAGCTTCCTGGCCGCTTTGTTTACCTACTGGAGCCTCAGCAATGGCAGGCGCCCCTCCCCCAGCCTCACTGCCGCCTTGCAGTTTGATCTCAGACTGCTGTGCTAGCAATGAGCGAGGCTCCGTGGGCGTAGGACCCTCCGAGTCAGGCGCGGGACATAATCTCCTGGTGTGCTGTTTGCTAAGACCATTGGAAAAGCGCAGTATTAGGGTGGGAGTGACCTGATTTTCCAGGTGCCATCTGTCACCCCTTTCTTTGACTAGGAAAGGGAATTCCCCGACCCCTTGCGCTTCCCGGGTGAGGCGATGCCTCGCCCTGCTTCGGCTCATACTCGGTGCGCTGCACCCACTGTCCTGTACCCACTGCCTGACACTCTCCAGTGAGATGAAACCAGTACCTCAGTTGGGAATGCAGAAATCACCCATCTTCTGCGTCGCTCACGCTGGGAGCTGTAGACTGGAGCTGTTCCTATTCGGCCATCTTGGCTCCACCAATTGTGGGTTTTGTTTTCTTCAGTGCCATCTTGACCCAATTTTGAGGCCCTGGCTAGAGGCTAGTCAGTTCCTCTTCTTGAGCAGCTGATTAAATCCACATCTCAACCATTTCCCTTATGGGGCTCTCACATTCCTGGCAACTATGTACCTGCCCTAATCACCACAGGGATAGGTACCAGACAACTAGGGACAGCCCTTTTGCCTAAGTTTCAAATTAACAAATCCACAGGGAGCCCATGAAACCTCCCTTGCCATACCTGGGCTGCCTCCTACAGGTATAGCTCTATCCTGCGTTACAACTTCAGGTGTGGCTCTACCTGGCAGCCTTCTCTCATTTGGAGCTGTAAGTAACAAAGAGTTCTGCCTTTCATCTATCTGAATATATTTATGTGGTATCCTTCCATCCAAGGAACCTATGTTCCTGTCTAACATTTTATAATTATGAAACAATATGGGCATAAAGAGGACAATAAGGGAATCTAGTCCCCTGCTTGTTTCTGATTTTACATGAGGCTCTCCAAATTTAAGGTGGGTAGGGGACCATAAGTGGATATAAATACAATTGCCAACAACCCACAAATGTGGCTCTGGGCACTATGTCAATGAGTTAGCCCTGCTTCACAAGGAACAGCTCCAGTTAAGTAAAAGATTGCTGTTTAATACCACCAAGTCACCCTTGAATTCTTTCCTGGGCAAAGCCAAGAACTCTCCCAGGCTAAGCCCCAGTTTGGGGGCTTGCCTGCCCCACGTCATCTGAACATATACTCCAAGTAATTTTCTAGGTTTAACAGAATTTCAATTAACACAGAAAGATAAGCAAGAAAACACACGATCGATCTAAAAATAAGTATGGAATTCATTTAACTACATATTTATTAGAAAGACAAAACATTAATCTTTAAGACTGACGATGACTGAAAAATGAAATACTAGTCAATCAAAAAGAGATGTCTGAAGTAGCTGTTGGCATATATGACATTAACAGGTGCCAAATATATATGTAGAATGATGGAAGAAATATTGTTTTTCTTGTTTTGAAAAAAGAAGAATGGCTTCTGATTGCTTCTGAATGCGAGTACATGAAATTGCAGGAAATACTCCACAAAGTAGTTGTATATATACTGTTACATAAACCATATCAATATACTGAAACACTAAACAAAATATGCATATCTTGGAATGATGGGATTCAAACAAGCAGACCTATGGCTGTATTCAAGCTTTGATCATGTCTTACTTTTTAACACGTGAGACTTCCAAATCCCAGTGATACTGTGAGTTCACAAACTGCTTAGCATTCACCCAGGCAAAGGAAAATGGCTTTATCTTTTGAAAAAGATGTCTTAATCCACAGTTAACATTTTGTTTTAAGAGAGAGGATCTCACTCTGTTGCCCATGCTGGAGTGCAGTAGCGCGATCATAGCTTATTACAGCCTCGAACTTCTGGGTTCAAGTGACACTATTAACATTATTTGCTAAAACAACTTTTTTTCATTTTTCCTTTCTTATTATATTCATTGTATATATGTTGCCTTACTTCCTAACAGACAATAAATGGATGGGTTAATGATTATAAAGAAAACATGGCAGCACAGAAAAGGGAATCTAATGAGCAAATAGAAGAATGAAAGAAAAATATCTAGTACATACCCAGCAGTCTATTCTGTTTAATTTGTATCCAGAAATATTGTGTACTTATATATTAAAATGAATCCTTAATTCAGCATAATACCCAAGGGTTAGATTTAGTCTGGTTAATGGACTGTTTTAAAGAAATGAGATTGAACAAGAATCCCATGTCATTGTTTAGTTCCTCATTTTCTTTTTATTTTAATTAACTAATTTAGAGATGGGGTCCTGCTCTGTTACCCAGGCTGGAGTGCAGTGGTCTGATCATAGCTCACTGCAGCTTTGAACTCCTGGGCTCAAGCAATCCTCCTATCTCAGCCTCCCAAATAGATGGGACTACATACAGGTGCATGCCACCACACCCAGCTATTTTTTTCCTAGAGATGGGGGTCTCACTATGTTGCCCAGGCTGGTCTCAAACTCTTGGCCTCAAGCAATCCCCCCACCTCAGCCTCCCAAAGTGCTGGGATTACAGGCACGAGCCACTGTGCACAGCTTATTTCCTTATTTTCTGTTGAAAAAAATGTGAGATTATGTATGTCTATTTTCCCCTCACATTTGAGTCTACTGAACAGAATGGGATGTTTGGTCAATGAATTCCATTATAGCCACTTGTCAGCTGTGATTTGGACAGATTATTTAATCTCTCTCTGTCTTTATTTCTTCATTTGTGAAATAGCAATAAGCTTAATTCACACACAGTACTTGTCACACATTAAGCCTTCCAAAAATTGTAGCTGTTACGATAATCATTGCCCTTTTAAAAATTACACATAAAGCACCACTCCTAGCTTCCGTGAAGGAAACAAGAAGAGTAGGAGACCCAGTCTGAAAATGCAAGTGCTTACCATGCAGGTAGGGAACATAAGAATTACACCCACAAAACAGTTATGTTTCAGTGAGAGGCCATAAGTCATGACTGTTGCCTCTTAATTAGTGATTGATACTTCAGGTCTACAGGGGGTCTGGAAGGGGAGACAATTGGGCAGGTGAGGTTGAGAAACAGAAGGAAAAAGAAGAAGATGGGTGAAAGGAGGCAGAAAATGCGAGAGGAAAACAGACATGAATGATTTGGCTAGATGAGGAAAGGAGTATAGGAACAGCACAAGCAAAGATAGTCAGAAATGAGCATGGTATATTCCAGAGATTCACTGTGAGTTTGTAGTGTCTAATATGGTTTGGCTGTGTCCCCATCCAAAATCTTATCTTGAATTGTAATCCCCATAATCCCAATGTGTCAAGGGCAGGACCAGGTGGAGGTAACTGGATCATGGGGGTGGTTTCCCCCATTCTGTCCTCATGATTGTGAATGAGTCTCGCAAGATCTGATGGTTTTATAAACATCTGGCATTTCCCCTGCTTGCACTTCCTCCATCTTGCTGCCCTGTGAAGAAAGTGCCTGCTTCTCCTTTGCCTTCTGCCACGATTGTAAGTTTCCCGAGGCCTCCCCAGCCATGCAGAACAGTGAGTCAATTAAACCTCCTTCCTTTATAAATTACCCGGGCTTGGGCATTTCTTCATAGCAGTGTGAGAACAGACTAATACAGTGTCTAAGAGCCATCACTCCAAAGAGCAAACTTTATTGCCATGGCATTAGCCGAAAAACACTTAGGCTATTAGATTGAATGTGTGCTGATCCCTGAGACTTTCTCTAAATAGTTATATAAAGCAACACATATGGAAAAGACAGCTAAGCAAAGAAAAAGATTCAGCAGAGGAAAAGTGGCTTTCTTGGTTGTTTATCTTTTCCTGCAATAAGTATGCAATCATGATTAATTCAAGTTCCCTCCTAGTGTTATTCTATTTAACTGAGATATTGATGTACAATATTAGAATGCTACCAATTGTGAGAGGGAACAAGACAGTTTGGGCATGGTGCCTAAGTATCAGGAGGGTGTTAAAAGAGTTATTCAGAGTATCATTTTTATTTTGCCTGTGGATTGAGTCTTTCCTATGGTTCATAGGGGAAAGAATGGTGAGAAGGAGCAGAGTGAGATGAATGAAATTCGATCTCTGTCGTTGGCTGTGGTTGCTACTCTTGGACAGTAACTCGATGACCGTGAAGAAGACTTCCTCATTTCCTCACATCCTGCATGTTGACTAGGATCACAGCTGGCAGCTAGTCTCCTTCCTTCCAGTTCAGAATGAATGGACTAAACATTTACTTAGTGGAGAGTTATGCAAAATTTTGATACTATAGAATGTGTTCACCTAACGGGTTGAGCCAAGAAGAGGCTCCCAAATCTAAGTCTGTATGTTAAATAAATAGAAGAGACGATTTAGCATCTTACAATATTTCTGTCGGACTCACTTTTGGAGTTGACCTTTTTGATGTGGTGGGTAGGCCTGTGGAATTTGCGAGAAATCCTTGGAAATTCTTTGTGCTTAAAATGAATAGAATCATATTTTGTGCTCCTTGAGGTGCTGGGGTTGGGGACCTGGGCCAGGGAAAATCAGACTGTGAAACCTCCACTCAGTCTTTACTTTCCTTTCTTCCTTATAAATAATTTCAATCCCACTGAAACCCCTTAATGTGACCAGATGAGTTAAAGGGAGGATAGGGATCAGAGGTAAAGAGAAATTGGTCTTACTGCTTGGCCTCGTGATGAGGGCTATGGAAGGAGATGTTAGGGACTGATTTATATAGGGACCAGAGTTCTATTTTTCCTTTTTTTTTTTTCTGGTAAAGCCCAGCTGGCCAGAGCTACCTCCTTGTGCCCCACTGGCTACCTTCCAGAGGCAGTACCTAGCTGCTAGCCGCTGTTTATCATCAAGCTCCCCACACCTCAACAACAGCTCCAGGCTCAGCCACTGCCATGGATTTCTTTCCTCCTATGTCTCCACAGACTCTTTCACCTTTTGATTTTAAAACATCCTTTGTTTAATTTTTTTGTTTCTCTCGTTCAAAGGGAATGGACAGAGACTCTTCCTTGTTCTCTGCCTTCCCTCCATTATTTTGCCTAAACCAAGATTCTTCGGCTTGAAATAAAAAATCATAATCCAACTCTGCAGTTCTCATAGAGGCCCTAGTTTTGTTTGTGGCCTGTGCTTTAGAGGGGTCCAAATGTATCAATTATGATGCTCACACCTGAATGCTACCTCTGAAATCACCTTTGTCCCCTTGCTTGTGTAACACAACAGAACGTGCTTTTAGAAGGGGTCTTTTGTATTACTAGATTCTAAAATATTGACAGAACAATTTCCAACCTGTTAGCCTGCTTTCTTAAAAAAGTTAATTCAACACCAAGCACCAAGCTAGTTATTGTTCATGTGTTGTGCTTCCAGCTTCAGGCACAGATTTGCAAGAAGATTGGGAGAAATGAGAGTTGTGAGGAGGGTACAAGTTGTATCACTCCCTCAAGGGCCTGTAAGAATGGACACCAAGATACTGAATGCCTTTAGGGGAGGTTGTTTACTATTCCTAGAGGTAAAATGGCCCAGTGCCATGATTGGGGAAGGGACTTGAATCTTCAACCCTTTAAGTGAAATAGTTCTGGGCTAGATAATGTGGTAGGTGCTGAAGAGCTGAACTTGGGCTGGTGTGTGTTTCTCTTAATTGAATGATCTCTGGCCCAGGGGAGGGCATGGCCATTCAGCGGCTGGCCTCTTCTAAGCTGAGCTGTGTGTGTTCTCTTACGTAGGCCACTCCATTGCTCTGGGCCTGCAGAAAGCCCTCTACAGTGCTGTATAAAGGATATAGTCAAAAGCAGGTCAGTATAACAGAGTTCATTTTAGCGGAATTCACATGTACCATTGGCCAAATCTCTACAACAGGATAACTGTGTTTTGGGTCCATATTCCCAATACTGTTTTCATAAAATAGTTTTAGTATATTTGCAAAAGGGAGGAGAGCATCTGCTAAAAGCTTCTTGGGGAAATTCATGCTATAGTTTGGAAATAGATAAAAACATACTTTGTTTTCACTTTAAAAAAAATCTTCGGCTGGGTGCAGTAGCACACACCTGCAATCCCAGCACTTTGGGAGGCAGAGGCAAGAGGATCACTTGAGCCCAGGAGTTTGAGATCAACCTGGGCAACATGGCAAAATCCTATCTCTACAAAGAATACAGAAACTAGGTGAGTGTGGTGCTGCATGCCTGTAGTCCGAGCTACTCGGGAGGCTGAGGTGGAAGGATCACCTGAGCCTGTGAGGTCAAGGCTACAGTGAGCCAAGATTGTGCCACTGCACCCCAGCCTAAGAGATAGAGTGAGACCCTGTCTCAAAAAAAATATTTTGTTTGGTTCATTTTCCCTCCAGAACTCCATAGAGGACTGTATAAATTCACATAAGGAGAAAAAGCAACTCACCAAACCTTAAGATGGTTTCTCAAAATTCCCAGACCCTGGTATACACACATATTCTCCCATACCAGGACACTGAATGCCTTTGGAGGAGGTTGATTACTTTCTTTAGAGGTAAAAAGGCTCAGGCTTAAGACAGAGCCTTGAGCCTGCAGGCCTTTGAAGGAAAGCATTCTGGGCAGGATGGACTTGGTAAGTGCTGAGGAGCTGAATCCGATATAGTGAGCACTTCCTGTATCTGGGTGACTGGGGAGCTAAGGAAGGGCATGGCCACTTAGAAGCTGGCCTTCTCCAGGGTGCAGTCTATATGTTCTCTTTTGCAGACCACTCCCTTGCTGTGGGCCTGTGTTCCTTCATCTGTAAAGTGAAAAGAGTAGGCTCGATGTTCCCTAAATTCTCTCCATTGTTTACGCAACACATCCTCCAGGAAGGGCTCCCTAGCCAACACAGGTAGGACTGGGGACGAAGTGTGGGCTTGTCCCTTCAGATATCCCACCCTCAACAGACAGATTGTACCATAAGAGCAGAAAACATGCCTGGTTCATCTTTGTGACCCCATCGTCTAGCCAGGAGCTGGGAACAGAGCAGGTATCTCCAACAGTCTGTGTAATATATACATGAGAAACTGTTCAGGCAAGTAATCTCGACAACCCCTCTAGCAAAGTTCTGCTGTTCTTTTCAAACCTCTCCATTCACGAAATCAAGTGGTGGTTAAGACATGGTCATCAGATAACACTGAGCTCAAATCCTGACCCTTTCAGGATCTTTGGCAGGTCATCTATAGCAGATGTTGTCTGTGTCCTACTAGATCTCAGCCATATGTACTTGGCCCAATTTCCAACAGCTTGATGCTTCCTCTGGGGTCTGAAGCCCCTCTGCCTGAACAGGGAAGGCTGGGGAATAAATGCCCCCAGGAGCAGCCCTCAACCAATGATTATTGGGAGTTGGTGGATAAATGCCCAAGCTTCCTTGCCCCTTAGACAGGATAATTACGAAGTGATTGTTCTACACTGTGAGAAGGTGATAAGCAGTCTGTACTAGTCCGTTCTCATACTATAAAGAACTACCTGAGACTGGGTAATTTATAAAGAAAAAAAGGTTTAATTCACTCACAGTTCCACAGGCTTAACAGGAAGCATGACTGGGAGGCTTCAGGAAACTTACAATCATGGCAAAAGGTGAAGGGGAAGCAAGGCATATCTTTTCATGGTGACAGGAGAGCAAGAGAGTGAGGGGGGAAAGTGCCACACACTTTTAAACCATCAGATATTATGAGAACTCACTCACTGTCATGAGAACAGCAATGGGGAAATCCTCCCCCATGATATAATCACCTCCCATCAGGCCCCTCCTCCAATTCGACATCAGATTTGGGTAGGGACACAAATCCAAACCATATCGCAGTCCCTGACAGCCAGCACTGGCCTGGTACTCACAACTAGGTCTTGATGTTTTCCTGTTGAACATAAACAGTCTCACAGAGCACTACTGCCAGACAAAATCACTCTGTGATCTTGAAGAAGTGAGAAAAAAAATACCACTTCATAACCTTGTCTAGGCATAGAAAAAACAAGATCACTGTGCAAATGAAAAAAGTACCAAACACGGAGTTCAACTTCCAGCATGACAGCTTGAGGAACTCTGCTGATGCACTCCCAAGTGAAAGTGGTAAATATTATTTTTAAAACAACAACTGAAAGCCCCTGGAAATGGTCCTAAGGGAAAACAGCAAATGAAGAAACATCTTTCTAAGAGAACCTACAAAAATTCAATAAGAAAAGCAAGTCTGTGGTATTTGAATCACTACAGCTTCTTCCTTTTCCCCTCCCAGATCAGTAAGGCAGAGATTCTGCTTCAGACTGCTGCAGACAAGAGCATAGGGCTCCCTCTCCCCTCTGGCTCCCAGCCAGAGGACTTTCTTCCCAAGAGGAGCAGCACTTCAGCATCATTCATACTGACACCAGCTACTTGTTTCTGAGGCTAAGTATCAGGTGAGTACAGCTGAGTGACGGTGGCTCATTTAATCTGCCGACTCTGTCCCCCAGTTATTTAATGGAGGCTCTACCTTAGATGCAACACACTGAGGAAACTGCGGCTCAAGTTTTCCTTGCCTCGCTCATGAGGTGGTGGTTACATGCTGAAGAGGCAAGCCGAGAGCACCTTAGGCTGCTGCACCCCACTCTGCCAAGGCCTCAGCCCATAGAAAGGGGTTGCCACTCAGGCAGAAGCTTGCCACCGTCCCCACCCTGTCTCTAGAGCTCTTGCTCAAAGATTTTGCCTTGGAGGAGGAACAGGCTACAAAACAGCTAGCTCCTAATCTCTTCCCAAAGGGATTGACTTCATTTGCAACAGAGTGTAAAGTTCAAACCTAAGAGTGCTCTCAAGAACAGTGGACGTTGTCATACAAGGCAGTTGAGATTTGTGGATCTAATGAAGATAAAGCATGGCCTGTAAGCTGGATAGTTTTCAGGAGAAAACCAGGAAATAAGATGGCTGGTAAGAGCACTCCTGGTATCAGAACAAATATGAGACGTGGACCTCAAAAACTATTCCTTCAAATAAACCACAATTTAATTGAATTAGTTTGTAGAACAATTTATGTCCTAGAGCATTGCTGAAAACAATAGAATGATCAGCAGGCAATTAGTGGAGTTTAATAGTTGGGCATGGTAAGGGAAAGATAGAGAGCCCTACTAACACCACTGCCATCCTAGAGTGACGGTGTACACACCCAAAGTCATGTCTTCCTGAAGAGCAACATCAGAGGCTTAAGATTATGAGGAGAAGGAATAAGCTTCATTAAAATAATCCAGCCAATCACTAAAAAAATATACCAGCAAATAACAAGTCCCAGAGGCCAGGGTTGGGGGCAGTTGCTACAACATATTATCAAAAATTTTGTGGCCAAGCATAATGCTTCACACCTGTAATCCCAGCACTTTGAGAGGCCAAGGTGGAAGAATCACTTGAGCCCAGGAGATCAAGAACAGCCTGGGCAATACAGAGAGACCCCCCATCTCTACAAAAGTAATAAAAAAAAAATTAGCCAGGTGGAATGGTGCATGCTGATAGTCCCAGCTACTCAGGAGGATGAGGTGGAAGGATCACTTGAACCTAGGAGGTCGAGGCTGCAGTGAGCCATGATTGCACCACTGCACTCCAGCCTGGGTGACAGAGTGGGACCATGTCTCAAAAATGATTTCAATTTCCAGCAAAAAATTTATGAGGCATGTGATATGGTTTGTCTGTGTCTCCACCCAAAAATCTCATCTTGAATTGTAATCCCCTTAATCCCCATAATCCCCATGTGTCAAGGATGGGACCAGGTGGAGGTAATTGGATCATGGGGGCGGTTTCCCCCATGCTGTCCTCGTGATAGTGAGTGAGTCCCACATGATCTGATGGTTTTATAAGCGTCTAGCATTTCTCCTGCTTGCACTTCTCCTTCCTGCTGCCTTGTGAAGAAGGTGCCTTGCTTCCCCTTCACCTTCTGCCATGATTGTATGTTTCCTGAGGCCTCCCCAGCCATGCTGAACTGTGAGTCAATTAAACCTCTTTCCTTTATAAATTACCCGCTCTCGGCTATTTCCTTATAACAATGTGAGAACAGACAAATACAGACCTGCAAAGAAACAGGAAAGTATGCCCCATACAGCAGAAAAAAGCAGACAACACCAACTGCCTGTGAGAGCAACCACATGATGGATTTAACAGAAAAAGACTTCAAAATACCCATTATAAATATGTTTGCAGGCCAGGTGTGGTGGCTCATACCTGTAATCCCAGCACTTTGGAAAGCTGAAGCGGGAGGATTGCCTGAGGCCAGGAGTTTGAGACCAGCCTGGTCAGCATAGCAAGACCTCCATCTCTACAGAGAAAAAAAATAATATGTTTACTGAACTAAAAGAAAGCATGGTTCAGAAAATAAAGGTATGATAACAATGTTGCATCCAGTAGAAAATATCATTAAAGAGATAGAAATTATTTCAAAAGAACCAAATGGAAATTCTGAATCTGAAAAGTACAATAACTGACATGAAAAAAATCACTAGCAGGTTCAATAGCACATTTAAACTGGCAGAAGAAAGAATTAGCAGATTTGAAACAGGATTGATAGCGATTATGCAAGATGAAGACTAGAGAGAAGAAAGAGTGAAGAAAAATAAATAGAGCTTCAGACAAATGTAGGACACCATCAGCCACACAAACCTAAGTGGGATCTACTAGAAGAAAGGAAGAGATAGAGAGGAGATGAAAGGAAGAGATAGAGAGGAGCAGAAAAAATAGTCAAAGAAATAATGGCAGAAAATTTCCCAAATTTATTTTAAAAACAATAACCTACAGAAGCTCAGTGAATTATAAGAAGGATATAAGTAAAGAATCCACAAACAGATTACATCATGGTAAAACCAGCTAAGATCAAGGAGAAAATCTTGAAAGTGGCAAGAGAAAAATGTCTCATCACTTACCCCAGTAAGATTGGTAGTTGACTTCTCAGCAGAAACAATGAAGGCCAGGAGGCAGTAAGATTAAATACTCAAAGTGCTTAAAGAAAAAACTATCAACCAAGAATCCTACATCCAGCAAAGCTACCTTTCAGAAATGAAGGCAAAGACATTCCCAGTTAAATAAAAATGGGAGGATTTGTTGTTAGTAGATCCACCTCACAAGAAATAATGAAGTTCTTCAGGTTGAAAGCAAGTGCTTCAGATGTTAATTGCAACCTATGAGAACAAGCCAAGGCCCACTTTATCCACTGCCTCTTTCCCTTCCAGCCTCACAAGTGTCAGAATGTCTCAGCCACAAGTCTGACATACCAGGATAAAAACCCCACTTCATCAATTACAGACTGAATATTTTTGGGAAGTAACAGCCACTCTGGGTATGACAGTTAATACTGAGTGTCAACTTGATTAGATAGAAGGATACAAAATATTGATCCTAGGTGTTCTCTGAGGGTGTTGCCAAAAGAGATTAACATTTGAGTCAGTGGGCTGCACAGGGCAAATCCACCCTTAATCTGGTGGGCACAATCTAATCAGCTGCCAGTGAATATGAAGCAGGCAGAAAAATGTGAAAAGGAGAGACTGGCCTAGCCTCCCAGCCTACCTCTTTCTCCCATGCTGGACACTTCCTGCCCTTGAACATCGGACTCCCAAGTTCTTCAGTTTTGAGACTCAGACCGGATCTCTTTGCTCCTCAAGCTTGCAGACAGCCTACTGTAGGACCTCGTGATCATGTAAGTTAATGCTTAATTAACTCCATATATATATACATGGAGGATATATATATATATGGAGGATATATATATATATGGAGGATATATATATATGGAGGATATATATATATATGGAGGATATATATATATGGAGGATATATATATATGGAGGATATATATATATGGAGGATATATATATATATGGAGGATATATATATATGGAGGATATATATATATATGGAGGATATATATATATGGAGGATATATATATATATGGAGGATATATATATATGGAGGATATATATATATGGAGGATATATATATATGGAGGATATATATATATATCCTATTAGTTCTGTATATATATATATATTCTGTATATATATATATAAGTTCTGTATATATATACATATATATATCCTACATATACATATATGTATATCCTACATATGCATATATATATAATCCTACATATACATATATATATATATATATATATATATATATATATATATATCCTATTTGTTCTGTCCCTCTAGGGAACCCTAATGCACTGGATCTCAAAGTTTCTATGCTGAGACCAAATGTTTAAAGATGTCTGATGTCCCCAAGACCAGGAGAACAAGGGAGTAAGGAAAGAGAGTGCTGGAACTTTATGACTTCAGGCAGTCACTGTCTCTCTCTGGGCCTCAACTTCCCCTTTGAAAAATGAGAATGTTTGCCCTCTCTAAGAATACCAGACCCAAAGTGCTCAGGAGCATTTCTCAAGATTATTGGAAGTGTCAAAATGAGAATCAGATCAAGTTAGGAAACATTTTAAAGTTTATTGTTATACAGTAAGAGAAAGTACAGCTCATGATCCAGGAGACTTCAAACAAAGTGGTAGAAAGCTCACCTTATGGCAGTCATAGCACACTTTATAAAGCATAAAGGAGAATATTTTGATTTTTTTTGTGGTTGGCTGTTTTACGTTATCATTCTTTTTAAGGTAAACAGAGCTGTTTAAACTGATTTGCCTATAGCTGATTGGTTTAATTTCACTGAATCATGCTGACAAAGATGTAAAGGTTATGTTTGATATTTATGATTAGAGACAGTGTTTTGGGGAAATTGGGAAGAATTAAATTTTGGTTACCTGGTTATGAGTGGTCGGCCTTCGGGTACACCTAAAGTGTGGCTTCATTTTTATCTTTAACAGAAGATAACTGAGCTCTCATTATGTGCTAGGGCACTGTTTAAATTCTGAATCCTGCCCTCTGGTAGGAAGACAGAGATTAAACAAGAGAGCCAATAACCAAACAAAAAAGTAGAGAGACTGTGGGGTTAGGGATTTTAGCTCAGGTGCTTAGAGAGGGCATTTGAGCAGAATCATGAATGCAATAAAGGAGGCAGCCATGCAAAAACCTGTAGGAAGAGCATTCCAGGCAGAGAGAACAGCCAGTGCAAAGGCGCCAAGGTGGGAATGAGCTTGGTGTGTTCTCAAGACCCATGTGCTCAGGACCCAGCGGGCAGAGGAGGAAGCAGGGGAAAATGAGGCTAGGAAAGGAGGCAGACGAAGATGGCAGAATAGAAAGCTCCGCTGATCGTCCTCCTGCCACTCTGTGCAAGGACACCAAGTTAACAACTACCTACACAGAAAAAAACACCTTCTTAAAAACCAAAAATCAGGTGAGCACTTACAGTACCTGGTTTTAATTTCATATCACTGAAAGAGGCACTGAAGAGATATAGAAAACAATCCTGAATCACCAATGCTACCCCTTCCCCGCCCTGGCAGCCATGGCATGGTGTGGAGAGTGTTTCTGGGCACTGGGGACGAGAGAACACAGTTCTTTTGCTTCACGATTCAATTGTGAAGCATTGCACTCAGCAATGTCCTGTTACAGCAGAAAGGAAAACCAGATCAAACTCAGTTGATGCCCACTCACAGAGGGAGCATTTAAACCAGCCCTAGCCAGAGGGGAATCACTGATCCCAGCAGTCTGAACTTGAGTACCTGCAAACCTCACCATGAAGGGCCAAAGTGCTCTCAGTCTCTAAGTAAACTCGAAAGGCAGCCTAGGCCATAAGGACTGCAACTTTTAGGTAAGTCCTAGGGCTGAACTAGGCCCAGACACAGTGGATTGGGGGTGGGGGGGCGGGGAACACAACATGCTGAGACACTAGCTAGGACAGCCAAGGGAATGCTGGCATCACTTTTCCCTTAACCCCAGGATGCACAGCTTGTGGCTCTAAAAGAGAGCCCTTCCTTCTGCTTGAGGAGAGGAGAGGGAAGAGTTGGGAGGACTTTGTCTTGCATCTTGGATACCAACTCAGCCACAGCAAGATAGGGCTCCAGTCAGAGTCAACAGGCCCCTGTTCCAGCCCTAGTTCCCAAATGACATTTCTAGACAAACTGTGGGCCAGAAGGGAACCCACTGCCTTGAAGGAAAGGACCCCATCCTGCCAGCATTCATCACCTGCTAACTGAAGAGCCCTTGGGCCCTGAATAACCAACAGCAATACACAGGCACTACGTTGAGGGCCATCATGAGCCTCTGAGGCTTGCTGGCTTCAGGTACCAACACCACCACGGGGGCTAGAGCACCAAGCAGGTTCTTGAGGTTCCAGATTCCAGGACTTGACAGCATTTCTGGACCTGCCCCAGGCCAGAGGGGAGCCCACTGCCCTGAAGGATGAGTCCCAGACCAGGCAGCATTCACCACAAGCTAACTTAAGAGACCTTGGGCCTTAAGGGAACATTGATGGTAGTCTGTCAGTACTCCTTGTGGCCAGGGGTGGCAGTGGCTGTGGAGTGAGGCTCCTTTGCCTTTGGAAAGGGGAGGGAAAAGCAGGAAGGACTAGGTCTTATGGTTTCAGTGCCAGCTCAGCTGCAATACAATAGAACACCAGGTAGACTTAGAAGGTTTTTGACTCTAGTCCCTGACTCCTGGATGATGCTTCTAGACCCACCTGGGGCCTGGGGGAACTCACTGACCTGGAGGGAGGGACACAGGCCTGGCTGGCTTTGCCACCTGCTCATTGTAGAGCCCAGGGTCTTAAGCAAACATAGAGACAGTAGCCAGGGAGTGGTTACAGCAGGCCTTGGGTGAGACCCAGTGCTGTGCTGGCTTCAGGTCTGACCCAGCACAGTCATAGTGGTGGTGGCCACAGGGGTGTTAATACCTATGTCACTCCACCCCCAGCTTTAGTTGGCTCAGAACAGAGAGAGCGATTCTGTATGTTTGGGAGAAAATAAGAGAACAAGAGGCCAGGTGCGGTGGCTCAAGCCTGTAATCCCAGTACTTTGGGAGGTCGAGGCAGGTGAATCACAAGGTCAGGAGACCGAGACCATCCTGGCTAAACACAGTGAAACCCCATCTCTACTAAAAATACAAAAAATTAGCTGGGCGTGGTGGCATGCACCTGTAGTCCCAGCTTCTCGGGAGGCTGAGGCAGTAGAATCGCTTGTACTTACAGTGGAACGTTCCAAATGAACACCACCACATTGAAATACATTTAAAAATGAGGGCTCTTGGTAAAATCCCTTTTGGCTAAGGACGGGTTTGGCACTATGGAATGTTAAGTGCTATTCTCTTTGGATTAATCGGTCTTACACTTTTTGCTGACGGCTATGGGTGACAGGATTAGGCATGTGCAGGACCATGGGAGATGGGGAGCTTTTTCCTCCCCAGAAGGGGAATCCCGACAGCTGATGGAACTGCTGGAAAAGATCCCTTCACTACTGGCAAGTGGTCCCCTGAACTTTTCATTTTCAGTGTCACTGCAATGAACGGGTGGGTCCTTCTCTGGCCTCTGTGAGCTCTTCGCCTTCCCCACCCTGCCACAGGCAATGCTTTTCTCTCTCTCCTTTCCCTTTCTTATCTTTTCTATTACTCAGGGTGACCATCTTGCCCAGGGACCACGTGTTGAAATTCCTAGTCAGAAGTTGGATTAAAGATGACGGGACCCATCTAAGGACAAATTTAAGCCTTGCCAGTTTAATATTGGGTGCTAAGCAGAGTAGCTGATGTCTATGTTTCGTCACACATATTTTATTACTCTGGCCCAAACAGAAAAAGATAATTTTCCTTTGTGTTGCGGCTTGGCCCCCCAGGGCTATGGTGCAGCGAGCTGGGTCACTAGGGCCACTTAGGAAAACGGAACACAGAAGCCTGGCATGCTGGCAAACAGGTAAGAATTTCTTACCAGTCAGACTTCTGGCCTCTCTCTCTCTCTCTGTGCAAACAGGTTGAATAAATGGTAAAAATCACTGCTACTCTCCTGTAAAGTTTAAATTGATCAGAAAAAGCACTTGTAAGGCTAGTCTTAAGCTGTAGCAAATTTGGTATGCTTTGTGTGTCTTTCCATATTTTCTGTAATTAATGAGGGGTACCTTAGGATAGAATACAGGCTTAGGACACCTGTAAGCCCGCTGTTCAAGACAGCCAAGCAAACTGATCACTTATAAGCTCTGCTGCAGGTCCCTGAAAAACAAAAACAAAAACAAAAACAAAACAAAACTGGATAAGGTTTCCCTCTTGTCTTGTATGTCCTTGGGAGCTTGACCTTGTAACCATGTGGCCATGCTTTCTCTTCACAATGGCAGCCTGGGTTCAGGGTTCAATTCCTGGCTTGGAAAATGAGTCCTTTAACTTCTGTCTATGGATTTATATGTATTATGTGTTTGATGTTTATATATAAAAGAGCTTCCACTAATTGGTTTAAAAATAATAAAAGCTTAAATAACATATTTTGTCAGAAAAGTAAAAAGTGTAATGCCTTTTAGTTCATGTGTCTTAAGTAATTTTTGGGAAATAAAGACAGTTTTAAAAATTATTGGTAAAATGAAAATGTCAAATAAGGCAAACGTCGAGCTGTAACCAATCCAGCCATTCTCTATCTCACTTCTGATTTCTGTATGTAGTTTCCCTTTTTTGTCTATAACTCTCCCACCACCTGGCTGCACTGGAGTCTCTGTGAATCTGCTGTCATTCTGGGGGCTGCCCGATTTGCAAATCGTCCATTGCTCAATTAAACTCCTTTAAATTTAATTTGGCTGAAGTTTTTCTTTTATCACATGAGAACAGGACTTATAATGAGAAAAAAATAAGGTGGAATGATGGCATCCTAGGATTGCTGGCTTTAGAGTTGCTTTCAATCATATTCTATTGCTCCACGGTTTTGAATTTGCCTAAAGTTACCTTCTCAAGTACAGGTTGCAAATTGGAAGCTGCATCCTATATCTGGTCTGCAGATCTGTTTCGGATGACCAGTGTAATTTTAAATAAAACATATTTGAATTGATTGCTCAGATCTAAGGATCAGAAGGTTTCATGTAAACACTTATTTCTGGCCAATCTTTACAAACTGGAAAATCTGCCAGATCTGGACCCCAAAGTCCTGACCAGAAAAATTAGGCTGAAGCAGAGTAGTGGCCATTCCCTTTGGGGGAGACATATCCTTTCCCAGTTTACCAGTCCCCACTCTGCTTGTTTTCTTCATTTATGTTAGCTTCCTGGCCCTGTTAGCAGCTAGGTTTTCGACCCTTACTATTTTTTTAAAAAATTATAGGAAATGTCCAAAATATATAAAAGAAACATAAGATGAACACTCATATAGCCACCACCCACATTCAACAATTATTAATATCCAGTCTTGTTTCATCAGTAGCCTTGCTGATTTCTCCAACATCCCTGCACCCAACCTGGGATTATTTGGAAGCACATCGAGACATCACAAAAATTTCATCATTAACCATTTCAGGGCATGTTTAAATGATACACCCTTTTTATACAGACAGCCACAGTATCACTACCATAGCGAAAACATGGAAAAGCCTTTACAAATATCCACTCTGCTCACTTTAAAAAATTCCTCTCCATATTATTCACTTCATTTGATTCCTTTTCTCTGTCAAGAAGGGACAAACAGTAATTGTTGATCTGGGAAAATGGGGTCGAGCATGCACATAAACATGAATGGTACTCCCCACACTCTAGAAAACAATGCGTGAAATGATTTTTTTCATAAGGCATTCATTCCTATTTTTTCTGATTTTTTGAAATATGCCTGATAAACTTTTACCACTAAACCTACTCCAAATACATGAGTCATGCTATTACTGTCATGATTCCATAGGTGAGATGATATGGTTGGGATATTTGTCTCTGCCCAAATCTCATGTTGAAATGTCATCCTTATTTTCCCCAATGTTGGAGGTGAGGCCTGTTGGGACATGTTTGGGTCATGGGGGTGGAAACCTCATGGCTTGATGCTGTCCTTGCAATAGTGAGCGAGTTATCACAAGATCTGGTTGTTTAAAAGTGTGTGGCACCTCCCACACCCACTCTCTCGCTCCTGCTCTCACCATGTGAGATGCCTGCTCCCAGTCTGTCTTCCACCATGACTGTAAGCTTCCTGAGGTCCTCACCAGAAGCAGATGCCAGCATCACACTTCCTGTTAAGCCTGCAGAACTGTGAGCCAACTAAACCTCTTTTCTTTATAAATTACTCAGCCTCAGGCATTTCCTTATAGCAAAACAAGAATGGCCTAACACATGAGACAACAGAGATATAGTAGGTTAAGCGACTCATTCAAGGTAACAAAGACAGCGTAGAGCTGCAGCAAGAACCCAGACCACCTTATTTTTAATCAGATCTCTTTCTGTTATACCACATAGGAAAGGTGGAACAACAGGTTATAATAATATGATGATAGGAGATAATATAGAATAATAGTAGAAAACATTTCTGTGTGCTTACTCTGGCTGGGCATTGTGGAAGGCCACTTACATATGTTATTTATTCCTCTCATCAATTCTGTGATATAATATTATCATCTTATAGAGAATAATAATGATACTACAGAGCTTAAGTAAAATGCCCAGGGGGAAACAGCTGGGAAGTGGTGCATCTGGGATTGGAAGCCAGATTGCCCTAACTGTGGCATCCCAGTGCACCACCGCTGAATTAAACTTGACAAAGCATGGGCTCTGGAGGCAGACAAACTTGGCTTCAGATCCTGTTCCTCTGATTAGCTTTGCACCGTGGATAAGTTTCCTCTTCTTTCAATGAAGATGCTAGAACCTCACTATTAGGATTCATTTGAGCATCAAACAAAATCATCCAAGGAAATTATTTTATTGCTTGTCACATAGTAAAGGCATACAAGACGTTAGCTGCTAATAAAATGGGAATGAAAGTTTTAAAGGGTACTGTCTCCAGTAATGTTCTCCATCAGAAAAAATTGTAACTTGTTCTCCACCCAGCCCCTTGAACTAGTCCCATTGTATGCTACCTAAACAATGTGTTGTTCAAGGTCAGTAAATGACATCCTAACTATAATTCTATGAATTTGAATTTCTTAAGGTACAAGAACTCTGCTTTGAAGTTCAGAATCTAGGTTACCAGAGCTAGACAACATCTTGACCTATAATTCTAACAGGTACTTATCAGATACATGAAAACAAATGCCAACTGAGTATAGGAGATCTCATTTTCTACATAAAGGAAACATATATGGCTAAAAATGTCTTTTGATGGTGTAAAAATTTTATGAATCTGATAACCACGGGGAGGGATAATGGAAGTATGACTTCAATCTCCCCTCCTCCCCTTTTACCTTTCTTTGCCTATTTCTGAGTATCTCTAGGCTACCAAATGTTTCAGTCTGAATGTAGAAAAAACAAAATAATGAGCAGGAATAGACCGACTGGCACAAAATGTACCAAATGGAAACACTTTCCAGACGGAATGTACACTGACATGCGCGACTTACTGTAAATAATTATACAAAGCACAATACAATGAGAACAAGAGCAAAAAAAAAAAAAAAAAAAAAAAAGGAAAATCTCAATCGGAGAAGAAAAAAGAATCCACTTGGCCAAGAGGCATGCATTAATGCATAGTGAATTCATGGACTTTCCTTATTCCCACCAAGGCTTGTGGCTTCAGGGGTATGAATAAACCTCCTTCTCCTTGCAAAACCCTCACACCAAATGCAATTGCGTGGCTGAAGCTTGACACCCACAATTGTGAAGAGAGAAGTGGGGAATGAAAAGCAGCAGACAGCCTGACAGAAAGTTCATGCTCACCCAAGAAAATGGAATTTTCCTTCAGGCTGAAAACATAATCATTATGAAACTGGCCATCCAATAATTTTCAGAGAAAATATTGTTGTAAC
Source organism: Pan paniscus (assembly GCF_029289425.2). NCBI lineage: Eukaryota > Metazoa > Chordata > Mammalia > Primates > Hominidae > Pan > Pan paniscus. The sequence goes on from NC_073272.2 coordinate 119,478,695, forward strand.
CATGACTCCTTATCTGCAGGCATTGCAGTCACTTCACAGGATGACCACAATGTTCATGATCACTTTTTAAAAACTTTTTGGTATATTTTTTCTTTTCTTTTGTTGTGGTAAACCATATAAAAATTTGCCATTTTAGCCATTAAATAAGTGTATAATTTCATGGCATTATTTACACTTACACTTTTAAAAGAAAATTACTTTAAAGAAGTCTTCCATAGCAAGAAAAAACTTAATGAATTTTTAAGAGTGGGCATGGCTTCCTTCCCGATACCATTTTGGTTTTGCTGTTTTCCACCCTGGCAGTAACTTGAAACACACTATTCTCTCATTAGGGACTCACACCACCCCATCCTGCACATGTACCTGGTATCAATGGGGGCAGAGAGGAGATGAGTATGGGGTGTTGGGGGTGGGGGTGGAAGAGAATGTGTGGGTCGGTGTAAGCCTGCCATGGGCACATGGGAAAATTCTGTGACATGCACAGCCCCCAGATGGTGACTCAAGATTACTGCATGAGACGAGAGTCCGTGACATTCGGTTTGAACGGCATTTCTTAACAATTTTTATTGAGAACTTACTGACCCCATGTGACACACAAAACAAATGTACATACCCTTCACATATTTATAGAAACATTTTTAAAGGTGCCCTAAAAATGGGTCAATGATGTACTTTTCTTTAAAACATGTAATAGACATTCGATGAACTACTTTTGATGGGGTGCTATGCAAAATATGAATCTGGCTCAAAGACACTCTGGCAAAAAGTGGCACAGAGGCTATCCCTTAGACATTGGGGAATGTGAAAGAAGGCACGATAACAAAAGGGAATGGGCCAAATTCAGCCTGGCCAGCGGGTGGCATAGGTGGAAGAAGCATGAGTGGAAGGGGCAAGGACGGAGGAGGAAAGGGTGGCATGGGGAAACACAGGCTGCTGGAATGGCTGTGGCCCCAGAAGTAACCATCTCTCATCCCGCTGATGAACAAGGGTGCCATTATGGCCTCAGCTGCGGTTACCATGACAGGCTGGCCCACTGCCATGAAGGGCAGCATGTTTCTTGCCATTGATGCCCTCTGATGTCTCTCCCATTTGGCTCTTCTATTCTCAAACCAAATCTTCAATCAGAGGAAAAAAGAAACAGGTTTAGTATACTGAGCATTTAATTTCATCATGGAAAAAAACACAACAAGCAACTCTCTATGTCCTTAACCTTTTCAGGTGTATCAAGACAAGCTACTTCCTTACTACTAAAATATCTTAGAAAGGTGAACACCACACCTTTCCCCTAGTGAGCTCCAAGTATGTGCTACGTACGCTCTGGCTTGGCTTATTTCTTTGTCTCTCTCCTTTTATCTGTAATATTACTTTTTCCACTCTTGGGTGCAGGTGTAGCCGATGAGTGGGACTCGATCCCTGCTGGTATTGCTATGTGTGGCATGTCTGCTTGCAGATACTTGACCATCAGCTACCCAGCTGCCCACCAACTCCTACTTACTAGGCCACTGTCACCCTGGTCGTGGGGGAAGCTGAGCTTGGAAAAAAAGGCGGGGGTGCCTTTTAAAGTCATACCAAGAAGATGAGGCCCCCGTTTTGAAAAGCCCATCTTCAGTGTAAAGTAAAAAATCGATAAGAGTACATTGTATTTTAAAACAAGTTTTCTTTCCTTCAAGAAATTCTAAGGGGTCATTCATCTTCTGAAACTCCTTGAGAATTAAAAAGATGGTATATTGCAAGGCAAGTCTCGTTATAGGGGGCCCAGGGAGTTTGTGGATTGTCTTGCTGGGAAATGAGGGTATCTGAAGCCCTGGACACTCTTCACACTTCAGCTTGAAGCTTTGTGGAAGGAGGACACAAATGTTGTCCAAATTCACAAAAATTCTCAAAAAGCTTTGCCCAGTTGAGAGTTTGAGAGAAAGGAAGCATTGCTAATTCTGCATGCTCCAACTCATCCCTCCCTCCAAATCTTCCTGGGCTAAGGACAAGGTCAGCTCACTTTGTTCTCCCTATAGTCCTGGGATATGGGACAGAGACTTGGTTGCCCAGTTCCATGGGACGCCTTCAGCCATCTAGCCTCACTACTCAAGCAGAAGATCCCAATCTCATCAGCATTCCCAAAGCGGGAGTGTCCAAATAGGCAACTCTGAACATGTTCAGTAGTAATGTGGAGGAGGTATCAAAAAACACTACTCCCTAAACACCTGCCAATTGTTAAAAGACCAAAAAATAAAACCTGTCAATTAAACAACACTATCCCCCAAGCTTCTAGTTAATGACATTTCCATTGTATTTTGATCCTTCTGGAAGTTCCCAAACTGCAAATTTTATGGGACAAAGGGACTCTTCTCCCTGTTTGATGCCCCATTTCCTTCTCCCATCTTACTATTTGGAGTCCTTCTCCCTCATGAATACATAGTCTAAATTTTAAGCCTACCGTAATAGTGCTTGTTTAGAGACAATTCCAATGTACCTGTGGTCAAAGGTTCATAAACATAAGCAATGCCAAAAGTGGGCCAAATGTGCTGTGGGACAACATTAGGTCCCTATTCTCAGTATTGGTTTCATAAAACAGCCCTTACTATCTTTACAAAACAGAGGGGGGAAACATCTATTAAAAATTTTTGGAGATATTCATGCTGAAATGTTTGGCAATAGATGAGAACATCATGCCTTTTTCCTTATTTGCTGAGTGAGAGTGGTCCTTTTGCCTTCAGAACTGCATTGAGTGAATGCTATGTAAACCCAAGGAGGGGAAAGGCAATTCACCAAAACGTCAATATTGCATCTCCCCCAAATTGGCATTGCCTGCCTGAGAAAATGGAGGGCAACAGGATGCCAACACTCAGTGCCCCATTTTGTCAGGCTGCTTTTCTGCATGCCACCATTGACAGAACCGCAGCATAGCTCCCTCACTGCACTCACACACATGAGCTCTGCAGAAAAGCTATTAAGGTCATCCCGATTTTTCTTTCTTTTCTTCCTTTTTTGCAAATACTCCTTTGGATCCACTGACCTACAAATTTATTATCACAGCCTGAGCAAATAAATAAAAAGGTATTTCAAATTACCACAGGTAAGAGTCTAGCCTGACCTGACAGCCATCCCCCACTATCAACACATTCCACAAAACACATCTCTTCCTATTAGTACAACAAACTGGAAGAAACAAAAAATCTCTTAAATGCTAGAAATTGATCAAGAAAATATTCACTGATGCATTTGGTAGTTTCAAAAGTTGAATGGGGGCAGCTTCCCCAAGCCATGAGTGTGACAGCATACAATTCTTGCCTAACACTTCCATCCTTAGGTTGGTGGAAATTTATGAAAAATTGATCTTGTAGTTTGTTTTGGTTTCTAGATAAACTTGCAAAGGTTGCAAGCCTTTTCGCTATCTCTACCATAATGCAAAACCAACTATGTCAGCAATGTTTTCAGCCTGCCATATCAAAGTATTCCAGAAAATTAAAATTTAGAGCTGCCACTCTCTACAAGGCTTCACCAAATACTTAAAAACAATAGTAGGAGGGCCAGGCACTTGAACTTTATGCTATCCCCCGCCATCAGTCTCAGCTTAAGGAAACATACGTTCTGGTTGGGAATTATTCCTTTACCCCAATGCCTAAACATTTATAAATTCTTAACCAAAGAGTTTATGCTTGGTTTTAAATATATTAAATAATTTAGTTTAATGGAGCTCTTTGGAGCATTAGTTCGAATAATCCCCATGTCAGAAAACCCCAGGATGCCTCCACATGGAAGTGCTACCTAAAGGATACCCGTGCTAGGAATTCAATCTTATATATTATGCTATATTTCATTTATACTGTTATATATTATATATATTTGTAATTTGGAATACATATATTTATATATTTGTAATTTATTCAAGTGTAGAATATATTTTATACACAAGGAATAAAGGAAACAGTTCAGTACTCATTTTTTTTCCGTGGATTGTCATGTTCCCTCTGGTAATGGGAAATTTCCACAAGCTGAGCTTTCCTTACCGCATTTTCCAGCCACAAAGATCCCAAAGTTCAGACCTCATTGCCTATACATGAAAAAGGCCACAAAAACACCAAGATGGCAATGTCTGGGTCAAAGTGTGTCCAAGCCCTGAAGCGGGTTTTAGAATGGCTCCCCTGCCCGATTGCTTTTTCGGTTTACTGACCTGCACTGCGAGTTCAGTCACATTCATGCTTCTTGCCAGCCACCTTCTATGGAAGAAACCACACGTGTTCAGCATTTGGAGTTGTGGGTGTCGTTTCATTCTTGTGTTTAATTTTTTATTCTACCAACTCCCCACACCCAGTAGGCTGTTCTGTAACACCCAGCTGAGCCTCACATTAGGAACATTTCTCTCATGCCACAAATAAAGGAGATGCCAAAAAAAAAAAATCAGGGCGGTGGCTCACGCCTATAACACCAGCACTTTGGGAGGCCGAGGCAGGAGGATCACTTGAGGTCAGGAGTTCGAGACCAGCCTGGCCAATATGGCGAAACCCCGTCTCTACTAAAAATTCAATAATTAGCCGGGCGTGGTGGCTGGCGCCTGTAATCCCAGCTACTTGGGAGGCTGAGGTAGGATAATCTCTTGAACCTGGGAGGCAGAGGTTGCAGTGAGCCGAGATCGCACCATTGCACTCCAGCCTGGGTGTCCCAGCGAGACTCTTTCTCCAAAAAATAAAAAAAAAAAAACCCATAACAAAAAAAAATCGTTAATCAATATAAATGACATTCTAACTTACTATTTGAAACTTAGAAAAATTAACACCAAAGGAAACCCAGACGAACGACGGACTTCTCAGAATTTTAAATAAGGTCAGAATGCGACCCTGCACTTGCTGTACAGAATCTTAATCGCCTCATCTTTATTTCTGCCTCGCCTGGGATAGGAGTTATTTATCATAACTGACCTCAGCCCAACGTTGCCCAACTTGGTTCATTTAAATTCTGCATGATGCCTAATAGGCATAGCCCCACTACAGAACCCACTAGGTGCCAGGGGTCTGCGGGGAGGGGACGGCAGCAACACCAGGCCCCAGATGGGTTTTGGTTCAGGAGGGGAGAGGGTAGGAGAGGGACTGCGGGAAAGCCAAACGCCGCCTCCCTGCAAACCGCGCGCCAACCAGAGCAATGGGCTTACCGCAGGAACTCACTGGGGAACTGCTCGCATTGGAAAATGCGCTCCAGCTCCTGCAGCTGCAATGGGGTGAAGGCGTTGCCAGGCTCCAGCCCCCCGACGGCGCCCTGTGGGCGCGAATCCTGCTGCCCAGGTTCCTTCTCGCTCTGGTCGCTGTCCTCAACGTTGCCATCGCTGCGGCTGGTGCCCTCGAGGTTTCCTTCCCATAGGTGGCCAGGAACTTCTGCGCCGCCGCCATCTTTTTCTTCTCCGCCGCCATCTTTTTCTTCTCCGCCTTGGGCTCCTGCCGACTTTAACTTTTCTCCTGCTGCTGTGCCTTGCTCAGGCTCAGGCTGTGCATCCTCTTCCTCCTCTTCGGCCTCTTCAGTAAGCGACAGCACCATAGCATTCATATCTGGAAAAGGAGAAACCCCAAGGGAAAGATCAAGGCATTGGTCCTGAGGGTGTTGGAAGGAGGTGGTGAGGGGCTACACTCTTGAGAGCAGTGGTAGTGCAGGGGCATCATCCAGTCCACTCGCCTCTCCCAGAGAACCTTGGTTTCCTGAGTTCGCAAAAGCATGTGTCCCATCAAGGTACTGACCCTGTAGTTCTTTCTCCTCGTCGACTCCAGGGCTGAGCAAGCTGGTGATATACTGGCTACACTGGTCCGGAGGCTGCATACCCTGAGTGGTGTGGATGGAGCTGTGCACTTCTGCAGATTCTGAGCTGGGGCCACCACGATCTCCTAGGCAGTGCTAGAACTGTGAGTCGCCGCCTGGAAGGTTCTTCCGGTGTCTAGACTCAGCAACAGTGTATCCACTTAGGGACCTCCTCTCTTGCTTTTCTGCTTCCCGCTATTTGCTGTGTGTTGGGCCTGCTGAGGTGCGCATGCCTCAGGGGCTTGGCCTTGCCCCGGAGAGGGGGAGCACGCGTTGGTGGTGTGGGGGGGAGGGGTAAGTGGTGTAGTAGGGTGTGGGGGAGGGGGGAGTAGGGCGTGGGAGGGGGAGTAGGATGGGGTGGGTGCTTGCATGCGTTGTCCTGTAGACAGGCATGCGTGAGTGTGGAACTTGGGGAAGCTGCTGTGCTGAATTGTGCAAGCCCATTTTATGGCGATAAGGGAGATTTTGCACTAGCTCCATGCTTCCTAGGTCTCCAGGAACAGGAGCTTGGGCCTGGATTTGCAAAGCTTGTCGGCTGCGCAAATGCACTATGTAAAAATGCAGCACACTCCTTGAGAAAGTCCACTATTAATTCTTAGTAATGAATCCACATCAAAGTGCAAGGGTGGAAACATGCACAATGCTTAGAGCATCCGAGATTGCTTTTCTTTTCTTTTCTTTTCTTTTTTTTTTTTGAGACAGTCTTGCTCTGTCTCTGGAATGCAGTGGCACTATCTGGGCTCACTACAGCCTCCATCTTCTGGGTACCTAGATTCAGTAACAGTGTATCCACTTACAGACCTCCTCTCTTGCCTTTCCTCTTCCCACTATTTGCTGTGGGTTGGGCCTGCTGAGGTGCGCATGCCTCAGGGGCTTGGCCTTGCCTTGGGCACGGGAGAGCACGTGTTGGAGTGGGGGCAGTAGGACGGGGGGAGGGGGGGGAGTAGGGCGGGGGAGGGAGTAGGGCGGGGGGGCGTAGGGTGGAGGGGGGGAGTAGGGCGGGGGGGCCGGGGAGTAGGATGGGGTGGGTGTTTGCATGTATTGTGCAGGTACTCAGGAGTGCCTCAGCCTCCCGAGTACCTGGAACTACAGGTGCGCACCAGCACACCTGGGTAATTATTGTATTTTTAGTAGAGACAGGGTTTCACCATGTTTGCAGGGCTGGTCTGGAACTGCTGGCCCCAAGTGATCCACCCACCTCGGCCTCCCAAAGTGCTGGGATTACAGGCGTGAGCCACCGTTCCCAGCTGCAGCCAAGATTTCTAAAATTGCAGGGCATCCTTCCTTTGCCTTTGGTTGTGACTGTGGATAGCGCAGCTTCTGCTATGTCTCTGGCTACAGACCCATTACAAATGCGCACTTACCTTCTGTGCTGAGCTGGTGCTGTGGACCTGCAGTGATTTCCCTTCTTTCCTGCTGCTGCATAGCCCTCTTTTCCTCTACTCCTGCCCTTTTCTACAGATATCTTTCTGAGCTCTTGTTTAGGAATAAATACATTTTATTTATTGTCAAATAAACACAGCCAGGACAGATTGAGCGCTCTAAGATTCTTCCTTTAAGAAGTGTTTTGTAGATACTGCAGGACTTGTTAATGTCCTGAATATAGAGAGTAGGTTTTAACCATAGAACCTATCCTCCATCGTTTGAGTGACTCATTCTATTTTTGCTTGCACAATGACCCTTTTCATCAACCTTATTTTATATAAGAAATTAAACTAGTTTGTGGGCCCCTACGTGTACTGTGGGTTCCGGTCACCCCAACGACTGATCCTAATGGATGAGTGCACGCATCATACCTCATGTTCCCAGAGGATGGGTAAGAAAACAGCTGGAAAATATTTGACCAATTCACGTTCAAAGAGATGGGAAGGGATGACGATCTAACAGCCTCTTTCTGATTTTAACTAAGATGTCTCCTCCTCAGGCTGGCTCTTCCTGGAGCTAAACTGCTGGAATCTGAAATTTTGCTTTGCTTCCTGTTGCTAGCTGGCTAATCTCACTTGATCACTCTCCGTTTGTGTTAGTTTTCTCATCTGTAAAATGGGAATAACAATGATAACTATCTCATGGGGTTTTCGCATAGATGGAGATGATTAAACATGCTGCCTCACATTTCCTGCTTCTGTCAGTTTGTATGTGTTTATTTACAAGGGTCCTTGAAAGAAGAGAGATGATGGCTATTCTCCGGCAGTGGGCAACAGGGGCAAGATGTTTTATTGTGAAAATAATGGTTCTGTAAGTCTTTTTGTACCTATATGTACTTCACTCAGTAAACCTTTGTTGGCTGCTGTGTTGACAGGGCCCTGTGGCAAGAAATGTGGGGATTGCCACAATGTCTGATCAATGCCTGACCATTGAGATGTAGGTTCTCATAGTGTAGTGGGATCGATAAGGAATCAGAGAGACTGATGGGGTTCAGGAGGATATTTATTATTTAGGTGCACTGGCCCAGTAAGATTAACATCCAAAGAACTGAGCCCTGAACAAAGAGTTAAGTTACTTTTTAAGCATTTCGTGGGGCAGGGGGAAGCATATTGCAGAAGTGAGAAACAGAGACAGTTATTCAATTAATTGAGACATGCATTACATCATTTCTTACTTTTCAAGGAAAAGCATGTTTTATGACTTGAGTTTCTCTGTCTAGTGAACTTGCGGCTGCACAGCTAGGGAAACAGGGTCTTCACAATGCCTGGGAAAGGAGGAGAGATAAGGCTCACTAGCCACAGAAAAACAGGCAGTTAATTTTTAAAGGACTCCAACTCTTTCTCTTTCTCAGGGGAATTGGGTTTTCTTACATACAACTGAGTTTCTGCTTACATATTCTTTTTTTTTTTAATTTTATTTTATTTTTATTGATCATTCTTGGGTGTTTCTCACAGAGGGGGATTTGGCAGGGTCATAGGACACTAGTGGAGGGAAGGTCAGCAGACAAACAAGTGAACAAAGGTCTCTGGTTTTCCTAGGCAGAGTGTTTGTGTCCCTGGGTACTTGAGATTAGGGAGTGGTGATGACTCTTAACGAGCATGCTGCCTTCAAGCATCTGTTTAACAAAGCACATCTTGCACCGCCCTTAATCCATTTAACCCTGAGTGGACACAGCACATGTTTCAGAGAGCACAGGGTTGGGGGTAAGGTCATAGATCAACAGGATCCCAAGGCAGAAGAATTTTTCTTAGTACAGAACAAAATGAAAAGTCTCCCATGTCTACTTATTTCTACACAGACACGGCAACCATCCGATTTCTCAATCTTTTCCCCACCTTGCCCCCCTTTCTACTCCAGAAAACCGCCATCGTCATCATGGCCCATTCTCAATGAGCTGTTGGGTACACCTCCCAGACGGGGTGGTGGCCAGGCAGAGGGGCTCCTCACTTCCCAGTAGGGGCGGCCGGGCAGAGGCGCCTCTCAGCTCCCGGACCGGGTGGCTGGCCAGGCAGGGGGCTGACCCCCCCATCTCCCTCCCGGACAGGGCGGCTGGCCGGGCGTGGGGCTGACGCCCCCACCTCCCTCCCGGACGGGGCGGCTGGCTGGGCGTGGGGCTGATTCCCCCACCTCCCTCCCAGACGGGGCGGCTGGCCGGGCGGGGGGCTGACCCCCCCACCTCCCTCCCGGACGGGGCGGCTGGCTGTGCGGGGGGCTGAGCCCCCCACCTCCCTCCCGGACGGGGCGGCTGGCTGGGAGGGGGCGCTGACCCCCCCCACCTCCCTCCCGGACGGAGCGGCTGGCCGGGCGGGGGGCTGAGCCCCCCACCTCCCTCCCGGACGGGACGGCTGGCCGGGCAGAGGGGCTCCTCACTTCCCAGTAGGGGCGGCCGGGCAGAGGCACCCATCACCTCCCGGACAGGGCGGCTGGCCGGGCAGGGGGCTGAGCCCCCCACCTCCCTCCCGGATGGGGCGGCTGGCCGGGCGGGGGGGCTGACCCCCCCCACCTCCCTCCCGGACGGAGCGGCTGGCCAGGTGGGGTGCTGACCCTCCCACCTCCCTCCCGGACGGGGCGGCTGGCTGGGCAGAGGGGCTCCTGGCTGGGCAGAGGGGCTCCTCACTTCCCAGTAGGGGTGGCCGGGCAGAGGCGCCCCTCAGCTCCCAGACCCGGTGGCTGGCCAGGCAGGGGGCTGACCCCCCCATCTCCCTCCCAGACGTGGCGGCTGGCCGGGTGGGGGGCTGATCCCCCCACCTCCCACCCGGACGGGGCGGCTGGCCGGGCGGGGGGCTGACCCCCCCACCTCCCTCCCGGACAGGGCGGCTGGCTGGGCAGAGGGGCTCCTGGCTGGGCAGAGGGGCTCCTCACTTCCCAGTAGGGGCGGCCGGGCAGAGGCGCCCCTCACCTCCCGGACGGGGCGGCTGGCTGGGCGGGGGGCTGAGCCCCCCACCTCCCTCCCGGACGGGGCGGCTGGCCGGGCAGGGGGCTGACCCCCACCTCCCTCCCGGACGGGGTGGCTGCCGGGCGGAGACGCTCCTCACTTCCCAGACGGGGTGGCAGCCAGGTGGAGGGGCTCCTCACTTCTCAGACGGGGCGGTTGCCAGGCGGAGGGTCTCCTCACTTCTCAGATGGGGCGGCCGGGCAGAGACGCTCCTCACCTCCCAGACGGGGTCGCGGCCGAGCCAAGGCGCTCCTCACATCCCAGACGGGGCGGCGGGGCAGAGGCACTCCCCACATCTCAGACGATGGGCTGCTGGGCAGAGACGCTCCTCACTTCCTAGATGGGATGGCGGCCGGGACGAGGCACTCCTCACTTCCCAGGTGGGATGGCGGCCGGGCAGAGACGCTCCTCACTTTCCAGACTGGGCAGCCAGGCAGAGGGGCTCCTCACATCCCAGACGATGGGCAGCCAGGCAGAGACGCTCCTCACTTCCCAGATGGGGTGGCGGCCGAGCAGAGGCTGCAATCTCGGCACTTTGGGGGGCCAAGGCAGGCGGCTGGGAGGTGGAGGCCGTAGCGAGCCGAGATCACGCCACTGCACTGCAGCCTGGGCACCATTGAGCACTGAGTGAATGAGACTCCGTCTGCAATCCCGGCACCTCGGGAGGCCGAGGCTGGCGGATCACTCGCGGCTAGGAGCTGGAGACCAGTCCGGCCAACACAGCGAAACCCCGTCCCCATCAAAAAAACACGAAAACCAGTCAGGTGTGGCGGCGCGCGCCTGCAATCGCAGGCACTCGGCAGGCTGAGGCAGGAGAATCAGGCAGGGAGGCTGCAGCAAGCCGAGATGGCAGCAGTACAGTCCACCTTTGGCCCGGCATGAGAGGGAGACCATGGAAAGGAGAGGGAGAGGGAGACGGGAGAGGGAGAGGGAGAGGGAGAGGGAGACGGGCTCTGCTTACATATTCCTTAATTTCTTTTAATTCCTATTTCCATTCCCCGCTTTGGTGCTTTTTATAACAAAGGTGTTAATAGAAAGCACCACTACTTGCCACCTCTTCGCGGAGCTGAGCTGCTTCTACTGGCAGTGGCTGATATTTGGTTAATGCCATCAACTGTGCGGTAGTGTGTCGGGTTACTATTGCCTCTATAGTTGACTGAATACTCCTAATAAGCAGGCGTAAAAGGCAAGGGAGGATGAGGCAGTTGCCAAGAATAAGCAAGAACCTACCAATGAGGGTTTTGAATCCTCCAAAGGCTGAGAACCATCCTCCAAACAAGGAATCCAGGGACCACCCGGATCAAGTCTGAACTAGAACATGGGCCAACTCGCGCATTCTAGCTGTGATTTCCATAATAGCTTGGCCATTATCATCGATTTCTAGGCAACAGTTGGTTAAATTAAATTTTCTACATACTCCTCCTTCTGAGGCTAAGAGGTAATCCAAAGCTAATCTATTTTGATGTATAGCATTTCTTATTTGTGTTGCTTGTATTGCCAATAAACCTAGTGCCCTTGGTGTTTCATTGGTTACAATTTCAAGGACTACCTACAACCTTATGATGCAGTTGAGCATATAGATTGGGGTGCAATATCCCCATGAACCGTCTTGCACCCAGATAGCTGGCTTATAATATTTAATGATTCTTTCAGGAGACCATTCATTATCTTTTCAGTCTCCTATGTCCACATCTTTTTGACATTTGTGTCTATTTTTGTGATTATGCTTCTTCTAGTTCTTCTTTTATTTTCATCATAAACTGGATATCCTAAGAGTTCCTCTTGCTTTAGAGGAATTAGAAAGAAGGATGGCTTGATTGTTCCTAACACACATGCCCCTGTCCATTTAGCCGGCAGTTGCTGATATACCCATGCTCCACAGACCCATTATAGGCCAGAGGATGCCTTCCAAGCATTTGGAGCCTCTAGCTGATTCCAAGTGTGGCTTAGAGTAGAGAATCAAGAGAAAGGGTTTGGACCTGGTAAGTAGGAGTCATTCTGGGCATTTCTCCATAGAGTTTTGTTTTTAGTCTCATCATAATGCTGTTGCCCTAGGCAGGTTGTTTCTCCTGCTGCCTCTGTGAAAGCCTTTCCCCATCGGGTGATACAGTACTTTTTAATTACGGAGGTTTTTAACAACCAAACACTGGCTGAGGCTGTTGGTTCACTGGCAGGGTTAGGCAAAGTGAAGTTACCTTGTGGCATTAATTCCTTTGCCTCCCATGGCCACTGGTCACCCATATTAGTTCCTCCACATACATAGCATGAGGAAATTCCTAAGCTGCCAGTTATGTTTTCAGCTAGTTGAGCAAATATGTTTTTGGGTGATGGGGGAAGCTCAGGCACTGGCTGATCAAAATGCTTATAGAATGACTTATGGACCCAGAATTGGGGGATTGGACACATTTGAGTCCTTCTAGTCTTTTTGACAATCAGTAGTGGAACTCCAAGGCCTGCTTCTTGTCTATCAACTCATAATAGTGCTGCCTGCCCTGTAGACCAAAAAGGTAGCTCTGGCTTTAAGATAGTAAAATTTAAAGAATTGCATGTCCTTGTCTTACAATTTAGTTTGACTGACATACTACTTAGCAGAGCAGTCCATCCTGAATATAAGAGTTGGAGCTGTGTTAGCGTAGACCACTGAATGTTACGGTCCGGGCATCCGATTTGTGGTTCTCCATACAGATGTTTAGGGCTGTTCCTGCTCAGCCTCTCTTGTGTTAAACCATTGCAGGCTGCTTCTGTTTTTTTTAAGATTATGAACATATGCGGCATGGCAGGCATCAAAGTACAAGGAACTACGCCTTTTATAGGAGGGAGGGGCTTCTTTGGTTCGAGCTATAAGCTCTCCTTCTTTTTCTCCCTCTGATTTAATATGTACCTCAAACCAGAATTCATAAGGTAAGAGTTTAGGGTCATAACCTACATATAGCTGATTATTTCCTGGGTCACAGAATGAATAGGTGGTCTGGTTGTATGTGCAGATTCCTAACTTGGTTCCTGTACATTCATAGTAGGTATGGTACAGTAGAGTTTTAACTATGGTGTTTCTTACCCAGGTAGTGTGTACACAGTATGGGCATCTTTCTAGAGATTTCTCCTTTTTTAGTATAGGCAGAAATGGTAAGAACATTAGTGTATATAATAGAAACATGCTTACACTACACATGGGCATGGCAAACCTTCCTCTGGGCATAGACATTTGCAGCATTTGCAGTAATAACATAACATAATAACCAGTATTGACAGAATTATAGCTAGGCTTATAAATTGTATCCACATTTGCTTACCCGGAGATGGTCCTTTTAGCTTCGGCTGTGCATAGACTAGTCAGCTTCCGGGCTGTGATTAGAGCAGAGCTTGCAGGATTCTCAAGCTTCACCTGTGCGTAGACTGACCAGCCTCTGGTGTGGTCAGAGCAGGGCAGTTGTCCTTCTTACCGGTAGTTGGGTTTTGCCATAGGACTGTTCGGGTGGGGCAATCTGGGTCTTGTTGGCTAGTCCACTGGTCGTCATGGGGAGTCACTGCTGCCGCTGGTTTTAGCCAGCTATGGTGAATCCAAGGTGTGACACCTGCAACTTTAACAGCAGTGGGAGTAGACATGATCACAATATGGAGCCCATCCTATAAGGGCCCCAGGGTTGTTGGATTCCACCTTGTTTTTCTTTTTTTTTTTTGAGATGGAGTCTTGCTCTGTTGCCCAGGCTGGAGTGCAGTGGCGCAATATCGGCTCACTGCAAGCTGTGCCTCCCGGGTTCATGCCATTCTCCTGCCTCAGCCTCCCAAGTAGCTGGGACTACAGGTACCCACCACCATGCCTGGCTAATTTTTTGTTTTCGTATTTTTAGTAGAGACGGGGTTTCACCGTGTTAGCCAGGATGGTCTCATTCTCCTGATCCCGTGATCTCCCCCCCGCCGGCCTCCCAGAGTGCTGGGATTACAGGTGTGAGCCACCACGCCCAGCCTGGATTCCACATTTTAACCCAGACAGAATCCCCGGTTTATGTGGATGCACTGGGTCTGTTAGACTTAAAGGTATCCTTTCACTCACCCAGCCTTGCACCTCCTGCATTGCCACTCCTAAAGCCTGCATCTGTCTTCTAAGGGTTAGCTCTCCTAACTCCTTTAACTACCCTCTAATTTGATTAATGATTGGGGGTGGCCTTCCAAATAATATTTCATAGGGTGAATACCCAATTTGTTCTGTAAGTGTACACCTGACCTGGAGGAGGACCATGGGCAAGACCTGATCCCATCGTAAGTGAGTTTCCTGGCAAAACTTTTTTAGTAGCTGTTTGAGTGTCTGGTTCATCCATTCCGCCTTCCCTGAACTCTGTGGTCAGTAGGCTGTGTGCAGTTTCCATTTGATCTTTAAAAGCTGAGTCAGCTGTAGTACTACTTCTGCCACAAATGCAGGACCATTGTCTGATCCTAGGGTTAAAGGCAATCCAAACCTTGGTATGATGTCTTTTAGTAGCACCTTTGTCACCTCTCGTGCCTTTTCAGTCCTGGTGGGGAAGGCCTCAACCCACCCTGAGAAGGTGCAAAGAAACACTAGCATATACCGGTAACCTCCTGCTCAAGGCAACTCGGTAAAGTCTACAAGCAGGTTCTCACAAGGCACAGCTCCCATTCCCTGAATTCCTGGGGGTCGAATAGGTCCTTGTTTTGGCTTATTCCAGACACAGGATAGACATTATTCGCAAACAGCATGGGTGATGGCAGAGAGCCGTGGCACATAGAAGTGTTGACCTATCAAAGTCTCTAGTTTCCAGTGTGTGTTCTTTGATGGATCTGCTTCACAAACCTTGAGGCTATTGTCTCTGGGACGTCTAGTCTCCCATCAGAGAACAGCCACCATCCACCTTTAATATATTTCCCTGTTTCCAGAACAAAACAAGCTTTTTCACTCGAAGAGTAAGGGGGTACCTCCAGCAATGGGGGCTCTAGAAGGAGAGGCATTGCTAGAGTTCTTTCTTCAGGTGAAGCCATGCTCATTGCTGCCTGCCAAGCCTCTTGGTCTGCCTTTCTGTTGCCCTGCACCTCATAGCTTTTCCTGATTTGGTGTCCTTTGCAATGAATGACAGCCACCTTCTCCAGAGGCCATACGGCTTCCAATAATTGCAAAATTTCCTCTTTATTTTTTATTTCTTTTCCTTCAGTAGTCAAAAGTCCTCTCTCTTTGTGTATTCCCCCATGGGCGTGCAGGGTTGCAAAAGCATATTTTGAGTCAGTATATATGTTTACTTTCTTCCCCTTGGCCAATAACAGTGCTCTGGTTAATGCTATTAATTCAGCCTTCTTAGCGGAAGTCCCAGAAGGTAAGGCTTGAGCCTCAACCACTGAGTGTTGGGTCACTACTGCATATCCTGCATATCTCACCCCATCTGTTATGAAACTGCTACCATCAGTGAAGTATTTAACATCTGGGCTCTCCAAGGGGGAATCTCTGAGGTCTTCCTGGCTCGGGAACACTTTGTCCACCATATTTATGCAACAGTGGGGAAGGTCCTGCCAGGAGTGAGGCAACCCAGCATCCTTCCAATCGGGTTCCTCCACAGGCAGCAGGGTAGCTGGGTTCAAGGTATTTACATTCTCTAGTGTTATCTGGGGATTTTCACATAGAAGCCCTTGATACTTTAGCATTCTAGAGTTGGACAGCCAACCATATCCTCTTTGCTCCATTAAGGTGACTACGGCCTGTGGCACTGAACTATTAACTTCTGACCTAGGGCTAGCTTGTTGGCATCTTCTATAAGGATTGCGGTAGCTGCCAATGCCCTGAGGCAGTGGGGCCAACCTAAAGCCACCAAGTCCACTCTTTTGGATAAGTATGCTACCGGCCGATGCCAAGAGCCCAAGAACTGAGTTAAGACTCCAACTGCCATTCCTTGACATTCATCCACATACAAAAAAAAGGGCTTTTTTACATTTGGCAACCCTAGTGCCGGGGCCTGGATGAGAGCTTCCTTTATATCCTTGAAGGCCTTTTCCTGTTTCTTTTGCCATAGGAGGGGCTCTCTTTCCTTTCCTTTTATAGCCTCATACAAGGGCCTTGCTATGAGGGAGACGTTTGGAATACAGATTCGGCAGAATCCTGCCACGCCTAGAAATTCCCTGGCCTGGTAACTGGGGTGGGCAGTGCACATACAGCCTCCTTGCGTGCACTGAAGCCTGCGCTGGCCTTGGGATACCATGAATCCTAGATATCCTACCTCCTGAAAACAGACTTTTGCCTTGTCCTTGGACACTTTATAACCAGCTTCACACAGCAGGTGAAGAAGCCTCTCTGTTCCTTGGAGTGATTCCTCCCTCGTGGGGGCAGCAAATAGGAAATCATCAATGTGTTGTAATAGCACATAATTGTCACTAGGTGGCGCAAAAGCCTCAAGATCTGTAGCCAAGGCCTCCTCCAAAATGGTAGAATTCTTAAACCCTTATGGCAGCCTTGTCCAGGTATATTGCGATTGCCCCCACTGACTTTGGGGAGCAAGCTTCAAACAAAAGAAGGCATCCTTTAAGTCCAGACATGTGAACCAAGTGGCATCAGCAGGAATCTGTCCCAACATTGTGTATGGGTTGGGTACTGTTGCATGGATAGCGACAGTGGCCTTGTTTACCACCCGGAGATCCTGCACTGGCCTGTATTCCCCATTTGATTTGTGCGTGGGTAACAGAGGAGTATTCCATGAGGACTTGCATTTTACTATAATCCCATGTGTATAAAGCCGATTCAGATGCTTTTGTTATTCCATCAATTGCCTCCCTGGGTAGTGGGTATTGACGGACTCATACTGGGTCTTTATCTCTCCTACATGTTTGAAGGATAGCTTTGTTGGGTATATTATTCTCAGTTTTTGCCTTGAGCACTTTGAATATGTCGTCTCACTCTCTCCTGTCCTGTATCGTTTCTGCTGAGAGTCTGTTGCCAGACAAATCAAAGTCCTTTGTGTGTTATTTGCTTTTATTTCTCTTGCTGCTTTTAGGATCTTGTCTTTGTCCTTGACCTCTGAGAGCTTAATACATATTTTGGTATAGTCCTATTTGGGTTTAATCTGTTTGGTAATCTTTGACTTTCCTGTATCTGGATATTTATATCTTTCTCTAGGTTTGGAAAGTTTTCTGTTATTTCTTTGAATAAGCTAATGACCCCCTTTTCTTTATCAATTTCCTCTTGAGGGTCAATGACTCAGATTTGCTCTTTTGAAGTTATTTTCTAGTTCTTGTAGATATTCTTCATTCCTTTTCCTTCTTTTTTCTTTTTTTCTTCTCTGACTGTGTATTTTCAAATAGACTATCTTTGAGCTCACTATTTCTTTCTTCTGCTTGATCAGCTCTGCTGTTGATACCTCTGTGATGAGTTGTTCAGTTCAGCCAATGTATTTCTCAGTTCCAGGTATCTGTTTGATTTTTTCTTATTTCCATTTCTTCATTAAATTTCTCTGATAAATTTCTAAGTTGCGTTTCTGTATTAACTTGGAGATTGCTGAGTATCTTCAAAACTGCTATTTTGAATTCTTGATCTGACTCCTGTGACTTTGCTATCTGAGAGCTCACATGTTGCTCTCTCACTGGGGTTGATCAGTGGTTCCTTGCTTTGTCCATTTGGGGAGGTCATTATTCACTGTTTGCTGTTATTTCTTATGTATGTAGATCTATGTCTTCGCATTAAAGAATTGGTTATTTTTTCAAGTCTTTCCTGTCTGAGTTGTTTTGTGTGTTTAGAGGTTCTGTGCGATTTGCCCGTTGATTCCCTTAGCCCTAGATTGCTGCCTTCTTTGAGCACTAGATGGCGCCCTAAACACAGGTTTTCTGTAGTTCTCCAAGTGCTGCCCATTACAGACAGGGGGAGATTCCAAAGGGGACTCCTCAGCTGTGTGGGGAGGCTGGCTACGGGTTCATGCCCAGAGGTTCCCTGCAGGGTGCCTCCTACAGTGTGGTGCTGCTAAACCACCTCTCTGATTTGGTGTCCCCTTTTTCTAGAGTGGAGAGCAGCCCCCGAGTTTCTGGTGCTGGGCCATGCAGCTCCACCTCCAAGGTTTGTCTCCACCTGTCCTTAGGTGGAGGCACTTGCGATGCTTCCTGTGAGTTGAGGCAGGAACAGCTTTCTTGCATAGGAACCCAAGATGATGGGGAAGCTGGCTTTCCACCTTGATCTCACTTTTTCCAATGTAGAAGCCATGAGTCTCGGAGGATTTTTCCATGTGGTGTCTAGTAGTTTGGGGGAGGGGCATTGTGGATAGAGAAGTCCATTTCTCTCACTTTCAGCTCATAGTTTTTTACTTCTCTGTGGCCTCAGGGATTGTCACAGCTTTGATTTTGAGTTCTGGGATATTGCTGGTGATAATTGTGGCACCGGATAGTTGTTTTTGGTTTTCAGTGGGCAGGGGGAGTGAATCCAGATTGCTTCTACTCCATCTTTGGTGACATCACTCCCCAACTCTGAAGTTTTGAGAATGAGTGACTGAAGAATTGTAATGCCATTATCCAAGTTAGGGGACATGGAACATGTCATGGTAAATAAATAGGTCAGTTTGTGCTTGTTGAATTTGAGAGTCATCTGCAACTAAATGGACTATAAGAATCATGACCTTGGCATTCAGGAGAGAGAGCTGAGATAAAAGCATAGATCTATAAATCATGAGTGTGAAGGGATGGTGGTTGAATCCTTTAGAGTGGAGAGGGTCATAAAGGTAGAGAGGGTAGAGTGAGAATTCAAGAGTGCCAAGAACTGGACTTTGAGCAACCAACTCCTACACCTTGACGATTGGGTAGAAGAGAAGTGAGCATACTAAGACAGGGAGCAGCAGTTGGAGAGATAGGAGAAAATTCCAAAGAGTGCTTGTCATAGAAACCAAGGGAAGAGAGAAATTCAGAAAAGAGAAAGTAGCTTTTCTGCAACAGGTTTGCTGCCAACACATAGGTTGTCTTGAAAACCACCCCTAAAAACCAAAATGGGAAAGGAAAAACTCATATCAATATTGTCATCATTGGACATGTAGATTCAGGCAAGTCCACTACTACTGGCCATCTGATCTACAAATGCAGTGGCATCAACAAAAGAACCACTGAAAAATTGAGAAGAAGGCTGCTGAGATAGGAAAGGGCTCCTTCAAGTATGCCTGAGTCTTGGATAAACTGAAAGCTGAATGGTATCACCACTGATATTTCCCTGTGGAAATTTGAGACCAGCAAGTACTACATGATTATCACTGATGCCCCAGGATACAGAGTCCTCATCAAAAACACTATTACAGGCCGAGCACAGTGGCTCACGCCTGTAATCCCAGCACTTTGGGAGGCCGAGGCGGGCGGATCACTTGAGGTCAAGAGTTCGAGACCAGCCTGGCCAACATGGTGAAACCCCATCTTTACTGAAAATACAAAAATTAGCTGGGCGTGGTGGCATGCGTCTGTAATCCCAGCTACTCGGGAGGTTGAGGCAGGAGAATCACTGGAACCCGGGAGGTGGAGGTTGCAGTGAGCCAAGATTGTACCACTGCACTCTGGCCTGGGGGACAGAGCATGACCCCGCCTCAAAAAAACAAAACAAAACAAAACAAAAACGACCACAGGCACATCTCAAGCTGACTGTGCTCTCTTGATCATTGCTCCTGGTGTTGGTGAATTTGAAGTTGGCATCTCCAAGAATGGGCAGACCCAGGAGCATGCCCTTCTGGCTTACACACTGGGTGTGAAACAACTACTTGTTGGTGTCAACAAAATGGATTCCACTTAGTCACCCTACCACCAGATGAGATACAAGAAAATCAGCACTTACATTAAGAAAATTGGCTACAACCCTGACACAGTAACATGTGTGCCAATTTCTGGTTGGCATGGTGACAACATGCTGGAGCCAAGTGGTAACATGCCTTGGTTCTAGGAATGGAAAGTCACCTATAAAGATAGCAATGCCAGCGGAACCACGCTGCTTGAGGCTCTGGACTTTATTCTACCATTAACTCATCCAACTTATGAGCCCTTGTGTCTGTGTCTCCAGGATGTCTACAAGATTGTTGGTATTGGTACTGTACCTGTGGGCCGAGCAGAGACTGGTGTTCTCAAACCTGGCATGGTGGTCAGCTTTGCTCCAGTCAATGTTAGAATTGAAGTAAAGTCTATTGAAATGCACCATGAAGCTTTGAGTGAATCTCTTCCTGAGGACAATGTGGGCCTCAATGTGAACAAGGTGTTTGCCCACTTAATAAAATCGGATATAAAGGAAAAGAAGGCTAAGTTGTTATAAACATCAGGCTAAGTTGTTACAGTTCTTGGTGGTTTAAGATCACCACTTTATATTTCAAAGCATCTGAATAAAGACAGCTTCACAGTTGCTCCCAAGTCTTCATATCTGAAAGAATCCTTTTACAAATCTGAAATGGAACAATTTGATATTTATTACAGAATCATCGTGGTCTTGCAAGAAATCAGTGATTTACATTTGTAACCATATTTCCAAAGAGAATGTCTTTTTTATGAAGTGGGGGGATGTAAGAGGTACATAGATTATTTACAGCTGTCTCTGTCAAGCATTTGCTCTTTATTTGTGTCCATTGCTGGATTCAACACTACATTGGCATATCCAATACTTAGCTTTTGTTATTGCTGTTGTTCTGATTAAAAACATGCATTACATTCTTTCTAAGAAAAAAAAAAAGAACGCATCTGGCAAAGATGTTCATCATGGCAATGTTGCTGGTGACAGCAAAAATGACCCACCAATGGAAGCATCTGGCTTCACTGCTCAGGTGATTATCCTGAACCATCTAGGCCAAATCAGTGCTGGCTATGCCCCTGCACTAGATGGTCACACATCTCAAATTCCTTGCAAGTGTTCTGAGCAGAAAGAAAAGATGACCGTTCTGGTAAGAAGCTAGAACATGGCCCTAAATTCTTGAAATCTGGTGGTGCTGCCACGACTGATATAGTTCCTAACAAGCCCATGTGTGTTGAGAGCTTCTCTGAATATTCTGACTATCCTGACTATTCTCTTCTGGGACATTTTGCGGGCAGATATACCTTTATACCAAGGATAGAACCAAGTATGAACTTATACAACAGGTTATATAGGTTATATAACAAGTGGAGGTGTGCACCTGCATGCCAAATTCGCTGAGACAGACAGTTGCCATGGGTTCAGAGGACAAGAAGGCGGCTAGAGCTGGCAAGGTCACCAAGTCTGTCCAGAAAGCTCAGAAAGCTAAATGAATATTATCCCTAATACATGCCACCCCAGTCTTTTTTGTTGTTGTTGTTGTTGTCTGGTGTTTTTGTTTTTTGCTTTTTGTTTTTTGTTTTGAGACAGGTTCTCACTCTGTTGCCCTGGCTGGAGTGTAGTGGCACAATCACTGCTCACTGCGACCTCTGCCTCCTGGGTTCAAGCAATCCTCCTGCCTTAGACTCCCAAGTAGCTGGAACTACAGACATGTGCCGCCATGCCTGGCTAGGTCTCATTATATTGCCCAGGCTGGTTTCAAACTCCTGGGCTCAAGTGATCTACCCACCTTAGCCTTCCAAAATGTTGGGAGTACAGGCATGAGCCACGGTGCCTGGCCTGAGTCTTAATCAGTGGTGGAAGGGTCTCAGAACTGTTTGTTTCAACTGGCCACTTAAGTTTAGTCGTGAAAGACTGGTTAATGATAACAATGCATTGTAAAACCTTTGGAAGGAAAGGAGAATGTTTTGTGAACTTTTTTTTTTTTTTTGGCATCTGGTAGTTTTAAGTTATTTAGTTTTTAAAATCAGCACTTTTTAGTGGAAACAACTTGACCAAAAATCCGTCACAGAAATTTGAGACCCATTGAAACCAAATTTAATGAGGAAAAAAAGAGAGAGTAGTCAACAGTGTGAAGAGTACAAAGAAATAAAGTGGACTAAGATCTGGATTTGATGTTTTATAAGTTTCTGATGAATTAAAATAGTGTTTTAAAAGCAGGAGTCATATTCAAGGAACTGCAGAGAAAATGGGAGGAAGAAAAATACTTTTGCAATAAACTTAGGGTGCCATTTAAAGAAGTTTGACATCAAAAAGAAAGCGAGGGTAATAGATGGGTTACTTAAGTGTCATATACAAATCTCTTCCTTTTTTTTTCAAAATTGAATTTTTTTGTAATGTCTATAATCCTGTGTCTGATTTGCAAATTTGGATGTAAAATAAGAATCACTTGAACATAGTTGCAGAGTTTGATCAGAGAAGCAGAGTGAAAAGCAATAAGGGATGATTACAGGAATCAGACCATATGCAATTGTGGGAGCAGGGTGTCAGTTCCTGGGGTCCGGGTCCAACCCATGCTGAAGTCCGGAGGGAGTGGGTGGATGAGCAGAAAGAACATTCGGGGGGCTGTAGGCAGGTGAATATGGTTTTATTCAGCAGCAGCTTTTTTTAATTTTATTTTATTTTATTTTATTTTATTTTATTTTGAGACGGAGTCTCGGTCTGTTGCCCAGGCTGGAGTGCAGTAGCGCGATCTCGGCTCACTGCAAGCTCCGCCTCCCAGGTTCACACCATTCTCCTGCCTCAGCCTCCCGAGTAGCTGGGACTACAGGCGCCTGCTACCATGCCCGGCTAATTTTCTGTATTTTTAGTAGAGACGGGGTTTCACCTTGTTAGCCGGGATGGTCTCGATCTCCTGACCTCGTGATCCGCTGGCCTCGGCCTCCCAAAGTGCTGAGATTACAGGCGTGAGCCACTACGCCCGGCCAGCAGCAGCTTTTATGAACAGCTTTCTCACACTGGCTCTCTCACACTGGCCACCCTGTCTTGGATGCTTGAGCCAGCGGCTCCCACACACAGCTGTGCAGCCAGTTCTCCCTTGCCTTCAGGGTCAGCAGCTTAACTCTTTTTCTCTCTGGGCATGAGCAAGCCAAGCTGTGTCCTGGCTCCCTCTTGTCCATCTGCAAGACTGACAGTTTTGGCTCTCTCTCTTTCTCTGGGCACCAGCGCACCCACTACCATGTTAACCCATGTTGAGCCGAGCTGAGCCCCAACAGCCCTGTACAGCATTAGCAGGGCAAATATACCTTTATACCAAGTATAGAGCCAAGTATGAACTTACACAAACAGGTTATATAACAAGCGGAGGTGTGCACCTGCATGCCAAACTCACTGAGTCATGCAGGCCTGGATATCCACCTCGGCTTATTCCTTGACCAAAGCACATCCATGTACCTTATGCTCCACCCCCTAGGCTGAGGGAGACTTGGGTCTTGGGCACACAGGTTTGATACTCAAGTTTTGCACACAGGCCTGACATATAAACTTTGGGCACACAGGCCTGATATATACACAGGCTTGACACATTAGCCTGACACACAAGCTTTGGGCATGCAGGCCCAATACATACACAAGCTTTTGGGCACTCAAGCCCGTTACATACATAAGCTTTGATAAACTGCCCAGCTATTGGCGCAGATTACCATAGGTTGTCACATCCTTGGTGATTACCATTCACACTGCCCTGAGTTTAGCTTATTAGCTGCTTTGCCCACACCTGGTTTCAAACCATATGGTGTTAGTACTAGGCTGGACCGCACCAGCAGTCCAGGCAGCAGTAGCACCCCAGCTAGACCTAGCTGTGTGCCATGCCCTATCAGGAATGAGGGGATGCCCTTCCTAATGATGAAGTCTCAGGGTTTAGGAGTGCCTCAGGCCCCATGGCCTTATCTTGCATTAGGACTACAGGTCCCAAGACCTCTTGCAACTTTGCTGCTAAGGGATTTGTACTTACTTAGCATACTTCACTGTTTCAAGTCGGTACCCCACTTCGCTAAAGTTGATGTCTGTGCTGCCTCTGTCCAGGGGGTCATTACCCATGAATGCACCCATCCCACTATTAATAACTGCTTCTCTATTAGTAAGCACTGGAGCTCAGCTCCCTTCCACAGTTGGGACTAACAGCCCACTGGTGCTTCCAAGTGCTCCATGCACTGCTATAGGCCCTAGCCAAAATTATCTGTGGTTACATGCACATTCAGTGTAAATGAGCACCCTGGTTTACTACCCAGAAAGGCTGTCTCAGCCTCATCACCCCAATCCCAGGCAAGAGGGACACTGCCACTTTTAAACCTGCAAGAGAATCAGAGGTTAACATAACATTATTAACAAAACCACAACATATGGTGGGGCTATACAGTAGCCCTGCAGCAACACTGTGAAAGTCCATTGTCGCTGTCCCATGAAGGCAAACTCTTCCTGGCTCTCCGGAGCATTGTCGATTGACAAGAATGCATTAGCCAAGTCCACCACACAGTGGCACTGCCAAGTTCCATTGTCAAGTGGTCTATTAAGTCTGTGATAGATGGCACAGCTGCCAAGCCATGCAAAACATCTACCCCAGAATGTCTTCAGGTATGGATGGAGAGACATACACAGCACATAAGCAGAGAGCCAAGCAGTCGATGCCAAGATGCAGAGATACAGGTTTCACTTTCACTGACCAGTCTTCATAGTTGTCAATAAATGCAGCTCTGCCTGGAAACTTATCCGGGTTCAGGGACCAGTGGATTGCGAAGTCCAAATGTGGCTCCCGTTGTCCAGTGCCCTCCAAGCTGGGCATCTCGGCCAGTTCTCTTATCAAACAGAAAAGGCTTTACACTTCCACCAACTGCAGCAGGTACTCTTTGAACTGGAATGCTCGAGCAGGACTGGGTTGCGCAGCAAGTTCCTTCTCCCAAATGGCTTGCACTAAGTCTGTGCATGACTGCCGACATTACTTGCTTAACTCCCTCAACTCAGCAGGGGCACAGGCACCAAAGGAAGGGTGCTCCACCACAGCAGGGGGTCTCTGGGCCTACTCGTGGGGCCCAGTAGCTGCTCATGATCTATTTTGTGGTGGATCACTGGGCAAGCCTGCCATGGAGGTTCTTCCTCCTCACTGCACTGAGTTCCACAAGGACTGGGCATGAACTTCCCACAGCACAGTTACAAACGCTCATCTGACTCTGCCAGCAAAGGCATGCTTCTTCTCAGTGCTGTGCACTTCCAGGTGCTTCAGTGCCTTCTCCATACTCACAGGAGACCCACCCACTGCCTCCCATGTTTCCACTGGAGCCCATCTTCGCAGCACAGCTGCCACCGGGTATCACAGCCCATGCTGTGGCCACAAAGCCAACCTGGGAGCCCTCAGGGACTGGGGCCAACTCACCTCATCCCATTCTCATCACCAATTGTCAGGTCCCGGGGTCCGGGTCCAGCCCATGCTGAAGTCCAGAGGGAGTTGGTGGATGAGCAGAAAGAACACTCGGGGCTGAAGGCAGGTGAATGTGGTTTTATTCAGCAGCAGCTTTTATTAACAGCTTTCTCACACTAGCTCTCTCGCACTGTTTGCCCTGTCGCAGCTGCTTGAGCCAGTGGCTCCCACAAACAGCTGTGCATCTGGCTCTTCCTTGCCTTCAGGGTCAGCGGCTTAACTCTTTTTCTCTCTGGGCATGAGCAAGCCAAGCTGTGTGCTGGCTCCCTCCTGTCCATCTGCAAGACGGACAGCTTTGGCTCTCTCTCTCTCTTTCTCTGGGCACCAGCGTGCCCACCATGTTAAGCCATGTTGAGCTAACCAGAGTCCCAAGAGCCCGTGTAGAACGTTAGCAGGGCAGTTATACCTTTTACAGACAATAGTGGCTTAGAGCGAAGTATAAACTTACACAAACAGGTTATGTAACAAGTGGAGGTGTGCGCCTGCATGCCAAACTCACTGAGTCATGCAGGCCTGGATATCCACCTTGGCCTATTCCTTGACCAAAGAACATCCATGTACCTTACACAGAGGAAGAAGTCTATAGAAGGCTATTGTCTCTGCACTTATAGCAGCCTGAGGTCACTGTAGATATTCAGGGCCCACAGTTGGGAAGAAGAGGTGCATGTGGTGTGGGGGAAAGCAAGGACAAACTGGAACCTGCAAGGATTAACTTGAATCCCTAGGACAAACTAAATCCCATGAAGACTTACTGGAACCTGCATCTGTCTCTTATTGCCTCCAACCTAAAGAAAGAGCTGGCATCCATAGTCGTGGAAGTGCACACACACCTGACTTAGGACTTGGAGAAGTTGAAGAAGGAGATCTTGTCAGAGTTGGAGTTGCTGCAGGTCCTGTTGCTGCCCCACACCAACGAGGTGTGCCAGTTGATCAGTGCCAGTGTATGCCAGTGGTAATAGTGCCTGTCCTACCAAACTTCAGAATATAGTATCTATTGCTTCACTCCCACTTCCCAAGCCCTGCCCAAATTTTTCTCCTGGTCCACTCTAACTCAGAACCACATTGGGAAGGCAATTCCAGGAAACTATGTTTCTAGCTTAGCTAAGTTGGCAAAGCCACTTCAACAACCGTGAGACAAATACAGACCGGTAGAATGTGACTGGCCACTATTAGAGAAAAGGATAACACACAGTAGAGAAAAAAAAAAAGAATCCCAAACCAAAAAATGTATGGGTCATTCTGCACATCAGTTATAGACAAGGACTTCTCAGTGTTTGGTGCTCACATTCAACCAAAGCTGTGTCCAAGAAGGACTCATTTAACCAGTATCATCCACCCCAACAATCCTGAGTGTCTATATCCACAATGTTCAGTAGAGCAGAAGAGGAAGAAACAGTAAGCATGGAGTTACTGGCAGCATTTTGGAATGCTTCTGGTCACCGTGAATTTTGGTCACTGACCCCTGACTTCCGAGATAAGCCATACAACACTGAACCTTCCACCCAGCTTTTCAAAGGGGGTGAGCGTTCCCTTATTTTTAAAGCAACTATTGGTGAAATAAAGGTGACACATAAATTAGATTCACTGTATAGGCTTTGGTAAAAGTCGTGATGTGTTTCCAAAGCTTCAGATAGAAATGAATCCCAGTGTGACAATGGATATCTTTTCAGTTTAAAAGCAAAGTCTCAGAGGTGAAAACTTCAGCTTCTGTGCTCTTGCCCACCCCTCTGAGGAATATGAAATAGCTGGGGGCCCATGGATAAAACAGAAAAGCAGTGGAGAATAGCTTGAAGGCACCGGGAGGCTGCATAGATGACTGTAAAGATATTCTGCTGATTTTATGGGGTAAGCCATGCTTTGAGCATTTTCCAAAGGGTAAAGAAAGGTGAGCAACTTTATCACAAAACAGTTGATTTTTTACTTACAAATGAGTATGGTTTGAATATTTGCCCCCTCCAAAACTCATGTTGAAATTTAATCTCCAATGTGGCGGTATTGAGAGGTGGGGTCTTGGGGCTTTTAAGAGGTGATGGGTCATAAAGGCTCTGCCCTCATGAATGGACTAATCCATCATGGATTAATGGGTCAATAGATTAATGGGTTATCATGGGAGTGGGGCTGGTGGCTTCATAAGAAGAGGAAGAGAGACCCAAGCTAGGATGCTCAGCCCCCTCACCCTGTGATGCTCTGTGCTGTCTAGGAAGTTTGCAGAGAATCCCCACCAGCTAGAGGGTCCTCACCAGATGCAGTCCCTTGACCTTGGGCTTTTTAGCCTCCATAACCATATGAAATAAATTCCTTTTCTTTATAAATTATGCAGTTTTAGATATTCTATTATAGGCAACAGAAAACAGACTAAGACAAGAATGTTTGATGAAAAGCTATGCCTTTTAAATTTTGACTGGCATTAAGTTATATAGATAGAACATAGTAACTAGCTCAATAGACCACACATGATTTAAATTTATTACTTTTCTTCTCGATAGATTAAGTTAGAAAAAAGGAAATATTAATTTAGCTACTGAAGTTTTGCATCTAAAACCTTCTTTGTAAAATTCTGGCTAGTCTCTTTTAAAGAGTAATAGAAAATCATGGGCATTATTTTGAAGAGCCAGTTTTCTTCAGCATTGTGGTAATAATAATAACTAATATTATTTAGGATTTGCTACATGCTAGGTATTAACCAACTATTTTACATGTATTATTTCATTTAATCCTTTTAACACCTCTAGGCTGTCAGTATGATTATTCCCACTTGAAGATGAAGAAACTAGAGTGCAGAAAAGTTGTGATTTGTGTAAAGACACACAGTAAGTTCTAGAGCCAGAGTTCAAACCTAGTCTACATCATTGCATCCCTACAAAATTCACACTGATCAGTAGGTAGAAATCACTTCAGCAAAAGATGTCTGAACAGGAATGGTTAGTGCAGCATCTTTTATAAGGGTTTAACATTCGAAAAAGCTTATCTATCTATCTATCAATAAGGGACTGGTTAAACTGATGAAGTTAATCTATTCAGTGGACTAGTTTTGCATCTGTTAGGAGTTATATGACAGAGATGTACAGACAGTGTGATCCAATTTTAGTAAACACATTTACCAGTATTCATATACATTAAAAAGTCTGGAAAATTATACAGCAAAAATACTAACAATGATCATTGTGAAGTGGTAGGATTCTAGGTAATTTAAAATGTGTCCCAATTTTTCCTATAATAATCATGTAATAAAGAATAGAATAAAATCTTTAAAACTCACATCACTGTTCTTTCACTGAGAAACACTGCTTCTCTTTTGAGTTGCAGACTGGAAATCAGCCCTGACTGCATTCAAGTGCTCTGTGACTTTGGACAAGTCACTTACCCTCTCTGGGTCTCCTGTTTTATATAATAAGAACGTGATTTAATTTTGCAGGTTCCTTTGTGTTCTAACATTCTTTGACTTAATGAATCTGATTCTTAGCAAAGTTCTTTTAAAAAAAGAACAAATAATGTGTGGAGGTTTAAATGTTGATAAATGGTTTCTTCACACTTTATCTGTTTTCTTCAGCATGTGAAGTTATTATTTCCATTATTCCCTTCCCGTGAGTCCTTTAAGAAGGGAAAGTTGGCTTTTTGCTCTCTCTGGGGATGGCGGAGGGAGGTACCCTGCTGAGGGGAAGGGGGATGCCTGAGACCTGGACTTCCTCGGGAGTCTGCTGTGGAGTTGAAGGAAAACCAAGATTTCATTTTCAAGATGGAAAGTCCATCAGACTCAGCTGTGGTTTTACCTAGCACTCCTCAGACCTCTGTGAATCCATCATCTCCCTATACAAATAGTTCACGAACACAACCTATGAGTGCAACACTTAGAGAAAGATTAAGGAAAGCAAGATCTTCATTTAATTCCTGTTATAATGTGGTGCAACTTCTTAAAGTAGAGAATGAAGAAAACGATCAGACCTTTTCAGAGAAACCAGCATCTTCCACAGAGGAAAACTGTTTGGAATTTCAAGAAAGTTTTAAACACATAGACAGTGAATTTGAAGAAAATATAAATTTGAAAAATACTTTGAAGAATCAATGTCTGTGAATCTCAGTCATTTGACTCTGGGTCATGCAGTGCTCTCCAAAATGAGTTTGTGAATGAGAATCTTTCTAAACAAAGATTAAACGATGAAAAAGCCAAATTGGTGAAGCAGGTTCAGGAGAAAGAAGACCTTCTTTGGAGGCTAAAACTCATCAAACTGTATGATCAAAGAATCTGTCTCCATTACAGTTGTTAATAAAGAAGTGGAGGAGCTGTAGCCAGCTGTTGCTTTATGAGTTGCAGTCAGCTGTGTCTGAAGAGAACAAGAAACTAAGCCTTACTCAGTTGATAGACTACTATGGGTTAGAAGATAAATTGCTACACTATAACAGAAGTGAAGAAGAATTCATAGATGTTTAATTCCTGATTTTTGCTCCAGAATATCTTTGCGAATGACAACTTAATTAAAAGATACTTACTCATTTTAAAGGGAAGATAGAAACCATTAGGGCTCAGAGGAAGGTATCCCAATGAACATCAATTAAGGGCACTCTAATATATAAATTATAAACCAAGTTCTAGAAGGAAAATTAGTATTTTGGGTAGATTTGCCAAAGAAAGCTTGACATTTAAATCATGTTTAAAAAGTCATTTGGGCAGTTCTGGAAACTAGTTTTAATACAATTGTTTCTTTGTGGCAAAAAGTTTTATTTTAAATGTTAAAAATTGTCCAATCTAGTGAATGTCTAAACCTAAAGTTTAAAAATTTCTGCCTCTCTCCTAAGTTTATGCACCTTGTTTACATCCATTTACCACATATTTCCATCTGCTAATCTAGCAGGTAATTAAACCCATATGTCCAAAACTTGGGGGGAAAAAAAAAAGGAACGTTAATGTTAATGCATTTCACCAGAAATGTGTCAAATCACTCTGGGAAAATAAGTGCCTTTTCCCAGAAAGACACTTTGTGACCAATACATTAACAGACTTTTTTTTTTTTTTAAGCCATATGTTGAAGCAACACAGGTCACAACCCAAGCAAAATAAGAAACAAAAGCAAACTATTCAAACACAATCCCCATTAGCCATCCTTACTCTAGATTCTTGGCTTTGTTCCTAGGATCACCTTTTACCTATATATCTGATTAATGATAATAATAATGATAACTACTAGCCTTTGTTTTACAGATATCCATAGGGCCATTTAAAATATTCGAGGCATAGTGAACGATGCTGAGCAGAGGAGGGCAAGGAGAAAGAGTAGATTTTTTGTTTTTTAGAAAGTGGGTGGCTGGCTTGATTGGCTCACTACCTGTCTAGGAATTAACCCGGGCATGGAGGCTGTACTTACAGGAGCGCGCGTCCTTGCATGGCCTTTGCGGAGAGGCTCTCAGGCGCCTTCTGCTGTCGAGTTGGCCCTCATGCTGCCTCTGCCCAAGGGTTCTGGCTTCGCACCCGGCTCTCCTGACCAGCACCTTCCAAACTCGCTTTTCACAAATGGCCATTTCTCACCATTTGTGGGGTGATGTGATTCTAGGAGGTAATGTGGGGTAAAGTGGAGCTTGGAGAGGGGGGCTGGCGTGGGGCATGTGTGGAGCCTGAGAGGTAATATACAGATTAGGGAATTGTGAAGGGGAGTCTGTGGGGTAGGGGCAGAATGATGTGCAGTTTGCTGGGGTGAGGGGTGGGTGGCAATGTGCAGCCTGTGGGTTGCTGTGTCACCAAGACCTACTCTCCACTATATGAGCATAGTCCCGGCACGACCCAAACCTTGGTGTCTCCTGCACCCCACAGGCCTTAGCTCCAATCAGGGGAATGGCAGAAAGCTTTCGTGCAGTTTCCTAGTCACGTTTTTAACTTGCCTCCTTTCAATAAACTGAAAAAAATCTGCCCTCAGCGAAGAAACGCTGCATTTTCTGTTATCCTTACCAACCGGAATAGTCTTTCAGCAATATATATTTATTATGAAATCAGAAGCTATTTTTCAACAAATGTGAATATTGACTATGTACCCCCCCAAAAAACACACCCCGGGGGAAGATCTCCCTAGAATCAATGGTCTGGAATCTTTTCACCTGTCTCACACTCCATGCCCCCTTCCATTTTTCACCCCCTAGCAGTCTCTTGATTATGCATTCACCTTGGAACTATGATTCTGGGATCTTGCCTAT
This sequence comes from Pan paniscus, assembly GCF_029289425.2. NCBI lineage: Eukaryota > Metazoa > Chordata > Mammalia > Primates > Hominidae > Pan > Pan paniscus. Next base: position 119,510,204 of record NC_073272.2, read on the forward strand.
TTATGTCTGCTTGCTAGCTGTGTGGCAGCAAGTGAATCACCAAACTACTCTGAACTAAAAACACCAACCTCATAGACTCTATTCATTTATTCACTCACTCAACGCATGTTAACTGAGCACCTACTCCTGTTGAACCCTAGGCTGGGTGCTGGTAATAACATCAGTGAACAAGGCAGATGCTTTCCTTACTCTCATGAAATTGGTCACCCAATTGGGGAGCCAGACAATAAACCAATACATACAAAACTGGTGGTATGCATGTCAATGTAAAGAACATGCTAAAACTAGAAAGAATACAAAGACTTCTAATTTAGGATGTAGGTCATGGAAGGCCACTCCAAAGAAGGGACATGAAAGCTGAACCTGAAGGATAAACAAGAATGAGCCAGGTGAAAGATAATGGGCAGTGATTCCAAGCTGGGAAGTTTTCATATATTCCCAAAGGGGCCATGTGACTAGATGGTGAGGAGTGAGGAGAAGAGAGGCTCCAGTAGTTTGAAGAGTTAAGCAGGAGATAGATTAGGCAAAGCTTTGAAGGCCATGCTAAGAATTTGAAATCAAATCCTAGGGTATAGTGGAAAGCCACTGTATTATTTTTAATATGAAGATAACAGATGGGAGGGAATCAGGCGTGAGTGCGGGAGCCTAGTGAGGAGCTATTGCAGGTGTTTAGGGAAGAGCTGATGATAGCAGTTTGGTTATGGGTGGCAACAGTGGAAGTGGTAAGTAACCAGATTCAGAGCATATTTTGAAGGAAGGGCACACAGGATATGGTGACATAATATATGTGGGGCTGAGAAAGAAGAAGGTATCATGGATGGTGTCTTAGTCTGTTTGGGCTGCTACAACAAAATATCATAGACTGGCTGGCTTAAACAACACAAATTTATTTTCTCACAGTTCTAGAGGCTGGAAGTCTAAGGTCAGGATGACAGTGAGCTCAGGTTCTGGTGAGAGTCACCTTCCTTGCTTGCAGTTGGCTGCCTTCTCTCTGTGTACTCACTGGCTTTTCCTTTCACATTCCAGTAGACAGAAAGAGGGGGGAGGGAGAGAGGGAAGGGGAGAGAGAGAGAGAGAATCTTCCTCTTCCTCTTCTTCTTTTTTTTTTTGAGATGGAGTCTTGCTCTGTCTCCCAGGCTGGAGTTCAGTGGCGTGATCTCGGCTTACTAATGCAACCTCTGCTTCCCAGGTTCAAGTGATTCTCCTACCTCAGCCTCCTGAGTAGCTGAGATTACAGGGGTGTGCCTCCATGCCCAGCTAGTTTTTGTATTTTTAGTAGAGACAGGGTTTCACCATGTTGGTCGGCCAGGCTGGTCTCGAACTCCTGACCTCAGGTGATCCACCCGCCTCAGCCTCCCAAAGTGCTGGGATTACAGGCATGAGCCACCACGCCTGGTCAATCTTCCTCTTCTTATGAGGTTATAAGGTAACCAATCCTATCGGATTAGGACCCTACCCTATGACCTCTTTTAACCGTAATAATTATCACCTAAAAGCCGAATCTACAAATGCAGTCACATTGGGGATTACAACTTCAACATAGGAATTTGAGGCAGGGCACAATTAAGTCCATTGCAGATGGCAACTAGGTCTCTGGCTGTGAGAGTGAGGATTCAGGGAGGAGCAGTTTTAAGAAATTGCTCTGTATTAGTTTTTTCTTGCACTGCTATAAAGAAATACCTGAGACTGGGTAATTTATAAAGAAAAGAGGTTTAATTGACTCAGGTACACAGGCTGTAGAGGAAGCATGGCTTGGATGTTTCAGGAAACTTACAATTATGGTGGAAGGGGAAGCAGGTACATCTTCACACAGCCAGAGCAGGAGGAAGAGAGGAGAGGTGCTACACTTTCTTTTTTTTTTTTTTTTTTAGACGGAGTCTCACTCTGTCGTCCAGGCTGGAGTGCAGTGGCACCATCTTGGCTCACTGCAACCTCTGCCTCCCGGGTTCAAGCAATTCTCCTGCCTCAGCCTCCTGAGTAGCTGGGATTACAGGCGCACACCACCACGCCCGGCCCGGCTAATTTTTGTATTTTTAGTAGAGACAGGGTTTCACCATGTTGGTCAGGCTGTTCTCGAACTTCTGACCTCATGATCCGCCCGCTTCGGCCTCCCAAAGTGCTGGGATTACAGGTGTGAGCCACCATGCCCAGCCGATACTACACTTTTAAACAGCCAGATGTCATGATTACTCACTATCATTAGAACAAAACTAGAGGGGAAATCTGCCCCTATGATCTAATCGCCTCTCACCAGGCCCCATCTCCAACACTGGGGACTACAATTTGATATGCATTTGCAATATCAATTGCTGCATACCAAGTTCTCTCTGTTTTGGGCCTCTGTAATAGTCACAATGTCAGGTACTGCTGGTGCCAAAGGTGGCATTACGCATTGAGCTGCCTAAAGTCAGTGGTAAGTCTCCAAGAAACCAAGGTCTTGTGCACAGGCCAGATGGGGCTATTGAATGGAGAAACAGTCTCATGAAACATTTTGGCTTCCTTAAGCTCAGCAATGATGGCAATTATTCTTTTTCTCCCCTAGGCAGCTGACATTGTTTTTTGGGAAACAACAGTACTAGGTGTTGGTCATCAGATGGGTCCATGGTCTTCTATATTTCTCACTAAGATGGCCATAACTATTGCAATTCCTGTCAGGGCTTGGAGGCAAAGGCAAGTGGGGCTGCACATGGAAAACACATCACTACCAATATTTCATTCAGTAGTGGGGGCCATGACAACGGAGGTTAGTAGGAGCCCAAAGTCAGAGAACACGATCTGTTTTCTCCTCATCTTGATGCAAGGGTTTGTGGGGATCACAGTCACCTGTGTACTGGTATCTAAAAGGCCTAAGAAGTGCAATTCCTCTCCACTGTTCAGCTGAACTCTAACCTTGGCATAGGGCCTCTGGGTCCCCTGAGTACAGAAGGATCTTGTTTATAACCCCTAAAATCTTTGGATTTTTGTTTGTAACCCCTAATCTTGTTTATATTTGAAAGCTGAGTGTCAGAGCAAAAGTTGCTCAGGATCTCTGATTTGTCTCCAAATCCACCAGGAGAGGTGGAAGGCCATCACTGTGCAGACTCTAGCGGGACCACTTATCAAATCCCCATGGCCTGGTACTTGGCCCTGAATTTTTTAGTGGGGAGCCCATCAATCTGCTTTCGTGGTTCCATTATTGAGTAATCAGACTCAGAGATCTCTTTGGGAAGGCCCTTGCCCAGATAGTCCAGAAGAGGGCACTCAAGTACTATTTTTATGCTCCTTTTTTGGAGGGGAGGGGTCAAATTTTGCTATTTTATCGGAAGCCACTTCTTCTGTGCCTGAGAATTTCTCAGTTAAGATCTGGATCACACTGCAGATTGATGGACTTGACCTCAGGAGGTGGCTTAATTGGGCTTGACAACAAGCAGGAGCAGCATGAACAAACCCGTAAATCTAAGTCTGGTTAATCTTCTCATCTACTGTTCCCACTCCCTCGTAGTAGACCCAAGAGACCACCAGGAGGGCTGCAGGACCTCCATAGTCTCTGCGAAGGTGGTTGAGACATGTTTTTCAGTGACTAGGTACTCATTTTGTGTGGACCAAATCTGTCAGAGACCAAACAGTACCCAGCTGAGGAAAGAGATGGTCGTTGGTATACATACACTCTCATCTCCCCACCTTGCTCCTCCTCCTCAGAGAAAGTGGCCACTATCAAGGCGCTATGGAGGAGGGGGTCTGTAGTGATGTACCCCTCAAGGAGCCACTTTCCTTTATGAAGTTTATTTAACAAGATTACCTTTTTCGTAATGGAAGCAAACTAGCCAAGTCTCTGTGGTTTCTTCCCCTAAGCAAGTCTTCCTTCTGGCTTGGCTGCTGGGCATTGACCCTATCTAGTGAGATCACTGGACAAAGTGATTCTAAAGAGCTCTACATTATTTTTATTAGAAGCATGAGTCTCAGTAACATGCTGCATGGCATGTTGTCCGTCAGCCCCAGGGAACTGCTTAGATCTAGGAATAGTTTTGGGGTACAAGTCAGTTTACAGGGTCTCCAACGACTTCTGGCCCCATCATCAGAGAACAGTGTCCAGGGAATTGTTCCTGTGGCTTCTTAGAGCCCCTCTGCTGGATCTCTTATTTGATCCACTAGGTTATCTCAGCCGAGGTGATGGGGATAAACAGGAGGACCGATGGTTACCTTGGAACCAAAAGCTTTTATAAACAATTTTCTATCATCCTCCAAGTATACCCTGTGACTTACAATAGCAATGCCTGAGACCTGCTGGCATGGCTGGTAAAGTGCCACGTGAGGTCTGCTAGCACTTCGCAGGACTCACTGGCAGAGTGCCCGGTCAGATCCTCTGACTCTGGCAAATAATCCATTAGCATCCTCCAGGAGTGCCCTGCAAGGTCTGCTTACACCCATCATTAGTGAATTGCCCCACGAGATTTTCAGGCTCTTTGCTCTTCAAAAACGACATTGTGCATAATCAACTACCCAGCTTGCCATTCCAATTTTTCAAGAGCTCAGCTGAGCTAGAGAGAGCTGAGCTGCTGGGTGTCAGAGTAGTCGATTAAGACGAGTCAAAATAAAAGTAACAGTCAGACTCTAATAACTGCCTTTGATAGTATAAGCAAGGGACTGAACCAGAAAAAGTACCGACTCCTCCATTATTCCATTTTTCCACATGGAGTGGCTCCAACAGGGGTCTGATGGATTAGCACAGATGCAGGGCATCATCATCTCACTGTTAAGGGAGCCCTGAACAAGAGGCTCCTGCCATTTTATGGACCCAGGGGCAGGAGGAGGTGACAGGGAAGGGCTAGGAGTAGAAAAGTACTGAGTACTGAGTCAGCTTGAAGAAAAAAATATTTTTAGGCATCCCCCACTCCCACCATGGCAACAAGAGGTCTTAGCTCAGGTGCTTGAGAAAGGCCTCTGCCAAAGGCTCCTGATAAGGCGGACTCCAAATGGAGGCATCTGGTCTAGGAATGCCGACACGTGTGAGAGCATGATCAGTTAGGGACGTCTGAGTCCTTGACTGCAACTCCATTCACAGACTGCAATGCACGGCTGTGCATCAAGTCTGATGTGGGGAGGGCACGTCCCCCCATGATCCCTGCCAGGTAAAGCTTTTGTAATTGCCTATGGCGAGGCCTGAAAGATCACCCCTAGGTTTTTGGCCAAGAGTTGAATTCACTCTCTCCAGTGGTCCTAGCACTTCCTGTGAGAGGTCTTGCTGTCATTGTCTCTAAAAGCATGAAACAAAGGAAGTCAGATCTCTGCCCCTTTGGAATGCAGCTACTGTGGGGCTAGGTGTTTCTAGTTTCCATTACAGAAATACTGAATCCACCCGCGCCCCTACCACACCCACACAGGGAACTCAGGAGAAGGGGAGGCAGGGCTGTGGTTTCTGGCCTGCTGTGGCACTAGAAGGTTCATAGCAGTGAGTCTGATCGGCTTTCTGGGTGTCAGACCAGACGGAAGAACCAAAGCCAGTCACCATCATCAGTAGTATTCTAGCTCTGGAGCTTACGTGTTCACCAATGACAGTGTCTGCCCAAATCTTCCTTCTGGCTTGGCTGCTGGGCATTGACCCTACCTAGTGGAAGCTTAGGACACACCTATCCCTGGAATTCTGGGCAAATTCTCCCAGCTCAGGAGAGTGGTGGGCTGTTTTTGGTTCCTCTGCTTTTTAAATTCTATCTGTTATGGTTAGCATCAGGCCTCTGAGCCCAAGCTAAGCCATCGTAACCCCTGTGACCTGCACATATACATCCAGATGGCCTGAAGCAAGTGAAGAATCACAAAAGAAGTGAAAATGGCCGGTTCCTGCCTTAACTGATGACATGCCACCATTGTGATTTGTTCCTGCCCCACCTTAACTGAGCAATTAACCTTGTGAAATTCCTTCACCTGGCTGCAAACCTCCCCCACTGAGCACCTTGTGGCCCCTGCCCCTGCCCATAAGAGAAAAACCCACTTTGATTGTAATTTTTCACTACCTACCCAAATCCTATAAAACAGCCCCACCCACCCCTATCTCCCTTCACTGACTCTCTTTTTGGACTCAGCCCGCCTGCACCCAGGTAAAATAAACAGCCCCGTTGCTCACACAAAGCCTGTTTGGTGGTCTCTTCACATGGACGTGCATGAAATTTAGTCCCTTAATCATCATCACTGTGGAAGACAATGTTTATTAAACACCTACAGCATGGCAGGCCTTGTTCTGAGTGTTCTACTTGAATCTCTTCATTTCATCTTCTTTTCAGCCCTATGAACTAATTACTGTGAAAATTCCATTGTACAGATGAGGCTCAGAAAGCTAAAACAACCTGCCTAAAGTCACAAATCCAGTAAGTGGCAGATCTGTGACTTGAAACCCTCTGTCTGCATTGAGAGTCTCTGTTCCTCCTATTGAGCCACACTGACTCCCATACTTCTGAAACCACCTTTGCAAAATTATGACTAAGACAGTGAAAGAGATTTAACTTAACCAACTCCATTTTGCTTCTAACCTCCAAGCTGTCCTTGTTCATTCCTGGGCGTAGGCCCAACTAATCTTGGAAAAAACTTAGTTTATAGTTTAAACAAAGATGGTAATAGCCTTTCCCAAAGCAGACTTCCTTCTTGCCTGGGAACTAGATTGCCTTTGTAGGACCAACATTGGCCACAAGATTAGAAATTACAGTTTAGGAGTCATGCAGCTGGAGGCTACAAGATTCTAACCCTTCCTAAACTGCTCCTAAGATCAGTGGTTGAGATATTTTGTAAACCCTGCACTTGAGGGATCAGCTGGCACCACCCAAATGGATAAACTGGCTCATCTGATCTTGTGGCCGCCACCCAGGAACTGACTCAGCACAAGAAGACAGCTTCGACTCGCTATGATTTCATCTCTGACCAATCAGCACTCCTGGCTCACTGGCTTCCCCCCACCCACCAAGTTATCCTTAAAAACTCTGCTCCCTGAATGCTCGAGAAGACTGATTTAAGTAATAATAAAACTCCAGTCTCCCACACAGCCGGTTCTGCATGAATTACTCTTTCTCTATTGCAATTCCCCTGTGTTTATAAATCGGCTCTGCCTAGGCAGTGGGCAAGGTAAACCCCTTGGGCAGTTACACTTCTTCCTCCCACCCCAGTGCCCTGACCCCTCCATGCCATCTCAGCAGCATGATGTTTACATATGGGTCCTAGATTTGTGTAGTGTTTTCCAGGCAGCAAGCTTAGTATTTCTTCCTGGATACAGAGGACATTTAACGAAGCACTTCCCTTTCTGTATTGCAATTAAGACCAATTGTCTTAAGGTGGGAAACTACTCCACATACAAAGCATAGTGGTTAAAGGCAGGGGTTCTGATACTTGGAGATGTCAGGGACTAATAAAGTTAATAAAATTGGGTCCTGACATAGGTTATTATCTTTTTATTTCACTAATTAAGGACATTTAAAACAACACCATTTACACTACTATTAAAATAATAGTAGACTGAACATGGTTGCTCACACCTGTAATCCCAGCACTTTGGGAGGCCGAGGCAGGAGGATCACTTGAGGTCAGGAGTTTGAGACCAGCCCGGGCAACATAGGAAGAACTAGTCTCCACACATAATAAAAAAGTTAGCTGGGTGTGGTGGTGTGTGCCTGTGGTCCCAGCTACTTGGGAGGCTAAGGCAGGAGGAGTACTTGAGCCTGGGAGGTTGAGGCTGCAGTGAGCTGTGATTGCACCACTGCACTCCAGCCTGGGTGACAGAGTGAGGCTGAAACGGCTTTTGCAAAAATTACAACACTGAGAAAATTATAGCAGTGAAAGAGATCTGATCATGCCAAAGTCCCATCGTGCCTTTGGCCTTCAAGCTGCCCCTAATTATTCCTGGGTTAGGCCAAGCTAACTTGGAGAGACATTTAGTTTATACTTTAAATGATAATAGCCCTTTCCCAAAATTCAACTGCCTTTGTAAAGCTAATGAGAGACCACCAGGCTAGGGGGATAGAGGAGCCTAAATTCTGCTAAGGTGTAGACATAAACGATTGCCAGCTATTGTTCTGGAGGTCACAAGATATGCTACTTCCCCAATTACTCCTCCAGATAACATTACTATTGTAGAACCTAAGACTGGCCTTTTGAGATATCTTTTCAGATTTGTTTGCCTGTCTGACACCAATGGCTTCACCTGGACCTGCCAGCCACTCCTGTGGCCCCACCCAGAAGATATTCAGTGGGCAGAAGGACCATTCCTGCACCCTTATGATTGCACCCCCAACCAATCAGCAGCAAGCACCCATTGCTTAGCCACCCTAACTCCCTCCCTAAAACTATCTTTGGAAAACCCTACCCCTAAATGCTCAAGAAGATTGATTTGAGTAACAATTCTATCTCCCATGTGGCGTGGCCAGCCTTGCATCAATTAAATTCTTTTATTTACTACCATGCCATGGTCTTCATTTGTGCAGCAGGCAGGAAGAACCCATCAGGTGGTTACAATCCTGTCTCAAAATATTTAATAACAGAAATAATATCTAAACCTTGTAAAGAAAGATTACGATGTGGCAGGTTCTGCTCTCAGTCTTTCAATGAAATATCTGATTCAATCCTCATAAAAATCCTGTTCAGTAAGCTTGTTATCCCCATTTTATAGGCAAGGAAATTGAAGAAAAAGAAACAATATGTAAATTGCTTCTGCCTCTGCTGATAACCATTATAGTTAGCATACTATAATATACTGTCTCTCTCTTTCATAAAAGACAAGAGTAACCTTTAGGCCCACAAGGGAGGCCCTGATCTCAGAATTTAGGAATAGCCAAGTAAAACACAGACACCTCTGAGTTTGAGTCTTGGGAAAATGAGCATTGTGTCTGTTTCCTGAAATTTAAGATGAAAACACTAATATCTGTTGTGAGGAGTAAATGACAACATATACCGAGTATTTACACAGTAACTGGCACATAAGAACCTCCGAATACATACCAGCTGTAAGGCTTATTGTCACTCTTCCTCCTTGCACAGCCCTATGAGTTCATCTCTTGCTGGGAAGAAGCTGAGTATGGATACTACAGACTGGTCCTGTTATTGAGGTCAGATAAATTTGATGTTCCTCCTTCCCTCACTCTCTCCCATTTCCTCCTCCTTGACCGAACTGAAACGGGCAGAAATATTTGGGCTTTACTTCCCATTGGTTGAAATTGTTGCTATAACAGCATTCATAAGCATTCTTTCTGGGAACCCTGGGTAAGAGCTGCTTAAAGACTTCTGAGGCTTCTTCAGCTACTGCTGCTGGTACTCCAAACAACGATCTGATCATTCATGTATCAGAGTTTGTTAGGAATGGGGACTGTCTACAAAAAAAAGTACCTACAGTGGTTCTCCCCATTCATCACCAAGACCCCACACTTGACCATGCTCCCAGCTCTTTCTGCCCATTTTGCCTACCTAGCATCTTATTAGGAAGGTACAGATAAAAAAAGAGCTAGAAGAGGTCATTGGGAGGATCAAGAATGATTTGTCCCCACAGATATGTAAGGATAAAATCCTAGTGTTTTCCTTCTCCCGTTGGAACACAGGGCTCCATGGAGAAAGTTCTAAAGAGGGTCTTCCCATGGACAAAGACTTCACCTTAATTGCTTGGTGTTGGCGGTCATGATTTTGACTCCTGGTTAATTCATCAAGAGCCATTTTGCCAAAATCCAAGTCACAGAATGACCAAGTGAACAAGTGAGCCATTCTTGGAGCAATCAAGTTACCAATGACTAGTTCATGCAAGCTTAAGAAATTAACTGATTTACAAAACACTTTGTTGTTTTTGCAGAGTTTACTACAATTTACTTTGAGTGAATGGGCATGGCATAAGGGCTATGGAGAGCCAGTTCTATAATGTTCTGTGCCTTCAGACATATCCTCTCCCATCGGTCGGTCTTTCCCCAGTCTGGAATGGGCAGTTTCAGGAGACTGTTTTCCCCCAGTAGATGACCCTCTCTCCCATCCCCAACCCACAGCTACAGCAACAGGAACTTAGCTGAAGCCATCCAGCTGACGCCCAAGACCATTCCAGTCAATGAACTAAGGACAAGCGTATGAGTGTCCCCCCACCCCCATCCCAACCCCATGCTCCAGACCTACCCTCATGGCCACTGAGTGGGACACTGGAAACTTTGCCTTCCTGAGAGAATGGGGCTCTCTCTGAGAGTGGGAACATCTCTGTTGTCTTGGCTCCCAGACTGCTGCCACCACAGTGCAACCACCCAAAGCAAAGGGAATCATGGAAGCTATTTCACGTATGCTGACAAAGCCCTGCCCCAGTCCTAGGGGACCTCCCACCAATGTGAAGAGGTGTGTGTGTGTGTAATACAATTGTGGGGTTTTTTTTCTTTTTTTTTTATTGTACTTTAAGTTTTAGGGTACATGTGCACAACATGCAGGTTTGTTACATATGTATACATGTGCCATGTTGGTGTGCCGCACCCATTAACTCGTCATTTAACATTCGGTATATCTCCTAATGCTATCCCTCCCCCCTCCCCCCACCCCACAACAGGCCCCGGTGTGTGATGTTCCCCTTCCTGTGTCCATGTGTTCTCATTGTTCAATTCCCACCTATGAGTGAGAATATGCGGTGTTTGGTTTTTGGCCTTGTGATAGTTTGCTGAGAATGATGGTTTCCAGCTTTATCCATGTCCCTGCAAAGGACATGAACTCATCATTTTTTATGGCTGCATAGTATTCCATGGTGTATATGTGCCACGTTTTCTTAATCCAGTCTATCATTGTTGGACATTTGGCTTGGTTCCAAGTCTTTGCTATTGTGAATAGTGCCACAATAAACATACGTGTGCATGTGTCTTTAGAGCAGCATGACTTATAATCCTTTGTGTATATACCCAGTAATGGGATGGCTGGGTCAAATGGTATTTCTAGTTCTAGATCCCTGAGGAATCGCCACACTGTCTTCCACAATGGTTGAACTAGTTTACAGTCTCACCAACAGTGTAAAACTGTTCCTATTTCTCCACATCCTCTCCAGCACCTGTTGTTTCCTGACTTTTTAATGATCGCCATTCTAACTGGTGTGAGATGGTATCTCGTTGTGGTTTTAATTTGCATTTCTCTGATGGCCAGCGATGATGAGCATTTTTTCATGTGTCTTTTGGCTGCATAAATGTCTTCTTTCAAGAAGTGTCTGTTCATATCCTTTGCTCATTTTTGATGGGTTGTTTTTTTCTTGTAAATTTGTTTGAGTTCATTGTAGATTCTGGATATTAGCCCTTTGTCAGATGAGTAGATTGCAAAAATTTTCTCCCATTCTGTAGGTTGCCTGTTCACTCTGATGGTAGTTTCTTTTGCCGTGCAGAAGCTCTTTAGTTTAATGAGATCCCATTTGTCAATTTTGGCTTTTGTTGCCATTGCTTTTTGTGTTTTAGACATGAAGTCCTTGACCATGCCTATGTCCTGAATGGTATTGCCTGGTTTTCTTCTAGGGTTTTTATGGTTTTAGGTCTAACATTTAAGTCTTTAATCCATCTTGAATTAATTTTTATATAAGGTGTAAGGAAGGGATCCAGTTTCAGCTTTCTACATATGGCAAGCCAGTTTTCCCAGCACCATTTATTAAATAGGGAATCCTTTCCCCATTTCTTGTTTTTGTCAGGTTTGTCAAAGATCAGATAGTTGTAGATATGCGGCATTATTTCTGAGGACTCTGTTCTGTTCCATTGGTCTATATCTCTGTTTTGGTACCAGTACCATGCTGTTTTGGTTACTGTAGCCTTGTAGTACAGTTTGAAGTCAGGTAGCATGATGCCTCCAGCTTTGTTCTTTTGGCTTAGGATTGACTTGGCAATGCAAGCTCTTTTTTGGTTCCATATGAACTTTAAAGTAGTTTTTTCCAATTCTGTGAAGAAAGTCATTAGTAGCTTGATGGGGATGGCATTGAATCTATAAATTACCTTGGGCAGTATGGCCATTTTCACGATATTGATTCTTCCTACCCATGAGCATGGAATGTTCTTCCATTTGTTTGTATCCTCTTTTATTTCATTGAGCAGTGGTTTGTAGTTCTGCTTGAAGAGGTCCTTCACAACCCTTGTAAGTTGGATTCCTAGGTAGTTTATTCTCTTTGAAGCAATTGTGAATGGGAGTTCACTCATGATTTGGCTCTCTGTTTGTCTGTTATTAGTGTATAAGAATGCTTGTGATTTTTGCACATTGATTTTGTATCCTGAGACTTTGCTGAAGTTGCCTATCAGCTTCAGGAGATTTGGGGCTGAGACGATGGGGTTTTCTAAATATACAATCATGTCATCTGCAAACAGGGACAATTTGACTTCCTCTTTTCCTAATTGAATACCCTTTATTTCCTTCTCCTGCCTGATTGCCCTGGCCAGAACTTCCAACACTATATTGAATAGGAGTGGTGAGAGAGGGCATTCCTGTCTTGTGCCAGTTTTCAAAGGGAATGCTTCCAGTTTTTGCCCATTCAGTATGATATTGGCTGTGGGTCTGTCATAGATAGCTCTTATTATTTTGAGATACATCCCATCAATACCTAATTTATTGAGAGTTTTTAGCATGAAGGGCTGTTGAATTTTGTCAAAGGCCTTTTCTGCATCTATTGAGATAATCATGTGGTTTTTGTCATTGGTTCTGTTTATATGCTGGATTACGTTTATTGATTTGCGTATGTTGAACCAGCCTTGCATCCCAGGGATGAAGCCCACTTGATCATGGTGGATAAGCTTTTTGATGTGCTGCTGGATTCGGTTTGCCAGTATTTTATTGAGGATTTTTGCATCGATGTTCATCAGGGATATTGGTCTAAAATTCTCTTTTTTTGTTGTGTCTCTGCCAGGCTTTGGTATCAGCATGATGCTGGCCTCATAAAATGAGTTAGGGAGGATTCCCTCTTTTTCTATTGATTGGAACAGTTTCAGAAGGAATGGTACCAGCTCCTCCTTGTCCCTCTGGTAGAATTCGGCCGTGAATCCATCTGGTCCTGGACTTTTTTTGGTTGGTAAGCTATTAATTATTGCCTCAATTTCAGAGCCTGTTATTGGTCTATTCAGAGATTCAACTTCTTCCTGGTTTAGTCTTGGGAGGGTGTAGGTGTCGTGGAATTTTTCCATTTCTTCTAGATTTTCCAGTTTATTGGCGTAGAGGTGTTTATAGTATTCTCTGATGGCAGTTTGTATTTCTGTGGGATCAGTGGTGATATCCCCTTTATCATTTTTTATTGCATCTATTTGATTCTCCTCTTTTATTCTTTATTAGTCTTGCTAGCGGTCTATCAACTTTGTTGATCTTTTCAAAAAACCAGCTCCTGGATTCGTTGATTTTTTGAAGGGTTTTTTGTGTCTCTATTTCCTTCAGTTCTGCTCTGATCTTAGTTATTTCTTGCCTTCTGCTAGCTTTTGAATGTGTTTGCTCTTGCTTCTCTAGTTCTTTTAATTGTGATGTTAGGGTGTCAATTTTAGATCTTTCCTGCTTTCTCTTGTGGGCATTTAGTGCTATAAATTTCCCTCTACACACTGTTTTGAATGTGTCCCAGAGATTCTGGTATGTTGTGTCTTTGTTCTCGTTGGTTTCAAAGAACATCTTTATTTCTGCCTTCATTTCATTATGTACCCAGTAGTCATTCAGGAGCAGGTTGTTCAGTTTCCATGTAGTTGTGTGGTTTCGAGTGAGTTTCTTAATCCTGAGTTCTAGTTTGATTGCACTGTGGTCTGAGAGACAGTTTGTTATAATTTCTGTTCTTTTACATTTGCTGAGGAGTGCTTTACTTCGAACTATGTGGTCAATTTTGGAATAGGTGTGGTGTGGTGCTGAAAAGAATGTGTATTCTGTTGATTTGGGGTGGAGAGTTCTGTAGATGTCTATTAGGTCCGCTTCATGCAGAGCTGAGTTCAATTCCTGGATATCCTTGTTAATTTTCTGTCTCATTGATCTGTCTAATGTTGACAGTGGAGTGTTAAAGTCTTGGAGTCTAAGTCTCTTTGTCGGTCTCTAAGGACTTGCTTTATGAATCTGGGTGCTCCTGTATTGGGTGCATATATATTTAGGATAGTTAGCTCTTCTTGTTGAATTGATCCCTTTACCATTATGTAATGGCCTTCTTTGTCTCTTTTGATCTTTGTTGGTTTAAAGTCTGTTTTGTCAGAGAATAGGGTTGCAACCCCTGCCTTTTTTTGTTTTCCATTTGCTTGGTAGATCTTCCTCCATCCCTTTATTTTGAGCCTATGTGTGTCTCTGCACGTGAGATGTGTTTCCTGAATACAGCATACTGATGGGTCTTGACTCTTTATCCAGTTTGCCAGTCTGTGTCTTTTAAATGGAGCATTTAGCCCATTTACATTTAAGGTTAATATTGTTATGTGTCAATTTGATCCTGTCATTATAATGTTAGCTGGTTATTTTGCTCGTTATTTGATGCAGTTTCTTCCTAGCCTCGATGGTCTTTACAATTTGGCAGTGTTTTTGCAGTGGCTGGTAGTGGTTGTTCCTTTCCATGTTTAGTGCTTCCTTCAGGAGCTCTTTTAGGGCAGGCCTGGTGGTGACAAAATCTCTCAGTATTTTGCTTGTCTGTAAAGGATTTTATTTCTCCTTCACTTATGAAGCTTAGTTTGGCTGGATGTGAAATTCTGGGTTGAAAATTCTTTTCTTTAAGAATGTTGAATATTGGCCCCCACTCTCTTCTGGCTTGTAGAGTTTCTGCCAAGAGATCAGCTGTTAGTCTGATGGGCTTCCCTTTGTGGATAACCCGACCTTTCTCTCTGGCTGCCCTTAACATTTTTTCCTTCATTTCAACTTTGGTGAATCTGACAATTATGTGTCTTGGAGTTGCTCTTCTCGAGGAGTATCTTTGTGGCGTTCTCTGTATTTCCTGAATTTGAATATTGGCCTGCCTTACTAGATTGGGGAAGTTCTCTTGGATAATATCCTGCAGAGTGTTTTCCAACTTGGTTCCATTCTCCCCGTCACTTTCAGGTACACCAATCAGACGTAGATTTGGTCTTTTCACATAGTCCCATATTTCTTGGAGGCTTTGTTCATTTCTTTTTATTCTTTTTTCTCTAAACTTCTCTTCTCGCTTCATTTCATTCATTTGATCTTCCATCACTGATACCCTTTCTTCCAGTTGATGGAATCAGCTACTGAGGCTTGTGCATTCATCATGTAGTTCTCGCGCTGTGGTTTTCAGCTCCATCAGGTCCTTTAAGGACTTCTCTGCATTGGTTATTCTAGTTAGCCATTCGTCTAATTTTTTTTCAGGGTTTTTAACTTCTTTGCCATGGGTTCGAACTTCCTCCTTTAGCTCAGAGTAGTTTGATTGTCTGAAGCCTTCTTCTCTCAAGTCATCAAAGTCATTCTCCATCCAGCTTTGTTCCATTGCTGGTGAGGAGCTGCGTTCCTTTGGAGGAGGAGAGGTGCTCTGATTTTTAGAGTTTCCAGTTTTTCTGCTCTGCTTTTTCCCCATCTTTGTGGTTTTATCTACCTTTGGTCTTTGATGATGGTGACGTACAAATGGGGTTTTGGTGTGGATGTCCTTTCTGTTTGTTGGTTTTCCTTCTAACAGTCAGGACCCTCAGCCGCAGGTCTTTTGGAGTTTGCTGGATGTCCACTCCAGACCCTGTTTGCCTGGGTATCAGCAGCAGAGGCTCCAGAACAGCGGATATTGGTGAACAGAAAATGTTGCTGCCTGATAATTCCTCTGGAAGTTTCATCTCAGGAGAGTACCCAGCCGTGTGAGGTGTCAGTCTGCCCCTACTGGGGGGTGCCTCCCAGTTAGGCTACTCGGGGGTCAGGGACCCACTTGAGGAGGCAGTCTGTCCGTTCTCCGATCTCAAGCTGCATGCTGGGAGAACCACTACTCTCTTCAAAGCTGTCAGACAGGGACGTTTAAGTCTGCAGAAGTTTCTGCTGCCTTTTGTTCAGCTATGCCCTGCCCCCAGAGGTGGAGTCTACAGAGGCAGGTAGGCCTCCTTGAGCTGCGGTGGGCTCAACCCAGTTCGAGCTTCCTGGCCGCTTTGTTTACCTACTGGAGCCTCAGCAATGGCAGGCGCCCCTCCCCCAGCCTCACTGCCGCCTTGCAGTTTGATCTCAGACTGCTGTGCTAGCAATGAGCGAGGCTCCGTGGGCGTAGGACCCTCCGAGTCAGGCGCGGGACATAATCTCCTGGTGTGCTGTTTGCTAAGACCATTGGAAAAGCGCAGTATTAGGGTGGGAGTGACCTGATTTTCCAGGTGCCATCTGTCACCCCTTTCTTTGACTAGGAAAGGGAATTCCCCGACCCCTTGCGCTTCCCGGGTGAGGCGATGCCTCGCCCTGCTTCGGCTCATACTCGGTGCGCTGCACCCACTGTCCTGTACCCACTGCCTGACACTCTCCAGTGAGATGAAACCAGTACCTCAGTTGGGAATGCAGAAATCACCCATCTTCTGCGTCGCTCACGCTGGGAGCTGTAGACTGGAGCTGTTCCTATTCGGCCATCTTGGCTCCACCAATTGTGGGTTTTGTTTTCTTCAGTGCCATCTTGACCCAATTTTGAGGCCCTGGCTAGAGGCTAGTCAGTTCCTCTTCTTGAGCAGCTGATTAAATCCACATCTCAACCATTTCCCTTATGGGGCTCTCACATTCCTGGCAACTATGTACCTGCCCTAATCACCACAGGGATAGGTACCAGACAACTAGGGACAGCCCTTTTGCCTAAGTTTCAAATTAACAAATCCACAGGGAGCCCATGAAACCTCCCTTGCCATACCTGGGCTGCCTCCTACAGGTATAGCTCTATCCTGCGTTACAACTTCAGGTGTGGCTCTACCTGGCAGCCTTCTCTCATTTGGAGCTGTAAGTAACAAAGAGTTCTGCCTTTCATCTATCTGAATATATTTATGTGGTATCCTTCCATCCAAGGAACCTATGTTCCTGTCTAACATTTTATAATTATGAAACAATATGGGCATAAAGAGGACAATAAGGGAATCTAGTCCCCTGCTTGTTTCTGATTTTACATGAGGCTCTCCAAATTTAAGGTGGGTAGGGGACCATAAGTGGATATAAATACAATTGCCAACAACCCACAAATGTGGCTCTGGGCACTATGTCAATGAGTTAGCCCTGCTTCACAAGGAACAGCTCCAGTTAAGTAAAAGATTGCTGTTTAATACCACCAAGTCACCCTTGAATTCTTTCCTGGGCAAAGCCAAGAACTCTCCCAGGCTAAGCCCCAGTTTGGGGGCTTGCCTGCCCCACGTCATCTGAACATATACTCCAAGTAATTTTCTAGGTTTAACAGAATTTCAATTAACACAGAAAGATAAGCAAGAAAACACACGATCGATCTAAAAATAAGTATGGAATTCATTTAACTACATATTTATTAGAAAGACAAAACATTAATCTTTAAGACTGACGATGACTGAAAAATGAAATACTAGTCAATCAAAAAGAGATGTCTGAAGTAGCTGTTGGCATATATGACATTAACAGGTGCCAAATATATATGTAGAATGATGGAAGAAATATTGTTTTTCTTGTTTTGAAAAAAGAAGAATGGCTTCTGATTGCTTCTGAATGCGAGTACATGAAATTGCAGGAAATACTCCACAAAGTAGTTGTATATATACTGTTACATAAACCATATCAATATACTGAAACACTAAACAAAATATGCATATCTTGGAATGATGGGATTCAAACAAGCAGACCTATGGCTGTATTCAAGCTTTGATCATGTCTTACTTTTTAACACGTGAGACTTCCAAATCCCAGTGATACTGTGAGTTCACAAACTGCTTAGCATTCACCCAGGCAAAGGAAAATGGCTTTATCTTTTGAAAAAGATGTCTTAATCCACAGTTAACATTTTTTTTTAAGAGAGAGGATCTCACTCTGTTGCCCATGCTGGAGTGCAGTAGCGCGATCATAGCTTATTACAGCCTCGAACTTCTGGGTTCAAGTGACACTATTAACATTATTTGCTAAAACAACTTTTTTTCATTTTTCCTTTCTTATTATATTCATTGTATATATGTTGCCTTACTTCCTAACAGACAATAAATGGATGGGTTAATGATTATAAAGAAAACATGGCAGCACAGAAAAGGGAATCTAATGAGCAAATAGAAGAATGAAAGAAAAATATCTAGTACATACCCAGCAGTCTATTCTGTTTAATTTGTATCCAGAAATATTGTGTACTTATATATTAAAATGAATCCTTAATTCAGCATAATACCCAAGGGTTAGATTTAGTCTGGTTAATGGACTGTTTTAAAGAAATGAGATTGAACAAGAATCCCATGTCATTGTTTAGTTCCTCATTTTCTTTTTATTTTAATTAACTAATTTAGAGATGGGGTCCTGCTCTGTTACCCAGGCTGGAGTGCAGTGGTCTGATCATAGCTCACTGCAGCTTTGAACTCCTGGGCTCAAGCAATCCTCCTATCTCAGCCTCCCAAATAGCTGGGACTACATACAGGTGCATGCCACCACACCCAGCTATTTTTTTCCTAGAGATGGGGGTCTCACTATGTTGCCCAGGCTGGTCTCAAACTCTTGGCCTCAAGCAATCCCCCCACCTCAGCCTCCCAAAGTGCTGGGATTACAGGCACGAGCCACTGTGCACAGCTTATTTCCTTATTTTCTGTTGAAAAAAATGTGAGATTATGTATGTCTATTTTCCCCTCACATTTGAGTCTACTGAACAGAATGGGATGTTTGGTCAATGAATTCCATTATAGCCACTTGTCAGCTGTGATTTGGACAGATTATTTAATCTCTCTCTGTCTTTATTTCTTCATTTGTGAAATAGCAATAAGCTTAATTCACACACAGTACTTGTCACACATTAAGCCTTCCAAAAATTGTAGCTGTTACGATAATCATTGCCCTTTTAAAAATTACACATAAAGCACCACTCCTAGCTTCCGTGAAGGAAACAAGAAGAGTAGGAGACCCAGTCTGAAAATGCAAGTGCTTACCATGCAGGTAGGGAACATAAGAATTACACCCACAAAACAGTTATGTTTCAGTGAGAGGCCATAAGTCATGACTGTTGCCTCTTAATTAGTGATTGATACTTCAGGTCTACAGGGGGTCTGGAAGGGGAGACAATTGGGCAGGTGAGGTTGAGAAACAGAAGGAAAAAGAAGAAGATGGGTGAAAGGAGGCAGAAAATGCGAGAGGAAAACAGACATGAATGATTTGGCTAGATGAGGAAAGGAGTATAGGAACAGCACAAGCAAAGATAGTCAGAAATGAGCATGGTATATTCCAGAGATTCACTGTGAGTTTGTAGTGTCTAATATGGTTTGGCTGTGTCCCCATCCAAAATCTTATCTTGAATTGTAATCCCCATAATCCCAATGTGTCAAGGGCAGGACCAGGTGGAGGTAACTGGATCATGGGGGTGGTTTCCCCCATTCTGTCCTCATGATTGTGAATGAGTCTCGCAAGATCTGATGGTTTTATAAACATCTGGCATTTCCCCTGCTTGCACTTCCTCCATCTTGCTGCCCTGTGAAGAAAGTGCCTGCTTCTCCTTTGCCTTCTGCCACGATTGTAAGTTTCCCGAGGCCTCCCCAGCCATGCAGAACAGTGAGTCAATTAAACCTCCTTCCTTTATAAATTACCCGGGCTTGGGCATTTCTTCATAGCAGTGTGAGAACAGACTAATACAGTGTCTAAGAGCCATCACTCCAAAGAGCAAACTTTATTGCCATGGCATTAGCCGAAAAACACTTAGGCTATTAGATTGAATGTGTGCTGATCCCTGAGACTTTCTCTAAATAGTTATATAAAGCAACACATATGGAAAAGACAGCTAAGCAAAGAAAAAGATTCAGCAGAGGAAAAGTGGCTTTCTTGGTTGTTTATCTTTTCCTGCAATAAGTATGCAATCATGATTAATTCAAGTTCCCTCCTAGTGTTATTCTATTTAACTGAGATATTGATGTACAATATTAGAATGCTACCAATTGTGAGAGGGAACAAGACAGTTTGGGCATGGTGCCTAAGTATCAGGAGGGTGTTAAAAGAGTTATTCAGAGTATCATTTTTATTTTGCCTGTGGATTGAGTCTTTCCTATGGTTCATAGGGGAAAGAATGGTGAGAAGGAGCAGAGTGAGATGAATGAAATTCGATCTCTGTCGTTGGCTGTGGTTGCTACTCTTGGACAGTAACTCGATGACCGTGAAGAAGACTTCCTCATTTCCTCACATCCTGCATGTTGACTAGGATCACAGCTGGCAGCTAGTCTCCTTCCTTCCAGTTCAGAATGAATGGACTAAACATTTACTTAGTGGAGAGTTATGCAAAATTTTGATACTATAGAATGTGTTCACCTAACGGGTTGAGCCAAGAAGAGGCTCCCAAATCTAAGTCTGTATGTTAAATAAATAGAAGAGACGATTTAGCATCTTACAATATTTCTGTCGGACTCAGTTTTGGAGTTGACCTTTTTGATGTGGTGGGTAGGCCTGTGGAATTTGCGAGAAATCCTTGGAAATTCTTTGTGCTTAAAATGAATAGAATCATATTTTGTGCTCCTTGAGGTGCTGGGGTTGGGGACCTGGGCCAGGGAAAATCAGACTGTGAAACCTCCACTCAGTCTTTACTTTCCTTTCTTCCTTATAAATAATTTCAATCCCACTGAAACCCCTTAATGTGACCAGATGAGTTAAAGGGAGGATAGGGATCAGAGGTAAAGAGAAATTGGTCTTACTGCTTGGCCTCGTGATGAGGGCTATGGAAGGAGATGTTAGGGACTGATTTATATAGGGACCAGAGTTCTATTTTTCCTTTTTTTTTTTTCTGGTAAAGCCCAGCTGGCCAGAGCTACCTCCTTGTGCCCCACTGGCTACCTTCCAGAGGCAGTACCTAGCTGCTAGCCGCTGTTTATCATCAAGCTCCCCACACCTCAACAACAGCTCCAGGCTCAGCCACTGCCATGGATTTCTTTCCTCCTATGTCTCCACAGACTCTTTCACCTTTTGATTTTAAAACATCCTTTGTTTAATTTTTTTGTTTCTCTCGTTCAAAGGGAATGGACAGAGACTCTTCCTTGTTCTCTGCCTTCCCTCCATTATTTTGCCTAAACCAAGATTCTTCGGCTTGAAATAAAAAATCATAATCCAACTCTGCAGTTCTCATAGAGGCCCTAGTTTTGTTTGTGGCCTGTGCTTTAGAGGGGTCCAAATGTATCAATTATGATGCTCACACCTGAATGCTACCTCTGAAATCACCTTTGTCCCCTTGCTTGTGTAACACAACAGAACGTGCTTTTAGAAGGGGTCTTTTGTATTACTAGATTCTAAAATATTGACAGAACAATTTCCAACCTGTTAGCCTGCTTTCTTAAAAAAGTTAATTCAACACCAAGCACCAAGCTAGTTATTGTTCATGTGTTGTGCTTCCAGCTTCAGGCACAGATTTGCAAGAAGATTGGGAGAAATGAGAGTTGTGAGGAGGGTACAAGTTGTATCACTCCCTCAAGGGCCTGTAAGAATGGACACCAAGATACTGAATGCCTTTAGGGGAGGTTGTTTACTATTCCTAGAGGTAAAATGGCCCAGTGCCATGATTGGGGAAGGGACTTGAATCTTCAACCCTTTAAGTGAAATAGTTCTGGGCTAGATAATGTGGTAGGTGCTGAAGAGCTGAACTTGGGCTGGTGTGTGTTTCTCTTAATTGAATGATCTCTGGCCCAGGGGAGGGCATGGCCATTCAGCGGCTGGCCTCTTCTAAGCTGAGCTGTGTGTGTTCTCTTACGTAGGCCACTCCATTGCTCTGGGCCTGCAGAAAGCCCTCTACAGTGCTGTATAAAGGATATAGTCAAAAGCAGGTCAGTATAACAGAGTTCATTTTAGCGGAATTCACATGTACCATTGGCCAAATCTCTACAACAGGATAACTGTGTTTTGGGTCCATATTCCCAATACTGTTTTCATAAAATAGTTTTAGTATATTTGCAAAAGGGAGGAGAGCATCTGCTAAAAGCTTCTTGGGGAAATTCATGCTATAGTTTGGAAATAGATAAAAACATACTTTGTTTTCACTTTAAAAAAAATCTTCGGCTGGGTGCAGTAGCACACACCTGCAATCCCAGCACTTTGGGAGGCAGAGGCAAGAGGATCACTTGAGCCCAGGAGTTTGAGATCAACCTGGGCAACATGGCAAAATCCTATCTCTACAAAGAATACAGAAACTAGGTGAGTGTGGTGCTGCATGCCTGTAGTCCGAGCTACTCGGGAGGCTGAGGTGGAAGGATCACCTGAGCCTGTGAGGTCAAGGCTACAGTGAGCCAAGATTGTGCCACTGCACCCCAGCCTAAGAGATAGAGTGAGACCCTGTCTCAAAAAAAATATTTTGTTTGGTTCATTTTCCCTCCAGAACTCCATAGAGGACTGTATAAATTCACATAAGGAGAAAAAGCAACTCACCAAACCTTAAGATGGTTTCTCAAAATTCCCAGACCCTGGTATACACACATATTCTCCCATACCAGGACACTGAATGCCTTTGGAGGAGGTTGATTACTTTCTTTAGAGGTAAAAAGGCTCAGGCTTAAGACAGAGCCTTGAGCCTGCAGGCCTTTGAAGGAAAGCATTCTGGGCAGGATGGACTTGGTAAGTGCTGAGGAGCTGAATCCGATATAGTGAGCACTTCCTGTATCTGGGTGACTGGGGAGCTAAGGAAGGGCATGGCCACTTAGAAGCTGGCCTTCTCCAGGGTGCAGTCTATATGTTCTCTTTTGCAGACCACTCCCTTGCTGTGGGCCTGTGTTCCTTCATCTGTAAAGTGAAAAGAGTAGGCTCGATGTTCCCTAAATTCTCTCCATTGTTTACGCAACACATCCTCCAGGAAGGGCTCCCTAGCCAACACAGGTAGGACTGGGGACGAAGTGTGGGCTTGTCCCTTCAGATATCCCACCCTCAACAGACAGATTGTACCATAAGAGCAGAAAACATGCCTGGTTCATCTTTGTGACCCCATCGTCTAGCCAGGAGCTGGGAACAGAGCAGGTATCTCCAACAGTCTGTGTAATATATACATGAGAAACTGTTCAGGCAAGTAATCTCGACAACCCCTCTAGCAAAGTTCTGCTGTTCTTTTCAAACCTCTCCATTCACGAAATCAAGTGGTGGTTAAGACATGGTCATCAGATAACACTGAGCTCAAATCCTGACCCTTTCAGGATCTTTGGCAGGTCATCTATAGCAGATGTTGTCTGTGTCCTACTAGATCTCAGCCATATGTACTTGGCCCAATTTCCAACAGCTTGATGCTTCCTCTGGGGTCTGAAGCCCCTCTGCCTGAACAGGGAAGGCTGGGGAATAAATGCCCCCAGGAGCAGCCCTCAACCAATGATTATTGGGAGTTGGTGGATAAATGCCCAAGCTTCCTTGCCCCTTAGACAGGATAATTACGAAGTGATTGTTCTACACTGTGAGAAGGTGATAAGCAGTCTGTACTAGTCCGTTCTCATACTATAAAGAACTACCTGAGACTGGGTAATTTATAAAGAAAAAAAGGTTTAATTCACTCACAGTTCCACAGGCTTAACAGGAAGCATGACTGGGAGGCTTCAGGAAACTTACAATCATGGCAAAAGGTGAAGGGGAAGCAAGGCATATCTTTTCATGGTGACAGGAGAGCAAGAGAGTGAGGGGGGAAAGTGCCACACACTTTTAAACCATCAGATATTATGAGAACTCACTCACTGTCATGAGAACAGCAATGGGGAAATCCTCCCCCATGATATAATCACCTCCCATCAGGCCCCTCCTCCAATTCGACATCAGATTTGGGTAGGGACACAAATCCAAACCATATCGCAGTCCCTGACAGCCAGCACTGGCCTGGTACTCACAACTAGGTCTTGATGTTTTCCTGTTGAACATAAACAGTCTCACAGAGCACTACTGCCAGACAAAATCACTCTGTGATCTTGAAGAAGTGAGAAAAAAAATACCACTTCATAACCTTGTCTAGGCATAGAAAAAACAAGATCACTGTGCAAATGAAAAAAGTACCAAACACGGAGTTCAACTTCCAGCATGACAGCTTGAGGAACTCTGCTGATGCACTCCCAAGTGAAAGTGGTAAATATTATTTTTAAAACAACAACTGAAAGCCCCTGGAAATGGTCCTAAGGGAAAACAGCAAATGAAGAAACATCTTTCTAAGAGAACCTACAAAAATTCAATAAGAAAAGCAAGTCTGTGGTATTTGAATCACTACAGCTTCTTCCTTTTCCCCTCCCAGATCAGTAAGGCAGAGATTCTGCTTCAGACTGCTGCAGACAAGAGCATAGGGCTCCCTCTCCCCTCTGGCTCCCAGCCAGAGGACTTTCTTCCCAAGAGGAGCAGCACTTCAGCATCATTCATACTGACACCAGCTACTTGTTTCTGAGGCTAAGTATCAGGTGAGTACAGCTGAGTGACGGTGGCTCATTTAATCTGCCGACTCTGTCCCCCAGTTATTTAATGGAGGCTCTACCTTAGATGCAACACACTGAGGAAACTGCGGCTCAAGTTTTCCTTGCCTCGCTCATGAGGTGGTGGTTACATGCTGAAGAGGCAAGCCGAGAGCACCTTAGGCTGCTGCACCCCACTCTGCCAAGGCCTCAGCCCATAGAAAGGGGTTGCCACTCAGGCAGAAGCTTGCCACCGTCCCCACCCTGTCTCTAGAGCTCTTGCTCAAAGATTTTGCCTTGGAGGAGGAACAGGCTACAAAACAGCTAGCTCCTAATCTCTTCCCAAAGGGATTGACTTCATTTGCAACAGAGTGTAAAGTTCAAACCTAAGAGTGCTCTCAAGAACAGTGGACGTTGTCATACAAGGCAGTTGAGATTTGTGGATCTAATGAAGATAAAGCATGGCCTGTAAGCTGGATAGTTTTCAGGAGAAAACCAGGAAATAAGATGGCTGGTAAGAGCACTCCTGGTATCAGAACAAATATGAGACGTGGACCTCAAAAACTATTCCTTCAAATAAACCACAATTTAATTGAATTAGTTTGTAGAACAATTTATGTCCTAGAGCATTGCTGAAAACAATAGAATGATCAGCAGGCAATTAGTGGAGTTTAATAGTTGGGCATGGTAAGGGAAAGATAGAGAGCCCTACTAACACCACTGCCATCCTAGAGTGACGGTGTACACACCCAAAGTCATGTCTTCCTGAAGAGCAACATCAGAGGCTTAAGATTATGAGGAGAAGGAATAAGCTTCATTAAAATAATCCAGCCAATCACTAAAAAAATATACCAGCAAATAACAAGTCCCAGAGGCCAGGGTTGGGGGCAGTTGCTACAACATATTATCAAAAATTTTGTGGCCAAGCATAATGCTTCACACCTGTAATCCCAGCACTTTGAGAGGCCAAGGTGGAAGAATCACTTGAGCCCAGGAGATCAAGAACAGCCTGGGCAATACAGAGAGACCCCCCATCTCTACAAAAGTAATAAAAAAAAAATTAGCCAGGTGGAATGGTGCATGCTGATAGTCCCAGCTACTCAGGAGGATGAGGTGGAAGGATCACTTGAACCTAGGAGGTCGAGGCTGCAGTGAGCCATGATTGCACCACTGCACTCCAGCCTGGGTGACAGAGTGGGACCATGTCTCAAAAATGATTTCAATTTCCAGCAAAAAATTTATGAGGCATGTGATATGGTTTGTCTGTGTCTCCACCCAAAAATCTCATCTTGAATTGTAATCCCCTTAATCCCCATAATCCCCATGTGTCAAGGATGGGACCAGGTGGAGGTAATTGGATCATGGGGGCGGTTTCCCCCATGCTGTCCTCGTGATAGTGAGTGAGTCCCACATGATCTGATGGTTTTATAAGCGTCTAGCATTTCTCCTGCTTGCACTTCTCCTTCCTGCTGCCTTGTGAAGAAGGTGCCTTGCTTCCCCTTCACCTTCTGCCATGATTGTATGTTTCCTGAGGCCTCCCCAGCCATGCTGAACTGTGAGTCAATTAAACCTCTTTCCTTTATAAATTACCCGCTCTCGGCTATTTCCTTATAACAATGTGAGAACAGACAAATACAGACCTGCAAAGAAACAGGAAAGTATGCCCCATACAGCAGAAAAAAGCAGACAACACCAACTGCCTGTGAGAGCAACCACATGATGGATTTAACAGAAAAAGACTTCAAAATACCCATTATAAATATGTTTGCAGGCCAGGTGTGGTGGCTCATACCTGTAATCCCAGCACTTTGGAAAGCTGAAGCGGGAGGATTGCCTGAGGCCAGGAGTTTGAGACCAGCCTGGTCAGCATAGCAAGACCTCCATCTCTACAGAGAAAAAAAATAATATGTTTACTGAACTAAAAGAAAGCATGGTTCAGAAAATAAAGGTATGATAACAATGTTGCATCCAGTAGAAAATATCATTAAAGAGATAGAAATTATTTCAAAAGAACCAAATGGAAATTCTGAATCTGAAAAGTACAATAACTGACATGAAAAAAATCACTAGCAGGTTCAATAGCACATTTAAACTGGCAGAAGAAAGAATTAGCAGATTTGAAACAGGATTGATAGCGATTATGCAAGATGAAGACTAGAGAGAAGAAAGAGTGAAGAAAAATAAATAGAGCTTCAGACAAATGTAGGACACCATCAGCCACACAAACCTAAGTGGGATCTACTAGAAGAAAGGAAGAGATAGAGAGGAGATGAAAGGAAGAGATAGAGAGGAGCAGAAAAAATAGTCAAAGAAATAATGGCAGAAAATTTCCCAAATTTATTTTAAAAACAATAACCTACAGAAGCTCAGTGAATTATAAGAAGGATATAAGTAAAGAATCCACAAACAGATTACATCATGGTAAAACCAGCTAAGATCAAGGAGAAAATCTTGAAAGTGGCAAGAGAAAAATGTCTCATCACTTACCCCAGTAAGATTGGTAGTTGACTTCTCAGCAGAAACAATGAAGGCCAGGAGGCAGTAAGATTAAATACTCAAAGTGCTTAAAGAAAAAACTATCAACCAAGAATCCTACATCCAGCAAAGCTACCTTTCAGAAATGAAGGCAAAGACATTCCCAGTTAAATAAAAATGGGAGGATTTGTTGTTAGTAGATCCACCTCACAAGAAATAATGAAGTTCTTCAGGTTGAAAGCAAGTGCTTCAGATGTTAATTGCAACCTATGAGAACAAGCCAAGGCCCACTTTATCCACTGCCTCTTTCCCTTCCAGCCTCACAAGTGTCAGAATGTCTCAGCCACAAGTCTGACATACCAGGATAAAAACCCCACTTCATCAATTACAGACTGAATATTTTTGGGAAGTAACAGCCACTCTGGGTATGACAGTTAATACTGAGTGTCAACTTGATTAGATAGAAGGATACAAAATATTGATCCTAGGTGTTCTCTGAGGGTGTTGCCAAAAGAGATTAACATTTGAGTCAGTGGGCTGCACAGGGCAAATCCACCCTTAATCTGGTGGGCACAATCTAATCAGCTGCCAGTGAATATGAAGCAGGCAGAAAAATGTGAAAAGGAGAGACTGGCCTAGCCTCCCAGCCTACCTCTTTCTCCCATGCTGGACACTTCCTGCCCTTGAACATCGGACTCCCAAGTTCTTCAGTTTTGAGACTCAGACTGGATCTCTTTGCTCCTCAAGCTTGCAGACAGCCTACTGTAGGACCTCGTGATCATGTAAGTTAATGCTTAATTAACTCCATATATATATACATGGAGGATATATATATATATGGAGGATATATATATATATGGAGGATATATATATATGGAGGATATATATATATATGGAGGATATATATATATGGAGGATATATATATATATATGGAGGATATATATATATGGAGGATATATATATATATGGAGGATATATATATATGGAGGATATATATATATATGGAGGATATATATATATGGAGGATATATATATATGGAGGATATATATATATGGAGGATATATATATATATCCTATTAGTTCTGTATATATATATATATTCTGTATATATATATATAAGTTCTGTATATATATACATATATATATCCTACATATACATATATGTATATCCTACATATGCATATATATATAATCCTACATATACATATATATATATATATATATATATATATATATATATATCCTATTTGTTCTGTCCCTCTAGGGAACCCTAATGCACTGGATCTCAAAGTTTCTATGCTGAGACCAAATGTTTAAAGATGTCTGATGTCCCCAAGACCAGGAGAACAAGGGAGTAAGGAAAGAGAGTGCTGGAACTTTATGACTTCAGGCAGTCACTGTCTCTCTCTGGGCCTCAACTTCCCCTTTGAAAAATGAGAATGTTTGCCCTCTCTAAGAATACCAGACCCAAAGTGCTCAGGAGCATTTCTCAAGATTATTGGAAGTGTCAAAATGAGAATCAGATCAAGTTAGGAAACATTTTAAAGTTTATTGTTATACAGTAAGAGAAAGTACAGCTCATGATCCAGGAGACTTCAAACAAAGTGGTAGAAAGCTCACCTTATGGCAGTCATAGCACACTTTATAAAGCATAAAGGAGAATATTTTGATTTTTTTTGTGGTTGGCTGTTTTACGTTATCATTCTTTTTAAGGTAAACAGAGCTGTTTAAACTGATTTGCCTATAGCTGATTGGTTTAATTTCACTGAATCATGCTGACAAAGATGTAAAGGTTATGTTTGATATTTATGATTAGAGACAGTGTTTTGGGGAAATTGGGAAGAATTAAATTTTGGTTACCTGGTTATGAGTGGTCGGCCTTCGGGTACACCTAAAGTGTGGCTTCATTTTTATCTTTAACAGAAGATAACTGAGCTCTCATTATGTGCTAGGGCACTGTTTAAATTCTGAATCCTGCCCTCTGGTAGGAAGACAGAGATTAAACAAGAGAGCCAATAACCAAACAAAAAAGTAGAGAGACTGTGGGGTTAGGGATTTTAGCTCAGGTGCTTAGAGAGGGCATTTGAGCAGAATCATGAATGCA
Organism: Pan paniscus; assembly: GCF_029289425.2. Taxonomy (NCBI): domain Eukaryota; kingdom Metazoa; phylum Chordata; class Mammalia; order Primates; family Hominidae; genus Pan; species Pan paniscus. The sequence continues at coordinate 119,539,174 of NC_073272.2, forward strand.
ATAAAGGAGGCAGCCATGCAAAAACCTGTAGGAAGAGCATTCCAGGCAGAGAGAACAGCCAGTGCAAAGGCGCCAAGGTGGGAATGAGCTTGGTGTGTTCTCAAGACCCATGTGCTCAGGACCCAGCGGGCAGAGGAGGAAGCAGGGGAAAATGAGGCTAGGAAAGGAGGCAGACGAAGATGGCAGAATAGAAAGCTCCGCTGATCGTCCTCCTGCCACTCTGTGCAAGGACACCAAGTTAACAACTACCTACACAGAAAAAAACACCTTCTTAAAAACCAAAAATCAGGTGAGCACTTACAGTACCTGGTTTTAATTTCATATCACTGAAAGAGGCACTGAAGAGATATAGAAAACAATCCTGAATCACCAATGCTACCCCTTCCCCGCCCTGGCAGCCATGGCATGGTGTGGAGAGTGTTTCTGGGCACTGGGGACGAGAGAACACAGTTCTTTTGCTTCACGATTCAATTGTGAAGCATTGCACTCAGCAATGTCCTGTTACAGCAGAAAGGAAAACCAGATCAAACTCAGTTGATGCCCACTCACAGAGGGAGCATTTAAACCAGCCCTAGCCAGAGGGGAATCACTGATCCCAGCAGTCTGAACTTGAGTACCTGCAAACCTCACCATGAAGGGCCAAAGTGCTCTCAGTCTCTAAGTAAACTCGAAAGGCAGCCTAGGCCATAAGGACTGCAACTTTTAGGTAAGTCCTAGGGCTGAACTAGGCCCAGACACAGTGGATTGGGGGTGGGGGGGCGGGGAACACAACATGCTGAGACACTAGCTAGGACAGCCAAGGGAATGCTGGCATCACTTTTCCCTTAACCCCAGGATGCACAGCTTGTGGCTCTAAAAGAGAGCCCTTCCTTCTGCTTGAGGAGAGGAGAGGGAAGAGTTGGGAGGACTTTGTCTTGCATCTTGGATACCAACTCAGCCACAGCAAGATAGGGCTCCAGTCAGAGTCAACAGGCCCCTGTTCCAGCCCTAGTTCCCAAATGACATTTCTAGACAAACTGTGGGCCAGAAGGGAACCCACTGCCTTGAAGGAAAGGACCCCATCCTGCCAGCATTCATCACCTGCTAACTGAAGAGCCCTTGGGCCCTGAATAACCAACAGCAATACACAGGCACTACGTTGAGGGCCATCATGAGCCTCTGAGGCTTGCTGGCTTCAGGTACCAACACCACCACGGGGGCTAGAGCACCAAGCAGGTTCTTGAGGTTCCAGATTCCAGGACTTGACAGCATTTCTGGACCTGCCCCAGGCCAGAGGGGAGCCCACTGCCCTGAAGGATGAGTCCCAGACCAGGCAGCATTCACCACAAGCTAACTTAAGAGACCTTGGGCCTTAAGGGAACATTGATGGTAGTCTGTCAGTACTCCTTGTGGCCAGGGGTGGCAGTGGCTGTGGAGTGAGGCTCCTTTGCCTTTGGAAAGGGGAGGGAAAAGCAGGAAGGACTAGGTCTTATGGTTTCAGTGCCAGCTCAGCTGCAATACAATAGAACACCAGGTAGACTTAGAAGGTTTTTGACTCTAGTCCCTGACTCCTGGATGATGCTTCTAGACCCACCTGGGGCCTGGGGGAACTCACTGACCTGGAGGGAGGGACACAGGCCTGGCTGGCTTTGCCACCTGCTCATTGTAGAGCCCAGGGTCTTAAGCAAACATAGAGACAGTAGCCAGGGAGTGGTTACAGCAGGCCTTGGGTGAGACCCAGTGCTGTGCTGGCTTCAGGTCTGACCCAGCACAGTCATAGTGGTGGTGGCCACAGGGGTGTTAATACCTATGTCACTCCACCCCCAGCTTTAGTTGGCTCAGAACAGAGAGAGCGATTCTGTATGTTTGGGAGAAAATAAGAGAACAAGAGGCCAGGTGCGGTGGCTCAAGCCTGTAATCCCAGTACTTTGGGAGGTCGAGGCAGGTGAATCACAAGGTCAGGAGACCGAGACCATCCTGGCTAAACACAGTGAAACCCCATCTCTACTAAAAATACAAAAAATTAGCTGGGCGTGGTGGCATGCACCTGTAGTCCCAGCTTCTCGGGAGGCTGAGGCAGTAGAATCGCTTGTACTTACAGTGGAACGTTCCAAATGAACACCACCACATTGAAATACATTTAAAAATGAGGGCTCTTGGTAAAATCCCTTTTGGCTAAGGACGGGTTTGGCACTATGGAATGTTAAGTGCTATTCTCTTTGGATTAATCGGTCTTACACTTTTTGCTGACGGCTATGGGTGACAGGATTAGGCATGTGCAGGACCATGGGAGATGGGGAGCTTTTTCCTCCCCAGAAGGGGAATCCCGACAGCTGATGGAACTGCTGGAAAAGATCCCTTCACTACTGGCAAGTGGTCCCCTGAACTTTTCATTTTCAGTGTCACTGCAATGAATGGGTGGGTCCTTCTCTGGCCTCTGTGAGCTCTTCGCCTTCCCCACCCTGCCACAGGCAATGCTTTTCTCTCTCTCCTTTCCCTTTCTTATCTTTTCTATTACTCAGGGTGACCATCTTGCCCAGGGACCACGTGTTGAAATTCCTAGTCAGAAGTTGGATTAAAGATGACGGGACCCATCTAAGGACAAATTTAAGCCTTGCCAGTTTAATATTGGGTGCTAAGCAGAGTAGCTGATGTCTATGTTTCGTCACACATATTTTATTACTCTGGCCCAAACAGAAAAAGATAATTTTCCTTTGTGTTGCGGCTTGGCCCCCCAGGGCTATGGTGCAGCGAGCTGGGTCACTAGGGCCACTTAGGGAAACGGAACACAGAAGCCTGGCATGCTGGCAAACAGGTAAGAATTTCTTACCAGTCAGACTTCTGGCCTCTCTCTCTCTCTCTGTGCAAACAGGTTGAATAAATGGTAAAAATCACTGCTACTCTCCTGTAAAGTTTAAATTGATCAGAAAAAGCACTTGTAAGGCTAGTCTTAAGCTGTAGCAAATTTGGTATGCTTTGTGTGTCTTTCCATATTTTCTGTAATTAATGAGGGGTACCTTAGGATAGAATACAGGCTTAGGACACCTGTAAGCCCGCTGTTCAAGACAGCCAAGCAAACTGATCACTTATAAGCTCTGCTGCAGGTCCCTGAAAAACAAAAACAAAAACAAAAACAAAACAAAACTGGATAAGGTTTCCCTCTTGTCTTGTATGTCCTTGGGAGCTTGACCTTGTAACCATGTGGCCATGCTTTCTCTTCACAATGGCAGCCTGGGTTCAGGGTTCAATTCCTGGCTTGGAAAATGAGTCCTTTAACTTCTGTCTATGGATTTATATGTATTATGTGTTTGATGTTTATATATAAAAGAGCTTCCACTAATTGGTTTAAAAATAATAAAAGCTTAAATAACATATTTTGTCAGAAAAGTAAAAAGTGTAATGCCTTTTAGTTCATGTGTCTTAAGTAATTTTTGGGAAATAAAGACAGTTTTAAAAATTATTGGTAAAATGAAAATGTCAAATAAGGCAAACGTCGAGCTGTAACCAATCCAGCCATTCTCTATCTCACTTCTGATTTCTGTATGTAGTTTCCCTTTTTTGTCTATAACTCTCCCACCACCTGGCTGCACTGGAGTCTCTGTGAATCTGCTGTCATTCTGGGGGCTGCCCGATTTGCAAATCGTCCATTGCTCAATTAAACTCCTTTAAATTTAATTTGGCTGAAGTTTTTCTTTTATCACATGAGAACAGGACTTATAATGAGAAAAAAATAAGGTGGAATGATGGCATCCTAGGATTGCTGGCTTTAGAGTTGCTTTCAATCATATTCTATTGCTCCACGGTTTTGAATTTGCCTAAAGTTACCTTCTCAAGTACAGGTTGCAAATTGGAAGCTGCATCCTATATCTGGTCTGCAGATCTGTTTCGGATGACCAGTGTAATTTTAAATAAAACATATTTGAATTGATTGCTCAGATCTAAGGATCAGAAGGTTTCATGTAAACACTTATTTCTGGCCAATCTTTACAAACTGGAAAATCTGCCAGATCTGGACCCCAAAGTCCTGACCAGAAAAATTAGGCTGAAGCAGAGTAGTGGCCATTCCCTTTGGGGGAGACATATCCTTTCCCAGTTTACCAGTCCCCACTCTGCTTGTTTTCTTCATTTATGTTAGCTTCCTGGCCCTGTTAGCAGCTAGGTTTTCGACCCTTACTATTTTTTTAAAAAATTATAGGAAATGTCCAAAATATATAAAAGAAACATAAGATGAACACTCATATAGCCACCACCCACATTCAACAATTATTAATATCCAGTCTTGTTTCATCAGTAGCCTTGCTGATTTCTCCAACATCCCTGCACCCAACCTGGGATTATTTGGAAGCACATCGAGACATCACAAAAATTTCATCATTAACCATTTCAGGGCATGTTTAAATGATACACCCTTTTTATACAGACAGCCACAGTATCACTACCATAGCGAAAACATGGAAAAGCCTTTACAAATATCCACTCTGCTCACTTTTAAAAATTCCTCTCCATATTATTCACTTCATTTGATTCCTTTTCTCTGTCAAGAAGGGACAAACAGTAATTGTTGATCTGGGAAAATGGGGTCGAGCATGCACATAAACATGAATGGTACTCCCCACACTCTAGAAAACAATGCGTGAAATGATTTTTTTCATAAGGCATTCATTCCTATTTTTTCTGATTTTTTGAAATATGCCTGATAAACTTTTACCACTAAACCTACTCCAAATACATGAGTCATGCTATTACTGTCATGATTCCATAGGTGAGATGATATGGTTGGGATATTTGTCTCTGCCCAAATCTCATGTTGAAATGTCATCCTTATTTTCCCCAATGTTGGAGGTGAGGCCTGTTGGGACGTGTTTGGGTCATGGGGGTGGAAACCTCATGGCTTGATGCTGTCCTTGCAATAGTGAGCGAGTTATCACAAGATCTGGTTGTTTAAAAGTGTGTGGCACCTCCCACACCCACTCTCTCGCTCCTGCTCTCACCATGTGAGATGCCTGCTCCCAGTCTGTCTTCCACCATGACTGTAAGCTTCCTGAGGTCCTCACCAGAAGCAGATGCCAGCATCACACTTCCTGTTAAGCCTGCAGAACTGTGAGCCAACTAAACCTCTTTTCTTTATAAATTACTCAGCCTCAGGCATTTCCTTATAGCAAAACAAGAATGGCCTAACACATGAGACAACAGAGATATAGTAGGTTAAGCGACTCATTCAAGGTAACAAAGACAGCGTAGAGCTGCAGCAAGAACCCAGACCACCTTATTTTTAATCAGATCTCTTTCTGTTATACCACATAGGAAAGGTGGAACAACAGGTTATAATAATATGATGATAGGAGATAATATAGAATAATAGTAGAAAACATTTCTGTGTGCTTACTCTGGCTGGGCATTGTGGAAGGCCACTTACATATGTTATTTATTCCTCTCATCAATTCTGTGATATAATATTATCATCTTATAGAGAATAATAATGATACTACAGAGCTTAAGTAAAATGCCCAGGGGGAAACAGCTGGGAAGTGGTGCATCTGGGATTGGAAGCCAGATTGCCCTAACTGTGGCATCCCAGTGCACCACCGCTGAATTAAACTTGACAAAGCATGGGCTCTGGAGGCAGACAAACTTGGCTTCAGATCCTGTTCCTCTGATTAGCTTTGCACCGTGGATAAGTTTCCTCTTCTTTCAATGAAGATGCTAGAACCTCACTATTAGGATTCATTTGAGCATCAAACAAAATCATCCAAGGAAATTATTTTATTGCTTGTCACATAGTAAAGGCATACAAGACGTTAGCTGCTAATAAAATGGGAATGAAAGTTTTAAAGGGTACTGTCTCCAGTAATGTTCTCCATCAGAAAAAATTGTAACTTGTTCTCCACCCAGCCCCTTGAACTAGTCCCATTGTATGCTACCTAAACAATGTGTTGTTCAAGGTCAGTAAATGACATCCTAACTATAATTCTATGAATTTGAATTTCTTAAGGTACAAGAACTCTGCTTTGAAGTTCAGAATCTAGGTTACCAGAGCTAGACAACATCTTGACCTATAATTCTAACAGGTACTTATCAGATACATGAAAACAAATGCCAACTGAGTATAGGAGATCTCATTTTCTACATAAAGGAAACATATATGGCTAAAAATGTCTTTTGATGGTGTAAAAATTTTATGAATCTGATAACCACGGGGAGGGATAATGGAAGTATGACTTCAATCTCCCCTCCTCCCCTTTTACCTTTCTTTGCCTATTTCTGAGTATCTCTAGGCTACCAAATGTTTCAGTCTGAATGTAGAAAAAACAAAATAATGAGCAGGAATAGACCGACTGGCACAAAATGTACCAAATGGAAACACTTTCCAGACGGAATGTACACTGACATGCGCGACTTACTGTAAATAATTATACAAAGCACAATACAATGAGAACAAGAGCAAAAAAAAAAAAAAAAAAAAAGGAAAATCTCAATCGGAGAAGAAAAAAGAATCCACTTGGCCAAGAGGCATGCATTAATGCATAGTGAATTCATGGACTTTCCTTATTCCCACCAAGGCTTGTGGCTTCAGGGGTATGAATAAACCTCCTTCTCCTTGCAAAACCCTCACACCAAATGCAATTGCGTGGCTGAAGCTTGACACCCACAATTGTGAAGAGAGAAGTGGGGAATGAAAAGCAGCAGACAGCCTGACAGAAAGTTCATGCTCACCCAAGAAAATGGAATTTTCCTTCAGGCTGAAAACATAATCATTATGAAACTGGCCATCCAATAATTTTCAGAGAAAATATTGTTGTAACCATGACTCCTTATCTGCAGGCATTGCAGTCACTTCACAGGATGACCACAATGTTCATGATCACTTTTTAAAAACTTTTTGGTATATTTTTTCTTTTCTTTTGTTGTGGTAAACCATATAAAAATTTGCCATTTTAGCCATTAAATAAGTGTATAATTTCATGGCATTATTTACACTTACACTTTTAAAAGAAAATTACTTTAAAGAAGTCTTCCATAGCAAGAAAAAACTTAATGAATTTTTAAGAGTGGGCATGGCTTCCTTCCCGATACCATTTTGGTTTTGCTGTTTTCCACCCTGGCAGTAACTTGAAACACACTATTCTCTCATTAGGGACTCACACCACCCCATCCTGCACATGTACCTGGTATCAATGGGGGCAGAGAGGAGATGAGTATGGGGTGTTGGGGGTGGGGGTGGAAGAGAATGTGTGGGTCGGTGTAAGCCTGCCATGGGCACATGGGAAAATTCTGTGACATGCACAGCCCCCAGATGGTGACTCAGGATTACTGCATGAGACGAGAGTCCGTGACATTCGGTTTGAACGGCATTTCTTAACAATTTTTATTGAGAACTTACTGACCCCATGTGACACACAAAACAAATGTACATACCCTTCACATATTTATAGAAACATTTTTAAAGGTGCCCTAAAAATGGGTCAATGATGTACTTTTCTTTAAAACATGTAATAGACATTCGATGAACTACTTTTGATGGGGTGCTATGCAAAATATGAATCTGGCTCAAAGACACTCTGGCAAAAAGTGGCACAGAGGCTATCCCTTAGACATTGGGGAATGTGAAAGAAGGCACGATAACAAAAGGGAATGGGCCAAATTCAGCCTGGCCAGCGGGTGGCATAGGTGGAAGAAGCATGAGTGGAAGGGGCAAGGACGGAGGAGGAAAGGGTGGCATGGGGAAACACAGGCTGCTGGAATGGCTGTGGCCCCAGAAGTAACCATCTCTCATCCCGCTGATGAACAAGGGTGCCATTATGGCCTCAGCTGCGGTTACCATGACAGGCTGGCCCACTGCCATGAAGGGCAGCATGTTTCTTGCCATTGATGCCCTCTGATGTCTCTCCCATTTGGCTCTTCTATTCTCAAACCAAATCTTCAATCAGAGGAAAAAAGAAACAGGTTTAGTATACTGAGCATTTAATTTCATCATGGAAAAAACACAACAAGCAACTCTCTATGTCCTTAACCTTTTCAGGTGTATCAAGACAAGCTACTTCCTTACTACTAAAATATCTTAGAAAGGTGAACACCACACCTTTCCCCTAGTGAGCTCCAAGTATGTGCTACGTACGCTCTGGCTTGGCTTATTTCTTTGTCTCTCTCCTTTTATCTGTAATATTACTTTTTCCACTCTTGGGTGCAGGTGTAGCCGATGAGTGGGACTCGATCCCTGCTGGTATTGCTATGTGTGGCATGTCTGCTTGCAGATACTTGACCATCAGCTACCCAGCTGCCCACCAACTCCTACTTACTAGGCCACTGTCACCCTGGTCGTGGGGGAAGCTGAGCTTGGAAAAAAAGGCGGGGGTGCCTTTTAAAGTCACACCAAGAAGATGAGGCCCCCGTTTTGAAAAGCCCATCTTCAGTGTAAAGTAAAAAATCGATAAGAGTACATTGTATTTTAAAACAAGTTTTCTTTCCTTCAAGAAATTCTAAGGGGTCATTCATCTTCTGAAACTCCTTGAGAATTAAAAAGATGGTATATTGCAAGGCAAGTCTCGTTATAGGGGGCCCAGGGAGTTTGTGGATTGTCTTGCTGGGAAATGAGGGTATCTGAAGCCCTGGACACTCTTCACACTTCAGCTTGAAGCTTTGTGGAAGGAGGACACAAATGTTGTCCAAATTCACAAAAATTCTCAAAAAGCTTTGCCCAGTTGAGAGTTTGAGAGAAAGGAAGCATTGCTAATTCTGCATGCTCCAACTCATCCCTCCCTCCAAATCTTCCTGGGCTAAGGACAAGGTCAGCTCACTTTGTTCTCCCTATAGTCCTGGGATATGGGACAGAGACTTGGTTGCCCAGTTCCATGGGACGCCTTCAGCCATCTAGCCTCACTACTCAAGCAGAAGATCCCAATCTCATCAGCATTCCCAAAGCGGGAGTGTCCAAATAGGCAACTCTGAACATGTTCAGTAGTAATGTGGAGGAGGTATCAAAAAACACTACTCCCTAAACACCTGCCAATTGTTAAAAGACCAAAAAATAAAACCTGTCAATTAAACAACACTATCCCCCAAGCTTCTAGTTAATGACATTTCCATTGTATTTTGATCCTTCTGGAAGTTCCCAAACTGCAAATTTTATGGGACAAAGGGACTCTTCTCCCTGTTTGATGCCCCATTTCCTTCTCCCATCTTACTATTTGGAGTCCTTCTCCCTCATGAATACATAGTCTAAATTTTAAGCCTACCGTAATAGTGCTTGTTTAGAGACAATTCCAATGTACCTGTGGTCAAAGGTTCATAAACATAAGCAATGCCAAAAGTGGGCCAAATGTGCTGTGGGACAACATTAGGTCCCTATTCTCAGTATTGGTTTCATAAAACAGCCCTTACTATCTTTACAAAACAGAGGGGGGAAACATCTATTAAAAATTTTTGGAGATATTCATGCTGAAATGTTTGGCAATAGATGAGAACATCATGCCTTTTTCCTTATTTGCTGAGTGAGAGTGGTCCTTTTGCCTTCAGAACTGCATTGAGTGAATGCTACGTAAACCCAGGGAGGGGAAAGGCAATTCACCAAAACGTCAATATTGCATCTCCCCCAAATTGGCATTGCCTGCCTGAGAAAATGGAGGGCAACAGGATGCCAACACTCAGTGCCCCATTTTGTCAGGCTGCTTTTCTGCATGCCACCATTGACAGAACCGCAGCATAGCTCCCTCACTGCACTCACACACATGAGCTCTGCAGAAAAGCTATTAAGGTCATCCCGATTTTTCTTTCTTTTCTTCCTTTTTTGCAAATACTCCTTTGGATCCACTGACCTACAAATTTATTATCACAGCCTGAGCAAATAAATAAAAAGGTATTTCAAATTACCACAGGTAAGAGTCTAGCCTGACCTGACAGCCATCCCCCACTATCAACACATTCCACAAAACACATCTCTTCCTATTAGTACAACAAACTGGAAGAAACAAAAAATCTCTTAAATGCTAGAAATTGATCAAGAAAATATTCACTGATGCATTTGGTAGTTTCAAAAGTTGAATGGGGGCAGCTTCCCCAAGCCATGAGTGTGACAGCATACAATTCTTGCCTAACACTTCCATCCTTAGGTTGGTGGAAATTTATGAAAAATTGATCTTGTAGTTTGTTTTGGTTTCTAGATAAACTTGCAAAGGTTGCAAGCCTTTTCGCTATCTCTACCATAATGCAAAACCAACTATGTCAGCAATGTTTTCAGCCTGCCATATCAAAGTATTCCAGAAAATTAAAATTTAGAGCTGCCACTCTCTACAAGGCTTCACCAAATACTTAAAAACAATAGTAGGAGGGCCAGGCACTTGAACTTTATGCTATCCCCCGCCATCAGTCTCAGCTTAAGGAAACATACGTTCTGGTTGGGAATTATTCCTTTACCCCAATGCCTAAACATTTATAAATTCTTAACCAAAGAGTTTATGCTTGGTTTTAAATATATTAAATAATTTAGTTTAATGGAGCTCTTTGGAGCATTAGTTCGAATAATCCCCATGTCAGAAAACCCCAGGATGCCTCCACATGGAAGTGCTACCTAAAGGATACCAGTGCTAGGAATTCAATCTTATATATTATGCTATATTTCATTTATACTGTTATATATTATATATATTTGTAATTTGGAATACATATATTTATATATTTGTAATTTATTCAAGTGTAGAATATATTTTATACACAAGGAATAAAGGAAACAGTTCAGTATTCATTTTTTTTTCCGTGGATTGTCATGTTCCCTCTGGTAATGGGAAATTTCCACAAGCTGAGCTTTCCTTACCGCATTTTCCAGCCACAAAGATCCCAAAGTTCAGACCTCATTGCCTATACATGAAAAAGGCCACAAAAACACCAAGATGGCAATGTCTGGGTCAAAGTGTGTCCAAGCCCTGAAGCGGGTTTTAGAATGGCTCCCCTGCCCGATTGCTTTTTCGGTTTACTGACCTGCACTGCGAGTTCAGTCACATTCATGCTTCTTGCCAGCCACCCTCTATGGAAGAAACCACACGTGTTCAGCATTTGGAGTTGTGGGTGTCGTTTCATTCTTGTGTTTAATTTTTTTTTTTTTTTTTTTTTTTTTTTTTGAGACGGAGTCTGGCTCTGTCGCCCAGGCTGGAGTGCAGTGGCGCGATCTCGGCTCACTGCAAGCTCCGCCTCCCGGGTTCACGCCATTCTCCTGCCTCAGCCTCCCGAGTAGCTGGGACTACAGGCGCCCGCTACCACGCCCGGCTAATTTTTTGTATTTTTAGTAGAGACGGGGTTTCACCGTGTTAGCCAGGATGGTCTCGATCTCCTGACCTCGTGATCCGCCCGCCTCGGCCTCCCAAAGTGCTGGGATTACAGGCGTGAGCCACCGCGCCCGGCCGTGTTTAATTTTTTATTCTACCAACTCCCCACACCCAGTAGGCTGTTCTGTAACACCCAGCTGAGCCTCACATTAGGAACATTTCTCTCATGCCACAAATAAAGGAGATGCCAAAAAAAAAAAAAAAATCAGGGCGGTGGCTCACGCCTGTAACGCCAGCACTTTGGGAGGCCGAGGCAGGAGGATCACTTGAGGTCAGGAGTTCGAGACCAGCCTGGCCAATATGGTGAAACCCCGTCTCTACTAAAAATTCAATAATTAGCCGGGCGTGGTGGCTGGCGCCTGTAATCCCAGCTACTTGGGAGGCTGAGGTAGGATAATCTCTTGAACCCGGGAGGCAGAGGTTGCAGTGAGCCGAGATCGCACCATTGCACTCCAGCCTGGGTGTCCCAGCGAGACTCTTTCTCCAAAAAATAAAAAAAAACCCCCCCCATAACAAAAAAAAATCGTTAATCAATATAAATGACATTCTAACTTACTATTTGAAACTTAGAAAAATTAACACCAAAGGAAACCCAGACGAACGACGGACTTCTCAGAATTTTAAATAAGGTCAGAATGCGACCCTGCACTTGCTGTACAGAATCTTAATCGCCTCATCTTTATTTCTGCCTCGCCTGGGATAGGAGTTATTTATCATAACTGACCTCAGCCCAACGTTGCCCAACTTGGTTCATTTAAATTCTGCATGATGCCTAATAGGCATAGCCCCACTACAGAACCCACTAGGTGCCAGGGGTCTGCGGGGAGGGGACGGCAGCAACACCAGGCCCCAGATGGGTTTTGGTTCAGGAGGGGAGAGGGTAGGAGACGGACTGCGGGAAAGCCAAACGCCGCCTCCCTGCAAACCGCGCGCCAACCAGAGCAATGGGCTTACCGCAGGAACTCACTGGGGAACTGCTCGCATTGGAAAATGCGCTCCAGCTCCTGCAGCTGCAATGGGGTGAAGGCGTTGCCAGGCTCCAGCCCCCCGACGGCGCCCTGTGGGCGCGAATCCTGCTGCCCAGGTTCCTTCTCGCTCTGGTCGTTGTCCTCAACGTTGCCATCGCTGCGGCTGGTGCCCTCGAGGTTTCCTTCCCATAGGTGGCCAGGAACTTCTGCGCCGCCGCCATCTTTTTCTTCTCCGCCGCCATCTTTTTCTTCTCCGCCTTGGGCTCCTGCCGACTTTAACTTTTCTCCTGCTGCTGTGCCTTGCTCAGGCTCAGGCTGTGCATCCTCTTCCTCCTCTTCCGCCTCTTCAGTAAGCGACAGCACCATAGCATTCATATCTGGAAAAGGAGAAACCCCAAGAGAAAGATCAAGGCATTGGTCCTGAGGGTGTTGGAAGGAGGTGGTGAGGGGCTACACTCTTGAGAGCAGTGGTAGTGCAGGGGCATCATCCAGTCCACTCGCCTCTCCCAGAGAACCTTGGTTTCCTGAGTTCGCAAAAGCATGTGTCCCATCAAGGTACTGACCCTGTAGTTCTTTCTCCTCGTCGACTCCAGGGCTGAGCAAGCTGGTGATATACTGGCTACACTGGTCCGGAGGCTCCATACCCTGAGTGGTGTGGATGGAGCTGTGCACTTCTGCAGATTCTGAGCTGGGGCCACCACGATCTCCTAGGCAGTGCTAGAACTGTGAGTCGCCGCCTGGAAGGTCCTTCCGGTGTCTAGACTCAGCAACAGTGTATCCACTTAGGGACCTCCTCTCTTGCTTTTCTGCTTCCCGCTATTTGCTGTGTGTTGGGCCTGCTGAGGTGCGCATGCCTCAGGGGCTTGGCCTTGCCCCGGAGAGGGGGAGCACGCGTTGGTGGTGTGGGGGGGGAGGGGTAAGTGGTGTAGTAGGGTGTGGGGGAGGGGGGAGTAGGGCGTGGAAGGGGGAGTAGGATGGGGTGGGTGCTTGCATGCGTTGTCCTGTAGACAGGCATGCGTGAGTGTGGAACTTGGGGAAGCTGCTGTGCTGAATTGTGCAAGCCCATTTTATGGCGATAAGGGAGATTTTGCACTAGCTCCATGCTTCCTAGGTCTCCAGGAACAGGAGCTTGGGCCTGGATTTGCAAAGCTTGTCGGCTGCGCAAATGCACTATGTAAAAATGCAGCACACTCCTTGAGAAAGTCCACTATTAATTCTTAGTAATGAATCCACATCAAAGTGCAAGGGTGGAAACATGCACAATGCTTAGAGCATCCGAGATTGCTTTTCTTTTCTTTTCTTTTCTTTTTTTTTTTTTTGAGACAGTCTTGCTCTGTCTCTGGAATGCAGTGGCACTATCTGGGCTCACTACAGCCTCCATCTTCTGGGTACCTAGATTCAGTAACAGTGTATCCACTTACAGACCTCCTCTCTTGCCTTTCCTCTTCCCACTATTTGCTGTGGGTTGGGCCTGCTGAGGTGCGCATGCCTCAGGGGCTTGGCCTTGCCTTGGGCACGGGAGAGCACGTGTTGGAGTGGGGGCAGTAGGACGGGGGGGGGAGTAGGGCGGGGGGGGCGTAGGGTGGAGGGGGGGAGTAGGGCGGGGGGGCCGGGGAGTAGGATGGGGTGGGTGTTTGCATCTATTGTGCAGGTACTCAGGAGTGCCTCAGCCTCCCGAGTACCTGGAACTACAGGTGCGCACCAGCACACCTGGGTAATTATTGTATTTTTAGTAGAGACAGGGTTTCACCATGTTTGCAGGGCTGGTCTGGAACTGCTGGCCCCAAGTGATCCACCCACCTCGGCCTCCCAAAGTGCTGGGATTACAGGCGTGAGCCACCGTTCCCAGCTGCAGCCAAGATTTCTAAAATTGCAGGGCATCCTTCCTTTGCCTTTGGTTGTGACTGTGGATAGCGCAGCTTCTGCTATGTCTCTGGCTACAGACCCATTACAAATGCGCACTTACCTTCTGTGCTGAGCTGGTGCTGTGGACCTGCAGTGATTTCCCTTCTTTCCTGCTGCTGCATAGCCCTCTTTTCCTCTACTCCTGCCCTTTTCTACAGATATCTTTCTGAGCTCTTGTTTAGGAATAAATACATTTTATTTATTGTCAAATAAACACAGCCAGGACAGATTGAGCGCTCTAAGATTCTTCCTTTAAGAAGTGTTTTGTAGATACTGCAGGACTTGTTAATGTCCTGAATATAGAGAGTAGGTTTTAACCATAGAACCTATCCTCCATCGTTTGAGTGACTCATTCTATTTTTGCTTGCACAATGACCCTTTTCATCAACCTTATTTTATATAAGAAATTAAACTAGTTTGTGGGCCCCTACGTGTACTGTGGGTTCCGGTCACCCCAACGACTGATCCTAATGGATGAGTGCACGCATCATACCTCATGTTCCCAGAGGATGGGTAAGAAAACAGCTGGAAAATATTTGACCAATTCACGTTCAAAGAGATGGGAAGGGATGACGATCTAACAGCCTCTTTCTGATTTTAACTAAGATGTCTCCTCCTCAGGCTGGCTCTTCCTGGAGCTAAACTGCTGGAATCTGAAATTTTGCTTTGCTTCCTGTTGCTAGCTGGCTAATCTCACTTGATCACTCTCCGTTTGTGTTAGTTTTCTCATCTGTAAAATGGGAATAACAATGATAACTATCTCATGGGGTTTTCGCATAGATGGAGATGATTAAACATGCTGCCTCACATTTCCTGCTTCTGTCAGTTTGTATGTGTTTATTTACAAGGGTCCTTGAAAGAAGAGAGATGATGGCTATTCTCCGGCAGTGGGCAACAGGGGCAAGATGTTTTATTGTGAAAATAATGGTTCTGTAAGTCTTTTTGTACCTATATGTACTTCACTCAGTAAACCTTTGTTGGCTGCTGTGTTGACAGGGCCCTGTGGCAAGAAATGTGGGGATTGCCACAATGTCTGATCAATGCCTGACCATTGAGATGTAGGTTCTCATGGTGTAGTGGGATCGATAAGGAATCAGAGAGACTGATGGGGTTCAGGAGGATATTTATTATTTAGGTGCACTGGCCCAGTAAGATTAACATCCAAAGAACTGAGCCCTGAACAAAGAGTTAAGTTACTTTTTAAGCATTTCGTGGGGCAGGGGGAAGCATATTGCAGAAGTGAGAAACAGAGACAGTTATTCAATTAATTGAGACATGCATTACATCATTTCTTACTTTTCAAGGAAAAGCATGTTTTATGACTTGAGTTTCTCTGTCTAGTGAACTTGCAGCTGCACAGCTAGGGAAACAGGGTCTTCACAATGCCTGGGAAAGGAGGAGAGATAAGGCTCACTAGCCACAGAAAAACAGGCAGTTAATTTTTAAAGGACTCCAACTCTTTCTCTTTCTCAGGGGAATTGGGTTTTCTTACATACAACTGAGTTTCTGCTTACATATTCTTTTTTTTTTTAATTTTATTTTATTTTTATTGATCATTCTTGGGTGTTTCTCACAGAGGGGGATTTGGCAGGGTCATAGGACACTAGTGGAGGGAAGGTCAGCAGACAAACAAGTGAACAAAGGTCTCTGGTTTTCCTAGGCAGAGTGTTTGTGTCCCTGGGTACTTGAGATTAGGGAGTGGTGATGACTCTTAACGAGCATGCTGCCTTCAAGCATCTGTTTAACAAAGCACATCTTGCACCACCCTTAATCCATTTAACCCTGAGTGGACACAGCACATGTTTCAGAGAGCACAGGGTTGGGGGTAAGGTCATAGATCAACAGGATCCCAAGGCAGAAGAATTTTTCTTAGTACAGAACAAAATGAAAAGTCTCCCATGTCTACTTATTTCTACACAGACACGGCAACCATCCGATTTCTCAATCTTTTCCCCACCTTGCCCCCCCTTTCTACTCCAGAAAACCGCCATCGTCATCATGGCCCATTCTCAATGAGCTGTTGGGTACACCTCCCAGACGCGGTGGTGGCCAGGCAGAGGGGCTCCTCACTTCCCAGTAGGGGCGGCCGGGCAGAGGCGCCTCTCAGCTCCCGGACCGGGTGGCTGGCCAGGCAGGGGGCTGACCCCCCCATCTCCCTCCCGGACAGGGCGGCTGGCCGGGCGTGGGGCTGACGCCCCCACCTCCCTCCCGGACGGGGCGGCTGGCTGGGCGTGGGGCTGATTCCCCCACCTCCCTCCCAGACGGGGCGGCTGGCCGGGCGGGGGGCTGACCCCCCCACCTCCCTCCCGGACGGGGCGGCTGGCCGGGCGGGGGGCTGAGCCCCCCACCTCCCTCCCGGACGGGGCGGCTGGCCGGGAGGGGGCGCTGACCCCCCCCACCTCCCTCCCGGACGGAGCGGCTGGCCGGGCAGGGGGCTGAGCCCCCCACCTCCCTCCCGGACAGGACGGCTGGCCGGGCAGAGGGGCTCCTGGCTGGGCAGTGGGGCTCCTCACTTCCCAGTAGGGGCGGCCGGGCAGAGGTGCCCCTCAGCTCCCAGACCCGGTGGCTGGCCAGGCAGGGGGCTGACCCCCCCATCTCCCTCCCAGACCTGGCGGCTGGCTGGGTGGGGGGCTGATCCCCCCACCTCCCTCCCGGACGGGGCGGCTGGCCGGGCGGGGGGTGACCCCCCCACCTCCCTCCCAGATGGGGCGGCTGGCCGGAAGGGGGCGCTGACCCCCCCCACCTCCCTCCCGGACAGAGCAGCTGGCCGGGCGGGGGGCTGAGCCCCCCACCTCCCTCCCGGACAGGGCGGCTGGCCGGGCGGGGGGCTGAGCCCCCCACCTCCCTCCCGGACGGGACGGCTGGCCGGGCGGGGGGCTGACCCCCCCCACCTCCCTCCCGGACGGAGCGGCTGGCCGGGCGGGGGACTGATCCCCCCACCTCCCTCCCGGACGGGACGGCTGGCCGGGTGGGGGGCTGACCCCCCCACCTCCCTCCCGGACAGGGCGGCTGGCTGGGCAGAGGGGCTCCTGGCTGGGCAGAGGGGCTCCTCACTTCCCAGTAGGGGCGGCCGGGCAGAGGCGCCCCTCACCTCCCGGACGGGGCGGCTGGCTGGGCGGGGGGCTGAGCCCCCCACCTCCCTCCCGGACGGGGCGGCTGGCCGGGCAGGGGGCTGACCCCCACCTCCCTCCCGGACGGGGTGGCTGCCGGGCGGAGACGCTCCTCACTTCCCAGACGGGGTGGCAGCCAGGTGGAGGGGCTCCTCACTTCTCAGACAGGGCAGTTGCCAGGCGGAGGGTCTCCTCACTTCTCAGATAGGGCGGCCGGGCAGAGACGCTCCTCACCTCCCAGACAGGGTCGCGGCCGAGCCGAGGCGCTCCTCACATCCCAGATGGGGTGGCGGGGCAGAGGCGCTCCCCACATCTCAGACGATGGGCTGCTGGGCAGAGACGCTCCTCACTTCCTAGATGGGATGGCGGCCGGGACGAGGCGCTCCTCACTTCCCAGGTGGGATGGCGGCCGGGCAGAGACGCTCCTCACTTTCCAGACTGGGCAGCCAGGCAGAGGGGCTCCTCACATCCCAGACGATGGGCAGCCAGGCAGAGACGCTCCTCACTTCCCAGACGGGGTGGCGGCCGAGGAGAGGCTGCAATCTCGGCACTTTGGGGGGCCAAGGCAGGCGGCTGGGAGGTGGAGGCCGTAGCGAGCCGAGATCACGCCACTGCACTGCAGCCTGGGCACCATTGAGCACTGAGTGAATGAGACTCCGTCTGCAATCCCGGCACCTCGGGAGGCCGAGGCTGGCGGATCACTCGCGGCTAGGAGCTGGAGACCAGTCCGGCCAACACAGCGAAACCCCGTCCCCATCAAAAAAACATGAAAACCAGTCAGGCGTGGCGGCGCGCGCCTGCAATCGCAGGCACTCGGCAGGCTGAGGCAGGAGAATCAGGCAGGGAGGCTGCAGCGAGCTGAGATGGCAGCAGTACAGTCCACCTTTGGCCCGGCATGAGAGGGAGACCATGGAAAGGAGAGGGAGACGGGAGAGGGAGAGGGAGAGGGAGAGGGAGAGGGAGACGGGCTCTGCTTACATATTCTTTAATTTCTTTTAATTCCTATTTCCATTCCCCGCTTTGGTGCTTTTTATAACAAAGGTGTTAATAGAAAGCACCACTACTTGCCACCTCTTCGCGGAGCTGCGCTGCTTCTACTGGCAGTGGCTGATATTTGGTTAATGCCATCAACTGTGCGGTAGTGTGTCGGGTTACTATTGCCTCTATAGTTGACTGAATACTCCTAATAAGCAGGCGTAAAAGGCAAGGGAGGATGAGGCAGTTGCCAAGAATAAGCAAGAACCTACCAATGAGGGTTTTGAATCCTCCAAAGGCTGAGAACCATCCTCCAAACAAGGAATCCAGGGACCACCCGGATCAAGTCTGAACTAGAACATGGGCCAACTCGCGCATTCTAGCTGTGATTTCCATAATAGCTTGGCCATTATCATCGATTTCTAGGCAACAGTTGGTTAAATTAAATTTTCTACATACTCCTCCTTCTGAGGCTAAGAGGTAATCCAAAGCTAATCTATTTTGATGTATAGCATTTCTTATTTGTGTTGCTTGTATTGCCAATAAACCTAGTGCCCTTGGTGTTTCATTGGTTACAATTTCAAGGACTACCTACAACCTTATGATGCAGTTGAGCATATAGATTGGGGTGCAATATCCCCATGAACCGTCTTGCACCCAGATAGCTGGCTTATAATATTTAATGATTCTTTCAGGAGACCATTCATTATCTTTTCAGTCTCCTATGTCCACATCTTTTTGACATTTGTGTCTATTTTTGTGATTATGCTTCTTCTAGTTCTTCTTTTATTTTCATCATAAACTGGATATCCTAAGAGTTCCTCTTGCTTTAGAGGAATTAGAAAGAAGGATGGCTTGATTGTTCCTAACACACATGCCCCTGTCCATTTAGCCGGCAGTTGCTGATATACCCATGCTCCACAGACCCATTATAGGCCAGAGGATGCCTTCCAAGCATTTGGAGCCTCTAGCTGATTCCAAGTGTGGCTTAGAGTAGAGAATCAAGAGAAAGGGTTTGGACCTGGTAAGTAGGAGTCATTCTGGGCATTTCTCCATAGAGTTTTGTTTTTAGTCTCATCATAATGCTGTTGCCCTAGGCAGGTTGTTTCTCCTGCTGCCTCTGTGAAAGCCTTTCCCCATCGGGTGATACAGTACTTTTTAATTACGGAGGTTTTTAACAACCAAACACTGGCTGAGGCTGTTGGTTCACTGGCAGGGTTAGGCAAAGTGAAGTTACCTTGTGGCATTAATTCCTTTGCCTCCCATGGCCACTGGTCACCCATATTAGTTCCTCCACATACATAGCATGAGGAAATTCCTAAGCTGCCAGTTATGTTTTCAGCTAGTTGAGCAAATATGTTTTTGGGTGATGGGGGAAGCTCAGGCACTGGCTGATCAAAATGCTTATAGAATGACTTATGGACCCAGAATTGGGGGATTGGACACATTTGAGTCCTTCTAGTCTTTTTGACAATCAGTAGTGGAACTCCAAGGCCTGCTTCTTGTCTATCAACTCATAATAGTGCTGCCTGCCCTGTAGACCAAAAAGGTAGCTCTGGCTTTAAGATAGTAAAATTTAAAGAATTGCATGTCCTTGTCTTACAATTTAGTTTGACTGACATACTACTTAGCAGAGCAGTCCATCCTGAATATAAGAGTTGGAGCTGTGTTAGCGTAGACCACTGAATGTTACGGTCCGGGCATCCGATTTGTGGTTCTCCATACAGATGTTTAGGGCTGTTCCTGCTCAGCCTCTCTTGTGTTAAACCATTGCAGGCTGCTTCTGTTTTTTTTAAGATTATGAACATATGCGGCATGGCAGGCATCAAAGTACAAGGAACTACGCCTTTTATAGGAGGGAGGGGCTTCTTTGGTTCGAGCTATAAGCTCTCCTTCTTTTTCTCCCTCTGATTTAATATGTACCTCAAACCAGAATTCATAAGGTAAGAGTTTAGGGTCATAACCTACATATAGCTGATTATTTCCTGGGTCACAGAATGAATAGGTGGTCTGGTTGTATGTGCAGATTCCTAACTTGGTTCCTGTACATTCATAGTAGGTATGGTACAGTAGAGTTTTAACTATGGTGTTTCTTACCCAGGTAGTGTGTACACAGTATGGGCATCTTTCTAGAGATTTCTCCTTTTTTAGTATAGGCAGAAATGGTAAGAACATTAGTGTATATAATAGAAACATGCTTACACTACACATGGGCATGGCAAACCTTCCTCTGGGCATAGACATTTGCAGCATTTGCAGTAATAACATAACATAATAACCAGTATTGACAGAATTATAGCTAGGCTTATAAATTGTATCCACATTTGCTTACCCGGAGATGGTCCTTTTAGCTTCGGCTGTGCATAGACTAGTCAGCTTCCGGGCTGTGATTAGAGCAGAGCTTGCAGGATTCTCAAGCTTCACCTGTGCGTAGACTGACCAGCCTCTGGTGTGGTCAGAGCAGGGCAGTTGTCCTTCTTACCGGTAGTTGGGTTTTGCCATAGGACTGTTCGGGTGGGGCAATCTGGGTCTTGTTGGCTAGTCCACTGGTCGTCATGGGGAGTCACTGCTGCCGCTGGTTTTAGCCAGCTATGGTGAATCCAAGGTGTGACACCTGCAACTTTAACAGCAGTGGGAGTAGACATGATCACAATATGGAGCCCATCCTATAAGGGCCCCAGGGTTGTTGGATTCCACCTTGTTTTTCTTTTTTTTTTTTGAGATGGAGTCTTGCTCTGTTGCCCAGGCTGGAGTGCAGTGGCGCAATATCGGCTCACTGCAAGCTGTGCCTCCCGGGTTCATGCCATTCTCCTGCCTCAGCCTCCCAAGTAGCTGGGACTACAGGTACCCACCACCATGCCTGGCTAATTTTTTGTTTTCGTATTTTTAGTAGAGACGGGGTTTCACCGTGTTAGCCAGGATGGTCTCATTCTCCTGATCCCGTGATCTCCCCCCCGCCGGCCTCCCAGAGTGCTGGGATTACAGGTGTGAGCCACCACGCCCAGCCTGGATTCCACATTTTAACCCAGACAGAATCCCCGGTTTATGTGGATGCACTGGGTCTGTTAGACTTAAAGGTATCCTTTCACTTACCCAGCCTTGCACCTCCTGCATTGCCACTCCTAAAGCCTGCATCTGTCTTCTAAGGGTTAGCTCTCCTAACTCCTTTAACTACCCTCTAATTTGATTAATGATTGGGGGTGGCCTTCCAAATAATATTTCATAGGGTGAATACCCAATTTGTTCTGTAAGTGTACACCTGACCTGGAGGAGGACCATGGGCAAGACCTGATCCCATCGTAAGTGAGTTTCCTGGCAAAACTTTTTTAGTAGCTGTTTGAGTGTCTGGTTCATCCATTCCGCCTTCCCTGAACTCTGTGGTCAGTAGGCTGTGTGCAGTTTCCATTTGATCTTTAAAAGCTGAGTCAGCTGTAGTACTACTTCTGCCACAAATGCAGGACCATTGTCTGATCCTAGGGTTAAAGGCAATCCAAACCTTGGTATGATGTCTTTTAGTAGCACCTTTGTCACCTCTCGTGCCTTTTCAGTCCTGGTGGGGAAGGCCTCAACCCACCCTGAGAAGGTGCAAAGAAACACTAGCATATACCGGTAACCTCCTGCTCAAGGCAACTCGGTAAAGTCTACAAGCAGGTTCTCACAAGGCACAGCTCCCATTCCCTGAATTCCTGGGGGTCGAATAGGTCCTTGTTTTGGCTTATTCCAGACACAGGATAGACATTATTCGCAAACAGCATGGGTGATGGCAGAGAGCCGTGGCACATAGAAGTGTTGACCTATCAAAGTCTCTAGTTTCCAGTGTGTGTTCTTTGATGGATCTGCTTCACAAACCTTGAGGCTATTGTCTCTGGGACGTCTAGTC
This sequence comes from Pan paniscus, assembly GCF_029289425.2. Lineage (NCBI taxonomy): Eukaryota > Metazoa > Chordata > Mammalia > Primates > Hominidae > Pan > Pan paniscus. The sequence continues at coordinate 119,561,306 of NC_073272.2, forward strand.
TCCCATCAGAGAACAGCCACCATCCACCTTTAATATATTTCCCTGTTTCCAGAACAAAACAAGCTTTTTCACTCGAAGAGTAAGGGGGTACCTCCAGCAATGGGGGCTCTAGAAGGAGAGGCATTGCTAGAGTTCTTTCTTCAGGTGAAGCCATGCTCATTGCTGCCTGCCAAGCCTCTTGGTCTGCCTTTCTGTTGCCCTGCACCTCATAGCTTTTCCTGATTTGGTGTCCTTTGCAATGAATGACAGCCACCTTCTCCAGAGGCCATACGGCTTCCAATAATTGCAAAATTTCCTCTTTATTTTTTATTTCTTTTCCTTCAGTAGTCAAAAGTCCTCTCTCTTTGTGTATTCCCCCATGGGCGTGCAGGGTTGCAAAAGCATATTTTGAGTCAGTATATATGTTTACTTTCTTCCCCTTGGCCAATAACAGTGCTCTGGTTAATGCTATTAATTCAGCCTTCTTAGCGGAAGTCCCAGAAGGTAAGGCTTGAGCCTCAACCACTGAGTGTTGGGTCACTACTGCATATCCTGCATATCTCACCCCATCTGTTATGAAACTGCTACCATCAGTGAAGTATTTAACATCTGGGCTCTCCAAGGGGGAATCTCTGAGGTCTTCCTGGCTCGGGAACACTTTGTCCACCATATTTATGCAACAGTGGGGAAGGTCCTGCCAGGAGTGAGGCAACCCAGCATCCTTCCAATCGGGTTCCTCCACAGGCAGCAGGGTAGCTGGGTTCAAGGTATTTACATTCTCTAGTGTTATCTGGGGATTTTCACATAGAAGCCCTTGATACTTTAGCATTCTAGAGTTGGACAGCCAACCATATCCTCTTTGCTCCATTAAGGTGACTACGGCCTGTGGCACTGAACTATTAACTTCTGACCTAGGGCTAGCTTGTTGGCATCTTCTATAAGGATTGCGGTAGCTGCCAATGCCCTGAGGCAGTGGGGCCAACCTAAAGCCACCAAGTCCACTCTTTTGGATAAGTATGCTACCGGCCGATGCCAAGAGCCCAAGAACTGAGTTAAGACTCCAACTGCCATTCCTTGACATTCATCCACATACAAAAAAAAGGGCTTTTTTACATTTGGCAACCCTAGTGCCGGGGCCTGGATGAGAGCTTCCTTTATATCCTTGAAGGCCTTTTCCTGTTTCTTTTGCCATAGGAGGGGCTCTCTTTCCTTTCCTTTTATAGCCTCATACAAGGGCCTTGCTATGAGGGAGACGTTTGGAATACAGATTCGGCAGAATCCTGCCACGCCTAGAAATTCCCTGGCCTGGTAACTGGGGTGGGCAGTGCACATACAGCCTCCTTGCGTGCACTGAAGCCTGCGCTGGCCTTGGGATACCATGAATCCTAGATATCCTACCTCCTGAAAACAGACTTTTGCCTTGTCCTTGGACACTTTATAACCAGCTTCACACAGCAGGTGAAGAAGCCTCTCTGTTCCTTGGAGTGATTCCTCCCTCGTGGGGGCAGCAAATAGGAAATCATCAATGTGTTGTAATAGCACATAATTGTCACTAGGTGGCGCAAAAGCCTCAAGATCTGTAGCCAAGGCCTCCTCCAAAATGGTAGAATTCTTAAACCCTTATGGCAGCCTTGTCCAGGTATATTGCGATTGCCCCCACTGACTTTGGGGAGCAAGCTTCAAACAAAAGAAGGCATCCTTTAAGTCCAGACATGTGAACCAAGTGGCATCAGCAGGAATCTGTCCCAACATTGTGTATGGGTTGGGTACTGTTGCATGGATAGCGACAGTGGCCTTGTTTACCACCCGGAGATCCTGCACTGGCCTGTATTCCCCATTTGATTTGTGCGTGGGTAACAGAGGAGTATTCCATGAGGACTTGCATTTTACTATAATCCCATGTGTATAAAGCCGATTCAGATGCTTTTGTTATTCCATCAATTGCCTCCCTGGGTAGTGGGTATTGACGGACTCATACCGGGGCAGCATGAGGGTTAAGCTCTGCTACCACTGGGGGTCTGTTTGCAGCAAGTCCAGGGTATTATCCTCGGCCCATACACCTGGTACCTTGAAAAGCATCCCCCATATATTGTGTAGGTCGGTTCTGGTGACCTTCTGGCACACGGTTCACACAGCCACCATTCCTCAGCCCTTGGGACAGTTGGAGTTCATACCATTGCCTTGGACTTTCCAAACTCCAGTGTCATATTCCCTTTAGGTGTAAAGAAAATTTCTGCCTGCAGTTTCTGGAGTAAGTCTCCCCCCAGCAAGGGCACTGGACAATTTGGCATATACGGAAACTCATGCTGCACTTCTTGTCCCCCATTAACACATCTCCTGGATTTACAAAAAGGTCTCTTTTCTTTGGCCCCAGTAGCCCCTACAATAGTAGCACAATTCTTTGTGGTGGTTCTAATTGGGTGAGTTACCACAGAGAAATCAGCACCAGTATCGACCAAAAAAATCCATTAATTGACCCCCTATTTCCATAGAGACCATAGGCTCCCTGGGGCCTAAAAAGATGGAGCCTGGTCTGTCTCAGTCCTCAAAATTCTCGGCCCGCTCTAGACTGATCAGATCAGGATCTGCCTTTGAAGCACCATGACTAGCAACTGAATGCCACACTTGGCTGTTACATCATTGACCATCATCTCCATCCTTTTCCTTTTCGGGGCACTCATCTTTCCAATGGCCCATTTGCCTGCACCTTGCACATTGGTTCCTGTTCAGCTGGGACTGGCTTTCATCTCCTGGTCTTGTCTGTCTCCTTCCTCGGCCTCTGCCTCGGCCACTCCCTCTAGCAAATCCAGGGTTACTTTCTGCTAGTGCAGCAGCTATAAATTGAGCTGTCTCTTTGTTTCTATTTCTGGTTTTTCTTGCTTGCTTTCTCTCTGCCTCTTCTTCCTGGCTTATGTATATTTTGTTTGTTATTTCCAGGAGTTCACTAATATTTTTCCCTGCAAAGCCTTCCAGCTTCTGAAGCTTTTGTCTTATATCTCCCTGAGCTTGCCCGACAAACATCATATTTATCATATTTTGGTTTTCAGGAGCCTCTGGAATAATTGGCATGTACAGCCTATAGGCCTCACAAAGCCTTTCATTAAATGTACTTGGGCTTTTGTCAGGCTTTTGGCACACTTCTGATATTTTGCTTATATTCATTGTCTTCCTTACTCCTGCTTTTTTCTCATTCAGGAGTGCCTTTCTATATAGCTGCAGGCCTTCCATGTCCCTTGCCTCATTTGGATCCCAGTTAGGGTCCTCATTTGGGTATTGCTGAACTGGCGTGGGTTAGGGGTGGTCTCTGGGGCTTCCCCTTCTAACCAGCTGAGAGCTGCCTGATTAACTCTCCTATGCTCCTCTGTATTAAATAATGTTAGCAAAAGTTGTTGACAATCCGGCCAGGTTGGATTATGTGTCATAATAATAGAATTCACCAAATCAATGAGAGCCTGAGGTTTTTCTATATAGGAGGGGGTGTGCTGTTTCCAATTTAAGAGATCAGTAGTGGAGAAAGGCTGATAAACATAAAGCCTAGGGCCGCCTTGTATCTGCCCCTGGTCATCATAAACTTGTGTCCTGGTCTCTCAAAGTGGCATCTGCAAAGCCTGTGGTCGGCCTGAGCAGAGGCACCCAGCTGCCTCACCCTGTCCATCTTCCTTGTTTTTTTATAATGGGGGCTTCTGGTCCTCTGTGGGGGGAGACTGAGCCTCACTTTCCTCCGAGCCCAACTCTCCGGACACTCCTGAGTCTGCCTCCTGCCTTATTCTGGTCAAAGATGGGTAGACTGGCACATATGGGGGCGGACATTCCCTTTCCTTGGGTGGGGCCTGAAGAACTGGTTTCAGTTGAGGCTTCAGGGATTCCTTTTCCTGGGAGATGCTAGGGGCTTTAGGTTCCTCTGCTTCCTTTGGTTGGGCCACATGAGACACTAATGCCTTGCAATATCCCTCTAGGCAGGGCTGTAGCTACTTGAGGTGACTTCGTGGCACATTGAGCCAAGAGTCTATATAGGGAAACTGGTCTGGGTATCCTGGTTGTCCTCCAACTCCAGTGACCACCTTAAACACATGGCCAGTTAATTCCCTATTATACCTTCGGAGGGCCTCCCCACATTGAAAGCAGGCCAATCTATTTCACAGTTATGTCCTTAGCTTTTGAGCATCCAGTTTCATCCCATAATCACCTCTAAATCTTTTTTTAAAATTCTATATCATGCACTCCAAAGGAGTTGATTTCAATGCTTTCCCTCCCATTTCCTCCCTTGTGGCGCACTTTCCCTTTCACTTTCACCCTTGGGCCCACCAGACCGGGTCCTATTACGGGAGTTTTGGACACTGCTTAGCCAGGAATGTGCCTTCCCCTGTCACAGCCTGCTGTGGCTGTGAAGCTGGTCCTATCAGCCGTATGCAGCGTCCTAGGTCTGATTTCCCCCACACTTGCCTCGGAGCACACAGCCCACGCTGAGGGATCTGTGCCTCCCCACATCACTCCCCACATTGGCCTCTCCCGAGACCGTCTCTTTCTCACACTTTCACACACCTCCCCTGCACCAGGACTCCTCATCGGATGAAACAAGCCTCTCTCGTGTCCCAGGTGAGCCTAGTTAGGCTCCCACATTCACACACATACACAGACCACTCCTACCCCAGGACTCCTCATCGGACAAAATGAGCCTCTCTCATGTCCCAGGTAGGTTCACATGCACCCACACACTCCCAGTTGGGATGGCAAGCCACTCTTGCCACCCTGCCAGCAAGCTGTACCTTGCTGCACTTGCCACTCTATCGGCCCATTTTCTCCCTTTTCCCAGTTCCACTGTTAGTGGGGACACGAGGTTCATCCAAATTGGCAAGCCACTCCTGCCGCCCCCAGCCACTCTAGGTTGGATTACTGGTTGGTCCCTGGGAGGTGACCAAACTCCCCTTCATCCTTATGGGATGGGCTTTCATGCCTTGGGCCCTTGCTCCTTACAGCGGTTCCTGAAGTGCTGGTATCTTCCTGCAGCCCCATCCCCGGTTCCATTGCACTGCCGGGCAGGCCACTGGGATGCAGGGAGAGCCTATCTCTGTCTGGGTGAAGCTCCCCTGTGATGCACCTTGGATGCCGGGTCTCCCCCGGTCCTTGGGCTCTAGTCCCCACAGGCAAAGGAGACAGTAAATCTGTCGTCTCCAATCCCAGGCGAGTCCCCAGAAATGTTGCGGGATTTTTTAAGGAATCAGAGAGACCAATGGGGTTCAGGAAGATATTATTTAGGTGCACCGGCCCAGTACTCAGCCCAAAGGACTGAGCCCAGAACAAAGAGTTAAGTTACCTTTTAAGCATTTTGTAGGGTGGGTGGAGATCTGTGCAGGGGGAAGCATATTACAGAAGCGAGAAACAAAGACAGTTATTTAATTAATTGAGAAATGCATTACAGCATTTCTTACTTTTCAAGGAAAAACATGTTTTACAACTTGAGTTTATCTGTCTAGTGACCTTGCAGCTGCACAGCTAGAGAAACAGGGTCTTCACAATGCCTGGCAAAGGAGGAGAGATAAGGCTCACTAGCCACAGAAAAACAGGCAGTTAATTTTTAAAGGATTCCAACTCTTTCTCTTTCTCAGGGGGAATTGGGTTTTCTTACATACAACTGAGTTTCTCCTTACACATTCTTTAATTTCTTTTAATTCCTATTCCAATACCATAAAAGCAATTAAGGACAGGTCTAGAGTTAGTTAAGGTGGAGGTGGTGATAGAGAGCACAGGGTTACATTGGTAAGGGTGACAGTTAGAAGGGGCAGTCCTTTTAGTGAAATAGATGAGAGGTTTTAGATCTGCACAAACCTTTTTCATGGAAGTCCAACTTTGCTCCTGGGTAGTTTAGAGGACATAGTCCCATGTACTACAAGGTTGCCAGGCTATAGGAGCAGAAAATCAGCGTCTTGGCTGCAGGTGATCACAACGATGAGTGCTAGGGGTAACTGTGTCAATTAGAGGGCCGAGGCATAAATAATTGTGTGCAAAGGCTAGCTGTCATTGATCTTTTACATTTCCACAAGGTATGACAGAGCAAGCATAAAAGGCAATGGTCTGAGGTGACTCAGACTTAGTTACATTAATAACAAAGGAGCTAGTAACAGAATAAGGAAAGGAAAAGAAGCAATATAGAAGGTATATGAAAATTAAGCTTTCTTTAACTTTAACTTAGTAAGGCTTAATCCTAGTACAGTAACCCATGATTCTGACGAGGAAGATGTTTTCTTGACTTGAGTATGGTGGGTCCATCCTTTCTCAGCTGTGAGGATGGCAGTCTCAGTGGTTAACAGCATAAAATAGGGTCCTTCCCAGGCTGGCTCAAGTTTTTTTCTTTCTGTCTTTTGATGAGGATGTGGTTTCCAGGCTGCTGCTGGTGTACTGGAAATTCTAGGGCTGGTACCTGTGCTAAAAGACTTTTAGTTCTGAGGGAAGGGAAAGTGGAAGATAAAAAGTATATAATTTTTGCTGCATATTCGGTGGCTTGAGGCCCCATGGTGATGCCTCCCACTCCATTCCTGCTCGGCACCACTCACGGGATGCTGTGGCCCTGCCCCCTCTTAAGGTCTTGGCCTTCTAGTGGCCTTCATCTCCCCTGCACATTGTGGCATTGGGGATGAGGAGCTTGTGACTTACCCAGCTGCCCTCGGACCTTAAGAAAGCTAAACACCATTTTTTATTTGACAATGCTTTTTGTATGATTTTATACCAGGTAAGTTAAATTGTACCTTTATATTAATGTGCTATTAATGTTAAACTTAATTTTAATAAAATCTTGTAGACATTATCCAATTTTAATGTCTGACTATAAGGTAAGATTTTTATAGACTCTTTTTAACATGTTAAATTTTTTGTTAAAGAGCAGGTTAGTGCTTTAAGAAAAAACTATTGTGGTTTTATTTTAATGTTCAGTTCACAGCAAAACTGGATGATAAACCCTTTACCTTTAGCCAAAATGTTTACACACAGAATTTCCTTTACAATTAACATGTTAAAACTTGCTTAAACCTTTAAAACAAAATTTTTTAAACCTTTTAATGTAGGTAAAAATCCATATTCTTATGCCTCCTTATAATCCTTTTATTAAAAGTATATTTTATTTTTCTTACATACTTTGTACATAAACTGTTTTTTTAATAGTTTTACATTCAGGAGGCCTAATTACTTTTAAATTATACAATATTTCTTGCATAAATTCCCTTTATAACCTTTCTTACGACTTTCACAGACAATCTTCAACATGTCTTAACTTTCTGCCTTCCTTTTACACTATTTCTTTTCCTAGTTTCACCCTCTGTCTTTCTTTGATTTCTGTCTCTTCCAGTTTCTCTCTTACTTATTCTTTCCCCCTATTTCTCTCTCTCATTTGCACTCTCTTTTTTTCTCTCTCTCTCCGTCATCCCTTGTTTCCTTTTTCCCTCCCAAGTTCTCCCGCTCCTGCGGGCCAGCAAGGCCGGGCAATAGCATGGGTCCCGCCCCCACACACACACTGCCGTCTGTTTCATCTGCTTTTTTTTTCTTTTCCCAATTTCCCTTTTTACTTTTTTCCTTTCTTCTTACACTCAGTTTCTTGGGCTGGGTGGGATTTGTGGGGCTGCAGTCCAGACCCCAGGCCATCACTGGCCCAGAGGCTTGGCAGATGCCTGCTGCAAGTTGCAATAATTATGCCCTTTCACCTCCTCTGCTCTCCTCCTGGCGCCGTTCCCCACCCTCTTTTTCACATAGAGCTGGGCTGGGGAGAGGGACTTAACCCTTGGTGTGCCTGTCTGGTGTCACGCTTGCTGTTTTTGCTCTCTTTCTCTCTGACTTCCTTTCCTGGTGTCTTTTTCCTCCCTGCTGGACTTTGCCTCTGCCAGCCACCTATGCTGCTGTTTTCCCCCCTCTCCTTCCCCTTCCCCTAGGGGACCAACCGGTGGGAGTGGAGCTTAGCCTTTTTCTTTTCCTGAGAAGAGAGGAAAGGGGAGTTTTGAATATATATTTACTACCGGAGGTTTGTGTGAGATTCAACCCCCACAATGGGGATTTCTCACCTCTTTGAGGTTCAATCCCCCAATGGGGATTTCTCACCTCTTTGAGGTTCAATCCCCCAATGGGGATTTCTCACCTCTTTTTCAGGTTCAACCCCCACAATGGGGATTTCTTACCTCTTTTTAAGGTTTAACCCCCCCAATGGGGATTTCTCACCTCTTTTAACCTCCAAGACATCCTGACTAAGGAATACTTTACCACCCCCTGTGGCTTTCTTTCCCTAGTCCTGACTAAGGAATGCTTTACTGCCCCTGCGGTTTCTCTCTCCTCGGTATGTCTTAACCAAGGAATGCTTTACCACCCTGCTGCTTTTTCCTTAGTCCCCACCACCAAGGAAATACTTTACCGGCTCTCCCAGTGTTTTTTTTTCGTCGGTTTGGGCACAGAGTTTCCTGGTTCACATGGATGTGAGGATCCTTTACTCCAGATCGCCAGCCAGTTTTTGTTTTTTTTTTTCCTGCGTTGCTGAGAGTCTGGGTTTATTCATCACACCAGGTGGATCTTAATTCCATATCCCTGAGGCCACTGCAATGAGGCAGAGGAGTGTGCTCCCTCATGAGAAAGGACTGGAGACCGCCCCCAGAAGAGAACGTATCCATGTACGGATTTCCACCAAAATTGTTAGAAATGCTTGTTTCCCAGTGCCATAAAGAAATTTACTTGAACATAAATTTAATTTCCTCAGCAAGGGCATTTTTACTTTCTGCAGAAAGGGTACACTCGCCAGCTGTTCTGCCATGAGAGTACACTGAACAAGGGAGACAGGGTGATTTATAACCTGACATGTCCACCCTACTGCTATGTCCAGTCTCCATTGGCTGGAATGGGACCTCACATTCTGTATTTGTCCTGATTGGCTAGCAACTTAGAACTTTTTAAAAGAGGCAAAGGCAGAGGAGAACAAAGGAAGGAGGAAGTAATTTATGGAATGCTGAGAAAGGTAAAAACACCTTCAAATAAGGAAAAGGAACAGGCTATCCTAATGCTTGCTTGGACCAGTATAAGCATGCCAGGGCAAATATTTAGGCTAAATTGTGGAAGCTAAGAACATAAAGTACATTGATTTCTTTATTACAGCTCACAGATATTTAAGAATGTTAGCCCAGGTCTTTGAATAAATTTTGCTTCTAAGAGAAGTTACTATTTGTTCCTAATTAGATGGGGAGGAAAGTCTTTGAAGAGGAACCTCTACTTTACTTCTCACAATCATGAAATGAAATTAGAAACCAATAGCAGAAGGGAAACTGGGAAATTCACAAATATGCAGAAATAAATAATATGCTGTTAAACAACAAATGGATTGAAGAAGATATCACCAGGGAAACTAGAAAATACTTAGAGATGCATTAAAATGAAGACACAAACTCCCAAAACCTATGAAATGCAGCAAAAACAATGCTCAGAGGAAAATCTATACCTAAAAACACCTACATTAAAAAAGAAGAAATGTGCAAAATCAATAATCGAACTTACACATTTAGAAACTAGCAAAGGAGAGGAAACTAGACCAAAGCTAGCAGAAGGAAGGAAATAATAAAGAATGGAGACAAACAAAATAGAGAATAGGAAAGCAATATAAACTATCAGCAGAACCAAAATGTGGTTCTCTGAAAGATCAACAAAGTTGACAAACTTTTAGCCAGACTAACAAAAAGAGAGAATATCAAAAACTAAAATACGAAATGAAAGAGGGGATAATACTGGTAAAAAAAAAAAAAAAAAAAAAAAAAAAAAAACAGACACATAGACCAATGGAAAAGAATAGAGAGCCCAGAAATAAAGCTGCACACCTATGGCCATTTGATTTCTTACAAACTTGACAAAAATAAGCAATGGGGAAAGGACTCCCTATTCAGTAAATGGTGCTGAGATAGCTAACTAGCTATATGCAGAAGAATGAAACTGGGCCCCTACATATCATATACAAAAATTATCTGAAGATGGGTTATCATATACAAACATTTTATCATATACAAAAATTAACTGAAGATGGGTTAAAGATTTAAATGTAAGATATCAAACTATAAGAACCCTAGAAAATCTAGGAAACACCATTCTGGACATCAGCCTCGAGAAAGAGTTTGTGAGTAAGTCCTCAAAAGCAATTGCAACAAAAACAAAAATTGACAATTGGGACCCAAGTAAACTAAAGCACTTTTGCATAGCAAAAGAAGCTATAAACAGAGTAAATAGGCAACCCACAGAATGGGAGAAAATATTCACAAACTATGCATCCAACAAAGGCCTACTATCCAGAATCTATAAGGAAACAATTCAAGAAATAAAAAACAAGTAACTCCATTAAAAAGCAGGCAAAAAACACATGAACAGACACTTTTCAAAAGGAGACATACAAGTGGCCAACAAACATTTGAAAAAATGTTCAATATCACTAATCATCAGAGAAATGCAAATCAAAACCACAATGAGATACCATCTCACACCCATCAGAATAGCTATTATTAATAAGTCGAAAAACAACAGATGCTGGTGAGGCTGCAGAAGAAAGGACACTTACACACTGTTGGTGGAAATGTCAATTAGTTCAGCCACTTTGGAGAGAATTCTCAAAGAACTTAAAACAGAATTATCATTTGACCCAGCAATCCCATTACTGGCATACATCCAAAAGAAAATAAACTGTTCTACCAAAAAGACACATTCACTCATATATTCATCACAGCAATATTCACTGTAGTGAAGACATGGAATCAACCTAGGTGCCTATCAATGGTGGACTGGATAAAGAAAATGTGGCACACATACACCGTGGCATACCGTGCAGACATAAAAAGAATGAAATCATGTCCTTTGCAGCAACAAGGATGCAGCTGGAGGCCATTATCCTAAGTTAATTAACATAGGAACAGAACACCAAATACTGCATGTACTCACAGTGGTAGCTAAAGATTGGGTACTCATGGACATAAAGATGGCAATAATAGGCACTAGGGACTGATGGGGGGAGGTAGGGAAGGGGGCAAGGGTTGAAAAACTAACTGTTGGGTACTATGTTCACTAGTATCCCATCCGGATGACAGGACCATTCAGATCTCAAACCTCAACATCATGCAATATACTCATGTAACAAACCTGCACATGTATCCCCTGAATCAAAAATAAAAGCTGAAATTATTTTTTTAGAAAAAGAAGAGGGGGTGTTACCACTGATTTGACAGAAATAAAAAGGATTATAAGAAAATACTATGAACATTGTACTTCAACAAATTAGATGCCCTAATACATTGAAAAACAATTCCTACAAACACACAAACTACCAAAACTGACTCAAGAATAAATAGAAAATCTGCAAAGACTTATAACAAGTATGATATTTGACAATAGTGCCAAACCATTCAAAGTGAAACCACTTCGTCTGGGGCAATACCTGTAGTTAGTTGTCTCGCGCCGATGATTAACAACATGGACACACACGTGGAGTGGGTTAAGGAGCAGAAAGTTTAACAGACAAAAAGGAAGAGAGATAGAATAAGCTTCCTCATGCTGAGAAAGCGGGTCACCTGAGAGAGGGTTTCTGGGTTAGGTGCAGAACGTGATCAATTTTGTACAAAGGCTTGAGGAGGCGGTGACTGATTTACATAGAGCCCAGGGGATTGGTTTGACCAGGTGCTCCATTTACACAGTCCATGAAAAGACTGGCCCTCCAACCCTAATCTTTTATTATGCAATTATGGCTTCTATCTGACTGTCGCCATGACACCTGCACATGTGACTTTACCTGGCTAGTGCCATGACACCCGCACACGTGGCCACAAAGAAAAGGGAGCGAGAATCACCATATTGAATGTACCTGGCTTCCAGGTACAGCTGATGGCATTTACATATGAAAGCTAGCTTGCATAGCTATGCTTGCAGCTTGAAGTTTCAGGCTGCTTTCTGTTAGAAAAGAAATGGTTTGGGGGCTGCTTTTTATTAATGGAAAATTCCACCAAGAACTCTTTACCCTTTCTAATTGCCTAAAATAATTTTTAATAACTGCTGTATTAAAAGGATATGTGTACCGAAACTAAGCCAAAACACAACTTTAATAGGCTTAAGATCTCTGTGTGTTTGCTCCTAGACAAAACAAATGGGGTACAGAACAAACAAAAACATGTTGATAGGAGAGAGAATGGATCATGGTCTTTCATAGAGCATTCTGTGCTTCTGGACTCAGAAAAGCTGTCAGACACAAGTTTATGGTTTATTACAGCTACAGAAAACACATTAAAAACAGCAAAGGAAAAAGGTATCACTTGAAGAGAACAGATATTCACATTTCAAATTAAATACTTCAGGAAATCCAGTTTAAATAATTGAAAGCAAAACTCAAATGCCAAAAGTGGGTAAATATTTAGTCATATTTTCTTGTAAGTTTCTTTAGATTAATTGTTGATATTATTGTTGCTGCTGTTGAATATCCATTGTCTTCCTATCCTTAACACTACAGGAACACAAATACGTCATTGTAGATATATTAGCGTAAGCCATTCCCTACTCTTCTAACCAATTCTGAACTCTTAACCATGTGATTTCAAATAAAAAATTTTCCCACGATATGCTCTGTAGTAAAGATATAAATAGGTTTGTAACAATGACATTTGGGGAAATTTATCAGGGCTTTACATGTATTTACATAATAGAAACAGGCAGAGAATGCTTAAGGACACTAATCCCATTTGTGAAGACTCTACCCTCATGACCTAATAACCTACCAAAGGCCCCACCTTCTAATACAATCACATTGGGGTTAGGATTTCAACGTATGAATTTGGCGGGGACACAAACATTGAGTCCATAGCACTGTCATATACTAGTGTTCTGTAGCAGATTAGCAAATTTATGAACACACAGTTTCACAATTTCTAGAGGAATATGCTTCCTCATTGTATAATTTTTCATGTTCATTAACAGAACCAGATGTATTTAGCTTCACTATATCATATGAAAATAAAACACCAGGCCGGGCACGGTGGCTCATGCCTGTAATCCCAACACTTTGGGAGGCCAAGGCAGGTAGATCATGAGGTCAGGAGGCTGAGACCATCCTGGCTAACACAGTGAAACCCCATCTCTACTAAAAATACAAAAAATTAGCCAGGCATGGTGGCACGCACCTGTAGTCCCAGCTACTCGGGAGGCTGAGGCAGGAGAATCGCATAAAACCGGGAGGTGGAGGTTGCAGTGAGCCGAGATCGCGCCACTGCACTCCAGCCTGGGCGACAGAGGGAGACTCCATCTAAAAAAAATAAAATAAAATAAAATAAAACACCAAAAGCATATAAACTTAAAACTTAGGTTCAGTAATTAGTGTTTAAGTGGTTTATCTTACTTAGAAAAGATCTAGGTTCTTATTTTAGGCAAACATAACATTAAACAAAGCTAGCCATCATTTAAAGTTATTTCCCTATTAACTATTTTTACAGGATGTCCATGTTTGACTGGCATCACAAAAGCAAAAACCTAAAAAGTTAAATGCATGAGTTTGTTGTTTTACTGCTGTGCTTGACACACATGACGTAATGGAATCAGACAATTCAGTTTTACCTGCATCTTTACTTGTACATTTGTTGTTAGTTTGGATTATATTAATTATTATTATTATTATTATTATTATTTCAGACACAGTCCCACTCTGTCCCCCAGGCTGGAGTGCAGTGGCACCTTCTCAGCTCACTGCAACCTCCGCCTCCTGGATTCAAGCAATTCTCATGCCTCAACCTCCTGAGTAGTTGGGATTACAGGCGTATGCCACCATGCCTGGCTATTTTTTATTTTATTTTATTTTTAGTAGAGATGGGTTTTCACCATGTTGGCCAGATGGTATCAAACTCCTGACCTCACGTAATCCACCCACCTTGGCCTCTTAAAGTGGTGGAATTACAGGTGTGAAACACTGCACCCAGCCATTAGCTTGAATTTATAATGTTTATAACCTTAAACATCTGCCAGACATAATATTAGTTTATTAAATGAGTAAATCCAAATAGAATAAAAATATATGCCCATATTATACTTGAAACTGACAACTCAGAAGACAGCTGTTTTTATTAAACCAAAAATATTAAACTAACTTTATTTACCAAAGATTTAACCAAGTCATGTGAACTTGAAAAGCATTTGGGTTTCTTTCTATATCACTGGGAGTTTTAGGAATATTCCATTGAGATAAGTGTTCATTTATCTTTAGGCCAATTTGAATAGAGCTTCTTTAAGAGATTTTATAAATTCATTAGTTAATACCATCCAGAGGTGGAAAAAAATCACATATACATAACATACATTCATACACAAACATAGACACAGGCATAAACGGAGATCTTGGTTTCCTTCTAAACTTTTAGCCATGAATCATTAATACAAAACTCATTGATTCATATCTTCTTTATATTTTTATCCGAATTATATTTCTGACAAAAATGGGACAAGGTTACCTACTGAATAAAGGCTAAAGCCTTTTTTAAATCAATATTTGTAGAGAAGACTTTTAAGATTTTCTTTTACCCTGATATGTAATCTTATGAAGTCCGTGGATACTATTTTAGGCAAGAGACTAAGGAGACATCTAGCGGCTGTTTGAATATCTCCAAAACACATCTGAGTGGATAAAATATTCAGTCTATTTCTAATTATCCTTTTTCCTTTTGAGCTTCAGGTAGTTGCCTTTGGGGTCACTAAGTCCCTTGAGAGCCCCTAATGGGGTCAAGCAACCTAAAGGTAAAGAGACTGGGAAGTTGAGGGGTCAAAATGGGAAGGGAAGTCTGGCAGGAGTGGACAGAGGAATGGAAGAGGTAGGAGTTTGCCAGGGACATATTAAAGCATTCAAGGCAGCTGAAGAGAAGATTGAAGGTAGCAATGAAACCAAGTGCCCCATTTTCTTAAAAGGAATTATTTTTACCTTTTTTTCTTTTTCCCTCGCCTCTTACTTAGCTCTTTAGGAATACAATTAAAATCTTTACCTTCTTTTTAACAGGCACTCCCTGCACTGCAAGCTTATCTAACTATGTTTTTGCTTAGAAGTTCCAGGGACCAAATCTCAAAACAAACAAAGCACCCTCTGGAATTCTCCCCCACCGGGAGACTGCCTCAAAACAGCAATTAATTAACAACCCACTTCTGTCCACGAAGGCACTGACCGGACCATCAGACCACAGCATCACTTAAGGTAAGCATTGGAGCGAGTCACATAGATCCCACACCTAGTCACCCCTCTTGCATGCCATTCACTCCAAGTTCCCCTTTTTAAACCCTTGTTTTCTATCCCAAAGGTTAAAGTGGATCCCTTAAGGCAGGAGCCTCTTCTGCTTCTCCACTGCTACGCTCTGGAATAAGTCAGTTTCTTTTCTTTTTCTTTCTCTTTCTTTCTTTCTTTCTTTCTCCCTTTCCTTTCTTTTTTTCTCTCTTTCCTTTCCTTTTTTCATTCTTTCTTTTTTCTTTTTTTTAAGATGGAGTCTCACTCTGTCACCCAGGCTGGAGGGCAGTGGTGCAATCTCAGCTCACGGCAACCTCCGCCTCCCAGGCTCAAGCAATTCTCCTGCCTCAGCCTCCCGAGTACCTGGGACTACAGGCGTGCACCACCACGCCTGGATAATTTTTTGTATTTTTAGCAGAGACAGGGTTTTGTCATGTTGGCCAGGCTGGTCTCGAACTCCTGGCCTCAAGTGACCTGCCTGCTTCAACCTCTTGAAGTGCTGGGAATACAGGCGTGAGCCACCATGCCAGGCCTAGAATAAATCACTTTCTTTTTACCACCCTCGTCCTTGCTATTTGATTTTATAAGCGCTGAGCGGCCAAATCTGTGTTTGGTTAAACATTTGGTGGCCCATACAGGGAGCACTGTGCATTTCTGGCTGTCCGAGCCTACTGGCCCAGTTTACACTACTGGGCAGGGCACAGGGCCACCTGTGAACACCAACTGCTTGTTGGTAAGCAAGTTCTTACAACTGCTTGTTGTAAGAACATTAGGGTATTTCCCAAAAGCTGCCAAAATGCTTTCTTTTCAGGTAACCTCCCTTTCTCTTTCCTGCATGATGTCTGCTGCCTTCAATGCCTTGCTGGTATAAAGAATGTGACCTCTGAAGAAATTTGGCAACCTTTGAAACTGGGTGAGTGACTTGGAGTGGACTCGACTTTCCTCTGTGTCTTCTACAGTGTTGCTGGGGATCTGCTCTGTTTAGACTTGGCTGCCAGTGGCACCATTTTGGCGTTTAACACATTTGTATATGTGGCACCATTGGGGCTTTGGCACCATTTGGACTTAGCTGCCTGTGGAGCTGTTTGGAACTGAGGTAAGGCATTCAGGATTTTACCTAGCCCCTTAACCAGGGTTTTGTTCAGAAGTGCACCATTTGTTTGTAAGTGTGAGTGTTTGACCTTTGTGTGTGGATCCTGATTTCATCCTTTCCTTTTCACTTCCAACTTCATCTTCCTGATTTATCTTGCAAAGCCACCTACATTGTTACTTCTCTCAGGCAAATGTATCTTTAGCTCCCTCCAGCTGGAAACAGTTCACTTCAACCAGTGACTTGTGGAGTGGGGAGGGATTCATCCTACATTGTGCAGGTCTAGGGTACTTGGGCTCTCCCTGACAGGAGGTAAATGAGAGTGGTGGGGGTACCAAACCCACACCATGCAGGGGCTGGAAGGGTCACAAACCTCCTTCTCTTTCCTTCTCTTTCTCTTTCTCTCCTTTAAAACCCAGCTCCTTCACAGAAGCCTGCCAGGAACTTCATATTTTAATTCTCTTTGGAATTACAGCTGGTTACATATTATGACGTATTTTTGTGCACATTTTTAAATGATGAGAAAATTACAGCAAGAAAAATTCAGAGCTCGAGTGGTAACCTGCAACTAGAAAGTTAAGCAGAGTGTTTTAAAGCTCTCCATCTTCCTCTAATTTCTATTCTGCCTGCTTGAAATCTATTACTAACCTTCGGGTGCTGAGATGAGACTCGTTATTTGTGGTCCAACTAGAATATAAACATTGGAAACTCATCTGAAACTGAAAAAAAAAGATAGAAGAGGTTATATATATATATATATTTTTTTTTTTTTTTTTCAAACTGCCACAGAGACTGCTTTACCCAAATTTTGGTTCACAGCTTTCATTGGATTATATATTGGGGGCAATCAAAATTTAGCCATATAAACAGCTTCCAATGTAATCAAAGAATAATGTGGATCCAGCTATCTTTCATAAAGTTGTGAGTTTGTATTGTTATCTGATGGCTAGAATTCTGAGGTAAAAGCTATTGGGACCTTTGTTTGTGTGCGTATACATGTTTAGATCTGTTCATGTGTATGTACATGTATTATATATTGTATCTAGCATGCTACCAAAAGGATTATAAGTAAATGAGTACAATCTGCCAAGATGGGCAGATTACTTGAGGCCAGGAGTTCAAGACCAGCCTAGCCAACATGACAAACACCCACCTCTACAAAAAATGCTTTTTAAGTTCACATGAATTTAGTAATCTTTGATAAATAAAACTGATCTTAAGATTATTGGTGAAATAAAAATAGAAATACCTTCAGAATTGTCAGCACACATTTTTGTCTGAGTTTATTGACCAAATGGTTTATATTTGTCACTGTCTATAAATAAAAGTATTAGGCTTTAACATAAATGTCATAAGCCTATAAACCCACCAAAAAAAATATTTGTGTGATTTTTTTAAATAAATAAGACTAATATAATATTGTTAGTTTAATAAAAAATTAAATCTTCTAAATTATCAACAAAATGCCCATATGTTTAACTTTAAGGTTCTTACTTAAATAAACACCTAATGTGTACAGACTTTAAAAATGGTTAACAGGGAACTAACTCTAAATAATGATTACCTTTGTGTAATATCTAAGTTTTCATAAGTAATCTAGATAAACTGTCAAAAGTTTAAAATTTAAACATGTAAATAAAATAAATGCTTGCAGGCCAGGTGCAGTGGCTCACACCTGTAATCCCAGCACTTTGGGAGGCCAAGGTAGGCTGATCACTTGAGGCCAGGTGTTTGAGACCAGCCTGACCAACATGGTGAAACCCCATCTCTACTAAAAATACAAAAAAAATTAGTCAGGCATGGTGGTGCATGCCTGTAGTCCTAGCTACTTGGGAGGCTGAGGCAGGAGAATCACTGGAACCTGGAAGATGGAGGTTGCAGTGAGCTGAGATCACTCCACTTCACTCCAGCCTGGGTGACAGAGTAAGACTCCATCTCAAATAAATAAAAAATAAATGCTTGTAAATAGAGTTTTCATGTACTTTAAAATCCTGAAATTTTTAAATTAAGTAATAATTGCTTGTTGGATGTCTGGGCCATTTCTAATTAAGAAAAAATTAAGTAAAGAAAAACGTGTTTCTAAAATCATGGAGGCCGGGCACAGTGGCTTACACCTGTAATCCTAGCACTCTGGGAGGCCAAGATGGGCAGATTACTTGAGGCCAGGAGTTCAAGACCAGCCTAGCCAACATGACAAACACCCACCTCTACAGAAAATAAAAAATTAGCCGGGCATGGTAGTACATGACTGTAATCCCAACTACCTTGGAGGCTGAGGCACGAGAATTGCTTGAGCCTGGGAAATGGAGGTTGCAGTGAACCAAGATCACACCACTGCCCTCCAACCTGGGCAATAGAGTGAATCCATGTCTCAAAAAATTAATTAATTAGTTAGTTAATTAATTAAAATAAAATTATGGAATGGTTTCCTCTATAAAATACTATTATCTGTTAAATTGTTCATAATTTCTTGCTTCCTAGGTTTTCACTAAAATTTACAGTCGCTAAGAATAGGAATTCTAGTTAATAAGTATTATATAAGTTATATTCCTAGTTTAAAAATAATTTTATATAATGTAGAGGGTTTTTTTAGTTATTTTTTTTAAAAAAAGGCAATAAATAGGAGACAGGTATGAAAAAGTTATGGATATAAAAATATATCTTTAATTTAAAAATGGTATAAAGAAAATAAAATAATTTTTATATGAAATAAGATCTTCATCCTAAAATAAAGTGACTGGTTATTTAGAAAAGAGAAAAATTTAGGACAAGTCAAATAGTCCAAGCATGTTATAGATGATCTATGTAAGTCATGATAAAGTTTGTGAAGAGGAATTTATGAAAGAAATTTTATATATAACTAAGTTGGGCTATAATTAAAAAGGAATTATTTATAATAGTCTTTCTAAAGATTGGTCACCTATGGTAAAACAAAGTTTTCTTAAGGTATTGATTTACTCTTAATAAAATTACAAAAGGTAGAAAAGGGAAAAGGACTCAGAATTTAAAAAAATAAAATTGCAAAAGATTATTCATTTTAATTCTATAACCTATTTCTTTTAAAAACTTCTTGGAATCATATCTCAGAAGTTCAACTTTTGATGTGTCTCACTGCATTCAGCTTTTTTTCCCCTTGAGAGGACCCAAGGTAACAACTCTCTCCTTTAGCTTTTTTATCAACTCCTATAACATTTTTCTTCCAGTTCTAACTGCTGTTGTGGCCTAATGCTAAAATGTTTTCCCTTAAAGGTCTAGAAAAGTAATGTTTTCCTCTAGGATAACTTGACTCTGCACTCTTGTCTTTCCTTAATATGTCCAAATTTTCAATGTAATCTGAAAATTTCTCATGCATTTAGTCAGAGTCATGTATTCCCTGGCTATACTCATTACCTTAAACACAGTCTTCCCGTGTACGATTAAAGTTAAGTACTTTTTTCATCTAGTTTGACTTTCAGATTATCTAAATGGGCTTTCTAATTTAAAAATGCAGTCACACTAAAGAAGGGGTGGGGTTTTTTTGCCTTTTTGATAACTGGCTTAAGAAACAAGATTTTACATTTTATCAAGATAGTTCCTATGTTGTCTTAATAAAGTTTATTCAGCTTTTGATTAATTAAAAAACTGAGATTTAAAAGGATTTAAGTTTTTATATACATGTAACCTTCCACCTTGCCTTTAAAATCTCTTAGTTATCATCTTGGATACATTAGCAACTTTTGTTTTACAAGGACCTATGGTTCTGTTTTGATCAATTTAAAGCCTTTTAGCCTCTTTGACAGATGTCCTCAAAATCAAATCCTAAATTAAGTCTCAAACTTACTGCTGAGGTTTATCAAAGTTATAAAAATTAATGACTATAAGGTTATAAAATCTTTTTACAGCTTCCAATCAGGTCATAAACTCCAGTATTACCACCTCCAACCCCTTAAAAGTCCTCATCAGGTGCTATTGATAGCGACAGGAGGCAGAGAAATTCTAGGCAGATGGGAGGGGTCCATGGTAAAACCCCACCTTTGAGCCAAAAAGCCTGAAACACACAGCCCAAAGTGAGAACTTCTATTCCTGTGTGCCCACTCTCTCCCAATTGGTTCTTCCTGAATAATGTATTTTTCCCAATCGAATATTGCCTTTTCCAAAACTACCTAGGCCCATTCCGCCTCCCATCCTGTGTCTATAAAGACCCCAGATTCAGCCGATAGAGAGGAGAAGCGGCTGGATGTCAGGGAGAGATGACTTGACTTCAGAGACAGTGGGTGGACATCGGAAAGAGGCAACTTGACTTTGGAAGAGAGAGGCAGAGAGGCAGCTTGATTTCAGGGTAGAGCGACCTGCCCTTACTGTCCCCTTTCCAGCTCCCCTCTCCACTGAAAGCCACTTTCATCAGTCAATAAAATTCTCTACATTCACCATCTTTCAATTCATCTGCATGACCTCATTCCTCTTTGGCACTGGACAAGAATTTGGGACTCACCAAGTGCAGGTAGCCAAAAAGGTTGTCACACTGGCCCTTTACCCTCACTGGCAGAGGGAAGCTGCCCCATGTGATGAGGCAAAAGGCCCACTGAACTAATAACACACTGCTGTCTGAGGATGGTGGAGCTAAGAGAGCATCATAACATGCCTTCTGGGGCCTTGGGGTTGGAGGCACCCGACCTGGACAATGCCACAGGGCCTGCACAGAGTTTGCTCCTGCTGGCACCAAAGCAGCCAGCCAGTTCCTGCACTTGCTTATTCCGGCTCCTGCACTCATTCACTCACACATTCCCTCCTATGAGGGGTTGAGTGGGGTGGGCTGAGTAAATGGGGCACCCCTGTTGCAAATCCAATGAAGGGGTCAAGAAAATATCTTGCATCTCTATTAACTAATCTTTGTGTTGTTAAGTTATAGGGCTTTGACTCCTGGATACACATATCTCATCTAAAGAAGACACTGACTCCTGCCAGTATCTGACACCAGACTCAAGTTAACCAAAGTCTTCTCTTTAGACTCAGGCAAAGGCAACAATCAAAATAAACTGCTTTCATGAGACACAGGGAAAGGTCTGTCCTCAAAAACATTAAGATTCATTTAATAATTTTGCCTCTATCTGGAATAATATAATTTATTCTATGCCTTAATACTAAATGATTTAAATCTTTAGCTACCTATAAACTTACCTTTCTCAAAACTAGACAGGGCTTTTAACTTTTTTGTTTGTAACACTGCTAATTCTTTATCTTTGTTTTGCCTCCAGAGTGTAAAACTATTCAGTCGTTCCAAACCCAGGGACTATTGTGCAAGCGGTGGGCATATGAGATTATAAGGGCTAGTTTTGAGGGATAAAACCAATTCAGACCCTCCAAATTGAGGACGGGCACACAGATGCCTAAGCCACTAAACAAAATGCTTGTGTTTTATATACCTAATTGCTACAAGCCAAAATTAGAATAGCTCAATGCATAAAATGTATGCTCTTATGTTACTTGAAAGGGATTTTAAAGGTTAATGGGTGCCTGCTTACCTCCATTCCCATCGGGCCTAGAATGTTTAATTGCCTATAAATCTTTTGGCTCTAATCCCTTGGCCATAGGGGTCGTCCCTTGGCCATAGGGGTCCTACCAAGGGACATAATGGACACACACCACCCTGGCAACAACACGGGACAAAATTAAAGTTTAGCCATCAATGCTGCCTCTGGTATGTCTTAACCAAAAGCAGTGGGGAATATAAACTAAAAAAAATAAAATCCTAAACCCCAACCAACTAAATGGACTCCCTTCTTGCCCGAAGGGAATCCCAAAGAAACCTAAAAGAAAAAGTTTCAGGCCATGACAGACAGCAGGGCATCAGGCATGCCTCACTACACCATCCCCACCCTTTCTGGAATTTAGGCAAAACTGACAAGCATTAACATTAAAATGGAGATCATAAGACTGATAAGACAGATTCTTTGTAACAACAAGATACCAAACTATAAACAAGACCACTGACCATAGGCTAATTCTGGCTAGTTTACAAAAAGTACACATTTGCATGCCTTTATGTCCTAAAAAGACCTTTTGATGTCTAGGGCCTAATTATAATACATTATATGTTAAGTCCCCACACAAAAATAAACATGAGTCATATGTTACATACATATTTGTTCCATACACATGTGTCAAGACTGCCTTCATAAACATTTATGACCTCTCCTGTATGTCTTAACCAAAAGATGTGGGAAATATAAACTAAAAAAAAACTGTTAAATTTGTGTATTGAGTCCACCTGTCATCATATCCCCACAAGAACTCTGGACACAATTGATAGTGGGGACTGTGCATGATAATTAAGTAATTAAGACTGAATGCTAAATATTATCCCAGATAATTCAGAAAATGTCTTGTTAGCCCTGCAAGACATGAACCAACAAATCAAAACTATGTCTGACCCCACATTGTCGCTAGCTCAGTGGTTAGCAACCTGGTTCAGGTCAGGACCGTCCTGGTGGCAAAAGCTGCTTATAACTTTGGCCCTGGTTGCAGGGATAGGCATATTTCTTTGCTGTGGATTTTACTGCTGTTGCAACTTCTGTATGGAAATGCAAGACAGGCTTTCCTAAGAGACTTTCCTGGCCTCGCACCATAATGCTCCAGCAAACATTGTCTGTGAACCCCAGTACTTGTGAATATTTCCAACTCCAATGGATCAGTTCCATTCTGGTACCCTATAACTCCTCCCACTTTCAGCAGTAAGTAGCCAGAATAAAAGCAATGCCCAAATCCCATGAAAATGGAATGGAATTTGACAGTGGGGAGTCGTAACCAAGTACCTCATTTTCTTAAAGAGAATTATTTTTACCTTTTTTTCTTTTTCCCTCACCTCTTACTTTACTCTTTAGGAATACAATTATAAACTTTACCTTCTTTCCAACAGACACTCCCTGTGAAGCAGGAGAATAGGGTCTGGAGGCAGGGAACCTAAAACTGTTTCACACTAACTTCCTAGAACTAAATTGAAAGGAAAGCCCTAACTTTCCACACCTAAGTAACAAAAGGACCAGAGGCTACTCCCTTTGCAAACCCCCACCTTTCCTTTGCTGCAGATGGGAAATTGAAAGTACCTCTGATTGGTTGATTTTGGCAACCAATCAGACCTTTATATAGGAGTGTAACTTTATAACTTTAGTTCAGCTCAATCTGATTGATTGCCAGCCAGGTCTCCGTTTGCATAGAAGTACAACTTTTTGACTTCACTTTAGCCTCTGATTGGTTGCTTTCTGCAACCACCAGATGTTTGCATAGGAATGTGACCTTTGTAAGTTCACTTCAGCCTCTGATTGGTTGCTTTCTGCAACCACCAGATGTTTGCATAGGAATGTGACCTTTGTAAGTTCACTTCAGCCTCTGATTGGTTGCTTTCCGCAACCATTCAGACTGATTGCGGGCCACCACTTCATTTACGTGAGGTAAGCACCAAGTGGCCAATGGGAAACCTCTAGGGGGTATTTGGACCCAAGAAGATTCTGTATCTGGGTCCTTGAGCCGCTGCTCAGGCCTGCTGCCACCCTGTGGAGTGTACTTTCGATTTCAGTAAATCTCTGCTTTTGTTGCTTCACTCTTTACTTGCTTTTTTTGTGCATTTTGTCCAATTCTTTGTTCAAAACGCCAAGAACCTGGACACCCTCCACCAGTAATACCTAGACTGAAAGCTTATCTAAATATATGTTTGCTTAGAAGTATCAGGGACCAAATCTCAAAACAAAACAGGCACTCTCTGGAATTCCCCACCAGGAGATTGTCTCAAGACAACAATTAATTCACAATCCAATTCTATCCATGATGGTGCAGACCAGACCATCAGATGGCATCACTCAATATAAGTCATCCAAGCGAGTCACGTAGACCCCGCACCTCCTTGCCCCTCCTACATGCCATTCACACCAACTTTCCCTTTTTAAGCCCTTGCTTTCTTCCCTGAAAGTTAAATCAGTTCCGTAAAGGCAGGAGCCTGTTCTGTTTCCCCACTGCTAAGCTCTGGAATAAAAGTCACTTTCTTTTTACCACCCTCGTCCTTGTTATTCAATTTTGCAAGCAATGAGCAGCTTAGCCTGCGTTTGGTTACAGTAAGAGGAGGAAGGAGGAGAGAAACCAGTGGGAAGAGAGAAGTCTTAGAGACACCAGTTTGGGGAGATGATAAGTTTCCCAAAAAGACCAGTGAAGTTCCAAATTATCCTCAGCAAAACCATGTCAACAAGAAGGAGTTGGACAGTGTAGGTGGAGCATATAGTCAGTAGGAATTCAAGAATGGTGTTTCAGTTGACTCAGAAGTTCCTGTGGGAAAAACAGGATCAAATAGAACAGAGAGGCCTCACAAAGTAACAAGGAAAAAAATTTCCAGCCTGGGCAACATAGTGAGACTCTGTCTCTACAAAAAAAAAAAAAAAAAAAATTAAAATTAGCCGGGCACAGTGGCGTGTGCCTGTACTCCCAGCTACTCAGGGGTGCTGAGGCGGGAGGATTGCTTGAGCCTGGGAGGTTGAGGCTGCAGTGAGCCATGATCACACCACTGCGCTCCAGCCTGGGCAACAAAGGAAGACCCTGTCTCAAAAAAAAAATTTTCCAGCCCAAAGAATCAATGAATAATTCCCACTCAAAATAGAAAGCCAGAAAGAAAAGCTTTCAGCCCAGGGAGCCAGAGAATAATCCCCACTCAAGACAGAGATCCAGGAAGGAAACCATCCAGCCTAGGAGATACCTTTCAAAACAAGCCTGGAACTCTAACCTGCTTCAGAGAGTATACTCAGAATCTTAAGAATCAAATCAATCCTTACCAGCTTTAACAGAAGTTTGCCTGGAACAATGGTTCAAAAGTCTGACTTAGCAGTGGATCCCAAATCAATCAGTCAGGAGTGAAGGAAAGGGCTTAAAAGGTGCACATTTGAGGTCCGCAGTGATAGGTCCAGGAGTCCAATGATGAATCTGATCCTATAAAAGTCACAGCATCATTACTGTTCAATTTTTTTAAATGACACTTGTTAAAGATGGTGAGAAAGACTGTGTTCAAGGGGGAAATATCAAGATAAGTATAGGAATCACTGCAATGGCATCTTGCAATGGGGGAGATAGATTGAGATCAGCTAAAATACAATGTGGGCAAGTGGGAATTTAGAGCCAAGGAACAAGGTGGGAGTCAATGGATGGAAATTAACTAAGAGGAAACATCAGGCATAATGGAAGATTTGGGCCAAACCGACCTAACATTATTTTTGCTGAAGGCACCAGGGCGATCAAACATCACCTGGGAGATGGTGGAGGATGAGGAACCAGATTAGATATTGAGAGTGCTTGGATATGGGGGATGACTAAATAGACTTAGCAGGACTTAGCAGGACTTAACAATTTCCTTGCTGAAATCGGACAATGCAGAGACAAACTCAGAAATCCAAAAATCCAGGCCTAGTTGAAAAAGAGCTCAAGGGAACCTGAGTAAAATTCGGTCAATAAGAGAATCTTTGTCAGCACTAGAATTCTGGGATGAATAAAACAGAGGTCCTTCCTTCCAGGAGCTCAGTGTAGTGGGGAATAAAAACATGCTCTCTAATCCCAGCTACTTGGGAGGCTGAGGTGAGAAGATCGCTTGAGGCCAGGAGTTCCAGACCAGCTTGGGCAAGGTAGCGAGACTTCATCACTAAAAAATACAATTTTTATTACATAATATATATTATATACAATATATATTAATATATTAACATATATAATATATAACATATATATTAATATATTAACATATATAATATATAACATATATATTATATATAATTTTCTTTAATGATAACACAAGACAAGGAAATTCCAGTGAGTATGAAGTGTTTGGCCATGTGTGCTCCAGCAGAAGGTGAAAGGGAGAAGAAGGAGACCAGGGCAACTTATGAAGGGACGTGATGAAGAGTAAGAATGTAAGGGAGTAGGTAGGATGCATAAGGGATCCATCAGCTGGATGGATTGAAAGGGTGAAAACACAAGGCAGGCAGAGAGGAAATGTGAATAGACAGAAGTAAGATGTCAGGGACTCTGCAGGCAGGTGAGCTCACTCACTTCTGCCACAGGCTCTCCTCCCTCTCCTTATTGAGGAGGCTAGGCCACAGCTTGTCATACCCATAGGGGTGTGGGTAGCTGCCATAATTGGCGGACCAGAAGACAGAAGCTAAGGGGATGCCATGTGGGGCAGAGGGCCACCCTAGAAAGCACGACCACTAGTGTGAGCGGTAGGACTGGTTTCAAGAGCCTTGGCAGAGGCCACCCAGCTGATGGCTGAGGCCATTCCAGTCCCTAGGCCATGGGCAAGAGTGAAAGTGAAAGCAGCAGTCCTGCAGGGAGTGGGCAGATTTGCTGGGCTTGGGGCTTTTCCAACAACTTTGACATTTCCTCCAGAGCCCAAGGACTCCCAGATACCTCACTGCTGCTGTGGGATAAGGGGATAAAGAAAAAAGCCAGTAGGGCAACTGGGTCCCTGTCTCCTTCCAGTTCCACATGACATTCAAGTCTAAGCTAAACAGGAGACCTTGTCCTTTCTCTGCCTCATTCCGAAATGACTGAAGGAAGTGTTACCAAAACACCAAGGCTACCGTCTAAGTCCTGCTGCTCACTGCACAGAAAGCCAATCACAGAGACAGTGAGTATTGCCAAGGAAAAAGGCTATAATCAGATGCTGCAGCTGAGATGGAAGCTCAGTCTCAAATCCATCCCCTGAACCCACTAAAACTAGGGGTTTATATAGCAGGGAAGAAATTTAACAATGTATAATAAAACAGGAACTAGGGAGGGGCAAGGAAGCAATCAAGATGAAAGAGGGGTCTAGCATCTCACTGTCTGGATGTGGTGATCTGGTGAGTTTCAGTTCTTTGATCCCTTTTTTTTTTTTGAGAGGCCTGAAGGTTGCTTCCTGAGGAAGGAACTCAGATAAAACAAATGCAAGGTTCAAACTTTAACACCAGAAGGGTCCATTTCTATTTTTATCAAAATGAACAGTCCATGGCAGGGGTCCCCAACCCCTGGGCCACAGAGCAGTACTGGTCTGTTGCCTGTTAGTAAATGGGCTGCACAGCAGGAGGTGAGTGGTAGGTGAACGAGCACTACCGCCTGAGCTCTGCCTCCTGTTGGATCAGCGGTGGCGTTTTATTGTCATAGGAGCGCGAACCCTACTGTAAACTGCACATGCGAGGGATCTAGGTTGCGTGCTCCTTATGAGAATCTAACTAATGCCTGACGATCTGAGGTGGAACAGTTTCATCCCAAAACCATTGCCCTGCCCGCCAAGTCCATGGAAAAATTGTCTTCCACGAAACCAGTCCCTGGTGCTGATAAGGCTGGGGACCACTGGTCTATAGAACTGTTGAGTCGGTTTCAGAAGGACCACAGGTCACAAGACGTATTTCACTGAGCAGCTGTTTCAACAATACAGTCAGTTCAGTTTGTGTTTCGTGTGTGTTTACATCAGGTATTATATAGAGCACACTGTCACATATATCTGTATATAGATAATATATATATGAGTGTATATAACATATGCATGTGTATAATTATAGGGATGGCTCAAATCAAAGTACCTAATGTTTTCCTTAATCTCTCCTAAATTAAAAGAAAAATATAAATGGGATGAATGGATGAGAAAAAAAGGACAAAGTATTTAAAGCATTTCCTATGAAAATGACATGTTTATATGAGAGTTGCAATAAAAATACGGAGTGCTGGGTCAAACTACTGATAAACAACAAATATTTTTAGATAACTGTGTCTCATGCAATATTTGGGACATACTTTATACAAAAATATTTGTTGCTTATTTGAAATTCAAATACAAGTGAGTGTCCTGCAGTTTACCTGACAATGCAGAAGGGGAACATCACACACCGGGGCCTGTTGTGGGGTGGGGGGAGGGGGGAGGGATAGCATTAGGAGGTATACCTAAGTTAAATGACGAGTTAGTGGGTGCAGCACACCAACATGGCACACGTATACATATGTAACAAACCTGCACATTGTGCACATGTACCCTAAAACTTAAAGTATAATAAAAAAAGATTATTTCCTATACTTCAAAATCAACAAGATTTGATTGCATTTAAATTTTTCTGTCCATTTGTTCTTCTATGTAATACTTTAAAAATAATTGGCATAAAAATTCAATCAATTCATAAAAGTCCAAAGCAAAAAAAAAACAAATCTACTGACATCTCTTGAGGAAGAAATGATCAGGATTGACATTAATGAACCCTCTCACAGAGACCACTACACACACACACAAAAAGAAGGATGGGTGAATGGATGCAGAGAGAATTTAATAAGACTGAAATGATGCCATACATGCTTTTAAAAAATAAAAAGTATTAAATTTTAAATTTTACTTCAATATAAGAGAAGAAAAAGAAAAAAAGGGAGATTGAAAGAACTGCTGAACTTCAGGAAGTTCTACTTGATCACAAATTGATACTAGTTTTATAAAATTCCCTTTTTCTTCTCAAGGGTGCCCTGCCCTTCCAGCCTGGTGCCTTGCCCCTTGAGGCATAATATTTCTGAAAACTGTCCAAAGGACCTGCATATTCTTAAGAACAGCTGCAAAATGTACCAGAGAGAAAGATCAGGTGAGCTGGTGCCTAATTCATTACTGTGAGGTCTCCTCTCTTGGACACTTGTGAAGTCTTGGTCATCAGTGCTCTGAACCTTAAGATCAGAACCAAGTAAAGAGAATGAAAGATAAAGTTAGAGAAACTTCAGGTAGGGATGGAAGGCAGAGAGCAAAGCATATATGGGCACGGGACTTATAATAAGGAACAGCAGGACAGCACAATGGCATTCTTGGATTGTTGGCTTTAGAAACGCTGTCAATTATATTCTACTGCTCCAGAGAATGAAATTTGCTTAAAATTGGCTTCTTAGGCAGAGTTTACAAACTAGCAGCTCCAGCCTGAGTCTGTTCTGCAGACCTGATTTAGATGGCCAGCATACTTTTCAATAAAACATATTTCAGTTAGTTACCAACATTTAAAGAACTGAAGGTTTCATATCAACATTATAATTTGTGGCCAATCTTGAAAAACTGAAAAATCTGGCAGTCCTGGCCCAACATTGCCAGCCAGCAACACTAAGCTGGAGCTGAATACTGGCTGCCCCTTTGGAAGAGACATATTCTTTCCCAGTTTGCCACAGTCCCTACCCTGCTTGCTTCTCTCTTTTATTACCTGTCTGGCCTTGTCAACATTTGAATTTACAACTCTGATTATTACAATTTTTCTATTATGCAAACTGTCAGACATATACAAAAGCAGAGAGAATGGTAAAGATGAACCCTATTTGTACCCATTACCCAGTTTCAACAATTATCATAGACAACCTTGTTTCATGAATACCCTAACCAATTCTCAAACACACTTGGATCTCCCCCTGGATTTTTGTGATGCACATCTAGACGTCACATCATTTCATCAGTAAATATTTCAGTGTGTATCTCCAAAAGAACCAAATGTGTGACTCCTAACCAGGCTTCTTCTGTTATGTCACATATGCCATGGGTTATACTGTGGTGAGAGGATATATTACAGAGTAATAGTAACAAATATTTCTGAGGTCTTACTCTGTGACTAGGTATTGTGCTAGGTACTTACATATATTGTCATTTATTCCTCTTCTCAATTCTATGGCATAGACAATGCTTTTATTCCCATCTTATCGATAATCTTCACATAGATGTCCTCCCTAATATATATACACATATGTATTTGTGTGTATATATATACACACATACATACAAACACATATACTGCATATTATTTATTTATATTTATATACAATATAACATATTTAGATACTTCATACTGATATTATTCACATACACATTTAATTGTATTAATATATAGGAACTAGAAAAGTAGTTTGGTTCTACTTTCTTTGGCCTTTTTTGAAATCGTGTATGCTCTGATAATGGGAAATTTCCCTAAGCTGAGGTTTTCTTATCCCATTTTCTATTCGCAAAAACTCACAGTTTGAACTTATTTCCCAAACCTGGAAAAGGCAACAAAAACACACCAACTTCAGAATATCTAGGGCAATGGTATCTACCTCTTGAAGCAGGTTGTAGAATGGCTGCCCTGCCAAATAAGTTTTTTCAGGTATAGTGACCTGCACACTGGTTTCAGTCATGCTCATGCATCTTACAAGTCCCTTTCTGGTGAGAGAAAACCACAAAGATTCAGTATTTAGAGTTGTGGATGAAACAAAATTTATGTTGTTCATTTCAAGCTTGCTTTTAAATACTTATCTCCCAACACCTCTCCCCGAGTACACTATTTTGTAATATCCAGATTGAGGCTTTCTTTAGGAATGATTTTCCCCCATAGTGAATGTAAGGGGGCACAAAAAAACTCAGGATTCCAGAAAAATAACACTTTTTGCACTACTCTGAAAAATCAAAAATATTATGAGCAAATTATCAAATATTTACATAAAACCAGAATTTGCCCATCCACTTGCACGACCATGCCTTACTCTCCTCACCCTGATCATGGTTCTTGTTCCAATCAAATTCTATTTATACAAACCTAGTTATCAGGCCAAAGTTTCCCCACTTGATTCATTTAAATGTTGCTTGAAAATATTTACCTTGGTGTCCAGGAGGCATTGCCTCCACCCTGAAGCCCAAGGGCAAACAGGCCCCAGCAGCCTTGAAACCCCTAGGTAGCTTTTGGCTCAGAAAGGTTTGGAAGGGGCCTGGGGAAAGAGAATAAGCCCTGAGCCCAGCCCCTGCTCCGTGAAAAGTCGGTGCCGCCTGAGCATGCCACTTACCTAACACGTCCGGGTATGGAACGAGTTGAAAAATGTTCTTCAGCTCCTGTAGTTGCACCAGTGTGAAAGTGAAGAGCCAGAGGAGCTGCTGACTGTCCTCAGGCTTTCTGAGTTCGTGGCCACTGCCACTGACGAGTTTCTCTTTGTCCATGGGGCCAGGGCCTGCCGCACTACCGCGGCATTCTGCTGGTGCTGCTGGTGCGGCTGCTCCTTGTTTACATTTGGACGGTATTTTGCCCTCCTCGTTTTCGCCTGATACAATCACTGAGATCACGGGAGGAATCGCATCTGGAAAGGCGGAAAGGCAAAGAGAAAGATCAGAACACTGGAGGCCTGAGTTTATGGGCTGGAGGAGGTTAGGGGCCGCAAACTGAAAGCTGCACAAAGATAATCGGCTGTCGCAGGAAAAGGTAGTTTGCCTGAGTTCACTGGAGCACCTGTCACCATCCAGGCACTGACCAATAAGTTCTTCCCGGTCCTCGATTCCCAGGGTGCGATAACGGTGCCATCTTGCCTTCTCCTGGGCTGGTTTCAGTCCCTGCTGTTGATGAAACGGTGCGCCTCCGCAGACTCTGGGCTGCGATCTGCGGTAATCCCCGGTCCGGACAAGAAGTGCAACGCTTCTTGAGAAAAGTCCAAGTACTCCAAAATTTTGGCCATGACTCCACCACCTGAGAATGCAAGTGTAGACCGCAGCCCAGTGCTTAGTGCATCCAAGAATGTTAATGTTTACACTGCATGGGCTCTGGCCGCGACAGTGGCACATTGCATCCTCTGCTGTGCTCCACCTCCGGGCTTCTGGTTACAAGTACTCTACACAAGCTTAAGTGTTCCCTGTGTTGGGCTCCTGCTATGGGCCTGGGCAAGTTTCCACCTTTTCCCTGCCTCCTCCTCCTTCCACCTTTTCTCCCTTTTTCTAGAAATAAAATCCCAATCTTATGCTCAGAAATAAATAAAACTTTATTGTCAAATAAAAGAGGCAGGCCAAATTGAGGACTATGGTTCTCCCTTCAAGATGTGTTTTGCAGACACTCCAGGAGATGTTAATATCCTGAGCACTGGAAATAGCTTCCAATAATAGGCCCTATGCTTGGTATCATACTATGATATTGGTCTACCGTATTTTTTCCTTTGCAACTATCATTATCTTCAGCACCATTTTATGAAAGAAACTAAACCATTTTCATGGGCTGCTAAGGGTGTCATTGGGCTTAGGTACCTTACCTACTACACCTAATGGATAAGTGCCCCTGCCTCATATTTCTGCAAGATGGCTAAGAAATCAGCTTAAAAAAAAAGGTGATTAAACAATTCATTTTTAAAAAGATGTCAAGGGATGGCAATCTCACAACCTCTCTCTGACTTCAACCAAAATCTGACTTTTGTTGGAGTCTGGCCCCCTCTCCTTCTCTTAACTAATCAGTTCATGATCAATTTTCAGCCTTGGATCAAATGCTGCATGAGAGACATGTAAGAGTTTTAATCATGGAGTGCAGTAGACTAGCTGGGACGTCTGTGACAGCTTGATTTCTTCCACATCTCAGATTTCCACAGTGTACCCCGGTGTTTTCTCACCTTCAGTCACTCATAGGCATCTTAGGTGAGTGTTGTTGCCCTATGTGGGCACCAGAAAAGCTAGTACTTACTTAAATGTTTTACTTTAAATATAATTTAATTTTTAATTTTTGATTCACTCTTGAAAACCTTAAGTACCTAATGGAACCCTCATCCTAAGCAAAAATAGCCACAAATCACGGCCTGATGTAACAGATTTATGTGAGCAGTGACCCTAGAACCAGACTAGGTATCTGAATCATGGCTTCACTCACTACTTGCTAGCTGGCTAATCTGGTGAGCAGTTTATGCTCATTTTGCCTTGGTTTAATAATTTTTTAAATGGAGATAACAATCATACCTAATTCATAGAGGTGTTTTGAGGATTAATTGAGGTGCTTAATTATACAATTTCACAAATGACCATGCAGCCTCACATTTCCTACTTGACTCACTTTCATATTTTTTTATTCACAAGGGAAAGAGAGAGAGTGATTGTTCTCCTCTGGCAGCATGTAATAAAGATAGAGCATCTTCTTGTGAAAACAATACATGTACCATGTTTCTATGTACCTATATGTGCTTCCATCAATAAGCCTATGTTGGTTGCTGCATGTATGAGCCCTGGGCCAGGAAATGTGCCAGGAGAGTGTGTCTTTCACTCAGCAGATAGATTTTCTTCCTTGGCCTAATATATCTTATTCCTAGATACCAGAGCAAATAATAATGTAATAAGCATTACCATGTATTAAGTACCTACTCTGGACCCAACCCAAGAACAAGCAGTATGAAGGTGATAAGCAGGGGCACCATGGTGTAATTCACATTTTCATCATCAGATCACTCTGGCTGCTGGGTGGAGAATGTTTATAGGAGAAAAAAGGTGAAAGCAGGGAGACAGGACACTAACGCAATATCCCAGGTTTAAGATGATAGTGATTATCTTAAGCATGTCAGAGAAAAAAAATTAAAGGTTTGGGAATGTGTTTCTGAGGCGGAGTCAACAGGATTTGCTGATAATTGACTATTTGGAGTTGAAGAAAAAGAATAAAACAGTCTATATATAACCAAGTACCTCTTTTTTAAAGAATCAAATGAATTATTTTTTCCTTTTTCCTTTCCTCACACCTCCTACTTAGCTCTTTGGGAATGCAATTATAAACTTTACCTTCTCTCCACCAGACACTCCCTACACAGCAAGCTTATCTAACTACATGTTTACTTAGAAGTTACAGAGACCGAACCTTAAAGCAAACCAGGAACCTCCAGAACTCTCTCCTACCAGAAGGCAAATTGAGATTGCCTCAACTTACAACCTAGCTCTGCCCGTGACGGTGCCAGCCAGACCACCTGATAGATAAGACATCCGAAGCAAGTCACATAGACTCTGCACTTCATCGCCCTCTCCCCTGCATGCCATTCACACCAAGCCCCACTTTCAAAGCTCCTGCCTTCTGCCCCAAAGGCTTTAGTGGCTTCCTCAAAGCAGCCTGTACTACTTCCCCTCAACTAGCTCTGGAATAAAGCCACTTTCTTTCTACCAGACGTCGTTCTTGTTCACTGGACTTTGCAACTGGTGAGCAGTCGGAGCTGTGTTCAATTACATGTATGCCTTGCCTCATTGAACTCTCATGAAAACCCTATGATCGAGACACTGTTGTTATCTCCATTTTATAGGTGAGGAAGCTGAGAACCAGATAGATTCATCCAGTGTCCCAGGACACACAGTGAGTCATGCTTCGGATCTGTGCTCCTAGCTGATGCCTCCCATTACTGGTAGTCCTTTCCTGCTCCCCACAATGTACATTTATTCATTTCTTTTTCTATTTTCTTATTATCTTTCTATTTTTCTTCTTCTTCCTCTCTCTTCTCTCACTAGGGATAGAACGCAAGGGTCTCACTTAGCCCAGTGGATGGCAGTCAATTAATGGAGCGAGTGGCTTAGTCCTTGTCATGCTGCCAAGTGCAAGGGCCTTTCCATGCTCAGAATCACCATGAAGACGAGAGCTATCTCTCTTGGTAGGCTACAGACTCAAAGGGTCTGCATATTTATATATGCTGCCAAAAAAACCTCAAATAACCAATAGATATAAATAGATACAGAAAGTTTTTAAAAGAACATTTAAAAATAAAATTTTTAAAAATATTTTTAAAAAACAAAATAAAGTATATAACATCACTTAAGAGCACACACACAATCTCTGGAAAAATTAAGGATTCATGAGTTGTCCACCCTCAGAAGACATCTCCATGCCCTTCCTCATGACAGACTCTCTTAGCGCTTTCCTTTCTTTCATTTTCATTTTATTTCTTATTTTATTATTTATTTTAAAGAAAAGGGGCCTCTGTCTGTTGCCCAGGCTGGAGTGCTGCCATGTGATTCTAGCTCACCACAGCCTCAAACTCCTGGGTTCAAGTGATCCTCCCATCTCAGCCTCCTGAGTAGCTGGGACTAGTGCAGGAGCCACTGCACCAGGCTCTTCAGGGTTTTTCTTCGTAATTGGGCTTATTGGGGTCAGTGGTAGGAAGGCTGTGTAGTTACAAGGCTCTGTGGAGCAGAAGTGGCCCCACATCCAGTAAGCTGCATATCCATAGATCCCAAATCTCCATCCCAAGATTGGAGATTTTTGGCAGGTATGCCCTTACTGGTGCTCTTCCTGTACCATCCCCGATTTTATTTATTTATTTATTTTTTGCTTGTCCTTATAGCACTCCTTTTTGCCATGAGTACAGGTTTCTCTTGCATAGCCAAAGATATTCAGTCTCAGGCTAACAGATTCAGCCTCGTGTTTATTCTGTGTTGACTTTCTCAAAGGGTGCGTTAGATTTCTTGCAGAGCACATCTTACCACCCAGAATGCTCTGCATGCCCATCTCCAAGATCCCGATCCCAGCACTGAAGAGAGCATGGCAGCTCTGCTTTCAGTGCCTTTGCTGGAACTCTGAACAAGCAGCCCCCAGTCAATCATTTCAGCTTAATTAATAGCCCGCGCCCTGTGCATGCTGCCAAATATGGAGGGTCAGGCCATGAGATATTCTCCAAACTTTTACTCAAGGCGTCCTATGGTCACCGTGAGATCTCACCTCCCCTCTGAGCCCCCAAATCAGCTTTCCTCAGGGTAATAACTAGGCCCGAGTAGGGTGTAGTCAGCAAAGCTGCAAGCTGGGGCCCCATGTTGCATACATATATGCCTCCTATTGGCCCTTTTCTTCTCCACACTGCCCCTATGTTTTGGCCACCCCACTCCACCCTCAACTGCCACCCCCACCCACAACCCATACCACACCCCTCACCCCCACCCACAACCCCTACCCCCACCACGCACCCTCCACCCACACCTCCCATCTCCACCCGCTACCCACAACCCCACCATGTACCCCCACCCGCAACCCCCACCCCAACCCACAACCCCTACCCTCACCCGCAACCCCCACCCTCACTGTGCACCCCCCACCCTCCACCCACACCCCCATCCCCACCTGCACCCCACCCCACACTCACAACCCCCCACTCCCACCTGCAACACCCCCACTCCCCACCCCCACCCGCACCCCCCAACTTCCCATCCCCCCACTCCTCTCCATTCCCTCTCTTGCTTGTGCACATAAGCAAGTCCCACTCATTGCAACTGTAACCAATACCAAGCATGAGAACAGGAACTAGCTCCACCCTCTAACCCCCACTCCAGCTGCAGACGCCACGGAGTTTGTGCAGGGGTGCAGCGCTCCAGCCATGGCGCGTTCGCTCGCCCATGACACCGTGTTCTACTGCCTGAGTGTATACCAGGTAAAAATAAGCCCCACACCTCAGCTGGGGGCAGCATCAAGCGCAGAAGGCCATGTTGGCCAAGGAGCTCCAGGCCTCATGGGTAATATGAACCCTGAGGGCGGTGTGAACCACGAGAACGGCATGAACCGCGATGGCGGCATGATCCCCGAGGGCGGCGGTGGAAACCAGGAGCCTAGGCAGCAGCCGCAGCCCTCGCCGGAGGAGCCGGCCCAGGCGGCCATGGAGGGTCCGGCCCAGGCGGCCATGGAGGGTCCGCAGCCCGAGAACATGCAGCCACGAACTCGGCGCACGAAGTACACGCCGTTGCAGGTGGAGGAGCTGGAAAGTGTTTTCCGACACACTCAATACCCTGATGTGCCCACAAGGTAAGTGGCCTGCTCCAGGAGCCACGAGATCTCCAAGTTCGTTTCGAGGCATCTTTTTCTCTCCCTTGCCCCACCCAATCATGAGGAAAAAGCCACTGGGGGTCCTTGCCTGCCTTTGTGCTGGTGTGGAGGGGGATATTTACCTCCTGGGCATCAAGGTAAATGTTTTATTGCAATGTTTATGTGAATGAAACCTGGAAACTAGTCCGTGCCTCCCTTTTATAAAGATGTGGTAAAATACACGGAAATATGAAATTTACCGTCCAAACCACTTTTTAAGTATAGAGTTCAGTTGTGTTAAGTATGTTCACATTGTTGTGCAATAGATCTCTAGAATTCTTCTCATCTTGCCAAGCTAAGTCTCTATACCAGTTAAGCAACTCCCCTTTTCCCCCTTTCCCCAGCCCTTGGCAACCACCATTCTACTATTTTATGTCTCTATGATTTTGACTACTCTAGGTATCTCATGTAAGTAGAATCATACAGTATTTGCATTTTTGTCACTGACTTATTTCACTTAGCATAAGGTCTTCAAGGTTCATCCATATCGCAGCATATATTAGAATTTCCTTCCTTTTTAAGGCTAAATAATATTCCATTTTATAGATACAGGTGCATACACACCAACAGTACATGGGGGTTCCAGTTTCTCCACATCCTCACCAACACTTGTTATTTTCTGGGGTTTTTTACATAGCCATCCTAATGGGTGTGAGGTGATACTTCATTGTAGTTTCGATTTGCTTTTCCCTAATGATTAGTGATGTTGTGCATCCTTTGATGTGCTTAGTGGCCGTTTGTATATCTTCTTTGGAGAAATATCTCTTTAAGTCCTTTACCCATTTTAAAATCTGAGTGGCTTTTTCTTTCTTTCTTTTTTTCTTTTTCTTTTTTTTTTTTTTTTGGTTATTGGGTTGTAGGAGTTCTTTATATACTCTGGATATTAACCCCTTATCAGATGTGATTTGCAAATATTTCCTTCCATTCTATGAGTTGTCTTTTTACTCTGTTCATTGCATCTTTTGATATACAGAAGTTTTAAATTTTGATATAGTCCAAGTTATGTATTTTTTCTTTTATTACCTGTGATGATGGCCTGTTTTTGTTGTTGTTGTTGTTTTTGTTGAGTGGGGGATCTGTCACCCAAGCAATCCTCCCATCTCAGCCTCCTGAGTTGCTGGGATTATAGGAGTGAGCCACCACACCCAGCTGTGGTCTGTTTTTATAAATAAAATTTTATTGAAATTGGGGTAAGGAGAATGAGGTACTGTCATGCAACTACAGTGCTAGATCCTTCCTTTATTTAAAATTTTGATAATTTGTTCATCATAGTTTTTTTTTGTTTGGTTGGTTGGTTTTTTGTTTTTCTGGTTTTTTTGTTTTGTCTTGAGACAGAGTCTCTTTCTGTGGCCCAGGTTGGAGTGCAGCAGTGTGATTTCAGCTCTCTGCAACATTTGCTTCCTGGGTTCAAGCCAACCTCCCGTGTCAGCCCCCTGAGTAGCTGGGACTGCAGGCACAGGCCACCACACCTGGCTAATTTTTATATTTTTTGTGTGTGTAGAGATAAGGTTTCGCCATGTTGCCCAGGCTAGTCTCAAACTCCTGGGCTCAAGCAATCTGCCTGCCTCGGCCTCCCAAACTGCTGGGATTACAGGCCTGAGCCACAGTGCCTGGTCCTCATCACAGATTTTTGCATTAATTGTTATTTATTAAAATGGTGCATTAGGGCCAGGCACGGTGGCTCAGGCCTGTAATTCCAGCGCTTTTGGGAGGCCAAGGTGGGAAGATTGCTTGAGTCCAGGAGTTCAAGAACAGCCTGGGCAACATGGCAAAACCCCGTCTCTAAATAAAACTTAAAAAATTAGCCATATGGGTGTGGTGGTGTGTGCCTGTATTCCCAGCCACTTGGAAGGCTGAGGCAGGAGGATCACTCGAGCCCAGGACATGGAGGCTGCAGTGAGCAGTGATCCTGCCACTGCACTCCAACATAGACGACAGTGAGACCCTGTCTCAAATAATAATAATAAAAATAATAATAATGCATTAAATTATTCATCTTGGCCGGGTGCGGTGGTTCATGCCCCAAATCCCAGCACTTTGGGAGGCTGAGACGGGCAGGAGTTCGAGACCAGCCTGGCCAACATGGCAAAACCCCATCTCTACTAAAAATACAAAAATCAACTGGGCATGGTGGTATGTGCCTGTAATCGCAGCTACTCAGGAGGCTGAGGCATGAGAATCGTCTGAACCCCGGAGGCGGAGGTTGCAGTGAGCTGAAATCACGCCACTGCACTCCAGCCTAGGAGACAGAGTGAGACCTTGTCTCAATTTAAAAAAAAAAAGGTATTTCTCTTGATTACTGAGTTGTTAACGTCACCTTAAATTTCGTGATGAGGGTAAACCATTTCTAAAGCAACCATGGAGCTGGGAATTAGAGAAAAGTATATACTTGGGGGAGGTGTGAGGGGAGATTATAAATTGTAAAACAAGCATGAAGTAAATAGTACATACTATATATTTCATTTCGTCCACAACTTTGAATACTAACCATGTGTGATCTTCTCTCCACAGAATGGAACTTGCCGAAAACTTAGGTGTGACTGAAGACAAAGTGCGGGTCAGTACACTTGAAAAAGCAATTTGAGAGGACAGCCATTCTAAAACCTGCTTCAGGGCATGGAAGGCTTTGAAGGCTTTGTCCTGAACGTTCTAAAGTTGTTGTTTTTATTATTGTCTTTTTTATGTTGACAAATAAGTTTTGAAGTTTGGGTTCCTTGTCGGTAGAAAAGGAAGTAAGCTCTAGCTTATGGTTCTTTTCTCTTTCCCATTCCAATTAGGGAATATGATTTCCTAAAGGAAAAACAAAACAAAAACTGCTTCTCCTAATCTGTATACAAAATTAAACAAATACATACATATGAAACACATATATTATACATATATGTATTATATATTATACATAATATATATATGTATCACTCATTTAGCTAAGTGTTTATGCCTGGCCTCAAATAATTTAGTACACTTGAACCCTCTTATAACCCTGCTCCTCCCTGCATTAACTTGAATACTTCTAAGGTAAGACTGAACCCCACCATGACTCTACACAGAAATTGTTCCTAAAAGATACCAGCGTTAGAAGGAGTTGAATTTTATTTATTGGATACATACATATATGTATATATGTATAATATATCATACATATATGTATATATGTATAATATATCATACATATATGTATATATGTATAATATATCATACATATATGTATATATGTATAATATATACACATATATATGTATAATATATACACATATATGTATAATATATACACATATATATGTATAATATATACACATATATGTATAATATATACACATATATATGTATAATATATACACATATATGTATAATATATACACATATATGTATAATATATACACATATATATGTATAATATATACACATATATGTATAATATATACACATATGTATGTATAATATATACACATATGTATGTATAATATATACACATATGTATGTATAATATATACACATATGTATGTATAATATATACACATATGTATGTATAATATATACACATATGTATGATATATACACATATGTATGTATAATATATACACATATGTATGTATAATATATACACATATGTATATATGTATAATATATACACATATGTATTATCTATATACATATATGTATATATGTATTATATATACATATATGTATATATATAATACATATATGTGTATTATATATACATATATGTGTATTATATATAATACATATATGTATATTATATATAATACACATATGTATAATATATATACATATATGTATGATATATAATATATATTATATATAATATATGATATATAATATATATTATATATAATATATATTATATATAATATATTATATATAATATATATTATATATAATATATAATATATATTATATATAACATATAATATATATTATATATAAAACACATATTATATATTATATATAACATATATAATATATATTATATATTATACATAACATATATAATATATATTATATATTACACATAATATATATAATATATATATTATATATTATACATAATATATATTATATATATGTGTGTATATTATACATATATACATATATGTATGTATCCAATAAATAAAATTCAACTCCTTCTAACGCTGGTATCTTTTAGGAACAATTTCTGTGTAGAGTCATGGTGGGGTTCAGTCTTACCTTAGAAGTATTCAAGTTAATGCAGGGAGGAGCAGGGTTATAAGAGGGTTCAAGTGTACTAAATTATTTGAGGCCAGGCATAAACACTTAGCTAAATGAGTGAATTTATAAATATTGGGATGAGGGAGTAATTCACCCACAGAACACATTACATGACTAAATAATGTATACTTAGTTAAGCTGAGACTGATGGGAAGATAGCTTATATGTCCAAGCCCCTGGTCCTTCTTCGTTTGTTTTTAAGTTATTGGTAAAGCAGTATAGAGAGTGGCAGCCCTAAGTTTTAATTTTCTAAAATACTTTGATGTGTCAACCTGAAAATATTGCTAAAATAGTCACATTATTTTGAAATTGAGGAAGGTTTGTAAGGTTTGTATGCTTTGGAAAATTGTCTAAAGAATGAAGCAAACAAAATGAGTAATATTGAATTCATTTCAGTTGACCAAGAAGGGTGAAAAGGTTAGAGAGAAATATGGTCAAAATAGGCTTTGCACATACTGTGCATGTACTATACAAATTCAACATTATGAAACTACTAAATGTTTAAGTGACTGTTCTCT
Source organism: Pan paniscus (assembly GCF_029289425.2). Taxonomy (NCBI): domain Eukaryota; kingdom Metazoa; phylum Chordata; class Mammalia; order Primates; family Hominidae; genus Pan; species Pan paniscus. Next base: position 119,602,946 of record NC_073272.2, read on the forward strand.
TGAGGAATTTCTATCCATCTAAGGATTTATATTTCTTTTTGGTGGTACTTTTTTGAAGAGGTGGGTTTTCTGGAATTTGTTTGGAGAGGTGGCCCTCATTTTAGGGTAGATTCACACCCATGTTAATTTCAAATACTTTTCATTCCTTTAAGCAGTGTTAACTAATTTGTAGGTCATAGGATTCAAGTGATGACCACTTAAGACCAAAGAAAACCATACGTAGTATCAAAGTGATGTTTTCCCAAAAAAGAGAAAACAAAAATCAGGATGACCTTATTATTAGCTTTTATGCAGAGTGCATGTGTGAGTGTAGTGAGGGAAATGCACTGCCGATCTGGTAGTGGGTTGTCCAAAAAAGCAAACTAACAAAGCGGGTTACTGAGTGCTGGCATCCTAATGGCAAAGGGTGGACTCACAATCACACCTGGTTCGGGTTGGAGAAGTTGAAAAGAGGTTGGGATCACTTTTCTCCAGCTGGTAAGGCAAACTCAGAGGAAAAGAAAAACAAGGCTTGGTGAGTTGTTTTTTTCCTCCCTGGGTCGACATAATGTTCTCTCCTTAGTGCTCTGAAAAGAATATGAGCCACAAGATACAAATAAGGGAAGAGATACAATGCTCTCATGTATCTCCAAACTATACAGCATAAATTTCCCCCAAGAAAGTAATACATAGTTTCCCATAGTTTTTGCAGATGTAATGCAACTGGTTTATGAAACCAGTATTGGGAATGCAGACCTAGTATCAGAACATACCAGTTAACCCACTGTACACTTTGGTTATGTTTATAGAGATTTGACCAGTGGTACACTTGAAAGCTCCCAAAATGAGCTCTTCTAGACTTTTAGAGACTGGCCTCATGCAGCAGAAATACTGCAAATCCTTAAATGGGAAAGTGAAAAAGACGTGTCAGGTAGAGAAAGAAGGCCCTTTGTGCCGCTTACAATTTGCAGTTTGAGAACTTTTGAAAGTAATAAATACAATATAAACTCCGTTAACTAGGTTGCTGAGAGGATAGTGACATCTAACTGACAGGATTTTTTTGTCTGTTTGCTTTTTAATTGTTGGCAGATATTTAGAGAGGAGCCATATTTGTGACCCTTCCCCCACATTGATGTTAACCATCTTCCTAAAATGCTGGTTCCACCTTTCTGCCTTAGGAATAGGGGGTGGGATTCAGATCTCCTGGTTGAGTAGCAGGGCTTAGGCCCTGCCTTACTGGGCTACAGCACCTCCAGTCCAGGATCCTGGAGCTGTAGGTAAAACAGAGTGAGCTGACCTTGTCCTGAGCCCAGGAAGGTTTGGAGAGTGCAGCAGATTGGAGAACGAAGATTTGGCATTGGTGACAATGGTATGCCTCTTTCCCCTAAACTATTGGGTGAGCAAAGATTTTTGAGAGTTTCAGTTAATTTGGGTCGAGTTGGTTTCAACTTTCCTTAATGCTGCAGGCTAAAATATCAAGGCAGTGTCCAGGCCTCTCTTGCCAGAGGACGAATGATCCCTTAGACATCCTGGAAGGAAACCTGTCTAAAATTCCAGTGTGCTCTTTCCTATTATTTACTACATACTAAAGATGGATTTTTTAAACAATCCCCTGAAAATGATTTGAAATTAGGCCCACTTTTTACCATGCCGAACTTCTCCCACAAACAAGATGAAACTCTCCCTAGTGAGGAGGGAGCAGGAGGCAGCTGGATAGTTGATGGTCACTTGTCAGATGCACACCTTTTGTTACCCTGTTGCCAGGCATTGAATTAACAAACAGCAAGGACCTGGAACAACTCATAAGCCAGAACTGCATCCAATATCTGGAAGTAACCATTAAAGAATATTAAAATTGGGGCTGGGCACAGTGGCTCACGCTTGTAATCCCAACACTTTGGGACACCAAGATGGGAAGATCACTTGAGGCCAGGAGCTCAAGACCAGCCTGGGCAACATAGCGAGACCCTGTCGCTACAGAAAAATTAAAACAGCCGGGCATAGTGGCATGTACCTCTAGTACCAGCTACTTGGGAGGGTGAGGTGGGAGGATCTCTTGAGTCCAGAAGTTCAATGTCACAGTGAGCTATGATTGCACCACTGGATCCCAGCCCAGGCAAAACAGCAAGACCCTGTCTCAAAAAATAAATAAATAAATAAATAAATAAATAAATAAATAAATAAATAAAATGGAGAAGAGAGATACAAAGTAATAAGCTTATTCCAGGACTTGGCACAAAGCTGGTCCTCACTAAGGGTGAGCTGAAGGGCCACGGGCTATGTTGTTAACTTTCCTAAGGTATTTTAGCAATGAGGAAATAGCTTTTCCTGATGCAGTTTAAAATCTCAATAGCATATAAAGTTGCATCCTGTGTTTTTCTATTACGACATTAACTGTTCAATATACTAAACCAATCCCCTTTTCCCTCTGATTGTAGGTTTGGTTTAAGAATAAAAGGGCTAGATGTAGGCGACATCAGAGGGAATTAATGCTCGCCAATGAACTACGTGCTGACCCAGACGACTGTGTCTACATCGTCGTGGACTAGCCCTAGAATGCCATCCTTCTTCAGGAGCTAGTTTGGAGATGGGTTTTTCTGGTGCCACTGACACCTGGGCTGCCCATGCCACTCAGGCTACCCTTATCTCCTCTGAACTTATGTTATCAATAAAGAGGCAAATTCTCAATATATTTGTTTTTGTGTGCCAATTGTGGTTAGTAGGGTATAGGTGCAAATTGTTTTTAAAAAGCCATTTAAGGCCGGGTGCAGTGGCTCACACCTGTAATCTTAACACTTTGGGAGGCCGAGGCAGGAGGATCAGGAGGTCAGGAGTTCAAGACCAGCCTAGCCAAGATGGTGAAACCCTGTCTCTATCAAAAATACAAAAAAATTAGCTGGATGTGGTGGCAGGCACCAGTAATCCCAGCTATGCGGGAGGCCTGAACCCAGGAGGCAGAGGTTGCAGTGAGCCAAGATCGCACCACTGCACTTCAGCCTGGGCAACAGAGTGAGACTCCATATCAAAAAAAAAAAAAAGAAAGCCATTTAAACAAAATGACAAGGAGATCTTTCATGAAATGACATCCCTGACTTGCCATCAACAATAGGCCCCTTCACATCACAGAAGTTTACCAAGCGTCATTGTGAGTTTGCACTGACCCATACATCCTTCTCCACTTCCCCTCCCTACCCCTGCCATTATGCCATCCTCACCACCTTGCCCCTTTAGGGACCACAAATATGTGCAAGAAGGGGTGAAGCAGATTCCTGGTGAGACAACAGTGTATTCCCAGATAAAGCTGAGTTCCAGTTATGCTGACTAGTTCAGTCCAAATTCTGGACTCTAAAGAGAAACTTCCTAGGTGGCTACTCATAGGATTTATGGGAAGGTGGCAGCTGAACGTTGATCCACTCCACTATGCTCCAAATTGTGTTCACTGCCCTCCCTTTTTGTGGGGGACACAGGGGAATAGGAGCTATTCTGCCCCAAAGATCCTGCTGCTTCAAAAGAAACCCAAGCAAAAATTTCATTAAGCCCAAAAAGAGGCTCTTCTCCATTTTCTCCCCTCCCCCCAGCCCAGAAAGCATATTGTTATACCTTCCCTAGCTCAAAAGCAGATGAACAATCCTTTAAGTTTATTTTGTCATCTTCAACATCTTCGAGAGAATCCCACTTCCTGCTGATTACAAGGTGAAAGGGGACCTTTTCATTTAGTGCTGCTCAAAGAAGAGTAAGAAGATGGTACCCTGAGCAATGTTCCAGAATAACCACTCACTGGAACGAAGCTGTCAGACCTCTGCTTTGTTCATGCTATTGTAAACCAAAAATAAAATTCGAAGCCCCACAACTATCTGAATGGATCCCTCCTCTCAGCCAAGGGCATTCCAAAGTTAACCTGAAAAACTTATTCAGGTCATGACAGGAAGCAGGCGTCAGACATGCCTTATTATTCCCTACTCCCTTTTGGAATTCGTGTACAGCTGACCAGTCTTAAACGTTAGAACAGAACTTAAGACTAACATACTCTGTGGCAATAAGACACCAATTTCCAGCCTAACTCTAGTATAGCATCACATGACAGATAGCAAGGCTTGAAAGAAATCAAAAGTATTTTACCCTATGTGTTTCTTTGCCATATTTTGAAATAGTCCTGCAAAGCTGTCTCTTGTGGGGGGAAATGTACATTCTCAAGAGAATCCCCTTTCTTGTGCAGGCCTTTTTCTTGATCCAGGAGAGAATCAACTCAAGTAAGAAACATTTACAATCTATTCTCTCTGAAGCCAGCTACCTGGAGGCTTCCTCTGCATAATGGGAACCTTGGTCTCCACAACCCCTTATCTTAACACAGACATTCTCTTGTATTGATTCTTGGTCTTTAGACAATAATTTAACTTTTCAACCAATTGCCAGTCAGAAAATCTTTGAATCTACATATGACCTAGAAGCTCCCACTTCAAGTTTACCCACCTTTCTGGACAGAACCAATGTTGTACATCTTACATGTATTGATTGATGTCTTATGTCTTCTTAAAATGTGTAAAACCAAGCTGTAACCCAACCACCTGGGGCACACATTCTCAGGATCTCCTGAGAGTTTTCATGGGCCATTGGTCACTCATATTTGGCTCAGAATAAATCTTTTCAAATATTTTACAGAGTTTTACTCTTTTCATCAACACGATCTTCTTTGTGCAAAACTTCCAGGATAGAAAGAAAACGAAAACAAAAATAAATTAGGAAGATGAAGAGGCCCAGCCCATTTTTTAAAGCATAAAGTTCTTCTCAGTTTAACCTTTGTTTTTGAGTAACCTTTAGCAATATGAGTCTCCTTCAGTGGAGTTTTATGTTAAAACTGATTAATTGTGGGACCCACAGTCATACTATAAAGTGATTGCAGTGACTATAGATAAGGTATCAGAGTTACCCCACAATTTCCTCTCATGGGTCTTAATCAAAGACCCGTTTAATAGTGCTCATATGTTCCCAGTGTAAAGGAAGGCTCTGTTTCCTTGGAAAAGCATGCCATGGTGCCTGCTAATTTTAATTCCTTACTTCTTCCTTTTTTCCATTTGTGATTGTCAAATTTCAGCAAAGTAGTATGCATAATGTGTGGCTTCCACAGAGAGAGGGTTGTTATTGCTACACAGAAGCCCCAGGCCCTGTTGGGAGTGTGGAAAATCCAAGAAGAATGTACCTCACCACTCTCACAGGATGATTTTCAAACCAAAAATTATTTCCCAGTGTTAATCACTTTCCATCTAAAACAGGAAATTTCTCAATGCTTTAAGCAGCCTCAGAATTAATGGGTCTGTACAAATAAGCTCCAAGACACCATCAGACCCAGTCCTGACACCTTCTCTGCACTGGCTGCAGCTGAAACTGAAGGCCAGAGAGTGCTCAGCAGAAATCCTCAGTCAATCCTCACATCCAGTCTGACACACACTAGCAGAGAATATTCTTTTTTCATGTTCAGATTTCCTGGAAGAAGCAAAATAAAAGTGAATACATTTTCCAGAAGTGGGTAGCATCTTCAAGAGTCATATACACTGTTTTTTAACATGTCTCTACTTCCAGGTGCCAGAAATTAAGGCAGGATTCAGGCAGGACGGTGGTATGAGGCAGAAAAGATAAGCAAAACATTGCAGTACATGATAATTTACCTGCAGTCTAGGTTTTCAAAGAGAGAGATCCTTTAAAATTAATGCCACAAAGAACACTTCTCTTTCTTTTATTTTTTTAGTTAACTCTCATTTTAAGTTCAGGGGCACAAATGCAGGTTTGTTACATGGGTGAACTTGTGTCATGGGGGGTTGTTGTACAGATTATTTCATCACCCAGATATTAAGCCTAGTACACGTTAGTCATTTTTCATTATCCTCTCCCTCCTCCTACCCTTCAGTAGGCCCTAGTAAGTGTGTTCCCCTCCATGTGTCCATGTGTTCTCATCATTTAGCTCCCATTTATAAGTGAGAACATGCAGTATTTAGTTTTCTGTTCCTGCATTAGTTTGCTCAGGATAATGTTCCTTTTTATGGCTGCATAGTACTCCATGGTGTATATGTACTACATTTTCTTTATCCAGACTATCATTGATGGGCATTTGGGTTGATTCCATGTCTTTGCTATTGTGAATAGTGCTGCAATGAAATACATGTGCATGTATCTTTATGATAAAATGATTTATACTCCTCTGGGTATATACCCAGTAATGGGATTGCTGGGTCAAATGTTATTTCTGGTTCTAGGTCTTAGAGGAATCACCACATTGTCTTTCACAATGGTTAAACTAATTTACATTCCCACCAACAGTGGAAAAGCGTTCCTATTTCTCTGCAGCCTTGACAGCATCTGTTGTTTCTTGATTTTTTTAATAATTGCTCTTCTGACCAGTGTGAGATGGCATCTCACTGTGGTTTTGATTTGTATTTCTCTAACGATCAGTGATGTTGAGCTTTTTTTATATGTTCGTTGGCCACACAAATGTCTTCTTTTGAGAAGCGTCTGTTCATTTCATTTGCCCAATTTTTATTATACTTTAAGTTCTAGGATACATGTGCAGAACGTGCAGGTTTGTTACATAGGTACACACGTGCCATGGTGGTGTGCTGCACCCATCAACTCATCATCTACATTAGGTATTTCTCCTAATGCTATCCCTCCCCTAGCTCTCCACCCCCGACAAGCCCTGGTGTGTGATGTTCCCTCCCTGTGTCCATGTGTTCTCAATGTTCAACGCCCATCTATAAGTGAGAACATGCAGTGTTTGGTTTTCTGTTCCTGTGTTAGTTTGCTGAGAATGATGGTTTCCAGCTTCATCCATGTCCCTGCAAAGGACATGAACTCATTCTTTTTTATGGCTGCATAGTATTCCATACTGTACATGTGCCACATTTTCTTTATCCAGTCTATCATCGAGGGGCATTTGGGTTGGTTCCAAGTCTTTACTATTGTGAGTAGTGCTGAAATAAACACTGTGCATGTGTCTTTATAGTAGAATGATTTATAATCCTTTGGGTATATACCCAGTATTGGGATTGCTAGGTCAAATGGTATTTCCGGTTCTAGATCCTTAAGGAATCACCACACTGTCTTCCACTATGGTTGAACTAATTTACACTCCCACCAACAGTGTAAAAGCATTCCTATTTCTCCACATCCTCTCCAGCATCTGTTGTTTCCTGACTTTTTAATGATCGCCATTCTAACTGGCATGAGAAGGTATCTCATTGTGGCTTTGATTTGCATTTCTCTAATGGCAAGTGATGATGAGCTTTTTGTCATATGTTTGTTGGCTGCATAAATGTCTTCTTTTGAGAAGTGTCTGCTCATATCCTTCAACCACTTTTTGATGGGGTTGTTTTTTTTTTCTTGTAAATTTATTTAAGTTCCTTGTAGATTCTGGATATTAGCCCTTTGTCAGATGGGTAGATTGCAAAAATTTTCTCCCATTCTGTAGGTTGCCTGTTCACTCTGATGATAGTTTCTTTTGCTGTGCAGAAGCTCTTTAGTTTAATTAGATCCCATTTGTCAATTTTGGCTTTTGTTGCCATTACTTTTGGTGTTTTAGACATGAAGTCTTTGCCCATGCCTATGTCCTGAATGGTATTTCCTAGGTTTTCTTCTAGGGTTTTTATGGTTTTTGGTCTTACATTTAAGTCTTTGATCCATCTTGAGTTAATTTTTGTATAAAGTGTAAGGAAGCAGTTTCAGTTTTCTGCATATGGCTAGCCAGTTTTCCCAACAAAATACCTAGGAATACAGCTAACAAGGGATGTGAAGGACCTCTTCAATGAGAACTACAAACCACTGCTCAAGGAAATAAGAGAAGACACAAACAAATGGAAAAAAACATTCCATGCTCATGGATAGGAAGAATCAATATTTTGAAAATGGCCATACTGCCCAAAGTAAAGAGAAAAAGAGTCTGGTATTCTAGAGGGAGATTAAAAACAGATGCCAAATCAAACATAAAATTGTAAAAATCTATCATAGGATTGTATAAGGGGACCAATTTTATCAATATAGGTAGTTTTAAATTTAGTCTCTTACTATTTAACTGGATCTCTGAGGTCTGAGGCAGAGCCCACACTGAATTCTGAATCTCCAAAAGAGAAATTTTCATGAGCCTAGAACATGTGATGCTTTTATAACACACTTTCTTTGTGAAGACATTTCTCTTAGTGTCTAAACTATACTCTTTCTGATTTTAAACACCCAAGAATAGCCACTGTTGTAATAACTACTTTAGTCAAAACAAAATCAGGTAACAATACAAAAGCAAGCTATTTAAGATCTGAGAAGAACTTGTCTGTTTATACTCTTAAGGTTCCATACGGAAAAACAGAGGTTTCTCCCCAAAATGGAGTCTGGCACCTTCTCTGTTTTCTTTAAGGAATCTCAGGCTGTTAAAAACCATTTTAGGTCCCTCATGCAGCAGAGCGGGGCAAAAGGAAGGACAGACAGGAAGAAAAATGGAGAAAACAGAATTCAGTCAACTGAGAAAAACAAAACTTTTTCTACCAAAAAAATGAAGTTCTAGGAAAAAAAAACATAAAGGCCTTTTAAGTGGACACACACACACACACACACACCCAAAATCTTCAATATTAGCTTTTTAATTAAGCAGATTCATAGCCATTGAGCTCTTCTAAAAAAAAATCCTTTTAAGCCGGGTGTGGTGCCTCACACCTGTAATCCCAGCACTGGGAGGCCAAGGTGGGTGGGTCACTTGAGGTCAGGAGTTTGAGACCAGCCTGGCCAACATGATGAAACCCTGTCTCTACTAAAAATACAAAAATTAGCCTGGTGTGGTGGCACATGCCTGTAATCCCAGCTACTCAGGATGCTAAGGCAGGAGAATTGCATGAACCCAGCAGGCAGGTTGCAGTGAGCCGAGAATGTGCCACTGTACTCCAGCCTGGGCAACAGAGCAAGACTCCATCTCAAAAAAAAATCCTTTTAAATCTCATTGCCATATTTTAGCTGAGACAAATTGCTCATACTTCAACAGTAACATAAATATGAAACCTGAAAGGACTTGATTTAGGAACCAAACCCAGGGTGTTGTGGTGGGAAAAAAGGGCAGAACCATAGCTACTGAACTGCACCATGGGACAACAGCTGTTGCTCTTTCAGTTTGGCTTGGCTAGCAAAAAGTGGCCTTGTTATGTAAGTAAAACCCCTCAGTAGTTAAAATCTTTCCTCTTTTTCCCCTTTGCTGGTCATTTTTTCTTTTTCCTTTTTTTCCCCAGCTGTGGGAATTTAGCTAATTCAGTGGCATTGTTCCCCATAATTTGGAAATTTCCTTCAGATTTGACTAAGTCTGATAGAGTTTATCAAATCCAATGGAAAAAAGACCAAAAGAAGAACAAAAATAGAAACAAACAAAAATAGTTAAGCAAAACAAACAAAAAATTGCACAACTTATACAATTACTGAGCACTCTAAAGGTAAGTAGAAATTAAGAGCAGCTGGTTGTTAATTTTAACTTTAGTCATTAAGGAGAATTTCCAAGACAAAATCCCAATTCAGTTACTTACCTAGGAATGGAGCCCAGTCTGAAGATGGCTCTCTACCATCCTAGAAGCAGGAAACAACTTCAACTCACCTTCCCTGTTGGAAGTGAGCTCACACTCCAGAAAGGAGTTGCCTGCTCTCCATCAACATGAAGCAGGACAATTCACCTTCCTTGTGTAAAACTCCAGAAAAGGAGTTGTACAACAAAATAAACCTTAGATCTCAGCCAAATTTGAGGAGATCATGGATTCTCTGAAGGGGGAGCTCCCAGGACTTCACAAATTGTCCTATTGGTTTGAACAATAAAGATAGCTCAAACTGGTACCAAGCACCAATAGGAGATTTGTCAAGGGTTAGGGGAACCTCCACTCAGAAGCCATTCCTGGTTACCAACTTGTGAACCAAAAGTATCTGAGACAGGTTCCAATCAATTTAGAAAGTTTATTTTACCAAAGTTAAGGATGCACCCATGACACAGTCTCAGAAGGTCCTAATGACATGAAATGTAGCAGGACGATCCACAAACAAAACTCCTCAGGCACCAGGTTAAAGACGGAAGGAGCTTTATTTGGCCAGCAGTGTCGGCAGACTCATGTCTCAAAAACCGAACTCCCTGAGTGAGCAATTCCTGTCCCTTTTAAGGGCTTACAACTCTAAGGGGGTCCACATGAGAGGGTCGTGTTCGATTGAGCAAGCAGGGGGTACGTGACTGGGGGCTGCATGCACCAGTAATCAGAACACAGAACAGGACAGGGATTTTCACAATGTTTTTCCATACAATGTCTGGAATCTATAGACAACATAACCAATTAGGTCAGGGGTCGATCTTTAACTACCAGGCCTGGAATGCAATGCTGGGCTGTCTGACTACTGATTTCACTTCTGTCTTTTAACTCCTACTTTTTCTTTGAGGCAGAAATTGGGCATATGACAATATGAGGGGTGGTCTCCTCCCTTATTCCCCCCTTTGAGAACCTCACTCATTAGTGGGAGTTCTCACTTTCATCCTCACTACCCATGTCTTCTTGCAAGACAGATCAATAGTGATTTATATAGTACAACTGTGCTGAAGCATTTTGGTGAACTAAGGTAGCGGTGAAGCTTTTTATTACTTGTAGGAGTACAGGTAGCAAACAAGGGAGTAGTAAGCAGGTTCTTATTACTATTATAATTTTTATTATAAGAGTTTTAAATGCTCTTAGCCCTAGAAACCATTTTCCAAACATGGCTCCAGGATTAAGTCCATGCCATACTTGCATGGGCACATGTGCCAGTTTTGTCATATCTTTTTGTCTTCAACTACTTGCCCTTGATCATTTATGTGCAAACAGCAATTGGTTAGGTAAAATTTTCCACAGACTCCTCCTTCAGCTGCTAGCAAGTAGTCTAGGGCTAGTCTATTTTGATAGATAGCATTTCTCATCTGGGTTTTTGCTGGGCTAAAACAGTTAAAGCTCTGCCAGTTTTATTAGTGATTACTTCTCAGACAGCTTGTAACCGTATGATTCGGTTGATAGTATAAATGGGGGTTGGGTATCCCCATGAGCCGTCTTGTGCCTAAGTGGTAGGCCCATAGTACTGTATGATTCTTTCAGGGGGCCGCTTGTCATCTTTCCAGTCGCCTATAGCTATGCTTCTCTTTTCTTGGGAAGCATAGACTGGGAAGCCTAGAAGTTCGCCTGTTTTTATGGGCAGTAGGAAAAAGGATGGGTTATAGCACACATCAGGCTGGTCACTTCCTGGTCTACATACCTTGTATAGAATAGCATTATACAAACAAGTTCCTTTTAGAGTCCCAGTACACTTATAATAACCATAAAATAATAGGACTGTAGCAATCTTTTGTCCTACCTCAGTGACTTGATGTATATACTGGGAACAGTCCTCAGTCTGAGGAAGGTCAGTTGAAGTCCTTACTGTACAAGTCCAAATTTTAAGGGAAATGAGTCCTGCGATGAGTTTCCTCATGCTTTGACCATGCAAGGACCAGTCAGCTTCCAGGTGTGACTGGGGCAGGGCTTGTCATCTTCTTCAGAGTCACTTTGCAGGGGTTGGCGAAGCTGCTCCCATACACGTACAGCTCCCAGTCTACTGATGTTTAAGGATGGTCTTGGAGGTTGGGCCTGCTAGAATAAACTGAGTCAAACACCTCTACACAGTTATGTTTAACTGGGCTCTCTGATACCAGGAGCAAGGTGGCGGGGTTTAGGGTGTTGCAAACTTCAATGGTTATGTGGGGATTTTTCACAGAGCAAGCTTTGGTATCTAGTTAGTCTAGTATTTGTTAGCTAATGACGTCCTTTGGTATTTATTAAAGTCACCACAGCATGGGGGGCCTTTATGTTTAGGTTTTGCCCAAGAGTTAGCTTATCCACTTCTTGTGCTAGTAGGGCTGTTCCTGCCAAGGCCCTCAAACATGGGGGCCAACCCTTAGAAACCCCATCTAGTTATTTAGAGAGGTAGGCCACCGGCCTCAGCCAGGGCCCCACAGTCTGGGTTAAATCTCTAACTGCCATTCAGTGTAAAAGGTTTGGTCAGGTCAGGTAGCCCCAGGGCTGCAGCCAACATGAGGTTTTTCTTTTAACTCATGAAAAGCTCGTTGCTGTTGGTTGTAATAGGTGTAGTTTATTTACTTTACATTTTTATTAACTGTCACCTACGAAAATATTGACTTAAATCCTGCAGCTATTTGATTTTGGGCTTTAAATTGATCTGGTATTTCCCGTGGGACTCCAATTGCATCTAAATAGACATGAGAGTCGAAAGACCCATAAGAGGCTTCTCTCACTTTATGATGTCTTATTTTTCCTCCCTCTGGTTGATGAAATGCCAGGGTGAAAGGGATAGCCAATTGGACTAGAGCACAAATGCCACTCCAGTTATTTGGCAGAGTGCCCAGTAAAGGTCCACCACAATACCACACACATCCGCTCGGGGATGAACAAGGGCTGACTGATTGATAAGCTCTTGAAAATTCTTAAGCTCACTGCATCCCTTCAGGTCTCCAAGGAATGCTAAGTTTTCTCCCTGTTGTGAGAGACATGAAGTGAACTTAGTGTTGGGAGATGGAAGCTGGATGGCCCTCAGGGGCTGACTCACAGGGTGCCAGACTTCAGGACATAGCGGAGAGAGCTTGGCACGACTTATTACTCCAGGCTCTAGAATCCTGAAAAAGAGCTATCATGCAGCCCACACCTGGTCAACTGGATGACTACCTTAGTGAAAAGGGGACAATCTGGGCCTCTGGCCTGCCATGTGCACAAGCATAACAATTGCTTTTAACATGCGGAAAGAATATTTGATCCATTCCAACCAGGCATTTGCATCTTGGTATACTGCCTTAATTGCCAAAGTTTGTTTTAAGTCTTTAACTTCTATGATTCTTTAGTAAAATGAATGTATGGTTTTAGGAAATTACAAAAACTGGTTGGGGTAGTTCATTCTTGCTTTTTAGTGGTCCACAGAACTTTGGACCAACTACGGCATAAAAGCTCCACATCGGGGGGCAAGACTCCTGGTTGACACTGGGGTCTTTATTGAAATCTCCCTGGATTAGATGGTCCTAATTTACTAATGCCCAGTCTGAGGAGAGTCAGGAGGGACAGAGGTACTTTTTTGAAGTAGAGAGCTGTTTTTGGCTTAGCAAGTCCCTGCAGGGTATAACAAAGCAAGCATTAAATGCAATAGTTTGAGGCAAAATTGACTTGGTTATGTTAATAACTACATGGTCAGCAATAGAGCGAGGAAAGAAGAAAGTAATAGAATAGATGAAAGAATTAAATTTTTCTTAGCTTGAGTTTGGTAGGGTTTTCCCCTGGGACTATGGCCCATGACTCTGGAGGGGGTGGTGCTTTGACTCGGGTGTGATGAGTCCATCCCTTTTCTGCTGTAAGAACAGCAGTCTCGGTGGTTAGCAGCACAAGGAAGGGTCCTTCCTAGGCTGGCTCGAGTTTCCCTTCTTTTTACCCTTTGATGAGGACATGATCCTCAGGCTAGTGCTGGTTTACCAGAAATTCTAGGGGTGGTACATGTGCTAAAAGACTTTTAGTTTTAAGGGAAAGGAAAGTGGAAGATAAACCAAGTATGCAATTTTTAAGAAATTGACCTTTTGTTTTAAATGTGGGATCATCAGCAGTCCTTGGTGCCTTTCTACTGAAAAATTTCCTTTAGCACCTACTTTTATTAGTTTTTAGACCAAAGAAAGCCAAACACCATTTTATATTTAATAATGCTTCCTGTATGATAATACAGGAATAATAATGCTTCTTGTCTTTCATGCATGGATGTGAATTGACAGTTCAATTGCATTTAAAATCTGGCACAGTGAGCCATTGGCTGTGCTGAGAGATCTGGGTTGTTGACCAAATTCTGAGGCTTCCTTGTTCTCAATCCCTCTCACTACCTGTTTCCCTAGGAACTTGGTGGTCAGCAGAGCACTTGAATTCTCCTTCCAAACCATGAGCTTATATTTTTGGCTGTTCCTTCTCTCTTTTGCAGACACACGTGCATGTAGGCATGCATGCACACACACAGGATCTTTAGCTAGAAAGCACCCTGGAATGGTCACATCATTCCATTTCACCCTGTGCTTTTTGGTCATCAGAATACCCCCACCCCCACAAGCTGCAACCACGTTTCTACCTGTTAGAAGACACAACTGTCAAGTTGTTCCCAGTGAGATAAAACAAGAAACAATCGTCTATTTATGAGAGCATTTTCCAATTTAAAATTCCAATTGACTAATCCAGGAGTTTGGGAAATTTTCCATATGCACAGTGGCCTAATATCAAACTCCTTCCTATAAAAATAGGAACAATTCATCGTCATAAAGCTTGTCAAGCCAGTTGTTAGTGGGACCCAGAAAGCCAATTCCTCAGTTGGGTATCAAATCCGTACAAATCTGTATTAGCTAAAAATAATAACTAGTTTATTCACGAGAAAAATTAATTTTAAAAGTACATAATTCAGGTCCTTCCAAAAACACATTAGTGATTAAAAGCTTTTTTTAGTGTTGAAATCTCTTAAAAAGTTATTGATATAATTGGGAAGGGCCTTCATGTACAGTCGAATGAACACAGACCATAATACATTCCTGCACAACCCCTACTCCCTATTGGCTCCCTGCCGGAGTCCTGCATGGGTGCTCTAAGTGGCAGTCATGTGCCAGTCCATGCTGCAGGGTCACAGATTGGGAAGACCGGTAATGAATGGAAGCTGGATGTCCCTGAAGCTATAACATAGGCCAAGTGCAGTAGCTCACACCTGTAATCCCAGCACTTTGGGAGGGTGAGGTGTGCAGATCACCTGAGATCAGGAGTTGGAGACTAGCCTGGCCAACATGGTGAAACCCTGTCTCCACTAAATATATGCCTGTAATCCCAGCTACTGGGGAGTCTGAGGCACGAGAATCACTAGAACCCGGGAGGTAGAGGTTGCAGTGAGCCAAGATCACACCACTACACTCCAGCCTGGGTGACAGAGTGAGACTCCATCTCAAAAGAAAAAAAAAAAGAAAAAAAAAAACAAACAAGCTGTAACAGAAAAACAACTTAATTATTGCAAAGAAGAGATCAGTATAGTGACATGTGACTCCAATCCCACTGCAGTGTCTAGGGTAGGCATGTGTTACCGTGTGCTCTTTCAGTTTAGCCATCCGTAGGCAGCTTGTGTTTATCAACTCAATTAGACCCCCTGCCTTATCGCAAGGGCAGAGGGCTTTCTGTATCGCAGGTTCTTGCCTTGGTGTACCAGAAAAATCAGATCACATGTGGGCTTGGAGGATGGGTGCAAGGTTTTTTATTGAGTGGTGGTAGCTCTCAGCGAGGTGGATGGAGAGGCCAGAAGGGGGATGGAGTGGGAAGGTGATTTTCCCCTGGAGTCAGGCCACCCAGCGGCCAGGCTCTCCTCTGACCACCACAGCCAAACTCAGTGTTGTTCAGCTGGTCGGCCTGCTGGCATCTGCTGGTGTCTGCTGGTGTCTGCCGGTGTGCTCTTCCACCAGTGTGTTCCTCTCGAGGGCCAGCCACTTCTGTCTGCCCATGGCCACTTGTGTCTCTGCCCAATATGGTCTCGGGGTTTTTATAGGCACAGGATGGGGGCGTGGTGGGCCAGGGTGGTCTTGGGAAATGCAACATTTGGGCATGAAAACAGAAATGCCTGTCCTCACTTTGGTCCATGGGCACAGGACCGGGGTGGAGCCCTTGCTAGGGACCCCGCCTTCTCCTCCCAGCATTTCCCTTCCTCCCTCCCCTGTCACTGGTGTGCTCTGGCCTCCCCTCACTTCCCATTCAAGAAACACAGGCTGCTCTCCGGAAATGGCAAGAACATCGTGCGCCATTTGGAGGTGGGAGAGTTGGGAATAGGAGAGGTGGGGTTGTTCTCTGAGGACCTAAAGTCCCACCAATCAGGAGTCTGGCAAATGAACCACAATTGCAAAATTGGCTTTTATGCGAAAGTATACATTCTGGTGCCACAAAAGTCGGGCAATTAAGATTTCCATTGAAAAGTTTCTTACTAGAAATTTCCCCAAATCACATAACTTCTCTGACTCAATTCAGCTCTTGGACCTAACTCAGTGAACGATTACTTTCAGTATCCAATAGTGTGGTCCAGTTTTTCCATTTAACACTATTTCAGAAATGCTTTTCAACATTTTATCATTTTCTTCATAGTTTTCATTTTAATGTCTGCATTCGTATCTTGTAATTTGCTTAAGGTTGTTTCCTGACACATAATGAGTGATCAACAGATATCAATTGAATGAATGCACATCTTTGTACATACGGCTACTTTTAAACTTTCTTTTGCTTCCTTTTTTGTTTTCTGGTTGTTTGAGACGGAGTCACCCTGTCACCCAGGCTGGAGTGCAGTGGCACAATCTAGGCTCACTGCAGCCACTGCCTCCCTGGTTCAAGCAATTCTCCTGTCTCGGCCTCCAAAGTAGCTGGGTTTACAGGCGTGTGCCACCATGCCTGGCTATTTTTTTTGTATTTTTTAGTAGAGATGGGGTTTCACCATGTTGGCCAGGCTGGTCTCGAACTTCTGACCTCAAGTGATCTGCCCATCTCGGCCTCCCAAAATGCTGAGATTACAGGTGTGAGCTACCATGCCTGGCCTTGTTTTGTTTTTGAGGCAGTGTTTCACTCTGTCACCCAGGCTAGAGTGCAGTGGCTCAATCATGGCTCACTGCAGCCTCGACCTCCTGGGCTCAAGTGATCCTCCCACCTCAGCCTGCTGTGTAGCTTGGGCTATAGGCACGTACCACCATGCCCAGCTAATTTTGCAAATTTTTTGTAGAGCCAGGGTTTTGCCATATTGCCCAGGCTGGTCTTGAACTCCTGGACTCAAGCAATCCTCCTGCCTCAGCTTCCCAAATTGCTGGGATTTCAGGCATGAGCCACCACACTCAGCCTAAATTAGCATTTTTGGGCTAACATGCCAGAACTGAAATACATAAGTGAAAGAGTTTGAACCTTTTCTTTTTTTCTTGCATATTGCCATGAGAAGCAGTATCCAGTTTTGGTTAAAAACATGGTTTTTAGGCTAGGTGTGGTGACACGCGCCTGTAGTCCTAGCTACTCAGGAGGCTGAGGCAGGAGGATCCCTTGAGCCAAGGAGTTTGAGGCTGTAGTGAGCTAGAGTTGTGCCACTGTGCTCCAGCCTGGGCCACAGAGCAAGACTCTGCCTCTAAAAAATAATCAGCAAGGCACCGTGGCTTACACCTGTAATCTCAGAGATTTGGGAGGTGAGGTAGGAGGATCACTTCAGGCCAGGAATTTGAGAACATCCTGGGCAACATAGTGAGACATCATCTCTATTTAAAAAAAAAAAAATGGTTCCAAATGGTTTTATGTAAAATAAAAAAAAGGAACATAGCGTTTTTAACTTCAACAAAGCTCTATTAGGCTAGTTTGGATATTTGTCCCCTGCAAATCTCATGTCAAAATTTAATCCCCAGTGTTGGAGGTGAGACTTGGCAGGAAATGTTTGGATCATGGGGTTGAGTCCCTCATGAATGGCATGGTGCTGACCTGGTATAATGAGTGAGTTCACACTCTATTATTTCCCCTGAGCTCTGCTTGTTAAAAAAGCCTGAAACCTCCTCCCCTATCTTTTGTTCCTTCCTGTCACCATGTGATTGACATACACTTGCTCCCCTTCCTCCATGAGTGGAAGCTTCCTGAAGCCCTCACCAGAAGCAGATGCTGGTGTCATCCTTCTTGTACAGCCTACAGAACCATGAACCAAATAAACCTCTTTTCTTTATAAATTACCCAGCCTCAGGTGTTCCTTTACAGTAACACAAAAATGGACTAAAACACCATACTAACTGTGTGATGGGGGACCACTTACCCCTCCCTTCTGAGTCACAGTCATCTGATCTACAAAATGGGGTAAACAGTAGTTCCTCTGCACAGAGATGTGGGCACAAGAGGAAAGTGGGCACAATATTGGTTATTGTTATTATCATTGCCATTTGCAATACATGTTTTTCCCCACAGCCACAGGAACGTTGTATTTTATCATTTTCAGCTTGTCTTTATTTATTAATTAGGTATGAAATGACACTGTTATATTTATACTAACTAGGCCAGGCTTGGTGGCTCATGCCTGTAATCCCAGCACTTTAGGAGGCTGAGGCGGGCAGATCACCTGAGGCCAAGAGTTTGAGACCAGCCTGACCAACATGGTGAAACCCCATCTCTACTAAAAATACAAAAATTAGCTGGGCGTGGTGGTAGGTGCCTGTAGTCCCAGCTCCTCTGGAGGCTGAGGCACAAGAATTGCTTGAACCCAGGAGACAGAGGTTGCAGCAAGCCGAGATCACACCACTTCACTCCAGCCTGGGTGACAGAGTGAGATTCTGTCTCAAAAATATAATAAAATAAAATATAAATTTAATTAAAAAATATATTTATAGTTCCTTGTTGCATAGTGAAGTTAACACCTTTTTTAAGGCTCTTCTATGTGCTTTTTGTTCTGTGATTTGTTTTATTCTTCACTGAACGTTTGGACATTT
The DNA here is from genome assembly GCF_029289425.2 of Pan paniscus. Lineage (NCBI taxonomy): Eukaryota > Metazoa > Chordata > Mammalia > Primates > Hominidae > Pan > Pan paniscus. Next base: position 119,621,463 of record NC_073272.2, read on the forward strand.
GGTGGTATTCTTCCAACGTTTAATAACTTAAAAAATACATTTAAAATAACTAATGCTTATGTTTTTCACTACAAATCTTTCCCCATTCTGTTGTTTTCCTCTTTTTCTTAGTTTTGTGGTCCATATTTTTCTTTCTGATTTTTTTATTGCTTCATAACTTTAAAAGTTATCCTTCTTCCAGAGTTGACATTATGCTTTATCAAATAATTGCACTGATGATTTTTAAGTTCTATACTTCCACTTGATTTGATGTTACCTAAATTTAACTCCTTAAATCAGCTGAGATACATTGTGCTGCCTTAGTAGGAGATAGGTAGAAAGGTGAGGATAGGAATAACATCTACCTTACACCATTGCTGTGACAAGTGAAACACGCAATGCATGCATGTCTAACACTGCGCCTGGCAGGTAAAGAGCAGGGACTCAGTAAGTGACGAAAGCTATTAATTTAATTCTTATTATCAGTATCTAAAGTTGGATATCTGTAGAAGGAACACTGAGAGGTTTGTCACATACCAATTCTAGGAGTAACATAGAACTGTAAAAATTTTATAAATTAATTGAAAATGACAACTCTAAATTCATATGTACAACTGCACATGAAATACATATAATCATAGATATAACTAAACATACACAGCAATACATTTACTTCTTTTTGATACTGCGAGTGATGTCAAGGGAAAAGACATTCACATTTCAAAGTTTAGTTTTATAAAATTAAATATTTCAAGAATATCAGTTAAAATAAAACAAAAGCATAACTCAGAAGCTAAAAATGGTAAAACCTTTGGCCAGGTTTTCATTTAAGTTTCTTTAGATCTGTGAGTTTTGTTATTATTTTTAGAATTTATTTATTAAGTTGTTTTTTTATTTCCATAGGTATTTGGGGAACAGGTGGTATTTGGTTACATGAGTAAGTTGTTTAGTGGTGATCTGTGGGATTTTAGGACACCCATCAATCAAGCAGTATACACCAAACCCAATTTGTAGTCTTTTGTCCCCCACCCCACTCCCACCCTTTCCTCTGAGTCCCCAAACTCCAATGTATCATTCTTATGCCTTTGCATCCTCATAGCTTAGCTCCCACTTATGAGTAAGAACATACAATATTTGTTTTTTGTTATTGTTTAAACAGTGAGTTTCAAAAGTGTTTCACTTTATAAAAGTACACTCAGAAATATGAATATCTATTGCCTTCTTATTCCTCACACTACCTCAGGAAAGCAAATATGTCATTGCAAATATACTAATGTAAGTTATGCTCTACCCTTCTAACCAATGACATAATTCTTAATTCTGTGATTTGAAATAAAAAAATTGTCTCAGCACATGGTCTCAAGAAAAGCCTTGCATGGGCTTTAGGGAAATTGATCAGGGTTTTACATATAATTACAGAATAGCAACTAAGCCAGGGAAACTTTTGTGGCCCCTTACAGCTGCACACTTAGAAAATTCAAGTGAATAAAATTAGAGTTGAAATTACGAATAACAAGTTGGTGGTATCTGGTTACATGAGTAAGCTGTTTAGTGGTGATTTGTGGGATTTTCGGGCACCCATCACCCAAGCGGTATACACCGAACCCAGTTTGTAGTCTGTCCTCCACCCCACTCCCACCCTTTCCTCTGAGTCCCCAAACTCCAATGTATCATTCTTATGCCTTTGCATCCTCATAGCTTAGCTCCCACTTATGAGTAAGAACATACAATATTTGTTTTTTGTTATTGTTTAAACAGTGAGTTTCAAAAGTGTTTCACTTTATAAAAGTACACTCAGAAATATGAATATCTATTGCCTTCTTATTCCTCACACTACCTCAGGAAAGCAAATACGTCATTGCAAATATACTAATGTAAGTTATGCTCTACCCTTCTAACCAATGACATAATTCTTAATTCTGTGATTTGAAATAAAAAATTGTCTCAGCACATGCTCTCAAGAAAAGCCTTGCACAGGCCGGGTGCAGTGGCTCACGCCTGTAATCCCAGTACTTTGGGAGGCCGAGGTGGGCGGATCACGAGGTCAGGAGATCGCGACCATCCTGGCTAACACGGTGAAACCCAGTCTCTACTAAAAAAGAAAAATGCAAAAAAAATTAGCTGGACGTGGTGGCAGGCGCCTGTAGTTCCAGCTACTTGGGAGGCTGAGGCAGGAGAATGGCGTGAACCCAGGAGGTGGAGCTTGCAGTGAGCGGAGATCAAGCCACTGCACTCCAGCCTGGGCGACTGAGCGAGGCTGTGTCTCAAAAAAAAAAAAAAAAAAAAAAAAACAAAAAAGAAAGAAAGAAAAGCCTTGCACAGGCTTTAGGGAAGTTGATCAGGGCTTTACATGTAATTACAGAATAGCAACTAAGCCAGGGAACCTTTTGTGGCCCCTTACAGCTGCACTCTGAAAATTCAAGTGAATAAAATTAGAGTTGAAGTTATGAATAACAAGTTTTAGCCCTGGAACAATGCCTACTGTAACATTCTAGCATTTCAATTATGATCCTACCTGAGGCTGCCAACTAGGCTGGATCTTCCATGGAAATATTTTCTGCACACTTCTTACAATCTCTTCAATTTCTGTGTCTAATCTTCGTGACACATGTTGCCAATATTATCAAAGGAGACCAATTTAGCTGACAAGTGTACAGATTTTAGGTTCCATCCAAACTTTAAGGGGGCATAGTCTTTCCTAATATGCCCTATGTTTAAGGACACTTGCTCTGAAGTCATACAACTCAATTTCTCCCATCTCTTCTCTGCCCTCCCTATTACACCATCCCTTAGTTATCTTCTTCCCTCATTCCCTCCTCCCCCTTGCCCATTCTCTTCATGCTTTCTCCTCTTCATGTCTACGTCTAGCAAGCTGATGGCTCCCAGCAATGAAGTGCAGGTGAAATTCTGACATTGTATTTTTCTCAAATAAGCCACTCAGCCAGTAGATAGCTTGTCAACACCTTTAAAGTACCTAGGTGTCTGGCACTATGGGGAAGAAAAGCTGAATGAACTAATGTTTCCATCCTCACAACCTAGTTGGAAAGATAAAGCATGTTCATGTGAGAAGATAACTAGAAAGGCCAAGCAGAGGACAGCAAAATACTTTCTAACTTAAAATATGATTCAAAGTTAGATTTAGTAAGTTCTAAGCAACTATAGCCGAAGTTAAATCCTTTCAAGATAAAGGGCACCACACTGACCTCAGAAATAAGAGTGTAACCAAGTACCCCCATTTTTCTAAGTGGTAGTTTAATTATTTTTTTCTGTTCTTTTCTCCTTTCTCCTTTCCCCCTGCTTCCTATTTAGCCCTTTTTGAAATGCAAAATAACCTCTCTCCTCCCAGTCACCAGACTTTCCCTACAGCGCAAGTTCATCTGTGTGCCCCAAGATGGAGCTCTCCTCTAGAGTTGATAGTTGAAGTGCAGATCAAAGCATGTCCCCACAGAAATCCCACCTCCAGAGGGTCACCTCAGGAGGGCATGCTTTCCATTTAGCCACTTTTACAACTTATTTCTGCCCAGAAAGGCACCAACTCAACTGTCTGGTAGATAAGAAACCAGGGTAGCAGGGAGACCCCCTGCCCTTGCTCACTTCTCTGGTCAACTTAGAAAAGATTTCACTTTTGCTACAAAGGTGAAGCATCACATTTAAAACAAGACACTTTATGCCCCTTCCCCTAGCTAGCTTCGGAAATAAATTCACTTTTCTTGTACAAGGCCTTGCTCTTGTTAATTGGACTCTAAGTCCAATTAACCTGCTTTTTGGTTACAAGAGGAGGTGGTTATAGCCCAGGATTTTACCAAGCTGAGGTCCATCCTCCAACATTGAAGTCCATAGACCCTGAGTACTGTGCTGGTCAGTCCCAGGTGGGCAGATCCTTGAGAGTCATGAAATCTTAAGACCTCTCAGAACAATCCAGCCTCACTTGAACAGGTGTGTTTGCCACACAGTGGACTGCCTCATTGAATAGTGCCTTGTGCAGAACTAAAGTACTGTGGCAAAGCTGTTCCTCTAATGGCTGAATATCTGATGGTGATGTTGATGTTTTTCTCTTTTCCAGTCAGGTCCAAGGTCATATCTACAGTGGACCACTCTTACAGGCTTAGCCTGAAAACTCTATGATTACCCTATAGACCCACCCCAAACACCAAGGTCTGTAAGGTAAAAGAAAAGAGTGGGCTCCCTGGACCTTGACTGCTTTTTAGCCTCTAAAAACAAAATACATTAGCACGAGAAGGAAAATGTATATGCTAAACAAAACACTCCTCCATGTAACCATGTGGTAAGTGGCACAAAAGAAGATGCACATAATGTATCAATGAAACTCTTTTTTGTGTGTGTGTGTGATGGAGTCTCACTCTGTTGCCCAGGCTGGAGTGCAGTGGCGTGATCTCGGCTCACTGTAAACTCCACCCCCCAGGTTCACGCCATTCTCCTGCCTCAGCCTCCTGAGTAGCTGGGACTACAGGCACCCGCCACCACGCCCGGCTAATTTTTTGTACCATTAGTAGAGACGGGGTTTCACCGTGTTAGCCAGGATGGTCTCAATCTCCTGACCTCGTGATCCGCCCCCTCGGCCTCCCAAAGTGCTAGGACCACAGGCGTGAGCCACCGCGCCCGGCCCAATGAAACTCTTAAACACATGGGAAATCATATTGTTTTCTTGTATAAGTAATACTGGATGTTCTCATTGTTTCCCCTATCTTTTATCTACTGCCTTTGTGAATATAATTCTTTGGGATCATAGTAGAAATCACATACTTACTTTATTATATTATCTGAGCACTCTGTAGATCAAGTATAATAATTGATCTCTCTGTGTTTTCTGAAAGTAAAGATAGTATCTGCCAACATACAAAACAACTGATAAGATTATGCAAACATAGCTTTGGGTTTATTCTACACAGAACTTAACTTTTCTTTTGCCCTTTGTCAAAAGTGCAATAAAATGTGAAAGTTATAACAAAGTTCTCAACCAGCTCAGTTCAGTTCAGTAATTCTCAACAGGACAGTCAGCTATAGGCCACAAATTTCTGTGCCTGTATCCCTTAGAAAGAAAAGGAAGAACACATTCCAAAAGAATATTCCAGTGTATGTATGGAACAGGAATTAAAAGAAATTAAAGAGTGTGCAAGCAGAAACTCAGTTGTATGTAAGAAAACCCAATTCCCCCTAAGAAAGAGAAAGAGCTGAAGTCCTTTAAAAATTAACTGCCTGTTTTTCTGTGGCTAGTGAGCCTTATCTCTCCCACTTTCCCAGGCATTGTGAAGACCCTGTCTCCTTAGCTGTGCAGATGCAAGGTCACTAGACAGAAAAACTCAAGTTGCAAAACATGTTTTTCCTTGAAAAGTAAAAAATGATATAATGCATGTCTCAATTGAATAACTGCCTTTGTTTCTCACTTCTGTAGTATACTTTCCTCTGCAAAGATCTCCCCCCACCCACGAAATGCTTAAAAGGTAACTTAACTCTTTGTTCAGGGCTCAGTCCTTTGGATGTTAATCCGACTGGACCAGTGCACCTAAATAATTAATAAATATCCTCCTGAGCCCCATTGGTCTCTCTGATTCCTTAAAAATCTCGTAACATTTCTGGGAACTCGCCTGGGATTGGAGACAACAGATTTACTGTCTCATTTGCCTGGGGGACTAGAGCCCCAGGGCTGGGGAGACCCAGCATCCAAGGCGCGCCACAGGGGAGCTTCACCCAGACAGAGACTGGCTCTCCCCACATCCCAGCAGACTGCCCAGCAATGCAACAGAACCAGGAACAGGGCTGCAGGACGATGCCAGCACTTCAGGAACTGTAGTAAGGAGCAAGTGCCTAAGGCAGGGAAGCCTGTCCCATAAGGATGATCACCTCCCAGGGAGTGACCACTAATCCAACCCAGAGCAGCTGGGGGTGGCAGGAGAGGCTTGCTAATTTGGATGAACCTCGTGTCCCCATTAACAAAGTGAAAGTGGTTTACTGGATCTGGAGACAGGAACTGGGAGTGTGTGGGTGTGTGTGAACCCACCCAGGACATGAGAGAGGCTCGTTTCGTCTGATGAGGAGTCCTGGGCAGGGGAGGTGTGTGAAAGTGTATGAAAGAGATGGTCTTGGGAGAGGCCAATGCGGGGAGTAACGTGAGGAGGCACAGATCCCTTAGGGCAGGCTGTGTACTCCAAGGTGAGCGTGGAAGAAATCAGACCTAGGATGCCACATACGGCCAATGGGACCAGTTTCACAGCCACAGCAGGCTGTGACAGGGGAAGGCACATTCCTGGCTAAGCAGTGTCTGAAACTCCCATAAAAGGACCTGGTCTGGTGGATCTGAGAGTGAAAGTGAGAGGGAAAGTGCACTGCAAGGGAGGAAATGGGAGGAAAAGTGTCGAAGCCAACTCCTTTGGAGTGCGTGATAAAGAATTTTAAAAAAGGATTTAGAGGTGATTATGGGATGAAACTGGATGCTCAAAAGTTAAGGACATACTGTGAAATAGATTGGCCTGCTTTCAATGTGGGGTGGCCCTCTGAAGGTACAATAGACAGAAAATTAATTGGCCGTGTGTTTAACGTGGTCACCGGAGTTGGAAGACAACCAGGATACCCAGACCAGTTTCCCTATATAGACTCTTGGCTCAATGTAGCACAAACTCACCCCAAGTGTCTACAGCCCTGTCTAAAGAGATATTATAAGGCATTAGTGGCTCAGGCACCCCAACCAAAGGAAGAAAGAAAAACCAGATATAGGAACAGAGATGGCTCAATTTATAGCTGCTGCACTAGCAGAAAGTAACCCTGAATTTGCTAGAGGGCGTGGCCAAGGCAGAGGTCGAGGAAGGGGGCAGACAAGATCAGGAGAGGAAAGCCAGTCTTGGTTGGACAGGAACCAATGTGCAAAGTGCAGGAAAATGGGCCACTGGAAAGATGAGTGACCCAAAAAGGAAAAGGATGGAAATGATGGTCAATGGTCTAACACCCAAGTGCATTATTCGGTTGCTAGTCATGGGGCATCAAGGGCAGATCCTGATCTGATTGGCTTAGCAGGGGCCAAGAATTTTGAGGACTGAGACAGACCGGGCTCCATCTTTTTAGGCCCTGCATAGCCTATAATCTCTATGGAAGTAGGGGGCCAGTTAATTAATTTTTTGGTCGATACTGGTACTGATTTCGCTGTGGTAACTCACCCAATTAGCCTTCCCACAAAGAACTGTGCTACTATTGTAGGGGCTACTGGGGCCAAAGAAAAGAGACCTTTTTGTAAATCCAGGAGATGTGTTAATGGGGGACAAGAAGTGCAGCATGAGTTTCCGTATATGCCAAATTGTCCAGTGCCCTTGTTGGGGGGAGACTTACTCCAGAAACTGCAGGCAGAAATTTTCTTTACACCTAAAGGGAATATGACACTGGAGTTTGGAAAGTCCAAGGCAATGGTATGAACTCCAACTGTCCCAAGGGCTGAGGAATGGTGGCTGTGTGAACCGTGTGCCAGAAGGTCACCAGAACCGACCTACACAATATATGGGGGATGCTTTTCAAGGTACCAGGTGTATGGGCCGAGGATAATACCCTGGACTTGCTGCAAACAGACCCCCAGTGGTAGCAGAGCTTAACCCTCATGCTGCCCCGGTATGAGTCCGTCAATACCCACTACCCAGGGAGGCAATTGATGGAATAACAAAAGCATCTGAATCGGCTTTATACACATGGGATTATAGTAAAATGCAAGTCCTCATGGAATACTCCTCTGTTACCCACGCACAAATCAAATGGGGAATACAGGCCAGTGCAGGATCTCCGGGTGGTAAACAAGGCCACTGTCGCTATCCATGCAACAGTACCCAACCCATACACAATGTTGGGACAGATTCCTGCTGATGCCACTTGGTTCACATGTCTGGACTTAAAGGATGCCTTCTTTTGTTTGAAGCTTGCTCCCCAAAGTCAGTGGGGGCAATCGCAATATACCTGGACAAGGCTGCCATAAGGGTTTAAGAATTCTACCATTTTGGAGGAGGCCTTGGCTACAGATCTTGAGGCTTTTGCGCCACCTAGTGACAATTATGTGCTATTACAACACATTGATGATTTCCTATTTGCTGCCCCCACGAGGGAGGAATCACTCCAAGGAACAGAGAGGCTTCTTCACCTGCTGTGTGAAGCTGGTTATAAAGTGTCCAAGGACAAGGCAAAAGTCTGTTTTCAGGAGGTAGGATATCTAGGATTCATGGTATCCCAAGGCCAGCGCAGGCTTAAGTGCACGCAAGGAGGCTGTATGTGCACTGCCCACCCCAGTTACCAGGCCAGGGAATTTCTAGGCGTGGCAGGATTCTGCCGAATCTGTATTCCAAACGTCTCCCTCATAGCAAGGCCCTTGTATGAGGCTATAAAAGGAAAGGAAAGAGAGCCCCTCCTATGGCAAAAGAAACAGGAAAAGGCCTTCAAGGATATAAAGGAAGCTCTCATCCAGGCCCCGGCACTAGGGTTGCCAAATGTAAAAAAGCCCTTTTTTTTGTATGTGGATGAATGTCAAGGAATGGCAGTTGGAGTCTTAACTCAGTTCTTGGGCTCTTGGCATCGGCCGGTAGCATACTTATCCAAAAGAGTGGACTTGGTGGCTTTAGGTTGGCCCCACTGCCTCAGGGCATTGGCAGCTACCGCAATCCTTATAGAAGATGCCAACAAGCTAGCCCTAGGTCAGAAGTTAATAGTTCAGTGCCACAGGCCGTAGTCACCTTAATGGAGCAAAGAGGATATGGTTGGCTGTCCAACTCTAGAATGCTAAAGTATCAAGGGCTTCTATGTGAAAATCCCCAGATAACACTAGAGAATGTAAATACCTTGAACCCAGCTACCCTGCTGCCTGTGGAGGAACCCGATTGGAAGGATGCTGGGTTGCCTCACTCCTGGCAGGACCTTCCCCACTGTTGCATAAATATGGTGGACAAAGTGTTCCCGAGCCAGGAAGACCTCAGAGATTCCCCCTTGGAGAGCCCAGATGTTAAATACTTCACTGATGGTAGCAGTTTCATAACAGATGGGGTGAGATATGCAGGATATGCAGTAGTGACCCAACACTCAGTGGTTGAGGCTCAAGCCTTACCTTCTGGGACTTCCGCTAAGAAGGCTGAATTAATAGCATTAACCAGAGCACTGTTATTGGCCAAGGGGAAGAAAGTAAACATATATACTGACTCAAAATATGCTTTTGCAACCCTGCACGCCCATGGGGGAATACACAAAGAGAGAGGACTTTTGACTACTGAAGGAAAAGAAATAAAAAATAAAGAGGAAATTTTGCAATTATTGGAAGCCGTATGGCCTCTGGAGAAGGTGGCTGTCATTCATTGCAAAGGACACCAAATCAGGAAAAGCTATGAGGTGCAGGGCAACAGAAAGGCAGACCAAGAGGCTTGGCAGGCAGCAATGAGCATGGCTTCACCTGAAGAAAGAACTCTAGCAATGCCTCTCCTTCTAGAGCCCCCATTGCTGGAGGTACCCCCTTACTCTTCGAGTGAAAAAGCTTGTTTTGTTCTGGAAACAGGGAAATATATTAAAGGTGGATGGTGGCTGTTCTCTGATGGGAGACTAGACGTCCCAGAGACAATAGCCTCAAGGTTTGTGAAGCAGATCCATCAAAGAACACACACTGGAAACTAGAGACTTTGATAGGTCAACACTTCTATGTGCCACGGCTCTCTGCCATCACCCATGCTGTTTGCGAATAATGTCTATCCTGTGTCTGGAATAAGCCAAAACAAGGACCTATTCGACCCCCAGGAATTCAGGGAATGGGAGCTGTGCCTTGTGAGAACCTGCTTGTAGACTTTACCGAGTTGCCTTGAGCAGGAGGTTACCGGTATATGCTAGTGTTTCTTTGCACCTTCTCAGGGTGGGTTGAGGCCTTCCCCACCAGGACTGAAAAGGCACGAGAGGTGACAAAGGTGCTACTAAAAGACATCATACCAAGGTTTGGATTGCCTTTAACCCTAGGATCAGACAATGGTCCTGCATTTGTGGCAGAAGTAGTACTACAGCTGACTCAGCTTTTAAAGATCAAATGGAAACTGCACACAGCCTACTGACCACAGAGTTCAGGGAAGGCGGAATGGATGAACCAGACACTCAAACAGCTACTAAAAAAGTTTTGCCAGGAAACTCACTTACGATGGGATCAGGTCTTGCCCATGGTCCTCCTCCAGGTCAGGTGTACACTTACAGAACAAATTGGGTATTCACCCTATGAAATATTATTTGGAAGGCCACCCCCAATCATTAATCAAATTAGAGGGTAGTTAAAGGAGTTAGGAGAGCTAACCCTTAGAAGACAGATGCAGGCTTTAGGAGTGGCAATGCAGGAGGTGCAAGGCTGGGTGAGTGAAAGGATACCTTTAAGTCTAACAGACCCAGTGCATCCACATAAACCGGGGATTCTGTCTGGGTTAAAATGTGGAATCCAGGCTGGGCGTGGTGGCTCACACCTGTAATCCCAGCACTCTGGGAGGCCGGCGGGGGGGAGATCACGGGATCAGGAGAATGAGACCATCCTGGCTAACACGGTGAAACCCCGTCTCTACTAAAAATACGAAAACAAAAAATTAGCCAGGCATGGTGGTGGGTACCTGTAGTCCCAGCTACTTGGGAGGCTGAGGCAGGAGAATGGCATGAACCCGGGAGGCACAGCTTGCAGTGAGCCGATATTGCGCCACTGCACTCCAGCCTGGGCAACAGAGCAAGACTCCATCTCAAAAAAAAAAAAAGAAAAACAAGGTGGAATCCAACAACCCTGGGGCCCTTATAGGATGGGCTCCATATTGTGATCATGTCTACTCCCACTGCTGTTAAAGTTGCAGGTGTCACACCTTGGATTCACCATAGCTGGCTAAAACCAGCGGCAGCAGTGACTCCCCATGACGACCAGTGGACTAGCCAACAAGACCCAGATTGCCCCACCCGAACAGTCCTATGGCAAAACCCAACTACCGGTAAGAAGGACAACTGCCCTGCTCTGACCACACCAGAGGCTGGTCAGTCTACGCACAGGTGAAGCTTGAGAATCCTGCAAGCTCTGCTCTAATCACAGCCCGGAAGCTGACTAGTCTATGCACAGCCGAAGCTAAAAGGACCATCTCCGGGTAAGCAAATGTGGATACAATTTATAAGCCTAGCTATAATTCTGTCAATACTGGTTATTATGTTATGTTATTACTGCAAATGCTGCAAATGTCTATGCCCAGAGGAAGGTTTGCCATGCCCATGTGTAGTGTAAGCATGTTTCTATTATATACACTAATGTTCTTACCATTTCTGCCTATACTAAAAAAGGAGAAATCTCTAGAAAGATGCCCATACTGTGTACACACTACCTGGGTAAGAAACACCATAGTTAAAACTCTACTGTACCATACCTACTATGAATGTACAGGAACCAAGTTAGGAATCTGCACATACAACCAGACCACCTATTCATTCTGTGACCCAGGAAATAATCAGCTATATGTAGGTTATGACCCTAAACTCTTACCTTATGAATTCTGGTTTGAGGTACATATTAAATCAGAGGGAGAAAAAGAAGGAGAGCTTATAGCTCGAACCAAAGAAGCCCCTCCCTCCTATAAAAGGCGTAGTTCCTTGTACTTTGATGCCTGCCATGCCGCATATGTTCATAATCTTAAAAAAAACAGAAGCAGCCTGCAATGGTTTAACACAAGAGAGGCTGAGCAGGAACAGCCCTAAACATCTGTATGGAGAACCACAAATCGGATGCCCGGACCGTAACATTCAGTGGTCTACGCTAACACAGCTCCAACTCTTATATTCAGGATGGACTGCTCTGCTAAGTAGTATGTCAGTCAAACTAAATTGTAAGACAAGGACATGCAATTCTTTAAATTTTACTATCTTAAAGCCAGAGCTACCTTTTTGGTCTACAGGGCAGGCAGCACTATTATGAGTTGATAGACAAGAAGCAGGCCTTGGAGTTCCACTACTGATTGTCAAAAAGACTAGAAGGACTCAAATGTGTCCAATCCCCCAATTCTGGGTCCATAAGTCATTCTATAAGCATTTTGATCAGCCAGTGCCTGAGCTTCCCCCATCACCCAAAAACATATTTGCTCAACTAGCTGAAAACATAACTGGCAGCTTAGGAATTTCCTCATGCTATGTATGTGGAGGAACTAATATGGGTGACCAGTGGCCATGGGAGGCAAAGGAATTAATGCCACAAGGTAACTTCACTTTGCCTAACCCTGCCAGTGAACCAACAGCCTCAGCCAGTGTTTGGTTGTTAAAAACCTCCGTAATTAAAAAGTACTGTATCACCCGATGGGGAAAGGCTTTCACAGAGGCAGCAGGAGAAACAACCTGCCTAGGGCAACAGCATTATGATGAGACTAAAAACAAAACTCTATGGAGAAATGCCCAGAATGACTCCTACTTACCAGGTCCAAACCCTTTCTCTTGATTCTCTACTCTAAGCCACACTTGGAATCAGCTAGAGGCTCCAAATGCTTGGAAGGCATCCTCTGGCCTATAATGGGTCTGTGGAGCATGGGTATATCAGCAACTGCCGGCTAAATGGACAGGGGCATGTGTGTTAGGAACAATCAAGCCATCCTTCTTTCTAATTCCTCTAAAGCAAGAGGAACTCTTAGGATATCCAGTTTATGATGAAAATAAAAGAAGAACTAGAAGAAGCATAATCACAAAAATAGACACAAATGTCAAAAAGATGTGGACATAGGAGACTGAAAAGATAATGAATGGTCTCCTGAAAGAATCATTAAATATTATAAGCCAGCTATCTGGGTGCAAGACGGTTCATGGGGATATTGCACCCCAATCTATATGCTCAACTGCATCATAAGGTTGTAGGTAGTCCTTGAAATTGTAACCAATGAAACACCAAGGGCACTAGGTTTATTGGCAATACAAGCAACACAAATAAGAAATGCTATACATCAAAATAGATTAGCTTTGGATTACCTCTTAGCCTCAGAAGGAGGAGTATGTAGAAAATTTAATTTAACCAACTGTTGCCTAGAAATCGATGATAATGGCCAAGCTATTATGGAAATCACAGCTAGAATGCGCGAGTTGGCCCATGTTCTAGTTCAGACTTGATCCGGGTGGTCCCTGGATTCCTTGTTTGGAGGATGGTTCTCAGCCTTTGGAGGATTCAAAACCCTCATTGGTAGGTTCTTGCTTATTCTTGGCAACTGCCTCATCCTCCCTTGCCTTTTACGCCTGCTTATTAGGAGTATTCAGTCAACTATAGAGGCAATAGTAACCCGACACACTACCGCACAGTTGATGGCATTAACCAAATATCAGCCACTGCCAGTAGAAGCAGCTCAGCTCCGCGAAGAGGTGGCAAGTAGTGGTGCTTTCTATTAACACCTTTGTTATAAAAAGCACCAAAGCGGGGAATGGAAATAGGAATTAAAAGAAATTAAAGAATATGTAAGCAGAGCCCGTCTCCCTCTCCCTCTCCCTCTCCCTCTCCCTCTCCCTCTCCCTCTCCCGTCTCCCTCTCCCTCTCCTTTCCATGGTCTCCCTCTCATGCCGGGCCAAAGGTGGACTGTACTGCTGCCATCTCGGCTTGCTGCAGCCTCCCTGCCTGATTCTCCTGCCTCAGCCTGCCGAGTGCCTGCGATTGCAGGCGCGCGCCGCCACACCTGACTGGTTTTCGTGTTTTTTTGATGGGGATGGGGTTTCGCTGTGTTGGCCGGACTGGTCTCCAGCTCCTAGCCGCGAGTGATCCGCCAGCCTCGGCCTCCCGAGGTGCCGGGATTGCAGACGGAGTCTCATTCACTCAGTGCTCAATGGTGCCCAGGCTGCAGTGCAGTGGCGTGATCTCGGCTCGCTACGGCCTCCACCTCCCAGCCGCCTGCCTTGGCCCCCCAAAGTGCCGAGATTGCAGCCTCTGCTCGGCCGCCACCCCGTCTGGGAAGTGAGGAGCGTCTCTGCCTGGCTGCCCATCGTCTGGGATGTGAGGAGCCCCTCTGCCTGGCTGCCCAGTCTGGAAAGTGAGGAGCGTCTCTGCCCGGCCGCCATCCCACCTGGGAAGTGAGGAGTGCCTCGTCCCGGCCGCCATCCCATCTAGGAAGTGAGGAGCGTCTCTGCCCAGCAGCCCATCGTCTGAGATGTGGGGAGTGCCTCTGCCCCGCCGCCCCGTCTGGGATGTGAGGAGCGCCTTGGCTCGGCCGCGACCCCGTCTGGGAGGTGAGGAGCGTCTCTGCCCGGCCGCCCCATCTGAGAAGTGAGGAGACCCTCCGCCTGGCAACCGCCCCGTCTGAGAAGTGAGGAGCCCCTCCACCTGGCTGCCACCCCGTCTGGGAAGTGAGGAGCGTCTCCGCCCGGCAGCCACCCCGTCCGGGAGGGAGGTGGGGGTCAGCCCCCTGCCCGGCCAGCTGCCCCGTCCGGGAGGGAGGTGGGGGGCTCAGCCCCCCGCCCAGCCAGCCGCCCCGTCCGGGAGGTGAGGGGCGCCTCTGCCCGGCCGCCCCTACTGGGAAGTGAGGAGCCCCTCTGCCCAGCCAGGAGCCCCTCTGCCCAGCCAGCCGCCCTGTCCGGGAGGGAGGTGGGGGGGTCAGCCCCCCGCCCGGCCAGCCGCCCCGTCTGGGAGGGAGGTGGGGGAATCAGCCCCACGCCCAGCCAGCCGCCCCGTCCGGGAGGGAGGTGGGGGCGTCAGCCCCACGCCCGGCCAGCCGCCCTGTCCGGGAGGGAGATGGGGGGGTCAGCCCCCTGCCTGGCCAGCCACCCGGTCCGGGAGCTGAGAGGCGCCTCTGCCCGGCCGCCCCTACTGGGAAGTGAGGAGCCCCTCTGCCTGGCCACCACCCCGTCTGGGAGGTGTACCCAACAGCTCATTGAGAATGGGCCATGATGACGATGGCGGTTTTCTGGAGTAGAAAGGGGGGCAAGGTGGGGAAAAGATTGAGAAATCGGATGGTTGCCGTGTCTGTGTAGAAATAAGTAGACATGGGAGACTTTTCATTTTGTTCTGTACTAAGAAAAATTCTTCTGCCTTGGGATCCTGTTGATCTATGACCTTACCCCCAACCCTGTGCTCTCTGAAACATGTGCTGTGTCCACTCAGGGTTAAATGGATTAAGGGCGGTGCAAGATGTGCTTTGTTAAACAGATGCTTGAAGGCAGCATGCTCGTTAAGAGTCATCACCACTCCCTAATCTCAAGTACCCAGGGACACAAACACTCTGCCTAGGAAAACCAGAGACCTTTGTTCACTTGTTTGTCTGCTGACCTTCCCTCCACTAGTGTCCTATGACCCTGCCAAATCCCCCTCTGTGAGAAACACCCAAGAATGATCAATAAAAATAAAATTAAATTAAAAAAAAAAGAATATGTAAGCAGAAACTCAGTTGTATGTAAGAAAACCCAATTCCCCTGAGAAAGAGAAAGAGTTGGAGTCCTTTAAAAATTAACTGCCTGTTTTTCTGTGGCTAGTGAGCCTTATCTCTCCTCCTTTCCCAGGCATTGTGAAGACCCTGTTTCCCTAGCTGTGCAGCTGCAAGTTCACTAGACAGATAAACTCAAGTCATAAAACATGCTTTTCCTTGAAAAGTAAGAAATGATGTAATGCATGTCTCAATTAATTGAATAACTGTCTCTGTTTCTCACTTCTGCAATATGCTTCCCCCTGCCCCACGAAATGCTTAAAAAGTAACTTAACTCTTTGTTCAGGGCTCAGTTCTTTGGATGTTAATCTTACTGGGCCAGTGCACCTAAATAATAAATATCCTCCTGAACCCCATCAGTCTCTCTGATTCCTTATCGATCCCACTACACTATGAGAACCTACATCTCAATGGTCAGGCATCGATCAGACATTGTGGCAATCCCCACATTTCTTGCCACAGGGCCCTGTCAACACAGCAGCCAACAAAGGTTTACTGAGTGAAGTACATATAGGTACAAAAAGACTTACAGAACCATTATTTTCACAATAAAACATCTTGCCCCTGTTGCCCACTGCCGGAGAATAGCCATCATCTCTCTTCTTTCAAGGACCCTTGTAAATAAACACATACAAACTGACAGAAGCAGGAAATGTGAGGCAGCATGTTTAATCATCTCCATCTATGCGAAAACCCCATGAGATAGTTATCATTGTTATTCCCATTTTACAGATGAGAAAACTAACACAAACGGAGAGTGATCAAGTGAGATTAGCCAGCTAGCAACAGGAAGCAAAGCAAAATTTCAGATTCCAGCAGTTTAGCTCCAGGAAGAGCCAGCCTGAGGAGGAGACATCTTAGTTAAAATCAGAAAGAGGCTGTTAGATCGTCATCCCTTCCCATCTCTTTGAACGTGAATTGGTCAAATATTTTCCAGCTGTTTTCTTACCCATCCTCTGGGAACATGAGGTATGATGCGTGCACTCATCCATTAGGATCAGTCGTTGGGGTGACCGGAACCCACAGTACACGTAGGGGCCCACAAACTAGTTTAATTTCTTATATAAAATAAGGTTGATGAAAAGGGTCATTGTGCAAGCAAAAATAGAATGAGTCACTCAAACGATGGAGGATAGGTTCTATGGTTAAAACCTACTCTCTATATTCAGGACATTAACAAGTCCTGCAGTATCTACAAAACACTTCTTAAAGGAAGAATCTTAGAGCGCTCAATCTGTCCTGGCTGTGTTTATTTGACAATAAATAAAATGTATTTATTCCTAAACAAGAGCTCAGAAAGATATCTGTAGAAAAGGGCAGGAGTAGAGGAAAAGAGGGCTATGCAGCAGCAGGAAAGAAGGGAAATCACTGCAGGTCCACAGCACCAGCTCAGCACAGAAGGTAAGTGCGCATTTGTAATGGGTCTGTAGCCAGAGACATAGCAGAAGCTGCGCTATCCACAGTCACAACCAAAGGCAAAGGAAGGATGCCCTGCAATTTTAGAAATCTTGGCTGCAGCTGGGAACGGTGGCTCACGCCTGTAATCCCAGCACTTTGGGAGGCCGAGGTGGGTGGATCACTTGGGGCCAGCAGTTCCAGACCAGCCCTGCAAACATGGTGAAACCCTGTCTCTACTAAAAATACAATAATTACCCAGGTGTGCTGGTGCGCACCTGTAGTTCCAGGTACTCGGGAGGCTGAGGCACTCCTGAGTACCTGCACAATACATGCAAACACCCACCCCATCCTACTCCCCGGCCCCCCCGCCCTACTCCCCCCCTCCACCCTACGCCCCCCCGCCCTACTCCCTCCCCCGCCCTACTCCCCCCCCTCCCCCCGTCCTACTGCCCCCACTCCAACACGTGCTCTCCCGTGCCCAAGGCAAGGCCAAGCCCCTGAGGCATGCGCACCTCAGCAGGCCCAACCCACAGCAAATAGTGGGAAGAGGAAAGGCAAGAGAGGAGGTCTGTAAGTGGATACACTGTTACTGAATCTAGGTACCCAGAAGATGGAGGCTGTAGTGAGCCCAGATAGTGCCACTGCATTCCAGAGACAGAGCAAGACTGTCTCAAAAAAAAAAAAGAAAAGAAAAGAAAAGAAAAGCAATCTCGGATGCTCTAAGCATTGTGCATGTTTCCACCCTTGCACTTTGATGTGGATTCATTACTAAGAATTAATAGTGGACTTTCTCAAGGAGTGTGCTGCATTTTTACATAGTGCATTTGCGCAGCCGACAAGCTTTGCAAATCCAGGCCCAAGCTCCTGTTCCTGGAGACCTAGGAAGCATGGAGCTAGTGCAAAATCTCCCTTATCGCCATAAAATGGGCTTGCACAATTCAGCACAGCAGCTTCCCCAAGTTCCACACTCACGCATGCCTGTCTACAGGACAACGCATGCAAGCACCCACCCCATCCTACTCCCCCTCCCACGCCCTACTCCCCCCTCCCCCACACCCTACTACACCACTTACCCCTCCCCCCCACACCACCAACGCGTGCTCCCCCTCTCCGGGGCAAGGCCAAGCCCCTGAGGCATGCGCACCTCAGCAGGCCCAACACACAGCAAATAGCGGGAAGCAGAAAAGCAAGAGAGGAGGTCCCTAAGTGGATACACTGTTGCTGAGTCTAGACACCGGAAGAACCCTCCAGGCGGCGACTCACAGTTCTAGCACTGCCTAGGAGATCGTGGTGGCCCCAGCTCAGAATCTGCAGAACAGCTCCATCCACACCACTCAGGGTATGCAGCCTCCGGACCAGTGTAGCCAGTATATCACCAGCTTGCTCAGCCCTGGAGTCGACGAGGAGAAAGAACTACAGGGTCAGTACCTTGATGGGACACATGCTTTTGCGAACTCAGGAAACCAAGGTTCTCTGGGAGAGGCGAGTGGACTGGATGATGCCCCTGCACTACCACTGCTCTCAAGAGTGTAGCCCCTCACCACCTCCTTCCAACACCCTCAGGACCAATGCCTTGATCTTTCCCTTGGGGTTTCTCCTTTTCCAGATATGAATGCTATGGTGCTGTCGCTTACTGAAGAGGCCGAAGAGGAGGAAGAGGATGCACAGCCTGAGCCTGAGCAAGGCACAGCAGCAGGAGAAAAGTTAAAGTCGGCAGGAGCCCAAGGCGGAGAAGAAAAAGATGGCGGCGGAGGAGAAAAAGATGGCGGCGGCGCAGAAGTTCCTGGCCACCTATGGGAAGGAAACCTCGAGGGCACCAGCCGCAGCGATGGCAACGTTGAGGACAGCGACCAGAGCGAGAAGGAACCTGGGCAGCAGGATTCGCGCCCACAGGGCGCCGTCGGGGGGCTGGAGCCTGGCAACGCCTTCACCCCATTGCAGCTGCAGGAGCTGGAGCGCATTTTCCAATGCGAGCAGTTCCCCAGTGAGTTCCTGCGGTAAGCCCATTGCTCTGGTTGGCGCGCGGTTTGCAGGGAGGCGGCGTTTGGCTTTCCCGCAGTCCCTCTCCTACCCTCTCCCCTCCTGAACCAAAACCCATCTGGGGCCTGGTGTTGCTGCCGTCCCCTCCCCGCAGACCCCTGGCACCTAGTGGGTTCTGTAGTGGGGCTATGCCTATTAGGCATCATGCAGAATTTAAATGAACCAAGTTGGGCAACGTTGGGCTGAGGTCAGTTATGATAAATAACTCCTATCCCAGGCGAGGCAGAAATAAAGATGAGGCGATTAAGATTCTGTACAGCAAGTGCAGGGTCGCATTCTGACCTTATTTAAAATTCTGAGAAGTCCGTCGTTCGTCTGGGTTTCCTTTGGTGTTAATTTTTCTAAGTTTCAAATAGTAAGTTAGAATGTCATTTATATTGATTAACGATTTTTTTTTGTTATGGGTTTTTTTTTTTTTATTTTTTGGAGAAAGAGTCTCGCTGGGACACCCAGGCTGGAGTGCAATGGTGCGATCTCGGCTCACTGCAACCTCTGCCTCCCAGGTTCAAGAGATTATCCTACCTCAGCCTCCCAAGTAGCTGGGATTACAGGCGCCAGCCACCACGCCCGGCTAATTATTGAATTTTTAGTAGAGACGGGGTTTCGCCATATTGGCCAGGCTGGTCTCGAACTCCTGACCTCAAGTGATCCTCCTGCCTCGGCCTCCCAAAGTGCTGGTGTTATAGGCGTGAGCCACCGCCCTGATTTTTTTTTTTTGGCATCTCCTTTATTTGTGGCATGAGAGAAATGTTCCTAATGTGAGGCTCAGCTGGGTGTTACAGAACAGCCTACTGGGTGTGGGGAGTTGGTAGAATAAAAAATTAAACACAAGAATGAAACGACACCCACAACTCCAAATGCTGAACACGTGTGGTTTCTTCCATAGAAGGTGGCTGGCAAGAAGCATGAATGTGACTGAACTCGCAGTGCAGGTCAGTAAACCGAAAAAGCAATCGGGCAGGGGAGCCATTCTAAAACCCGCTTCAGGGCTTGGACACACTTTGACCCAGACATTGCCATCTTGGTGTTTTTGTGGCCTTTTTCATGTATAGGCAATGAGGTCTGAACTTTGGGATCTTTGTGGCTGGAAAATGCGGTAAGGAAAGCTCAGCTTGTGGAAATTTCCCATTACCAGAGGGAACATGACAATCCACGGAAAAAAAATGAGTACTGAACTGTTTCCTTTATTCCTTGTGTATAAAATATATTCTACACTTGAATAAATTACAAATATATAAATATATGTATTCCAAATTACAAATATATATAATATATAACAGTATAAATGAAATATAGCATAATATATAAGATTGAATTCCTAGCACTGGTATCCTTTAGGTAGCACTTCCATGTGGAGGCATCCTGGGGTTTTCTGACATGGGGATTATTCGAACTAATGCTCCAAAGAGCTCCATTAAACTAAATTATTTAATATATTTAAAACCAAGCATAAACTCTTTGGTTAAGAATTTATAAATGTTTAGGCATTGGGGTAAAGGAATAATTCCCAACCAGAACGTATGTTTCCTTAAGCTGAGACTGATGGCGGGGGATAGCATAAAGTTCAAGTGCCTGGCCCTCCTACTACTGTTTTTAAGTATTTGGTGAAGCCTTGTAGAGAGTGGCAGCTCTAAATTTTAATTTTCTGGAATACTTTGATATGGCAGGCTGAAAACATTGCTGACATAGTTGGTTTTGCATTATGGTAGAGATAGCGAAAAGGCTTGCAACCTTTGCAAGTTTATCTAGAAACCAAAACAAACTACAAGATCAATTTTTCATAAATTTCCACCAACCTAAGGATGGAAGTGTTAGGCAAGAATTGTATACAGTCACACTCATGGCTTGGGGAAGCTGCCCCCATTCAACTTTTGAAACTACCAAATGCATCAGTGAATATTTTCTTGATCAATTTCTAGCATTTAAGAGATTTTTTGTTTCTTCCAGTTTGTTGTACTAATAGGAAGAGATGTGTTTTGTGGAATGTGTTGATAGTGGGGGATGGCTGTCAGGTCAGGCTAGACTCTTACCTGTGGTAATTTGAAATACCTTTTTATTTATTTGCTCAGGCTGTGATAATAAATTTGTAGGTCAGTGGATCCAAAGGAGTATTTGCAAAAAAGGAAGAAAAGAAAGAAAAATCGGGATGACCTTAATAGCTTTTCTGCAGAGCTCATGTGTGTGAGTGCAGTGAGGGAGCTATGCTGCGGTTCTGTCAATGGTGGCATGCAGAAAAGCAGCCTGACAAAATGGGGCACTGAGTGTTGGCATCCTGTTGCCCTCCATTTTCTCAGGCAGGCAATGCCAATTTGGGGGAGATGCAATATTGACGTTTTGGTGAATTGCCTTTCCCCTCCCTGGGTTTACGTAGCATTCACTCAATGCAGTTCTGAAGGCAAAAGGACCACTCTCACTCAGCAAATAAGGAAAAAGGCATGATGTTCTCATCTATTGCCAAACATTTCAGCATGAATATCTCCAAAAATTTTTAATAGATGTTTCCCCCCTCTGTTTTGTAAAGATAGTAAGGGCTGTTTTATGAAACCAATACTGAGAATAGGGACCTAATGTTGTCCCACAGCACATTTGGCCCACTTTTGGCATTGCTTATGTTTATGAACCTTTGACCACAGGTACATTGGAATTGTCTCTAAACAAGCACTATTACGGTAGGCTTAAAATTTAGACTATGTATTCATGAGGGAGAAGGACTCCAAATAGTAAGATGGGAGAAGGAAATGGGGCATCAAACAGGGAGAAGAGTCCCTTTGTCCCATAAAATTTGCAGTTTGGGAACTTCCAGAAGGATCAAAATACAATGGAAATGTCATTAACTAGAAGCTTGGGGGATAGTGTTGTTTAATTGACAGGTTTTATTTTTTGGTCTTTTAACAATTGGCAGGTGTTTAGGGAGTAGTGTTTTTTGATACCTCCTCCACATTACTACTGAACATGTTCAGAGTTGCCTATTTGGACACTCCCGCTTTGGGAATGCTGATGAGATTGGGATCTTCTGCTTGAGTAGTGAGGCTAGATGGCTGAAGGCGTCCCATGGAACTGGGCAACCAAGTCTCTGTCCCATATCCCAGGACTATAGGGAGAACAAAGTGAGCTGACCTTGTCCTTAGCCCAGGAAGATTTGGAGGGAGGGATGAGTTGGAGCATGCAGAATTAGCAATGCTTCCTTTCTCTCAAACTCTCAACTGGGCAAAGCTTTTTGAGAATTTTTGTGAATTTGGACAACATTTGAGTCCTCCTTCCACAAAGCTTCAAGCTGAAGTGTGAAGAGTGTCCAGGGCTTCAGATACCCTCATTTCCCAGCAAGACAATCCACAAACTCCCTGGGCCCCCTATAACGAGACTTGCCTTGCAATATACCATCTTTTTAATTCTCAAGGAGTTTCAGAAGATGAATGACCCCTTAGAATTTCTTGAAGGAAAGAAAACTTGTTTTAAAATACAATGTACTCTTATCGATTTTTTACTTTACACTGAAGATGGGCTTTTCAAAACGGGGGCCTCATCTTCTTGGTGTGACTTTAAAAGGCACCCCCGCCTTTTTTTCCAAGCTCAGCTTCCCCCACGACCAGGGTGACAGTGGCCTAGTAAGTAGGAGTTGGTGGGCAGCTGGGTAGCTGATGGTCAAGTATCTGCAAGCAGACATGCCACACATAGCAATACCAGCAGGGATCGAGTCCCACTCATCGGCTACACCTGCACCCAAGAGTGGAAAAAGTAATATTACAGATAAAAGGAGAGAGACAAAGAAATAAGCCAAGCCAGAGCGTACGTAGCACATACTTGGAGCTCACTAGGGGAAAGGTGTGGTGTTCACCTTTCTAAGATATTTTAGTAGTAAGGAAGTAGCTTGTCTTGATACACCTGAAAAGGTTAAGGACATAGAGAGTTGCTTGTTGTGTTTTTTTCCATGATGAAATTAAATGCTCAGTATACTAAACCTGTTTCTTTTTTCCTCTGATTGAAGATTTGGTTTGAGAATAGAAGAGCCAAATGGGAGAGACATCAGAGGGCATCAATGGCAAGAAACATGCTGCCCTTCATGGCAGTGGGCCAGCCTGTCATGGTAACCGCAGCTGAGGCCATAATGGCACCCTTGTTCATCAGCGGGATGAGAGATGGTTACTTCTGGGGCCACAGCCATTCCAGCAGCCTGTGTTTCCCCATGCCACCCTTTCCTCCTCCGTCCTTGCCCCTTCCACTCATGCTTCTTCCACCTATGCCACCCGCTGGCCAGGCTGAATTTGGCCCATTCCCTTTTGTTATCGTGCCTTCTTTCACATTCCCCAATGTCTAAGGGATAGCCTCTGTGCCACTTTTTGCCAGAGTGTCTTTGAGCCAGATTCATATTTTGCATAGCACCCCATCAAAAGTAGTTCATCGAATGTCTATTACATGTTTTAAAGAAAAGTACATCATTGACCCATTTTTAGGGCACCTTTAAAAATGTTTCTATAAATATGTGAAGGGTATGTACATTTGTTTTGTGTGTCACATGGGGTCAGTAAGTTCTCAATAAAAATTGTTAAGAAATGCCGTTCAAACCGAATGTCACAGACTCTCGTCTCATGCAGTAATCTTGAGTCACCATCTGGGGGCTGTGCATGTCACAGAATTTTCCCATGTGCCCATGGCAGGCTTACACCGACCCACACATTCTCTTCCACCCCCACCCCCAACACCCCATACTCATCTCCTCTCTGCCCCCATTGATACCAGGTACATGTGCAGGATGGGGTGGTGTGAGTCCCTAATGAGAGAATAGTGTGTTTCAAGTTACTGCCAGGGTGGAAAACAGCAAAACCAAAATGGTATCGGGAAGGAAGCCATGCCCACTCTTAAAAATTCATTAAGTTTTTTCTTGCTATGGAAGACTTCTTTAAAGTAATTTTCTTTTAAAAGTGTAAGTGTAAATAATGCCATGAAATTATACACTTATTTAATGGCTAAAATGGCAAATTTTTATATGGTTTACCACAACAAAAGAAAAGAAAAAATATACCAAAAAGTTTTTAAAAAGTGATCATGAACATTGTGGTCATCCTGTGAAGTGACTGCAATGCCTGCAGATAAGGAGTCATGGTTACAACAATATTTTCTCTGAAAATTATTGGATGGCCAGTTTCATAATGATTATGTTTTCAGCCTGAAGGAAAATTCCATTTTCTTGGGTGAGCATGAACTTTCTGTCAGGCTGTCTGCTGCTTTTCATTCCCCACTTCTCTCTTCACAATTGTGGGTGTCAAGCTTCAGCCACGCAATTGCATTTGGTGTGAGGGTTTTGCAAGGAGAAGGAGGTTTATTCATACCCCTGAAGCCACAAGCCTTGGTGGGAATAAGGAAAGTCCATGAATTCACTATGCATTAATGCATGCCTCTTGGCCAAGTGGATTCTTTTTTCTTCTCCGATTGAGATTTTCCTTTTTTTTTTTTTTTTTTTTTTTGCTCTTGTTCTCATTGTATTGTGTTTTGTATAATTATTTACAGTAAGTCGCGCATGTCAGTGTACATTCCGTCTGGAAAGTGTTTCCATTTGGTACATTTTGTGCCAGTCGGTCTATTCCTGCTCATTATTTTGTTTTTTCTACATTCAGACTGAAACATTTGGTAGCCTAGAGATACTCAGAAATAGGCAAAGAAAGGTAAAAGGGGAGGAGGGGAGATTGAAGTCATACTTCCATTATCCCTCCCCGTGGTTATCAGATTCATAAAATTTTTACACCATCAAAAGACATTTTTAGCCATATATGTTTCCTTTATGTAGAAAATGAGATCTCCTATACTCAGTTGGCATTTGTTTTCATGTATCTGATAAGTACCTGTTAGAATTATAGGTCAAGATGTTGTCTAGCTCTGGTAACCTAGATTCTGAACTTCAAAGCAGAGTTCTTGTACCTTAAGAAATTCAAATTCATAGAATTATAGTTAGGATGTCATTTACTGACCTTGAACAACACATTGTTTAGGTAGCATACAATGGGACTAGTTCAAGGGGCTGGGTGGAGAACAAGTTACAATTTTTTCTGATGGAGAACATTACTGGAGACAGTACCCTTTAAAACTTTCATTCCCATTTTATTAGCAGCTAACGTCTTGTATGCCTTTACTATGTGACAAGCAATAAAATAATTTCCTTGGATGATTTTGTTTGATGCTCAAATGAATCCTAATAGTGAGGTTCTAGCATCTTCATTGAAAGAAGAGGAAACTTATCCACGGTGCAAAGCTAATCAGAGGAACAGGATCTGAAGCCAAGTTTGTCTGCCTCCAGAGCCCATGCTTTGTCAAGTTTAATTCAGCGGTGGTGCACTGGGATGCCACAGTTAGGGCAATCTGGCTTCCAATCCCAGATGCACCACTTCCCAGCTGTTTCCCCCTGGGCATTTTACTTAAGCTCTGTAGTATCATTATTATTCTCTATAAGATGATAATATTATATCACAGAATTGATGAGAGGAATAAATAACATATGTAAGTGGCCTTCCACAATGCCCAGCCAGAGTAAGCACACAGAAATGTTTTCTACTATTATTCTATATTATCTCCTATCATCATATTATTATAACCTGTTGTTCCACCTTTCCTATGTGGTATAACAGAAAGAGATCTGATTAAAAATAAGGTGGTCTGGGTTCTTGCTGCAGCTCTACGCTGTCTTTGTTACCTTGAATGAGTCGCTTAACCTACTATATCTCTGTTGTCTCATGTGTTAGGCCATTCTTGTTTTGCTATAAGGAAATGCCTGAGGCTGAGTAATTTATAAAGAAAAGAGGTTTAGTTGGCTCACAGTTCTGCAGGCTTAACAGGAAGTGTGATGCTGGCATCTGCTTCTGGTGAGGACCTCAGGAAGCTTACAGTCATGGTGGAAGACAGACTGGGAGCAGGCATCTCACATGGTGAGAGCAGGAGCGAGAGAGTGGGTGTGGGAGGTGCCACACACTTTTAAACAACCAGATCTTGTGATAACTCGCTCACTATTGCAAGGACAGCATCAAGCCATGAGGTTTCCACCCCCATGACCCAAACACGTCCCAACAGGCCTCACCTCCAACATTGGGGAAAATAAGGATGACATTTCAACATGAGATTTGGGCAGAGACAAATATCCCAACCATATCATCTCACCTATGGAATCATGACAGTAATAGCATGACTCATGTATTTGGAGTAGGTTTAGTGGTAAAAGTTTATCAGGCATATTTCAAAAAATCAGAAAAAATAGGAATGAATGCCTTATGAAAAAAATCATTTCACGCATTGTTTTCTAGAGTGTGGGGAGTACCATTCATGTTTATGTGCATGCTCGACCCCATTTTCCCAGATCAACAATTACTGTTTGTCCCTTCTTGACAGAGAAAAGGAATCAAATGAAGTGAATAATATGGAGAGGAATTTTTTAAAGTGAGCAGAGTGGATATTTGTAAAGGCTTTTCCATGTTTTCGCTATGGTAGTGATACTGTGGCTGTCTGTATAAAAAGGGTGTATCATTTAAACATGCCCTGAAATGGTTAATGATGAAATTTTTGTGATGTCTCGATGTGCTTCCAAATAATCCCAGGTTGGGTGCAGGGATGTTGGAGAAATCAGCAAGGCTACTGATGAAACAAGACTGGATATTAATAATTGTTGAATGTGGGTGGTGGCTATATGAGTGTTCATCTTATGTTTCTTTTATATATTTTGGACATTTCCTATAATTTTTTAAAAAAATAGTAAGGGTCGAAAACCTAGCTGCTAACAGGGCCAGGAAGCTAACATAAATGAAGAAAACAAGCAGAGTGGGGACTGGTAAACTGGGAAAGGATATGTCTCCCCCAAAGGGAATGGCCACTACTCTGCTTCAGCCTAATTTTTCTGGTCAGGACTTTGGGGTCCAGATCTGGCAGATTTTCCAGTTTGTAAAGATTGGCCAGAAATAAGTGTTTACATGAAACCTTCTGATCCTTAGATCTGAGCAATCAATTCAAATATGTTTTATTTAAAATTACACTGGTCATCCGAAACAGATCTGCAGACCAGATATAGGATGCAGCTTCCAATTTGCAACCTGTACTTGAGAAGGTAACTTTAGGCAAATTCAAAACCGTGGAGCAATAGAATATGATTGAAAGCAACTCTAAAGCCAGCAATCCTAGGATGCCATCATTCCACCTTATTTTTTTCTCATTATAAGTCCTGTTCTCATGTGATAAAAGAAAAACTTCAGCCAAATTAAATTTAAAGGAGTTTAATTGAGCAATGGACGATTTGCAAATCGGGCAGCCCCCAGAATGACAGCAGATTCACAGAGACTCCAGTGCAGCCAGGTGGTGGGAGAGTTATAGACAAAAAAGGGAAACTACATACAGAAATCAGAAGTGAGATAGAGAATGGCTGGATTGGTTACAGCTCGACGTTTGCCTTATTTGACATTTTCATTTTACCAATAATTTTTAAAACTGTCTTTATTTCCCAAAAATTACTTAAGACACATGAACTAAAAGGCATTACACTTTTTACTTTTCTGACAAAATATGTTATTTAAGCTTTTATTATTTTTAAACCAATTAGTGGAAGCTCTTTTATATATAAACATCAAACACATAATACATATAAATCCATAGACAGAAGTTAAAGGACTCATTTTCCAAGCCAGGAATTGAACCCTGAACCCAGGCTGCCATTGTGAAGAGAAAGCATGGCCACATGGTTACAAGGTCAAGCTCCCAAGGACATACAAGACAAGAGGGAAACCTTATCCAGTTTTGTTTTGTTTTTGTTTTTGTTTTTGTTTTTCAGGGACCTGCAGCAGAGCTTATAAGTGATCAGTTTGCTTGGCTGTCTTGAACAGCGGGCTTACAGGTGTCCTAAGCCTGTATTCTATCCTAAGGTACCCCTCATTAATTACAGAAAATATGGAAAGACACACAAAGCATACCAAATTTGCTACAGCTTAAGACTAGCCTTACAAGTGCTTTTTCTGATCAATTTAAACTTTACAGGAGAGTAGCAGTGATTTTTACCATTTATTCAACCTGTTTGCACAGAGAGAGAGAGAGAGGCCAGAAGTCTGACTGGTAAGAAATTCTTACCTGTTTGCCAGCATGCCAGGCTTCTGTGTTCCGTTTCCCTAAGTGGCCCTAGTGACCCAGCTCGCTGCACCATAGCCCTGGGGGGCCAAGCCGCAACACAAAGGAAAATTATCTTTTTCTGTTTGGGCCAGAGTAATAAAATATGTGTGACGAAACATAGACATCAGCTACTCTGCTTAGCACCCAATATTAAACTGGCAAGGCTTAAATTTGTCCTTAGATGGGTCCCGTCATCTTTAATCCAACTTCTGACTAGGAATTTCAACACGTGGTCCCTGGGCAAGATGGTCACCCTGAGTAATAGAAAAGATAAGAAAGGGAAAGGAGAGAGAGAAAAGCATTGCCTGTGGCAGGGTGGGGAAGGCGAAGAGCTCACAGAGGCCAGAGAAGGACCCACCCATTCATTGCAGTGACACTGAAAATGAAAAGTTCAGGGGACCACTTGCCAGTAGTGAAGGGATCTTTTCCAGCAGTTCCATCAGCTGTCGGGATTCCCCTTCTGGGGAGGAAAAAGCTCCCCATCTCCCATGGTCCTGCACATGCCTAATCCTGTCACCCATAGCCGTCAGCAAAAAGTGTAAGACCGATTAATCCAAAGAGAATAGCACTTAACATTCCATAGTGCCAAACCCGTCCTTAGCCAAAAGGGATTTTACCAAGAGCCCTCATTTTTAAATGTATTTCAATGTGGTGGTGTTCATTTGGAACGTTCCACTGTAAGTACAAGCGATTCTACTGCCTCAGCCTCCCGAGAAGCTGGGACTACAGGTGCATGCCACCACGCCCAGCTAATTTTTTGTATTTTTAGTAGAGATGGGGTTTCACTGTGTTTAGCCAGGATGGTCTCGGTCTCCTGACCTTGTGATTCACCTGCCTCGACCTCCCAAAGTACTGGGATTACAGGCTTGAGCCACCGCACCTGGCCTCTTGTTCTCTTATTTTCTCCCAAACATACAGAATCGCTCTCTCTGTTCTGAGCCAACTAAAGCTGGGGGTGGAGTGACATAGGTATTAACACCCCTGTGGCCACCACCACTATGACTGTGCTGGGTCAGACCTGAAGCCAGCACAGCACTGGGTCTCACCCAAGGCCTGCTGTAACCACTCCCTGGCTACTGTCTCTATGTTTGCTTAAGACCCTGGGCTCTACAATGAGCAGGTGGCAAAGCCAGCCAGGCCTGTGTCCCTCCCTCCAGGTCAGTGAGTTCCCCCAGGCCCCAGGTGGGTCTAGAAGCATCATCCAGGAGTCAGGGACTAGAGTCAAAAACCTTCTAAGTCTACCTGGTGTTCTATTGTATTGCAGCTGAGCTGGCACTGAAACCATAAGACCTAGTCCTTCCTGCTTTTCCCTCCCCTTTCCAAAGGCAAAGGAGCCTCACTCCACAGCCACTGCCACCCCTGGCCACAAGGAGTACTGACAGACTACCATCAATGTTCCCTTAAGGCCCAAGGTCTCTTAAGTTAGCTTGTGGTGAATGCTGCCTGGTCTGGGACTCATCCTTCAGGGCAGTGGGCTCCCCTCTGGCCTGGGGCAGGTCCAGAAATGCTGTCAAGTCCTGGAATCTGGAACCTCAAGAACCTGCTTGGTGCTCTAGCCCCCGTGGTGGTGTTGGTACCTGAAGCCAGCAAGCCTCAGAGGCTCATGATGGCCCTCAACGTAGTGCCTGTGTATTGCTGTTGGTTATTCAGGGCCCAAGGGCTCTTCAGTTAGCAGGTGATGAATGCTGGCAGGATGGGGTCCTTTCCTTCAAGGCAGTGGGTTCCCTTCTGGCCCACAGTTTGTCTAGAAATGTCATTTGGGAACTAGGGCTGGAACAGGGGCCTGTTGACTCTGACTGGAGCCCTATCTTGCTGTGGCTGAGTTGGTATCCAAGATGCAAGACAAAGTCCTCCCAACTCTTCCCTCTCCTCTCCTCAAGCAGAAGGAAGGGCTCTCTTTTAGAGCCACAAGCTGTGCATCCTGGGGTTAAGGGAAAAGTGATGCCAGCATTCCCTTGGCTGTCCTAGCTAGTGTCTCAGCATGTTGTGTTCCCCGCCCCCCCACCCCCAATCCACTGTGTCTGGGCCTAGTTCAGCCCTAGGACTTACCTAAAAGTTGCAGTCCTTATGGCCTAGGCTGCCTTTCGAGTTTACTTAGAGACTGAGAGCACTTTGGCCCTTCATGGTGAGGTTTGCAGGTACTCAAGTTCAGACTGCTGGGATCAGTGATTCCCCTCTGGCTAGGGCTGGTTTAAATGCTCCCTCTGTGAGTGGGCATCAACTGAGTTTGATCTGGTTTTCCTTTCTGCTGTAACAGGACATTGCTGAGTGCAATGCTTCACAATTGAATCGTGAAGCAAAAGAACTGTGTTCTCTCGTCCCCAGTGCCCAGAAACACTCTCCACACCATGCCATGGCTGCCAGGGCGGGGAAGGGGTAGCATTGGTGATTCAGGATTGTTTTCTATATCTCTTCAGTGCCTCTTTCAGTGATATGAAATTAAAACCAGGTACTGTAAGTGCTCACCTGATTTTTGGTTTTTAAGAAGGTGTTTTTTTCTGTGTAGGTAGTTGTTAACTTGGTGTCCTTGCACAGAGTGGCAGGAGGACGATCAGCGGAGCTTTCTATTCTGCCATCTTCGTCTGCCTCCTTTCCTAGCCTCATTTTCCCCTGCTTCCTCCTCTGCCCGCTGGGTCCTGAGCACATGGGTCTTGAGAACACACCAAGCTCATTCCCACCTTGGCGCCTTTGCACTGGCTGTTCTCTCTGCCTGGAATGCTCTTCCTACAGGTTTTTGCATGGCTGCCTCCTTTATTGCATTCATGATTCTGCTCAAATGCCCTCTCTAAGCACCTGAGCTAAAATCCCTAACCCCACAGTCTCTCTACTTTTTTGTTTGGTTATTGGCTCTCTTGTTTAATCTCTGTCTTCCTACCAGAGGGCAGGATTCAGAATTTAAACAGTGCCCTAGCACATAATGAGAGCTCAGTTATCTTCTGTTAAAGATAAAAATGAAGCCACACTTTAGGTGTACCCGAAGGCCGACCACTCATAACCAGGTAACCAAAATTTAATTCTTCCCAATTTCCCCAAAACACTGTCTCTAATCATAAATATCAAACATAACCTTTACATCTTTGTCAGCATGATTCAGTGAAATTAAACCAATCAGCTATAGGCAAATCAGTTTAAACAGCTCTGTTTACCTTAAAAAGAATGATAACGTAAAACAGCCAACCACAAAAAAAATCAAAATATTCTCCTTTATGCTTTATAAAGTGTGCTATGACTGCCATAAGGTGAGCTTTCTACCACTTTGTTTGAAGTCTCCTGGATCATGAGCTGTACTTTCTCTTACTGTATAACAATAAACTTTAAAATGTTTCCTAACTTGATCTGATTCTCATTTTGACACTTCCAATAATCTTGAGAAATGCTCCTGAGCACTTTGGGTCTGGTATTCTTAGAGAGGGCAAACATTCTCATTTTTCAAAGGGGAAGTTGAGGCCCAGAGAGAGACAGTGACTGCCTGAAGTCATAAAGTTCCAGCACTCTCTTTCCTTACTCCCTTGTTCTCCTGGTCTTGGGGACATCAGACATCTTTAAACATTTGGTCTCAGCATAGAAACTTTGAGATCCAGTGCATTAGGGTTCCCTAGAGGGACAGAACAAATAGGAGATATATATATATATATATATATATATATATATATATATATATGTATATGTAGGATTATATATATATGCATATGTAGGATATACATATATGTATATGTAGGATATATATATGTATATATATACAGAACTTATATATATATACAGAATATATATATATACAGAACTAATAGGATATATATATATATCCTCCATATATATATATCCTCCATATATATATATCCTCCATATATATATATCCTCCATATATATATATATCCTCCATATATATATATATCCTCCATGTATATATATATGGAGTTAATTAAGCATTAACTTACATGATCACGAGGTCCTACAGTAGGCTGTCTGCAAGCTTGAGGAGCAAAGAGATCCGGTCTGAGTCTCAAAACTGAAGAACTTGGGAGTCCGATGTTCAAGGGCAGGAAGTGTCCAGCATGGGAGAAAGAGGTAGGCTGGGAGGCTAGGCCAGTCTCTCCTTTTCACATTTTTCTGCCTGCTTCATATTCACTGGCAGCTGATTAGATTGTGCCCACCAGATTAAGGGTGGATTTGCCCTGTGCAGCCCACTGACTCAAATGTTAATCTCTTTTGGCAACACCCTCAGAGAACACCTAGGATCAATATTTTGTATCCTTCTATCTAATCAAGTTGACACTCAGTATTAACTGTCATACCCAGAGTGGCTGTTACTTCCCAAAAATATTCAGTCTGTAATTGATGAAGTGGGGTTTTTATCCTGGTATGTCAGACTTGTGGCTGAGACATTCTGACACTTGTGAGGCTGGAAGGGAAAGAGGCAGTGGATAAAGTGGGCCTTGGCTTGTTCTCATAGGTTGCAATTAACATCTGAAGCACTTGCTTTCAACCTGAAGAACTTCATTATTTCTTGTGAGGTGGATCTACTAACAACAAATCCTCCCATTTTTATTTAACTGGGAATGTCTTTGCCTTCATTTCTGAAAGGTAGCTTTGCTGGATGTAGGATTCTTGGTTGATAGTTTTTTCTTTAAGCACTTTGAGTATTTAATCTTACTGCCTCCTGGCCTTCATTGTTTCTGCTGAGAAGTCAACTACCAATCTTACTGGGGTAAGTGATGAGACATTTTTCTCTTGCCACTTTCAAGATTTTCTCCTTGATCTTAGCTGGTTTTACCATGATGTAATCTGTTTGTGGATTCTTTACTTATATCCTTCTTATAATTCGCTGAGCTTCTGTAGGTTATTGTTTTTAAAATAAATTTGGGAAATTTTCTGCCATTATTTCTTTGACTATTTTTTCTGCTCCTCTCTATCTCTTCCTTTCATCTCCTCTCTATCTCTTCCTTTCTTCTAGTAGATCCCACTTAGGTTTGTGTGGCTGATGGTGTCCTACATTTGTCTGAAGCTCTATTTATTTTTCTTCACTCTTTCTTCTCTCTAGTCTTCATCTTGCATAATCGCTATCAATCCTGTTTCAAATCTGCTAATTCTTTCTTCTGCCAGTTTAAATGTGCTATTGAACCTGCTAGTGATTTTTTTCATGTCAGTTATTGTACTTTTCAGATTCAGAATTTCCATTTGGTTCTTTTGAAATAATTTCTATCTCTTTAATGATATTTTCTACTGGATGCAACATTGTTATCATACCTTTATTTTCTGAACCATGCTTTCTTTTAGTTCAGTAAACATATTATTTTTTTTCTCTGTAGAGATGGAGGTCTTGCTATGCTGACCAGGCTGGTCTCAAACTCCTGGCCTCAGGCAATCCTCCCGCTTCAGCTTTCCAAAGTGCTGGGATTACAGGTATGAGCCACCACACCTGGCCTGCAAACATATTTATAATGGGTATTTTGAAGTCTTTTTCTGTTAAATCCATCATGTGGTTGCTCTCACAGGCAGTTGGTGTTGTCTGCTTTTTTCTGCTGTATGGGGCATACTTTCCTGTTTCTTTGCAGGTCTGTATTTGTCTGTTCTCACATTGTTATAAGGAAATAGCCGAGAGCGGGTAATTTATAAAGGAAAGAGGTTTAATTGACTCACAGTTCAGCATGGCTGGGGAGGCCTCAGGAAACATACAATCATGGCAGAAGGTGAAGGGGAAGCAAGGCACCTTCTTCACAAGGCAGCAGGAAGGAGAAGTGCAAGCAGGAGAAATGCTAGACGCTTATAAAACCATCAGATCATGTGGGACTCACTCACTATCACGAGGACAGCATGGGGGAAACCGCCCCCATGATCCAATTACCTCCACCTGGTCCCATCCTTGACACATGGGGATTATGGGGATTAAGGGGATTACAATTCAAGATGAGATTTTTGGGTGGAGACACAGACAAACCATATCACATGCCTCATAAATTTTTTGCTGGAAATTGAAATCATTTTTGAGACATGGTCCCACTCTGTCACCCAGGCTGGAGTGCAGTGGTGCAATCATGGCTCACTGCAGCCTCGACCTCCTAGGTTCAAGTGATCCTTCCACCTCATCCTCCTGAGTAGCTGGGACTATCAGCATGCACCATTCCACCTGGCTAATTTTTTTTTTATTACTTTTGTAGAGATGGGGGGTCTCTCTGTATTGCCCAGGCTGTTCTTGATCTCCTGGGCTCAAGTGATTCTTCCACCTTGGCCTCTCAAAGTGCTGGGATTACAGGTGTGAAGCATTATGCTTGGCCACAAAATTTTTGATAATATGTTGTAGCAACTGCCCCCAACCCTGGCCTCTGGGACTTGTTATTTGCTGGTATATTTTTTTAGTGATTGGCTGGATTATTTTAATGAAGCTTATTCCTTCTCCTCATAATCTTAAGCCTCTGATGTTGCTCTTCAGGAAGACATGACTTTGGGTGTGTACACCGTCACTCTAGGATGGCAGTGGTGTTAGTAGGGCTCTCTATCTTTCCCTTACCATGCCCAACTATTAAACTCCACTAATTGCCTGCTGATCATTCTATTGTTTTCAGCAATGCTCTAGGACATAAATTGTTCTACAAACTAATTCAATTAAATTGTGGTTTATTTGAAGGAATAGTTTTTGAGGTCCACGTCTCATATTTGTTCTGATACCAGGAGTGCTCTTACCAGCCATCTTATTTCCTGGTTTTCTCCTGAAAACTATCCAGCTTACAGGCCATGCTTTATCTTCATTAGATCCACAAATCTCAACTGCCTTGTATGACAACGTCCACTGTTCTTGAGAGCACTCTTAGGTTTGAACTTTACACTCTGTTGCAAATGAAGTCAATCCCTTTGGGAAGAGATTAGGAGCTAGCTGTTTTGTAGCCTGTTCCTCCTCCAAGGCAAAATCTTTGAGCAAGAGCTCTAGAGACAGGGTGGGGACGGTGGCAAGCTTCTGCCTGAGTGGCAACCCCTTTCTATGGGCTGAGGCCTTGGCAGAGTGGGGTGCAGCAGCCTAAGGTGCTCTCGGCTTGCCTCTTCAGCATGTAACCACCACCTCATGAGCGAGGCAAGGAAAACTTGAGCCGCAGTTTCCTCAGTGTGTTGCATCTAAGGTAGAGCCTCCATTAAATAACTGGGGGACAGAGTCGGCAGATTAAATGAGCCACCGTCACTCAGCTGTACTCACCTGATACTTAGCCTCAGAAACAAGTAGCTGGTGTCAGTATGAATGATGCTGAAGTGCTGCTCCTCTTGGGAAGAAAGTCCTCTGGCTGGGAGCCAGAGGGGAGAGGGAGCCCTATGCTCTTGTCTGCAGCAGTCTGAAGCAGAATCTCTGCCTTACTGATCTGGGAGGGGAAAAGGAAGAAGCTGTAGTGATTCAAATACCACAGACTTGCTTTTCTTATTGAATTTTTGTAGGTTCTCTTAGAAAGATGTTTCTTCATTTGCTGTTTTCCCTTAGGACCATTTCCAGGGGCTTTCAGTTGTTGTTTTAAAAATAATATTTACCACTTTCACTTGGGAGTGCATCAGCAGAGTTCCTCAAGCTGTCATGCTGGAAGTTGAACTCCGTGTTTGGTACTTTTTTCATTTGCACAGTGATCTTGTTTTTTCTATGCCTAGACAAGGTTATGAAGTGGTATTTTTTTTCTCACTTCTTCAAGATCACAGAGTGATTTTGTCTGGCAGTAGTGCTCTGTGAGACTGTTTATGTTCAACAGGAAAACATCAAGACCTAGTTGTGAGTACCAGGCCAGTGCTGGCTGTCAGGGACTGCGATATGGTTTGGATTTGTGTCCCTACCCAAATCTGATGTCGAATTGGAGGAGGGGCCTGATGGGAGGTGATTATATCATGGGGGAGGATTTCCCCATTGCTGTTCTCATGACAGTGAGTGAGTTCTCATAATATCTGATGGTTTAAAAGTGTGTGGCACTTTCCCCCCTCACTCTCTTGCTCTCCTGTCACCATGAAAAGATATGCCTTGCTTCCCCTTCACCTTTTGCCATGATTGTAAGTTTCCTGAAGCCTCCCAGTCATGCTTCCTGTTAAGCCTGTGGAACTGTGAGTGAATTAAACCTTTTTTTCTTTATAAATTACCCAGTCTCAGGTAGTTCTTTATAGTATGAGAACGGACTAGTACAGACTGCTTATCACCTTCTCACAGTGTAGAACAATCACTTCGTAATTATCCTGTCTAAGGGGCAAGGAAGCTTGGGCATTTATCCACCAACTCCCAATAATCATTGGTTGAGGGCTGCTCCTGGGGGCATTTATTCCCCAGCCTTCCCTGTTCAGGCAGAGGGGCTTCAGACCCCAGAGGAAGCATCAAGCTGTTGGAAATTGGGCCAAGTACATATGGCTGAGATCTAGTAGGACACAGACAACATCTGCTATAGATGACCTGCCAAAGATCCTGAAAGGGTCAGGATTTGAGCTCAGTGTTATCTGATGACCATGTCTTAACCACCACTTGATTTCGTGAATGGAGAGGTTTGAAAAGAACAGCAGAACTTTGCTAGAGGGGTTGTCGAGATTACTTGCCTGAACAGTTTCTCATGTATATATTACACAGACTGTTGGAGATACCTGCTCTGTTCCCAGCTCCTGGCTAGACGATGGGGTCACAAAGATGAACCAGGCATGTTTTCTGCTCTTATGGTACAATCTGTCTGTTGAGGGTGGGATATCTGAAGGGACAAGCCCACACTTCGTCCCCAGTCCTACCTGTGTTGGCTAGGGAGCCCTTCCTGGAGGATGTGTTGCGTAAACAATGGAGAGAATTTAGGGAACATCGAGCCTACTCTTTTCACTTTACAGATGAAGGAACACAGGCCCACAGCAAGGGAGTGGTCTGCAAAAGAGAACATATAGACTGCACCCTGGAGAAGGCCAGCTTCTAAGTGGCCATGCCCTTCCTTAGCTCCCCAGTCACCCAGATACAGGAAGTGCTCACTATATCGGATTCAGCTCCTCAGCACTTACCAAGTCCATCCTGCCCAGAATGCTTTCCTTCAAAGGCCTGCAGGCTCAAGGCTCTGTCTTAAGCCTGAGCCTTTTTACCTCTAAAGAAAGTAATCAACCTCCTCCAAAGGCATTCAGTGTCCTGGTATGGGAGAATATGTGTGTATACCAGGGTCTGGGAATTTTGAGAAACCATCTTAAGGTTTGGTGAGTTGCTTTTTCTCCTTATGTGAATTTATACAGTCCTCTATGGAGTTCTGGAGGGAAAATGAACCAAACAAAATATTTTTTTTGAGACAGGGTCTCACTCTATCTCTTAGGCTGGGGTGCAGTGGCACAATCTTGGCTCAC
Organism: Pan paniscus; assembly: GCF_029289425.2. NCBI lineage: Eukaryota > Metazoa > Chordata > Mammalia > Primates > Hominidae > Pan > Pan paniscus. The sequence goes on from NC_073272.2 coordinate 119,658,719, forward strand.
TGTAGCCTTGACCTCACAGGCTCAGGTGATCCTTCCACCTCAGCCTCCCGAGTAGCTCGGACTACAGGCATGCAGCACCACACTCACCTAGTTTCTGTATTCTTTGTAGAGATAGGATTTTGCCATGTTGCCCAGGTTGATCTCAAACTCCTGGGCTCAAGTGATCCTCTTGCCTCTGCCTCCCAAAGTGCTGGGATTGCAGGTGTGTGCTACTGCACCCAGCCGAAGATTTTTTTTAAAGTGAAAACAAAGTATGTTTTTATCTATTTCCAAACTATAGCATGAATTTCCCCAAGAAGCTTTTAGCAGATGCTCTCCTCCCTTTTGCAAATATACTAAAACTATTTTATGAAAACAGTATTGGGAATATGGACCCAAAACACAGTTATCCTGTTGTAGAGATTTGGCCAATGGTACATGTGAATTCCGCTAAAATGAACTCTGTTATACTGACCTGCTTTTGACTATATCCTTTATACAGCACTGTAGAGGGCTTTCTGCAGGCCCAGAGCAATGGAGTGGCCTACGTAAGAGAACACACACAGCTCAGCTTAGAAGAGGCCAGCCGCTGAATGGCCATGCCCTCCCCTGGGCCAGAGATCATTCAATTAAGAGAAACACACACCAGCCCAAGTTCAGCTCTTCAGCACCTACCACATTATCTAGCCCAGAACTATTTCACTTAAAGGGTTGAAGATTCAAGTCCCTTCCCCAATCATGGCACTGGGCCATTTTACCTCTAGGAATAGTAAACAACCTCCCCTAAAGGCATTCAGTATCTTGGTGTCCATTCTTACAGGCCCTTGAGGGAGTGATACAACTTGTACCCTCCTCACAACTCTCATTTCTCCCAATCTTCTTGCAAATCTGTGCCTGAAGCTGGAAGCACAACACATGAACAATAACTAGCTTGGTGCTTGGTGTTGAATTAACTTTTTTAAGAAAGCAGGCTAACAGGTTGGAAATTGTTCTGTCAATATTTTAGAATCTAGTAATACAAAAGACCCCTTCTAAAAGCACGTTCTGTTGTGTTACACAAGCAAGGGGACAAAGGTGATTTCAGAGGTAGCATTCAGGTGTGAGCATCATAATTGATACATTTGGACCCCTCTAAAGCACAGGCCACAAACAAAACTAGGGCCTCTATGAGAACTGCAGAGTTGGATTATGATTTTTTATTTCAAGCCGAAGAATCTTGGTTTAGGCAAAATAATGGAGGGAAGGCAGAGAACAAGGAAGAGTCTCTGTCCATTCCCTTTGAACGAGAGAAACAAAAAAATTAAACAAAGGATGTTTTAAAATCAAAAGGTGAAAGAGTCTGTGGAGACATAGGAGGAAAGAAATCCATGGCAGTGGCTGAGCCTGGAGCTGTTGTTGAGGTGTGGGGAGCTTGATGATAAACAGCGGCTAGCAGCTAGGTACTGCCTCTGGAAGGTAGCCAGTGGGGCACAAGGAGGTAGCTCTGGCCAGCTGGGCTTTACCAGAAAAAAAAAAAAGGAAAAATAGAACTCTGGTCCCTATATAAATCAGTCCCTAACATCTCCTTCCATAGCCCTCATCACGAGGCCAAGCAGTAAGACCAATTTCTCTTTACCTCTGATCCCTATCCTCCCTTTAACTCATCTGGTCACATTAAGGGGTTTCAGTGGGATTGAAATTATTTATAAGGAAGAAAGGAAAGTAAAGACTGAGTGGAGGTTTCACAGTCTGATTTTCCCTGGCCCAGGTCCCCAACCCCAGCACCTCAAGGAGCACAAAATATGATTCTATTCATTTTAAGCACAAAGAATTTCCAAGGATTTCTCGCAAATTCCACAGGCCTACCCACCACATCAAAAAGGTCAACTCCAAAACTGAGTCCGACAGAAATATTGTAAGATGCTAAATCGTCTCTTCTATTTATTTAACATACAGACTTAGATTTGGGAGCCTCTTCTTGGCTCAACCCGTTAGGTGAACACATTCTATAGTATCAAAATTTTGCATAACTCTCCACTAAGTAAATGTTTAGTCCATTCATTCTGAACTGGAAGGAAGGAGACTAGCTGCCAGCTGTGATCCTAGTCAACATGCAGGATGTGAGGAAATGAGGAAGTCTTCTTCACGGTCATCGAGTTACTGTCCAAGAGTAGCAACCACAGCCAACGACAGAGATCGAATTTCATTCATCTCACTCTGCTCCTTCTCACCATTCTTTCCCCTATGAACCATAGGAAAGACTCAATCCACAGGCAAAATAAAAATGATACTCTGAATAACTCTTTTAACACCCTCCTGATACTTAGGCACCATGCCCAAACTGTCTTGTTCCCTCTCACAATTGGTAGCATTCTAATATTGTACATCAATATCTCAGTTAAATAGAATAACACTAGGAGGGAACTTGAATTAATCATGATTGCATACTTATTGCAGGAAAAGATAAACAACCAAGAAAGCCACTTTTCCTCTGCTGAATCTTTTTCTTTGCTTAGCTGTCTTTTCCATATGTGTTGCTTTATATAACTATTTAGAGAAAGTCTCAGGGATCAGCACACATTCAATCTAATAGCCTAAGTGTTTTTCGGCTAATGCCATGGCAATAAAGTTTGCTCTTTGGAGTGATGGCTCTTAGACACTGTATTAGTCTGTTCTCACACTGCTATGAAGAAATGCCCAAGCCCGGGTAATTTATAAAGGAAGGAGGTTTAATTGACTCACTGTTCTGCATGGCTGGGGAGGCCTCGGGAAACTTACAATCGTGGCAGAAGGCAAAGGAGAAGCAGGCACTTTCTTCACAGGGCAGCAAGATGGAGGAAGTGCAAGCAGGGGAAATGCCAGATGTTTATAAAACCATCAGATCTTGCGAGACTCATTCACAATCATGAGGACAGAATGGGGGAAACCACCCCCATGATCCAGTTACCTCCACCTGGTCCTGCCCTTGACACATTGGGATTATGGGGATTACAATTCAAGATAAGATTTTGGATGGGGACACAGCCAAACCATATTAGACACTACAAACTCACAGTGAATCTCTGGAATATACCATGCTCATTTCTGACTATCTTTGCTTGTGCTGTTCCTATACTCCTTTCCTCATCTAGCCAAATCATTCATGTCTGTTTTCCTCTCGCATTTTCTGCCTCCTTTCACCCATCTTCTTCTTTTTCCTTCTGTTTCTCAACCTCACCTGCCCAATTGTCTCCCCTTCCAGACCCCCTGTAGACCTGAAGTATCAATCACTAATTAAGAGGCAACAGTCATGACTTATGGCCTCTCACTGAAACATAACTGTTTTGTGGGTGTAATTCTTATGTTCCCTACCTGCATGGTAAGCACTTGCATTTTCAGACTGGGTCTCCTACTCTTCTTGTTTCCTTCACGGAAGCTAGGAGTGGTGCTTTATGTGTAATTTTTAAAAGGGCAATGATTATCGTAACAGCTACAATTTTTGGAAGGCTTAATGTGTGACAAGTACTGTGTGTGAATTAAGCTTATTGCTATTTCACAAATGAAGAAATAAAGACAGAGAGAGATTAAATAATCTGTCCAAATCACAGCTGACAAGTGGCTATAATGGAATTCATTGACCAAACATCCCATTCTGTTCAGTAGACTCAAATGTGAGGGGAAAATAGACATACATAATCTCACATTTTTTTCAACAGAAAATAAGGAAATAAGCTGTGCACAGTGGCTCATGCCTGTAATCCCAGCACTTTGGGAGGCTGAGGTGGGGGGATTGCTTGAGGCCAAGAGTTTGAGACCAGCCTGGGCAACATAGTGAGACCCCCATCTCTAGGAAAAAAATAGCTGGGTGTGGTGGCATGCACCTGTATGTAGTCCCAGCTATTTGGGAGGCTGAGATAGGAGGATTGCTTGAGCCCAGGAGTTCAAAGCTGCAGTGAGCTATGATCAGACCACTGCACTCCAGCCTGGGTAACAGAGCAGGACCCCATCTCTAAATTAGTTAATTAAAATAAAAAGAAAATGAGGAACTAAACAATGACATGGGATTCTTGTTCAATCTCATTTCTTTAAAACAGTCCATTAACCAGACTAAATCTAACCCTTGGGTATTATGCTGAATTAAGGATTCATTTTAATATATAAGTACACAATATTTCTGGATACAAATTAAACAGAATAGACTGCTGGGTATGTACTAGATATTTTTCTTTCATTCTTCTATTTGCTCATTAGATTCCCTTTTCTGTGCTGCCATGTTTTCTTTATAATCATTAACCCATCCATTTATTGTCTGTTAGGAAGTAAGGCAACATATATACAATGAATATAATAAGAAAGGAAAAATGAAAAAAAGTTGTTTTAGCAAATAATGTTAATAGTGTCACTTGAACCCAGAAGTTCGAGGCTGTAATAAGCTATGATCGCGCTACTGCACTCCAGCATGGGCAACAGAGTGAGATCCTCTCTCTTAAAACAAAATGTTAACTGTGGATTAAGACATCTTTTTCAAAAGATAAAGCCATTTTCCTTTGCCTGGGTGAATGCTAAGCAGTTTGTGAACTCACAGTATCACTGGGATTTGGAAGTCTCACGTGTTAAAAAGTAAGACATGATCAAAGCTTGAATACAGCCATAGGTCTGCTTGTTTGAATCCCATCATTCCAAGATATGCATATTTTGTTTAGTGTTTCAGTATATTGATATGGTTTATGTAACAGTATATATACAACTACTTTGTGGAGTATTTCCTGCAATTTCATGTACTCGCATTCAGAAGCAATCAGAAGCCATTCTTCTTTTTTCAAAACAAGAAAAACAATATTTCTTCCATCATTCTACATATATATTTGGCACCTGTTAATGTCATATATGCCAACAGCTACTTCAGACATCTCTTTTTGATTGACTAGTATTTCATTTTTCAGTCATCGTCAGTCTTAAAGATTAATGTTTTGTCTTTCTAATAAATATGTAGTTAAATGAATTCCATACTTATTTTTAGATCGATCGTGTGTTTTCTTGCTTATCTTTCTGTGTTAATTGAAATTCTGTTAAACCTAGAAAATTACTTGGAGTATATGTTCAGATGACGTGGGGCAGGCAAGCCCCCAAACTGGGGCTTAGCCTGGGAGAGTTCTTGGCTTTGCCCAGGAAAGAATTCAAGGGTGACTTGGTGGTATTAAACAGCAATCTTTTACTTAACTGGAGCTGTTCCTTGTGAAGCAGGGCTAACTCATTGACATAGTGCCCAGAGCCACATTTGTGGGTTGTTGGCAATTGTATTTATATCCACTTATGGTCCCCTACCCACCTTAAATTTGGAGAGCCTCATGTAAAATCAGAAACAAGCAGGGGACTAGATTCCCTTATTGTCCTCTTTATGCCCATATTGTTTCATAATTATAAAATGTTAGACAGGAACATAGGTTCCTTGGATGGAAGGATACCACATAAATATATTCAGATAGATGAAAGGCAGAACTCTTTGTTACTTACAGCTCCAAATGAGAGAAGGCTGCCAGGTAGAGCCACACCTGAAGTTGTAACGCAGGATAGAGCTATACCTGTAGGAGGCAGCCCAGGTATGGCAAGGGAGGTTTCATGGGCTCCCTGTGGATTTGTTAATTTGAAACTTAGGCAAAAGGGCTGTCCCTAGTTGTCTGGTACCTATCCCTGTGGTGATTAGGGCAGGTACATAGTTGCCAGGAATGTGAGAGCCCCATAAGGGAAATGGTTGAGATGTGGATTTAATCAGCTGCTCAAGAAGAGGAACTGACTAGCCTCTAGCCAGGGCCTCAAAATTGGGTCAAGATGGCACTGAAGAAAACAAAACCCACAATTGGTGGAGCCAAGATGGCCGAATAGGAACAGCTCCAGTCTACAGCTCCCAGCGTGAGCGACGCAGAAGATGGGTGATTTCTGCATTCCCAACTGAGGTACTGGTTTCATCTCACTGGAGAGTGTCAGGCAGTGGGTACAGGACAGTGGGTGCAGCGCACCGAGTATGAGCCGAAGCAGGGCGAGGCATCGCCTCACCCGGGAAGCGCAAGGGGTCGGGGAATTCCCTTTCCTAGTCAAAGAAAGGGGTGACAGATGGCACCTGGAAAATCAGGTCACTCCCACCCTAATACTGCGCTTTTCCAATGGTCTTAGCAAACAGCACACCAGGAGATTATGTCCCGCGCCTGACTCGGAGGGTCCTACGCCCACGGAGCCTCGCTCATTGCTAGCACAGCAGTCTGAGATCAAACTGCAAGGCGGCAGTGAGGCTGGGGGAGGGGCGCCTGCCATTGCTGAGGCTCCAGTAGGTAAACAAAGCGGCCAGGAAGCTCGAACTGGGTTGAGCCCACCGCAGCTCAAGGAGGCCTACCTGCCTCTGTAGACTCCACCTCTGGGGGCAGGGCATAGCTGAACAAAAGGCAGCAGAAACTTCTGCAGACTTAAACGTCCCTGTCTGACAGCTTTGAAGAGAGTAGTGGTTCTCCCAGCATGCAGCTTGAGATCGGAGAACGGACAGACTGCCTCCTCAAGTGGGTCCCTGACCCCCGAGTAGCCTAACTGGGAGGCACCCCCCAGTAGGGGCAGACTGACACCTCACACGGCTGGGTACTCTCCTGAGATGAAACTTCCAGAGGAATTATCAGGCAGCAACATTTTCTGTTCACCAATATCCGCTGTTCTGGAGCCTCTGCTGCTGATACCCAGGCAAACAGGGTCTGGAGTGGACATCCAGCAAACTCCAAAAGACCTGCGGCTGAGGGTCCTGACTGTTAGAAGGAAAACCAACAAACAGAAAGGACATCCACACCAAAACCCCATTTGTACGTCACCATCATCAAAGACCAAAGGTAGATAAAACCACAAAGATGGGGAAAAAGCAGAGCAGAAAAACTGGAAACTCTAAAAATCAGAGCGCCTCTCCTCCTCCAAAGGAACGCAGCTCCTCACCAGCAATGGAACAAAGCTGGATGGAGAATGACTTTGATGACTTGAGAGAAGAAGGCTTCAGACAATCAAACTACTCTGAGCTAAAGGAGGAAGTTCGAACCCATGGCAAAGAAGTTAAAAACCCTGAAAAAAAATTAGACGAATGGCTAACTAGAATAACCAATGCAGAGAAGTCCTTAAAGGACCTGATGGAGCTGAAAACCACAGCGCGAGAACTACATGATGAATGCACAAGCCTCAGTAGCTGATTCCATCAACTGGAAGAAAGGGTATCAGTGATGGAAGATCAAATGAATGAAATGAAGCGAGAAGAGAAGTTTAGAGAAAAAAGAATAAAAAGAAATGAACAAAGCCTCCAAGAAATATGGGACTATGTGAAAAGACCAAATCTACGTCTGATTGGTGTACCTGAAAGTGACGGGGAGAATGGAACCAAGTTGGAAAACACTCTGCAGGATATTATCCAAGAGAACTTCCCCAATCTAGTAAGGCAGGCCAATATTCAAATTCAGGAAATACAGAGAACGCCACAAAGATACTCCTCGAGAAGAGCAACTCCAAGACACATAATTGTCAGATTCACCAAAGTTGAAATGAAGGAAAAAATGTTAAGGGCAGCCAGAGAGAAAGGTCGGGTTATCCACAAAGGGAAGCCCATCAGACTAACAGCTGATCTCTTGGCAGAAACTCTACAAGCCAGAAGAGAGTGGGGGCCAATATTCAACATTCTTAAAGAAAAGAATTTTCAACCCAGAATTTCACATCCAGCCAAACTAAGCTTCATAAGTGAAGGAGAAATAAAATCCTTTACAGACAAGCAAAATACTGAGAGATTTTGTCACCACCAGGCCTGCCCTAAAAGAGCTCCTGAAGGAAGCACTAAACATGGAAAGGAACAACCACTACCAGCCACTGCAAAAACACTGCCAAATTGTAAAGACCATCGAGGCTAGGAAGAAACTGCATCAAATAACGAGCAAAATAACCAGCTAACATTATAATGACAGGATCAAATTGACACATAACAATATTAACCTTAAATGTAAATGGGCTAAATGCTCCATTTAAAAGACACAGACTGGCAAACTGGATAAAGAGTCAAGACCCATCAGTATGCTGTATTCAGGAAACACATCTCACGTGCAGAGACACACATAGGCTCAAAATAAAGGGATGGAGGAAGATCTACCAAGCAAATGGAAAACAAAAAAAGGCAGGGGTTGCAACCCTATTCTCTGACAAAACAGACTTTAAACCAACAAAGATCAAAAGAGACAAAGAAGGCCATTACATAATGGTAAAGGGATCAATTCAACAAGAAGAGCTAACTATCCTAAATATATATGCACCCAATACAGGAGCACCCAGATTCATAAAGCAAGTCCTTAGAGACCGACAAAGAGACTTAGACTCCAAGACTTTAACACCCCACTGTCAACATTAGACAGATCAATGAGACAGAAAATTAACAAGGATATCCAGGAATTGAACTCAGCTCTGCATGAAGCGGACCTAATAGACATCTACAGAACTCTCCACCCCAAATCAACAGAATACACATTCTTTTCAGCACCACACCACACCTATTCCAAAATTGACCACATAGTTCGAAGTAAAGCACTCCTCAGCAAATGTAAAAGAACAGAAATTATAACAAACTGTCTCTCAGACCACAGTGCAATCAAACTAGAACTCAGGATTAAGAAACTCACTCGAAACCACACAACTACATGGAAACTGAACAACCTGCTCCTGAATGACTACTGGGTACATAATGAAATGAAGGCAGAAATAAAGATGTTCTTTGAAACCAACGAGAACAAAGACACAACATACCAGAATCTCTGGGACACATTCAAAACAGTGTGTAGAGGGAAATTTATAGCACTAAATGCCCACAAGAGAAAGCAGGAAAGATCTAAAATTGACACCCTAACATCACAATTAAAAGAACTAGAGAAGCAAGAGCAAACACATTCAAAAGCTAGCAGAAGGCAAGAAATAACTAAGATCAGAGCAGAACTGAAGGAAATAGAGACACAAAAAACCCTTCAAAAAATCAACGAATCCAGGAGCTGGTTTTTTGAAAAGATCAACAAAGTTGATAGACCGCTAGCAAGACTAATAAAGAATAAAAGAGGAGAATCAAATAGATGCAATAAAAAATGATAAAGGGGATATCACCACTGATCCCACAGAAATACAAACTGCCATCAGAGAATACTATAAACACCTCTACGCCAATAAACTGGAAAATCTAGAAGAAATGGAAAAATTCCACGACACCTACACCCTCCCAAGACTAAACCAGGAAGAAGTTGAATCTCTGAATAGACCAATAACAGGCTCTGAAATTGAGGCAATAATTAATAGCTTACCAACCAAAAAAAGTCCAGGACCAGATGGATTCACGGCCGAATTCTACCAGAGGGACAAGGAGGAGCTGGTACCATTCCTTCTGAAACTGTTCCAATCAATAGAAAAAGAGGGAATCCTCCCTAACTCATTTTATGAGGCCAGCATCATGCTGATACCAAAGCCTGGCAGAGACACAACAAAAAAAGAGAATTTTAGACCAATATCCCTGATGAACATCGATGCAAAAATCCTCAATAAAATACTGGCAAACCGAATCCAGCAGCACATCAAAAAGCTTATCCACCATGATCAAGTGGGCTTCATCCCTGGGATGCAAGGCTGGTTCAACATACGCAAATCAATAAACGTAATCCAGCATATAAACAGAACCAATGACAAAAACCACATGATTATCTCAATAGATGCAGAAAAGGCCTTTGACAAAATTCAACAGCCCTTCATGCTAAAAACTCTCAATAAATTAGGTATTGATGGGATGTATCTCAAAATAATAAGAGCTATCTATGACAGACCCACAGCCAATATCATACTGAATGGGCAAAAACTGGAAGCATTCCCTTTGAAAACTGGCACAAGACAGGAATGCCCTCTCTCACCACTCCTATTCAATATAGTGTTGGAAGTTCTGGCCAGGGCAATCAGGCAGGAGAAGGAAATAAAGGGTATTCAATTAGGAAAAGAGGAAGTCAAATTGTCCCTGTTTGCAGATGACATGATTGTATATTTAGAAAACCCCATCGTCTCAGCCCCAAATCTCCTGAAGCTGATAGGCAACTTCAGCAAAGTCTCAGGATACAAAATCAATGTGCAAAAATCACAAGCATTCTTATACACTAATAACAGACAAACAGAGAGCCAAATCATGAGTGAACTCCCATTCACAATTGCTTCAAAGAGAATAAACTACCTAGGAATCCAACTTACAAGGGATGTGAAGGACCTCTTCAAGCAGAACTACAAACCACTGCTCAATGAAATAAAAGAGGATACAAACAAATGGAAGAACATTCCATGCTCATGGGTAGGAAGAATCAATATCGTGAAAATGGCCATACTGCCCAAGGTAATTTATAGATTCAATGCCATCCCCATCAAGCTACTAATGACTTTCTTCACAGAATTGGAAAAAACTACTTTAAAGTTCATATGGAACCAAAAAAGAGCTTGCATTGCCAAGTCAATCCTAAGCCAAAAGAACAAAGCTGGAGGCATCATGCTACCTGACTTCAAACTGTACTACAAGGCTACAGTAACCAAAACAGCATGGTACTGGTACCAAAACAGAGATATAGACCAATGGAACAGAACAGAGTCCTCAGAAATAATGCCGCATATCTACAACTATCTGATCTTTGACAAACCTGACAAAAACAAGAAATGGGGAAAGGATTCCCTATTTAATAAATGGTGCTGGGAAAACTGGCTTGCCATATGTAGAAAGCTGAAACTGGATCCCTTCCTTACACCTTATATAAAAATTAATTCAAGATGGATTAAAGACTTAAATGTTAGACCTAAAACCATAAAAACCCTAGAAGAAAACCAGGCAATACCATTCAGGACATAGGCATGGTCAAGGACTTCATGTCTAAAACACAAAAAGCAATGGCAACAAAAGCCAAAATTGACAAATGGGATCTCATTAAACTAAAGAGCTTCTGCACGGCAAAAGAAACTACCATCAGAGTGAACAGGCAACCTACAGAATGGGAGAAAATTTTTGCAATCTACTCATCTGACAAAGGGCTAATATCCAGAATCTACAATGAACTCAAACAAATTTACAAGAAAAAAACAACCCATCAAAAATGAGCAAAGGATATGAACAGACACTTCTTGAAAGAAGACATTTATGCAGCCAAAAGACACATGAAAAAATGCTCATCATCGCTGGCCATCAGAGAAATGCAAATTAAAACCACAACGAGATACCATCTCACACCAGTTAGAATGGCGATCATTAAAAAGTCAGGAAACAACAGGTGCTGGAGAGGATGTGGAGAAATAGGAACAGTTTTACACTGTTGGTGAGACTGTAAACTAGTTCAACCATTGTGGAAGACAGTGTGGCGATTCCTCAGGGATCTAGAACTAGAAATACCATTTGACCCAGCCATCCCATTACTGGGTATATACACAAAGGATTATAAGTCATGCTGCTCTAAAGACACATGCACACGTATGTTTATTGTGGCACTATTCACAATAGCAAAGACTTGGAACCAAGCCAAATGTCCAACAATGATAGACTGGATTAAGAAAACGTGGCACATATACACCATGGAATACTATGCAGCCATAAAAAATGATGAGTTCATGTCCTTTGCAGGGACATGGATAAAGCTGGAAACCATCATTCTCAGCAAACTATCACAAGGCCAAAAACCAAACACCGCATATTCTCACTCATAGGTGGGAATTGAACAATGAGAACACATGGACACAGGAAGGGGAACATCACACACCGGGGCCTGTTGTGGGGTGGGGGGAGGGGGGAGGGATAGCATTAGGAGATATACCGAATGTTAAATGACGAGTTAATGGGTGCGGCACACCAACATGGCACATGTATACATATGTAACAAACCTGCATGTTGTGCACATGTACCCTAAAACTTAAAGTACAATAAAAAAAAAAGAAAAAAAACCCCACAATTGTATTACACACACACACACCTCTTCACATTGGTGGGAGGTCCCCTAGGACTGGGGCAGGGCTTTGTCAGCATACGTGAAATAGCTTCCATGATTCCCTTTGCTTTGGGTGGTTGCACTGTGGTGGCAGCAGTCTGGGAGCCAAGACAACAGAGATGTTCCCACTCTCAGAGAGAGCCCCATTCTCTCAGGAAGGCAAAGTTTCCAGTGTCCCACTCAGTGGCCATGAGGGTAGGTCTGGAGCATGGGGTTGGGATGGGGGTGGGGGGACACTCATACGCTTGTCCTTAGTTCATTGACTGGAATGGTCTTGGGCGTCAGCTGGATGGCTTCAGCTAAGTTCCTGTTGCTGTAGCTGTGGGTTGGGGATGGGAGAGAGGGTCATCTACTGGGGGAAAACAGTCTCCTGAAACTGCCCATTCCAGACTGGGGAAAGACCGACCGATGGGAGAGGATATGTCTGAAGGCACAGAACATTATAGAACTGGCTCTCCATAGCCCTTATGCCATGCCCATTCACTCAAAGTAAATTGTAGTAAACTCTGCAAAAACAACAAAGTGTTTTGTAAATCAGTTAATTTCTTAAGCTTGCATGAACTAGTCATTGGTAACTTGATTGCTCCAAGAATGGCTCACTTGTTCACTTGGTCATTCTGTGACTTGGATTTTGGCAAAATGGCTCTTGATGAATTAACCAGGAGTCAAAATCATGACCGCCAACACCAAGCAATTAAGGTGAAGTCTTTGTCCATGGGAAGACCCTCTTTAGAACTTTCTCCATGGAGCCCTGTGTTCCAACGGGAGAAGGAAAACACTAGGATTTTATCCTTACATATCTGTGGGGACAAATCATTCTTGATCCTCCCAATGACCTCTTCTAGCTCTTTTTTTATCTGTACCTTCCTAATAAGATGCTAGGTAGGCAGAATGGGCAGAAAGAGCTGGGAGCATGGTCAAGTGTGGGGTCTTGGTGATGAATGGGGAGAACCACTGTAGGTACTTTTTTTTGTAGACAGTCCCCATTCCTAACAAACTCTGATACATGAATGATCAGATCGTTGTTTGGAGTACCAGCAGCAGTAGCTGAAGAAGCCTCAGAAGTCTTTAAGCAGCTCTTACCCAGGGTTCCCAGAAAGAATGCTTATGAATGCTGTTATAGCAACAATTTCAACCAATGGGAAGTAAAGCCCAAATATTTCTGCCCGTTTCAGTTCGGTCAAGGAGGAGGAAATGGGAGAGAGTGAGGGAAGGAGGAACATCAAATTTATCTGACCTCAATAACAGGACCAGTCTGTAGTATCCATACTCAGCTTCTTCCCAGCAAGAGATGAACTCATAGGGCTGTGCAAGGAGGAAGAGTGACAATAAGCCTTACAGCTGGTATGTATTCGGAGGTTCTTATGTGCCAGTTACTGTGTAAATACTCGGTATATGTTGTCATTTACTCCTCACAACAGATATTAGTGTTTTCATCTTAAATTTCAGGAAACAGACACAATGCTCATTTTCCCAAGACTCAAACTCAGAGGTGTCTGTGTTTTACTTGGCTATTCCTAAATTCTGAGATCAGGGCCTCCCTTGTGGGCCTAAAGGTTACTCTTGTCTTTTATGAAAGAGAGAGACAGTATATTATAGTATGCTAACTATAATGGTTATCAGCAGAGGCAGAAGCAATTTACATATTGTTTCTTTTTCTTCAATTTCCTTGCCTATAAAATGGGGATAACAAGCTTACTGAACAGGATTTTTATGAGGATTGAATCAGATATTTCATTGAAAGACTGAGAGCAGAACCTGCCACATCGTAATCTTTCTTTACAAGGTTTAGATATTATTTCTGTTATTAAATATTTTGAGACAGGATTGTAACCACCTGATGGGTTCTTCCTGCCTGCTGCACAAATGAAGACCATGGCATGGTAGTAAATAAAAGAATTTAATTGATGCAAGGCTGGCCACGCCACATGGGAGATAGAATTGTTACTCAAATCAATCTTCTTGAGCATTTAGGGGTAGGGTTTTCCAAAGATAGTTTTAGGGAGGGAGTTAGGGTGGCTAAGCAATGGGTGCTTGCTGCTGATTGGTTGGGGGTGCAATCATAAGGGTGCAGGAATGGTCCTTCTGCCCACTGAATATCTTCTGGGTGGGGCCACAGGAGTGGCTGGCAGGTCCAGGTGAAGCCATTGGTGTCAGACAGGCAAACAAATCTGAAAAGATATCTCAAAAGGCCAGTCTTAGGTTCTACAATAGTAATGTTATCTGGAGGAGTAATTGGGGAAGTAGCATATCTTGTGACCTCCAGAACAATAGCTGGCAATCGTTTATGTCTACACCTTAGCAGAATTTAGGCTCCTCTATCCCCCTAGCCTGGTGGTCTCTCATTAGCTTTACAAAGGCAGTTGAATTTTGGGAAAGGGCTATTATCATTTAAAGTATAAACTAAATGTCTCTCCAAGTTAGCTTGGCCTAACCCAGGAATAATTAGGGGCAGCTTGAAGGCCAAAGGCACGATGGGACTTTGGCATGATCAGATCTCTTTCACTGCTATAATTTTCTCAGTGTTGTAATTTTTGCAAAAGCCGTTTCAGCCTCACTCTGTCACCCAGGCTGGAGTGCAGTGGTGCAATCACAGCTCACTGCAGCCTCAACCTCCCAGGCTCAAGTACTCCTCCTGCCTTAGCCTCCCAAGTAGCTGGGACCACAGGCACACACCACCACACCCAGCTAACTTTTTTATTATGTGTGGAGACTAGTTCTTCCTATGTTGCCCGGGCTGGTCTCAAACTCCTGACCTCAAGTGATCCTCCTGCCTCGGCCTCCCAAAGTGCTGGGATTACAGGTGTGAGCAACCATGTTCAGTCTACTATTATTTTAATAGTAGTGTAAATGGTGTTGTTTTAAATGTCCTTAATTAGTGAAATAAAAAGATAATAACCTATGTCAGGACCCAATTTTATTAACTTTATTAGTCCCTGACATCTCCAAGTATCAGAACCCCTGCCTTTAACCACTATGCTTTGTATGTGGAGTAGTTTCCCACCTTAAGACAATTGGTCTTAATTGCAATACAGAAAGGGAAGTGCTTCGTTAAATGTCCTCTGTATCCAGGAAGAAATACTAAGCTTGCTGCCTGGAAAACACTACACAAATCTAGGACCCATATGTAAACATCATGCTGCTGAGATGGCATGGAGGGGTCAGGGCACTGGGGTGGGAGGAAGAAGTGTAACTGCCCAAGGGGTTTACCTTGCCCACTGCCTAGGCAGAGCCGATTTATAAACACAGGGGAATTGCAATAGAGAAAGAGTAATTCATGCAGAACCGGCTGTGTGGGAGACTGGAGTTTTATTATTACTTAAATCAGTCTTCTCGAGCATTCAGGGAGCAGAGTTTTTAAGGATAACTTGGTGGGTGGGGGGAAGCCAGTGAGCCAGGAGTGCTGATTGGTCAGAGATGAAATCATAGCGAGTCGAAGCTGTCTTCTTGTGCTGAGTCAGTTCCTGGGTGGCGGCCACAAGATCAGATGAGCCAGTTTATCCATTTGGGTGGTGCCAGCTGATCCCTCAAGTGCAGGGTTTACAAAATATCTCAACCACTGATCTTAGGAGCAGTTTAGGAAGGGTTAGAATCTTGTAGCCTCCAGCTGCATGACTCCTAAACTGTAATTTCTAATCTTGTGGCCAATGTTGGTCCTACAAAGGCAATCTAGTTCCCAGGCAAGAAGGAAGTCTGCTTTGGGAAAGGCTATTACCATCTTTGTTTAAACTATAAACTAAGTTTTTTCCAAGATTAGTTGGGCCTACGCCCAGGAATGAACAAGGACAGCTTGGAGGTTAGAAGCAAAATGGAGTTGGTTAAGTTAAATCTCTTTCACTGTCTTAGTCATAATTTTGCAAAGGCGGTTTCAGAAGTATGGGAGTCAGTGTGGCTCAATAGGAGGAACAGAGACTCTCAATGCAGACAGAGGGTTTCAAGTCACAGATCTGCCACTTACTGGATTTGTGACTTTAGGCAGGTTGTTTTAGCTTTCTGAGCCTCATCTGTACAACGGAATTTTCACAGTAATTAGTTCATAGGGCTGAAAAGAAGATGAAATGAAGAGATTCAAGTAGAACACTCAGAACAAGGCCTGCCATGCTGTAGGTGTTTAATAAACATTGTCTTCCACAGTGATGATGATTAAGGGACTAAATTTCATGCACGTCCATGTGAAGAGACCACCAAACAGGCTTTGTGTGAGCAACGGGGCTGTTTATTTTACCTGGGTGCAGGCGGGCTGAGTCCAAAAAGAGAGTCAGTGAAGGGAGATAGGGGTGGGTGGGGCTGTTTTATAGGATTTGGGTAGGTAGTGAAAAATTACAATCAAAGTGGGTTTTTCTCTTATGGGCAGGGGCAGGGGCCACAAGGTGCTCAGTGGGGGAGGTTTGCAGCCAGGTGAAGGAATTTCACAAGGTTAATTGCTCAGTTAAGGTGGGGCAGGAACAAATCACAATGGTGGCATGTCATCAGTTAAGGCAGGAACCGGCCATTTTCACTTCTTTTGTGATTCTTCACTTGCTTCAGGCCATCTGGATGTATATGTGCAGGTCACAGGGGTTACGATGGCTTAGCTTGGGCTCAGAGGCCTGATGCTAACCATAACAGATAGAATTTAAAAAGCAGAGGAACCAAAAACAGCCCACCACTCTCCTGAGCTGGGAGAATTTGCCCAGAATTCCAGGGATAGGTGTGTCCTAAGCTTCCACTAGGTAGGGTCAATGCCCAGCAGCCAAGCCAGAAGGAAGATTTGGGCAGACACTGTCATTGGTGAACACGTAAGCTCCAGAGCTAGAATACTACTGATGATGGTGACTGGCTTTGGTTCTTCCGTCTGGTCTGACACCCAGAAAGCCGATCAGACTCACTGCTATGAACCTTCTAGTGCCACAGCAGGCCAGAAACCACAGCCCTGCCTCCCCTTCTCCTGAGTTCCCTGTGTGGGTGTGGTAGGGGCACGGGTGGATTCAGTATTTCTGTAATGGAAACTAGAAACACCTAGCCCCACAGTAGCTGCATTCCAAAGGGGCAGAGATCTGACTTCCTTTGTTTCATGCTTTTAGAGACAATGACAGCAAGACCTCTCACAGGAAGTGCTAGGACCACTGGAGAGAGTGAATTCAACTCTTGGCCAAAAACCTAGGGGTGATCTTTCAGGCCTCGCCATAGGCAATTACAAAAGCTTTACCTGGCAGGGATCATGGGGGGACGTGCCCTCCCCACATCAGACTTGATGCACAGCCGTGCATTGCAGTCTGTGAATGGAGTTGCAGTCAAGGACTCAGACGTCCCTAACTGATCATGCTCTCACACGTGTCGGCATTCCTAGACCAGATGCCTCCATTTGGAGTCCGCCTTATCAGGAGCCTTTGGCAGAGGCCTTTCTCAAGCACCTGAGCTAAGACCTCTTGTTGCCATGGTGGGAGTGGGGGATGCCTAAAAATATTTTTTTCTTCAAGCTGACTCAGTACTCAGTACTTTTCTACTCCTAGCCCTTCCCTGTCACCTCCTCCTGCCCCTGGGTCCATAAAATGGCAGAAGCCTCTTGTTCAGGGCTCCCTTAACAGTGAGATGATGATGCCCTGCATCTGTGCTAATCCATCAGACCCCTGTTGGAGCCACTCCATATGGAAAAATGGAATAATGGAGGAGTTGGTACTTTTTCTGGTTCAGTCCCTTGCTTATACTATCAAAGGCAGTTATTAAAGTCTGACTGTTACTTTTATTTTGACTCGTCTTAATCGACTACTCTGACACCCAGCAGCTCAGCTCTCTCTAGCTCAGCTGAGCTCTTGAAAAATTGGAATGGCAAGCTGGGTAGTTGATTATGCACAATGTCGTTTTTGAAGAGCAAAGAGCCTGAAAATCTCGTGGGGCAATTCACTAATGATGGGTGTAAGCAGACCTTGCAGGGCACTCCTGGAGGATGCTAATGGATTATTTGCCAGAGTCAGAGGATCTGACCGGGCACTCTGCCAGTGAGTCCTGCGAAGTGCTAGCAGACCTCACGTGGCACTTTACCAGCCATGCCAGCAGGTCTCAGGCATTGCCATTGTAAGTCACAGGGTATACTTGGAGGGTGATAGAAAATTGTTTATAAAAGCTTTTGGTTCCAAGGTAACCATCGGTCCTCCTGTTTATCCCCATCACCTCGGCTGAGATAACCTAGTGGATCAAATAAGAGATCCAGCAGAGGGGCTCTAAGAAGCCACAGGAACAATTCCCTGGACACTGTACTCTGACGATGGGGCCAGAAGTCATTGGAGACCCTGTAAACTGACTTGTACCCCAAAACTATTCCTAGATCTAAGCAGTTCCCTGGGGCTGACGGACAACATGCCATGCAGCATGTTACTGAGACTCATGCTTCTAATAAAAATAATGTAGAGCTCTTTAGAATCACTTTGTCCAGTGATCTCACTAGATAGGGTCAATGCCCAGCAGCCAAGCCAGAAGGAAGACTTGCTTAGGGGAAGAAACCACAGAGACTTGGCTAGTTTGCTTCCATTACGAAAAAGGTAATCTTGTTAAATAAACTTCATAAAGGAAAGTGGCTCCTTGAGGGGTACATCACTACAGACCCCCTCCTCCATAGCGCCTTGATAGTGGCCACTTTCTCTGAGGAGGAGGAGCAAGGTGGGGAGATGAGAGTGTATGTATACCAACGACCATCTCTTTCCTCAGCTGGGTACTATTTGGTCTCTGACAGATTTGGTCCACACAAAATGAGTACCTAGTCACTGAAAAACATGTCTCAACCACCTTCGCAGAGACTATGGAGGTCCTGCAGCCCTCCTGGTGGTCTCTTGGGTCTACTACGAGGGAGTGGGAACAGTAGATGAGAAGATTAACCAGACTTAGATTTACGGGTTTGTTCATGCTGCTCCTGCTTGTTGTCAAGCCCAATTAAGCCACCTCCTGAGGTCAAGTCCGTCAATCTGCAGTGTGATCCAGATCTTAACTGAGAAATTCTCAGGCACAGAAGAAGTGGCTTCCGATAAAATAGCAAAATTTGACCCCTCCCCTCCAAAAAAGGAGCATAAAAATAGTACTTGAGTGCCCTCTTCTGGACTATCTGGGCAAGGGCCTTCCCAAAGAGATCTCTGAGTCTGATTACTCAATAATGGAACCACGAAAGCAGATTGATGGGCTCCCCACTAAAAAATTCAGGGCCAAGTACCAGGCCATGGGGATTTGATAAGTGGTCCCGCTAGAGTCTGCACAGTGATGGCCTTCCACCTCTCCTGGTGGATTTGGAGACAAATCAGAGATCCTGAGCAACTTTTGCTCTGACACTCAGCTTTCAAATATAAACAAGATTAGGGGTTACAAACAAAAATCCAAAGATTTTAGGGGTTATAAACAAGATCCTTCTGTACTCAGGGGACCCAGAGGCCCTATGCCAAGGTTAGAGTTCAGCTGAACAGTGGAGAGGAATTGCACTTCTTAGGCCTTTTAGATACCAGTACACAGGTGACTGTGATCCCCACAAACCCTTGCATCAAGATGAGGAGAAAACAGATCGTGTTCTCTGACTTTGGGCTCCTACTAACCTCCGTTGTCATGGCCCCCACTACTGAATGAAATATTGGTAGTGATGTGTTTTCCATGTGCAGCCCCACTTGCCTTTGCCTCCAAGCCCTGACAGGAATTGCAATAGTTATGGCCATCTTAGTGAGAAATATAGAAGACCATGGACCCATCTGATGACCAACACCTAGTACTGTTGTTTCCCAAAAAACAATGTCAGCTGCCTAGGGGAGAAAAAGAATAATTGCCATCATTGCTGAGCTTAAGGAAGCCAAAATGTTTCATGAGACTGTTTCTCCATTCAATAGCCCCATCTGGCCTGTGCACAAGACCTTGGTTTCTTGGAGACTTACCACTGACTTTAGGCAGCTCAATGCGTAATGCCACCTTTGGCACCAGCAGTACCTGACATTGTGACTATTACAGAGGCCCAAAACAGAGAGAACTTGGTATGCAGCAATTGATATTGCAAATGCATATCAAATTGTAGTCCCCAGTGTTGGAGATGGGGCCTGGTGAGAGGCGATTAGATCATAGGGGCAGATTTCCCCTCTAGTTTTGTTCTAATGATAGTGAGTAATCATGACATCTGGCTGTTTAAAAGTGTAGTATCGGCTGGGCATGGTGGCTCACACCTGTAATCCCAGCACTTTGGGAGGCCGAAGCGGGCGGATCACGAGGTCAGAAGTTCGAGAACAGCCTGACCAACATGGTGAAACCCTGTCTCTACTAAAAATACAAAAATTAGCCGGGCCGGGCGTGGTGGTGTGCGCCTGTAATCCCAGCTACTCAGGAGGCTGAGGCAGGAGAATTGCTTGAACCCGGGAGGCAGAGGTTGCAGTGAGCCAAGATGGTGCCACTGCACTCCAGCCTGGACGACAGAGTGAGACTCCATCTAAAAAAAAAAAAAAAAGAAAGTGTAGCACCTCTCCTCTCTTCCTCCTGCTCTGGCTGTGTGAAGATGTACCTGCTTCCCCTTCCACCATAATTGTAAGTTTCCTGAAACATCCAAGCCATGCTTCCTCTACAGCCTGTGTACCTGAGTCAATTAAACCTCTTTTCTTTATAAATTACCCAGTCTCAGGTATTTCTTTATAGCAGTGCAAGAAAAAACTAATACAGAGCAATTTCTTAAAACTGCTCCTCCCTGAATCCTCACTCTCACAGCCAGAGACCTAGTTGCCATCTGCAATGGACTTAATTGTGCCCTGCCTCAAATTCCTATGTTGAAGTTGTAATCCCCAATGTGACTGCATTTGTAGATTCGGCTTTTAGGTGATAATTATTACGGTTAAAAGAGGTCATAGGGTAGGGTCCTAATCCGATAGGATTGGTTACCTTATAACCTCATAAGAAGAGGAAGATTGACCAGGCGTGGTGGCTCATGCCTGTAATCCCAGCACTTTGGGAGGCTGAGGCGGGTGGATCACCTGAGGTCAGGAGTTCGAGACCAGCCTGGCCGACCAACATGGTGAAACCCTGTCTCTACTAAAAATACAAAAACTAGCTGGGCATGGAGGCACACCCCTGTAATCTCAGCTACTCAGGAGGCTGAGGTAGGAGAATCACTTGAACCTGGGAAGCAGAGGTTGCATTAGTAAGCCGAGATCACGCCACTGAACTCCAGCCTGGGAGACAGAGCAAGACTCCATCTCAAAAAAAAAAAGAAGAAGAGGAAGAGGAAGATTCTCTCTCTCTCTCTCCCCTTCCCTCTCTCCCTCCCCCCTCTTTCTGTCTACTGGAATGTGAAAGGAAAAGCCAGTGAGTACACAGAGAGAAGGCAGCCAACTGCAAGCAAGGAAGGTGACTCTCACCAGAACCTGAGCTCACTGTCATCCTGACCTTAGACTTCCAGCCTCTAGAACTGTGAGAAAATAAATTTGTGTTGTTTAAGCCAGCCAGTCTATGATATTTTGTTGTAGCAGCCCAAACAGACTAAGACACCATCCATGATACCTTCTTCTTTCTCAGCCCCACATATATTATGTCACCATATCCTGTGTGCCCTTCCTTCAAAATATGCTCTGAATCTGGTTACTTACCACTTCCACTGTTGCCACCCATAACCAAACTGCTATCATCAGCTCTTCCCTAAACACCTGCAATAGCTCCTCACTAGGCTCCCGCACTCACGCCTGATTCCCTCCCATCTGTTATCTTCATATTAAAAATAATACAGTGGCTTTCCACTATACCCTAGGATTTGATTTAAAATTCTTAGCATGGCCTTCAAAGCTTTGCCTAATCTATCTCCTGCTTAACTCTTCAAACTACTGGAGCCTCTCTTCTCCTCACTCCTCACCATCTAGTCACATGGCCCCTTTGGGAATATATGAAAACTTCCCAGCTTGGAATCACTGCCCATTATCTTTCACCTGGCTCATTCTTGTTTATCCTTCAGGTTCAGCTTTCATGTCCCTTCTTTGGAGTGGCCTTCCATGACCTACATCCTAAATTAGAAGTCTTTGTATTCTTTCTAGTTTTAGCATGTTCTTTACATTGACATGCATACCACCAGTTTTGTATGTATTGGTTTATTGTCTGGCTCCCCAATTGGGTGACCAATTTCATGAGAGTAAGGAAAGCATCTGCCTTGTTCACTGATGTTATTACCAGCACCCAGCCTAGGGTTCAACAGGAGTAGGTGCTCAGTTAACATGCGTTGAGTGAGTGAATAAATGAATAGAGTCTATGAGGTTGGTGTTTTTAGTTCAGAGTAGTTTGGTGATTCACTTGCTGCCACACAGCTAGCAAGCAGACATAAATAGGCAAGATCCCAGAATCATAGTTCCAAGGTGAATGCATAATCAAGAGACTGCTAGGGGGTGAAAAATGGAAGGGGGCATGGAGTGTGAGACAGGTGAAAAGATTCCAGACCATTGATTCTAGGGAGATCTTCCCCCGGGGTGTGTTTTTTGGGGGGGTACATAGTCAATATTCACATTTGTTGAAAAATAGCTTCTGATTTCATAATAAATATATATTGCTGAAAGACTATTCCGGTTGGTAAGGATAACAGAAAATGCAGCGTTTCTTCGCTGAGGGCAGATTTTTTTCAGTTTATTGAAAGGAGGCAAGTTAAAAACGTGACTAGGAAACTGCACGAAAGCTTTCTGCCATTCCCCTGATTGGAGCTAAGGCCTGTGGGGTGCAGGAGACACCAAGGTTTGGGTCGTGCCGGGACTATGCTCATATAGTGGAGAGTAGGTCTTGGTGACACAGCAACCCACAGGCTGCACATTGCCACCCACCCCTCACCCCAGCAAACTGCACATCATTCTGCCCCTACCCCACAGACTCCCCTTCACAATTCCCTAATCTGTATATTACCTCTCAGGCTCCACACATGCCCCACGCCAGCCCCCCTCTCCAAGCTCCACTTTACCCCACATTACCTCCTAGAATCACATCACCCCACAAATGGTGAGAAATGGCCATTTGTGAAAAGCGAGTTTGGAAGGTGCTGGTCAGGAGAGCCGGGTGCGAAGCCAGAACCCTTGGGCAGAGGCAGCATGAGGGCCAACTCGACAGCAGAAGGCGCCTGAGAGCCTCTCCGCAAAGGCCATGCAAGGACGCGCGCTCCTGTAAGTACAGCCTCCATGCCCGGGTTAATTCCTAGACAGGTAGTGAGCCAATCAAGCCAGCCACCCACTTTCTAAAAAACAAAAAATCTACTCTTTCTCCTTGCCCTCCTCTGCTCAGCATCGTTCACTATGCCTCGAATATTTTAAATGGCCCTATGGATATCTGTAAAACAAAGGCTAGTAGTTATCATTATTATTATCATTAATCAGATATATAGGTAAAAGGTGATCCTAGGAACAAAGCCAAGAATCTAGAGTAAGGATGGCTAATGGGGATTGTGTTTGAATAGTTTGCTTTTGTTTCTTATTTTGCTTGGGTTGTGACCTGTGTTGCTTCAACATATGGCTTAAAAAAAAAAAAAAGTCTGTTAATGTATTGGTCACAAAGTGTCTTTCTGGGAAAAGGCACTTATTTTCCCAGAGTGATTTGACACATTTCTGGTGAAATGCATTAACATTAACGTTCCTTTTTTTTTTCCCCCCAAGTTTTGGACATATGGGTTTAATTACCTGCTAGATTAGCAGATGGAAATATGTGGTAAATGGATGTAAACAAGGTGCATAAACTTAGGAGAGAGGCAGAAATTTTTAAACTTTAGGTTTAGACATTCACTAGATTGGACAATTTTTAACATTTAAAATAAAACTTTTTGCCACAAAGAAACAATTGTATTAAAACTAGTTTCCAGAACTGCCCAAATGACTTTTTAAACATGATTTAAATGTCAAGCTTTCTTTGGCAAATCTACCCAAAATACTAATTTTCCTTCTAGAACTTGGTTTATAATTTATATATTAGAGTGCCCTTAATTGATGTTCATTGGGATACCTTCCTCTGAGCCCTAATGGTTTCTATCTTCCCTTTAAAATGAGTAAGTATCTTTTAATTAAGTTGTCATTCGCAAAGATATTCTGGAGCAAAAATCAGGAATTAAACATCTATGAATTCTTCTTCACTTCTGTTATAGTGTAGCAATTTATCTTCTAACCCATAGTAGTCTATCAACTGAGTAAGGCTTAGTTTCTTGTTCTCTTCAGACACAGCTGACTGCAACTCATAAAGCAACAGCTGGCTACAGCTCCTCCACTTCTTTATTAACAACTGTAATGGAGACAGATTCTTTGATCATACAGTTTGATGAGTTTTAGCCTCCAAAGAAGGTCTTCTTTCTCCTGAACCTGCTTCACCAATTTGGCTTTTTCATCGTTTAATCTTTGTTTAGAAAGATTCTCATTCACAAACTCATTTTGGAGAGCACTGCATGACCCAGAGTCAAATGACTGAGATTCACAGACATTGATTCTTCAAAGTATTTTTCAAATTTATATTTTCTTCAAATTCACTGTCTATGTGTTTAAAACTTTCTTGAAATTCCAAACAGTTTTCCTCTGTGGAAGATGCTGGTTTCTCTGAAAAGGTCTGATCGTTTTCTTCATTCTCTACTTTAAGAAGTTGCACCACATTATAACAGGAATTAAATGAAGATCTTGCTTTCCTTAATCTTTCTCTAAGTGTTGCACTCATAGGTTGTGTTCGTGAACTATTTGTATAGGGAGATGATGGATTCACAGAGGTCTGAGGAGTGCTAGGTAAAACCACAGCTGAGTCTGATGGACTTTCCATCTTGAAAATGAAATCTTGGTTTTCCTTCAACTCCACAGCAGACTCCCGAGGAAGTCCAGGTCTCAGGCATCCCCCTTCCCCTCAGCAGGGTACCTCCCTCCGCCATCCCCAGAGAGAGCAAAAAGCCAACTTTCCCTTCTTAAAGGACTCACGGGAAGGGAATAATGGAAATAATAACTTCACATGCTGAAGAAAACAGATAAAGTGTGAAGAAACCATTTATCAACATTTAAACCTCCACACATTATTTGTTCTTTTTTTAAAAGAACTTTGCTAAGAATCAGATTCATTAAGTCAAAGAATGTTAGAACACAAAGGAACCTGCAAAATTAAATCACGTTCTTATTATATAAAACAGGAGACCCAGAGAGGGTAAGTGACTTGTCCAAAGTCACAGAGCACTTGAATGCAGTCAGGGCTGATTTCCAGTCTGCAACTCAAAAGAGAAGCAGTGTTTCTCAGTGAAAGAACAGTGATGTGAGTTTTAAAGATTTTATTCTATTCTTTATTACATGATTATTATAGGAAAAATTGGGACACATTTTAAATTACCTAGAATCCTACCACTTCACAATGATCATTGTTAGTATTTTTGCTGTATAATTTTCCAGACTTTTTAATGTATATGAATACTGGTAAATGTGTTTACTAAAATTGGATCACACTGTCTGTACATCTCTGTCATATAACTCCTAACAGATGCAAAACTAGTCCACTGAATAGATTAACTTCATCAGTTTAACCAGTCCCTTATTGATAGATAGATAGATAAGCTTTTTCGAATGTTAAACCCTTATAAAAGATGCTGCACTAACCATTCCTGTTCAGACATCTTTTGCTGAAGTGATTTCTACCTACTGATCAGTGTGAATTTTGTAGGGATGCAATGATGTAGACTAGGTTTGAACTCTGGCTCTAGAACTTACTGTGTGTCTTTACACAAATCACAACTTTTCTGCACTCTAGTTTCTTCATCTTCAAGTGGGAATAATCATACTGACAGCCTAGAGGTGTTAAAAGGATTAAATGAAATAATACATGTAAAATAGTTGGTTAATACCTAGCATGTAGCAAATCCTAAATAATATTAGTTATTATTATTACCACAATGCTGAAGAAAACTGGCTCTTCAAAATAATGCCCATGATTTTCTATTACTCTTTAAAAGAGACTAGCCAGAATTTTACAAAGAAGGTTTTAGATGCAAAACTTCAGTAGCTAAATTAATATTTCCTTTTTTCTAACTTAATCTATCGAGAAGAAAAGTAATAAATTTAAATCATGTGTGGTCTATTGAGCTAGTTACTATGTTCTATCTATATAACTTAATGCCAGTCAAAATTTAAAAGGCATAGCTTTTCATCAAACATTCTTGTCTTAGTCTGTTTTCTGTTGCCTATAATAGAATATCTAAAACTGCATAATTTATAAAGAAAAGGAATTTATTTCATATGGTTATGGAGGCTAAAAAGCCCAAGGTCAAGGGACTGCATCTGGTGAGGACCCTCTAGCTGGTGGGGATTCTCTGCAAACTTCCTAGACAGCACAGAGCATCACAGGGTGAGGGGGCTGAGCATCCTAGCTTGGGTCTCTCTTCCTCTTCTTATGAAGCCACCAGCCCCACTCCCATGATAACCCATTAATCTATTGACCCATTAATCCATGATGGATTAGTCCATTCATGAGGGCAGAGCCTTTATGACCCATCACCTCTTAAAAGCCCCAAGACCCCACCTCTCAATACCGCCACATTGGAGATTAAATTTCAACATGAGTTTTGGAGGGGGCAAATATTCAAACCATACTCATTTGTAAGTAAAAAATCAACTGTTTTGTGATAAAGTTGCTCACCTTTCTTTACCCTTTGGAAAATGCTCAAAGCATGGCTTACCCCATAAAATCAGCAGAATATCTTTACAGTCATCTATGCAGCCTCCCGGTGCCTTCAAGCTATTCTCCACTGCTTTTCTGTTTTATCCATGGGCCCCCAGCTATTTCATATTCCTCAGAGGGGTGGGCAAGAGCACAGAAGCTGAAGTTTTCACCTCTGAGACTTTGCTTTTAAACTGAAAAGATATCCATTGTCACACTGGGATTCATTTCTATCTGAAGCTTTGGAAACACATCACGACTTTTACCAAAGCCTATACAGTGAATCTAATTTATGTGTCACCTTTATTTCACCAATAGTTGCTTTAAAAATAAGGGAACGCTCACCCCCTTTGAAAAGCTGGGTGGAAGGTTCAGTGTTGTATGGCTTATCTCGGAAGTCAGGGGTCAGTGACCAAAATTCACGGTGACCAGAAGCATTCCAAAATGCTGCCAGTAACTCCATGCTTACTGTTTCTTCCTCTTCTGCTCTACTGAACATTGTGGATATAGACACTCAGGATTGTTGGGGTGGATGATACTGGTTAAATGAGTCCTTCTTGGACACAGCTTTGGTTGAATGTGAGCACCAAACACTGAGAAGTCCTTGTCTATAACTGATGTGCAGAATGACCCATACATTTTTTGGTTTGGGATTCTTTTTTTTTTTCTCTACTGTGTGTTATCCTTTTCTCTAATAGTGGCCAGTCACATTCTACCGGTCTGTATTTGTCTCACGGTTGTTGAAGTGGCTTTGCCAACTTAGCTAAGCTAGAAACATAGTTTCCTGGAATTGCCTTCCCAATGTGGTTCTGAGTTAGAGTGGACCAGGAGAAAAATTTGGGCAGGGCTTGGGAAGTGGGAGTGAAGCAATAGATACTATATTCTGAAGTTTGGTAGGACAGGCACTATTACCACTGGCATACACTGGCACTGATCAACTGGCACACCTCGTTGGTGTGGGGCAGCAACAGGACCTGCAGCAACTCCAACTCTGACAAGATCTCCTTCTTCAACTTCTCCAAGTCCTAAGTCAGGTGTGTGTGCACTTCCACGACTATGGATGCCAGCTCTTTCTTTAGGTTGGAGGCAATAAGAGACAGATGCAGGTTCCAGTAAGTCTTCATGGGATTTAGTTTGTCCTAGGGATTCAAGTTAATCCTTGCAGGTTCCAGTTTGTCCTTGCTTTCCCCCACACCACATACACCTCTTCTTCCCAACTGTGGGCCCTGAATATCTACAGTGACCTCAGGCTGCTATAAGTGCAGAGACAATAGCCTTCTATAGACTTCTTCCTCTGTGTAAGGTACATGGATGTTCTTTGGTCAAGGAATAGGCCAAGGTGGATATCCAGGCCTGCATGACTCAGTGAGTTTGGCATGCAGGCGCACACCTCCACTTGTTACATAACCTGTTTGTGTAAGTTTATACTTCGCTCTAAGCCACTATTGTCTGTAAAAGGTATAACTGCCCTGCTAACGTTCTACACGGGCTCTTGGGACTCTGGTTAGCTCAACATGGCTTAACATGGTGGGCACGCTGGTGCCCAGAGAAAGAGAGAGAGAGAGCCAAAGCTGTCCGTCTTGCAGATGGACAGGAGGGAGCCAGCACACAGCTTGGCTTGCTCATGCCCAGAGAGAAAAAGAGTTAAGCCGCTGACCCTGAAGGCAAGGAAGAGCCAGATGCACAGCTGTTTGTGGGAGCCACTGGCTCAAGCAGCTGCGACAGGGCAAACAGTGCGAGAGAGCTAGTGTGAGAAAGCTGTTAATAAAAGCTGCTGCTGAATAAAACCACATTCACCTGCCTTCAGCCCCGAGTGTTCTTTCTGCTCATCCACCAACTCCCTCTGGACTTCAGCATGGGCTGGACCCGGACCCCGGGACCTGACAATTGGTGATGAGAATGGGATGAGGTGAGTTGGCCCCAGTCCCTGAGGGCTCCCAGGTTGGCTTTGTGGCCACAGCATGGGCTGTGATACCCGGTGGCAGCTGTGCTGCGAAGATGGGCTCCAGTGGAAACATGGGAGGCAGTGGGTGGGTCTCCTGTGAGTATGGAGAAGGCACTGAAGCACCTGGAAGTGCACAGCACTGAGAAGAAGCATGCCTTTGCTGGCAGAGTCAGATGAGCGTTTGTAACTGTGCTGTGGGAAGTTCATGCCCAGTCCTTGTGGAACTCAGTGCAGTGAGGAGGAAGAACCTCCATGGCAGGCTTGCCCAGTGATCCACCACAAAATAGATCATGAGCAGCTACTGGGCCCCACGAGTAGGCCCAGAGACCCCCTGCTGTGGTGGAGCACCCTTCCTTTGGTGCCTGTGCCCCTGCTGAGTTGAGGGAGTTAAGCAAGTAATGTCGGCAGTCATGCACAGACTTAGTGCAAGCCATTTGGGAGAAGGAACTTGCTGCGCAACCCAGTCCTGCTCGAGCATTCCAGTTCAAAGAGTACCTGCTGCAGTTGGTGGAAGTGTAAAGCCTTTTCTGTTTGATAAGAGAACTGGCCGAGATGCCCAGCTTGGAGGGCACTGGACAACGGGAGCCACATTTGGACTTCGCAATCCACTGGTCCCTGAACCCGGATAAGTTTCCAGGCAGAGCTGCATTTATTGACAACTATGAAGACTGGTCAGTGAAAGTGAAACCTGTATCTCTGCATCTTGGCATCGACTGCTTGGCTCTCTGCTTATGTGCTGTGTATGTCTCTCCATCCATACCTGAAGACATTCTGGGGTAGATGTTTTGCATGGCTTGGCAGCTGTGCCATCTATCACAGACTTAATAGACCACTTGACAATGGAACTTGGCAGTGCCACTGTGTGGTGGACTTGGCTAATGCATTCTTGTCAATCGACAATGCTCCGGAGAGCCAGGAAGAGTTTGCCTTCATGGGACAGCGACAATGGACTTTCACAGTGTTGCTGCAGGGCTACTGTATAGCCCCACCATATGTTGTGGTTTTGTTAATAATGTTATGTTAACCTCTGATTCTCTTGCAGGTTTAAAAGTGGCAGTGTCCCTCTTGCCTGGGATTGGGGTGATGAGGCTGAGACAGCCTTTCTGGGTAGTAAACCAGGGTGCTCATTTACACTGAATGTGCATGTAACCACAGATAATTTTGGCTAGGGCCTATAGCAGTGCATGGAGCACTTGGAAGCACCAGTGGGCTGTTAGTCCCAACTGTGGAAGGGAGCTGAGCTCCAGTGCTTACTAATAGAGAAGCAGTTATTAATAGTGGGATGGGTGCATTCATGGGTAATGACCCCCTGGACAGAGGCAGCACAGACATCAACTTTAGCGAAGTGGGGTACCGACTTGAAACAGTGAAGTATGCTAAGTAAGTACAAATCCCTTAGCAGCAAAGTTGCAAGAGGTCTTGGGACCTGTAGTCCTAATGCAAGATAAGGCCATGGGGCCTGAGGCACTCCTAAACCCTGAGACTTCATCATTAGGAAGGGCATCCCCTCATTCCTGATAGGGCATGGCACACAGCTAGGTCTAGCTGGGGTGCTACTGCTGCCTGGACTGCTGGTGCGGTCCAGCCTAGTACTAACACCATATGGTTTGAAATCAGGTGTGGGCAAAGCAGCTAATAAGCTAAACTCAGGGCAGTGTGAATGGTAATCACCAAGGATGTGACAACCTATGGTAATCTGCGCCAATAGCTGGGCAGTTTATCAAAGCTTATGTATGTAACGGGCTTGAGTGCCCAAAAGCTTGTGTATGTATTGGGCCTGCATGCCCAAAGCTTGTGTGTCAGGCTAATGTGTCAAGCCTGTGTATATATCAGGCCTGTGTGCCCAAAGTTTATATGTCAGGCCTGTGTGCAAAACTTGAGTATCAAACCTGTGTGCCCAAGACCCAAGTCTCCCTCAGCCTAGGGGGTGGAGCATAAGGTACATGGATGTGCTTTGGTCAAGGAATAAGCCGAGGTGGATATCCAGGCCTGCATGACTCAGTGAGTTTGGCATGCAGGTGCACACCTCCGCTTGTTATATAACCTGTTTGTGTAAGTTCATACTTGGCTCTATACTTGGTATAAAGGTATATTTGCCCTGCTAATGCTGTACAGGGCTGTTGGGGCTCAGCTCGGCTCAACATGGGTTAACATGGTAGTGGGTGCGCTGGTGCCCAGAGAAAGAGAGAGAGCCAAAACTGTCAGTCTTGCAGATGGACAAGAGGGAGCCAGGACACAGCTTGGCTTGCTCATGCCCAGAGAGAAAAAGAGTTAAGCTGCTGACCCTGAAGGCAAGGGAGAACTGGCTGCACAGCTGTGTGTGGGAGCCGCTGGCTCAAGCAGCCAAGACAGGGTGGCCAGTGTGAGAGAGCCAGTGTGAGAAAGCTGTTCATAAAAGCTGCTGCTGGCCGGGCGTAGTGGCTCACGCCTGTAATCTCAGCACTTTGAGAGGCCGAGGCCAGCGGATCACGAGGTCAGGAGATCGAGACCATCCCGGCTAACAAGGTGAAACCCCGTCTCTACTAAAAATACAGAAAATTAGCCGGGCATGGTAGCAGGCGCCTGTAGTCCCAGCTACTCAGGAGGCTGAGGCAGGAGAATGGTGTGAACCTGGGAGGCGGAGCTTGCAGTGAGCCGAGATCGCGCTACTGCACTCCAGCCTGGGCAACAGACCGAGACTCCGTCTCAAAATAAAATAAAATAAAATAAAATAAAATAAAATTAAAAAAAGCTGCTGCTGAATAAAACCATATTCACCTGCCTACAGCCCCCCGAATGTTCTTTCTGCTCATCCACCCACTCCCTCCGGACTTCAGCATGGGTTGGACCCGGACCCCAGGAACTGACACCCTGCTCCCACAATTGCATATGGTCTGATTCCTGTAATCATCCCTTATTGCTTTTCACTCTGCTTCTCTGATCAAACTCTGCAACTATGTTCAAGTGATTCTTATTTTACATCCAAATTTGCAAATCAGACACAGGATTATAGACATTACAAAAAAATTCAATTTTGAAAAAAAAAGGAAGAGATTTGTATATGACACTTAAGTAACCCATCTATTACCCTCGCTTTCTTTTTGATGTCAAACTTCTTTAAATGGCACCCTAAGTTTATTGCAAAAGTATTTTTCTTCCTCCCATTTTCTCTGCAGTTCCTTGAATATGACTCCTGCTTTTAAAACACTATTTTAATTCATCAGAAACTTATAAAACATCAAATCCAGATCTTAGTCCACTTTATTTCTTTGTACTCTTCACACTGTTGACTACTCTCTCTTTTTTTCCTCATTAAATTTGGTTTCAATGGGTCTCAAATTTCTGTGACGGATTTTTGGTCAAGTTGTTTCCACTAAAAAGTGCTGATTTTAAAAACTAAATAACTTAAAACTACCAGATGCCAAAAAAAAAAAAAAGTTCACAAAACATTCTCCTTTCCTTCCAAAGGTTTTACAATGCATTGTTATCATTAACCAGTCTTTCACGACTAAACTTAAGTGGCCAGTTGAAACAAACAGTTCTGAGACCCTTCCACCACTGATTAAGACTCAGGCCAGGCACCGTGGCTCATGCCTGTACTCCCAACATTTTGGAAGGCTAAGGTGGGTAGATCACTTGAGCCCAGGAGTTTGAAACCAGCCTGGGCAATATAATGAGACCTAGCCAGGCATGGCGGCACATGTCTGTAGTTCCAGCTACTTGGGAGTCTAAGGCAGGAGGATTGCTTGAACCCAGGAGGCAGAGGTCGCAGTGAGCAGTGATTGTGCCACTACACTCCAGCCAGGGCAACAGAGTGAGAACCTGTCTCAAAACAAAAAACAAAAAGCAAAAAACAAAAACACCAGACAACAACAACAACAACAAAAAAGACTGGGGTGGCATGTATTAGGGATAATATTCATTTAGCTTTCTGAGCTTTCTGGACAGACTTGGTGACCTTGCCAGCTCTAGCCGCCTTCTTGTCCTCTGAACCCATGGCAACTGTCTGTCTCAGCGAATTTGGCATGCAGGTGCACACCTCCACTTGTTATATAACCTATATAACCTGTTGTATAAGTTCATACTTGGTTCTATCCTTGGTATAAAGGTATATCTGCCCGCAAAATGTCCCAGAAGAGAATAGTCAGGATAGTCAGAATATTCAGAGAAGCTCTCAACACACATGGGCTTGTTAGGAACTATATCAGTCGTGGCAGCACCACCAGATTTCAAGAATTTAGGGCCATGTTCTAGCTTCTTACCAGAACGGTCATCTTTTCTTTCTGCTCAGAACACTTGCAAGGAATTTGAGATGTGTGACCATCTAGTGCAGGGGCATAGCCAGCACTGATTTGGCCTAGATGGTTCAGGATAATCACCTGAGCAGTGAAGCCAGATGCTTCCATTGGTGGGTCATTTTTGCTGTCACCAGCAACATTGCCATGATGAACATCTTTGCCAGATGCGTTCTTTTTTTTTTTCTTAGAAAGAATGTAATGCATGTTTTTAATCAGAACAACAGCAATAACAAAAGCTAAGTATTGGATATGCCAATGTAGTGTTGAATCCAGCAATGGACACAAATAAAGAGCAAATGCTTGACAGAGACAGCTGTAAATAATCTATGTACCTCTTACATCCCCCCACTTCATAAAAAAGACATTCTCTTTGGAAATATGGTTACAAATGTAAATCACTGATTTCTTGCAAGACCACGATGATTCTGTAATAAATATCAAATTGTTCCATTTCAGATTTGTAAAAGGATTCTTTCAGATATGAAGACTTGGGAGCAACTGTGAAGCTGTCTTTATTCAGATGCTTTGAAATATAAAGTGGTGATCTTAAACCACCAAGAACTGTAACAACTTAGCCTGATGTTTATAACAACTTAGCCTTCTTTTCCTTTATATCCGATTTTATTAAGTGGGCAAACACCTTGTTCACATTGAGGCCCACATTGTCCTCAGGAAGAGATTCACTCAAAGCTTCATGGTGCATTTCAATAGACTTTACTTCAATTCTAACATTGACTGGAGCAAAGCTGACCACCATGCCAGGTTTGAGAACACCAGTCTCTGCTCGGCCCACAGGTACAGTACCAATACCAACAATCTTGTAGACATCCTGGAGACACAGACACAAGGGCTCATAAGTTGGATGAGTTAATGGTAGAATAAAGTCCAGAGCCTCAAGCAGCGTGGTTCCGCTGGCATTGCTATCTTTATAGGTGACTTTCCATTCCTAGAACCAAGGCATGTTACCACTTGGCTCCAGCATGTTGTCACCATGCCAACCAGAAATTGGCACACATGTTACTGTGTCAGGGTTGTAGCCAATTTTCTTAATGTAAGTGCTGATTTTCTTGTATCTCATCTGGTGGTAGGGTGACTAAGTGGAATCCATTTTGTTGACACCAACAAGTAGTTGTTTCACACCCAGTGTGTAAGCCAGAAGGGCATGCTCCTGGGTCTGCCCATTCTTGGAGATGCCAACTTCAAATTCACCAACACCAGGAGCAATGATCAAGAGAGCACAGTCAGCTTGAGATGTGCCTGTGGTCGTTTTTGTTTTGTTTTGTTTTGTTTTTTTGAGGCGGGGTCATGCTCTGTCCCCCAGGCCAGAGTGCAGTGGTACAATCTTGGCTCACTGCAACCTCCACCTCCCGGGTTCCAGTGATTCTCCTGCCTCAACCTCCCGAGTAGCTGGGATTACAGACGCATGCCACCACGCCCAGCTAATTTTTGTATTTTCAGTAAAGATGGGGTTTCACCATGTTGGCCAGGCTGGTCTCGAACTCTTGACCTCAAGTGATCCGCCCGCCTCGGCCTCCCAAAGTGCTGGGATTACAGGCGTGAGCCACTGTGCTCGGCCTGTAATAGTGTTTTTGATGAGGACTCTGTATCCTGGGGCATCAATGATAATCATGTAGTACTTGCTGGTCTCAAATTTCCACAGGGAAATATCAGTGGTGATACCATTCAGCTTTCAGTTTATCCAAGACTCAGGCATGCTTGAAGGAGCCCTTTCCTATCTCAGCAGCCTTCTTCTCAATTTTTCAGTGGTTCTTTTGTTGATGCCACTGCATTTGTAGATCAGATGGCCAGTAGTAGTGGACTTGCCTGAATCTACATGTCCAATGATGACAATATTGATATGAGTTTTTCCTTTCCCATTTTGGTTTTTAGGGGTGGTTTTCAAGACAACCTATGTGTTGGCAGCAAACCTGTTGCAGAAAAGCTACTTTCTCTTTTCTGAATTTCTCTCTTCCCTTGGTTTCTATGACAAGCACTCTTTGGAATTTTCTCCTATCTCTCCAACTGCTGCTCCCTGTCTTAGTATGCTCACTTCTCTTCTACCCAATCGTCAAGGTGTAGGAGTTGGTTGCTCAAAGTCCAGTTCTTGGCACTCTTGAATTCTCACTCTACCCTCTCTACCTTTATGACCCTCTCCACTCTAAAGGATTCAACCACCATCCCTTCACACTCATGATTTATAGATCTATGCTTTTATCTCAGCTCTCTCTCCTGAATGCCAAGGTCATGATTCTTATAGTCCATTTAGTTGCAGATGACTCTCAAATTCAACAAGCACAAACTGACCTATTTATTTACCATGACATGTTCCATGTCCCCTAACTTGGATAATGGCATTACAATTCTTCAGTCACTCATTCTCAAACTTCAGAGTTGGGGAGTGATGTCACCAAAGATGGAGTAGAAGCAATCTGGATTCACTCCCCCTGCCCACTGAAAACCAAAAACAACTATCCGGTGCCACAATTATCACCAGCAATATCCCAGAACTCAAAATCAAAGCTGTGACAATCCCTGAGGCCACAGAGAAGTAAAAAACTATGAGCTGAAAGTGAGAGAAATGGACTTCTCTATCCACAATGCCCCTCCCCCAAACTACTAGACACCACATGGAAAAATCCTCCGAGACTCATGGCTTCTACATTGGAAAAAGTGAGATCAAGGTGGAAAGCCAGCTTCCCCATCATCTTGGGTTCCTATGCAAGAAAGCTGTTCCTGCCTCAACTCACAGGAAGCATCGCAAGTGCCTCCACCTAAGGACAGGTGGAGACAAACCTTGGAGGTGGAGCTGCATGGCCCAGCACCAGAAACTCGGGGGCTGCTCTCCACTCTAGAAAAAGGGGACACCAAATCAGAGAGGTGGTTTAGCAGCACCACACTGTAGGAGGCACCCTGCAGGGAACCTCTGGGCATGAACCCGTAGCCAGCCTCCCCACACAGCTGAGGAGTCCCCTTTGGAATCTCCCCCTGTCTGTAATGGGCAGCACTTGGAGAACTACAGAAAACCTGTGTTTAGGGCGCCATCTAGTGCTCAAAGAAGGCAGCAATCTAGGGCTAAGGGAATCAACGGGCAAATCGCACAGAACCTCTAAACACACAAAACAACTCAGACAGGAAAGACTTGAAAAAATAACCAATTCTTTAATGCGAAGACATAGATCTACATACATAAGAAATAACAGCAAACAGTGAATAATGACCTCCCCAAATGGACAAAGCAAGGAACCACTGATCAACCCCAGTGAGAGAGCAACATGTGAGCTCTCAGATAGCAAAGTCACAGGAGTCAGATCAAGAATTCAAAATAGCAGTTTTGAAGATACTCAGCAATCTCCAAGTTAATACAGAAACGCAACTTAGAAATTTATCAGAGAAATTTAATGAAGAAATGGAAATAAGAAAAAATCAAACAGATACCTGGAACTGAGAAATACATTGGCTGAACTGAACAACTCATCACAGAGGTATCAACAGCAGAGCTGATCAAGCAGAAGAAAGAAATAGTGAGCTCAAAGATAGTCTATTTGAAAATACACAGTCAGAGAAGAAAAAAAGAAAAAAGAAGGAAAAGGAATGAAGAATATCTACAAGAACTAGAAAATAACTTCAAAAGAGCAAATCTGAGTCATTGACCCTCAAGAGGAAATTGATAAAGAAAAGGGGGTCATTAGCTTATTCAAAGAAATAACAGAAAACTTTCCAAACCTAGAGAAAGATATAAATATCCAGATACAGGAAAGTCAAAGATTACCAAACAGATTAAACCCAAATAGGACTATACCAAAATATGTATTAAGCTCTCAGAGGTCAAGGACAAAGACAAGATCCTAAAAGCAGCAAGAGAAATAAAAGCAAATAACACACAAAGGACTTTGATTTGTCTGGCAACAGACTCTCAGCAGAAACGATACAGGACAGGAGAGAGTGAGACGACATATTCAAAGTGCTCAAGGCAAAAACTGAGAATAATATACCCAACAAAGCTATCCTTCAAACATGTAGGAGAGATAAAGACCCAGTATGAGTCCGTCAATACCCACTACCCAGGGAGGCAATTGATGGAATAACAAAAGCATCTGAATCGGCTTTATACACATGGGATTATAGTAAAATGCAAGTCCTCATGGAATACTCCTCTGTTACCCACGCACAAATCAAATGGGGAATACAGGCCAGTGCAGGATCTCCGGGTGGTAAACAAGGCCACTGTCGCTATCCATGCAACAGTACCCAACCCATACACAATGTTGGGACAGATTCCTGCTGATGCCACTTGGTTCACATGTCTGGACTTAAAGGATGCCTTCTTTTGTTTGAAGCTTGCTCCCCAAAGTCAGTGGGGGCAATCGCAATATACCTGGACAAGGCTGCCATAAGGGTTTAAGAATTCTACCATTTTGGAGGAGGCCTTGGCTACAGATCTTGAGGCTTTTGCGCCACCTAGTGACAATTATGTGCTATTACAACACATTGATGATTTCCTATTTGCTGCCCCCACGAGGGAGGAATCACTCCAAGGAACAGAGAGGCTTCTTCACCTGCTGTGTGAAGCTGGTTATAAAGTGTCCAAGGACAAGGCAAAAGTCTGTTTTCAGGAGGTAGGATATCTAGGATTCATGGTATCCCAAGGCCAGCGCAGGCTTAAGTGCACGCAAGGAGGCTGTATGTGCACTGCCCACCCCAGTTACCAGGCCAGGGAATTTCTAGGCGTGGCAGGATTCTGCCGAATCTGTATTCCAAACGTCTCCCTCATAGCAAGGCCCTTGTATGAGGCTATAAAAGGAAAGGAAAGAGAGCCCCTCCTATGGCAAAAGAAACAGGAAAAGGCCTTCAAGGATATAAAGGAAGCTCTCATCCAGGCCCCGGCACTAGGGTTGCCAAATGTAAAAAAGCCCTTTTTTTTGTATGTGGATGAATGTCAAGGAATGGCAGTTGGAGTCTTAACTCAGTTCTTGGGCTCTTGGCATCGGCCGGTAGCATACTTATCCAAAAGAGTGGACTTGGTGGCTTTAGGTTGGCCCCACTGCCTCAGGGCATTGGCAGCTACCGCAATCCTTATAGAAGATGCCAACAAGCTAGCCCTAGGTCAGAAGTTAATAGTTCAGTGCCACAGGCCGTAGTCACCTTAATGGAGCAAAGAGGATATGGTTGGCTGTCCAACTCTAGAATGCTAAAGTATCAAGGGCTTCTATGTGAAAATCCCCAGATAACACTAGAGAATGTAAATACCTTGAACCCAGCTACCCTGCTGCCTGTGGAGGAACCCGATTGGAAGGATGCTGGGTTGCCTCACTCCTGGCAGGACCTTCCCCACTGTTGCATAAATATGGTGGACAAAGTGTTCCCGAGCCAGGAAGACCTCAGAGATTCCCCCTTGGAGAGCCCAGATGTTAAATACTTCACTGATGGTAGCAGTTTCATAACAGATGGGGTGAGATATGCAGGATATGCAGTAGTGACCCAACACTCAGTGGTTGAGGCTCAAGCCTTACCTTCTGGGACTTCCGCTAAGAAGGCTGAATTAATAGCATTAACCAGAGCACTGTTATTGGCCAAGGGGAAGAAAGTAAACATATATACTGACTCAAAATATGCTTTTGCAACCCTGCACGCCCATGGGGGAATACACAAAGAGAGAGGACTTTTGACTACTGAAGGAAAAGAAATAAAAAATAAAGAGGAAATTTTGCAATTATTGGAAGCCGTATGGCCTCTGGAGAAGGTGGCTGTCATTCATTGCAAAGGACACCAAATCAGGAAAAGCTATGAGGTGCAGGGCAACAGAAAGGCAGACCAAGAGGCTTGGCAGGCAGCAATGAGCATGGCTTCACCTGAAGAAAGAACTCTAGCAATGCCTCTCCTTCTAGAGCCCCCATTGCTGGAGGTACCCCCTTACTCTTCGAGTGAAAAAGCTTGTTTTGTTCTGGAAACAGGGAAATATATTAAAGGTGGATGGTGGCTGTTCTCTGATGGGAGACTAGACGTCCCAGAGACAATAGCCTCAAGGTTTGTGAAGCAGATCCATCAAAGAACACACACTGGAAACTAGAGACTTTGATAGGTCAACACTTCTATGTGCCACGGCTCTCTGCCATCACCCATGCTGTTTGCGAATAATGTCTATCCTGTGTCTGGAATAAGCCAAAACAAGGACCTATTCGACCCCCAGGAATTCAGGGAATGGGAGCTGTGCCTTGTGAGAACCTGCTTGTAGACTTTACCGAGTTGCCTTGAGCAGGAGGTTACCGGTATATGCTAGTGTTTCTTTGCACCTTCTCAGGGTGGGTTGAGGCCTTCCCCACCAGGACTGAAAAGGCACGAGAGGTGACAAAGGTGCTACTAAAAGACATCATACCAAGGTTTGGATTGCCTTTAACCCTAGGATCAGACAATGGTCCTGCATTTGTGGCAGAAGTAGTACTACAGCTGACTCAGCTTTTAAAGATCAAATGGAAACTGCACACAGCCTACTGACCACAGAGTTCAGGGAAGGCGGAATGGATGAACCAGACACTCAAACAGCTACTAAAAAAGTTTTGCCAGGAAACTCACTTACGATGGGATCAGGTCTTGCCCATGGTCCTCCTCCAGGTCAGGTGTACACTTACAGAACAAATTGGGTATTCACCCTATGAAATATTATTTGGAAGGCCACCCCCAATCATTAATCAAATTAGAGGGTAGTTAAAGGAGTTAGGAGAGCTAACCCTTAGAAGACAGATGCAGGCTTTAGGAGTGGCAATGCAGGAGGTGCAAGGCTGGGTGAGTGAAAGGATACCTTTAAGTCTAACAGACCCAGTGCATCCACATAAACCGGGGATTCTGTCTGGGTTAAAATGTGGAATCCAGGCTGGGCGTGGTGGCTCACACCTGTAATCCCAGCACTCTGGGAGGCCGGCGGGGGGGAGATCACGGGATCAGGAGAATGAGACCATCCTGGCTAACACGGTGAAACCCCGTCTCTACTAAAAATACGAAAACAAAAAATTAGCCAGGCATGGTGGTGGGTACCTGTAGTCCCAGCTACTTGGGAGGCTGAGGCAGGAGAATGGCATGAACCCGGGAGGCACAGCTTGCAGTGAGCCGATATTGCGCCACTGCACTCCAGCCTGGACAACAGAGCAAGACTCCATCTCAAAAAAAAAAAAGAAAAACAAGGTGGAATCCAACAACCCTGGGGCCCTTATAGGATGGGCTCCATATTGTGATCATGTCTACTCCCACTGCTGTTAAAGTTGCAGGTGTCACACCTTGGATTCACCATAGCTGGCTAAAACCAGCGGCAGCAGTGACTCCCCATGACGACCAGTGGACTAGCCAACAAGACCCAGATTGCCCCACCCGAACAGTCCTATGGCAAAACCCAACTACCGGTAAGAAGGACAACTGCCCTGCTCTGACCACACCAGAGGCTGGTCAGTCTACGCACAGGTGAAGCTTGAGAATCCTGCAAGCTCTGCTCTAATCACAGCCCGGAAGCTGACTAGTCTATGCACAGCCGAAGCTAAAAGGACCATCTCCGGGTAAGCAAATGTGGATACAATTTATAAGCCTAGCTATAATTCTGTCAATACTGGTTATTATGTTATGTTATTACTGCAAATGCTGCAAATGTCTATGCCCAGAGGAAGGTTTGCCATGCCCATGTGTAGTGTAAGCATGTTTCTATTATATACACTAATGTTCTTACCATTTCTGCCTATACTAAAAAAGGAGAAATCTCTAGAAAGATGCCCATACTGTGTACACACTACCTGGGTAAGAAACACCATAGTTAAAACTCTACTGTACCATACCTACTATGAATGTACAGGAACCAAGTTAGGAATCTGCACATACAACCAGACCACCTATTCATTCTGTGACCCAGGAAATAATCAGCTATATGTAGGTTATGACCCTAAACTCTTACCTTATGAATTCTGGTTTGAGGTACATATTAAATCAGAGGGAGAAAAAGAAGGAGAGCTTATAGCTCGAACCAAAGAAGCCCCTCCCTCCTATAAAAGGCGTAGTTCCTTGTACTTTGATGCCTGCCATGCCGCATATGTTCATAATCTTAAAAAAAACAGAAGCAGCCTGCAATGGTTTAACACAAGAGAGGCTGAGCAGGAACAGCCCTAAACATCTGTATGGAGAACCACAAATCGGATGCCCGGACCGTAACATTCAGTGGTCTACGCTAACACAGCTCCAACTCTTATATTCAGGATGGACTGCTCTGCTAAGTAGTATGTCAGTCAAACTAAATTGTAAGACAAGGACATGCAATTCTTTAAATTTTACTATCTTAAAGCCAGAGCTACCTTTTTGGTCTACAGGGCAGGCAGCACTATTATGAGTTGATAGACAAGAAGCAGGCCTTGGAGTTCCACTACTGATTGTCAAAAAGACTAGAAGGACTCAAATGTGTCCAATCCCCCAATTCTGGGTCCATAAGTCATTCTATAAGCATTTTGATCAGCCAGTGCCTGAGCTTCCCCCATCACCCAAAAACATATTTGCTCAACTAGCTGAAAACATAACTGGCAGCTTAGGAATTTCCTCATGCTATGTATGTGGAGGAACTAATATGGGTGACCAGTGGCCATGGGAGGCAAAGGAATTAATGCCACAAGGTAACTTCACTTTGCCTAACCCTGCCAGTGAACCAACAGCCTCAGCCAGTGTTTGGTTGTTAAAAACCTCCGTAATTAAAAAGTACTGTATCACCCGATGGGGAAAGGCTTTCACAGAGGCAGCAGGAGAAACAACCTGCCTAGGGCAACAGCATTATGATGAGACTAAAAACAAAACTCTATGGAGAAATGCCCAGAATGACTCCTACTTACCAGGTCCAAACCCTTTCTCTTGATTCTCTACTCTAAGCCACACTTGGAATCAGCTAGAGGCTCCAAATGCTTGGAAGGCATCCTCTGGCCTATAATGGGTCTGTGGAGCATGGGTATATCAGCAACTGCCGGCTAAATGGACAGGGGCATGTGTGTTAGGAACAATCAAGCCATCCTTCTTTCTAATTCCTCTAAAGCAAGAGGAACTCTTAGGATATCCAGTTTATGATGAAAATAAAAGAAGAACTAGAAGAAGCATAATCACAAAAATAGACACAAATGTCAAAAAGATGTGGACATAGGAGACTGAAAAGATAATGAATGGTCTCCTGAAAGAATCATTAAATATTATAAGCCAGCTATCTGGGTGCAAGACGGTTCATGGGGATATTGCACCCCAATCTATATGCTCAACTGCATCATAAGGTTGTAGGTAGTCCTTGAAATTGTAACCAATGAAACACCAAGGGCACTAGGTTTATTGGCAATACAAGCAACACAAATAAGAAATGCTATACATCAAAATAGATTAGCTTTGGATTACCTCTTAGCCTCAGAAGGAGGAGTATGTAGAAAATTTAATTTAACCAACTGTTGCCTAGAAATCGATGATAATGGCCAAGCTATTATGGAAATCACAGCTAGAATGCGCGAGTTGGCCCATGTTCTAGTTCAGACTTGATCCGGGTGGTCCCTGGATTCCTTGTTTGGAGGATGGTTCTCAGCCTTTGGAGGATTCAAAACCCTCATTGGTAGGTTCTTGCTTATTCTTGGCAACTGCCTCATCCTCCCTTGCCTTTTACGCCTGCTTATTAGGAGTATTCAGTCAACTATAGAGGCAATAGTAACCCGACACACTACCGCACAGTTGATGGCATTAACCAAATATCAGCCACTGCCAGTAGAAGCAGCTCAGCTCCGCGAAGAGGTGGCAAGTAGTGGTGCTTTCTATTAACACCTTTGTTATAAAAAGCACCAAAGCGGGGAATGGAAATAGGAATTAAAAGAAATTAAAGAATATGTAAGCAGAGCCCGTCTCCCTCTCCCTCTCCCTCTCCCTCTCCCTCTCCCTCTCCCTCTCCCGTCTC
The DNA here is from genome assembly GCF_029289425.2 of Pan paniscus. NCBI lineage: Eukaryota > Metazoa > Chordata > Mammalia > Primates > Hominidae > Pan > Pan paniscus. The sequence goes on from NC_073272.2 coordinate 119,701,461, forward strand.
CCTCTCCCTCTCCTTTCCATGGTCTCCCTCTCATGCCGGGCCAAAGGTGGACTGTACTGCTGCCATCTCGGCTTGCTGCAGCCTCCCTGCCTGATTCTCCTGCCTCAGCCTGCCGAGTGCCTGCGATTGCAGGCGCGCGCCGCCACACCTGACTGGTTTTCGTGTTTTTTTGATGGGGATGGGGTTTCGCTGTGTTGGCCGGACTGGTCTCCAGCTCCTAGCCGCGAGTGATCCGCCAGCCTCGGCCTCCCGAGGTGCCGGGATTGCAGACGGAGTCTCATTCACTCAGTGCTCAATGGTGCCCAGGCTGCAGTGCAGTGGCGTGATCTCGGCTCGCTACGGCCTCCACCTCCCAGCCGCCTGCCTTGGCCCCCCAAAGTGCCGAGATTGCAGCCTCTGCTCGGCCGCCACCCCGTCTGGGAAGTGAGGAGCGTCTCTGCCTGGCTGCCCATCGTCTGGGATGTGAGGAGCCCCTCTGCCTGGCTGCCCAGTCTGGAAAGTGAGGAGCGTCTCTGCCCGGCCGCCATCCCACCTGGGAAGTGAGGAGTGCCTCGTCCCGGCCGCCATCCCATCTAGGAAGTGAGGAGCGTCTCTGCCCAGCAGCCCATCGTCTGAGATGTGGGGAGTGCCTCTGCCCCGCCGCCCCGTCTGGGATGTGAGGAGCGCCTTGGCTCGGCCGCGACCCCGTCTGGGAGGTGAGGAGCGTCTCTGCCCGGCCGCCCCATCTGAGAAGTGAGGAGACCCTCCGCCTGGCAACCGCCCCGTCTGAGAAGTGAGGAGCCCCTCCACCTGGCTGCCACCCCGTCTGGGAAGTGAGGAGCGTCTCCGCCCGGCAGCCACCCCGTCCGGGAGGGAGGTGGGGGTCAGCCCCCTGCCCGGCCAGCTGCCCCGTCCGGGAGGGAGGTGGGGGGCTCAGCCCCCCGCCCAGCCAGCCGCCCCGTCCGGGAGGTGAGGGGCGCCTCTGCCCGGCCGCCCCTACTGGGAAGTGAGGAGCCCCTCTGCCCAGCCAGGAGCCCCTCTGCCCAGCCAGCCGCCCTGTCCGGGAGGGAGGTGGGGGGGTCAGCCCCCCGCCCGGCCAGCCGCCCCGTCTGGGAGGGAGGTGGGGGAATCAGCCCCACGCCCAGCCAGCCGCCCCGTCCGGGAGGGAGGTGGGGGCGTCAGCCCCACGCCCGGCCAGCCGCCCTGTCCGGGAGGGAGATGGGGGGGTCAGCCCCCTGCCTGGCCAGCCACCCGGTCCGGGAGCTGAGAGGCGCCTCTGCCCGGCCGCCCCTACTGGGAAGTGAGGAGCCCCTCTGCCTGGCCACCACCCCGTCTGGGAGGTGTACCCAACAGCTCATTGAGAATGGGCCATGATGACGATGGCGGTTTTCTGGAGTAGAAAGGGGGGCAAGGTGGGGAAAAGATTGAGAAATCGGATGGTTGCCGTGTCTGTGTAGAAATAAGTAGACATGGGAGACTTTTCATTTTGTTCTGTACTAAGAAAAATTCTTCTGCCTTGGGATCCTGTTGATCTATGACCTTACCCCCAACCCTGTGCTCTCTGAAACATGTGCTGTGTCCACTCAGGGTTAAATGGATTAAGGGCGGTGCAAGATGTGCTTTGTTAAACAGATGCTTGAAGGCAGCATGCTCGTTAAGAGTCATCACCACTCCCTAATCTCAAGTACCCAGGGACACAAACACTCTGCCTAGGAAAACCAGAGACCTTTGTTCACTTGTTTGTCTGCTGACCTTCCCTCCACTAGTGTCCTATGACCCTGCCAAATCCCCCTCTGTGAGAAACACCCAAGAATGATCAATAAAAATAAAATTAAATTAAAAAAAAAAGAATATGTAAGCAGAAACTCAGTTGTATGTAAGAAAACCCAATTCCCCTGAGAAAGAGAAAGAGTTGGAGTCCTTTAAAAATTAACTGCCTGTTTTTCTGTGGCTAGTGAGCCTTATCTCTCCTCCTTTCCCAGGCATTGTGAAGACCCTGTTTCCCTAGCTGTGCAGCTGCAAGTTCACTAGACAGATAAACTCAAGTCATAAAACATGCTTTTCCTTGAAAAGTAAGAAATGATGTAATGCATGTCTCAATTAATTGAATAACTGTCTCTGTTTCTCACTTCTGCAATATGCTTCCCCCTGCCCCACGAAATGCTTAAAAAGTAACTTAACTCTTTGTTCAGGGCTCAGTTCTTTGGATGTTAATCTTACTGGGCCAGTGCACCTAAATAATAAATATCCTCCTGAACCCCATCAGTCTCTCTGATTCCTTATCGATCCCACTACACTATGAGAACCTACATCTCAATGGTCAGGCATCGATCAGACATTGTGGCAATCCCCACATTTCTTGCCACAGGGCCCTGTCAACACAGCAGCCAACAAAGGTTTACTGAGTGAAGTACATATAGGTACAAAAAGACTTACAGAACCATTATTTTCACAATAAAACATCTTGCCCCTGTTGCCCACTGCCGGAGAATAGCCATCATCTCTCTTCTTTCAAGGACCCTTGTAAATAAACACATACAAACTGACAGAAGCAGGAAATGTGAGGCAGCATGTTTAATCATCTCCATCTATGCGAAAACCCCATGAGATAGTTATCATTGTTATTCCCATTTTACAGATGAGAAAACTAACACAAACGGAGAGTGATCAAGTGAGATTAGCCAGCTAGCAACAGGAAGCAAAGCAAAATTTCAGATTCCAGCAGTTTAGCTCCAGGAAGAGCCAGCCTGAGGAGGAGACATCTTAGTTAAAATCAGAAAGAGGCTGTTAGATCGTCATCCCTTCCCATCTCTTTGAACGTGAATTGGTCAAATATTTTCCAGCTGTTTTCTTACCCATCCTCTGGGAACATGAGGTATGATGCGTGCACTCATCCATTAGGATCAGTCGTTGGGGTGACCGGAACCCACAGTACACGTAGGGGCCCACAAACTAGTTTAATTTCTTATATAAAATAAGGTTGATGAAAAGGGTCATTGTGCAAGCAAAAATAGAATGAGTCACTCAAACGATGGAGGATAGGTTCTATGGTTAAAACCTACTCTCTATATTCAGGACATTAACAAGTCCTGCAGTATCTACAAAACACTTCTTAAAGGAAGAATCTTAGAGCGCTCAATCTGTCCTGGCTGTGTTTATTTGACAATAAATAAAATGTATTTATTCCTAAACAAGAGCTCAGAAAGATATCTGTAGAAAAGGGCAGGAGTAGAGGAAAAGAGGGCTATGCAGCAGCAGGAAAGAAGGGAAATCACTGCAGGTCCACAGCACCAGCTCAGCACAGAAGGTAAGTGCGCATTTGTAATGGGTCTGTAGCCAGAGACATAGCAGAAGCTGCGCTATCCACAGTCACAACCAAAGGCAAAGGAAGGATGCCCTGCAATTTTAGAAATCTTGGCTGCAGCTGGGAACGGTGGCTCACGCCTGTAATCCCAGCACTTTGGGAGGCCGAGGTGGGTGGATCACTTGGGGCCAGCAGTTCCAGACCAGCCCTGCAAACATGGTGAAACCCTGTCTCTACTAAAAATACAATAATTACCCAGGTGTGCTGGTGCGCACCTGTAGTTCCAGGTACTCGGGAGGCTGAGGCACTCCTGAGTACCTGCACAATACATGCAAACACCCACCCCATCCTACTCCCCGGCCCCCCCGCCCTACTCCCCCCCTCCACCCTACGCCCCCCCGCCCTACTCCCTCCCCCGCCCTACTCCCCCCCCTCCCCCCGTCCTACTGCCCCCACTCCAACACGTGCTCTCCCGTGCCCAAGGCAAGGCCAAGCCCCTGAGGCATGCGCACCTCAGCAGGCCCAACCCACAGCAAATAGTGGGAAGAGGAAAGGCAAGAGAGGAGGTCTGTAAGTGGATACACTGTTACTGAATCTAGGTACCCAGAAGATGGAGGCTGTAGTGAGCCCAGATAGTGCCACTGCATTCCAGAGACAGAGCAAGACTGTCTCAAAAAAAAAAAAGAAAAGAAAAGAAAAGAAAAGCAATCTCGGATGCTCTAAGCATTGTGCATGTTTCCACCCTTGCACTTTGATGTGGATTCATTACTAAGAATTAATAGTGGACTTTCTCAAGGAGTGTGCTGCATTTTTACATAGTGCATTTGCGCAGCCGACAAGCTTTGCAAATCCAGGCCCAAGCTCCTGTTCCTGGAGACCTAGGAAGCATGGAGCTAGTGCAAAATCTCCCTTATCGCCATAAAATGGGCTTGCACAATTCAGCACAGCAGCTTCCCCAAGTTCCACACTCACGCATGCCTGTCTACAGGACAACGCATGCAAGCACCCACCCCATCCTACTCCCCCTCCCACGCCCTACTCCCCCCTCCCCCACACCCTACTACACCACTTACCCCTCCCCCCCACACCACCAACGCGTGCTCCCCCTCTCCGGGGCAAGGCCAAGCCCCTGAGGCATGCGCACCTCAGCAGGCCCAACACACAGCAAATAGCGGGAAGCAGAAAAGCAAGAGAGGAGGTCCCTAAGTGGATACACTGTTGCTGAGTCTAGACACCGGAAGAACCCTCCAGGCGGCGACTCACAGTTCTAGCACTGCCTAGGAGATCGTGGTGGCCCCAGCTCAGAATCTGCAGAACAGCTCCATCCACACCACTCAGGGTATGCAGCCTCCGGACCAGTGTAGCCAGTATATCACCAGCTTGCTCAGCCCTGGAGTCGACGAGGAGAAAGAACTACAGGGTCAGTACCTTGATGGGACACATGCTTTTGCGAACTCAGGAAACCAAGGTTCTCTGGGAGAGGCGAGTGGACTGGATGATGCCCCTGCACTACCACTGCTCTCAAGAGTGTAGCCCCTCACCACCTCCTTCCAACACCCTCAGGACCAATGCCTTGATCTTTCCCTTGGGGTTTCTCCTTTTCCAGATATGAATGCTATGGTGCTGTCGCTTACTGAAGAGGCCGAAGAGGAGGAAGAGGATGCACAGCCTGAGCCTGAGCAAGGCACAGCAGCAGGAGAAAAGTTAAAGTCGGCAGGAGCCCAAGGCGGAGAAGAAAAAGATGGCGGCGGAGGAGAAAAAGATGGCGGCGGCGCAGAAGTTCCTGGCCACCTATGGGAAGGAAACCTCGAGGGCACCAGCCGCAGCGATGGCAACGTTGAGGACAGCGACCAGAGCGAGAAGGAACCTGGGCAGCAGGATTCGCGCCCACAGGGCGCCGTCGGGGGGCTGGAGCCTGGCAACGCCTTCACCCCATTGCAGCTGCAGGAGCTGGAGCGCATTTTCCAATGCGAGCAGTTCCCCAGTGAGTTCCTGCGGTAAGCCCATTGCTCTGGTTGGCGCGCGGTTTGCAGGGAGGCGGCGTTTGGCTTTCCCGCAGTCCCTCTCCTACCCTCTCCCCTCCTGAACCAAAACCCATCTGGGGCCTGGTGTTGCTGCCGTCCCCTCCCCGCAGACCCCTGGCACCTAGTGGGTTCTGTAGTGGGGCTATGCCTATTAGGCATCATGCAGAATTTAAATGAACCAAGTTGGGCAACGTTGGGCTGAGGTCAGTTATGATAAATAACTCCTATCCCAGGCGAGGCAGAAATAAAGATGAGGCGATTAAGATTCTGTACAGCAAGTGCAGGGTCGCATTCTGACCTTATTTAAAATTCTGAGAAGTCCGTCGTTCGTCTGGGTTTCCTTTGGTGTTAATTTTTCTAAGTTTCAAATAGTAAGTTAGAATGTCATTTATATTGATTAACGATTTTTTTTTGTTATGGGTTTTTTTTTTTTTATTTTTTGGAGAAAGAGTCTCGCTGGGACACCCAGGCTGGAGTGCAATGGTGCGATCTCGGCTCACTGCAACCTCTGCCTCCCAGGTTCAAGAGATTATCCTACCTCAGCCTCCCAAGTAGCTGGGATTACAGGCGCCAGCCACCACGCCCGGCTAATTATTGAATTTTTAGTAGAGACGGGGTTTCGCCATATTGGCCAGGCTGGTCTCGAACTCCTGACCTCAAGTGATCCTCCTGCCTCGGCCTCCCAAAGTGCTGGTGTTATAGGCGTGAGCCACCGCCCTGATTTTTTTTTTTTGGCATCTCCTTTATTTGTGGCATGAGAGAAATGTTCCTAATGTGAGGCTCAGCTGGGTGTTACAGAACAGCCTACTGGGTGTGGGGAGTTGGTAGAATAAAAAATTAAACACAAGAATGAAACGACACCCACAACTCCAAATGCTGAACACGTGTGGTTTCTTCCATAGAAGGTGGCTGGCAAGAAGCATGAATGTGACTGAACTCGCAGTGCAGGTCAGTAAACCGAAAAAGCAATCGGGCAGGGGAGCCATTCTAAAACCCGCTTCAGGGCTTGGACACACTTTGACCCAGACATTGCCATCTTGGTGTTTTTGTGGCCTTTTTCATGTATAGGCAATGAGGTCTGAACTTTGGGATCTTTGTGGCTGGAAAATGCGGTAAGGAAAGCTCAGCTTGTGGAAATTTCCCATTACCAGAGGGAACATGACAATCCACGGAAAAAAAATGAGTACTGAACTGTTTCCTTTATTCCTTGTGTATAAAATATATTCTACACTTGAATAAATTACAAATATATAAATATATGTATTCCAAATTACAAATATATATAATATATAACAGTATAAATGAAATATAGCATAATATATAAGATTGAATTCCTAGCACTGGTATCCTTTAGGTAGCACTTCCATGTGGAGGCATCCTGGGGTTTTCTGACATGGGGATTATTCGAACTAATGCTCCAAAGAGCTCCATTAAACTAAATTATTTAATATATTTAAAACCAAGCATAAACTCTTTGGTTAAGAATTTATAAATGTTTAGGCATTGGGGTAAAGGAATAATTCCCAACCAGAACGTATGTTTCCTTAAGCTGAGACTGATGGCGGGGGATAGCATAAAGTTCAAGTGCCTGGCCCTCCTACTACTGTTTTTAAGTATTTGGTGAAGCCTTGTAGAGAGTGGCAGCTCTAAATTTTAATTTTCTGGAATACTTTGATATGGCAGGCTGAAAACATTGCTGACATAGTTGGTTTTGCATTATGGTAGAGATAGCGAAAAGGCTTGCAACCTTTGCAAGTTTATCTAGAAACCAAAACAAACTACAAGATCAATTTTTCATAAATTTCCACCAACCTAAGGATGGAAGTGTTAGGCAAGAATTGTATACAGTCACACTCATGGCTTGGGGAAGCTGCCCCCATTCAACTTTTGAAACTACCAAATGCATCAGTGAATATTTTCTTGATCAATTTCTAGCATTTAAGAGATTTTTTGTTTCTTCCAGTTTGTTGTACTAATAGGAAGAGATGTGTTTTGTGGAATGTGTTGATAGTGGGGGATGGCTGTCAGGTCAGGCTAGACTCTTACCTGTGGTAATTTGAAATACCTTTTTATTTATTTGCTCAGGCTGTGATAATAAATTTGTAGGTCAGTGGATCCAAAGGAGTATTTGCAAAAAAGGAAGAAAAGAAAGAAAAATCGGGATGACCTTAATAGCTTTTCTGCAGAGCTCATGTGTGTGAGTGCAGTGAGGGAGCTATGCTGCGGTTCTGTCAATGGTGGCATGCAGAAAAGCAGCCTGACAAAATGGGGCACTGAGTGTTGGCATCCTGTTGCCCTCCATTTTCTCAGGCAGGCAATGCCAATTTGGGGGAGATGCAATATTGACGTTTTGGTGAATTGCCTTTCCCCTCCCTGGGTTTACGTAGCATTCACTCAATGCAGTTCTGAAGGCAAAAGGACCACTCTCACTCAGCAAATAAGGAAAAAGGCATGATGTTCTCATCTATTGCCAAACATTTCAGCATGAATATCTCCAAAAATTTTTAATAGATGTTTCCCCCCTCTGTTTTGTAAAGATAGTAAGGGCTGTTTTATGAAACCAATACTGAGAATAGGGACCTAATGTTGTCCCACAGCACATTTGGCCCACTTTTGGCATTGCTTATGTTTATGAACCTTTGACCACAGGTACATTGGAATTGTCTCTAAACAAGCACTATTACGGTAGGCTTAAAATTTAGACTATGTATTCATGAGGGAGAAGGACTCCAAATAGTAAGATGGGAGAAGGAAATGGGGCATCAAACAGGGAGAAGAGTCCCTTTGTCCCATAAAATTTGCAGTTTGGGAACTTCCAGAAGGATCAAAATACAATGGAAATGTCATTAACTAGAAGCTTGGGGGATAGTGTTGTTTAATTGACAGGTTTTATTTTTTGGTCTTTTAACAATTGGCAGGTGTTTAGGGAGTAGTGTTTTTTGATACCTCCTCCACATTACTACTGAACATGTTCAGAGTTGCCTATTTGGACACTCCCGCTTTGGGAATGCTGATGAGATTGGGATCTTCTGCTTGAGTAGTGAGGCTAGATGGCTGAAGGCGTCCCATGGAACTGGGCAACCAAGTCTCTGTCCCATATCCCAGGACTATAGGGAGAACAAAGTGAGCTGACCTTGTCCTTAGCCCAGGAAGATTTGGAGGGAGGGATGAGTTGGAGCATGCAGAATTAGCAATGCTTCCTTTCTCTCAAACTCTCAACTGGGCAAAGCTTTTTGAGAATTTTTGTGAATTTGGACAACATTTGAGTCCTCCTTCCACAAAGCTTCAAGCTGAAGTGTGAAGAGTGTCCAGGGCTTCAGATACCCTCATTTCCCAGCAAGACAATCCACAAACTCCCTGGGCCCCCTATAACGAGACTTGCCTTGCAATATACCATCTTTTTAATTCTCAAGGAGTTTCAGAAGATGAATGACCCCTTAGAATTTCTTGAAGGAAAGAAAACTTGTTTTAAAATACAATGTACTCTTATCGATTTTTTACTTTACACTGAAGATGGGCTTTTCAAAACGGGGGCCTCATCTTCTTGGTGTGACTTTAAAAGGCACCCCCGCCTTTTTTTCCAAGCTCAGCTTCCCCCACGACCAGGGTGACAGTGGCCTAGTAAGTAGGAGTTGGTGGGCAGCTGGGTAGCTGATGGTCAAGTATCTGCAAGCAGACATGCCACACATAGCAATACCAGCAGGGATCGAGTCCCACTCATCGGCTACACCTGCACCCAAGAGTGGAAAAAGTAATATTACAGATAAAAGGAGAGAGACAAAGAAATAAGCCAAGCCAGAGCGTACGTAGCACATACTTGGAGCTCACTAGGGGAAAGGTGTGGTGTTCACCTTTCTAAGATATTTTAGTAGTAAGGAAGTAGCTTGTCTTGATACACCTGAAAAGGTTAAGGACATAGAGAGTTGCTTGTTGTGTTTTTTTCCATGATGAAATTAAATGCTCAGTATACTAAACCTGTTTCTTTTTTCCTCTGATTGAAGATTTGGTTTGAGAATAGAAGAGCCAAATGGGAGAGACATCAGAGGGCATCAATGGCAAGAAACATGCTGCCCTTCATGGCAGTGGGCCAGCCTGTCATGGTAACCGCAGCTGAGGCCATAATGGCACCCTTGTTCATCAGCGGGATGAGAGATGGTTACTTCTGGGGCCACAGCCATTCCAGCAGCCTGTGTTTCCCCATGCCACCCTTTCCTCCTCCGTCCTTGCCCCTTCCACTCATGCTTCTTCCACCTATGCCACCCGCTGGCCAGGCTGAATTTGGCCCATTCCCTTTTGTTATCGTGCCTTCTTTCACATTCCCCAATGTCTAAGGGATAGCCTCTGTGCCACTTTTTGCCAGAGTGTCTTTGAGCCAGATTCATATTTTGCATAGCACCCCATCAAAAGTAGTTCATCGAATGTCTATTACATGTTTTAAAGAAAAGTACATCATTGACCCATTTTTAGGGCACCTTTAAAAATGTTTCTATAAATATGTGAAGGGTATGTACATTTGTTTTGTGTGTCACATGGGGTCAGTAAGTTCTCAATAAAAATTGTTAAGAAATGCCGTTCAAACCGAATGTCACAGACTCTCGTCTCATGCAGTAATCTTGAGTCACCATCTGGGGGCTGTGCATGTCACAGAATTTTCCCATGTGCCCATGGCAGGCTTACACCGACCCACACATTCTCTTCCACCCCCACCCCCAACACCCCATACTCATCTCCTCTCTGCCCCCATTGATACCAGGTACATGTGCAGGATGGGGTGGTGTGAGTCCCTAATGAGAGAATAGTGTGTTTCAAGTTACTGCCAGGGTGGAAAACAGCAAAACCAAAATGGTATCGGGAAGGAAGCCATGCCCACTCTTAAAAATTCATTAAGTTTTTTCTTGCTATGGAAGACTTCTTTAAAGTAATTTTCTTTTAAAAGTGTAAGTGTAAATAATGCCATGAAATTATACACTTATTTAATGGCTAAAATGGCAAATTTTTATATGGTTTACCACAACAAAAGAAAAGAAAAAATATACCAAAAAGTTTTTAAAAAGTGATCATGAACATTGTGGTCATCCTGTGAAGTGACTGCAATGCCTGCAGATAAGGAGTCATGGTTACAACAATATTTTCTCTGAAAATTATTGGATGGCCAGTTTCATAATGATTATGTTTTCAGCCTGAAGGAAAATTCCATTTTCTTGGGTGAGCATGAACTTTCTGTCAGGCTGTCTGCTGCTTTTCATTCCCCACTTCTCTCTTCACAATTGTGGGTGTCAAGCTTCAGCCACGCAATTGCATTTGGTGTGAGGGTTTTGCAAGGAGAAGGAGGTTTATTCATACCCCTGAAGCCACAAGCCTTGGTGGGAATAAGGAAAGTCCATGAATTCACTATGCATTAATGCATGCCTCTTGGCCAAGTGGATTCTTTTTTCTTCTCCGATTGAGATTTTCCTTTTTTTTTTTTTTTTTTTTTTTGCTCTTGTTCTCATTGTATTGTGTTTTGTATAATTATTTACAGTAAGTCGCGCATGTCAGTGTACATTCCGTCTGGAAAGTGTTTCCATTTGGTACATTTTGTGCCAGTCGGTCTATTCCTGCTCATTATTTTGTTTTTTCTACATTCAGACTGAAACATTTGGTAGCCTAGAGATACTCAGAAATAGGCAAAGAAAGGTAAAAGGGGAGGAGGGGAGATTGAAGTCATACTTCCATTATCCCTCCCCGTGGTTATCAGATTCATAAAATTTTTACACCATCAAAAGACATTTTTAGCCATATATGTTTCCTTTATGTAGAAAATGAGATCTCCTATACTCAGTTGGCATTTGTTTTCATGTATCTGATAAGTACCTGTTAGAATTATAGGTCAAGATGTTGTCTAGCTCTGGTAACCTAGATTCTGAACTTCAAAGCAGAGTTCTTGTACCTTAAGAAATTCAAATTCATAGAATTATAGTTAGGATGTCATTTACTGACCTTGAACAACACATTGTTTAGGTAGCATACAATGGGACTAGTTCAAGGGGCTGGGTGGAGAACAAGTTACAATTTTTTCTGATGGAGAACATTACTGGAGACAGTACCCTTTAAAACTTTCATTCCCATTTTATTAGCAGCTAACGTCTTGTATGCCTTTACTATGTGACAAGCAATAAAATAATTTCCTTGGATGATTTTGTTTGATGCTCAAATGAATCCTAATAGTGAGGTTCTAGCATCTTCATTGAAAGAAGAGGAAACTTATCCACGGTGCAAAGCTAATCAGAGGAACAGGATCTGAAGCCAAGTTTGTCTGCCTCCAGAGCCCATGCTTTGTCAAGTTTAATTCAGCGGTGGTGCACTGGGATGCCACAGTTAGGGCAATCTGGCTTCCAATCCCAGATGCACCACTTCCCAGCTGTTTCCCCCTGGGCATTTTACTTAAGCTCTGTAGTATCATTATTATTCTCTATAAGATGATAATATTATATCACAGAATTGATGAGAGGAATAAATAACATATGTAAGTGGCCTTCCACAATGCCCAGCCAGAGTAAGCACACAGAAATGTTTTCTACTATTATTCTATATTATCTCCTATCATCATATTATTATAACCTGTTGTTCCACCTTTCCTATGTGGTATAACAGAAAGAGATCTGATTAAAAATAAGGTGGTCTGGGTTCTTGCTGCAGCTCTACGCTGTCTTTGTTACCTTGAATGAGTCGCTTAACCTACTATATCTCTGTTGTCTCATGTGTTAGGCCATTCTTGTTTTGCTATAAGGAAATGCCTGAGGCTGAGTAATTTATAAAGAAAAGAGGTTTAGTTGGCTCACAGTTCTGCAGGCTTAACAGGAAGTGTGATGCTGGCATCTGCTTCTGGTGAGGACCTCAGGAAGCTTACAGTCATGGTGGAAGACAGACTGGGAGCAGGCATCTCACATGGTGAGAGCAGGAGCGAGAGAGTGGGTGTGGGAGGTGCCACACACTTTTAAACAACCAGATCTTGTGATAACTCGCTCACTATTGCAAGGACAGCATCAAGCCATGAGGTTTCCACCCCCATGACCCAAACACGTCCCAACAGGCCTCACCTCCAACATTGGGGAAAATAAGGATGACATTTCAACATGAGATTTGGGCAGAGACAAATATCCCAACCATATCATCTCACCTATGGAATCATGACAGTAATAGCATGACTCATGTATTTGGAGTAGGTTTAGTGGTAAAAGTTTATCAGGCATATTTCAAAAAATCAGAAAAAATAGGAATGAATGCCTTATGAAAAAAATCATTTCACGCATTGTTTTCTAGAGTGTGGGGAGTACCATTCATGTTTATGTGCATGCTCGACCCCATTTTCCCAGATCAACAATTACTGTTTGTCCCTTCTTGACAGAGAAAAGGAATCAAATGAAGTGAATAATATGGAGAGGAATTTTTAAAAGTGAGCAGAGTGGATATTTGTAAAGGCTTTTCCATGTTTTCGCTATGGTAGTGATACTGTGGCTGTCTGTATAAAAAGGGTGTATCATTTAAACATGCCCTGAAATGGTTAATGATGAAATTTTTGTGATGTCTCGATGTGCTTCCAAATAATCCCAGGTTGGGTGCAGGGATGTTGGAGAAATCAGCAAGGCTACTGATGAAACAAGACTGGATATTAATAATTGTTGAATGTGGGTGGTGGCTATATGAGTGTTCATCTTATGTTTCTTTTATATATTTTGGACATTTCCTATAATTTTTTAAAAAAATAGTAAGGGTCGAAAACCTAGCTGCTAACAGGGCCAGGAAGCTAACATAAATGAAGAAAACAAGCAGAGTGGGGACTGGTAAACTGGGAAAGGATATGTCTCCCCCAAAGGGAATGGCCACTACTCTGCTTCAGCCTAATTTTTCTGGTCAGGACTTTGGGGTCCAGATCTGGCAGATTTTCCAGTTTGTAAAGATTGGCCAGAAATAAGTGTTTACATGAAACCTTCTGATCCTTAGATCTGAGCAATCAATTCAAATATGTTTTATTTAAAATTACACTGGTCATCCGAAACAGATCTGCAGACCAGATATAGGATGCAGCTTCCAATTTGCAACCTGTACTTGAGAAGGTAACTTTAGGCAAATTCAAAACCGTGGAGCAATAGAATATGATTGAAAGCAACTCTAAAGCCAGCAATCCTAGGATGCCATCATTCCACCTTATTTTTTTCTCATTATAAGTCCTGTTCTCATGTGATAAAAGAAAAACTTCAGCCAAATTAAATTTAAAGGAGTTTAATTGAGCAATGGACGATTTGCAAATCGGGCAGCCCCCAGAATGACAGCAGATTCACAGAGACTCCAGTGCAGCCAGGTGGTGGGAGAGTTATAGACAAAAAAGGGAAACTACATACAGAAATCAGAAGTGAGATAGAGAATGGCTGGATTGGTTACAGCTCGACGTTTGCCTTATTTGACATTTTCATTTTACCAATAATTTTTAAAACTGTCTTTATTTCCCAAAAATTACTTAAGACACATGAACTAAAAGGCATTACACTTTTTACTTTTCTGACAAAATATGTTATTTAAGCTTTTATTATTTTTAAACCAATTAGTGGAAGCTCTTTTATATATAAACATCAAACACATAATACATATAAATCCATAGACAGAAGTTAAAGGACTCATTTTCCAAGCCAGGAATTGAACCCTGAACCCAGGCTGCCATTGTGAAGAGAAAGCATGGCCACATGGTTACAAGGTCAAGCTCCCAAGGACATACAAGACAAGAGGGAAACCTTATCCAGTTTTGTTTTGTTTTTGTTTTTGTTTTTGTTTTTCAGGGACCTGCAGCAGAGCTTATAAGTGATCAGTTTGCTTGGCTGTCTTGAACAGCGGGCTTACAGGTGTCCTAAGCCTGTATTCTATCCTAAGGTACCCCTCATTAATTACAGAAAATATGGAAAGACACACAAAGCATACCAAATTTGCTACAGCTTAAGACTAGCCTTACAAGTGCTTTTTCTGATCAATTTAAACTTTACAGGAGAGTAGCAGTGATTTTTACCATTTATTCAACCTGTTTGCACAGAGAGAGAGAGAGAGGCCAGAAGTCTGACTGGTAAGAAATTCTTACCTGTTTGCCAGCATGCCAGGCTTCTGTGTTCCGTTTCCCTAAGTGGCCCTAGTGACCCAGCTCGCTGCACCATAGCCCTGGGGGGCCAAGCCGCAACACAAAGGAAAATTATCTTTTTCTGTTTGGGCCAGAGTAATAAAATATGTGTGACGAAACATAGACATCAGCTACTCTGCTTAGCACCCAATATTAAACTGGCAAGGCTTAAATTTGTCCTTAGATGGGTCCCGTCATCTTTAATCCAACTTCTGACTAGGAATTTCAACACGTGGTCCCTGGGCAAGATGGTCACCCTGAGTAATAGAAAAGATAAGAAAGGGAAAGGAGAGAGAGAAAAGCATTGCCTGTGGCAGGGTGGGGAAGGCGAAGAGCTCACAGAGGCCAGAGAAGGACCCACCCATTCATTGCAGTGACACTGAAAATGAAAAGTTCAGGGGACCACTTGCCAGTAGTGAAGGGATCTTTTCCAGCAGTTCCATCAGCTGTCGGGATTCCCCTTCTGGGGAGGAAAAAGCTCCCCATCTCCCATGGTCCTGCACATGCCTAATCCTGTCACCCATAGCCGTCAGCAAAAAGTGTAAGACCGATTAATCCAAAGAGAATAGCACTTAACATTCCATAGTGCCAAACCCGTCCTTAGCCAAAAGGGATTTTACCAAGAGCCCTCATTTTTAAATGTATTTCAATGTGGTGGTGTTCATTTGGAACGTTCCACTGTAAGTACAAGCGATTCTACTGCCTCAGCCTCCCGAGAAGCTGGGACTACAGGTGCATGCCACCACGCCCAGCTAATTTTTTGTATTTTTAGTAGAGATGGGGTTTCACTGTGTTTAGCCAGGATGGTCTCGGTCTCCTGACCTTGTGATTCACCTGCCTCGACCTCCCAAAGTACTGGGATTACAGGCTTGAGCCACCGCACCTGGCCTCTTGTTCTCTTATTTTCTCCCAAACATACAGAATCGCTCTCTCTGTTCTGAGCCAACTAAAGCTGGGGGTGGAGTGACATAGGTATTAACACCCCTGTGGCCACCACCACTATGACTGTGCTGGGTCAGACCTGAAGCCAGCACAGCACTGGGTCTCACCCAAGGCCTGCTGTAACCACTCCCTGGCTACTGTCTCTATGTTTGCTTAAGACCCTGGGCTCTACAATGAGCAGGTGGCAAAGCCAGCCAGGCCTGTGTCCCTCCCTCCAGGTCAGTGAGTTCCCCCAGGCCCCAGGTGGGTCTAGAAGCATCATCCAGGAGTCAGGGACTAGAGTCAAAAACCTTCTAAGTCTACCTGGTGTTCTATTGTATTGCAGCTGAGCTGGCACTGAAACCATAAGACCTAGTCCTTCCTGCTTTTCCCTCCCCTTTCCAAAGGCAAAGGAGCCTCACTCCACAGCCACTGCCACCCCTGGCCACAAGGAGTACTGACAGACTACCATCAATGTTCCCTTAAGGCCCAAGGTCTCTTAAGTTAGCTTGTGGTGAATGCTGCCTGGTCTGGGACTCATCCTTCAGGGCAGTGGGCTCCCCTCTGGCCTGGGGCAGGTCCAGAAATGCTGTCAAGTCCTGGAATCTGGAACCTCAAGAACCTGCTTGGTGCTCTAGCCCCCGTGGTGGTGTTGGTACCTGAAGCCAGCAAGCCTCAGAGGCTCATGATGGCCCTCAACGTAGTGCCTGTGTATTGCTGTTGGTTATTCAGGGCCCAAGGGCTCTTCAGTTAGCAGGTGATGAATGCTGGCAGGATGGGGTCCTTTCCTTCAAGGCAGTGGGTTCCCTTCTGGCCCACAGTTTGTCTAGAAATGTCATTTGGGAACTAGGGCTGGAACAGGGGCCTGTTGACTCTGACTGGAGCCCTATCTTGCTGTGGCTGAGTTGGTATCCAAGATGCAAGACAAAGTCCTCCCAACTCTTCCCTCTCCTCTCCTCAAGCAGAAGGAAGGGCTCTCTTTTAGAGCCACAAGCTGTGCATCCTGGGGTTAAGGGAAAAGTGATGCCAGCATTCCCTTGGCTGTCCTAGCTAGTGTCTCAGCATGTTGTGTTCCCCGCCCCCCCACCCCCAATCCACTGTGTCTGGGCCTAGTTCAGCCCTAGGACTTACCTAAAAGTTGCAGTCCTTATGGCCTAGGCTGCCTTTCGAGTTTACTTAGAGACTGAGAGCACTTTGGCCCTTCATGGTGAGGTTTGCAGGTACTCAAGTTCAGACTGCTGGGATCAGTGATTCCCCTCTGGCTAGGGCTGGTTTAAATGCTCCCTCTGTGAGTGGGCATCAACTGAGTTTGATCTGGTTTTCCTTTCTGCTGTAACAGGACATTGCTGAGTGCAATGCTTCACAATTGAATCGTGAAGCAAAAGAACTGTGTTCTCTCGTCCCCAGTGCCCAGAAACACTCTCCACACCATGCCATGGCTGCCAGGGCGGGGAAGGGGTAGCATTGGTGATTCAGGATTGTTTTCTATATCTCTTCAGTGCCTCTTTCAGTGATATGAAATTAAAACCAGGTACTGTAAGTGCTCACCTGATTTTTGGTTTTTAAGAAGGTGTTTTTTTCTGTGTAGGTAGTTGTTAACTTGGTGTCCTTGCACAGAGTGGCAGGAGGACGATCAGCGGAGCTTTCTATTCTGCCATCTTCGTCTGCCTCCTTTCCTAGCCTCATTTTCCCCTGCTTCCTCCTCTGCCCGCTGGGTCCTGAGCACATGGGTCTTGAGAACACACCAAGCTCATTCCCACCTTGGCGCCTTTGCACTGGCTGTTCTCTCTGCCTGGAATGCTCTTCCTACAGGTTTTTGCATGGCTGCCTCCTTTATTGCATTCATGATTCTGCTCAAATGCCCTCTCTAAGCACCTGAGCTAAAATCCCTAACCCCACAGTCTCTCTACTTTTTTGTTTGGTTATTGGCTCTCTTGTTTAATCTCTGTCTTCCTACCAGAGGGCAGGATTCAGAATTTAAACAGTGCCCTAGCACATAATGAGAGCTCAGTTATCTTCTGTTAAAGATAAAAATGAAGCCACACTTTAGGTGTACCCGAAGGCCGACCACTCATAACCAGGTAACCAAAATTTAATTCTTCCCAATTTCCCCAAAACACTGTCTCTAATCATAAATATCAAACATAACCTTTACATCTTTGTCAGCATGATTCAGTGAAATTAAACCAATCAGCTATAGGCAAATCAGTTTAAACAGCTCTGTTTACCTTAAAAAGAATGATAACGTAAAACAGCCAACCACAAAAAAAATCAAAATATTCTCCTTTATGCTTTATAAAGTGTGCTATGACTGCCATAAGGTGAGCTTTCTACCACTTTGTTTGAAGTCTCCTGGATCATGAGCTGTACTTTCTCTTACTGTATAACAATAAACTTTAAAATGTTTCCTAACTTGATCTGATTCTCATTTTGACACTTCCAATAATCTTGAGAAATGCTCCTGAGCACTTTGGGTCTGGTATTCTTAGAGAGGGCAAACATTCTCATTTTTCAAAGGGGAAGTTGAGGCCCAGAGAGAGACAGTGACTGCCTGAAGTCATAAAGTTCCAGCACTCTCTTTCCTTACTCCCTTGTTCTCCTGGTCTTGGGGACATCAGACATCTTTAAACATTTGGTCTCAGCATAGAAACTTTGAGATCCAGTGCATTAGGGTTCCCTAGAGGGACAGAACAAATAGGAGATATATATATATATATATATATATATATATATATATATATATGTATATGTAGGATTATATATATATGCATATGTAGGATATACATATATGTATATGTAGGATATATATATGTATATATATACAGAACTTATATATATATACAGAATATATATATATACAGAACTAATAGGATATATATATATATCCTCCATATATATATATCCTCCATATATATATATCCTCCATATATATATATCCTCCATATATATATATATCCTCCATATATATATATATCCTCCATATATATATATATATATATCCTCCATGTATATATATATGGAGTTAATTAAGCATTAACTTACATGATCACGAGGTCCTACAGTAGGCTGTCTGCAAGCTTGAGGAGCAAAGAGATCCGGTCTGAGTCTCAAAACTGAAGAACTTGGGAGTCCGATGTTCAAGGGCAGGAAGTGTCCAGCATGGGAGAAAGAGGTAGGCTGGGAGGCTAGGCCAGTCTCTCCTTTTCACATTTTTCTGCCTGCTTCATATTCACTGGCAGCTGATTAGATTGTGCCCACCAGATTAAGGGTGGATTTGCCCTGTGCAGCCCACTGACTCAAATGTTAATCTCTTTTGGCAACACCCTCAGAGAACACCTAGGATCAATATTTTGTATCCTTCTATCTAATCAAGTTGACACTCAGTATTAACTGTCATACCCAGAGTGGCTGTTACTTCCCAAAAATATTCAGTCTGTAATTGATGAAGTGGGGTTTTTATCCTGGTATGTCAGACTTGTGGCTGAGACATTCTGACACTTGTGAGGCTGGAAGGGAAAGAGGCAGTGGATAAAGTGGGCCTTGGCTTGTTCTCATAGGTTGCAATTAACATCTGAAGCACTTGCTTTCAACCTGAAGAACTTCATTATTTCTTGTGAGGTGGATCTACTAACAACAAATCCTCCCATTTTTATTTAACTGGGAATGTCTTTGCCTTCATTTCTGAAAGGTAGCTTTGCTGGATGTAGGATTCTTGGTTGATAGTTTTTTCTTTAAGCACTTTGAGTATTTAATCTTACTGCCTCCTGGCCTTCATTGTTTCTGCTGAGAAGTCAACTACCAATCTTACTGGGGTAAGTGATGAGACATTTTTCTCTTGCCACTTTCAAGATTTTCTCCTTGATCTTAGCTGGTTTTACCATGATGTAATCTGTTTGTGGATTCTTTACTTATATCCTTCTTATAATTCGCTGAGCTTCTGTAGGTTATTGTTTTTAAAATAAATTTGGGAAATTTTCTGCCATTATTTCTTTGACTATTTTTTCTGCTCCTCTCTATCTCTTCCTTTCATCTCCTCTCTATCTCTTCCTTTCTTCTAGTAGATCCCACTTAGGTTTGTGTGGCTGATGGTGTCCTACATTTGTCTGAAGCTCTATTTATTTTTCTTCACTCTTTCTTCTCTCTAGTCTTCATCTTGCATAATCGCTATCAATCCTGTTTCAAATCTGCTAATTCTTTCTTCTGCCAGTTTAAATGTGCTATTGAACCTGCTAGTGATTTTTTTCATGTCAGTTATTGTACTTTTCAGATTCAGAATTTCCATTTGGTTCTTTTGAAATAATTTCTATCTCTTTAATGATATTTTCTACTGGATGCAACATTGTTATCATACCTTTATTTTCTGAACCATGCTTTCTTTTAGTTCAGTAAACATATTATTTTTTTTCTCTGTAGAGATGGAGGTCTTGCTATGCTGACCAGGCTGGTCTCAAACTCCTGGCCTCAGGCAATCCTCCCGCTTCAGCTTTCCAAAGTGCTGGGATTACAGGTATGAGCCACCACACCTGGCCTGCAAACATATTTATAATGGGTATTTTGAAGTCTTTTTCTGTTAAATCCATCATGTGGTTGCTCTCACAGGCAGTTGGTGTTGTCTGCTTTTTTCTGCTGTATGGGGCATACTTTCCTGTTTCTTTGCAGGTCTGTATTTGTCTGTTCTCACATTGTTATAAGGAAATAGCCGAGAGCGGGTAATTTATAAAGGAAAGAGGTTTAATTGACTCACAGTTCAGCATGGCTGGGGAGGCCTCAGGAAACATACAATCATGGCAGAAGGTGAAGGGGAAGCAAGGCACCTTCTTCACAAGGCAGCAGGAAGGAGAAGTGCAAGCAGGAGAAATGCTAGACGCTTATAAAACCATCAGATCATGTGGGACTCACTCACTATCACGAGGACAGCATGGGGGAAACCGCCCCCATGATCCAATTACCTCCACCTGGTCCCATCCTTGACACATGGGGATTATGGGGATTAAGGGGATTACAATTCAAGATGAGATTTTTGGGTGGAGACACAGACAAACCATATCACATGCCTCATAAATTTTTTGCTGGAAATTGAAATCATTTTTGAGACATGGTCCCACTCTGTCACCCAGGCTGGAGTGCAGTGGTGCAATCATGGCTCACTGCAGCCTCGACCTCCTAGGTTCAAGTGATCCTTCCACCTCATCCTCCTGAGTAGCTGGGACTATCAGCATGCACCATTCCACCTGGCTAATTTTTTTTTTATTACTTTTGTAGAGATGGGGGGTCTCTCTGTATTGCCCAGGCTGTTCTTGATCTCCTGGGCTCAAGTGATTCTTCCACCTTGGCCTCTCAAAGTGCTGGGATTACAGGTGTGAAGCATTATGCTTGGCCACAAAATTTTTGATAATATGTTGTAGCAACTGCCCCCAACCCTGGCCTCTGGGACTTGTTATTTGCTGGTATATTTTTTTAGTGATTGGCTGGATTATTTTAATGAAGCTTATTCCTTCTCCTCATAATCTTAAGCCTCTGATGTTGCTCTTCAGGAAGACATGACTTTGGGTGTGTACACCGTCACTCTAGGATGGCAGTGGTGTTAGTAGGGCTCTCTATCTTTCCCTTACCATGCCCAACTATTAAACTCCACTAATTGCCTGCTGATCATTCTATTGTTTTCAGCAATGCTCTAGGACATAAATTGTTCTACAAACTAATTCAATTAAATTGTGGTTTATTTGAAGGAATAGTTTTTGAGGTCCACGTCTCATATTTGTTCTGATACCAGGAGTGCTCTTACCAGCCATCTTATTTCCTGGTTTTCTCCTGAAAACTATCCAGCTTACAGGCCATGCTTTATCTTCATTAGATCCACAAATCTCAACTGCCTTGTATGACAACGTCCACTGTTCTTGAGAGCACTCTTAGGTTTGAACTTTACACTCTGTTGCAAATGAAGTCAATCCCTTTGGGAAGAGATTAGGAGCTAGCTGTTTTGTAGCCTGTTCCTCCTCCAAGGCAAAATCTTTGAGCAAGAGCTCTAGAGACAGGGTGGGGACGGTGGCAAGCTTCTGCCTGAGTGGCAACCCCTTTCTATGGGCTGAGGCCTTGGCAGAGTGGGGTGCAGCAGCCTAAGGTGCTCTCGGCTTGCCTCTTCAGCATGTAACCACCACCTCATGAGCGAGGCAAGGAAAACTTGAGCCGCAGTTTCCTCAGTGTGTTGCATCTAAGGTAGAGCCTCCATTAAATAACTGGGGGACAGAGTCGGCAGATTAAATGAGCCACCGTCACTCAGCTGTACTCACCTGATACTTAGCCTCAGAAACAAGTAGCTGGTGTCAGTATGAATGATGCTGAAGTGCTGCTCCTCTTGGGAAGAAAGTCCTCTGGCTGGGAGCCAGAGGGGAGAGGGAGCCCTATGCTCTTGTCTGCAGCAGTCTGAAGCAGAATCTCTGCCTTACTGATCTGGGAGGGGAAAAGGAAGAAGCTGTAGTGATTCAAATACCACAGACTTGCTTTTCTTATTGAATTTTTGTAGGTTCTCTTAGAAAGATGTTTCTTCATTTGCTGTTTTCCCTTAGGACCATTTCCAGGGGCTTTCAGTTGTTGTTTTAAAAATAATATTTACCACTTTCACTTGGGAGTGCATCAGCAGAGTTCCTCAAGCTGTCATGCTGGAAGTTGAACTCCGTGTTTGGTACTTTTTTCATTTGCACAGTGATCTTGTTTTTTCTATGCCTAGACAAGGTTATGAAGTGGTATTTTTTTTCTCACTTCTTCAAGATCACAGAGTGATTTTGTCTGGCAGTAGTGCTCTGTGAGACTGTTTATGTTCAACAGGAAAACATCAAGACCTAGTTGTGAGTACCAGGCCAGTGCTGGCTGTCAGGGACTGCGATATGGTTTGGATTTGTGTCCCTACCCAAATCTGATGTCGAATTGGAGGAGGGGCCTGATGGGAGGTGATTATATCATGGGGGAGGATTTCCCCATTGCTGTTCTCATGACAGTGAGTGAGTTCTCATAATATCTGATGGTTTAAAAGTGTGTGGCACTTTCCCCCCTCACTCTCTTGCTCTCCTGTCACCATGAAAAGATATGCCTTGCTTCCCCTTCACCTTTTGCCATGATTGTAAGTTTCCTGAAGCCTCCCAGTCATGCTTCCTGTTAAGCCTGTGGAACTGTGAGTGAATTAAACCTTTTTTTCTTTATAAATTACCCAGTCTCAGGTAGTTCTTTATAGTATGAGAACGGACTAGTACAGACTGCTTATCACCTTCTCACAGTGTAGAACAATCACTTCGTAATTATCCTGTCTAAGGGGCAAGGAAGCTTGGGCATTTATCCACCAACTCCCAATAATCATTGGTTGAGGGCTGCTCCTGGGGGCATTTATTCCCCAGCCTTCCCTGTTCAGGCAGAGGGGCTTCAGACCCCAGAGGAAGCATCAAGCTGTTGGAAATTGGGCCAAGTACATATGGCTGAGATCTAGTAGGACACAGACAACATCTGCTATAGATGACCTGCCAAAGATCCTGAAAGGGTCAGGATTTGAGCTCAGTGTTATCTGATGACCATGTCTTAACCACCACTTGATTTCGTGAATGGAGAGGTTTGAAAAGAACAGCAGAACTTTGCTAGAGGGGTTGTCGAGATTACTTGCCTGAACAGTTTCTCATGTATATATTACACAGACTGTTGGAGATACCTGCTCTGTTCCCAGCTCCTGGCTAGACGATGGGGTCACAAAGATGAACCAGGCATGTTTTCTGCTCTTATGGTACAATCTGTCTGTTGAGGGTGGGATATCTGAAGGGACAAGCCCACACTTCGTCCCCAGTCCTACCTGTGTTGGCTAGGGAGCCCTTCCTGGAGGATGTGTTGCGTAAACAATGGAGAGAATTTAGGGAACATCGAGCCTACTCTTTTCACTTTACAGATGAAGGAACACAGGCCCACAGCAAGGGAGTGGTCTGCAAAAGAGAACATATAGACTGCACCCTGGAGAAGGCCAGCTTCTAAGTGGCCATGCCCTTCCTTAGCTCCCCAGTCACCCAGATACAGGAAGTGCTCACTATATCGGATTCAGCTCCTCAGCACTTACCAAGTCCATCCTGCCCAGAATGCTTTCCTTCAAAGGCCTGCAGGCTCAAGGCTCTGTCTTAAGCCTGAGCCTTTTTACCTCTAAAGAAAGTAATCAACCTCCTCCAAAGGCATTCAGTGTCCTGGTATGGGAGAATATGTGTGTATACCAGGGTCTGGGAATTTTGAGAAACCATCTTAAGGTTTGGTGAGTTGCTTTTTCTCCTTATGTGAATTTATACAGTCCTCTATGGAGTTCTGGAGGGAAAATGAACCAAACAAAATATTTTTTTTGAGACAGGGTCTCACTCTATCTCTTAGGCTGGGGTGCAGTGGCACAATCTTGGCTCACTGTAGCCTTGACCTCACAGGCTCAGGTGATCCTTCCACCTCAGCCTCCCGAGTAGCTCGGACTACAGGCATGCAGCACCACACTCACCTAGTTTCTGTATTCTTTGTAGAGATAGGATTTTGCCATGTTGCCCAGGTTGATCTCAAACTCCTGGGCTCAAGTGATCCTCTTGCCTCTGCCTCCCAAAGTGCTGGGATTGCAGGTGTGTGCTACTGCACCCAGCCGAAGATTTTTTTTAAAGTGAAAACAAAGTATGTTTTTATCTATTTCCAAACTATAGCATGAATTTCCCCAAGAAGCTTTTAGCAGATGCTCTCCTCCCTTTTGCAAATATACTAAAACTATTTTATGAAAACAGTATTGGGAATATGGACCCAAAACACAGTTATCCTGTTGTAGAGATTTGGCCAATGGTACATGTGAATTCCGCTAAAATGAACTCTGTTATACTGACCTGCTTTTGACTATATCCTTTATACAGCACTGTAGAGGGCTTTCTGCAGGCCCAGAGCAATGGAGTGGCCTACGTAAGAGAACACACACAGCTCAGCTTAGAAGAGGCCAGCCGCTGAATGGCCATGCCCTCCCCTGGGCCAGAGATCATTCAATTAAGAGAAACACACACCAGCCCAAGTTCAGCTCTTCAGCACCTACCACATTATCTAGCCCAGAACTATTTCACTTAAAGGGTTGAAGATTCAAGTCCCTTCCCCAATCATGGCACTGGGCCATTTTACCTCTAGGAATAGTAAACAACCTCCCCTAAAGGCATTCAGTATCTTGGTGTCCATTCTTACAGGCCCTTGAGGGAGTGATACAACTTGTACCCTCCTCACAACTCTCATTTCTCCCAATCTTCTTGCAAATCTGTGCCTGAAGCTGGAAGCACAACACATGAACAATAACTAGCTTGGTGCTTGGTGTTGAATTAACTTTTTTAAGAAAGCAGGCTAACAGGTTGGAAATTGTTCTGTCAATATTTTAGAATCTAGTAATACAAAAGACCCCTTCTAAAAGCACGTTCTGTTGTGTTACACAAGCAAGGGGACAAAGGTGATTTCAGAGGTAGCATTCAGGTGTGAGCATCATAATTGATACATTTGGACCCCTCTAAAGCACAGGCCACAAACAAAACTAGGGCCTCTATGAGAACTGCAGAGTTGGATTATGATTTTTTATTTCAAGCCGAAGAATCTTGGTTTAGGCAAAATAATGGAGGGAAGGCAGAGAACAAGGAAGAGTCTCTGTCCATTCCCTTTGAACGAGAGAAACAAAAAAATTAAACAAAGGATGTTTTAAAATCAAAAGGTGAAAGAGTCTGTGGAGACATAGGAGGAAAGAAATCCATGGCAGTGGCTGAGCCTGGAGCTGTTGTTGAGGTGTGGGGAGCTTGATGATAAACAGCGGCTAGCAGCTAGGTACTGCCTCTGGAAGGTAGCCAGTGGGGCACAAGGAGGTAGCTCTGGCCAGCTGGGCTTTACCAGAAAAAAAAAAAAGGAAAAATAGAACTCTGGTCCCTATATAAATCAGTCCCTAACATCTCCTTCCATAGCCCTCATCACGAGGCCAAGCAGTAAGACCAATTTCTCTTTACCTCTGATCCCTATCCTCCCTTTAACTCATCTGGTCACATTAAGGGGTTTCAGTGGGATTGAAATTATTTATAAGGAAGAAAGGAAAGTAAAGACTGAGTGGAGGTTTCACAGTCTGATTTTCCCTGGCCCAGGTCCCCAACCCCAGCACCTCAAGGAGCACAAAATATGATTCTATTCATTTTAAGCACAAAGAATTTCCAAGGATTTCTCGCAAATTCCACAGGCCTACCCACCACATCAAAAAGGTCAACTCCAAAACTGAGTCCGACAGAAATATTGTAAGATGCTAAATCGTCTCTTCTATTTATTTAACATACAGACTTAGATTTGGGAGCCTCTTCTTGGCTCAACCCGTTAGGTGAACACATTCTATAGTATCAAAATTTTGCATAACTCTCCACTAAGTAAATGTTTAGTCCATTCATTCTGAACTGGAAGGAAGGAGACTAGCTGCCAGCTGTGATCCTAGTCAACATGCAGGATGTGAGGAAATGAGGAAGTCTTCTTCACGGTCATCGAGTTACTGTCCAAGAGTAGCAACCACAGCCAACGACAGAGATCGAATTTCATTCATCTCACTCTGCTCCTTCTCACCATTCTTTCCCCTATGAACCATAGGAAAGACTCAATCCACAGGCAAAATAAAAATGATACTCTGAATAACTCTTTTAACACCCTCCTGATACTTAGGCACCATGCCCAAACTGTCTTGTTCCCTCTCACAATTGGTAGCATTCTAATATTGTACATCAATATCTCAGTTAAATAGAATAACACTAGGAGGGAACTTGAATTAATCATGATTGCATACTTATTGCAGGAAAAGATAAACAACCAAGAAAGCCACTTTTCCTCTGCTGAATCTTTTTCTTTGCTTAGCTGTCTTTTCCATATGTGTTGCTTTATATAACTATTTAGAGAAAGTCTCAGGGATCAGCACACATTCAATCTAATAGCCTAAGTGTTTTTCGGCTAATGCCATGGCAATAAAGTTTGCTCTTTGGAGTGATGGCTCTTAGACACTGTATTAGTCTGTTCTCACACTGCTATGAAGAAATGCCCAAGCCCGGGTAATTTATAAAGGAAGGAGGTTTAATTGACTCACTGTTCTGCATGGCTGGGGAGGCCTCGGGAAACTTACAATCGTGGCAGAAGGCAAAGGAGAAGCAGGCACTTTCTTCACAGGGCAGCAAGATGGAGGAAGTGCAAGCAGGGGAAATGCCAGATGTTTATAAAACCATCAGATCTTGCGAGACTCATTCACAATCATGAGGACAGAATGGGGGAAACCACCCCCATGATCCAGTTACCTCCACCTGGTCCTGCCCTTGACACATTGGGATTATGGGGATTACAATTCAAGATAAGATTTTGGATGGGGACACAGCCAAACCATATTAGACACTACAAACTCACAGTGAATCTCTGGAATATACCATGCTCATTTCTGACTATCTTTGCTTGTGCTGTTCCTATACTCCTTTCCTCATCTAGCCAAATCATTCATGTCTGTTTTCCTCTCGCATTTTCTGCCTCCTTTCACCCATCTTCTTCTTTTTCCTTCTGTTTCTCAACCTCACCTGCCCAATTGTCTCCCCTTCCAGACCCCCTGTAGACCTGAAGTATCAATCACTAATTAAGAGGCAACAGTCATGACTTATGGCCTCTCACTGAAACATAACTGTTTTGTGGGTGTAATTCTTATGTTCCCTACCTGCATGGTAAGCACTTGCATTTTCAGACTGGGTCTCCTACTCTTCTTGTTTCCTTCACGGAAGCTAGGAGTGGTGCTTTATGTGTAATTTTTAAAAGGGCAATGATTATCGTAACAGCTACAATTTTTGGAAGGCTTAATGTGTGACAAGTACTGTGTGTGAATTAAGCTTATTGCTATTTCACAAATGAAGAAATAAAGACAGAGAGAGATTAAATAATCTGTCCAAATCACAGCTGACAAGTGGCTATAATGGAATTCATTGACCAAACATCCCATTCTGTTCAGTAGACTCAAATGTGAGGGGAAAATAGACATACATAATCTCACATTTTTTTCAACAGAAAATAAGGAAATAAGCTGTGCACAGTGGCTCGTGCCTGTAATCCCAGCACTTTGGGAGGCTGAGGTGGGGGGATTGCTTGAGGCCAAGAGTTTGAGACCAGCCTGGGCAACATAGTGAGACCCCCATCTCTAGGAAAAAAATAGCTGGGTGTGGTGGCATGCACCTGTATGTAGTCCCAGCTATTTGGGAGGCTGAGATAGGAGGATTGCTTGAGCCCAGGAGTTCAAAGCTGCAGTGAGCTATGATCAGACCACTGCACTCCAGCCTGGGTAACAGAGCAGGACCCCATCTCTAAATTAGTTAATTAAAATAAAAAGAAAATGAGGAACTAAACAATGACATGGGATTCTTGTTCAATCTCATTTCTTTAAAACAGTCCATTAACCAGACTAAATCTAACCCTTGGGTATTATGCTGAATTAAGGATTCATTTTAATATATAAGTACACAATATTTCTGGATACAAATTAAACAGAATAGACTGCTGGGTATGTACTAGATATTTTTCTTTCATTCTTCTATTTGCTCATTAGATTCCCTTTTCTGTGCTGCCATGTTTTCTTTATAATCATTAACCCATCCATTTATTGTCTGTTAGGAAGTAAGGCAACATATATACAATGAATATAATAAGAAAGGAAAAATGAAAAAAAGTTGTTTTAGCAAATAATGTTAATAGTGTCACTTGAACCCAGAAGTTCGAGGCTGTAATAAGCTATGATCGCGCTACTGCACTCCAGCATGGGCAACAGAGTGAGATCCTCTCTCTTAAAACAAAATGTTAACTGTGGATTAAGACATCTTTTTCAAAAGATAAAGCCATTTTCCTTTGCCTGGGTGAATGCTAAGCAGTTTGTGAACTCACAGTATCACTGGGATTTGGAAGTCTCACGTGTTAAAAAGTAAGACATGATCAAAGCTTGAATACAGCCATAGGTCTGCTTGTTTGAATCCCATCATTCCAAGATATGCATATTTTGTTTAGTGTTTCAGTATATTGATATGGTTTATGTAACAGTATATATACAACTACTTTGTGGAGTATTTCCTGCAATTTCATGTACTCGCATTCAGAAGCAATCAGAAGCCATTCTTCTTTTTTCAAAACAAGAAAAACAATATTTCTTCCATCATTCTACATATATATTTGGCACCTGTTAATGTCATATATGCCAACAGCTACTTCAGACATCTCTTTTTGATTGACTAGTATTTCATTTTTCAGTCATCGTCAGTCTTAAAGATTAATGTTTTGTCTTTCTAATAAATATGTAGTTAAATGAATTCCATACTTATTTTTAGATCGATCGTGTGTTTTCTTGCTTATCTTTCTGTGTTAATTGAAATTCTGTTAAACCTAGAAAATTACTTGGAGTATATGTTCAGATGACGTGGGGCAGGCAAGCCCCCAAACTGGGGCTTAGCCTGGGAGAGTTCTTGGCTTTGCCCAGGAAAGAATTCAAGGGTGACTTGGTGGTATTAAACAGCAATCTTTTACTTAACTGGAGCTGTTCCTTGTGAAGCAGGGCTAACTCATTGACATAGTGCCCAGAGCCACATTTGTGGGTTGTTGGCAATTGTATTTATATCCACTTATGGTCCCCTACCCACCTTAAATTTGGAGAGCCTCATGTAAAATCAGAAACAAGCAGGGGACTAGATTCCCTTATTGTCCTCTTTATGCCCATATTGTTTCATAATTATAAAATGTTAGACAGGAACATAGGTTCCTTGGATGGAAGGATACCACATAAATATATTCAGATAGATGAAAGGCAGAACTCTTTGTTACTTACAGCTCCAAATGAGAGAAGGCTGCCAGGTAGAGCCACACCTGAAGTTGTAACGCAGGATAGAGCTATACCTGTAGGAGGCAGCCCAGGTATGGCAAGGGAGGTTTCATGGGCTCCCTGTGGATTTGTTAATTTGAAACTTAGGCAAAAGGGCTGTCCCTAGTTGTCTGGTACCTATCCCTGTGGTGATTAGGGCAGGTACATAGTTGCCAGGAATGTGAGAGCCCCATAAGGGAAATGGTTGAGATGTGGATTTAATCAGCTGCTCAAGAAGAGGAACTGACTAGCCTCTAGCCAGGGCCTCAAAATTGGGTCAAGATGGCACTGAAGAAAACAAAACCCACAATTGGTGGAGCCAAGATGGCCGAATAGGAACAGCTCCAGTCTACAGCTCCCAGCGTGAGCGACGCAGAAGATGGGTGATTTCTGCATTCCCAACTGAGGTACTGGTTTCATCTCACTGGAGAGTGTCAGGCAGTGGGTACAGGACAGTGGGTGCAGCGCACCGAGTATGAGCCGAAGCAGGGCGAGGCATCGCCTCACCCGGGAAGCGCAAGGGGTCGGGGAATTCCCTTTCCTAGTCAAAGAAAGGGGTGACAGATGGCACCTGGAAAATCAGGTCACTCCCACCCTAATACTGCGCTTTTCCAATGGTCTTAGCAAACAGCACACCAGGAGATTATGTCCCGCGCCTGACTCGGAGGGTCCTACGCCCACGGAGCCTCGCTCATTGCTAGCACAGCAGTCTGAGATCAAACTGCAAGGCGGCAGTGAGGCTGGGGGAGGGGCGCCTGCCATTGCTGAGGCTCCAGTAGGTAAACAAAGCGGCCAGGAAGCTCGAACTGGGTTGAGCCCACCGCAGCTCAAGGAGGCCTACCTGCCTCTGTAGACTCCACCTCTGGGGGCAGGGCATAGCTGAACAAAAGGCAGCAGAAACTTCTGCAGACTTAAACGTCCCTGTCTGACAGCTTTGAAGAGAGTAGTGGTTCTCCCAGCATGCAGCTTGAGATCGGAGAACGGACAGACTGCCTCCTCAAGTGGGTCCCTGACCCCCGAGTAGCCTAACTGGGAGGCACCCCCCAGTAGGGGCAGACTGACACCTCACACGGCTGGGTACTCTCCTGAGATGAAACTTCCAGAGGAATTATCAGGCAGCAACATTTTCTGTTCACCAATATCCGCTGTTCTGGAGCCTCTGCTGCTGATACCCAGGCAAACAGGGTCTGGAGTGGACATCCAGCAAACTCCAAAAGACCTGCGGCTGAGGGTCCTGACTGTTAGAAGGAAAACCAACAAACAGAAAGGACATCCACACCAAAACCCCATTTGTACGTCACCATCATCAAAGACCAAAGGTAGATAAAACCACAAAGATGGGGAAAAAGCAGAGCAGAAAAACTGGAAACTCTAAAAATCAGAGCGCCTCTCCTCCTCCAAAGGAACGCAGCTCCTCACCAGCAATGGAACAAAGCTGGATGGAGAATGACTTTGATGACTTGAGAGAAGAAGGCTTCAGACAATCAAACTACTCTGAGCTAAAGGAGGAAGTTCGAACCCATGGCAAAGAAGTTAAAAACCCTGAAAAAAAATTAGACGAATGGCTAACTAGAATAACCAATGCAGAGAAGTCCTTAAAGGACCTGATGGAGCTGAAAACCACAGCGCGAGAACTACATGATGAATGCACAAGCCTCAGTAGCTGATTCCATCAACTGGAAGAAAGGGTATCAGTGATGGAAGATCAAATGAATGAAATGAAGCGAGAAGAGAAGTTTAGAGAAAAAAGAATAAAAAGAAATGAACAAAGCCTCCAAGAAATATGGGACTATGTGAAAAGACCAAATCTACGTCTGATTGGTGTACCTGAAAGTGACGGGGAGAATGGAACCAAGTTGGAAAACACTCTGCAGGATATTATCCAAGAGAACTTCCCCAATCTAGTAAGGCAGGCCAATATTCAAATTCAGGAAATACAGAGAACGCCACAAAGATACTCCTCGAGAAGAGCAACTCCAAGACACATAATTGTCAGATTCACCAAAGTTGAAATGAAGGAAAAAATGTTAAGGGCAGCCAGAGAGAAAGGTCGGGTTATCCACAAAGGGAAGCCCATCAGACTAACAGCTGATCTCTTGGCAGAAACTCTACAAGCCAGAAGAGAGTGGGGGCCAATATTCAACATTCTTAAAGAAAAGAATTTTCAACCCAGAATTTCACATCCAGCCAAACTAAGCTTCATAAGTGAAGGAGAAATAAAATCCTTTACAGACAAGCAAAATACTGAGAGATTT
Source organism: Pan paniscus (assembly GCF_029289425.2). Lineage (NCBI taxonomy): Eukaryota > Metazoa > Chordata > Mammalia > Primates > Hominidae > Pan > Pan paniscus. The sequence continues at coordinate 119,732,989 of NC_073272.2, forward strand.
TGTCACCACCAGGCCTGCCCTAAAAGAGCTCCTGAAGGAAGCACTAAACATGGAAAGGAACAACCACTACCAGCCACTGCAAAAACACTGCCAAATTGTAAAGACCATCGAGGCTAGGAAGAAACTGCATCAAATAACGAGCAAAATAACCAGCTAACATTATAATGACAGGATCAAATTGACACATAACAATATTAACCTTAAATGTAAATGGGCTAAATGCTCCATTTAAAAGACACAGACTGGCAAACTGGATAAAGAGTCAAGACCCATCAGTATGCTGTATTCAGGAAACACATCTCACGTGCAGAGACACACATAGGCTCAAAATAAAGGGATGGAGGAAGATCTACCAAGCAAATGGAAAACAAAAAAAGGCAGGGGTTGCAACCCTATTCTCTGACAAAACAGACTTTAAACCAACAAAGATCAAAAGAGACAAAGAAGGCCATTACATAATGGTAAAGGGATCAATTCAACAAGAAGAGCTAACTATCCTAAATATATATGCACCCAATACAGGAGCACCCAGATTCATAAAGCAAGTCCTTAGAGACCGACAAAGAGACTTAGACTCCAAGACTTTAACACCCCACTGTCAACATTAGACAGATCAATGAGACAGAAAATTAACAAGGATATCCAGGAATTGAACTCAGCTCTGCATGAAGCGGACCTAATAGACATCTACAGAACTCTCCACCCCAAATCAACAGAATACACATTCTTTTCAGCACCACACCACACCTATTCCAAAATTGACCACATAGTTCGAAGTAAAGCACTCCTCAGCAAATGTAAAAGAACAGAAATTATAACAAACTGTCTCTCAGACCACAGTGCAATCAAACTAGAACTCAGGATTAAGAAACTCACTCGAAACCACACAACTACATGGAAACTGAACAACCTGCTCCTGAATGACTACTGGGTACATAATGAAATGAAGGCAGAAATAAAGATGTTCTTTGAAACCAACGAGAACAAAGACACAACATACCAGAATCTCTGGGACACATTCAAAACAGTGTGTAGAGGGAAATTTATAGCACTAAATGCCCACAAGAGAAAGCAGGAAAGATCTAAAATTGACACCCTAACATCACAATTAAAAGAACTAGAGAAGCAAGAGCAAACACATTCAAAAGCTAGCAGAAGGCAAGAAATAACTAAGATCAGAGCAGAACTGAAGGAAATAGAGACACAAAAAACCCTTCAAAAAATCAACGAATCCAGGAGCTGGTTTTTTGAAAAGATCAACAAAGTTGATAGACCGCTAGCAAGACTAATAAAGAATAAAAGAGGAGAATCAAATAGATGCAATAAAAAATGATAAAGGGGATATCACCACTGATCCCACAGAAATACAAACTGCCATCAGAGAATACTATAAACACCTCTACGCCAATAAACTGGAAAATCTAGAAGAAATGGAAAAATTCCACGACACCTACACCCTCCCAAGACTAAACCAGGAAGAAGTTGAATCTCTGAATAGACCAATAACAGGCTCTGAAATTGAGGCAATAATTAATAGCTTACCAACCAAAAAAAGTCCAGGACCAGATGGATTCACGGCCGAATTCTACCAGAGGGACAAGGAGGAGCTGGTACCATTCCTTCTGAAACTGTTCCAATCAATAGAAAAAGAGGGAATCCTCCCTAACTCATTTTATGAGGCCAGCATCATGCTGATACCAAAGCCTGGCAGAGACACAACAAAAAAAGAGAATTTTAGACCAATATCCCTGATGAACATCGATGCAAAAATCCTCAATAAAATACTGGCAAACCGAATCCAGCAGCACATCAAAAAGCTTATCCACCATGATCAAGTGGGCTTCATCCCTGGGATGCAAGGCTGGTTCAACATACGCAAATCAATAAACGTAATCCAGCATATAAACAGAACCAATGACAAAAACCACATGATTATCTCAATAGATGCAGAAAAGGCCTTTGACAAAATTCAACAGCCCTTCATGCTAAAAACTCTCAATAAATTAGGTATTGATGGGATGTATCTCAAAATAATAAGAGCTATCTATGACAGACCCACAGCCAATATCATACTGAATGGGCAAAAACTGGAAGCATTCCCTTTGAAAACTGGCACAAGACAGGAATGCCCTCTCTCACCACTCCTATTCAATATAGTGTTGGAAGTTCTGGCCAGGGCAATCAGGCAGGAGAAGGAAATAAAGGGTATTCAATTAGGAAAAGAGGAAGTCAAATTGTCCCTGTTTGCAGATGACATGATTGTATATTTAGAAAACCCCATCGTCTCAGCCCCAAATCTCCTGAAGCTGATAGGCAACTTCAGCAAAGTCTCAGGATACAAAATCAATGTGCAAAAATCACAAGCATTCTTATACACTAATAACAGACAAACAGAGAGCCAAATCATGAGTGAACTCCCATTCACAATTGCTTCAAAGAGAATAAACTACCTAGGAATCCAACTTACAAGGGATGTGAAGGACCTCTTCAAGCAGAACTACAAACCACTGCTCAATGAAATAAAAGAGGATACAAACAAATGGAAGAACATTCCATGCTCATGGGTAGGAAGAATCAATATCGTGAAAATGGCCATACTGCCCAAGGTAATTTATAGATTCAATGCCATCCCCATCAAGCTACTAATGACTTTCTTCACAGAATTGGAAAAAACTACTTTAAAGTTCATATGGAACCAAAAAAGAGCTTGCATTGCCAAGTCAATCCTAAGCCAAAAGAACAAAGCTGGAGGCATCATGCTACCTGACTTCAAACTGTACTACAAGGCTACAGTAACCAAAACAGCATGGTACTGGTACCAAAACAGAGATATAGACCAATGGAACAGAACAGAGTCCTCAGAAATAATGCCGCATATCTACAACTATCTGATCTTTGACAAACCTGACAAAAACAAGAAATGGGGAAAGGATTCCCTATTTAATAAATGGTGCTGGGAAAACTGGCTTGCCATATGTAGAAAGCTGAAACTGGATCCCTTCCTTACACCTTATATAAAAATTAATTCAAGATGGATTAAAGACTTAAATGTTAGACCTAAAACCATAAAAACCCTAGAAGAAAACCAGGCAATACCATTCAGGACATAGGCATGGTCAAGGACTTCATGTCTAAAACACAAAAAGCAATGGCAACAAAAGCCAAAATTGACAAATGGGATCTCATTAAACTAAAGAGCTTCTGCACGGCAAAAGAAACTACCATCAGAGTGAACAGGCAACCTACAGAATGGGAGAAAATTTTTGCAATCTACTCATCTGACAAAGGGCTAATATCCAGAATCTACAATGAACTCAAACAAATTTACAAGAAAAAAACAACCCATCAAAAATGAGCAAAGGATATGAACAGACACTTCTTGAAAGAAGACATTTATGCAGCCAAAAGACACATGAAAAAATGCTCATCATCGCTGGCCATCAGAGAAATGCAAATTAAAACCACAACGAGATACCATCTCACACCAGTTAGAATGGCGATCATTAAAAAGTCAGGAAACAACAGGTGCTGGAGAGGATGTGGAGAAATAGGAACAGTTTTACACTGTTGGTGAGACTGTAAACTAGTTCAACCATTGTGGAAGACAGTGTGGCGATTCCTCAGGGATCTAGAACTAGAAATACCATTTGACCCAGCCATCCCATTACTGGGTATATACACAAAGGATTATAAGTCATGCTGCTCTAAAGACACATGCACACGTATGTTTATTGTGGCACTATTCACAATAGCAAAGACTTGGAACCAAGCCAAATGTCCAACAATGATAGACTGGATTAAGAAAACGTGGCACATATACACCATGGAATACTATGCAGCCATAAAAAATGATGAGTTCATGTCCTTTGCAGGGACATGGATAAAGCTGGAAACCATCATTCTCAGCAAACTATCACAAGGCCAAAAACCAAACACCGCATATTCTCACTCATAGGTGGGAATTGAACAATGAGAACACATGGACACAGGAAGGGGAACATCACACACCGGGGCCTGTTGTGGGGTGGGGGGAGGGGGGAGGGATAGCATTAGGAGATATACCGAATGTTAAATGACGAGTTAATGGGTGCGGCACACCAACATGGCACATGTATACATATGTAACAAACCTGCATGTTGTGCACATGTACCCTAAAACTTAAAGTACAATAAAAAAAAAAGAAAAAAAACCCCACAATTGTATTACACACACACACACCTCTTCACATTGGTGGGAGGTCCCCTAGGACTGGGGCAGGGCTTTGTCAGCATACGTGAAATAGCTTCCATGATTCCCTTTGCTTTGGGTGGTTGCACTGTGGTGGCAGCAGTCTGGGAGCCAAGACAACAGAGATGTTCCCACTCTCAGAGAGAGCCCCATTCTCTCAGGAAGGCAAAGTTTCCAGTGTCCCACTCAGTGGCCATGAGGGTAGGTCTGGAGCATGGGGTTGGGATGGGGGTGGGGGGACACTCATACGCTTGTCCTTAGTTCATTGACTGGAATGGTCTTGGGCGTCAGCTGGATGGCTTCAGCTAAGTTCCTGTTGCTGTAGCTGTGGGTTGGGGATGGGAGAGAGGGTCATCTACTGGGGGAAAACAGTCTCCTGAAACTGCCCATTCCAGACTGGGGAAAGACCGACCGATGGGAGAGGATATGTCTGAAGGCACAGAACATTATAGAACTGGCTCTCCATAGCCCTTATGCCATGCCCATTCACTCAAAGTAAATTGTAGTAAACTCTGCAAAAACAACAAAGTGTTTTGTAAATCAGTTAATTTCTTAAGCTTGCATGAACTAGTCATTGGTAACTTGATTGCTCCAAGAATGGCTCACTTGTTCACTTGGTCATTCTGTGACTTGGATTTTGGCAAAATGGCTCTTGATGAATTAACCAGGAGTCAAAATCATGACCGCCAACACCAAGCAATTAAGGTGAAGTCTTTGTCCATGGGAAGACCCTCTTTAGAACTTTCTCCATGGAGCCCTGTGTTCCAACGGGAGAAGGAAAACACTAGGATTTTATCCTTACATATCTGTGGGGACAAATCATTCTTGATCCTCCCAATGACCTCTTCTAGCTCTTTTTTTATCTGTACCTTCCTAATAAGATGCTAGGTAGGCAGAATGGGCAGAAAGAGCTGGGAGCATGGTCAAGTGTGGGGTCTTGGTGATGAATGGGGAGAACCACTGTAGGTACTTTTTTTTGTAGACAGTCCCCATTCCTAACAAACTCTGATACATGAATGATCAGATCGTTGTTTGGAGTACCAGCAGCAGTAGCTGAAGAAGCCTCAGAAGTCTTTAAGCAGCTCTTACCCAGGGTTCCCAGAAAGAATGCTTATGAATGCTGTTATAGCAACAATTTCAACCAATGGGAAGTAAAGCCCAAATATTTCTGCCCGTTTCAGTTCGGTCAAGGAGGAGGAAATGGGAGAGAGTGAGGGAAGGAGGAACATCAAATTTATCTGACCTCAATAACAGGACCAGTCTGTAGTATCCATACTCAGCTTCTTCCCAGCAAGAGATGAACTCATAGGGCTGTGCAAGGAGGAAGAGTGACAATAAGCCTTACAGCTGGTATGTATTCGGAGGTTCTTATGTGCCAGTTACTGTGTAAATACTCGGTATATGTTGTCATTTACTCCTCACAACAGATATTAGTGTTTTCATCTTAAATTTCAGGAAACAGACACAATGCTCATTTTCCCAAGACTCAAACTCAGAGGTGTCTGTGTTTTACTTGGCTATTCCTAAATTCTGAGATCAGGGCCTCCCTTGTGGGCCTAAAGGTTACTCTTGTCTTTTATGAAAGAGAGAGACAGTATATTATAGTATGCTAACTATAATGGTTATCAGCAGAGGCAGAAGCAATTTACATATTGTTTCTTTTTCTTCAATTTCCTTGCCTATAAAATGGGGATAACAAGCTTACTGAACAGGATTTTTATGAGGATTGAATCAGATATTTCATTGAAAGACTGAGAGCAGAACCTGCCACATCGTAATCTTTCTTTACAAGGTTTAGATATTATTTCTGTTATTAAATATTTTGAGACAGGATTGTAACCACCTGATGGGTTCTTCCTGCCTGCTGCACAAATGAAGACCATGGCATGGTAGTAAATAAAAGAATTTAATTGATGCAAGGCTGGCCACGCCACATGGGAGATAGAATTGTTACTCAAATCAATCTTCTTGAGCATTTAGGGGTAGGGTTTTCCAAAGATAGTTTTAGGGAGGGAGTTAGGGTGGCTAAGCAATGGGTGCTTGCTGCTGATTGGTTGGGGGTGCAATCATAAGGGTGCAGGAATGGTCCTTCTGCCCACTGAATATCTTCTGGGTGGGGCCACAGGAGTGGCTGGCAGGTCCAGGTGAAGCCATTGGTGTCAGACAGGCAAACAAATCTGAAAAGATATCTCAAAAGGCCAGTCTTAGGTTCTACAATAGTAATGTTATCTGGAGGAGTAATTGGGGAAGTAGCATATCTTGTGACCTCCAGAACAATAGCTGGCAATCGTTTATGTCTACACCTTAGCAGAATTTAGGCTCCTCTATCCCCCTAGCCTGGTGGTCTCTCATTAGCTTTACAAAGGCAGTTGAATTTTGGGAAAGGGCTATTATCATTTAAAGTATAAACTAAATGTCTCTCCAAGTTAGCTTGGCCTAACCCAGGAATAATTAGGGGCAGCTTGAAGGCCAAAGGCACGATGGGACTTTGGCATGATCAGATCTCTTTCACTGCTATAATTTTCTCAGTGTTGTAATTTTTGCAAAAGCCGTTTCAGCCTCACTCTGTCACCCAGGCTGGAGTGCAGTGGTGCAATCACAGCTCACTGCAGCCTCAACCTCCCAGGCTCAAGTACTCCTCCTGCCTTAGCCTCCCAAGTAGCTGGGACCACAGGCACACACCACCACACCCAGCTAACTTTTTTATTATGTGTGGAGACTAGTTCTTCCTATGTTGCCCGGGCTGGTCTCAAACTCCTGACCTCAAGTGATCCTCCTGCCTCGGCCTCCCAAAGTGCTGGGATTACAGGTGTGAGCAACCATGTTCAGTCTACTATTATTTTAATAGTAGTGTAAATGGTGTTGTTTTAAATGTCCTTAATTAGTGAAATAAAAAGATAATAACCTATGTCAGGACCCAATTTTATTAACTTTATTAGTCCCTGACATCTCCAAGTATCAGAACCCCTGCCTTTAACCACTATGCTTTGTATGTGGAGTAGTTTCCCACCTTAAGACAATTGGTCTTAATTGCAATACAGAAAGGGAAGTGCTTCGTTAAATGTCCTCTGTATCCAGGAAGAAATACTAAGCTTGCTGCCTGGAAAACACTACACAAATCTAGGACCCATATGTAAACATCATGCTGCTGAGATGGCATGGAGGGGTCAGGGCACTGGGGTGGGAGGAAGAAGTGTAACTGCCCAAGGGGTTTACCTTGCCCACTGCCTAGGCAGAGCCGATTTATAAACACAGGGGAATTGCAATAGAGAAAGAGTAATTCATGCAGAACCGGCTGTGTGGGAGACTGGAGTTTTATTATTACTTAAATCAGTCTTCTCGAGCATTCAGGGAGCAGAGTTTTTAAGGATAACTTGGTGGGTGGGGGGAAGCCAGTGAGCCAGGAGTGCTGATTGGTCAGAGATGAAATCATAGCGAGTCGAAGCTGTCTTCTTGTGCTGAGTCAGTTCCTGGGTGGCGGCCACAAGATCAGATGAGCCAGTTTATCCATTTGGGTGGTGCCAGCTGATCCCTCAAGTGCAGGGTTTACAAAATATCTCAACCACTGATCTTAGGAGCAGTTTAGGAAGGGTTAGAATCTTGTAGCCTCCAGCTGCATGACTCCTAAACTGTAATTTCTAATCTTGTGGCCAATGTTGGTCCTACAAAGGCAATCTAGTTCCCAGGCAAGAAGGAAGTCTGCTTTGGGAAAGGCTATTACCATCTTTGTTTAAACTATAAACTAAGTTTTTTCCAAGATTAGTTGGGCCTACGCCCAGGAATGAACAAGGACAGCTTGGAGGTTAGAAGCAAAATGGAGTTGGTTAAGTTAAATCTCTTTCACTGTCTTAGTCATAATTTTGCAAAGGCGGTTTCAGAAGTATGGGAGTCAGTGTGGCTCAATAGGAGGAACAGAGACTCTCAATGCAGACAGAGGGTTTCAAGTCACAGATCTGCCACTTACTGGATTTGTGACTTTAGGCAGGTTGTTTTAGCTTTCTGAGCCTCATCTGTACAACGGAATTTTCACAGTAATTAGTTCATAGGGCTGAAAAGAAGATGAAATGAAGAGATTCAAGTAGAACACTCAGAACAAGGCCTGCCATGCTGTAGGTGTTTAATAAACATTGTCTTCCACAGTGATGATGATTAAGGGACTAAATTTCATGCACGTCCATGTGAAGAGACCACCAAACAGGCTTTGTGTGAGCAACGGGGCTGTTTATTTTACCTGGGTGCAGGCGGGCTGAGTCCAAAAAGAGAGTCAGTGAAGGGAGATAGGGGTGGGTGGGGCTGTTTTATAGGATTTGGGTAGGTAGTGAAAAATTACAATCAAAGTGGGTTTTTCTCTTATGGGCAGGGGCAGGGGCCACAAGGTGCTCAGTGGGGGAGGTTTGCAGCCAGGTGAAGGAATTTCACAAGGTTAATTGCTCAGTTAAGGTGGGGCAGGAACAAATCACAATGGTGGCATGTCATCAGTTAAGGCAGGAACCGGCCATTTTCACTTCTTTTGTGATTCTTCACTTGCTTCAGGCCATCTGGATGTATATGTGCAGGTCACAGGGGTTACGATGGCTTAGCTTGGGCTCAGAGGCCTGATGCTAACCATAACAGATAGAATTTAAAAAGCAGAGGAACCAAAAACAGCCCACCACTCTCCTGAGCTGGGAGAATTTGCCCAGAATTCCAGGGATAGGTGTGTCCTAAGCTTCCACTAGGTAGGGTCAATGCCCAGCAGCCAAGCCAGAAGGAAGATTTGGGCAGACACTGTCATTGGTGAACACGTAAGCTCCAGAGCTAGAATACTACTGATGATGGTGACTGGCTTTGGTTCTTCCGTCTGGTCTGACACCCAGAAAGCCGATCAGACTCACTGCTATGAACCTTCTAGTGCCACAGCAGGCCAGAAACCACAGCCCTGCCTCCCCTTCTCCTGAGTTCCCTGTGTGGGTGTGGTAGGGGCACGGGTGGATTCAGTATTTCTGTAATGGAAACTAGAAACACCTAGCCCCACAGTAGCTGCATTCCAAAGGGGCAGAGATCTGACTTCCTTTGTTTCATGCTTTTAGAGACAATGACAGCAAGACCTCTCACAGGAAGTGCTAGGACCACTGGAGAGAGTGAATTCAACTCTTGGCCAAAAACCTAGGGGTGATCTTTCAGGCCTCGCCATAGGCAATTACAAAAGCTTTACCTGGCAGGGATCATGGGGGGACGTGCCCTCCCCACATCAGACTTGATGCACAGCCGTGCATTGCAGTCTGTGAATGGAGTTGCAGTCAAGGACTCAGACGTCCCTAACTGATCATGCTCTCACACGTGTCGGCATTCCTAGACCAGATGCCTCCATTTGGAGTCCGCCTTATCAGGAGCCTTTGGCAGAGGCCTTTCTCAAGCACCTGAGCTAAGACCTCTTGTTGCCATGGTGGGAGTGGGGGATGCCTAAAAATATTTTTTTCTTCAAGCTGACTCAGTACTCAGTACTTTTCTACTCCTAGCCCTTCCCTGTCACCTCCTCCTGCCCCTGGGTCCATAAAATGGCAGAAGCCTCTTGTTCAGGGCTCCCTTAACAGTGAGATGATGATGCCCTGCATCTGTGCTAATCCATCAGACCCCTGTTGGAGCCACTCCATATGGAAAAATGGAATAATGGAGGAGTTGGTACTTTTTCTGGTTCAGTCCCTTGCTTATACTATCAAAGGCAGTTATTAAAGTCTGACTGTTACTTTTATTTTGACTCGTCTTAATCGACTACTCTGACACCCAGCAGCTCAGCTCTCTCTAGCTCAGCTGAGCTCTTGAAAAATTGGAATGGCAAGCTGGGTAGTTGATTATGCACAATGTCGTTTTTGAAGAGCAAAGAGCCTGAAAATCTCGTGGGGCAATTCACTAATGATGGGTGTAAGCAGACCTTGCAGGGCACTCCTGGAGGATGCTAATGGATTATTTGCCAGAGTCAGAGGATCTGACCGGGCACTCTGCCAGTGAGTCCTGCGAAGTGCTAGCAGACCTCACGTGGCACTTTACCAGCCATGCCAGCAGGTCTCAGGCATTGCCATTGTAAGTCACAGGGTATACTTGGAGGGTGATAGAAAATTGTTTATAAAAGCTTTTGGTTCCAAGGTAACCATCGGTCCTCCTGTTTATCCCCATCACCTCGGCTGAGATAACCTAGTGGATCAAATAAGAGATCCAGCAGAGGGGCTCTAAGAAGCCACAGGAACAATTCCCTGGACACTGTACTCTGACGATGGGGCCAGAAGTCATTGGAGACCCTGTAAACTGACTTGTACCCCAAAACTATTCCTAGATCTAAGCAGTTCCCTGGGGCTGACGGACAACATGCCATGCAGCATGTTACTGAGACTCATGCTTCTAATAAAAATAATGTAGAGCTCTTTAGAATCACTTTGTCCAGTGATCTCACTAGATAGGGTCAATGCCCAGCAGCCAAGCCAGAAGGAAGACTTGCTTAGGGGAAGAAACCACAGAGACTTGGCTAGTTTGCTTCCATTACGAAAAAGGTAATCTTGTTAAATAAACTTCATAAAGGAAAGTGGCTCCTTGAGGGGTACATCACTACAGACCCCCTCCTCCATAGCGCCTTGATAGTGGCCACTTTCTCTGAGGAGGAGGAGCAAGGTGGGGAGATGAGAGTGTATGTATACCAACGACCATCTCTTTCCTCAGCTGGGTACTATTTGGTCTCTGACAGATTTGGTCCACACAAAATGAGTACCTAGTCACTGAAAAACATGTCTCAACCACCTTCGCAGAGACTATGGAGGTCCTGCAGCCCTCCTGGTGGTCTCTTGGGTCTACTACGAGGGAGTGGGAACAGTAGATGAGAAGATTAACCAGACTTAGATTTACGGGTTTGTTCATGCTGCTCCTGCTTGTTGTCAAGCCCAATTAAGCCACCTCCTGAGGTCAAGTCCGTCAATCTGCAGTGTGATCCAGATCTTAACTGAGAAATTCTCAGGCACAGAAGAAGTGGCTTCCGATAAAATAGCAAAATTTGACCCCTCCCCTCCAAAAAAGGAGCATAAAAATAGTACTTGAGTGCCCTCTTCTGGACTATCTGGGCAAGGGCCTTCCCAAAGAGATCTCTGAGTCTGATTACTCAATAATGGAACCACGAAAGCAGATTGATGGGCTCCCCACTAAAAAATTCAGGGCCAAGTACCAGGCCATGGGGATTTGATAAGTGGTCCCGCTAGAGTCTGCACAGTGATGGCCTTCCACCTCTCCTGGTGGATTTGGAGACAAATCAGAGATCCTGAGCAACTTTTGCTCTGACACTCAGCTTTCAAATATAAACAAGATTAGGGGTTACAAACAAAAATCCAAAGATTTTAGGGGTTATAAACAAGATCCTTCTGTACTCAGGGGACCCAGAGGCCCTATGCCAAGGTTAGAGTTCAGCTGAACAGTGGAGAGGAATTGCACTTCTTAGGCCTTTTAGATACCAGTACACAGGTGACTGTGATCCCCACAAACCCTTGCATCAAGATGAGGAGAAAACAGATCGTGTTCTCTGACTTTGGGCTCCTACTAACCTCCGTTGTCATGGCCCCCACTACTGAATGAAATATTGGTAGTGATGTGTTTTCCATGTGCAGCCCCACTTGCCTTTGCCTCCAAGCCCTGACAGGAATTGCAATAGTTATGGCCATCTTAGTGAGAAATATAGAAGACCATGGACCCATCTGATGACCAACACCTAGTACTGTTGTTTCCCAAAAAACAATGTCAGCTGCCTAGGGGAGAAAAAGAATAATTGCCATCATTGCTGAGCTTAAGGAAGCCAAAATGTTTCATGAGACTGTTTCTCCATTCAATAGCCCCATCTGGCCTGTGCACAAGACCTTGGTTTCTTGGAGACTTACCACTGACTTTAGGCAGCTCAATGCGTAATGCCACCTTTGGCACCAGCAGTACCTGACATTGTGACTATTACAGAGGCCCAAAACAGAGAGAACTTGGTATGCAGCAATTGATATTGCAAATGCATATCAAATTGTAGTCCCCAGTGTTGGAGATGGGGCCTGGTGAGAGGCGATTAGATCATAGGGGCAGATTTCCCCTCTAGTTTTGTTCTAATGATAGTGAGTAATCATGACATCTGGCTGTTTAAAAGTGTAGTATCGGCTGGGCATGGTGGCTCACACCTGTAATCCCAGCACTTTGGGAGGCCGAAGCGGGCGGATCACGAGGTCAGAAGTTCGAGAACAGCCTGACCAACATGGTGAAACCCTGTCTCTACTAAAAATACAAAAATTAGCCGGGCCGGGCGTGGTGGTGTGCGCCTGTAATCCCAGCTACTCAGGAGGCTGAGGCAGGAGAATTGCTTGAACCCGGGAGGCAGAGGTTGCAGTGAGCCAAGATGGTGCCACTGCACTCCAGCCTGGACGACAGAGTGAGACTCCATCTAAAAAAAAAAAAAAAAGAAAGTGTAGCACCTCTCCTCTCTTCCTCCTGCTCTGGCTGTGTGAAGATGTACCTGCTTCCCCTTCCACCATAATTGTAAGTTTCCTGAAACATCCAAGCCATGCTTCCTCTACAGCCTGTGTACCTGAGTCAATTAAACCTCTTTTCTTTATAAATTACCCAGTCTCAGGTATTTCTTTATAGCAGTGCAAGAAAAAACTAATACAGAGCAATTTCTTAAAACTGCTCCTCCCTGAATCCTCACTCTCACAGCCAGAGACCTAGTTGCCATCTGCAATGGACTTAATTGTGCCCTGCCTCAAATTCCTATGTTGAAGTTGTAATCCCCAATGTGACTGCATTTGTAGATTCGGCTTTTAGGTGATAATTATTACGGTTAAAAGAGGTCATAGGGTAGGGTCCTAATCCGATAGGATTGGTTACCTTATAACCTCATAAGAAGAGGAAGATTGACCAGGCGTGGTGGCTCATGCCTGTAATCCCAGCACTTTGGGAGGCTGAGGCGGGTGGATCACCTGAGGTCAGGAGTTCGAGACCAGCCTGGCCGACCAACATGGTGAAACCCTGTCTCTACTAAAAATACAAAAACTAGCTGGGCATGGAGGCACACCCCTGTAATCTCAGCTACTCAGGAGGCTGAGGTAGGAGAATCACTTGAACCTGGGAAGCAGAGGTTGCATTAGTAAGCCGAGATCACGCCACTGAACTCCAGCCTGGGAGACAGAGCAAGACTCCATCTCAAAAAAAAAAAGAAGAAGAGGAAGAGGAAGATTCTCTCTCTCTCTCTCCCCTTCCCTCTCTCCCTCCCCCCTCTTTCTGTCTACTGGAATGTGAAAGGAAAAGCCAGTGAGTACACAGAGAGAAGGCAGCCAACTGCAAGCAAGGAAGGTGACTCTCACCAGAACCTGAGCTCACTGTCATCCTGACCTTAGACTTCCAGCCTCTAGAACTGTGAGAAAATAAATTTGTGTTGTTTAAGCCAGCCAGTCTATGATATTTTGTTGTAGCAGCCCAAACAGACTAAGACACCATCCATGATACCTTCTTCTTTCTCAGCCCCACATATATTATGTCACCATATCCTGTGTGCCCTTCCTTCAAAATATGCTCTGAATCTGGTTACTTACCACTTCCACTGTTGCCACCCATAACCAAACTGCTATCATCAGCTCTTCCCTAAACACCTGCAATAGCTCCTCACTAGGCTCCCGCACTCACGCCTGATTCCCTCCCATCTGTTATCTTCATATTAAAAATAATACAGTGGCTTTCCACTATACCCTAGGATTTGATTTAAAATTCTTAGCATGGCCTTCAAAGCTTTGCCTAATCTATCTCCTGCTTAACTCTTCAAACTACTGGAGCCTCTCTTCTCCTCACTCCTCACCATCTAGTCACATGGCCCCTTTGGGAATATATGAAAACTTCCCAGCTTGGAATCACTGCCCATTATCTTTCACCTGGCTCATTCTTGTTTATCCTTCAGGTTCAGCTTTCATGTCCCTTCTTTGGAGTGGCCTTCCATGACCTACATCCTAAATTAGAAGTCTTTGTATTCTTTCTAGTTTTAGCATGTTCTTTACATTGACATGCATACCACCAGTTTTGTATGTATTGGTTTATTGTCTGGCTCCCCAATTGGGTGACCAATTTCATGAGAGTAAGGAAAGCATCTGCCTTGTTCACTGATGTTATTACCAGCACCCAGCCTAGGGTTCAACAGGAGTAGGTGCTCAGTTAACATGCGTTGAGTGAGTGAATAAATGAATAGAGTCTATGAGGTTGGTGTTTTTAGTTCAGAGTAGTTTGGTGATTCACTTGCTGCCACACAGCTAGCAAGCAGACATAAATAGGCAAGATCCCAGAATCATAGTTCCAAGGTGAATGCATAATCAAGAGACTGCTAGGGGGTGAAAAATGGAAGGGGGCATGGAGTGTGAGACAGGTGAAAAGATTCCAGACCATTGATTCTAGGGAGATCTTCCCCCGGGGTGTGTTTTTTGGGGGGGTACATAGTCAATATTCACATTTGTTGAAAAATAGCTTCTGATTTCATAATAAATATATATTGCTGAAAGACTATTCCGGTTGGTAAGGATAACAGAAAATGCAGCGTTTCTTCGCTGAGGGCAGATTTTTTTCAGTTTATTGAAAGGAGGCAAGTTAAAAACGTGACTAGGAAACTGCACGAAAGCTTTCTGCCATTCCCCTGATTGGAGCTAAGGCCTGTGGGGTGCAGGAGACACCAAGGTTTGGGTCGTGCCGGGACTATGCTCATATAGTGGAGAGTAGGTCTTGGTGACACAGCAACCCACAGGCTGCACATTGCCACCCACCCCTCACCCCAGCAAACTGCACATCATTCTGCCCCTACCCCACAGACTCCCCTTCACAATTCCCTAATCTGTATATTACCTCTCAGGCTCCACACATGCCCCACGCCAGCCCCCCTCTCCAAGCTCCACTTTACCCCACATTACCTCCTAGAATCACATCACCCCACAAATGGTGAGAAATGGCCATTTGTGAAAAGCGAGTTTGGAAGGTGCTGGTCAGGAGAGCCGGGTGCGAAGCCAGAACCCTTGGGCAGAGGCAGCATGAGGGCCAACTCGACAGCAGAAGGCGCCTGAGAGCCTCTCCGCAAAGGCCATGCAAGGACGCGCGCTCCTGTAAGTACAGCCTCCATGCCCGGGTTAATTCCTAGACAGGTAGTGAGCCAATCAAGCCAGCCACCCACTTTCTAAAAAACAAAAAATCTACTCTTTCTCCTTGCCCTCCTCTGCTCAGCATCGTTCACTATGCCTCGAATATTTTAAATGGCCCTATGGATATCTGTAAAACAAAGGCTAGTAGTTATCATTATTATTATCATTAATCAGATATATAGGTAAAAGGTGATCCTAGGAACAAAGCCAAGAATCTAGAGTAAGGATGGCTAATGGGGATTGTGTTTGAATAGTTTGCTTTTGTTTCTTATTTTGCTTGGGTTGTGACCTGTGTTGCTTCAACATATGGCTTAAAAAAAAAAAAAAGTCTGTTAATGTATTGGTCACAAAGTGTCTTTCTGGGAAAAGGCACTTATTTTCCCAGAGTGATTTGACACATTTCTGGTGAAATGCATTAACATTAACGTTCCTTTTTTTTTTCCCCCCAAGTTTTGGACATATGGGTTTAATTACCTGCTAGATTAGCAGATGGAAATATGTGGTAAATGGATGTAAACAAGGTGCATAAACTTAGGAGAGAGGCAGAAAATTTTAAACTTTAGGTTTAGACATTCACTAGATTGGACAATTTTTAACATTTAAAATAAAACTTTTTGCCACAAAGAAACAATTGTATTAAAACTAGTTTCCAGAACTGCCCAAATGACTTTTTAAACATGATTTAAATGTCAAACTTTCTTTGGCAAATCTACCCAAAATACTAATTTTCCTTCTAGAACTTGGTTTATAATTTATATATTAGAGTGCCCTTAATTGATGTTCATTGGGATACCTTCCTCTGAGCCCTAATGGTTTCTATCTTCCCTTTAAAATGAGTAAGTATCTTTTAATTAAGTTGTCATTCGCAAAGATATTCTGGAGCAAAAATCAGGAATTAAACATCTATGAATTCTTCTTCACTTCTGTTATAGTGTAGCAATTTATCTTCTAACCCATAGTAGTCTATCAACTGAGTAAGGCTTAGTTTCTTGTTCTCTTCAGACACAGCTGACTGCAACTCATAAAGCAACAGCTGGCTACAGCTCCTCCACTTCTTTATTAACAACTGTAATGGAGACAGATTCTTTGATCATACAGTTTGATGAGTTTTAGCCTCCAAAGAAGGTCTTCTTTCTCCTGAACCTGCTTCACCAATTTGGCTTTTTCATCGTTTAATCTTTGTTTAGAAAGATTCTCATTCACAAACTCATTTTGGAGAGCACTGCATGACCCAGAGTCAAATGACTGAGATTCACAGACATTGATTCTTCAAAGTATTTTTCAAATTTATATTTTCTTCAAATTCACTGTCTATGTGTTTAAAACTTTCTTGAAATTCCAAACAGTTTTCCTCTGTGGAAGATGCTGGTTTCTCTGAAAAGGTCTGATCGTTTTCTTCATTCTCTACTTTAAGAAGTTGCACCACATTATAACAGGAATTAAATGAAGATCTTGCTTTCCTTAATCTTTCTCTAAGTGTTGCACTCATAGGTTGTGTTCGTGAACTATTTGTATAGGGAGATGATGGATTCACAGAGGTCTGAGGAGTGCTAGGTAAAACCACAGCTGAGTCTGATGGACTTTCCATCTTGAAAATGAAATCTTGGTTTTCCTTCAACTCCACAGCAGACTCCCGAGGAAGTCCAGGTCTCAGGCATCCCCCTTCCCCTCAGCAGGGTACCTCCCTCCGCCATCCCCAGAGAGAGCAAAAAGCCAACTTTCCCTTCTTAAAGGACTCACGGGAAGGGAATAATGGAAATAATAACTTCACATGCTGAAGAAAACAGATAAAGTGTGAAGAAACCATTTATCAACATTTAAACCTCCACACATTATTTGTTCTTTTTTTAAAAGAACTTTGCTAAGAATCAGATTCATTAAGTCAAAGAATGTTAGAACACAAAGGAACCTGCAAAATTAAATCACGTTCTTATTATATAAAACAGGAGACCCAGAGAGGGTAAGTGACTTGTCCAAAGTCACAGAGCACTTGAATGCAGTCAGGGCTGATTTCCAGTCTGCAACTCAAAAGAGAAGCAGTGTTTCTCAGTGAAAGAACAGTGATGTGAGTTTTAAAGATTTTATTCTATTCTTTATTACATGATTATTATAGGAAAAATTGGGACACATTTTAAATTACCTAGAATCCTACCACTTCACAATGATCATTGTTAGTATTTTTGCTGTATAATTTTCCAGACTTTTTAATGTATATGAATACTGGTAAATGTGTTTACTAAAATTGGATCACACTGTCTGTACATCTCTGTCATATAACTCCTAACAGATGCAAAACTAGTCCACTGAATAGATTAACTTCATCAGTTTAACCAGTCCCTTATTGATAGATAGATAGATAAGCTTTTTCGAATGTTAAACCCTTATAAAAGATGCTGCACTAACCATTCCTGTTCAGACATCTTTTGCTGAAGTGATTTCTACCTACTGATCAGTGTGAATTTTGTAGGGATGCAATGATGTAGACTAGGTTTGAACTCTGGCTCTAGAACTTACTGTGTGTCTTTACACAAATCACAACTTTTCTGCACTCTAGTTTCTTCATCTTCAAGTGGGAATAATCATACTGACAGCCTAGAGGTGTTAAAAGGATTAAATGAAATAATACATGTAAAATAGTTGGTTAATACCTAGCATGTAGCAAATCCTAAATAATATTAGTTATTATTATTACCACAATGCTGAAGAAAACTGGCTCTTCAAAATAATGCCCATGATTTTCTATTACTCTTTAAAAGAGACTAGCCAGAATTTTACAAAGAAGGTTTTAGATGCAAAACTTCAGTAGCTAAATTAATATTTCCTTTTTTCTAACTTAATCTATCGAGAAGAAAAGTAATAAATTTAAATCATGTGTGGTCTATTGAGCTAGTTACTATGTTCTATCTATATAACTTAATGCCAGTCAAAATTTAAAAGGCATAGCTTTTCATCAAACATTCTTGTCTTAGTCTGTTTTCTGTTGCCTATAATAGAATATCTAAAACTGCATAATTTATAAAGAAAAGGAATTTATTTCATATGGTTATGGAGGCTAAAAAGCCCAAGGTCAAGGGACTGCATCTGGTGAGGACCCTCTAGCTGGTGGGGATTCTCTGCAAACTTCCTAGACAGCACAGAGCATCACAGGGTGAGGGGGCTGAGCATCCTAGCTTGGGTCTCTCTTCCTCTTCTTATGAAGCCACCAGCCCCACTCCCATGATAACCCATTAATCTATTGACCCATTAATCCATGATGGATTAGTCCATTCATGAGGGCAGAGCCTTTATGACCCATCACCTCTTAAAAGCCCCAAGACCCCACCTCTCAATACCGCCACATTGGAGATTAAATTTCAACATGAGTTTTGGAGGGGGCAAATATTCAAACCATACTCATTTGTAAGTAAAAAATCAACTGTTTTGTGATAAAGTTGCTCACCTTTCTTTACCCTTTGGAAAATGCTCAAAGCATGGCTTACCCCATAAAATCAGCAGAATATCTTTACAGTCATCTATGCAGCCTCCCGGTGCCTTCAAGCTATTCTCCACTGCTTTTCTGTTTTATCCATGGGCCCCCAGCTATTTCATATTCCTCAGAGGGGTGGGCAAGAGCACAGAAGCTGAAGTTTTCACCTCTGAGACTTTGCTTTTAAACTGAAAAGATATCCATTGTCACACTGGGATTCATTTCTATCTGAAGCTTTGGAAACACATCACGACTTTTACCAAAGCCTATACAGTGAATCTAATTTATGTGTCACCTTTATTTCACCAATAGTTGCTTTAAAAATAAGGGAACGCTCACCCCCTTTGAAAAGCTGGGTGGAAGGTTCAGTGTTGTATGGCTTATCTCGGAAGTCAGGGGTCAGTGACCAAAATTCACGGTGACCAGAAGCATTCCAAAATGCTGCCAGTA
Source organism: Pan paniscus (assembly GCF_029289425.2). Classification (NCBI taxonomy): domain Eukaryota; kingdom Metazoa; phylum Chordata; class Mammalia; order Primates; family Hominidae; genus Pan; species Pan paniscus. The sequence goes on from NC_073272.2 coordinate 119,752,289, forward strand.
ACTCCATGCTTACTGTTTCTTCCTCTTCTGCTCTACTGAACATTGTGGATATAGACACTCAGGATTGTTGGGGTGGATGATACTGGTTAAATGAGTCCTTCTTGGACACAGCTTTGGTTGAATGTGAGCACCAAACACTGAGAAGTCCTTGTCTATAACTGATGTGCAGAATGACCCATACATTTTTTGGTTTGGGATTCTTTTTTTTTTTCTCTACTGTGTGTTATCCTTTTCTCTAATAGTGGCCAGTCACATTCTACCGGTCTGTATTTGTCTCACGGTTGTTGAAGTGGCTTTGCCAACTTAGCTAAGCTAGAAACATAGTTTCCTGGAATTGCCTTCCCAATGTGGTTCTGAGTTAGAGTGGACCAGGAGAAAAATTTGGGCAGGGCTTGGGAAGTGGGAGTGAAGCAATAGATACTATATTCTGAAGTTTGGTAGGACAGGCACTATTACCACTGGCATACACTGGCACTGATCAACTGGCACACCTCGTTGGTGTGGGGCAGCAACAGGACCTGCAGCAACTCCAACTCTGACAAGATCTCCTTCTTCAACTTCTCCAAGTCCTAAGTCAGGTGTGTGTGCACTTCCACGACTATGGATGCCAGCTCTTTCTTTAGGTTGGAGGCAATAAGAGACAGATGCAGGTTCCAGTAAGTCTTCATGGGATTTAGTTTGTCCTAGGGATTCAAGTTAATCCTTGCAGGTTCCAGTTTGTCCTTGCTTTCCCCCACACCACATACACCTCTTCTTCCCAACTGTGGGCCCTGAATATCTACAGTGACCTCAGGCTGCTATAAGTGCAGAGACAATAGCCTTCTATAGACTTCTTCCTCTGTGTAAGGTACATGGATGTTCTTTGGTCAAGGAATAGGCCAAGGTGGATATCCAGGCCTGCATGACTCAGTGAGTTTGGCATGCAGGCGCACACCTCCACTTGTTACATAACCTGTTTGTGTAAGTTTATACTTCGCTCTAAGCCACTATTGTCTGTAAAAGGTATAACTGCCCTGCTAACGTTCTACACGGGCTCTTGGGACTCTGGTTAGCTCAACATGGCTTAACATGGTGGGCACGCTGGTGCCCAGAGAAAGAGAGAGAGAGAGCCAAAGCTGTCCGTCTTGCAGATGGACAGGAGGGAGCCAGCACACAGCTTGGCTTGCTCATGCCCAGAGAGAAAAAGAGTTAAGCCGCTGACCCTGAAGGCAAGGAAGAGCCAGATGCACAGCTGTTTGTGGGAGCCACTGGCTCAAGCAGCTGCGACAGGGCAAACAGTGCGAGAGAGCTAGTGTGAGAAAGCTGTTAATAAAAGCTGCTGCTGAATAAAACCACATTCACCTGCCTTCAGCCCCGAGTGTTCTTTCTGCTCATCCACCAACTCCCTCTGGACTTCAGCATGGGCTGGACCCGGACCCCGGGACCTGACAATTGGTGATGAGAATGGGATGAGGTGAGTTGGCCCCAGTCCCTGAGGGCTCCCAGGTTGGCTTTGTGGCCACAGCATGGGCTGTGATACCCGGTGGCAGCTGTGCTGCGAAGATGGGCTCCAGTGGAAACATGGGAGGCAGTGGGTGGGTCTCCTGTGAGTATGGAGAAGGCACTGAAGCACCTGGAAGTGCACAGCACTGAGAAGAAGCATGCCTTTGCTGGCAGAGTCAGATGAGCGTTTGTAACTGTGCTGTGGGAAGTTCATGCCCAGTCCTTGTGGAACTCAGTGCAGTGAGGAGGAAGAACCTCCATGGCAGGCTTGCCCAGTGATCCACCACAAAATAGATCATGAGCAGCTACTGGGCCCCACGAGTAGGCCCAGAGACCCCCTGCTGTGGTGGAGCACCCTTCCTTTGGTGCCTGTGCCCCTGCTGAGTTGAGGGAGTTAAGCAAGTAATGTCGGCAGTCATGCACAGACTTAGTGCAAGCCATTTGGGAGAAGGAACTTGCTGCGCAACCCAGTCCTGCTCGAGCATTCCAGTTCAAAGAGTACCTGCTGCAGTTGGTGGAAGTGTAAAGCCTTTTCTGTTTGATAAGAGAACTGGCCGAGATGCCCAGCTTGGAGGGCACTGGACAACGGGAGCCACATTTGGACTTCGCAATCCACTGGTCCCTGAACCCGGATAAGTTTCCAGGCAGAGCTGCATTTATTGACAACTATGAAGACTGGTCAGTGAAAGTGAAACCTGTATCTCTGCATCTTGGCATCGACTGCTTGGCTCTCTGCTTATGTGCTGTGTATGTCTCTCCATCCATACCTGAAGACATTCTGGGGTAGATGTTTTGCATGGCTTGGCAGCTGTGCCATCTATCACAGACTTAATAGACCACTTGACAATGGAACTTGGCAGTGCCACTGTGTGGTGGACTTGGCTAATGCATTCTTGTCAATCGACAATGCTCCGGAGAGCCAGGAAGAGTTTGCCTTCATGGGACAGCGACAATGGACTTTCACAGTGTTGCTGCAGGGCTACTGTATAGCCCCACCATATGTTGTGGTTTTGTTAATAATGTTATGTTAACCTCTGATTCTCTTGCAGGTTTAAAAGTGGCAGTGTCCCTCTTGCCTGGGATTGGGGTGATGAGGCTGAGACAGCCTTTCTGGGTAGTAAACCAGGGTGCTCATTTACACTGAATGTGCATGTAACCACAGATAATTTTGGCTAGGGCCTATAGCAGTGCATGGAGCACTTGGAAGCACCAGTGGGCTGTTAGTCCCAACTGTGGAAGGGAGCTGAGCTCCAGTGCTTACTAATAGAGAAGCAGTTATTAATAGTGGGATGGGTGCATTCATGGGTAATGACCCCCTGGACAGAGGCAGCACAGACATCAACTTTAGCGAAGTGGGGTACCGACTTGAAACAGTGAAGTATGCTAAGTAAGTACAAATCCCTTAGCAGCAAAGTTGCAAGAGGTCTTGGGACCTGTAGTCCTAATGCAAGATAAGGCCATGGGGCCTGAGGCACTCCTAAACCCTGAGACTTCATCATTAGGAAGGGCATCCCCTCATTCCTGATAGGGCATGGCACACAGCTAGGTCTAGCTGGGGTGCTACTGCTGCCTGGACTGCTGGTGCGGTCCAGCCTAGTACTAACACCATATGGTTTGAAACCAGGTGTGGGCAAAGCAGCTAATAAGCTAAACTCAGGGCAGTGTGAATGGTAATCACCAAGGATGTGACAACCTATGGTAATCTGCGCCAATAGCTGGGCAGTTTATCAAAGCTTATGTATGTAACGGGCTTGAGTGCCCAAAAGCTTGTGTATGTATTGGGCCTGCATGCCCAAAGCTTGTGTGTCAGGCTAATGTGTCAAGCCTGTGTATATATCAGGCCTGTGTGCCCAAAGTTTATATGTCAGGCCTGTGTGCAAAACTTGAGTATCAAACCTGTGTGCCCAAGACCCAAGTCTCCCTCAGCCTAGGGGGTGGAGCATAAGGTACATGGATGTGCTTTGGTCAAGGAATAAGCCGAGGTGGATATCCAGGCCTGCATGACTCAGTGAGTTTGGCATGCAGGTGCACACCTCCGCTTGTTATATAACCTGTTTGTGTAAGTTCATACTTGGCTCTATACTTGGTATAAAGGTATATTTGCCCTGCTAATGCTGTACAGGGCTGTTGGGGCTCAGCTCGGCTCAACATGGGTTAACATGGTAGTGGGTGCGCTGGTGCCCAGAGAAAGAGAGAGAGCCAAAACTGTCAGTCTTGCAGATGGACAAGAGGGAGCCAGGACACAGCTTGGCTTGCTCATGCCCAGAGAGAAAAAGAGTTAAGCTGCTGACCCTGAAGGCAAGGGAGAACTGGCTGCACAGCTGTGTGTGGGAGCCGCTGGCTCAAGCAGCCAAGACAGGGTGGCCAGTGTGAGAGAGCCAGTGTGAGAAAGCTGTTCATAAAAGCTGCTGCTGGCCGGGCGTAGTGGCTCACGCCTGTAATCTCAGCACTTTGAGAGGCCGAGGCCAGCGGATCACGAGGTCAGGAGATCGAGACCATCCCGGCTAACAAGGTGAAACCCCGTCTCTACTAAAAATACAGAAAATTAGCCGGGCATGGTAGCAGGCGCCTGTAGTCCCAGCTACTCAGGAGGCTGAGGCAGGAGAATGGTGTGAACCTGGGAGGCGGAGCTTGCAGTGAGCCGAGATCGCGCTACTGCACTCCAGCCTGGGCAACAGACCGAGACTCCGTCTCAAAATAAAATAAAATAAAATAAAATAAAATAAAATTAAATTAAAAAAAGCTGCTGCTGAATAAAACCATATTCACCTGCCTACAGCCCCCCGAATGTTCTTTCTGCTCATCCACCCACTCCCTCCGGACTTCAGCATGGGTTGGACCCGGACCCCAGGAACTGACACCCTGCTCCCACAATTGCATATGGTCTGATTCCTGTAATCATCCCTTATTGCTTTTCACTCTGCTTCTCTGATCAAACTCTGCAACTATGTTCAAGTGATTCTTATTTTACATCCAAATTTGCAAATCAGACACAGGATTATAGACATTACAAAAAAATTCAATTTTGAAAAAAAAAGGAAGAGATTTGTATATGACACTTAAGTAACCCATCTATTACCCTCGCTTTCTTTTTGATGTCAAACTTCTTTAAATGGCACCCTAAGTTTATTGCAAAAGTATTTTTCTTCCTCCCATTTTCTCTGCAGTTCCTTGAATATGACTCCTGCTTTTAAAACACTATTTTAATTCATCAGAAACTTATAAAACATCAAATCCAGATCTTAGTCCACTTTATTTCTTTGTACTCTTCACACTGTTGACTACTCTCTCTTTTTTTCCTCATTAAATTTGGTTTCAATGGGTCTCAAATTTCTGTGACGGATTTTTGGTCAAGTTGTTTCCACTAAAAAGTGCTGATTTTAAAAACTAAATAACTTAAAACTACCAGATGCCAAAAAAAAAAAAAAGTTCACAAAACATTCTCCTTTCCTTCCAAAGGTTTTACAATGCATTGTTATCATTAACCAGTCTTTCACGACTAAACTTAAGTGGCCAGTTGAAACAAACAGTTCTGAGACCCTTCCACCACTGATTAAGACTCAGGCCAGGCACCGTGGCTCATGCCTGTACTCCCAACATTTTGGAAGGCTAAGGTGGGTAGATCACTTGAGCCCAGGAGTTTGAAACCAGCCTGGGCAATATAATGAGACCTAGCCAGGCATGGCGGCACATGTCTGTAGTTCCAGCTACTTGGGAGTCTAAGGCAGGAGGATTGCTTGAACCCAGGAGGCAGAGGTCGCAGTGAGCAGTGATTGTGCCACTACACTCCAGCCAGGGCAACAGAGTGAGAACCTGTCTCAAAACAAAAAACAAAAAGCAAAAAACAAAAACACCAGACAACAACAACAACAACAAAAAAGACTGGGGTGGCATGTATTAGGGATAATATTCATTTAGCTTTCTGAGCTTTCTGGACAGACTTGGTGACCTTGCCAGCTCTAGCCGCCTTCTTGTCCTCTGAACCCATGGCAACTGTCTGTCTCAGCGAATTTGGCATGCAGGTGCACACCTCCACTTGTTATATAACCTATATAACCTGTTGTATAAGTTCATACTTGGTTCTATCCTTGGTATAAAGGTATATCTGCCCGCAAAATGTCCCAGAAGAGAATAGTCAGGATAGTCAGAATATTCAGAGAAGCTCTCAACACACATGGGCTTGTTAGGAACTATATCAGTCGTGGCAGCACCACCAGATTTCAAGAATTTAGGGCCATGTTCTAGCTTCTTACCAGAACGGTCATCTTTTCTTTCTGCTCAGAACACTTGCAAGGAATTTGAGATGTGTGACCATCTAGTGCAGGGGCATAGCCAGCACTGATTTGGCCTAGATGGTTCAGGATAATCACCTGAGCAGTGAAGCCAGATGCTTCCATTGGTGGGTCATTTTTGCTGTCACCAGCAACATTGCCATGATGAACATCTTTGCCAGATGCGTTCTTTTTTTTTTTCTTAGAAAGAATGTAATGCATGTTTTTAATCAGAACAACAGCAATAACAAAAGCTAAGTATTGGATATGCCAATGTAGTGTTGAATCCAGCAATGGACACAAATAAAGAGCAAATGCTTGACAGAGACAGCTGTAAATAATCTATGTACCTCTTACATCCCCCCACTTCATAAAAAAGACATTCTCTTTGGAAATATGGTTACAAATGTAAATCACTGATTTCTTGCAAGACCACGATGATTCTGTAATAAATATCAAATTGTTCCATTTCAGATTTGTAAAAGGATTCTTTCAGATATGAAGACTTGGGAGCAACTGTGAAGCTGTCTTTATTCAGATGCTTTGAAATATAAAGTGGTGATCTTAAACCACCAAGAACTGTAACAACTTAGCCTGATGTTTATAACAACTTAGCCTTCTTTTCCTTTATATCCGATTTTATTAAGTGGGCAAACACCTTGTTCACATTGAGGCCCACATTGTCCTCAGGAAGAGATTCACTCAAAGCTTCATGGTGCATTTCAATAGACTTTACTTCAATTCTAACATTGACTGGAGCAAAGCTGACCACCATGCCAGGTTTGAGAACACCAGTCTCTGCTCGGCCCACAGGTACAGTACCAATACCAACAATCTTGTAGACATCCTGGAGACACAGACACAAGGGCTCATAAGTTGGATGAGTTAATGGTAGAATAAAGTCCAGAGCCTCAAGCAGCGTGGTTCCGCTGGCATTGCTATCTTTATAGGTGACTTTCCATTCCTAGAACCAAGGCATGTTACCACTTGGCTCCAGCATGTTGTCACCATGCCAACCAGAAATTGGCACACATGTTACTGTGTCAGGGTTGTAGCCAATTTTCTTAATGTAAGTGCTGATTTTCTTGTATCTCATCTGGTGGTAGGGTGACTAAGTGGAATCCATTTTGTTGACACCAACAAGTAGTTGTTTCACACCCAGTGTGTAAGCCAGAAGGGCATGCTCCTGGGTCTGCCCATTCTTGGAGATGCCAACTTCAAATTCACCAACACCAGGAGCAATGATCAAGAGAGCACAGTCAGCTTGAGGTGTGCCTGTGGTCGTTTTTGTTTTGTTTTGTTTTGTTTTTTTGAGGCGGGGTCATGCTCTGTCCCCCAGGCCAGAGTGCAGTGGTACAATCTTGGCTCACTGCAACCTCCACCTCCCGGGTTCCAGTGATTCTCCTGCCTCAACCTCCCGAGTAGCTGGGATTACAGACGCATGCCACCACGCCCAGCTAATTTTTGTATTTTCAGTAAAGATGGGGTTTCACCATGTTGGCCAGGCTGGTCTCGAACTCTTGACCTCAAGTGATCCGCCCGCCTCGGCCTCCCAAAGTGCTGGGATTACAGGCGTGAGCCACTGTGCTCGGCCTGTAATAGTGTTTTTGATGAGGACTCTGTATCCTGGGGCATCAATGATAATCATGTAGTACTTGCTGGTCTCAAATTTCCACAGGGAAATATCAGTGGTGATACCATTCAGCTTTCAGTTTATCCAAGACTCAGGCATGCTTGAAGGAGCCCTTTCCTATCTCAGCAGCCTTCTTCTCAATTTTTCAGTGGTTCTTTTGTTGATGCCACTGCATTTGTAGATCAGATGGCCAGTAGTAGTGGACTTGCCTGAATCTACATGTCCAATGATGACAATATTGATATGAGTTTTTCCTTTCCCATTTTGGTTTTTAGGGGTGGTTTTCAAGACAACCTATGTGTTGGCAGCAAACCTGTTGCAGAAAAGCTACTTTCTCTTTTCTGAATTTCTCTCTTCCCTTGGTTTCTATGACAAGCACTCTTTGGAATTTTCTCCTATCTCTCCAACTGCTGCTCCCTGTCTTAGTATGCTCACTTCTCTTCTACCCAATCGTCAAGGTGTAGGAGTTGGTTGCTCAAAGTCCAGTTCTTGGCACTCTTGAATTCTCACTCTACCCTCTCTACCTTTATGACCCTCTCCACTCTAAAGGATTCAACCACCATCCCTTCACACTCATGATTTATAGATCTATGCTTTTATCTCAGCTCTCTCTCCTGAATGCCAAGGTCATGATTCTTATAGTCCATTTAGTTGCAGATGACTCTCAAATTCAACAAGCACAAACTGACCTATTTATTTACCATGACATGTTCCATGTCCCCTAACTTGGATAATGGCATTACAATTCTTCAGTCACTCATTCTCAAAACTTCAGAGTTGGGGAGTGATGTCACCAAAGATGGAGTAGAAGCAATCTGGATTCACTCCCCCTGCCCACTGAAAACCAAAAACAACTATCCGGTGCCACAATTATCACCAGCAATATCCCAGAACTCAAAATCAAAGCTGTGACAATCCCTGAGGCCACAGAGAAGTAAAAAACTATGAGCTGAAAGTGAGAGAAATGGACTTCTCTATCCACAATGCCCCTCCCCCAAACTACTAGACACCACATGGAAAAATCCTCCGAGACTCATGGCTTCTACATTGGAAAAAGTGAGATCAAGGTGGAAAGCCAGCTTCCCCATCATCTTGGGTTCCTATGCAAGAAAGCTGTTCCTGCCTCAACTCACAGGAAGCATCGCAAGTGCCTCCACCTAAGGACAGGTGGAGACAAACCTTGGAGGTGGAGCTGCATGGCCCAGCACCAGAAACTCGGGGGCTGCTCTCCACTCTAGAAAAAGGGGACACCAAATCAGAGAGGTGGTTTAGCAGCACCACACTGTAGGAGGCACCCTGCAGGGAACCTCTGGGCATGAACCCGTAGCCAGCCTCCCCACACAGCTGAGGAGTCCCCTTTGGAATCTCCCCCTGTCTGTAATGGGCAGCACTTGGAGAACTACAGAAAACCTGTGTTTAGGGCGCCATCTAGTGCTCAAAGAAGGCAGCAATCTAGGGCTAAGGGAATCAACGGGCAAATCGCACAGAACCTCTAAACACACAAAACAACTCAGACAGGAAAGACTTGAAAAAATAACCAATTCTTTAATGCGAAGACATAGATCTACATACATAAGAAATAACAGCAAACAGTGAATAATGACCTCCCCAAATGGACAAAGCAAGGAACCACTGATCAACCCCAGTGAGAGAGCAACATGTGAGCTCTCAGATAGCAAAGTCACAGGAGTCAGATCAAGAATTCAAAATAGCAGTTTTGAAGATACTCAGCAATCTCCAAGTTAATACAGAAACGCAACTTAGAAATTTATCAGAGAAATTTAATGAAGAAATGGAAATAAGAAAAAATCAAACAGATACCTGGAACTGAGAAATACATTGGCTGAACTGAACAACTCATCACAGAGGTATCAACAGCAGAGCTGATCAAGCAGAAGAAAGAAATAGTGAGCTCAAAGATAGTCTATTTGAAAATACACAGTCAGAGAAGAAAAAAAGAAAAAAGAAGGAAAAGGAATGAAGAATATCTACAAGAACTAGAAAATAACTTCAAAAGAGCAAATCTGAGTCATTGACCCTCAAGAGGAAATTGATAAAGAAAAGGGGGTCATTAGCTTATTCAAAGAAATAACAGAAAACTTTCCAAACCTAGAGAAAGATATAAATATCCAGATACAGGAAAGTCAAAGATTACCAAACAGATTAAACCCAAATAGGACTATACCAAAATATGTATTAAGCTCTCAGAGGTCAAGGACAAAGACAAGATCCTAAAAGCAGCAAGAGAAATAAAAGCAAATAACACACAAAGGACTTTGATTTGTCTGGCAACAGACTCTCAGCAGAAACGATACAGGACAGGAGAGAGTGAGACGACATATTCAAAGTGCTCAAGGCAAAAACTGAGAATAATATACCCAACAAAGCTATCCTTCAAACATGTAGGAGAGATAAAGACTTTCTAAGACAAACAAAAGGTGAATGAATTCATCATCACCAGACCTGTCTTGCAAGAAAATGCTAGAGACAGTTCTTCAATCTGAAAGAAAAGGATACGAATGTGCAATAATAAAGTCATTTAGGCTAGGCATAGAGGCCCACACCTGTAATCCTAGTGCTTTGGGGGGCACTAGGCACGGAAAGACAAACATCGTATTTTCTTACTTATTTGTGGGATCTAAAGATCAAAACAGTTGAACTCATGGACATAGTAGAAGGTTGATTACCAGAGGCTGGGAAGGGTAGTGGGGGATAGGTAGGGGAGTTGGGGATGATTAATGGGTACCAAAAAATAGTTAGAATGAATGACACCTACTATTTGATAGCACAACAGGGTGTCTATAGTCAATAATAATTTAATTGTAC